>NC_134281.1:32045886-33531511 GCF_949628215.1 Phalacrocorax aristotelis
ATCAGCAATTGAAACCAGCTTTCATGAAGGAAGTGGACAGTCACTTCACAGAGTTTGTGAACAGTTTGGTAGCAAAGTCAGTGCTCCTGGACTCCTCATCTTCAGCCTCCCTCTTCCCAGCTTCCTGCTCAGAGAAGGAACTACACAAAGCCAAGTAAGTCAGTTTTAAGCTGTCCCTATAACAAGGTTATGTTTCCTGGAAGCCTTGTTTCCTTTCTTGTCTCAAACATTCTCCTCTGCATTTGCAGGAGCTCGAGAGCCCCTCCAGAACATGGGAAGATCTTTACTGCCAGAAGGTCCCTCTTGGAGTGAGCAACTTAACTTCACATTTTCCATGAAATTGACTGCAAATACCCTTGATAGCAAACTTAACTAGCCTTTGCTTTGAGGTGTTCTCCCCACCACCACCTGTGGTCTTATGTTCAAACGCCAGGGGACTAATCTGTTTAAGCTTCTCTGATTCTTTTTAAAACATCTCTACTACAGCTTGCTGGCTTCCAAATGTAAACCTCAATTACAGTCTTCTAAGTACCCCTAAGGTAATGGCTAATTTTCCTCTGCCAGAGGATAAACCTAGGAAGTGTCTGTGTAGGCTGGCACCCAAATTGTGCATTAACTACAGTCTTTTGAATTGGGGCGGCAGTGATGTTGTCTTACCTTACTGTGAAACGCTTTGAAAGCTAACATACTAGACGTGTGAGGTGCTATACAAATGGCCTGATAGCATTTGAATTTCTCCCTTAGTGAGCTGTTTGAAGTGAGCCACATCAGGACGATCTACCACATGTTCATCGCTCTTCTTATTGTCTTCATCCTCAGCACACTTTTAGTAGATTTCATTGATGAAGGAAGGTAAGAATGCTTTGGAAAGATAGGGACCAGGGCTGGGAAATGCTTGTTTTCAAAGCACCAAAACTACGTGAAACTGCAGAATTGTGCAGAAAGAAGGTGGATTCCTTCCTTTGGAGGCTGTTGGAAAGGGGGTTTTAAACTTGACATACTTAAAATTTATGCTGGAATCCCTATTGAGGGGATACGGTCATTTCAAATCAGATAGCTAGATGTTAGGGAAAACCTAGAGATTGGTGTGTTCCATGAGAATTATGGCTGGCACAGTTCAGCCTGATGTGCTTAAGTTCATTACAACGCTGGCAAAAGGGAGGGGTCATCACTGAATGCAGACTGCTCCAGTTGAGTATATTTAATGAAACAGCAGCTTTCAGCTGCTTGTGTTGCTTGAAGGAGGACTGTGTTTAGAAAAACTTTAAATACTTCAGCAGTCCTTCCTGTGTTTAAAAATTACACTTTTGGAACACTATACTGGTGCTTAAATAAAAAGGTTTTCCTAGGGAAAAAAATCTCAAGTATATTGGCACAGCCTCTGTTAAGGACTGTGCTTTGCAGGTAGCTGGCTCTGATCAAGGTTGTGAAAGACAGCTTTCCTCACACTTGCTTGTTACTTTAAATAGTACCTTTTTGGCAAGCTGTATCCCATGTACACAAGTAGGATTACATGTTTATCTTGCTGATTATTCTATCATCAGTGTACAAAACTAGAGCTGTACCTTGATTATAATCATTGTCCCTCTTGTCTAGGTGTAAGAAAAGGCTCCTGCACTAGTGAATATTGTTTAGCTGTTCCTAACTTAATAGTGTGTGAATGCTGGGGGAGAATAGGTATTTACCTCTAAAATCAACTAATAGGGCTGGATTCTCTGATTACTTTAAAATAAAAAATATCATTTATATGTTCTCAGCTAGATCTGAGGATTTGGATCCAGTTTGCGATTGAGCCTCCACAAGAGAACAAATAAATCGTGTTAGTGTAGTCTGTACTTCCTTTCCTTTGACCTTGGTTTAGAAGAGCTGCTTATGCGTAGGAGTACGCTCTGGTGGCTTGGATAGCCAGTAAGATTGAACATCCTTTTGTTTATGTCCTTATGTCTTAAGCTTGATTAATGAAATAAAGTACCTGGTACATACCGTGTGGACATTTTGGGCCGACCATCTAATGACCCTAAGTCTTTTGCATGACTTCTAAACTAAGTCCATGTGGAATGCCTACAGTTTTCACAAAGCATAATTAAATTAGGTTTGTGTGCTACAAGTTAAAATACCTCACGCCTATAGAGTTGGGGAAAAAAGCCTCTTTAGGTCTTAAACTCCTGGGAAGAACTGATTCTCAACATAATAGTGATGATGTCTTGGGAGTGTTCACTGAAAGCCTTTTTGGTCCCTGTTTCAGCAGTGGATCATTTAGTCACGTGCTTGTTCTTAGCAGGGATGAGCTTGAGTGTACTCTTAAAGCACGTGCTGATCTTAAAGATGTGCTTAAGTCCTGTGGGATTTGAAGGTAAGCTGTGCCTGGCAGCACCGATGGCGTGAGTCCTTCATCTCTTACTTTCTGATGTGCTTGTGGATGTTGACTTAAATCTGCCACAGGCAGCCCTCTTTCTGAGCGGAAAATTGCCACAGTCACATCTAGACTGTCAAACAGTTGTGGTCTGGAAGCTTTGCATCTTGTAGCCTCTTAGTGGAGGGTACAGGAGGAAACAATAGACACTGAATGTTGTCTCTTTCCTTGTTCCTTCTAGGCTAGTCCTAGGATTTGATCTCTTGGTCTTTGTTTTTGGAAAGTTCCCAGTCGTCTTCTGTACCTGGCTGTGCATGTTCTGTGCCACAGTTACTATTCCATACAATCTTTTTGTCTGGTGGGCCCAAGGCTACTGCAGTTCCTCCCATAGAGTACTCCGCTCTCTTTTCTATGGGATTTTGTTCACACTTTTCCAAACAGCTGGGCTTGGATTTGGACCAACCTATGTTGCTGTATCGTATGCGCTGCCTCCGGCTTCCCGTTTTATTGTAATACTGGAACAGGTAGGTCCCTACCCAGTATCTTTGAATATGTCAAATGTTGTTTGCAAAATGGAAATAGTCCTTTTTCCTAAGGAGTCAACTGGTGCTTTTTATTCATTAAATTAAGCCAGGGCTGTGGATGGAGTTTGTCTTTGACTTGAAGACAGACTTATGTGCCGCAAGGCTAATGAGAAGAAGCAGATAGTAAACTTCATTTTTGACCTGGAAACCACTTTGGGGTTTTTTACCCTGTATTTAAGATTTTACTGTGGGTTTTTTTTCTGAACATACTTCAAGGCAGAAATTCTATTTATTTCTACTTGTCTTCTGGATGCTAAATGCTTAAAACCAATTTTAAAAACCTGTTGAGCCGTAGTTCAGAAGGAAGCTGTAACATTCTTTTTTAAAAAAAACAAAACAACACAAAAAAACCACCCCCACCAAGTACATAGTCAACAAGTGGTTCCTGTTTCCCTTTCTGTTCCCAAGAAGCAACTGTCTTTGGTATTCAGAACTTTACTGAAAGCTGAATTTTCTTTTTCAGGGGAAGGGGGGGAAGAGTGCAAGGGTGTGGAGGACTGGTCAGACCATATGTTCAAACAAGGATGGTCAGAGATGAGAGTGTAGGCTTAAGAATTAACTTTGGATTAGCCCTGCTGTTGGTCCTTCAGGGACTATCTATGTGTGGCACCACCCTATTCCAATGTAGTGGTAATTACAGTAGAACACAGCTAGCTTCAAGGAGTCGGTTTCAGGACTTTGAAGCATACTGGCCTATTGAAATGGATAGGGTGGAGAGTTATCGTTTTTGTTTGGTTTTGGGTTTTTTTTTTTCCTCAACTTTGCTGTTAATGTTAATTGGTTAGTGACGTACTGGTGTGATTTGGAGTCCTTGTGTATGCTGTGGTCCTGTGAGTGTAAATGAGACTTTCCAGAGTCATGATTGTTACTGCATGTCTCACCTTGCAGTGTTTTAAATTCCAGTCAGTTGAACAGGCTTGTGGGCGGAAGAAGCGGCCCTTTCCTTGTAAAAGGGGTAAATAGGAGAGAAACCAAGATCTGATGGTGTTGCCTTAAAATGCTTAATCCAACCTTTATTGGGAAGTTGAGAAAGTGACAATATTAAACTGATACACTCTCTGTCGTACAGGTTCGTCTTGTTATGAAGGCTCATTCATTTGTCCGGGAGAATGTCCCCAGAGTCCTGTCCTCTGTAAAGGACAAGTCCAGTGAGTAACTTGCCCTACTTTTTCTGATAGTAATGCATAACTGGCACTTGTTGTCCCTCCATTGTTTTGAGCTGCCCTTATGAATTGGAGAGGATTTGAGTAGGTGACTTTGGATGGGCAGGTGAAGAGGCTCTAGGCTGGCCTTCTGCATCATAATTTCAGCCTGAACCTTTTCATTTGGTAATAGGCAATGAGCTAGACTGTTGTTCAGGTCAAAGTCATCTCTGTGTCTGAAGTCTTGCTTCAACAGGATCCCTTATTTCTGCTTTTAGGAGGAAAAAGTGCGTACTGCATACCCTCAGTTCAGTGCTCTAGCTGAAATGACAGCAATTGTAGAAGCACAGAAGCTCTTTCAGCAGGGCATGCCAGAGCTGAACGTGAACCCACATGTTGATACAGGCCTTACAGCTTCACCTTCCCTAGGAGGAAAGAAAATGTGAGATCAAGGTGTTAGCACTGCACCACCTGTTAGTCACCCTCACTTGTTAACTATGTTTCAGGGGGGACACACAGGACAATTCCATCTGATAAGTCTAGTTTGTTTTATTCTCTGCAAATCCCATACCTTTAGTTCCAGACTGATATTTTTTTGAGGTTATAAGGGTTGTATGTTGTGAAAAACTACTGGGGAAACTGAACTTTCAGTAAGCAGGAAGATTGCAGAGTGTTCTTTTTTTTTTTTATCTCCTGTTCTTCCAGGCACAGTACCTATTCCCAGAATTTCTCAATACCTGTACTTCCTCTTTGCTCCCACCCTCATCTACAGAGACAACTATCCCAGGTAATGTGAGCAACACTAACAGAATATTAAAGTAGTCTAAAAACTGAAGCCAACGTTAAGCATCCCTGAATGTGTTCTATTAAATTTACAAGGTAGAGCTTTCATAAAGATGCGGTTAAGTCAGTAACCTGGCAAGAGCACGACTTGGTTGTGAAAACTCACTTTAATGTTAATGGTCTTTGACTTTACAGTTCTGGTTGTATTTCTTTGGGAAGTGTACTTGAAGTGAAACAAATGAAGGACTTGCTACTGAATATCTAGTGACATGCAATTCCCGCGGTTGGCTTGTGTGTGGTTTTGTGTGGTGCTAATAAGCAGCCCTGCCTCTCGGGTTTGAGGACGTAGGCTGAAGCCTTTAAAACTGGGAACTCCCAAATGTTTCTGTACTTTGCTGGGTTGCACTTTGACAGTGTCAAGTCAGCAATGACTATCGGGCAGACCTTCACCGCCTACGTAATTGCATAATGCTGCCCTCCAGATACTTTTCCATTTATGGAATTGCCTTAGTTGTCCTGCTGTAGTTAAAGTGAGGAACCAGCAATTTGGGCAGACATCAGTTGGATGTCAGGACATTAGGAACTCTGGAATTCAAAAATGTTGTTTTCTTGGTTTTTTTTCAGAGTATAGGTCAGTAAAGTCTGTAACGGAAGGGAGGTTATTGCTGCTCTGAGGTCCTATTCAGATATGATATCATGTGTTCTTTTTCCTAGGAATCCCACGATAAGATGGGGCTATGTAGCTACCAAGTTTGCACAGGTGAGTAAGTGTAGCTTTCTGAAGAATGCACTTTCAGATATCATTTAAACTGTGTTGCAAACAGTTCTCCCTTTGGCATTAAATCACTGTTTACTTGGTGTGGGCTTACCAGAAAAGAATACTTTCTCATACTTAAAAAAAAAAAGCAGTGATGTTGCTGTGATAATGGTTGTGTCAAAGAAGGAAAAAAAAAAAAAATCTTAAAGAAGCCTTAAGGCTTCATCCACACAAAAAGAAAAAAAAAGCTGCATGGTGTGTGGGGAGCACAGTATCTGTGCTCTGGCCAACTTTCTTTACACTGATGCCATATTGTAATGCACTGGCACAGCTACCTCTCTGCAGATATTCAGACCAATTTTGAAATAATGAGGTCTGGAGTACAAAACTTCAGTGCTTATTTCAGCTCAAGGTTGACCTGATCTTCACATTTGTCTGGACATAAGCTTCAATTGCTTCTTGTGGATGTGATTCCAAGTAATGGCTTTGCATGATTGAAACTTTTACTGTCACACAATGCATTTGTGTTTTAAAAAGCAAAACAAACAAAAACAAAAAAAAGAAAATAAAAACGAAGCATGAAATGAGGCCTTTGGGTCCTTATTCTTTGATGAAAGAGAATGACAAAGCACCCATCTGCCTTACAGTAGTCGAAGTATTTAAAGCAGTGACTTGCATTTTGACCTGAACTTCCAGAACATGGGTTCATGAGCCAGAGAAGACCTGACATGACTTGGCCTGTAAATACCTCCTTTGAGACAAAAGAAAAGTGAGCTTTAATATTAGGTTTAACTCCAGTAAGTATTTTTCAATTGTTTCTGCACTTGTCTTAGAGCTAGATCACAGGGTACTTTCACCACTTGCTTTGGTATTGACACATTCTTGTCGTAACTTAAGAGTTAGTAGGACTTGGAGAAACTTACAGCTGCTGTAGTAGAAAAGACAAGCTGATTTTGCTCCTGGCTGTCAGTGTGCTACGGAGATGGCTGTGGTTTACTTTTTGCCTGGACCCTTAGGGATGTTTATTAGCAGCAATGTAAAAATAAATGATTTTGACTTGTGTTGGCAGCTGCTGTTCCTCTTGTAAGGCTGTCAAGTGGTAATGTGTTAGTTATGCATTTCTGTTATGGAGTGAGACTTTTTTTGTTGTTCCAGGTGCTCGGTTCACTTTTCTATGCCTACTACATCTTTGTGAGACTCTGCATTCCACTGTTTCGCAACAGTAGTCAAGAAACGTTCAATCTTCGAGGGCTGGTCCTCTGCATCTTCAATTCCATTCTGCCAGGTAAGACCCAGATTCTTGAGTGACTATATCTTTATGGAAGGTGCCGAAGGGAGGGGTAGTGCTTCATGTGAGATGCATTTGTGATAGGCAAAGGTCAGCAAAGGAAGTCTTGTGGGCAGGCTGCAGCATTATGGCATTAAACTTCAGAGTCAGCAGCACAAAATAGAAGCTTGGATTTGAGTTTAACTGTCTTCAAAGTCAAGTTCTAGGCTCTGTGGCAACCTTGTTGTTGCCCTCTGGAGTAAGCATGACCTGGTGTAGCGAGAAGCTGAAATGCTTCTACTTTTTTGTATAGGTAGCCTAAAGCTCAACTGTGTCAGTGCCTATAAGAACGGTCTTGATTGCATTACGTGCTCTTGCTTATAGCTGAGAGAAAACACTGCAAAAACTAGTCAAATTTCCCTTGTTTCTAGGTGTACTGATTCTCTTCCTGGTTTTCTTTGCGTTCCTTCACTGTTGGCTTAACGCATTTGCTGAGATGCTGCGCTTTGCAGATAGGATGTTCTACAAGGTAAGAAGCAGGAGTTAGAGTTTATAAAGCAAGTTTTATAAAGCTTCTAAAATTCATTTTCCTAATGAAAAGGAAAGGAGGAAACTGAAGACTCTTTACCAAAGAAAGCATCCACAGGGTTTAGGGCTTAGGTTTGTTGCTGTGCTGTAGAACAGATCTGATTTCTACTTGGCAATCTGAATTGTTTAAGGTAATATACCGGGTGCAAAAACAGAACCAGCCACCAGACCTACCCAATAGCTCTGTTATCATTCTTTTTATTCTTTTATTAGCTCAGCCACTGCAGTCTGGGATAAAAGCAGACTTTGATATACAGAATAGAATGTTGAAAGTGCAGTGGAATGCATTATTTCATGGTGCAACTTGTTATATTAGCTTGGTCTTGTTCTGATCAATGTTTTTCAACTTAATATCCAACAGACCTGCAGAATGTTTTATGCTTAATTAGATTTATACTCTTTCAACTGTGCTTTCAGGACTGGTGGAACTCCACTTCCTATGCAAACTACTACCGAACCTGGAATGTGGTAGTACATGACTGGCTGTATTACTATGCCTACAGGGACTTCCTTTGGGTGAGTAACAAGCAGATGTATACTTTTTGTTAATTAAACATTTAACCACCAACCAAGACAGTACATTTGTCAAGATGCAGCATCACTGTTCACTGAGAAGCAAAAAAAGTCTCGTCTCAGCTGTTGTGGGTAGCCACTGTGCTTTTTAGGATTTATTGCTCATTTCCAAGTCCTTAATGCATGCAAAATGTAGGTCTGAGACATAAGAGTGTAAGGTTTGACTCAACAGTCTGAACTCAATGTTGCACTATTTTGATAAGCTATGGTAGATATTTCATGAGTGGGCTCAGCCTGAGTACTTATGCAGGAGACCAGAAACATGCCTGAATAAAACCACCTAAAATCCAAGGTACTCTGTAAAGCACTTAGCATTTCATGTATGCCTCTTGGCCAGAGGGGGCCCTTTGTAGCTCGGGTTTAAAAAAAACAAAACAAACAAAAAAAAACCAAACCACCACCAACCCCAAAACAATGTTGAAACAGCCAAACTAAAACCACAGTAGAATAGCTTATAATATTTGGTATTCTTCTCTCTTCCAGTTTTTTGGTAAGAAGTTCAAAGCAGCAGCTATGCTATCTGTCTTCACAGTATCAGCTGCTGTGCATGAATATGTTCTGAGCGTCTGCTTTGGCTACTTCTATCCCGTTCTCTTTTTCCTGTTCACAGGCTTTGGAAGTAAGTTCC
Organism: Phalacrocorax aristotelis; assembly: GCF_949628215.1. Lineage (NCBI taxonomy): Eukaryota > Metazoa > Chordata > Aves > Suliformes > Phalacrocoracidae > Phalacrocorax > Phalacrocorax aristotelis. Next base: position 32,054,562 of record NC_134281.1, read on the forward strand.
CAGAAGAGACTATGAGAGTGGGGGTTGTGGGTTTTGTGGCTTTTTTTAAAACCACCATGCTTTGCCCTTCTGATAATGATGCTAGTTATTCTATAGGCGCTAACACAGAGAACTGTTTCTTGTCCAAGTGCTGGAATTGTGGGTCCAAACTTTGAACGGATTTATGCAGTTAAGTAGATAGATATACACACACTGGGTCTGCAAACTCGGGACTTAGATGAGCAAGGTATTGATGGAGAGGAAGAGAGCTATATATGATATACTGCTCTTCATGTGACACTGTACATACTTTAAAGCACTGCCTCCTCTTTGCCAAGCCTTAGTCAAATTGACATTTGTCAGCAGGTTGGAAGTCTTCCTCTTTAAAGTCATATGGTAAGAAAAGTGTTACTTTGCTACTGCAGTGAGGAAGAAATCCCATTTAGAAGTTAGAGCTCTTGCATTTCATTTTGGGTTTTGAGTTAGAATGAGTTAGAGGGCTCTAATAAACTCTAGGCCACCTCTGCCAGCATGTCTTACTCACCAGCCTAACGTGAACAATATTGATCCCCAGAGGCATACAGCTGGGCCAGCTTGTTGGCAAACTTATTGGAAGTAAAAGCCAGAATCAGATGGCTTTGTATTTGCTCTACTACCAAGCATATGGATATATGCTCTATATGCAAAGCAAGTGCCAAGCATTTTGTTCAGTTTTGGGCCCCTCAGTACAAGAAGGACATTGAGGTGCAGGAGTGTGTCCAGAGAAGGGCAATGAAGCTGGTGAAGGGTCTGGTGAACAAGTCTGATGAGGTGTGGCTGAGGGAACTGGGTTTGTTCAGTCCGGAGAAGAGGAGGCTGAGGGGAGGAGACCTTATCGCTCTCTACAACTACCTGAAAGGGGGTTGTAGCAAGGTGGGTGTTGGTATCTTCTCCCAAGTAACAAGTGATAGGACAAGAGGAAATGGCCTCAAGTTGCATCAGGGGAGGTTTAGATTGGGTATTAGGAAAGAAGATCCTTTCTGAAAGAGGGGTCAGTCATCGGAACAGGCTGCCCAGAGAGGTGGTGGAGTCACCAATCCCTGGAGGTGTTCAGAAAACATGTAGATGTGGCACTTGAGGGCATGGTTTAGGAGGCATGGGGGTGTTGGGTTGACGGTTGGACTTGATGATCCTAGAGGTCTTTTCCAACCTTAACGATTCTATGATACATAATCAGATTTTCTTGCACTGTACTGACCTCACGGAGCAGGCTTTTTGCTCCAGAGATTAAGTGAAAAGAGGGAAGGATCCAGTGAAATCAGTTGGTCTTTGATTCTTTAACCCCAAATTTGTTTCTGAATGATGCTTCTTGTTTTACCTTTTTCCAGTGGTCTTCAACTTCATCCTTAATGACCGTCGGAAAGGGCCCATCTGGAATGTGATCATGTGGACATCCCTCTTTCTGGGCCAAGGTGTCATCATTTGCCTCTATAGCCAGGAGTGGTATGCCCGCCAGTACTGCCCCATGGAAAATGTGAGTGACTGACCTTTCCTGTGGGATAACTGACCATGTGAGTGGCCTGTCCTTTCCTGCTGTGGGGACAGGGCATGTGTTAATTGGTATGAGCCTTTCTGGCAGTGTGCTGTTCATTAGGAGTTATTTAGTCTCAAACTGTAGAGAATCTAGGAAAGCTTTTTCTAACAAAAGTGCTTTCTTTAGTGCTCTTCCTATGCTGATTGTATTTCACTACTTGAAACTGAGGGTGTTTTTCCTACATATCTGAGGGTGTAAGCCACTACTTGAGAGTACGGTAGGCCATTCAGGCTGTGTGAATGGAACTGCAGCACTTGGCTAATGAGGTCAGGAAACTGTTCTAGGAGGCCCACAAAAAACGGGCCTATTGTGCCTTCTCCAGGCTAGAGTGGCTGGGAGTATTGGTTGCCTATAAACGGTCAGCTCAGGGTTTTGTTGGTGCTGCTTTCTCTTCTACATAAAACTTCTTGCTGTGCCAGTTGGCTTCAGCTTTAACCTCAGGAAAACTCTGTTTTAAATTTTATTCTCCTCAGTTAAGAGTTTGCCATCATAAATTACTGGCTTCTTGATACGATAGGCTACTAGACACAGCATTTAGCTCATGTGTCAGAACTAGGGTTAAGGCAGATGGCAGGCAAACAGCTTGTGACTAGCTACGCTTCCACACACTGTTTAGTAAGGATAAAAATAGGGTTGCAGGATGTGAAAATGCAGTTTGATCTTTCCTGTTCAGGAATTTTGATTTCAGCAGACCACACCACAGCTTGTGCTGTTGACCTGTGACTAACTTGCTGCCTCTGTGTTTTGCAGCCCACGTTCCTGGACTACTTAAAACCACGCTCATGGTCATGTCATATGAAGATATAAGAAGCGTATACTCTGGCCATGTCATCATGGCAGAAGATCAGAGTTGTCCTCCAAGTATTTGGACCAATGACCTAACTCACTATGGACTTTTTCTAAGGGAAGTTGTGCCTCCTGATTATTGGGGAGAAACTAATTTTTTTAAACATTACTGAGGCAAACCAGTTGACCTGGATTGCCACAGGCCTCATAGGGAGCATCTACCATGTGCTGTCCTACTTTGAGCCATTTCCATGCCAGCAAAACTTTGAGCTGAAGGTGGAGTCTATGGGAATCCTACTCAGCCAGGGATTCCCCCAAGCTGCTGCTCTTCTGGACAATAGATAGTCTAGTTAGATTTGCTAGTAGCCCATTGTTGGTGTCTGTCCATCTTCCTTAACCATCCCTTTGCAATCTTTTTTCTCCCTTTTGGTAATGGAATGTCTACAAAACTTCTGTTCTTTGTGATCCTGTCTGCTACTATGACAAGGACAAGTGGCAGAGCAACGGGAATATTTGCCTTCTTGCTCTGAAAAGTAGCCAGAGTATTCCTGGATGGCTTTGAACTGCATTCTATGTATTTTGGCTGCCTAGTTTTTTTTTTTTTTAATGGGCAGAGGGAGAGGGGATTGTCAGTTTACTTGCGGTTGCATTGGAGAATCAGGTTCAGAAGCAGGACACAGTATGTGGGGTCTTTTTACACTGAAAATTTGTTTTCTCTGTATTCATTAAGTTCCCAGCTGACTTACAGCATTTTTGTTCTCTGAAGGCACTTGCAACTTCAGAATAGTTTGTTTCTTGTAGCTCTTCCTTTCTCTTGCTCCAGATAATCAATTTTTAACACAATGAACTTGGAAAAGAGTTTCTGCTTTAATTTGGCAGGTGCTTTAAGGTATGCAAATTGTTAAGGCTTTCTTTAGTGCAAAAGATGTGAAATAGTATGACCCAACTGTTAGAAAATGCAATCAACCTCACAAGTACCCAGCACATTCTCATCTGAAATGGCTACGTCCAGTTCAACATGCCAGCACATCTTTGTGCCTCTTGCTGATGTGTATTGTAGCAGCTTCTAATGCCATTGGTGGGAAATGAGGGGTGACACTGTGGCTGGAGCCAGAGCTGCTTTTTTATATGCCTGTGTCAGCCCTGATGTCAGTGGGGCCTTCAGGTGAAGATCAGTTTCCTGAGGATTGCCCTCCCCATCCTCCCTCTCCAGGAAGCCCTCCCATACACACTGCTAAAGGGAGAAGCGCAATGTGAATTTGGTCTTCCAATATCTATTAATTAGGCTTAGTCCCTTCAGTTTCCTTGTTCTGTCAGATGTGAAGCACGAAAGGGAACTTACGTTGTATCTGGGTAGGTGTATCTCCAGTTTTACTGGAACTGCAGCTGCCATTATTGAAGAGGGAGGGTAGCCTGGTGGAGGTACCTAACTTCAGTCACAGAGATTTTTGTTACTCAAATGTTCTTTACTGGCACTTTTTGGTACCAGCTTTTTCCTCCCTGACCCACAGCCTAGGCGTTTGATACCAGCCAGCAGTATTGGGACTGTTGATGGACTTGTTTCCCAATCCGCTTAAGACTATCTTTTCGGCTCCTGTTTTTACTAACCTGAGTCAAAAGTAATTCCATGAAAGCTAGGCAATAGTTAAACTCTTCCAGGTTTTCAGCCTTCTGTAAGAAGGAATCCCACTCTTCAAAAAGGACATTGTGTCAGGTCAAATTTGCCAAATACAGTGTTTGTGTATGTGGCTCTCCTGAAAATATCCCCTGCTAGAACTTGTTTGTTGAAACAGTTGGGTTAATTTCAGAGGAAGGGGTTCATGTGTATACTCAAACTTGACAGTATTAGTGTATAAAATCCTGACAATGCAATGGGTTACTTTATCCTCTTTCAGTTTGACTGATCCTAAATCTTTCACCATACGTTTTTATGGGAGGAAGGGACAGAAGTGCTGGAGCAACTAAGCTTCTGTTTTAAAAAAAGAAACAAAAAAAACCCCACCCTTTGGCCAAACACTTTTGTCACCTCCTTAGTGTAGGATGAAATTCAGTCCAATACTTCTCAGCTGTGGTGCTCAAAACACTTACGTACAGACATAAACTGCACCCGGATCGGGCGTGAGGTATTAGGGACTTGATTTCTTATCTTGATGCCTGTGTCTGGTCTTGCTTGTCTCAGTGTGCTCAAAAGGAGATGAAATATGACACTTCGTGCCATGTTTTGGTGTTTCGCTCACATCTGGCACTGTCATATTCCTCATAAAGGCTCTCAGCAGTTACTGTGCCGGTGTCCTCGGTGTTTGAAGCCTGAGGGCTTGAGCATCTGGCAAGCAAAGGGCAACCAGAAAGGGACACTCAGCTGTCAGAACTAGTCTTAGTTTTTGACAGGTTGAGGTTTTTAGCCTTGTCAGGGCATTAACAACTGGGATTACTTTGTTTCATGGGGTTCTTTTGTTTTGTTTTGTTTTGTTTTTTTTTTAAAAAATTGCTTTTGAATGTGAGCTTATTCTCATTTTTCTCAAGAGTACTGGAAGGGAAATATGAACTCTTTTGCACGTTGCTTGTTTAACTAAAGTCAGTTATATCATGTTTGTCTGAGTTTTCTTAGGCTGTGAGTGCCAGAGCTAGCAATATGGCATTCTGGTCAATAATGAGGATGCTATGATTGACAACCTGCCCTTTACAAGTTCTTAGTAATAGTATATACTGTTTTCTGTGGTCTTTTCCAACCTGAGAGCTGTGCAGCTTGCTTCCACGCGAACTCCCTCAGCTTCGAGGAAAGCCTCCAGCTTTTGAGTGGCGGCCAGTACAGCTGCAGTTCTTTGCTCAATAACATCACAAAAATCAGTATTAATATGGTGAAACGTGTCCCCGTTTTCGTGCAGATAACAGTTTGTTCTCAGGAAGACTGAAGCTGTGCTGAGTTTTCATGCCTAGTACGTCCTTTCTGTTGGGGTATTTAGCTTCCAGCCTTCAGAGGTGAAGCAGTCCTGCATCTGAGCTGCAACTGTATGCTGTCCTGTGACGACAGTCTGAGGGAGGCACCTGCTACACACTGCGGTGGGAGGAGGGGAAATCCTGATGTGTTCTTCTAATGTGAATTGGCATGGTTGATGTGAATCAGTCCACCCGCTAAAGGAAAACTGAACTGTTTGAGCTCCCACCTTCTGAATGTAGCTGGGCTGGAAGGATGGTGATCTGGCCCGAGCTGTGAGCAAGCCCCTGCGCTCTGTGGCATCAGGGGAATGAACTGGCTCCCACAGTGCCTCCAAGCCAGCTGAGTGCAGCCTCGTCTCTTCTCCCTGTGCCTGCAACCAGGGCCAAGAAGCCATTGCTGCCCTTTCACCTGTGGCAGGAGCAGAATGGCCCAACATCCGCCGCACGCTGCTGCGTGCTCAGGCCCTGGCACCAGCCGTCCCATGTATGCAACCTGTACCATGTTCTGTCACACAGAAGAGCCGTTTATAATCTACTGGATTACAGCAGTTGAAATATATTTTGCTATTAGGGGAAGAAAAAAAAAATTGCCTTGGCCTGTTTCTTCTCTGAGTCTCCTGATTTGGGTTGAGGGGGGAGAGGGTGTTGCAGGAGCGCAAAGGGGAGTGGGGCTGGGTAAGGTATGTGGGGCTGCCCTCCTGGGACAGCAGCTGCTGTGGGGAGGTGATGTGGGTCAGAGCCTTGGGCAAGGGAGGGAGGGCACGCACCTTCTAGAATGCAGGGAGAGCGCTGTGTTTCTGTGGCGATGGAGCCAGGGCAGAGCTGCCTGGCAGGTAACGCTTTGCAGGTTTGGGGGTGCCCTGGGGTAGAGGGGAGCTGGCCTGCCTTGGGGGCGGCAAGCCGTGGGTGCCGCCTAGCCTCAGGCTGCCTGTGCCCAGGCTGGGAAGTGGAAAATGTTTTGCGCTTTATCAGACGTTGGGTGTGGATGGGATAGGGTGCTGGCAGCCAAATGCTGAGCCAGCTAAGAAGAACCATTGGAGGGTTTATAAGTGGTGTATCTGCCATCACATCTCTGCTAGGGGAAAGGATGTCCCTGGAAGTGCTGGGGAGGCACACGGGAAAGGAGTTGATAGCTTTTGGAATGTACCAGTTTCTAACCTCTCCCCATTTAATCCATATTAAATTGGAGCCACTGCCAAATGTATGTCATGTTGGCAATTTCTGCCTTTATGTTGGGCCTGAAAAGGGTTTGTGTGCCAAGAACTTAATGTGTTACTTTCTGCCTGTGTACCACATGCTCTAAAGTCTTGTCCGTGTCCTTAAACTGTAGAACCATGTCATTAATCTTCCCATCCTTTCTGGTGGGAATATCATGTACTGCCAAACAGCTGTTATGGGGCGGGGGAAAGTTTTCTTCTGTCAGTTTCTAGCAAACTTTTTTTTTTTCTTTCCTCCAAGAAACCATTTATGCAGCAAGATGAAACTACCTGGCAAGATTACTCCTAGATTATACCTACACCCACAAACATGTACCTGAAGGCAAAGAAATGTAGTTAACCTAATTAGAAACCGCAGTACACAGGGATCCAGCTGAAAGGAAGTCAAAAAGTTTTAATAACAGGAGCATTTATACAGAACAATATATCCTGGCAAGGCTAGTGGGGGGGAAAGGCTTTGCAAGAGAACTCATGGAGATTAGGAAACTAATGGAAATGTGGGGGTTTTCTTCACTAGTAGGATAATGCTAAGAAGAAAAAGTTAAGATTAATAATTGGAGAAATTCAAATAGAATTAAATCTCTGGCCCAGTTAAATGTATAAAAGAAGCAGTTCTTAGTGTGGTTTGTAGATGGAAAAACAAGGACCCCTATGGAGGATGTAGCAAAGCATCAGGAGTCTTTTTCCTAACGGATGTACCTAGTGTCAGGCATAAGGCGGCGGGGGTTCACAATAAAGGATAACAAAAAAACCCTGTTAAAGCTGTGAAGTACAACTATGGGCTTAATTCTGTTTCTAGATTATTCATTACTGCACATTTCCTTGGACAAGCATTAAAATAAATTGCTCACCATGCCCTCAGCTGGAGCGCTGGTTCCTGGACCAAAAGCCAGTGGAAGGACAACGAGCAGTGCCTTGCGGGCAGGCTCGATGGGCGAGGAGCGGTCAGGTAGGGCTGGGCTGGAGGTGGCAGGGGTTGGACACCTGACCCTCCATCCTTCCAGCTTCCCTTTAACAGCAGGTTGCTTCTATGCATTAAGTTTTGCCTTTATTTGGGTAATTGCTGGTATTTTAGGGTATTCGTATCTTTGCAGAAAGCTGACTGCTAGCAATCCACAAGAAGGGAAATGGCTTTACAGGAACACGCAATCTTTAGTTGTTTAGGGCATCCCTTAGCGTTTGTGCACCTGATAACTTGGCGTAGTCCTGCAACCAGTGCTTTATCTCCCACAGCTAGAAGGAAACTCTTGTTCTAGGTTTCACAGAAGATCTAGTAACTACTAAAAATGGGATTAGCTGCCTATGTTTTAGGTAGTTGATCCTGCTTTGGGGTAAGGGATTAGAGAGAGTTGAACCTTTTTGGGGTAAGACATGTTGTTCTTCTCAGCCCTGTATTTTATTATCGGTTTTGCTTGCTTTCACAAACAGAATAAATGTTGAAGTGGTTCTGACATGCTCTTTTCTAGAGATCCCCAAGCTGAGGGGTACTTCAAGGATGCTTGACCGCATCAGGCCTGTTTCTTACTCCCTGGAGCGAAACTGTGTTCCAGAAGAGGTTTTCCGAAGCCTGACCTGTGCCAGCAGTTCTCTTTACAGCCCAGAGTACTTACGGTCCCCACAAACCACCAAAATCCCAATGGGCTTCAGGGTGAGTGTGTTTCCATCTCCTGCTCTTCTCTGCCCAGAATCGTCTCTTCACTGGGGGCACATGTTCATTCCCTGTGCAAAAGGAAAGTTTGCTGACCTCGTAAGATAAATTCCAAAGAGCTGCCTTCCAGTCCCTGCAAAATGTGTTTGCACCCTGGTGCTGCTGTGAAGCCCTTGCCGAGGACGTTTTGTCCACCGGTTTCTTTAGGCCCAAGAGGGAAATAATGACACTGAGTTTGTTTAGACAGACCACCTTGACCTCTCCTGCTCCTTGGCACATTTCTTGCTGAGACGTGACGTCCACGTGTGCCTTGTCTGCAGGGCTGCCTGCAAACCCCAGATCGGCTTTGGCATTATCCTAATCGTCGGAGCAAGTTCAGACACCTGACAGACCACCCTGTCAGTTTGACGGGCGCTGGCAGGTAAGCAAAGAAGGGATAAGGAGCCGAGGGCAATGGAAAGACATTAGAGCTGGGAACGCAGAGCTAGATCTCTCCCTTGGTCTTTTTTTTTTTATGGTAGGTGGCTGTGCAGCCTCGCGTGGCTGGATGAATGGTCCAGCTGCCCCATCCAAGTTTGGGCTGGAGAGATTTGAGGGAACAATAAATAAATTAGTGGCTAAATAAGCAATTCTTGGAACTATCCTTCCAAAAGATGCTGGGCTCACAGGGATGCTCTGTGATCCACGATTAAGAAAAGAAGCTCTTCTAGCTTTAACGGACTTAGCAGGGAATAGCTTTACACTTCTTTGTAAATAAGCGATGCTGAACGGTGCTAGGAAGTGAAAAATGTTTTGCTCTTTATCAGACATTGGATAAGTATGTGATAGGACATTGGCAGCAAATGTGAAAAATGGATAGGCAATGTGAGGTTAATCTGCCCAAAAAACATTATCTCATCGGTCTTTTGTGGCCCAGGGGAGGGAGTCCTGGCCATAAGCCTGGCCTCAGGCTGAGCAGAACAAATATGCACGTGGCTTAGGCTGGCAGCATGGGAACAGTGGGTTGCCTTTGGGGTGTGTCAGTGTACAAGCTCTTTCCCTCTGTTTCAGGGATGTCTCTTACCTGTGTGACATTGTGACTGGGCAGGAAGCGAAGAAAGCAATGACTGGTAGAAGCCCTTCTACTAAGAATTGTCGGGACCGGAGAGGGAGCTGTGGTATGGTCCCACGTGCTCCTGTGAGTGCTGCTGTTCGGGTGTTTTTCTGTTTATCACTAGCTGGGAGAAGGGAGGTCCTCATACACGTCCCCTGATGTTACCCTGCTCCTAAAACTCACCAGCTCTCCTTGCAACTCCAGCCCCCCAGCTCCCGTGCCACAGTTCAATGTTAGTTGTTTTGATCTGCTTTCAGACATAGATGGCTTCTGTTGGGCTCTGGATGCATGGAGTGGGAAGGAAAAAAGCAGTGTGAAAAGCTTCCCTCTCCTGGCTGCCAGACCCACATCCTCTTTGGGAAGGAACTGCGAGTGTGTTCACATCTCTTGTGCTGACGTTTTGTGCTCTCTCTCTTTTCCATCCCTAGCGAGCAACCCTAGCAGATAGTCTGGTTCCCAAGGAATTTCACATTGTGAAGAACAGGGGAGTTTTGCCCTTGAAGTACTTTGATGAGTGAGTGCTTCCTGGTTTACAAGGGTTTGTCCCCAACTGTTCAGAGCGGGGGGATAAAGCGATGAGAGGCTGAGGATGTTGCCCAAATACACCCCTTGCTGTTGGGAAGGGGAGACTATAAAAGGGAGGTGGTGCAAACCTCATGCTAATGACCAGGCAATAGTTAACCCTGCAGAGTAGGTGACCCTCCTTTTCTTTGTCCCTGCTGCTTAGGGGTGGCTGAGGGAGAATTTCCTGTACACTAGTACTGCTTCTCAGGCGGGGTTCAGTAGTTGGACATGAATGTAGAAGCTGAAGTCTGGTTTGATCCCTTAAGGCAACTTTTGGAAGTTTTTGCTGCTGACTTTTTTTTTTTTTTTAATTAATTTATCTGTTTTTCTTTTGGAATTGCTTTCTGCCGTATAGCTGGGCAGGCTTTGGGTAGGTCTTACTCTCACTTTATGCTTATATAGACCTGCTAGCATCTTGAATCTGATCAGTCTGAGGATTTTGTTTGTTTGTTTGCATTTTTTTTTCAGGCTGTCAGATTTGAAATTAATTTACCAAGCCTTGCCCAGAAAAGGCTACTGAGACACACACACACACACACACACACATACGGTCTCTCCAGACAACTTACTAAATTAAAAGCACATTCTTTCTCATTGTTCAAGGATTAAAATACTGAGATCAGGAGTGAAATCCTCACGGCTTCTTTGCCAACATGATGTAACAGAACACTGTCTTATTTCAATGGTCTCCTGTGATCAGTCTCTGGGTGGATGCGATGTGGATATGTGGTGCTCTTCTGGCCCCACCTGTAACTTTTAAATCCGTTGGTCACTTCTTAGCCAAGTACCGTGAGAGGTCTTAAAGGGAGAAGGTTCCTACAAGATTTGTGGTGTTAGTGGCAAGAAGAAGGAGCTCTAGCTGGGGGAAAAGCTACAGAAGGTCTAATTCTCACATTAGGCTCTAGATGCTCCCACTGAAGAGCAACCCTGTAGACCCTTCTCTGCTTCTCCAACTTTCATCACCTTATACGTGGGACAAGGAGATTTAAGGAGGGAGTAGGATCCTGTAGCTAGCACTGGAAGAATTGCCTTGTAATCAAGTTCTAATGATTGTGTTTTGTTTCAGTAAATACACAACGCTGCTTGAAGACCGTGAAAAGAAACTACGGCTGTTCCCATCCATGTAAGTACTACCCTGCATGAAGTTGTTGTTGGAAAAATACCCAGGTGTTTGAATTTCATTTTCTGAGAAAATATCATAACATGCTATACAGACTAATGATGTGCCTTTTTCTTGTCTGTCAGAAAACCTTCTGGGAGGTTAGAGGTCATCCAGCTGATGAAGGTGATGGACAGCATGTTGGAAAAAGCTGGAGTAGACAAGCTAATCAGAGTAACAGGACCTTCACAGGTGGATAACTTGCTTGTGCCCAGATAACTTCCTTGTACCAGAAAAATAACATCCTGTTTTCCCCAGTGTTCACCCCTGCTGTGCTTAAACTACCTCCTAGTAGCTAGCTTCTGCCCAAGGCAGCTGTCTGTATGTGCTGTAATAACCAGGGGTTTCTTCTCCTGAGCTTCTCTTCATCTGATCCACAGAGAACAAACAGTTAGCTTGCTGGTGTAGGAAGTTATGTTTCTGGCAAAAATGCCAGAAATAATAATGCATTTGGCATTATTACTATGGAGAAATGAAGGAAGTAGCAGTCTCATCTCTTCACTGGGAGATAGGCTGCTGTGTTACAAAACGGGCCTTTGGAAACCTTCATACACCTAAAAAGCAGATGCCAAAGAACATTTGTACCTTGCTTGGCCTTGTTTTCTGTTATTCTTTCATGGTGGTGGAGAAGGATTTTTGAAAAATGTAGAGCGTTGCCTCATCAGGAACTCCAGATGGAGTTAGCAGAGAAGCTCCCATGGATGTTGATGGGAGGGTAGCCAGGACAGTGCATAACATATTTGAAAACAAACATGTGAATGCATGGAGGATGGATCTTTCCCTTCTCCTTTATACTTTTAGTAGTATTTTGTCCTCAAAGGGAAATATCCTTCAGAAGAAATGAGAGATCTGTGCTAACCTCTGTTGTTGAAGGAGCAGGCTGGTCAGGCTCTGCAAGACTGTGACTTTTCTCACCTGTTTTGCCAGCTGCACAACTTGCTGGAGCTGATGAAGGCAGAGCAGAACATCTACAACATTGTTTTCCATGAGCTGATTCGGCAGGTCAGCGTGGACTGTGTGGAGAGAGGACAGCTGCTTTCAAAGCTCAGGTCATCATTAGCCAATCCCCCTCTTGATTTATGGCAGTGTCCTTCCGCAAGCAGCATTAGCTATTGCAGATTGTTCCTAATGTCCTTGCCCAGCAAAGCTAGCCTGTCATGATGTAATTGGCATGGGGTCTGATGCCAGGAATTAAATAGGATTTCCCTGCCTAATTAACAACTGGGGCTAATGAGCCTCTGTTAGGTAACCTGGAGGCTGAAGTTGGTGGCACTGTCACCACAGTTGACAGTGTGGGCTCCTTGCTGGGGTGACATTCAGTGGAAGTTTTCACACATAGACTAGCTGGTACTTCCCTCATGGCCAGTGTTCCCATGCTCAGATTACCATTATTTGTAGCAATTAAATTGTTCCAGAGTGTTTAAAATCCTCAATCCAAACACTCAAAAGATTGCCTTCTAGATAGCCTCTGTGCAGTGAAAGGAAAGGGTCTTCAGGGGGAGTAAGAGAGATCTGTACTCTCAGGGAAACACCCATTTTTACTCCTTTTACTGCAGGCAGAGGTACGTGGGTCTCCTGGAGCGGATTCCTGAACAGATGAAGACTCTCTACAAAAAAATGATGGCACAGCAGTTGGTTGACAGACATATTACAGAACAACTACTCTATTTTAAAGAATCTGTTGAAGAGCTGGCCAGGTCTGAATCCTGCCTGATCCTAAGAAATTACCTCAATGCCCTAGGCTTAGTCTGTTGCTTTCATTTGGGTTTCTAATCTTCCTCCCATAGGAGAAGGAAGATAGTGTTATGATTTGAAGCAGAGCTACAGAGACCACACTGGAGCCTCCTCACACTCTCACTGCACCCTTTTAGTGCCAAATAATGCCAAAGCCACCTCCTTTCCTTAGCACACTGGAGGTTCATTGGTGGGGAGCTGCAAAAGGGGGCTGTTGGAGCAACATGTGTGCATGGGTCGAGGAGGTCTTTGAGATGCCTTTCACCCCTACAGTAAAATGATTGCGTTCCAGGAAGAGAGCCCTGCACGATAGCATAGGGCCTGCCAGTCTGCGTCTGCCAGAGTAGAGACCTTTGGGTTGGGCTAAGTTGCTTTAAGTCTGTTCCCTGCTTTTTCAGCGAGCTGTACGAGGTACAAGAACATGACCACAAGGTGACCAAAGAAGCAGAAAACGCTCAAGAGGAGCTAGTTACAGGCATGCAGGAGGCTAAGGCAAATGCAAAGTAAGTTGTTTTCAAAGTTGACATTGGGAGATTTCTGCAGCACGCTGGTTTCATTCTCTTGGGGTTGTTGGGAAGGAGAGGTGAGGGATGATTTCCTTCTGGGGAAGAGAGCTTGGCTGTTTATGACAGATGCTATTATTTTGCTGTAAATGCTAAACCCCTCAAAAGGATCAAAAGCTGTTCAAAACACTTCTAGTTTTATGTCATGAGAGTTGCATTTGTTGCTCAGGTGTTGGCATTCCCTTTTCTTCACCCCACGTTCACAGCTGCTGAGCTCTTCATAGTCTAGCAGAGCCTGCAGCTCTGAACTTCTAAGAGCTTCTGAGAGATTCTGTGGGAATCTTCAGATACCCACCACCTAAATCCCTGATTTCCTAGGTATCAGAGTTGTGGTGCTCAGGCACACAGATTCACTTACAGATACTTGTATTCATGCTGAATATAAGTCGCAATGGACATATCAACAGAAAGGTGTTGTAGGGGCTTGGGGAAAAGGACCTGTGAATTTACAGGCCATGTGGGAGGTGACTGAGGAAGGAGGAAGGAAGAGGAAGTGTCTAAGAAAAGCTTTAGGAATTGGGAGAAGAACAGTAAACATGAATGAGAAACACAGGTGAACATATTTCATTGACTTCCCCTTCTTCTAGCCTTTTGGAAGAGTATCGGGAGTTATACAAGTTACAGAGAAGACGACTGGAAGAGCAAATTCTGCTGCTAGCACGAGAAAGAGACGTTTGGAGCTCAGCTGCATGTGACCTGGCTCTGAAGGTAGGTGCGGGAGATAAGTCATGCATTGCAAGGTATAAGCCATCATAGCCAGCAGTCTTGTTCCAAGGGCAGTTTTCATCTCAAAGAACACTTTTGTTCAATACGATTGGGTAGTAACATACCTCATACGCGCCCTGACCTCATTTCCTGAGGTCTGTTGTATTTCACGTGTGGGTTTTTTCAAATGGAAACCAGTTAATTCACACAGCATGTTTGGTATGGATTGCCAGGTTCTGTGCAGGAAGATCTTCTGTGAGATTAATATTTCCATTCAGATATGGGTTTGACTGAAGTTTTCTATTCCTCATACTTTAGAATTTTGTACCCAGATTCCTCACAGATCCTCAAAAAACATCATTCTTGGTTAATTCTGTGCTTTCTTGTTTGTGTGTCTCCCTTGTTTGCAATCTCCTACTTTATCCTATTCAAGTTTAAAATCTGTTAGCAGGACTTCTGGGGCTGTCTGGGAGATGAGAAATTTATTTGTAAGGAAAGCAGACTCAACTCTTTGAGCTCCATTTCACTGATGGTAAAGGTCCCATGTTAACGTCAGCTGTCAGTCCTCTCGGAAGAAAACAGTGCAAATAATAATGTTTTTTTTTTCAGATAGCAGACAGAAACCAGCTCACATTGGTTCGCAGGCTCTATGTTAGTGGAAAGACACTGACCAACGTTCTCAAGCATTTCACTGTCCTCTTGGCCTCAAAGGTAAGGACCTGCCTGGGATGGGCACCTGTTCAAAGTGTTTGCATGCGTGGTTTATGTAGCTCTATGGTTCTCAGTAAATCATTCAGTACTTTGGCTGTTATTTGAACTTTCAAGTGTTGGTCTAATTTCAAACAAGCATTAAAATTTGAATGAGTTCACTCCCTGCTTTTCTCTCATTACTCCATATCCCCTCTTCTCTACCTCAAACTTTTATTTTTCCCGTTTCTCCTTTTTCTTTGTAGCTTTATTCCCTCTCCCCATTCCTTCTCAATAAAACCAAATCGTATCCAGCCTAGTGTAATTTTGCCCTTGTGTATAGGGCTGCATGCTATCTCAGTAGCATATAAGCAGCAAGGAGTCAAGCACTCAGTTCTGGCATGCCTGGGGAGGTGAGCCACCCTAGTCCTGTGTCAAAGGTTTTGTGAGGGCTGTGCTGTGGAATTACAGACGTTTCCCAGATCTCCGATACAAGTGTATCTCAAAATAGCTAGGGCAAAGGGAGAATTTCTCTAACTTGGATCAAAACAATCACAAAAGTGCCTTATCCCACTCTCTTGCCCACTGCTTGCAGGACACAGAAGACCTGGCTGATCTGCAGGAAGAGATCGAGCAGTTCAGGGAGAGGTTGAGTCGTGTTGGAGCGGAAATAGAGCGTTTCGAGGAGTCTAGCCAAAGAAAACTGCAAATTGTCTGCAGCAGCCTCAACAAGCGGTTTCAGTACTTCCATAGCAGTGACTTGTGAGTGGCCCAGAGGGACCAGGGGTAGCAGTCAACTTCCTCAACCTTTTTCTTGTGCCAGTAGGTCTCACTGGACTCTCAGGTGCAGTGAGATTTGGTGCAATTTACACGTCTCTTACTGCTCTGCTTTTCTGCTTGATGCATTTATTTTGATAATCAGGTCTATAACAGTAATGTGATGCTGTGTGTTTGTGGTTGGTTTCAGTGGGGCAAGGATTGTACCCTCCTGCTGCGAACCAGAGTGTCCATTTTGCAGCTGTCATTACTATAAAAGAGTTCTTCTATTTAGTTGATTCATTTTACCTTGAACGGGCATGCATTAATGCTTTAATAGACTGTTCAATTCTTTCATGTACAGATACAAAATGAGACTCTGAGACACATGATGTTTCAAATCCAAAGTCATTTTGTATGTTAAGGTGATTATATTTTGCAGGCCTTTTAGTTCATTGTGAGATGTTAAATAAAACAAAGCATAAATGCAGGTACAAAATGCAGACATATACATAGTGTGTACATTAACAACAGAACACTTTATAGATTTCAATCATTGAGTTAATAATCATCTCTGAATTTTCAATATGTGCTTGCTTGAATTTAATTTTCGTCTTTGCTGGAAGTAACTTATTTTCTTCACTGACACCCAGTGTTTGTATCATGTTGCGTGAGAGAAGAAAAATCTCTGAGTAGGGCCTTGTGTTTTTTACTTCTCTTTCAAGTTACAATTTTTATCACAGACTCGGTATGTGTAGAGTATATACCTTGACTCTTGGTTTTACCTTGGCTAGTAAAGGAGTTTTTCCTCTCATCCCTTCTTTTCCTCTGCTTTAGCTCCTCTCTGATGAATGAAAACCTACTGGAAGAAATCCTACAGGATGTCAAGAACTTAATAAATGTAAGATTTTTTGGGGTTGTACATATTATCGAGTGGTATCTGCTCAGCAAATTACCATGTGTTAGCTGAGACACGGTGAGCATCTATGCCCATCAGAAATGTGAACGAAAACACATCAGTTCAAATCTTTTGTGCTGAAGCTTTAGCTAAGAGTCTACACATGAGAAGTTATAGTTGACCAATACCGTAGTTCAGCCAGTGCATTAAACGTAGTTGTGTGTTTGAGCACTGTCTGACCTACAGCTCTGGTGACTGATAAATGATATTAATCCACAGAAGCCCTCAGAATTGTCACGGATAAGTTTCCAACTTACTGTGCTATCTACTCGCCATGATATCTTTACACTCATGGATTCCTCACACTTCCTTTTACCTGATTTCCATCACCTTTCTATTGCTGCCAAGGGGTGGTCCAACTCTGGGGGCACGGCAAGCTTGCTACTTTTCTTTCAGATGCTAAAAGAAGACCTAGAGCAGTACGGAGGGGAGGTGCAACTAAGAAAGGCTGAAAGTCTCAGGAGCACTGCCAGCCTGCAGGAGCACTGGATGGAGCTGGGACAAACACTGCTGAATCGACACAGGGACTTTGCTGGAGCATTGCCTCCACAGCACGCTGCCCTGGAAGAAATAAACCAAAGGGCGTGTGAACTCTACCAGCAATACAATATAAGGATAAGTGGGAATAATGGTAAGGCGTGACCAATTTTGCAGTTTAGGTTTTCCTTGGGGATGACAGGAAAGTAGCAGATAATACAGGACCAGCTGACAAAATCTCTACTGGCTTCTTCCAAAGCTAAAGTATGACCCCCAGATATGTGCTGGGAACCAAGAACATTGAAAGGATAAACTCCAAACAATGTGACTTGCAGTCACATGTAGAAAGAATATCTGAAATTTTAAATGTGATACAGTGCAAGGAACATGCAATGCAGATATGACACAGGGAAGTCACGTGTTATGTTCAGAGGGAGTGTGGGCACTTTGTGATTATGTAGATAATGCATGGAAAAGAAAATGTCAAAGGAAAGAATGAATGTTTAAAATGTAAAGTAGAACATCGCTTTGGAGATCACTAGCCAGGTAACACTGTCTCAGAGGGTAATACTTTATTACTTTATCATTAACACAAAGCTATCTTAATCTAGATATTGAATGATCTTGATAATAAAGTATGTAAATAAATGTTTTCTTTGCTCATATAAAGTTACCATGTCCTGTGTAAGACAACAAACATATGTTGGGTAATTTGCAACTAACCTTTTCAACCTTTGTCTCTGCAAGAGCTTGACTCATTTCTGATTTCAGAACTGTTTCCTCTCCAGTGTTTTTTTTTTTTTTAATCATCTTATTTCCTTTTAGCAGACTAAAACTAAACTGAACATGTGCTGTCAGGAACTGCTACTCATATTTGCTAAGCTACTTCTCATACTGTCACATTGTTCTTTCACTCAGGGTTATCCTGTGCTTTTGCCTACATTATCTTATGAAACATGTTATATTTCAGCCTACTAAAGGAGATGAGATAGAATGGTAAGCCTGGCCATCCTAAGAGACAGCAAAAGGAATTAAGTATTCTTGGTAGTTCTCATTAGAATGTGAGAGAAAGAAGGAGGAACAGGGCCATAATTGGCCAGACACCAGTATGGCAAAAAGTTATCAGCAGATTATCAGAAGTCTTGATATTTAGTTGTGGTCTGAACAAAGGGCTAGGCAGCACAGCACAGATACCTCATCCAAAACTGTTTCAGCCAGTAAAGTCCAGAAAAGGGGATTTTTGCTTATTGTAACAAAGGCTTTGGGAACTGGGCCACAGGAAAGGTATTCTCTTGATCCATACAAGGCAGCATATTTTGAGTGGCTTGGATTCATTTTTACATGTAATTTACAATGTAATGACTTTTCAGTAGAAAAGACAAGGTATCTTTTCTCTTTACATTGGCTTTTTGGCAAGAAACAGTGAAAACAAAAGATATTATAAAGAATAGGTAAAAGACAATACTGAGAACACGGTAATTTTGTCGTGTAAGGCAGTGGCTGTCAGTTGCCTGAAGTGTTTATTGTCTTCTGAAGTCTGATTACCCAATCTCAAGCAGCATGTGTCTGAAATACAAAGGATTCAATATTTGATGACAAGGATTAGACATGCAGAGAGAACAAATGAGATATGAGATTGTTTTAGAAAATATATGAGAGGACTTTTTATGAAATCTATAGGTTTGCCTCAAGGTCTTTGCTTTTATTCAGTCTTCCTTGATCACCTCTTAAAGCCTTCACTGTGTCTGTTTTTGTGAGAATAAGATGGTTTTGACTCTGAAATTGGCACTTGGGACTAGAGTGACCTTGCCAGTAAGCTCCAGTTAGGTATTCTCTTTTGCTGGGGACTTGATTAATTTTATAAGACAAATGCAATGGCACAGACAGCCTTCCCAAAGCAAGCTGCTACTTAATAAGGATCCAAAATACTGTGTAAGGGCTAATATGGCCAAATTTACACGTAAGTGATCAGAAGTGACTGTTCTCCCTCATTCCATGCCCTCCTGGGACCTTCCTCGTCTTTCCTTTTAAGCTGACGGCGTATGGCAGGAAAATGTAAACAATATTGTTCCTACCACTTCTCCTTGGCCTCCTGGTCATTAAAAACTAATGCCTGGTTGTGGAACTCCTATCGTGTGCTCTGAAAGGCTCCACCCTGCAGAGGGGAGCCTCCTCCATTTGTTACCAGTCTGGACATCCCAACACTGCTTCATTGCACTTCTCCCTGTACAGAGGAGAAGTTAACCAGTTCTACCACACAGCCATACAGTGGGGAAACCGAGCCATGCATCAAAATCATTGAAATATTAAAAAACTTGTCATTGCCACCATGTGCTTAACATGCTATCATTGCTACAAGATGTCATGGAGGCCAGGACCTCACCAGGATTTATAGAAAGTTTAAACACTGAATATCAAAAGCAATCATTGTTACATTTCAAGCATTTCCCCAAGAAACAGAGAATATCCATCAGCGTGTGCCAGAGGAGGGAATGCACAAGTAATTTCCTACCCTGTCCAGGCATTTTATGCAATTGTGCATATCATATCACCTGCATCTTTGAAGAATTGGATTGTAACTACAAAGCCGTTTTAAAAAGAGTGATATTAAGCCTTTATGCAATGAGGGAGCCAAATCTGTCAAGACAAGAAGGACAGTCAGGGCTTCAAATCAAGCCAAATTTCTTTCAGGTTGCTTTGAATTCAGTGCTTACTAAACAGCTCATTTTTAGTCCTAAGTACAGACAGTTCCCACATAGGCTGTTCATCCCTCTTGACATCCATCTTTGAACTCAGCTTTGGTTTTATTGGCTGAATTTAAATTAAAGGTTCATATTTTCTTTGCCCACAGGCACAGCTAGGTTTTTGACAGTCTTGGTGAACAGTATGGAAGATTGGTTATTCAAGGTGCAAAAGCTGAAGAGAGGTTCTGACATGCACAAAGCTGAGCTGCAGGCATTTTACCACAAGATTCCTGTGTGGCTGGCCCAGGTGGATGCAGTGATGAGCAGCATAGGCTACAGCCAGTTGCATGAAGCTGAGAGTGATAAGAAACCACACTTCCCGTAAGGACAGAGGTGTTGATTGTGTCTGGGCTGGCCTTGTGTGTTAAACAACACTCATAAGAAAAGGGAAATGTTCTTTTGTGGGAGCACTGGTGCAGTGGGATAAATGATCAGCTGAAGCGTTAAGATGATTGGCGACTGCCTTTCATTTGCTTTGATTTGGCAATATCTGTGGAAACAGTTGGTGGCTTCAGTATCGCTCCTGGAGCATCACCACCTCCCTCAGAACCGCCACCCGGTTTGGAAATCTTGACATTTGAAGAAAAACGAAAATGTGATTACAGTCAGATTTGTGGGGGCATGTTCGTCTTCATGGTGCTCCATTGCCTTTGGTAAATATCATCAAGAAATAAATCATTTGCGGAGCACATGCATGACGTATATGTAAAAGACTAGCAAATGCCAAGTTTGCCCACAACTATAGCATTAGCAAAAAAGCCTGTGTCATGTTTCCAGCATATGGTGTACTAAAATAGGTTGTCTTCCTTGAGTTGGGAAGTAAAAAGTATCTTTGAGACAGGAGATCCTGGGGTCTGGTGCACTAGAGGTTACTTTGTTTCTGTATTTGGTTTTTTTTTCAGGGTGGTACCTAGAGAATTTTTTCAGATGATTCAGCGATGGGTTTTGTCCATGAATAATGAGGTTGAGAAGAACATCACACATCTTAATGAAAAAGTAAGTGTAAGCCTGAAACTGCTAGGGGTAAGAGCACTATATCTAGTATTCAGTCTTTCCTTTAATTTCCATCTGGCCAGAGAACAGTTGTGAGGAATGCTTGCTTCTCTTTTGACACTTTTGAGCTGAGTTGTGGCTTTTGTCTTCCAGCCAAAGGAGCAGAGCAGAACTCCTCTAAAAATAGCTGAAAGGTCTCCTATACAGTGCATGAGCACAATTTTATTGTTTCATCTTTAGCAAGCATTTCCTCTGGAATAATGTTGATATTTCCTGTTCAGAGAGCTGTTGTGGCTGCTAGCTCTCTGTAGTTTTACTTCTTTCTCCCAGTATTGAGAATAGAGGCTCTCACTATGCATTTTTTAAATGTTCTGTATGTGTGATGTGTGATTTTTGGTTTCCCACTGAATTCTGGACATGACAGAGTGCCACATGGCTGATAAGCAGCATGTGATCCTAAACAAGAACTGGGAGAAGGCTAGATCCTTAGGAGGAAAAGATGCATTTGGAGTGAATATGGGAGTTAAAATGGTAAAAATAAATGCTTATGTCATCAGGTCAGTTTGTAAATTAGGTAGGACATTGTCTGAAGTCAGTGCATTTCTTGTAAGTCTACTTGGCAAGACCAGTCATTTATTACTGGTTTAGATTTGCTCTGATGTTTTGTGCAGGTGACTGAACTGCACAGAAACCTGACCCTGTGGCTGGTGAATTTGCTGAGGCACATGACAGCAGACCGCTCATCCTGGGAGTGTCCCCAGCGGCAAGAGCCAGGCACAGAGATGGATGAGGAACTCAGACTTATGGGGGCTTGTAAGCTGCAGCACGAAGCTGAAGAGCTGGTTGCAGAGATGGCCAGACTTTCTGGTTCTATAGTCAGGTATCAGCAGAGGTTTTCAATTTAATCTAAGGGGGTTTTCTCAAGAATAAAATGTGTAGTGTGCGTATTGACAGATACAACCAATTTGGGTGTCCTTGGATCTTTTCCCAGGTCGTAAATGGGCCTTACCTGAATTTGTAGGGAGCCTAATAAGACAGGAACACCCAAATAGAATGGTGGCAGTGCCTGCTTTATACCTAGTACTGCTATAAAACATGCTGGCATCTGTGATTGCAATGGGCTCTGCCCACGCTTCTGAGGATGACCTCCATAGGAAGTAGGGGCAGTACAGGCAGCAAGTCTGCAGTCCAGGTCATCTGGAGCAAAGCCTCCACCTGATTCATTATCTGTGCTCACACATCCTCTGTGGGTTAGTACAGCACAGGCATGGACAAGCTGTCTGGGGGGTCATTGTGTGAGCGGGACTGGTGAGGATTGCTCCTCTGGGGACTTCTCTAGTGCAGAGGTCTACAGATAGCTCCTGTACCTTGCTGATAGCAACTGGCTCCTGACTGAAGGGTCCTTTCCAACCTAAATGACTCTGTGATTCTAGGTATATGAGGGCACTCCTGTAGGGCTGATGACATTCTGCATCTTTGCAGCTGCTGCCACGAGATTGTCAATGCAATTGTTCAAAAGAAACGGTCAGAGACAGATTTAGAAGCTGATTTTGAGCTGGAGGAGCTGAATAAGATCAAGGTAAAAGGTGCCTGTGTTTCCAGCTGACTAGATCTGGGGTAGATGAGACTGCATTTACTTTGTAAAAGGTAGACAAAAATGTATGTGAGGGTTTCAAGGAGGAGGAAGACTCCTGCTACTCCAGTGGGTTGCCCTGTTATACCCCCAAGTTCCCTACTGACTCTGCAGTCCTGGAAAGCAGATAAACCTGAGTCAAGTCATGTTCATATCTTCCTTTCCCTGTTTTGGGGTACAAATGAACAAATCTCACAGGACTGTCTTGCGAGATTTACTCCATTTGAGTGGCAGTAGATTTGCCTCTGGTTCAAAGCTCGTCAGAGCCACCTACATCCAGACTTGAGTGATACTTAAGAGTTCCTGGAGGTGCTTGGTGCAATATACCTTTACACAAATGCAGCTGAAACTTTTAGCAGTCAGCTGACCTACCTGTTGCCTCCTTATTCTACACTTGCATGTAAAGCTCTTAATTGTCACCACTGTCATTACCAGTGTTTAGCTGAGCTTTGCCTGTGCTTTAGGAATGCAAGAGGTAGACCTTTCCTGAAAGCCCAGGGCTTCTTTGAGCACAGGGCAAATGGCGTTGCTTCAAGGAGTGTAAGAAGATTCTCTGCAGGGATTGAAAATACTCACTCTTCTGTTCTGCATTACCTTAGTCAGTGAAAAATTAACTCCTGGGATTTACACTCATTTCTACCCACGTGGGCTGGGGCAGTGGCTGTGACAGATGTTCTGTGCTGGCCTGAGGAGGAGTGTGTTGAAGGATTTAATTGGTGGGAGTGATTAGCTGGTGACAGATGCCATGTCTGAAAGCTTGGAGAAATGTGTCTTCCTTTTGCCTTGTAGGGTAAGGATGGAAGGGTCCAGGTAGGCCCCTTCTTATAAATAAAGACAGAAAGGTAGAATTACTTGATAGACTGAATATGATAACATCTTTTTTTTTTTCTGTTCAATAATCCCTGAATAATCATTTTCTGTTATGTCTTCCCAGACTGAGTGCTGTAATTGGATTCAAGTGTGTAGTCATCTCCTTTCAGAGATGAAAGGCACTCCGGTCTCCTTTCTGGATTTAGAAGAACTGAGAAATCTCTTTGGATCAGAGGTATACACAGATTGCATTTGCTGTTCTGGGTTGAACCATGCTGAATTAAGGTCTGCTTCAAAACTTTTCCTTAGGGAAGCCACTGCAGTTCCATCTAAGGGAAGGTTTCACATGGAGACCTCCCCGCACTCAAAGCGGCAGCTAGAACTATGAGGTGTTATGATTGTAAACTGGTTAAAAATCACAGTGCTTCTTGGGAGGGCATGTCTGAGGCAAAAACCAGAGCTTCAGTGGAGACAGGAGATTTTACCCCACTGGTAGATCAGTTCCGCATAGCGTGTGATAGCTTTTGCCCCACCTATTGGGGTGGACTTTGGCTGGAATGCTGGTGGTTGCCTTGCCCAGAAGATCAGGCTGACTTCTAGTTTAATTCCTTATGTGGCTAGATGGGTATCTCATCACAGGCTGCCTGTGTCAATTAGATGCGTTTTATAGATGGTTGGACTAGCATTGGCCTAATTTCGTATGAAACAGGCTAAATTCACATGATGAGGAAATGGATTTAGATTTATTGTCTTGAACAATTTGTTTGCGTCAGTTCTGAACTCAACCCCCAGGCAAAGTGGTGATGTTCATGGCTTTGTGTACAGCCAGTGCTGTAGCTCACAGGCTGCCCCTCTTTTTCTCTGTGCCATGGCCTATACAAAGCAAGTATGCCACAGTGGGTCCTGCTTATGTAATGTTCAGTAATTAGCATACTCATTTGTGATTTGAAATAGATTAATACTTAGGACCTCCTAGGTGGCTGGTGTGCAAGTCTAAATATGTACAAGAGAAAGTCAGGGACCAGTTAGCTTTGCCTAGGTTATTTGGATGGGCAAAGAGAGCGTGCTAGTAAACCCATCCTTATGGTGCCTTACAGGAATTGCAGTTGAAGCTTAAGCTTAAGGACAGTATCATTTCTTCAACTCAGGAAAAGCTTGAAGCTGAAGATGCCAACACCTGTAGGAAACCCATAACAGAGGAAGAAACATTAGAAGTAAAGGAGGAAATTACTATTATGCAGGTGAGTGTAGTAGCGGCAATATGCTACTTTCAAGCAGGGCCTTTTTATTTATTGCTTAGTGTATGCACTGTGAAACATGGCTTTACTGCCTTGAATGCCACTAGGCTAGTGGCATCTCCTATTTCTTGTTCCTTTTCTCTCAGCAGCAGCCAGGTGCTGGTATGGATTATCTGACTGAGGAAAATGAAGCTACTGCAGACATGATCAGATATGTGGGGCATGACTCCAACATCCACCTCAAGTCTCTGAAGTCAGACATCATTTCAGTTACAGGGGTAGGAGTCTCCACTACACCAATGCTTTTAGCCTGTTGGCAGAGATTTAGAGCTGGTTTTTAGCTGTCTACTCAGACTCTGAGACCCTGTTTAACACTTGTGTCAGATCTTCTGGGGCAGTGGAAGGTGCTGGTGTTCTCTCTGATTCCTCTCTTCTTGCACCTTTAAATAATTGTTAGCACAGTTACCACAGCTGCAATTTGTACTCCTGACCTATGCATTACTGCCGTGGCCCTGAGACTTCTGTGGGACCAGTAATAGGTGATGTGTGCGGTCTGAATAAGGGTTATCTGCAGAGACTGGGATGGGGAAAATGGTGAAATGGTGCTGAACACATGGTAGGAGTTGAAGAGTGTTCAGAGATTCAGGGAGATCCCACAACAACAGGGAAGCAAGAAGTTCAGGTTGTTTTGGCCTCCTAGGTCCTCATTTTCTCCACTTGCCTTTGCGATGGTACTTTTTTGTAAAGTTGCTCTTCAGAAGTCATAAGGGCCTGCCTTTTCCAGTTTGTCCCTAGCCAGTCAGTCATCCAGAGTGGAGCCTAGAGGATTTGTGGATCTTTAGCAAACTGTCGCTGGATGGTCCCACTCCTTAGGTGTGCTGCACTGCTGAGTGTGCCTTGCCCTTCACACTTTAGAGGTGGGCAGGTAGTGCAGAGTGACAGTGGGAGATGCAGGACCATTTCTTTATGGTCCTTCTGTTTTACAGAAATGAATCCTTGGAAATCACAGTTACCTCCCAAAGCTTAGAGTAGGAGCCTTTTAACAGTTGCTTTTACAGAAAAACCTTGGTTGTCTTCAGATGAAGAAAACTGACTTATGCCTGTTGGACCCTGTGAGGAGCTGCCTCTTTCTGTTTTCTGAATATTGTTTTGTTGTTTCTTTCACTCCTGGTCAGGCTACAGCCATCTCCAACCTCTGTAACCCAATGAATGCACCAGCCACCCAAGGCTATGAGCCAGTGAGAGTTTCATGTCTGAGTCAGGAAAGTATTTTAGTATATTTTTATGCCAAGATCAGTTCAGTGCCTGAACTAGCCCCTGATTTTACACATTTTGCTGATACTGAGCTCTCGTGTGTGTTGTGACTGTGCAGAGACACCAGCACCAAACTAAGCACATGCTGCAGATGAAATGCTGCACTGTTGGTTTCACGTTCACTTACAGGAGGTTTTGCTCTTCCCCAACCAGAGGGAGATGACTGCCACCAAGTGGTCGACTCCCTTTTCTCAGAAAGAGTTTGAAGCTCTGGCAGTGCTGGAACATCTGCAAGCGCAGCTCCTGTGAGTACTGGAGGCATGGGCCGGGCAGGGTTCTGTCCCAGGCAAGGGGCTGTTCTGCCCTCTGACAAGGTTCTGTTTCATCCAATATCTGTTGGCTTAATTTTTGGTTTCCTTCCATTCCGATTGTCTTGGGCCATTGACTGTGACTTATGTTAGCTGAAGACATGACCCATGTCAGCTCTCCTTCGTCTGTCTGCAGATTTTCCATTTTGTGTACTCATGAGGTACGTTGCAGAGGTACTCATGATGGTTTTCTGCCAGACTTCTTAATGCTTCAGGACCTAGTAGCACTTACAGGGTGCTATGTGAGCGCAGCTGAGCCCTGTCAGGGACTGCTAGTGCTCAGGAGCGTGGTGGGCAAACAGTGTTGCGCCTAAGTGCAGGGAACACAATGAATGGATGCCCAAGTGGCTCTGTGCAGAACCACATTAGGGTTTGTGTTTGGTAGTGACTTCTCCCATGCTTAAGCAGGCTTAGGCACTCTGAGTTACGTTCCCTCATACTTCTTGTTTTGTCTGTGAGCTTGCTTATTCAGGGTAAGCCCATCTCATTAGCCTTGCTAATAGAATTGACTGTGCTCCATATTTATCCTGGCACAATGAAGATCAGCATCTCACCCTTTACTAGCAAACACTGAGTTTTCAAATTAATTCAATTTGCATGGTTTACACAGATGTACCACAAAGCCGTTTACAGATCTTTTAACAATGCCCTTGTCTGAAACTATGAATGTGTTTTATAGTCAGTTAATCCTACTGAACACTTCAGCTTTCTAAATCTTTTTTAGGTATCCTGCCAACAGCTGCTTAGATTTCAGGTTTTGGCATCATCTTTACTTCTGTGTTTCAGAGAAACAGAGATCCGTGCTCAGAATGCAGAGAAAAGATCTGAAAGTCTTGAAGACAAGCTGGAAGAAGCTCTGCAGAGAATCAAAGAGCTGGAGTGTGAGCTGGAGAAAGAGGGCAAAGTCACCCCAGAAGCAACGCACAAAGAAGGGCAGGGTAAAGAGAATCAATATTCTGAACTCTCTCCTAGACTCAGAGAGGAAAGCAATCTTCAAGGACGCCTCACTCATCTCCCATTTAGTGCAGGACCCTCTCCTCCTGGGCACAATCTAGGGTTTTGTCAAGAGATACAAGATGTGGAGAAGGAGAGAGAATGGGAATTAAAATTTCTTCCCTTAGTCCTTCGGTGTGTCCTATCTCTTTCATATCAGAGCAGAAGGAGAGGCTAAATTTTTTGTTAAGAATGTGATACCCTGAGTACATTTTTACTCCTGCAGTATTTTTAATAGCTTTGGTTTGTTGTTTTTTCTTTCAGAAAAATATTTCCAAGACGACATCTCAGAAGTCGGGCCCTGCTCAAGTCCCAAAACTTCTAACTCTAGCCAGTCCAAGGGATTGAGGAAAAGCAAATATTAAAGAACAGCAATGCCTGAGTAGTTTCTTAGTGCCCATTCATAGCAGCATCTCACGCCTCATCCACTGCCTTACTCCTTATCCACTAACCTGACATCTCTGTGTGCCACCTCAGCATTTATGCTGTTGTTCTAGCTGGCTCTCTCAGTTCCACCTCTGTCTTGCTTGTTCTCTACTACTTCCCACAGCTCTAATATCTTTATGCCTTGTCTTCCTTGTAATACCATTGCTACTTCAACTTTCTCCTACCCCCATCTCTCCTGCCTGTGTGCCCTCCTCCCCTCCCCTAGCCATGTGCTTGCCTCCTGTTTGTGTTCATCAATACCTTCTTGCCACTCCTATCTCATCCTGCCTCATCCCTGTCAGATCATGCAAGTAAGTCATTTGCACCTCTTTCTTCTTGTTTCAAAGGTTTGGTTTTTTTTCTCAGTGCCAGCATGGCCTGCTTGTGTATCTGATAATGGGTACCTCCTTCATCCTCTGGGCTTCAGATGATCCAGTTACCAGCTTAGGAAAGAATAATACAGAAATTTTATGGAAAAGTTTTTGTTCATCTTTGAATCTTTTTCTTTTGAAGGTTTTGTCCTTCCTTCAGAAAGCATGAAGCAGCCAGATGCTGTGCAGGATTCTGAAAGGCCTTTCTTAAATTGCTGCCAGCTCAAGAGGCCAAACTGCCCAGTGGGTAGCCACCCAGGACTCTGCCTCTGTCGGGTCCCCAGCCCAGCGCAGTCTGTATAGTTATAAAGCTTGGCAAGGCCAGCAGAGCTGCTTGGGTTTGGCATGACTCCGCAAGCTGACCCAGTGTCAGCTTGGAAGAGCAGGCAGTAAAACTGTCAGGGATTGTGTCAGCTCAGACAACCCCAGCCAACTCCCTCGGAGTAAATTCTATTTTGGTAGCATCATATATCACTAATCCTGAAGTACATTTTAACATTATGTTTTCCTTCTGCAAGGCTTTTGAATGCAATATATTCTGAAGGTAAAATGACAAGTGTATGCCAGGCTCTGTATATTGAAAAGAGGGAAGATCCTGCTGGAACAAGACATGCTGTTTGGAACAGAGGATGCTCTTAGCTACAATTTGCCTTTTCTGTAAGTGCAGAAAAGTTACACATTTGAAAAAGCTATGCCTGACTTCTGCAGATATGAGTGCAAATAGGCTAATATGTGTGCCGTGGCATAGCGCTGCATGTTTCTTGACAGTCATTTCTCAGGCTAAGTGTTGTTCCTTTCAGACATTACTTGTAGAGGTGTTGGTCCTTGATGTGCCAAGGAATCTTGGTCTGGATGGATTATCTTACATGGAGTTAGAAATTCAGCCAGAGAAGTGTTCAGAGAAAGGATCATCTGCAGCTCACTGTCTTTCCTAACCTTTTGCCCTAGGTTAGGAAACAGGGCCCTATTCCAGTAGCATGAGAAACAACTACAACAGACCTTAGAGAAGTAACTACGCAGCTCATGTTTGCCAGTGGAGGATTACAAAGCTGTTCCACTTCCCAGAGACAGTTTTCCATGAGTGGATCACTACTGAGATCTCTTACAGACACACAAGCAGGAGCCACAGCCATCCTGCCGCCCTCTCCTGAGAGGGTTGCAGTGGCAGAATGGTTTGGATATGAGGGTACGCCTGGAGCTTGGATGTTCATGTGATCACCAAGAAGTTCACAAGTAGATTTTTTCTACTTCGCAGCCACTTGTTAAGAGGGCGGGTTTGCCAGGTGCCCTTGCTGTAAAAAGGCCAGCAAATACTTGTAGAGTGAGTATTATGGGAGCACTGAGTGTTGAGAAGGAATCTCCATGGAGCTGAAGGCACTGATTAAATACAGAATATGTGGTACTTAGTAGAAGCAGGATCCTTGTCCTTTGCAGCAGTATTAAGCCAGGACCCACAGGCTGCCCTCGTGACATAGCTGCATTTAACAGAAGAGTTACTGATGATATGTGCCAATGTGTGTGACTGTTACCAGCAGGCAAAGCGGGACTGAATAGAGTGAAAATGCAAGAGCAAGTGACCCCTTCTAGGCACATGCATGATGGCTAACTACCATGTGGGCAATTAAGAGGAGGGCCACAACGTGCCCTCTATTTTGGCCTCTACAGGCCACCAGCAGCAGAACGTTGGGCCTGGGAACAGCTGTGCAACAGAGGTCTGCTTTGAGGCAAGAGGAGACGCTGCGGGTCGGGTAAAAGGGCAGGAGCAGAGCTGATGTCCACCCAAAGGGCACCAGTGTCAGAGAAACCGAGTGCAGTGCTATTTCCTTTGGCAGTGCTCCATATCTTTGCCAAGGGAAAGGATTGCAGTATCTGTAGGTTCCCGCTTTTTCAAATAGCTTTTGGCAGGGAAGGTAATACAGGAGTTTTGAGGGTTATAGAAGTTTTGAGGACTTCCTCTGTTCCTTCCCTGTGTGTGGAGGTTACCAAAGCAGCTGCAGCAGGCAAAAGTGTTCCTGTTCTCAAGGCTCTCAGGTGGCTCTTCCCCAGCAGTGCTGGATTCCCCCGTGTCAGCTCAGTGGGAGTCGGTTAAACGGATCACCCCTAAAAGGTTTAGATGCCCACAAGCTCAGACCTTGTCCTGCATCACCCCCCAGTGGAAGCAAGCAGCAGCACAGCCTGCCTTTCCTCTGCACAGCCTTGCAGGGAAGTGCCAAGCCTTAAAGGCTGCCCTTTTTTCTCCCTTTTCCTCCTGTTCTAGAACAAGGGCTAAACACCTTAGCTGCCTCTGCGTGTATGTACCTGCGCAGGGGTGGCGACTGAAAACCCACATCCAGGACTATGCCATAGGACCCAGCTCGTTCCCTCACCGCAGGAGAATCAGACTGGCGGCACCCCCCAACCTGCAAGAGCGCTGAGCCTCTTCCTGTCCCCCACCGACTGTCAGGCTCCCACACCTACCTGCCCGGCTGGCCAGTTTGGGGATGGGGGCATTTAAGTACGTAGGGGCTAGTTTGTCCTTCCTGCCAAGGTGAGGGGGTGGGAGGGATCAGACCCGAGGCCAGGCCCAAGGGTGTCTGTCAAGGTGCATCTGGCCCTGTGAAGTGGAAGCGACAACACCCCTCTTCCCTCAGTCCCCTGCTCACACACGTGCCAGCCCTGTTCCTTGTGCTCCAAATCGTCTCCCTTTCCAAAACAAGCAGAGGCTTCTTCTGTGTACAATTAACTTTATATTACAGGCCTGGGTTGCCTTCCCTCCTGCCTCCAGACCAGGACCTGCTGGTGGGCTGCAGATAGATGAATGTTCTTGCTCTTCTCTGAGCAGGGCTGAGCAGGGGCAATGTGGCAAGCATTTCTGGGACAGCTGTTAGAGCATGGGTGAGTCCTTCTTGTCTTTTAGTATTTCTGGGAGCTCTGTGGTGTCTGTGAGGAGGCTGCTTACGGCCGGAGGACTGTGGGTAGCTGGAGGGACCAGGTTCATGGCATCCAAAGGCAAGGGCAAGATGAAAGCAGCAGGTTTCTCTGCAGTAATGGAGTGCAGCGCATGGAGGTAACGGAGCTGAGCGGCCGCAGGGGCACTGGACAGGATCTCAGCTGCCATCCGCAGGGACTCAGAAGCAGCCTTTTCCCCCTCAGCAGCAATCACCTACCAAGCAGGGGAATAAAGAAGGCTTCTGTGAGGCTGGGAGTAAGGGGATGTGGACTGTTTGTTACAGAGGGAGGTTGCCACCATGAAATTCCCACGGCCAGTGTAATTATAACATTCTTGTTCTCTGAAGATCACAGCATATACTAGACCTCCTGATGCTCCCAAAAGTTTAGGAGCTCATGTCTAACTTGTTTTTACTGGGCCTATCGGTGCTCACAATTGGGCTGCAAGGGCACAGCAGAGGGTAGATCCTAGGCTAGGCTTGTGGGAGGGGTGCTGGACACCAACCTTACCCAGGCTCTTCAGCAGCTCAGTGCAAGGGATGGAGACCAGCGTGGGCTGAGCAAAGTGCAGGGTACCTGACAGGGCCCAGGGATAACCCCAGGTTTCTTTATGTGTCTTCCTGTCCTACCTGTAGGCCAGGTACCAGATCTGGCACTCCACTGGGCTGGGCTGGGCTCTTGCTGCAACTCCCCTTGATAGACACAGCTCTTGAACAGGAATTAAAGGAGACATATCTTCCCAGAGCGGTACTCTAGTGTGGCATGTCCCAGGGACCTCAAACCAGGGGTGGGAAGGGAAGGAGGAATGCTTTGGAAGGAGATGGGAGGTATTTGGAGTTGGCATACCCGCACTTTGGCCTGTCTCTGGGCCTCCGCTTCCACAGCCAGGGACTGCCGGACTTCAGCAGGCAGCTGCACGTTGTTGCTATGGTAGTAAGGGACGAGGATTAGCTGGACTCTGGGCTCTCCTGGCAGCACTGGATGGTCAGTCTGAGGCTTGGAATGGGCTCATCAGTCAGTCTCTGCAGAGCTGTTCACTCACGTTCTTTGCTCCCTGGGTGCCCTCCTTTGTGTGTCTCACTTTAGCCTTCTACCGCCATTCCCAGCCTCCTTTTCTGGGCTGGTTTTCTAATGACCAGGCTTGCATGATCACTGGGCAGCAGAGAGCCCTCTTCTCTGAGCCTTAAGTCTAAGCTTACTCTTTGTGAGACATCAGAGAATCCCCTGGGAGTCTGCTCTCAAGACAGGCACAGGAATTTCCTTCTGTTCATAGATTTACTCATTCACTGCTTGGCGTTCTCTTCCATGGCCCTCTACATGATATGCATGTCCCACCTTTCTGCATGGGCTTCTGAGTGATGAGCCCATCCCAACCAGTGCTTTGATCTAGAGTGGGGCAGAGAGGGTTTGGTGCCTGCTGCACCTCTTGGGCTACCAGAATTAGGTGCAAATTCTGCCTGCAGCAGTGGTGAAATGGTGATGAGACCCCAATTAAGGATCCTGCCCTGGCTGTCAGTGCAGGAGCAAGCAGTCTTCACATGTGGAAGTTTTACATGAGGCAGAGGCTGAAAGGGGCAGGGGAGACAAGAAGGCAAAGGGTGAGGCTCTACCCACTGCAGAATAGCTGCAGGGAGAGAGCCAAAGGCAAAGCAGGAGGAGGAGCAGGCACCAGTGAGCAGGGCAGAACAGGTACTTGCAAAGGGCCAGGGAAGCCCCCTCTACCAGCATTTCCTACCTACATTTCTGTTCTCTCCACTTTGATTCCCCAGCAGCCTGTAACTGCATCCAAAGCCACCTGTGAAGAGGAATATTTTTAGAGCATGTGGAGAGCACCAGCCCTGCCCTGGGCCCCTTACAGGGATTAAGACAGTGCAGGGACATTAATTCAAGGCAGTTAACTGCAGGACTGTAAGGCAGATTTATTAGTTTTGTGTGCTATTGTGTGAGGCCCCCAGAAGTAAAATTACTTCCCTCACTTTGCTTCTGATTTGTGTTTGCCCAACAGGTTTAGTATGATTTAACTAGTCCATACCAGTTCAAGTGTGGAACCAGTTTGGTTCCATAGGAGACATGCAGTTCCTGACTGGTATCATCATGTTCTCTGTGGCCGTGATACATGTACTGCTGCTGGAGATCCCATGTATACTGGGTTTATGGCAACTCACTCAGGCTGCAGAATACATTTCCTCTCTGGGGTGAAGCTGGGGTATCACAAAGCACTGATGAAGCTGGTCTAAAGCAGTTCCTTCATGCTCCTCACACCATACTGTCTGCTACTCACCACGACTGCCTGTGGGGCCCACACTGTATATCCTTCCCCTAAAGTGATCTGAGTCAAAAAGACAAACAAATATCTCCAATTTTTTCTGTGGAGATGCGTGTTGTTATTGTACCCTTCTGCAAACCAGTGTCTGTGATTTTGAGGGACTGATCACCTGAGCTGCTTTGTGGAGCCTCAGTTCACCCCTTGCTCTGCTGTCTCCCCTCTGTGAAAGCACCTTTATCTCCTGGCTGATGCTCTTCCTCTCCAAGAGAAGTTCAGAGAAAGCTCGATGTGCCAGGAGGCGCTTTGTGGTGGTCTGCACTAGCAGCTGGATGGAACTGGAGATACTGGTCAGGGTGGTGAGGAGGAGAGAGGCATTCTCCAACCGGTAGTAGCAGATGGCATCTATCTCCAAGGTAACCATGTCTTTGGTCACCACCTAAGCAGAAGACATTAGGGGAGATGCAGCTGGTTCTGACAACTCTAAGTAGCTCAGGAAAGCACACAATTAAGAGAATGACAAAGACTAGATGGATGGTTAGGTCTTTGTAGCTTCCACCTCTGTTACTGACTGACCTTGGGCAAACTATGTAACCTCTGGATCTCGGTTCCCTGAGCAGCATCTTTGTGTCTGTCTCCTCAGTACAGCTGCTGAGCTCAGGACTGTGAGTAGGTCATCATCCTATGCTGTGTTTCCCTGCCCATTGCTGCCTGGTCTATTCCTGTTCTAAGAGCATAGGCTGTGTCCGCAGGTGTGTGCTCGGTTATTGTATCATCAGAGGATTTGCTATATACCATGGGGCTGAGACTGGAGATGCTGCCAGACAGGGACAGTCCCACTGGCAAGGCAGCAGCACAGACAACACATCCCAAAATGACAAGAGGGGCTGTGGCTAGGGGGGTTGCAGGTTCAAGGGTTAGAAGCAATGGTTCAGCTGTCCCTGCTGCATGTGCTCCTCAGCGTGGTGGGTAAAAAAACCTGTCCAGTATCTTTGGCCCAGCCAATCCCTATGGGTGTTTGTTACCACTAAAGGATGTCAAATTGCATGGGATTAAAAGCAGTAGTTTAAAAAAAAAGAAGAAAATTCACTAGGGTGAATTTTTGGCCTTCCATCCTCTGAGGCGTTAGGATTACTTTGAGATGTTTTTTCAAAATGTTCTATGTGGGGATGAAAGCTGGAAGCATAAGATGTAATGTTAAAGAGATAAAAAAATTAATATAGAGAGGGGGTGTCAGCCATACCTGATGGAAGGGGATCTCTAGGGTTTTGAGGCGGAGGTCTATCTTGTGATATGTGTCCAGACAGGGAAGGAAAAAGAAAAGGCCTGTGGGAGGAAGAGAAAGGCAGCTGGTGATTATCAGAACTATAGCAATTACCTTTCCTGCTCTGGAGAACAGGGATGGGTTTGGCATGCAGAACTACAAAGGAACAGCAATACATAGGCTCAAATTCTGAGGCTGCTTCTGTGATGGTAAAAGCCATCTTCTAATGGCTTTTCCCAAGTTGCCTTTAAGAGGAAGGGAGCCAAGACATCCCATCTCCTGTCTAGCTCTGCCTGCTTGAAGAGCACCAACATGTGAACTTTGGTAGAGCATGAAGAAGAGGAGCAACGTGGCTGGGGGACGCTCAGTAAACACCTTACCAGGCCCTCTGGCTCTGCCAGGAAGGAGATGCCCGAGTCTGAAAACGATGGCTCTCTCATACTCCCGCACTACCTGCAGAGGGAAATAAAAGCTAGGCAGGAGAGGAAGGCGTAGGACTGGGGAAAGGGGCCTCACTGGTACAGGAGGAAGTCTCTTCTGGGAAAGCCCTGCAAAGGGAGAACTTCAGCAGGTATGAGCTCGTGGTATCACCTGTCACTGAGTCCCTCTACCCTAGTGGAGAACCTGCCCAGAACTGCTGGCTGGCATTGTGTATGAACAGCCCTCTGACAGCCTCAGATTTGGTGAGAGCAGCCCGTGTAAGACCTTCCCGGGGTTTCCAAGGATGAGGCCAGAATTCTGCTTCCTTATAGCCTGGCCAGACTTGAACCCTGAGCTAAAATTTTCCATGTTGGTTGTTTCCCTCCAAGGGAACCATGTGTGTATGTGCTCACATGTGTAAGATCTGAGCCATAATACTGACACTCGTGTTGAGAATGAGGTACATGTGAAATTTCCTGCGAAGTGGGAATCAAAATAGGCCTACTTGTAGCCATGCTATAAATCTGAGAAAAGGGGAGGAAAAGGGAAACTGCTATTAACTAGGAGATCAATCTCTTAAAATTTTAAATTCGGAACCTATTTATACTGCTGCTGCAATGCAGCCATCTCTGGGCTGGGTAGGCTGAGGGTTATGTTTGAAAGTGAATAGACTTGGAATTTGTTTTAAAAAAGAGGAACCTAAGCTCCTGCCTGCTGATTTTGCATCAGGAGTGTTTGATAGGCAGTGGTTGGACTCGTGTACCTCTCTGCTGCAGCAACATGTGGTAAAGGGTAAGTCAAAATCAATGATGAGTTGAAGAAGTGTAAATAGGGCCTTAGACCAAAAAATCTGTATGCTCATGTCTGACACATGCTGAACCAGTGAGTTACATCCACACCAGACACCAAATACTAAACCTAGAGAGGCCCCAAGGCTATTCTCACCTTCATGCAGAACCAGATAGAAATGGGGAAGGTCATTATGACGAAAAGGAAGGACAAGATGGTCAGAAGCCACTCACAGATGCTCAGACCTGGAGACTTTACACCTAGGGAGAAATCCAACATGACAGAGTTAGTATAGGACTGTTCCCAAAATACTGATAGCCTGGCAAGCGCCTGCACAGATCAGCTTCAGTGTTGCCCTTTGCCTAGACCTGGCTCTCCCTGGAGCTGGGTTGAGGAATACTCCCTGCCCCAGGTGGCCAGGAGCTGCTAGGATAGACTGACATAGCAGTAAAGCAGAGACTGATAGTCTCTGCTTTACTGTCAGAAATTGAGCCATGCTTCTCCATAGTGCCTTGACTAGAGAGCAGCCTTTACCCTGAAGACCTGCAGCTACCAAGCAGCGTTGAAAGGCTTGGAAGGGGAAAGTCGTGGCTGAGCTGGGATCCCAGAAGCTTATCTGGAACGATAAGCTAATGGTTAAGAGAAAGATTGTAAATAGGAGGTAGCTTTCAACATGCACAGCCTGAAGTGCCCTTCCCTATCAGAGTATTTCAGGTCCTTTTCGAATAGGATTTTAGTCACATCCCAGCTCCCTAATACCCTGGAACCAAGCCACTGGTGCTGCTGAAATCTCCCTGTACTCTACAGCAGTCACACCATGGTGCTGGAAGCTGACTAGGGTGGTCATCCCCAGATGACTATTACCTATCTCCCCAGAGTGCATGTGGGTCATCTTGATCCAGCTGCCCTTTGTCATGATCCTGTCTGAGGGAAAATCTGCAGGTATGGCATGCAAATAGATAAATTATTTCTGGGTCTATCTAGGCCCAGAGAGTAGACCATGTTTTCTAGCAGTGAAGTTAGCATCCGTGCATCCCTCCAATTTTTAATCCCTTCCATCCCTGCCCCTTTGCCTTTGGAGCTCTCTGCAGAGCCACCAGGTCCTGAGGGAGGTTCAGACCCTAAGAACCTGCGTGGTCATTCTAGCTCCACAATATCCCTCATTTGCTGGGATTCCTGTAATTGAGGCAGAAAGAGGCAGTTATGAAAAATTAGAGAGACAGGAGCAAGTCTGAACCTTTGTGTCACTCTACGGCAGCATATCTGCTGGCATGGAAGTGGAAAAGTGATGCTGTCTCCTGTAATAGACATCTGCGATGCCTGTGGTGATGCTGGGTCCAAAGAGGCCCAGCCATCTTGCCAAAAGACTCACAGTTCTCCCTCTTATCACAGCAGGCTGGGAATCTGCCTAATGTGTGGCCTGGAGACGAGCTGCTCTCAAAGGTTGTCTGGGAGGAGAGCTACAAGTGTGCACCTCAAGCACAGTTCTTCCTGCAGTGCAGTTCTTTGGGCTGTAAACTGGCATTGAGGCTAACTTCATCCACCTAAAGAAGGGCAAGTGAGAAAAGGAAGAGAGTAGGGCATGAACAGAACTGGGGAGCAGTGAGCTGAAGCATGAAGGATGCTGGGGATGTAACTGCTTGTTGCAAAGGTCATTGCTTTGCTAGACAGTGCTGATCAGCCTGCAGTACTGCAGAAGCTGGCCAGGAGGCTGGCTGGAGCCTCCCATATCCTGTCCTAAGGGTAACCACGTCAGTGCAAGGCGGGTGTGGTGACACTCACCATGCAGAGAGCAGAGTCATACTGTGACCATACAGGGTCGGAGAACCCATAGCTTTCCAGCCCCTTCCCTTCCATAAGCCATACCTTCCTCCTGCTGCTCGCTGTCCAGCAATGCCATTGCCTCCATTTCTTCATCAGATATCACATCGTCCACGTCCACCACTGTGGACGTGTGCACTCTGCCGTCAGTCCCTGCGGTGCTCTTGATCTCCTTTGCCTTCTCCTGCTTTGTGTCTCCCCTTCTTTTGCCAGCTTCTCTGCTGCTCTCCCTCTTCTCTTGTTTGCTCTGTGTAGCTGGGGACTCCTTGCGTCTCCTATGAGACTCTCTGGAAGAGCTCCGAGACCTCTTATCCATCCTCATCTCTGCTGAGGAGCATGCAGCTGCCTGTAGGAGTTGGATGAATTCGTGCTTGAATTTATTGCTGCAGGCAGGAAAACCAGGCAGGGGGTGAGAGAAGGGGAGGTGTCAGATCAAGAAGACTTTTTTCAAGTTTATCATAGGCGTGTCAGACATAATGGACAGTGAAATGAGCAAGCTGTTTCGCAGCTGCTCTGCTCTCATCGCACACTGCTGTGGAGAAGGGAAGGAAGGTTAGGCATGGACAGGGCGGACACCAGGAGGACATTCTGTTTGTCCTTCCTGCTTTTGGAAATACAAAACAATCATAAGTACTCAAATGATTTTTAATAGATGTTTTCTGCAAAGCTGTTGAAAAGCAACCTAAAAGTCAGACATGTGGCTCCAAAGACACATGGTGAGAGTGGCCCAAAGCAATAAACACCAGACTGAAAAACCTTCACTCATGAGACCAGTAGCTTATTCAGTGGTGTTTGGAGGGGTTGTTGTGGAGAATGGCTGTGTAAGTAGCACCTGATGCTGTTCTGCTCCTTTGAAACCCTTTGGCTGGCACAGTGGAGGGATGTAGGCAGCGAAATGTGAAGGTCACCTCACATTTTAGCAGGGGGGGAAATTAGCTGGTCCCAGTTCAGCTGTGAACTTTCCCGAATGGATGCAAAGCATGGAGGCCATTGCAGGGTTAGAGCTGTTGAATCAAAATTGATAAAAGAGTTTGTGCCTAACCGCCTTCCTAGTTTTCCACAGCAGTAGCATGGCAGAGCAAACATAGGAGCTCTTTCTTTTCGTGCCACAGAGCCTGTGGTGACATCTGTGGAAACCTCTGCAAGAAACACTTAAATTGTTTTAAGTCACTGGCTGTATTAAAGAAACCAGCACCTGGCTAGAAATCATACTACCGCAAGACAAGGCTGGAACAAAAAGCAGTGACTTCCCTGGCAATTGGGGCAGTGCTGAGCTCAGGGATCCCAGCCTCTGGTGTGGAGGAGCAGCTGGAGAG
Organism: Phalacrocorax aristotelis; assembly: GCF_949628215.1. Classification (NCBI taxonomy): domain Eukaryota; kingdom Metazoa; phylum Chordata; class Aves; order Suliformes; family Phalacrocoracidae; genus Phalacrocorax; species Phalacrocorax aristotelis. The sequence goes on from NC_134281.1 coordinate 32,093,029, forward strand.
AGCTGGGAAGATGGCCAGGGAGGTGCTGCTCTTGTTTTTTCATGGATTCCTATTTTATTAGAGACTTGTGGCCCACCCAGAGTGAGGATATTGCAGGCAGGGAGGGCAGGAACACCAGCTCCCTACTTTCTCTGCTCCATCATGCTGGGTGCCTTGTCAGCAGGTCACCAGGGAAGCGATGGATGGAGAGGGTTACTGGCAGAGGAGGAAAGCTGGGTGGAAATGGGCCATAATTAAAAAATTCATACAGTGTCTGTATTTGGCTTGGAAGACCTCCAGAGACCTTTTTTACTTTTTGTTTATTGCTCAGCTGGCATGGGGCAGGGGGAGATGGTCTCCAGCTGCTGAAAGGGAAGGTGATGTTTGAAGCAGCAGCAGTAAATGGTGGCTCTGGTCTGGTTTTGGCTGGGCAGCACAGGCTCTGGTTGATTTCTTGTCAGAAACACCATGGGATATTTAACAACTACAAACCCAAAACTTCCTGGTTTTGTCTGATGTTTAATTCAACCAGTGGGTCCCGATTCCTCTGTCCCCAGGGGATGTTTTTGGCTGCTGCCTTGGGACAGGGGCGATGCTTTGAGAGCATGTGCTAATGGATTTGCAACCTTTGCTGTCCCAAATTCTGCAGCTTCGTCCCCCCCTGTTGTATTGAAACGTATCCTCGTGCCGAAATCAACCGCACTGTTGAGGTTTCTCAAATGACTGCCATTGCAACCTAGATCACTGCGCTCTTTGGCCTTGGGAAAGTCACTCAGCGTCTCTGCTGTGGATTTTCTTCTCAGATGGGACTAAAAAAATACAAGGCTACTTAAAGGAATTGATCGGTTTTTGTCTGTGGCTCTTTCGCAGCACGCTAACTTTTCCTGTCAGACGGGAAGCACACCTAACGTTTTTCCCGATGGGAAGGCAGCGGCAGCAGCCTGGTGCAGCCCCCGGGGGTGGGTCCCAAAGGCCAGGCTGCCTCCCCGGGGCGGCAGCGCCAGGTCCCCCGGCCCGGCCCGGCCCGGCCCGGCCCTGCCCCCCGCGGGGCGAGCGCTGCGGGGAACCGCGGCGGCGGCCCCCTCCGCCCGCTAGGGGGCGACCTGACCGCCCGCCCCGCCCTCGCGCCCCGGAAGGGCGGGAAAGGGAGCGCGCAGGCGTAGAAGAGGCGGGGAGGGTGGCTCGTGCGTGTGGCGGAGGGATGGCGTGGTGGGTGCGGGTGGGGGCTCTGTGTGAGGAGGGGGTCCCTGGGCTGGGGTTTAGGGGTGCAGGGATCTCTGTGAGAGGAAGCAAGCTCATGGGGGGGGGGATCCTCAGGCAGGGGGGTAAGGGGTATAAGGGGTGCAGAGATCTCTGTGAGGGGAAGCAAGCTCATGGGGGGTGTGTGTGTGTGGGGGTGTCTCTGTGAGGGGCAGCGAGCCCATGGGGTGTGGGAGATCCTCAGGCAGGGGTTTAGGGATGCAGGGATCTCTGGAGTGGCAAAGTTTATAGAGGGCAGTCCCTGGGGCAGAGTTTAGGGGTGCACTATACTCTGGGGGACATAATACTTATAGGGGCTTTGATCACATGGGGACAGGCAGTGAATGCGGGAGGAGACATGATCTTAGCTGGGACAGTGGATGCCGAAGGGTGGCAGCACCAGGGGTGCAGGCAGAGAAATACAGGGGTTGGTAGGTAGTGGCTGTTGGTGTTGGCTTGCTGCCCTCTCCCTGCACCAGATTTTAGTTGCTAAGTGGTAAAAAGTCTGCTGCTGTGTTTGAGCACCTGTGGTGAGAGTAGTTTTTGCTTGCTTTTGTTTCCCCTTTAGTGCAGACATGTCAAAGCAGGTGCAGCTTATGGAGGTGCTGAAGAAAGAGGTGAGATCGCTGCTAATGCCTGCCAAAGAGGGCTTAACCCCAGACCAGCTGGAGCAGGAGTACATGGCCATGATTGGCAAACCTCTTCCTCTACGTGACCTGGGTTTCCGATCCACCTTGGAGCTGGTGGCAGATATGCCTGAAGTTGTCAGAGTCTGTCCTTATGAGAAAGGCACTTTTGTCCTCAAAGGTGAGGTTTTGTTTCTTTATGGGTGGAGTTCTTTGGGACCACATACTAGCATGAAGTGATGCTCCGGAGCAGGGATGAATTCCTGAGCTCTAGGTTGCGTATCTCTGTTATTCTTTTTCACATATAGCTCTGTTTAAATTCTTGTCTTTGGTGTTTCCTTTTGCATTTTGATCTGCCTTTTCATGCTTTTGTACTCTTCTTGAAAAATCATATAGGCTTCTAGTTATCTTCGTACATTTTGCATTCTCCACTTAGTTTAGAAACTGTAGTACATTTCTTATGGGTACACTAGAACTGGTAAGCTTCACTTTTCCTGTAAATGCAGACTACAGCAGGAGCCAAAACCAGGGATGGGGCCTCTTGGGGGAAGTTGTCGGTGTTTCCCCTACCTGACACCATGGGAAGTTTAGTCTGTATCGAAGAACCATTTTCATTTTCCTTTTCTTTGGGGAAGAGCTGAGGACAAAAAATGATAACTGCAAAAAGTTGATTGGGAAGGGTGAAATTTTTTTTGTTAGAGTCCCATAGTAAGACAAGAAAAAGTTGCTTAGAAGCATGGAAGAGACCTGGGCTACTCTCCAGGGAAGACCTTGCCTGGGCGGGTGGGTGCTCTATAGTGGGGATTTCCTTTGATTCTGGCTGAGGGGAGCAATGAGCCATTTAATCTTTTCCCAACAAAACTCGCAGCAGCTGGGTTTTCTGTTTTGATCCTGTGTCCAAGAATTTGACTTGCCTTCCTACCTGGATCTAGATTTATAGGAATGAGGGTGCAGATTGTTTGTTGGCTGTTAAATCTGGTTCAGTCCAATTTGCAAAGGAGAGAAACAGTGGTTGCCATGCTGGAAATCAGCCACAATTTAGTGTGATTGCTTTTGAAGGAGACCCCTTCCTCTGAAAAGGGTGGGGAAAGGGGAAAGAAAGGAAAGGAGCTTTTTGTAGAGCTTTTAATGGTTTGCTGTTTTGTAGTCTAATAGTTTATTTCTTTCTGTTGTAGCCATTGCAGATGAGACCACCAAATCGATTGCCAAACTGGTTGCCAGACAGCGGAGAAGTGCTAGGGCACGGAAGAGCGCTGCTGTGAAGGCAGATGCTGCTTCTCCATCTAAGAATCCACAGTGTTTCCCACAGAGGGGCAGGGCTCCCGTCCTGCCAGCAACAGTCAAGGATGAGCTGCAGGATCTGCTGAGTTCCTCACCACTTCTGCTCTTGGACTTTGATAAGGCCTTCTTCAGACGCTTTGGACGGGCGTTCCAATACACGCAATATGGATTTTTCTCCATGTTTGAAGTCCTCAGAAGTGTGTCTGATATCATTGCAGTTGAGCAGACAAAAGCAGGTTCCTTGCTGACCCTGAAGAAGTACCTGGCAAGTGAGATAGAGAAGGAAGAGGTGCCGCGAGGTGAGGTGCAGGAAGAGGTGCCGCGAGGTGAGGTGCAGGAAGAGGTGCCGCGAGGTGAGGCGTTGTGTTATTTAACTGAAAGCACATAGCTCTTGCATCTGCTGTGGCCAAGCAACTGTGTTTCAGGTGGATATTGCTGCATTTCTAGTCGGTGTAGTAGTCCTGCTTCCCCTAGGTTTTAGCACAAAGGGGCTGTAGGGTGCGCAGAAGCAGGTGTCACAAGGGAGTTGCCTTGGTAGCAGAGAGCTTAATGGGAAGTTTTCTACAGGTTGCCACCTTTCTTTGTTGTGAGGTGAAGGAAGACATGTTTAGACCTTTCAAAATACAGACTTTCTGAATATGAGTGCAAGACTGGAATTTGTAGTTGTTCCAGGCAATAGATAACAAAACTAGAAGGATCTCCTCAACATCTGCTCTGCAGGCTGGTAAAGCCTTTCTGATGCGCTTTTTGAGATTGAAGGTTTAGCACTAGTCTGAAAGGCACAGCCACGATGTTCCACAAAAGAAAACACTAGAGACTGCAGATGTCCTCAGTGTTCCCGTAGCAGCTATGAGAGAAGGCAGAAAATCACATATAGTTCCTGCTAAATTCCTGACTTTTCTGAGAAAAAAATCATTTTAGCATCATTCTAGCAATTGATTTAACCCTTAGCACACTTACAAGAGCAAGTGTTGTTTGGTTTGTTTTTTTTTTTAAATGTATTAATAACAGTGAAGGATGTCTTTCAAGCGAATCCTCAAAAGATGAGGAAAACAGCACCAGTGTTTTCAGACTTTGATTCTTCAGATGTCTTCTCTTTCTGCTTAATATGTAACACTGCGTTAGTCCAATAAAGAATAACAACCAAATTGTTGTCTTTACAGCAGCACCTGTAGTTGAGATGCCTCCTTTGGAACCCACCTATGAGACAGAGAGCTTCCACCTTATAGCAAAAGAGAAGTCAGAGCCAGTGGAAGCACGAGCAGTACATTTGGATGATGGCCCCAAACAAGTAAATGGCTGGATGAGTGATCTGTAGCTTTATCATGTTATATTGGGGGGGGGGGGGGGGAGCGTGGTACTCTTCTTACTGCTTTTGTTTCTGTTGAGTTTCTGTTGTTGATGCTGCTTCTAAAAATTCTTGTACCTGTTCTAGATGAGTGTGGAGGTGACCAGACTCATACTGACCTGGTAAATAGCTTTATATGCTGTCCAGGCTAGGTTTTTTTTCTTGTCTCTTTCGGGTCTTGAGATCTATGTTGCAGATCATCGGGAGTCAGTTAAGCATGATCTCGCTCCCTGATAAAAGCGGTGATACCTTTTGGTGTACTTACTTGTAATTGGACTTTAATAACTTTGTTCTCAGACGAGCTGTGTGGAATTTCCCCTGCTGCAGTAGGCAGGGCCTAAGTGTCAAGCAGCTGTGTAACAGAGCTGAGGAATGGTCCTCAGAGATCTTGATTCCTGCTGCCTCAACTCTACTATTTGGTTGGACTTTGAAAATTTTGATTTATTTGTTTAGCATTGTATTTCTAGAAAGAGATGGAGAAGAGCAGTACAGAAGCTCTGAACTACCAAACCTGACTGGGAGATGTGTGTCCCCTCATATTTTTTTTTTTTTTCCTTTGAACATCTTTAGGCCTTACTTTTCTCAGGAAAAATCCTCCTACTGAGAGTTATTTTGTCTGCCAAACTTGTCTTGTGGCTGTACGCAACTGTATGGTTGGAGCACGTAGGTAGGGAAATGGTCCCAGAAATTGTTCCTGAATTTGATGTTTTGTGCACTGATGAACTTGGAAGCCTAGGACTGTGAGTTGGACTTTGTGCAGCACTTCAGAAAACATACCATTTAGAGATTTTTGGCAGGCTGTTCTGATCCTTTAAAGAAATTGTAGTTTGGTGTGAAGTTCACAGGGAATTCCCCTAGATCAAACAAAGTCGGCTTGTGGGAAGCATTAAAAAAGGGGGGTGTGGTCCTGGTAACCCCAACCTCAAGCTAGATTTTTGTTCTTACATATCACAAAGGGAACCTGTTTAAAGATACTACCAGGATAAGTCTTGGAAGACGTTTGTACAACGAGTATTCCTCATGAAACACCAAGTTCGACATTTTGTTTTTAAAAAATCCCTAAAGGGAGGAGAGCAGGTTGGAATGTGTTACTTTGCATGTGCAACAAACACTTGTTCATCAGGATGCTGTGCGGTAGAGGGGAAATTTGCAACCCAATCCTCACCCTGCTGCAAGGTATCAAAGTGTCCAGTTGTGAGAGCCTAATAGCATAAAGGACAAATGAGGGACGAGTCAATCTGCTTGGCCCTGAGAAGGGTAGAGTGTATAGAGCTGTTGCTCTCAGCAGCTTTTATTGACACCCGGAGGAGAAGGAAAGGTGCCATCCGCATCACTCTCCGGCAGCTGCCAGTCCAGCTTAGAGCAAAGAGTTAGCCAGTCTTGCAAGCCATAGCTCTTGTAAGCCTGATTTTACCCTGTGTTCTGTTGATTTATCTTTTTATGATTTTGTTGCTCTTTTGTAAAATATGTTTTTAAGTAAACATCTTCTGTGTCTTTCACAGAAATGCCTGTTGTCACAGCCAGCATGTGAGCTAGGTTACAAAGATCATGTGTGCCCTTAACAGTATGATATGAAGAGCATTCTGGAAGCAAACCTGTCCTTTAGAAATGCGGCTATTCACAGGCACTTCTTTGAGGAAATATATGAAATGTGAGGGGTTTTTGGAGGTGGTGGTGCTGCTGCTCAGGCAAGAACTCCCTCAGTTGCTCTTTAACTCAAAAATGTTAACTCATTGTTTAACTCAATGTTTTAGTTGACATTTTTAACTAAAAAAAAAATTCAAGGGCATTAGCCCTTGCTCAGTCTGCAGTGGGAGAGACTGTCATCTGCTTCTTTAAAAAAATGGTTAAAAGAGCCAGTATTGCAAAACCCTATTGTTTGCAGCTGAATTTAGCCAGACAAGCAATGCGGTATGTGCTGGAAGGCAAATTTCCCATACATTGAATGATGTATAATGCAGTGGTAACTTGTAGCATATTCACGATGAGTAAAATTGAAATAATTTTGACATCTGATCATTGGAGGAGTGCTGTTTGCTGGCACAAAGGCAAGCTCTTGAGGCAGTGAAAGTAAATGGTGTCTGATTAAGGTTCCCATCCGCACTAGTGCTGTAGTTTAACCCGACAGGCAGTTAAACACCACTCGGCCATTCGCTCATCCTGCCCCCCCAGTGGGATGGGTGAGAGAATTGGAGGAAACAAAAGTAAAATTCATGGGTTGAGGTAAAGACAGCGTAATAGGACAGAAAAGGAAGGGGAAATAATAATAATCATAAAAGAATACACAAAATAAGTGAGGCATAATGCAACTGCTCAACACCCACTGACCAATGCCCAGCCTGCTCCTGAGCAGCAGTCCCTTCCTGGCCAACTCCCCCCATCTTATATACTGGGCATGATGCCATACGGTGTGGAATATAACTTTGGCCAGTTTAGATCAGCTATCTTGGCTGTGGCCTGTCCCAGCTTCTCGTGCACCCGGCAGAGCCTGGTAAGCTGAGAAAGTCCTGAACTAGGGCAAGCACTACTTAGCAACAATTAAAATATCAGTGTGGTATCAACATTTTTCTCACACTAAATCCAAACCACAGCACTCTACCAGCTACTAGGAAGAAATTTAACTCTATCCCAGCCAAAACCAGAACAACTAGTTCAAGCAAAATAACGTTTACAGCAGTTAAAAGAATACTGCAAAATCGTAAGCTGTGCTGACAACTCACTCGTACAGGTTTGTTTACAGTGAAAAGAGAACAGAATTTGTAGGTTTTGTTTGTTTTTATCCTTGGGGAAATAGCTCTAGTGTGAAAGTGAGATATATTTGTGCCTTCTGTCTCTTTTGAATAATTTCCAGATACTTTCCCTGCTTCAGTCACATACTCTTTCATGGTCACGAAACATGGAAATAGCATCTTTTGGGTGAAATCCAACAAACAGGTGTATTGTGTTTAATTTGGATTTTTGGGTGTGGGTTTATGTTTTGTTCTACTTTTTTCACAATAGCCATTCAATACTTTTGTCTAAATATGTGACATGACTTCAATTCCTCTCCTTTATTCCTTGCAGGAATATGAACAAGGTATGGTTTTCTGCACCCCTCTTTAGACTGGAGGGAAGAAAGAAAGAAAGAAGGGAGAGAGTGTGAAAATAAATCCTTCTTTCACAGTGAAAGTTTTAATCCAAGTTTGCACAATTTGTTGGGATTCTCTGTTATTTAGTAATTCACGGGTCCCCAGGAAAGCAGAACTATTTTTTTACCTTAACAGAAAGGCCAGTCATGTGTGTTCAGTGCATGATGAGACATCTGAGTGCCACCTTCCTCTTATCCCTTTGTAGCCTCATGATTTGGAGCAGTCCCTACTAGACAAGTTGATAATGACTCCAGAAATCCCCCCAGATGCTGTTCAGGACAGAAGCCTTTGCAGTTTACCACCACTGGAGAGAAGATGCTTGGTGGGAGTCTTTGTGGAATTCGTTGTCTCTCCTAGCCAGTTCTACATTCACATCTGCAGCAGGGAAACATCCGACAAACTGCAGGATATGATGATTGAGATGAGGTGAGAACATGCTATGCTGATTCAGTACTACTACCCATTGTGTGTGTGTTTGTCCTGAGGGAACAGGGCACCCAGCTGTTGGCTTTATTACTTGATACAGAGATGCTGGTGCTCTACTGAAACACTTGGTTATAATGCTTACCCATTCCTTTTAACTAGCAAGCAAAAAGTATGTTTAATAACAATTCGTGATTGTTTGTCTGTGTCTTAGACAGTCTTAAACTTTAAAAGCCTGGAAAGGTTATGGAAAGGAACTTTAGGATTCCTTTGCACCTCTGTTTTCTGCGCTACTGTTGCTATTGTGATCAGTTAAGGCTTTTATTTCCATATCCAACGCTTATCAGAAAGTGACAGGTAACAGGGCTTTGTCATACCTACATTTGAAAGCACAGCCCCATCGGTGGCTTTGTTTGTGTCGGTTACGTTATGCATTTGGGATTCTATTCCACCACGACAATGATACAATTGCTGTTAATTGTGTGTCAAAGTGAATGGTTGATGTCTGCGGGGCACATGTAAGTGTGATTACAGACTCTGCAGACAGATACTGTGTATATGATCCAGTACTCCAGAATCTGGATCATAAGAAGCACTGACATGTCAAGGTAATGTTAAACATTAGTAACCGGAATGACTATTTAGCCTGATTAATCCCCATTAATTAACTTTTTGTTGGACCCCAAGAATATCATCCTAATGTTAAAAGTTTGGGTTTGCATTTTTTATTGTCATTTCAGTTTAAGTGTAGCAGAACAGACATGTAAAGCATCTATTAAAACGACACCTGAAAATTCACGTCATAGGGAAATTTGAGAAATCAGGTTTCTCCTGAAACCCTGTGTATTTCTCTTTGTTCATCTCCTGCACCCTACCAAGCAGTTTTTCATTATGATCTTTTGCAGACACTGTTACTCAAATAAACTTGTTTCTGATCGTTATATCATGCCTGAGTCTTCAGTACAGCCTGGACAGCTTTGCTGTGTAACGGTCTCGAAATGGTGGTACCGTGTTATCATCCACCGTGTGATCAATGACCAGGAAGTAGAGGTCTTCTACCCAGATTATGGAAACCTCGAAATTGTCCGGAAGTCTTGGCTGAGATTCCTCAAGTAAGTAAATTACACTTGGGTGACAGAATCACAGAATAGTTGAGGTTGGAAGAGCCCTCTGGAGGTCATCCTGTCCGACTACCCTGGGCCATCTAGAACAGGCTGCCCAGGACCATGTCCAGATGGCTTTTGAATGTCTCCAAGGATGGAGATTCCACAACCTCTCTGGGTAACCTGTTCCAGTGCTTAGTCGCCCTCACAGTAAAAGTGCTCCTTTCCAGCCAGTCGGCCCCCAACGTGTACTGGTGCATGGTGTTGCTCCTCCCCAAGTGCAGGACTCCATTGAACTCAATGAGGTTCCTGTCTGCCCATTTCTCTATCCTGTCAAGGTCCCTCTGGATGGCAGCATGACCCTCTGGTGTATCAGCCACTCCTCCCACTTCCATACTGTCCTCCATCATCCGGATCGTTAATGAAGATGTTGAACAGTATTAGATGCAGTATTGAACCCTGGGCTACACTGCTACTTCCTGGTCTCCAACTAGACCTTCTACCACAAATCACCACTCTATGGGCCTTGCCCTTCAGCCAGTTCTTGACCTGCCTCACTGCTCATCAAGCCCATACTTCATTAGCTTATCTATGAGAATCATACAGGACACAGTGTCAAAAATCTGACCGAAGTCAAAGTAAATGATACCCACTGCTCTCCCCGTGACCTAGCAGGCCGGTCGTTTCATCATAGAACGCTGTCAGGTTCGTTAAGCATGACTTGGTGAATCTATGCTGACTATTCCCAGTTGCCTTCTTGTCCTTCATGTGCCTGGAAATGGTTCACAGGGTTAGTTGTTCCATCGCCTTCCCAGGGATCAAGGTGAGGCTGACTGGCCTGTCTTTCTTCAGAAAGGCTTCCCAGCATGCAGATTTCCTAGAAGGAATCTGGGTTTTTATTCCATTAATGGTGCCTTGCAGGCACTTCCTTGCTTACATGCTAATGCTTGAGGTGACATTAAGACCTGTTTTGCTGATCACTCCAGGCCCATTGCTCATCAACCCTGTTCATCGCTCCCTTGCAGTGACTCTGGGCCAAAGCCTTTCCCGTTTCTGCCTTCGTTCCTCAGTCTTCTCTCACCACTTTCTGTCACTTTGGGGCAAGCTCCTTAATCCTCTTTCCTGGGTTCTGTGAATGGATCTAAACATCCTCCTGAATGGATTTCAGTCCAAGTGGGATGGGTTCGCAGTGTCAGAGGTACTCGTTCTCCTCTCCAATTCAGTACCTTTCTCATATTTGCTTCTGCCCTCTCATTTGCCTCTATTCATGCCTGGCCACTGGCATGCTTTGCTTCAAAAGTCATTGCCCTCTGTCCATAACTTTGTAATCATAAGGGTTTATGATGGGAAGATGCTTGGGCAAGGGAAGGCATAAAGGACCAGTTGTTATTGGTGTTTCTGCTGTGCCCATTCTCTGGATACGGAGTGTTTTCCAAAGCTGCTGTTGGGTTTCATTCATAAGTGCAAAATCCAATACATGCCTCTCTGTTCCCAAGATGATTTTAAAACTCAGAAGAGGAGGAAGTTCTGCTCTTCTGCCTGGCTTTGCTCTGTTTTTTCTGTAATGGCTTTGTTTTGTATTGCAGATGGTGCTACTTGAAGCTCCCTGCTCAGGCCATCCCATGTTCCTTGGCGTGGGTAAAACCTGTGGAGGTATGTGTTCACGTGCAGTTTTATTTATTGACGTATGTATGAGAGCTGCCAAGTATAGGTTGGCTTTTTTGCCTGATAAGGGCAAACATTTGGATTAATGCAGGTCCCACCAATGTTTACAGCAGTATTGCTGCTGTTAAGTTCAGCAGAGTATCACTGTGTAAGTCTCTCTCTGCAAGTGATCACCCTTCTGCTGTCCATTTTCCTTATGAACAGAGTATTCTTGCTTATATTGTTGCAGAAACAGATAGCTACTGTTAAGCGAACGAGCAAATTTGTTTCTTTCCCTGCCAGTAGTTCTCCATAGTCCTTCTGAAGCCTTGGTAGGTCCAGCCTTCTGTTTTAAAAATTTCTCCTGTGATGGAACTTTAAATGAATCGGTTTGATGCAATCACCATAGCCAAAGGTTTATAGAGGTCACGTGAAATTGCCTCTGTGCTGGGAAACCTCTTGGTCAAGAAGCCTGAGAAATATAATGTCTGAAGGAAAGCATGTGAGCAGAGTTGCTTCTTCTGTGTTGTAAAGACAATATTTTTAAAAAGTTATTTCCTCTGTTTTTTTGAGGGTTTAAGAATCGCAGTTTGCATTGTGGTGAGGCTTAGTAGCTTCTTAAAAACTTTTGATGCTAGTAACATTTATAATCACACGATTCCCAGAATTAAAAAAACAAAACAACAAAAAAAACCCCAAAAAACTGTATTTTATGCAATTGTGATAAAATCACTGGTGAATTCATGAATGCCATTGAGCCATCTTTGGAAGTACGTATTTAGGGAGAAAGGGCATGCCCAGTGCAGGCTTTGGGGTAGTTAGAAATAGTTCAATGCTGGGAAGCTTGTCTGCCTGACTTTCCTGTATTTGCCCCTAGGCTGACCCAGCTTAATTGCCTTTTTGACAAGTGTCCACAAGGGAAAGTCTCAGGCGATGGATGTTGATCTGTTTATAGCAACTTTATATTCTTGTTTCTTCTTCAGGGTATGTGGTCCAATGCAGCAACTCTCCTATTCAAGAAGCTGTGTGGTTCCAAGCTACTTGTGGGCATCGTGGATGAATATGTGAATGGCATTTTGCATCTCTTCCTGTGTGACACATCCACTGAGGAGGATATCTACTTCCACTCTGTTTTGAGGGATGGGGGATGTGCTGAGGTCTGTGGAGAGAACATTCCTTCCCAGGTCAGGAGGAAGGCATGTGCTGCTGAAAGGAAGGGCAGCAAAGGGATCAGTTGGGTGCCTGGGATGGGAGGATCTTTAGCTTGAAGCAAGTAGTTTTGTGAAGAGCAAAATTGGTATTCCTTGCTTTACCATTTTGTGACTGCATCCTGCAGTGTCTAACTCTGTGGTGAGAGCTTGCTTTTTGGTTAAAGTGGAATCTGATGATACAGCAGAGATGTTCTGGTTTAGTAGAAGGAATTATTTTCATCCTGTCTTTTAACAGTGGATTAGAAGGCTTTGACTTTTTTAAAAATTGATTAGCTTGTTAGTATTGCAGATTCATCTGGAGCTGACACACATCTTGTATAAATAACATGGAAAAGTGAAATAGCTATAGATGTTTTGAGCATAAGGCCAAACTGAAATGGAATTCAGAGGTTGTTAAGAGATATGTTTGTTACTTCCCTACCCATTGTTAATTCCAGCAAGTTTTGTGAGTCATAAGTTGAGGCTGCTGCTTCATCCAAACAATTACTGACAGCAAGTGGATTAGATTTTATTGTCTGACTTAAAATAGTGCTACACAGCGATGGCGGCAGTTGAGTGAGGAACAGGACAGTTAAATTATTTTGGCCTTCTCTGCTCTAGGCATTAAAGATTGGTTATGCCATTAAGCTGAATCACAGAAATGGTCTTGTTTTAAAAAATCTCTTACTTTGCCAGTGAAATGTGCAAGGTTGGACAGCCTAACCATGGTAGATTGCACTGGCTTCCAACTTATATGTCTGTCCAAGGCTCAATGTACAGAGAGCATTTATGGTGTAGGCCCATCTATGTCATTTAACTGCATGTCTCAGCTCAGTTTCAGTAAGCACTGTGTGAATATGTAAACCCTTAGAAAGGTACCGCACAATTTTATATCTCAGCAGAAAGTCAGGCTTTACAGCCCAGAGTACTTGTATCTGTTGTTTTATTCAGTAGATGCCAAACGTGTTGGCAGGATAGATCCTAAGATTGTATTTTTGCATGTGTATGCCCAATTTTGGGGGGAGAGGAGCATTGCTGAGTAATTTTGTTGCTGGAGGGAGGGGATTTGATTTTCATAGTAAGACAATTTCTGCAAGAATTTGGAGCTAACTTATGGGTGGTATAAACCTATTAGAAATTTGCTGAATCCTTTTTATTCTTTGTGGTATTTACAACATGGTTTTTTCTTGACTGTAGTGGGGTGGGTTTTTTGTTTGTTCCTAGGGATTCAGGGAACTGAATCCTTCAGCCTTGTATGTTCAGCCCAGTGGAAAGCAGGAGAATGCCGAACTGTTGGAGCCAGACCGTCGCTTGCAGCAGGAATCCCTAGATGCAGATGGTGAAACAGCAAGCTCAAAACTGGATGGAGATGAACTGTGCAATCAGGTGGGAGTTTGACTGCAGTTGGCTCCAGGCATTGGTAGATGTGTATTATTCTAACCCCATGCAGTTTTTTGTGGAGTTTGGTTTGTGGGTTTGGGGGATTTTTTGTTTATAAAAAGCAAGCAGAACCATAATATAAAAACAATTACATGTGGACCATAAATACATCTCCAGCTGCTTGTCCTCTGATCCCTTTGCAGACTTCAGGGAGTCTGTGTGTTCAGTGATTTCTCTAACTTCCCGTATGCACCATAATTTTCCTGTTAGAGAGAGAATAGACTCTGAGAACTCAGACCTGTACCAGATTCTTGAGATCAGTTTGGTTTAGCATTTTCATGTTTTTGTACACCCAGGAGCCAAGAAGCGGTGTGGTTTCCCCTCTCATCTCTGGAGATGTGTAGTAACTTGGGGTATCATTTAAATGTGGGAAAAGACCGGAGGAACTAGTGGTGTATTATTTGCATTGAGGGTCTTGCTCATTCTAAGCTTATCTGAAAGGAAACAATTTGCAATCCTGATTGTTGCAGGGGGTAAGGTTGTACACAACTACAGTTTTATTAAAAAGATATCTCTAAAGGTGAGTGATATCCAGATCTGAATACTGCTTTACTCCTTTGATTTCAGAGCATGTTAAAAAGAGGAGGCCTTTGCTATTTAACAGATAGAGAAATTGATGAACAGAGGGGTTAAGCAGGTAACAAAACCCAGGTCTTGAGCGCAATCTAATGTAGTACCATTAGAAATACCAGGAATGCTTGCCTACAGGTGACTGTCTCTACTCTTCTGTGTTATTTAAATGTAGTATTTTCATTATGTGTTTTATTACAGGGATCAAAGCACCTTTCAAGTAAATGTCAGTTGTTAAAGTGTTCGGCAGTGGGCCTGCTCCAGGGCTGTTTTTCTGACATTCCTCTGAAATAAAAGTGGAAGCTAGTGTAATGTTAATAACTCGTAAAGCAGTCATTTTACCTAGGATTTTTTTTCAGCCAACGGTGTTTTTGTGCTAGAGAAACTCTCTATAAGCTGTGTATCTTGGATATTGATGGTGTTGCACTGTCAATACATTGTCTGAACTGAAGGTCTCAAACCAGCATCTTCATGTTTTTGGAAGAAATTAATGTGACATAGACTCTGCAAATCTGAGCTTATTGTGATTTTTATGGAAAAATCTGGTTAACTATAGCAAGATCCATGTGTGTAAGTGTCAGACGTAGCTGCCATTTTGGAGACTAGAGGAATGTAAATGCATTCAGATTTTCTCCTGTTTGATTTCAAGGGTCTTAGAATCCTTTTCCAGAAATTGCAGTCCTTTAGATCTCTCTTTGCATAAGACTTTAAGCATTTTCTTCTCTGCTGTTCTGTTTAGCTGCCCAAAACTATTCCTTCTCTTCCTTGGTGCATCACTAACATGATCAACAATGTCAATTATAAAATTACTCAAAATGTTTTGAAATGGAATGAAATGTGTCTAATATGACACTTGTTACTGCTTAGCTAGCGTTTTCTGAAAACTCCTCTTAAGCAATGGGGAACTCCCTTTGCATTGTCCAATCTTAGATATGCCTTGTCAGTATTAACAGCACCCTGTTGTCCCATCCCATCCCTGTCCCCGTCCCCTGACCCTTAAGTGCAAAAATGCTGGACACCGTTCTATCAGCTCTGCCACATTAGGACACTTCTTCACGGTAAAACTTCTCAGAAGGCAGCAAGCAATAATCAGAAAACATCGCTTGAATAGAACTGTACTTTCCAAGTGATAAGTTTCACTGTAGAGGAGAGAAGGTAAAAGTGGCAGTTAGTTTCTTGTTCACATTATTTCCTGTCCTTCCCGTGTTCCTTCTGTCCTTTCCAAGTAGCCCAAACCTCTCCAGATAGAAATGTTAAAACTTCTGAGCAGAATAGAAAAGCTCCTTTGCATTTCTCTCTCGGTTAACCTCTGAGTGGTGTCGTGTGATTGCCCTGTAATGTGCTCCAGTGCATCCTGCTTGCTTTTACCGACATTGGCTGTACCTTTTCCATCTCCTTAGCAATGGCACCTCTCTGCTGAGGAGACACAGGATGATGTGCAGCCACTTTCGGATGAAGTAAGTGTCCCAAGAACAACAGACCAAGACCCTGATAGTGCACTGGAGGATACAAATGAAACTCTTGCAGAGATAATGGCAGTGGTTAAGGTACGGGCATTTTTCTCAGCTACTGCCTTTGGGAGGGGTTGTTCTTGTTTTTAGATTATTTGAATAACCTTTTGGCTTTGACATATTTTTTTTTTTTATGGTGACTGACAGAGAAATAATGACTGGCTATTAGCATGGGCTCAGAGCTGTACGTTTCCCTCTTTGCTGTTGTTTCTGGTGTTACTGATGATACACTCATCCTCCACTGGCCTATCAAAGTATTGTGGAAACAAGACTGATGTTTTCAGCACTTTATAAATCAAACCCGGCTCTTCTTCACTCCTCTACTTCCCCTCTATTCATGGTCCTGAGGGTTACTGGGAGTAATACGGAGTGATTGTGGGGCTACTCTGGATCACGCAGGCCTCTCTTCCCAAGTTAGGAGAGTGAGTTTGGGAGGGTTGGGTTTTGGGCTGTGATTTGAGGCATTACGTGGCACTGGTGTTGTGAGTTGGCTTCTTAAATAGTGATTAATGATGAATCTAACAGGGCCTGCAGCATAGCATTTTGCAAATGCTCCGCTCTGGATTCGCTCAGGATTTGTTGAGCCACAGAGCTGGAAATTGCAAATCTATGGGAGTGTGCCTACAAGGTTTTGGGCAACCACAGCTCTTTACACATCTGGAGGTTGATAGTGGCTGAGACAAAGCCCCTTCTAGAAGGCTGAGGAGGAAAGCTGGAAGAACTGGTGACTCTAGGGGATGTTACCTGAAGGGGATGGATAGAAAGCAAGCTGGGGAAAAGGATCTTGAGGGAATAAGAGAAGAGGAAAGTTTGTGGGAGCAAGTATGGGGAGAAAGTATAATGTAATGGAGGCAGGTGGGTAGAGAGCAATAGGGTCCTTGTAGCTGACTTAAATGCTCCCCTGCAAATATTAAGCTACCTGAGTTTCAAAGCACAGGAATTTCCTAACTCGATCAGAGAAGTCCTGGGCACATCTTCTGTCCCTGGCTGTGATCTCTGTCACAGTCTTTATAAGAAGTGACAAAAATTCTATTAAGGAACACTGTGGGATGAAAAATAATCCTGCCCATAGACATAAGGGGGGTGGAGTGGGGGGTGGAAAATGCATCAGTCAGCTAGTTATGAGGGCAGACAGGAAGATTTCCTTTCTCTGATTCCTGCTCATCTCTTGACCTCAGTGTTTTGTGGCACTTAGAGCATCATGAAGTGATATTCCCTCCTTTCCAGTGTTTACTGCTCATGTTTTCCTTTTCAGTGGTGGTGGTCTTAATTGTGTGAATCAGGAGGAAGAGTAGATACTACCTTACTACTTGCCCCTCACAGCACACTCTAGGATATCCTGTCTCATTTGCCTCTTCTGTAAACTGAACCATCCCTTTTTTAATTATTTCCATCCCAGGTTTTCCAAGCGCTAACGGACGTTTCTAGTGTCCACCCTTGCACCCTGTTTCTGCTTTGCCCTGGAGTGGCAGTGACACTGCCTGTCCCCCAACAAGGATAGTGTGGGTTGCAAGAGAAGATAATAATCTTTTAACCTCGTTCTTTTTGTTGTCCTAACACTCTGTTTTTTGCTGCATGTTAGGCAGAGGTTTTCAGTGGGCTGGTGGTATCAGGCTGAGTAGCTAGTTAATTGGACTCGGTGATGCCTGTCATTCAAATTATTCTGGCCTGGCATCCTGTCAGCACTGAATTTCTGCTGCTTCAGGAGCGCTTCATGGTCCCCTTGTGGGGTCCAGTTTAAACTGCTTAAATCTGGGCTAATCCTATGAACACACTCACCAGTGGGTGAAGCACCTCTGGATGGTGATTCACCCCTTCTGAAGATGGATGCCTTCCTTCTGCTGCCTTGACAACAGAAGAAGCATAGAGAGCAAGCACCTGATTTTTGAACAGCTATGGTTGGGCAAGGTGAACTGCTGCTTGTCTATTGTTTCACTATTTTTCCCCTCCATGCTGAATTAACAAATACAAATTTTACTCTAGTCCCTAGTCGTGATCCCTGGAACTTAAGTTTAATTTGTATTCTTAAGCAAAAATGCAGAGGGACTTCCTACAACTTGATTCCCACTCCCTTGCAGAAACTCCCTCTATCATTGCTATCATTTGTTCTGTGTGGGGCTGCTATGAGATGAGCCAGCTGTTAATTTTTTGCTAAGACATGATGATTTGTATCTTGTAATAATCTGTCACTCTTTTCAGCTTGCTGTGCAGGACAAGCTGCCCTTTGGCCAAGGTTGTGAGTAACTAGTAGTTTGTTTGGTTTTGTGTTTGTTGTTTTTTTTTTTTTTTAATCATCCAGTTGCTGACATTCCAGTTCTTTGTGGACTTTGAGAGATAATAAAGATCAGGGCAGCTAATGAACTGAGTGTGCACTAATCACACCCTCTCCTGAGCTTTTTATATACATTTGCAGACACCTCATTCTCTTGGAGAGTCCTCAATGCCTGCTGTCTTATTCAAGTCAGTGGAAGATTTGTACACCTCCTTTATCTACTCCAAGCAACCAGCGGAAATGAACCAAGATGACACTGATCAAATAGAAAGATTTTCCAACAAGGCCCAACTTCGTGAAGCTGTACATCCCTCTGTTCTACTTATGGCAATACCGTTTATGCCGGACAACCATAACAGTACGAATAGATTTGTCAGTAAAATTTAACACGGCAGAAAGCTGAGCAGTCTGTTACTGTGCAATGAGTCTTGCAGTCGTTATTGGGTGTCCTAGGACTGGAGCTGCTTCTTTGCTAGAACAGTTGAAAATGTTGGTATTCCTGCAGGATGGAGATGTGACAATAACAAATGGCTGGATGCAGTGCATCAGTTTGACCTTTGTCCAGCAAAATGGTTTTCTAAATGTTTAATGGGAACAAAGGAATTGAGGGTTATTTCTCTCTCTGGTGATTTTTCTTGTCTTTTCTAGACTTTCTGCTGCTTTCATGCAGAAGTCTCTGTTTCTCCACTCTCTACGTTAGCCTGTGTTCATTTCATACTGAGAGTCTCTCAATCTCCCAACCGTAAGGGACAAAAGCATTTTTTTTTTAACCTTGCAAGGTCCCCGTGTGGGTGTTCGTCTTCCATCTTTCAAACGATGAAAGGATTTACAACACCCCTACAAGAGTTGCCCAGTATTGGAGGTATATTGACTTGCCAAAGACAGCACCTTTTTGTGCCTCGGAACAGAGCTGTCTGCCCTCTGTCTGGAGTGGAGACCCAGTTCTCTAGGCAGGAGCTACTCAATACACAGCTGATTTCCCACCTCTGGGAAGAGGGGGGTGAGCACTGGGAGGGGAGGGAGAGAGGCTGGCTGACTGGGCTCATCAAATAGGTGTACAGTAGGAACTCTGCTTGCCATGACCTGGTAAGGGCCACGCAAAAGGGATTTCAGTCTAAACTGGAGCTCTTAGAGTTGCCAATATAGATACCATCTTTCTTTTCTGTGTCCCTCCTTACGCAGGTGAAGAGAAAATGAAGAATAAAGGCGTTCCCGGGAGCCTTGCCGTTGGCCTGTGCAGTGCTGTTGAGCTGTCTGACCAAGGGCCACCTCAGAAACTGTATGTCCCTCCTACCGCGCTGCCTGCGGTGTTGGCAGCTGCACGCTTAGCCACTTCCAGTGACTACTTCCAGTGGCTCCCCAGCCTGAGAAAGAAGGTGTGAGAAGAGGGGAGAAGCTGGAGCAGATGCCAAGGAAGGCTGCTGAGAGCAGCAAATGCCCTCTGTATGACCGTGCTGTCATTTTCTTTGTTCAGAAACGTTTAATCCCTTGAAAAACTTGAAGTCTGACATATTCTCAGACGTGTCCAGTGTGCGTGACAAATGTTGCTTTTACTCCCAGGAAAATAGTTTGGTTTTGTTGTATTGGTGTTGTACTGATTTATTGCTCTTTAATGTAATGGTTTGGGAGAACATCAATGTGTCACGTTGTGTTATATGTCCTTTAAGTTTAGGAGAGGTAAAACGGCTACCTACCCCTCCTGCCCTCAGTGCACGAGCAGTTTTGACATCGCGTGGGGAGATGTTTTTGGTTTTTAACACCATGGATGCCCTACATGGTCCTTGCTGTTAGGAGAGGTGGTTGTATCCCAGCTCAGGCCTCAGTCTGTGTTAAGTGCTGGTAACTTGCGAAAAGAAATCTCCTTCCCCAAGAAGAAGACACTCTGATTTGTTGATGAATTAGGATGCCATGCATATGAAGCGTCAGGAATCCCATGTAACAGGTGTGGAATGAGATCTATGAAGAATCCAGTGACAGAAAGCTTGATGTTGGCCATGTTTATGTAGCTCCGTTCCTGTGTCAGGAAATCTTCTTGGGCTTGAATTTGTTATTGCACAGAAAAGCTGTGAAAACAGAAGTGCCCTGGCAATGAGTGCTGGCATTCAGCTGGGTTGCTGGTGGCTAGACTGTCCCTCAGGTCTTCAGAGACTTTGAGGGCCGCTCTGCTGACCTGCAAACATGCCAGAGGCATGCTTCACTGCAAACCACCGAACGGAGCTCAAGGTAGGGTTTAACGTCAATGTTGGAATGGATAAAAGCCCAGCATAAGTTTTTTGATTGGGCTAGATGATCTTTAAAGCTCTCTTCCAACCCAAACCATTCTATGATTCTATGACTTTTGTTTTAATTTCAGCCTTTAGAAGTGTTTTTGGATGTGAAAGCACTAAAAAATGTAGAAAGAAAGAAAATCTGGGGGTCATTAGGAAACGACCGCCCGGAAAGCTAGCGAAGGAGATGGAAGCAGAGAGGTGAGGAGCTGTGGCTTAACCAGAGGCTGGACAGCCCTGCAGTGGGGTTCAGAGGTCGCGTGACTTCTCTAGTGCCCTGTTCAAGATGGGGGGTTGCATCACATGTATTTGTCACCTGGTGCGGGGAGTGGCTGAAACAGAGCTGAGCTCGCTTCGAGCTGTCTGGGCAATGCAGTGTGTGTCTCCGACACCGCCCTCTCTGCGGCAGAGGTCCCCTTCGGTTTGAGGGAGGTGAGAACTGGGGCTGGGGTGGGGTGTTCTGAGGAGCCACCCATGTCCTCCCCTGGCTGGAGGAGCTGTCATCCTGTCCCCACAGCTGCTGGGTCACTGCTAGGTGGCAGCCAAGGCCAGCTCTCCGCGGCTTGGCTCCCTTTGGCCTAAAACTCCTCTGGGGATCTGGGAGGGTGAGGAGCTGAGGAAGACCCTGCTGGGAGGCCAGTAGCCCCATGCCCAGCTGGGGCTGCCTCCGTCCCTGCTCCCTGCCTGGGGCACGGCGGGGCCCATGGCTGCCCGGAGGGGTAACTGGGGGCTTTTGGGGATGAGTCCCACTGCTGCTCGGCATGGGCTGTCATGGGAAATTGGGGATGGGGAGATGCTGTGGGGGTCTGGAGGCGGGGTGTGTGGACACTGGGAGCTTACATGTGTGCAGAAAGGGAGCAGGGGGCGTGAGAGCAGGCCAGCAAGTGTTAAGCAGTATCAAGGCGTCCCCTGTGACCTGGGAGCTCCCTAATCTGCCAGTTTTTGGAGGGAGGGAGCATATTCTGGACTATTAGCACTGGACATCACCCTTTTGCACTCTCTCCCTGGGTACCTGTTGGAGGTGGGATACAGGGCTTTGCTGTGATCACATGTACCTTTCCTGATGCTTAACTGGTCAGGATACTTTTTTTTTTTTTGCTGTGAGTTTTCACTAATCACATGTTGTCTGCAAGTGCGTGTTTTCCATATCCTTTCAATCAAGATGGAAGGTGTGTGAAGAACTGAGCCTTAACCCTGAGCCTGGACCTCCCCACCCAGCACCTGAGGGGCAGAAAACCCAGCCGCAGCTGCTGCCCTGCTCCAGGGTGGCCTGGGCTGATCTTCCCAGAGCGGCTCAGGTCATGTCTCTCATGCCCAGCAGGTCCCTGTTTGTACATTTGTTGCTTAAGGCAGTGGAAAAAGAGAAAGACACCTCTGGGACTGAAAAGCGATGCTGTATTCATGTCACTGCTCCAGGGCATTCCTGCTGTGGGGAAGGAGGTGGCTGTGCCAGGCATCAGTGAGGCTGGGAGGTGTCTGATGTGAAAGAGGAAGATGTCCTGCTCTGTGACATCCCTATCCCTGCAGGTGGCAGGGCTGGAGGGGCTGGGGGTCCCCCCATCCTCCTTGAGGAGCATCTCCATGGGTCACTGGGGGCCCTTCCACTGGAGCAGCCGGTGTGGGTGCCCCTTGTCCTGGGGTGTGCATGCAAAGGGTCTTGCCTCCTCCAAAGGAGAGCGTCTTAGACTACAGCTATTTTCCTCTCCTCTGACCCCCACTTTCCACCCTCCCCATAGCTATGGGGCAGCCATGCTGCCAGCAGAGGTTATCGACTGGGAGTCCCCAGGGGAGAGGACCAAAAAGTTTAGAGCAAATTAAAAATTGAACAGCAGCACATCTCCGCAGCTTTCCCTAAAAGCTGGGGTTAAGCAAAACGCCAGTGAGGTGTGTGCTCTGGGGACTTGCTAATGGACTCGTGTGATGTGTGGGGTCTGGGGTCAGCCCTGCCAGGTGGATGGAGCTGGGGTGGGCGGGGGTTGTGGGAAGCAGATGCTGGCATTCCAGAGATGGAAACGTGGGGGCCTCTCACCCGAGGCCATGCACGTGAGAACAGAGCCAGGACTGGATCAGCTCAAGAAGGACCCTGGTGCCCCCTGGGTGTGGGTAGGTCTGGGAAGAGTAAGGAGAGATGCTCTGGTAGGGGGGGATGTTTATGGAAGAGTTTCTCGCAGCATCTCTGAGCAGCTCTGTGGCCGTGGTGGTAATCGGGTGCTTTGAGCCTTAAATGGGCTGTCAGGAAGCATTTGGCTGGCAGGGAGGAGGCTGGAAAGCGACAGCTCGCTTTGGGTGAACAAAGTGCTGCAGAGGTGGCTAAACACCTCCCGCCTGGCACCCTGGCGCGCAGCCGGGCTTGGCAGGAGCTGAGGC
Source organism: Phalacrocorax aristotelis (assembly GCF_949628215.1). Classification (NCBI taxonomy): domain Eukaryota; kingdom Metazoa; phylum Chordata; class Aves; order Suliformes; family Phalacrocoracidae; genus Phalacrocorax; species Phalacrocorax aristotelis. Next base: position 32,115,417 of record NC_134281.1, read on the forward strand.
TGGGGTACCCGAACTGCATGGCAGGGACACGGGGGGCCCTGGGCTGGCCCCTGCGGTGGCTACTGCCGCTGCAGCTGGTGCTATCGCAGTGTGGTTGGAATTTTCCGGATCGTTGCTTCAGCCCACCCCCTCCCCACCCCTCTGTGCTTCGACCTGTGCTTTGCACAGTGTGGTTCAATACAGCAAGTCATTTGGGCTTAAAAACCAAATTCGAGTGCTTCTGACATAAAAAAACCTTTGTCTTTTTATTTTTAGACGTTTTTTCAGATGGAAATTGAATCTTTTCCTGATTTGGGGAGGATAAAAGTGCACTCAACCCTGCATCAGATAGTTTCACTTGACCCATGAGTAAATGCTTTTCTTTCCTCTGACCTGGAAGGATTTCATTTTCTCTCCATTTGGCAAGAAAAAGGAAAAAGCCAATTCTTGGTACAGGTCACTGCAAAACAAGGGCTGGAGCTGGAGCTAGCTATTCAGCACTGTGCCAAAGCCCATCAGCTCTTCGCACCACTCATGAGCGCATGCCCTGGTCCCTGGAGTGGCTCCCTTTTTCTTGCAATAGAAAGCCCCACTTTCCCCTACACTTTCCTGGGAGCAAATGACTGCTGGGTGGAGAGCAGCCTCTCGCCACTGGGTTTCGGATGAGCAGACGTGGGGATGGTGCCTGTGCCTTGCTGGCTTTTTGGAGGGTGACTCAGAGGCCACCCGTGGGATTGTTAGTACAATCTAACCCTGACTTCATCCCAGAAAAAGCCTGTTTGGGGGAGATGCTGTGATATTCCTGCTTGTGGGAAGGAGGATGAAGGGGGCCTACAGGAGCGGTGCTGCTGGAGCATCCTTCAGGTGCGAAATGTGGTCAACACTGCCTTTTAGTGAAACCAGGGCTGTGCTCTGGGGCAGATGGGCCTTGGTGCCAGCTGTGAGGGTCTGTGTGCACCCTGTCCTGCAGAAGTAGGGGCTGTGGGTGTCCTGCTGAGCACCCACCTGTGACCAAGTGAGTCTTCCCATCTCCAGCTTGGACCCAGCTGCTTGTGTGGTGTTAATAGCTTCAGTGGCACTGCTCCAGGCACAGTGACCAAAGGAGAGGGAGAAGGGGTGATGCCTTTAGCTCAGAGGCAGTAAGAAGAAGGGGTGAGCAGCGCATGGTGTGGGCTGCTCTACATCCAAAGTTTAGGGCAGTAGAAGTACCAACCCATAGGGACCAGTTGGAATTGAGGCTGTTGCTGGTGAAACCTTTAACTGGTGCTGCAGGGCTGGGAGATTGGCTCCTTCCTATTGATGATGGGTTGGCAGGGCAAGCAAGGAGGGCTCGGGACAGGTGAGGGTCTCCCCAGACCCTGCCGCCCTTATCCTGCGTGTGTGCAAGCTCCTCGCCCCATCCCCACTGCCAGGAGGTTTCTTTTCTGGTTGAGCTCTTCCAAGGCAGAAGCTTATTGCAGAGGGGTTGTGATCTCACTTGTGCTTTTAATCCCACTGCTGTCAAGCTCCATTAGGAGGTTTGGCATCATCTCGCTACCTCTGGGGCTGGGCTGCCGCTTGCCCAGCCTGAAATGAGGACAAGCCTGGGCTACACTGGGGCGGGCAGGGGCTGGGGAGGCAGGGATGCTTTAGGGGCTGTTGCAGCCCCGCTGCCCTCCCCAGCACTTCCAACCATCAGGGGTCTGCGAGAAGGTGTAAGATGGGCTTATTTTGGTGGTCTGGTCACTTTGGGAGCCAAGTGGAGAGGAATTTGGGTGGCAGCAAGTGCCATTCCCCAGGCATTGAGGATGTTTGAAAACCTTTTGGCACTGCAGTCTCAGATCGCACTCCTCTCTGTGCCAGGAACATGGCTGCATTTCAGTAACCCACTCATGACCTCCTCCTGTTCCCATCACAGCACGTGTGGCCATGTTCGTGCTGCGTGCAGTTGGGCATCCCTCCCTGCGCTGCTGCATGCGGCTCCCACTGCGTCAGTGGGAGGTAAAGCAGCCGGAGAAGGTGGTTGCAGGAAGGGGAGATAATGGGCCAGAAACTGGGGCTGAGCATCCTTCCCAGCCTCACAAAATGGACTGCACGGCTTGGCAAGGGGAGGGGAAGGTGCTGTCACTCATCCCTACCCCAGCCACTGATAACCTGTGAGCACTTCCCAGGATTTCTAGGGCGCCAGTGCTTCCAGGCACACATGTACTGCAGGGAGGCTGGGAGCTGCCCTAGGACCAGCCTGGCTTGTTGTTGCTCTCCTGAGCTTGTTCACAGCAGCTTTGCAGCCCCATCTGCCCATGGGCTTGCATCTGCCTGGGAAGGAGCTGATGTATGATGAGAGCACAAAGAAGGGCAGGGAGGATGTGAATACAGAGAGCTGGAACCCTAAAGGCGCCTGGGGGCTAGATGGGTGATCATCAGGGTAATGCCTCAATTTTCCCTGACCTCTCTGCCAGCTGTGCCCAAGGAGAGCTGCCCTTGGCCACCAGTGCCAGGGCTTGGCAGGCTCTGCCGTGTTGATTATGGCTGGAGTGTGGCTTTGAAAGGCTTCTGTGCAGCCAGGGAGGCTGGAGAGGGCTCTGCTGCAGAAGGAGGGGAAAAAAACTTTCATGGGGCTGCCCCCACAGTGGAGGTCTTCAGCCCTGCCCCGTGCAGGGGCTTAGGGCTGCTGGTGCCAGTCAGGGTCGGGTTAGCATCTCTGCACACTCTGCCCCTCACTGGTGGCTCCTGAGCTTTTCTCTGGCACATGAGCCTGGCTTCATCCCTGTGGGTTTGCCCTATGCTGCCATGCCACATCAGTGGCCCAAGGCTGATCCCTGGGAGGATGCTCTGACTGAACCACAGAGCTTGCGTTACCATGAGCCCCGAGAAGTGGTCAGTGTATGTGTGGCAAGGTCACACTTGGCTGGAAGGAGTTAACTTTCTGCTCTGTCTGTCCTTCCTTCCCACTCCCCTGAGCATCACCCAAACTCCCCCCGGGAACAGTGGGCTGCAGTGGGCTTATCCCCATGCCTGGAGTTGGTTCCACTTAGAGCCACATGAACCGCAAGTCCCGCAGGGCATGTTTTCCCTACAAACCCAATGCTGCTGCCGTGCCCATGGTGATCAATGAGTCTCTGCCAAGCCAAGCAGGGCTGCGGCTTGGCAGGCAGAGAGACCCCTCAGCCGATCGATGCACTGCGCTGCCCTGAGGAAGTCCCCAGTCCCCTCACAAGCCAAGCAGCATCACCTCCCCACAACCCCTCTTGCCTAACGGGGGACTTTTCCATGGGAACCAAAGCAGGGTGAAACACCCAAGGGCTTATTTTCCTTGCTGGAGAGCCCCGGGTTGCTTGCATGGCGCAGCGTTTCCTTCCTTGTGCTGGGAATAGCTGCTTGGCTGCATCAAATATTTAGGCTTTGTGTTCGTGGGAGGGCAGAGGGAAAGAGGCAGCTCATGGCAGTGCTGCAGCTGCTAGTGAGGGGTAAAGTGGCAGCACTTATGTTGTGGGACCCCCACGTTGACTTGGTAAAATCCTGCCTCTCCGCAGGGGGGTTTTAAATTTCTTCATTCTCAGAGCCATCCCAGTAGATACAGCTGGTAGTTTTGCTCCAAATGTTGACCCTTTTCCCCCCTTTTTACTGCAAACCTCCCCAGACCCCCTACAATGGAGCCTGCTCCCTTTACACCCTGTGTCTGCCAGGGAGGATGAACCTGGAGGGATGTGTTCACCCAGCTCAGGGCAAACATCCCAGTTTTTAGCTGAACAGTCCAAAATGTGACATGGGATTTTTCCCCATATCTTGACTATCTTGGGGTAAGGTAAAGTGCACCCACAGCCCCTGGCAGGGTGTAGGAGCACACAGATAAATCTCCATGTTGCACATTTGCCACTAATTAAGGAAAATAACTGAGATGGTGAGCAGCCAATGGCTCCTTAACCGGGCACTTAAAAAAATCACAGCACGGGGTGGAAAAAAAACCAACCCTCCCCAGACTGTTCCAAATGTGACTTTACGTAGCTCACAAATCAGAAAAAGCAGCCCTGGCCCAGAGCTGGGAGAGCCTGCTGTGTGAATACCAGGCAGCCGGGATGCTTTCTGGGTGCCTTGCTCTGCACGTGCCGTTGCTCAGGCTGCCAACAGCTGCGAGGGCCCCTCGGTGCCAGGGATGTATGAGCCTTGCGCACCCCAAGGGCTGCACAGATTTCGCCTCAGTAGCTTCAAGTGCTGCATCTCAGTGCCCTTGGGTTCTCCTGCTGCCTCCCATGACCCAGGGATGGGGTTACTGAGCCAGCTCCAGGACAGACGTCGAAATGGCTCTTGCTCTCCCAGGCTGATGCTCTGGGAATGCAATGGGTTAATGCTACACTGCTGCCTAATTGCAGCCCAAAGCTGTAAACCACCACCCCACCTCCCTGGGGGAACATCATTGAATCTCTGGATGTAAAATACACAAGGGCTGAGCTTTAATGACATTTATCTTTGTTTGGGAAGGAGACAGCATAACTCTTGCCTAAAGACATTACCCAAGGCTCATTCTGCCTCTCCTCCAGTGCAGAGACAGATGCCACTGAGGCGGGTAGCCCTGTGTCCCCCGTGTGTCTCCTGTGCAGTGGGGGCAGCCCTGGCCCTCACTGCCCAGGCTGGAGCTTGCAGGTGGTCATGTGATGGAGAAGGATCCTTTTTTGGGAGCATGACCTCCCTTGATCAGCTCCCAGGGGGAAACCAACCATACACCTCATTAAATGGGGCACAGGCACAACGCTAGGTCTCTGCTCCACCCCACTGGCACTGCACTCCCCTAAATATACCAAATTTAGGGGTGCGCAGCTGTGTTGTCATGAGATGTGATGCTGATGCACGTGCAATCCCTGGATACGTTGAGTTGCATGATGGGCACGTCCCTGGATGCACTGCTGGGGTAACAGGGAGAGGTGGGGACTGCTGGGCAGCTCAGGCTGTGTGTTTCTTGTGCAACTGGGCTTGTTTCCCAGTGCTTGTGCAGGCAAAAGTGAACCCACTGAGGTGTATAATGACTAATCCACATCTGGCCAGGAATGTGCTGCAGAGGGGAAAGCTGTGTATTAACTCTGTGCTTCCCAGAGCCCTCCCCAGGGAGCAGGCAGGCTTGGGAGGCTACAGCAATGGGCTCCCAGGGCCATGCTGGGAGGAAAGAAGGTGCTATCAGGGCATCGCAGCATCACTCTGAAGTGCTGTAACCAGCTCTGTGCATGCTCCTACCCCCCCACCAGAAACACAGGAGGGCTGAAGGTTGCTCTGGCTGACTCCCAAGGTTCTGTCCATGGGCTAATGCCCACATTTACAGCCCAGTTGTCTGGACTGCACAAGGCAGGGAGATAGCTTCAAACCCACGAGGAGCAGGCTGGACGCTGGCAGGGATGGCATTTTGCACTGTCAGGCTTTTTCTGATTGATACAGCTGCCCCGGGCTCTGCTAAAAATGAAAATAAAAGCAAGATCCAGCGTAGAACAAAATAAATTCCCATGCCAGCAGCCGCAGTTTCAGCTCCTGAGCATCCTCCGGCATCAGCGTTTTGGGCCAGTGGAAACATTTGCCTGAACAGGAAGGAAATTATTGATGTGCTGAAGTGCATGGGTGTAAGGTGTAATAACGCAAGGGCACTCCAAGCACCGAGCTTCAGGCACGCTCTGCATCACTGCAGCGCGGCTCTGGCTGTGTGTGCACGCACATGGAAGTCTTGCAGGGTTTGCATGTGCCGATATCGCCGGAGAAGGACCTAAACAAGGATTCGCTGCATTATTAAGCTGTTGCTCGTGCTGCCAACAGCATGTCCTAACAAATAAGGGAGTGAAGTATCACCGTGCAGCGGTGAAGTCTGTGGGCTTAGATTTTTTACAAGAGAGGAAAACCAGAAGTGAATAGAAGTATTTTATGGTTTTGTTTTAAAACGAGTCAGTAAAATCCTTTTCAGCGCTGGGAAGAAGGAATCTCATAAAACACAAGATTCTCAGGCTGCAATACTTATAAGCTTTAAAGTCAGTTGTGCATGTGGGTGCTGCAATGTCTGAGGGCTGCAGAGGGTAGATTCTGGCAGGTTTACGATCCCTGTATTGCCAGGGTACCTGTGCACCCGGCGCGTGAGCAGGCTGAGCCGCGCCGCGCTGCGTGAGGTGCCCTGGGAGGCGGCAGATGCTGGCCAGGCAGGGATGCTTTGCAGGTGCTTTGTGTTTTCCTTGCCCCAAAACAAACTGAAATAAGAACTTGAAAATTATTTTGGATCAAACGGCTGCTCAATTTACCAGCAGCACTAACCCCAAGCACTCCAAACACGCCAGCTGGGCTTCCCCAGCCATGTGTTTTATTTAAAACCACATCGACTGAAAAGAACAACTTTGGGTTTAATTTTCTTCCCCGCTGCGGAGCATCTGGCGCTCCCGTTTCTGAGTTTTCCCCACCACTACGGAGGCGGGAATCCCACCTTTTGTGTTCTGTTTGGTGACCCGTGTGGTGCTTTAAAAAATAATGGCACAACAATAGGAAACATGGCTTGGGGGGAAAAAATGAGACTGGCAGTGAAATCACGCAAGCTGATAACCCTGCTCGTCAGGGCGATGCTGTTTCGCATTCACTTTGTCGTGATCTTCTGCCTGCTTTGGGCCAGAGCCGCGGGGGCGATGGAGGAGCACAATCCAGATTTGGGCAATCTCAACCCAGCATTAGCCAAGTGACTCCTTAATCCCAAAGAAACTCTTTTCCACATCCATTCATGGAAACAGCAAAATGTCAGTTCCTGAATTAGCTGTAATAATGCTTCCCATGGCCCTGGCAACGCTTTCCAAGGGGAGAAGTGGCTCTCCCTGCATCCTGGGCTGTCATCACCTTCTCGCATCCTGTCCAGAGCAGCCCAGGAAATTACTTTCTCACTTCTCCTGGCCTTCTCCTCCTCCCCATCCTCTGTGCTCGCCTGGATGTCTCTAATTCACATCCCTCCTGCAGCTCTGAAGCCCAGCTAAGGGAAAATGCGTCTCTACTACCCTGCGCAGAAATAATCCGCGTGCTCACTTTTCTCGCTCGATGCTTCTCTCTATTTACCAGCCCTCTGATGTTCTGGAGTCAGTAATGCAGATTTCTTTACTGTTGGGGGAATAGGGAGGCTTCCCTCCCGGCCCAGGCTGTGTGCGGGTGTGTGTGTGCGCCGCGCAGCCAGCAGGCGCTTAGATCCTGCGGCACGGAGGGTAAGTGCTGTGACAGGATCCACTTATCTTGCCTTTGCATTTCATAATTCATCCTGCCCTTTTGCTAAAGGCACAAAGCCGTTTGCATCCAAAGGAGCGTTTATTTCCTCCCGGCTCAGCTCTGCTGCTGGATCCTGGGGAGAAATCAGCGCATCAGGCTCCTGGCACCGGGAGCGAGAAGCTGTGAGGGCTGGGCTGGAGTAACGGTGAGAGCAATCCACGGCCAACAGGATGCCCTGACTGACAGCGAGGGTGCCCGAGGAGAAGGTGAGTGGTGTTTCTCCCCAGCTTTAGAGATTGCTCTACAGGGAGGAAAACTATTGGTGGTGTCCCTTACTTAAAAATGGAGAAACTGAGGCACAGGAGGGTTCAATTGACTCCCTGTAGCAGAGGTCTTGCTTTAATCGCATCAAACTGCACTGCCTCGCAGTGGCTCTTATGCCCTGTAGATACCGAAGTCAGAGAGAAACAGGCCAACACATGCTCTCCTCGCACAGTAATCCTCATGCTTGCAGCGGTCAGCTCGCGGTGCAAGGCATGAGATTCAATCATCTTTATCATACCTTGCAGAGGCGAGCGGCTCTCTGCTTCCGAAGGCAATGCCTGCTGCAAGCTGTACCTTCTCCAGTTTAAACTCTTGGTTTGGAGCTTCAAAGCTTCCCAGCAGCTGGAAACACTTACTGGGGGCAACACCTTTCCATGTGCATTCATTCATGCCTCCCCAGTGCCAGCATGTGCTTGGGGCCATGCAATGATGGGACAAGATTCTGGCAGAGCAGGCAGCGCTGTAGCGCAGCCGGCCTCATGCTGGGAAGCTGATGTATGCTAAAAGTCGGCTCTGTTTTACAGAGATTCCTGGGGAGAGGGGTAATCTTGTCTGAACAATAGTGGGTAGGCTTGGCATTCTCCCCCGTGCTCCGTCTCATCCCTCTCGCAGCCACATGATGGGTTTTTCTCCTGGCTGTTTGCAGCACCAGACCCCAGCCTGTGCTGGCGGCCAGAAGGGTGTCATTACGTGGGACATGGCGGGATGGATCCAGCCAGGGCCTTCAGACCCCCGGCACAGGGCCGAGGCAGTGGTCGTGGCAGCACCGGCGACACTGACAGGGCTGGCGTGCTTGGCAGGCTGCGGGGGTCGGTTTGGGGTGCCCAGGGGTGCTGCAGGGCTTGGCTTTGGGGGTGCCCTGGGGTTGCTGCCAGTGCGTGGTCCCCCGGGGACAGCTGCAGGCCCTGGGGTGTAGGCTGGGGGGTGGCTGCGTGGGTGTGCTCCCCTTTTCGCCACCGTGGGGCAGGCACCCGGGGCCCGGGGGGGCCGTGACCCGACGCCCCCAGCCCGGCTCCCCTGCAGAGGATTTTCGGGGGCCAAACCCGCGGCTGCGCCCCTCCGCAGCCCACCTCGGGGGCGGTGCGGGGCCGGGGGCGGTGCGGGGGCGGGGGCTCCGGCCCCCGGGCAAACTCCTCCCCGCTCGCCTCCAGCCCCGCCGGCCGGACCCGCCTCGGCTCTCCCGCTCTGGTGATTCTTCTTCGTATTATTTGTTATTAGCGTTGTTATTATTATTATCGTTATCCTCCTCCTGCTCCGGTCCTCTCCTTCCTCCCCGCGCCCCCGGTGCTGCCGGACCCGGCTCCGCTGCTGCCCGCACCGCTGCCCGCTCCTGCCCGGCCCGGGCGCCCAGGTACGGCTCGGGCATCCCGCTGCCCTCTCCCCTCCCCTCCCCGGGCACCGCAGCTGTGCGGAGGGGTCGGGGCAAGGGAAAAGCTTTCGCTTACATTTGAGACTGCGGTGGGAAGAGGGGGACGGGCGGTGGGGGGGCTGCGGGCGGGACGGGCTGGGGTGCCCGGGTGGGGTGCTCCTAGTATCCTGCTCCCAGCATCCCGGGGCTGCGCCCAGTCCCTGCACCACGGCCTCGTCCGGGCGAAGCCCCAGGGCTGTGGTTCCCTGTAAAGTCCTGACTTATTTCTTCAGGGTTATGTGGTCCAACTTTGAGTTGAGCTGGGTTTTTTAAGTCACCGTTAACTCTTCCTGCTGCTTGGATGGGTAGGGCTGAGTTTGCCCATCTCTAAACCCTACTTCTTTGCAGCCAGCTGAAGTTTTAAAAGTCCCAAGCCCAGGGCTCAGCCTCTTGCTCCCTGGCTGGAGCCCAAAGCCTTGCCACTCAGCAAGGACGTGACAGCCTGACAAACCCCCAACCTCGCTACCAAACCTCTCCGCAGAAATGGTGGCTGCCTTTGCTGAAGTAGAGGAAATCATATCCTTTCATTTATTCCGAATGCTCTCTGTTTTATCTCTCACCATGCTGCAGTAATTAAAGGAGACCTACACTAGAGTTATTCGCCTGGCTTTTGTTTTCTCCTAAGACTATCCTGGAGGATTTTACTCCCTCCAAAAGAGCATGTGGAAGCGTTTAGTGTTTTCAGCTGGATTTTGTTTGTGTGCTATTGATTGTCTCTCCAGCAGAGAGATTTTCTAAGGTGTGGCGGAATATTCCACCCCGACAGAGGTGGTATTACTGGGGCTTTTTTTTTATCTCCCCCAGCCTTGCCCCTTGCTTGTCCGAGGTGCAGTTTTCCTGTGATGCCGTTTTGGGGCACTGGGTGTACCGGGGCTGCTGGTTGGTATTCGGTGTCGCCCTTGTAGGATCAGATGGGCTCTGGCCTGGGCTTTGCCAAGGATGGGGGGGAGAAAAGGCTTTTTCTGGGAAGGGCTTTTTCACTTGTTGAAAAGGCAAGAGGGAACAGTGGCAGTAGGCCATCAGATCAGTGAGTCCGATCCCATTCCAGTGCCATCTCCACCGGGATGTGAGATCCTCTCCTGTCTCTTTTCCAAAGCACAGGATTTCAGCTCAACCGCAGGCTTGAGGGCAGCTGGCTCCAGAGCCCTGCTTAGGTGAGGCAGCCTGGCCCCGCTCTGCTCCAGCCCAAAAGGTCCTTAATGGGCTGGAATCGGGTGCAGAGGATTTTCCACTCAGCAAACCCTCCTCTCCAGAGAAATGCTGAGCGTCCTCCAGCCATTTTGCATGGCAGCATTTTGGGTGCACGATCCGACGGGAGGCCCAGGCAGCTGCCTTCTGCTGGGGAGTTGTTAGGACAGGGTGTTTGGAGGAGCTCAGCTCCTGGCTGGAGCAGGATCACCCACCTTAGCCATGGGTATGAACAGAAGCACAGGAGCTGCTCCCCTTTCTGGGGTCTGCTTTGTGGTGATGCCTCAAACCCGGTAGCCCTCAGGGCAAGCGGCAAGCAGAAATAAGGTCAGGCTGTGCTGTTCTGTGGTTCCCTGCCTCAGCTGCTTCCCTCTTCTCCCTCTCCAACCTCCATCCCCACACCTCCTCATCCCTCCTGGTGTCTCTGCCCGCCTGACCTTCCCTGTCGCTGCTTTCCCACCAAGATAAAATATTTATTGAGGCTCCGTTACCCTTGTTTTCTTGAAAGCGCATTTCACACTTCATTTGCAGGAGACTTTAAGAGAGTTCATGGTGGTTTTTCCTTCTCTCTGGGCACGTGTGATGCTGTGTGCGTGACCATCCCAGCCAGCCCTGCTCCTGCCTGACTGGGCAGCGCGGGCTGGGTGTGGTGGAGCACCTTGAGCAATGGCTAAGCCTGTATTCCAGTGTGTGATAAATCAAATACAAAAAAAAAAGCTGGTGTGAAATCAGCAGAGAGTTTAGCTCTGCAGAGCCAACCCATCCATGCCTGGCTGCATTGTGCCTCCTCGCCCCACCTGGGATGCAGTAGGTAAAAGGAGTGTGAATGGTCCCGTAAAGCATCTGTGGGTGAGATTTTCTTTATGGAAAGTCACTCCAGGACCTGGTCCTGGACTGACTCTGCTTGGATTTACCCCAAACAGCGGAGCTGGGATCAGGTGCTGTGCCCCTGTGCTGGCCCGGAGCAGCATGCGGCTCCGGCTTTCCCTGGCTCTGCGGAGCCTGCAGGCTGCAGCCCAGGATCTCGCCGAATGGGCTGTCCCAGAGGGGTGAATTGCCATTGGCTTGGAAAGAAGAACTGTGGCTGGGGACCTGTGCCTGTCCCATGGGTGGCTGTCCCTGGACGGGCTGTCCTCCCGCGGCACCGGGTGGGGATTGTTGTGGGTACTGCAGGCACCTGAACTGCGGAGTGGGAAAGGGGGCCTGTGGCTTTCTCGTGCCTGTGTGGGACAGCTTTCTGGGAGGAGAAAGCTGCAGTTTGACAAAGACTGATTCACACTGGCTGTGCAGGTGGAGAAGGATGGGACAGGCTTCCCCGCCCGGACCCACTGGCAGGGGAGATGTGCTCACACAACACATCCCCGGTGGCAGGGTTTTACAACTGCTCAGCTCGGGACTGAAGGCAACGTGAGGAGTGAGGCAGTGAAATCTTTGAAAAAAACATTTCCCCCTGCTAATTGAAGCAATTAGCAGGAGGGCTGAGTGCTACCAAAAGTGGCAGGAGTAAATGGGGCCAGATCTCTGCCACCTTTGGTGGAACGACACCAGGGAGAAGCAGCGGTCGCCAGCGAGGTCATAACCCCCAGTGCCCAGCATGCACGACGGGGATGGGGATCCCTGGGGGTCAGGGTGGATGTAAGTTCCTGTCTCCATGGGTGACAGGGCTGTCACTGGGTCTGCATCCCAATGGGAAGGACGCGGTATGCGGGCAGAGCCAGCTAGGGCACGTTAAAAAAATGGAGGAAGCAGACCCCGGAGCTCATGGCTGGTGTCAGTGGCAAGGCGATACCTGGACTGCCGGTGGCGGGGGTTTGGCTGGTTCATCTCCAAGCTGGCTGGTTTTTAGCAGGACCACCTTGTTGCCCCCACCCAGGGTGCTTCTGAGATGGGAGCAGCAGCTCTTGCCTCCCCTGTGCCATGCCCGGCTCCCTGCTGGGGTGACCCGCAGTGGCTCCCACACAAATCCCACCCTGCTGAGCTCCCCATGCCTGCTATGGGGTCCTTAAAAGCACAGAGGAGTTAAAAGCCCACATGTCCTTAAGGCTAGGAGCTGGCCACCTCCTGAAATAGCCACTGGCCTGAGGCTCTGGAGATGGGCATCCAAGCTCCAGGGCAGGTCGTGCCTCCTCCCTGGAGCTCAGGGACGAGCAGCTGGCTGTGGCCATCGTGTCGGGCAGATGGAGGCAAATGAAAAGAACAACAGAGACTTCTGGGTTGTTTTTTTGGATCCTAACCACGATGCCACACTGCTCCAGAGCCAGCACCTGGCCCTGCTGTCTGGCCCCACCAAAAAGAGACAGTCTGTCTGCCTTGCGCTTTCGGGGAGGCTTTGAGAGTCCTCCTGACTGTAGTACTGCCGCACGTGGGAGGCTCCTCTCTCTGTATTGCTGCCTGAATGCAATTAGGCTTTAATGAGTCATTAAAATAAATCTCTGTTTCTACTCCAAGCGAACATGCCGGGGGGATGCTGACAGTCGGAGCAGCAGGTCTTGCGTCATGCACAGGAAGAGGCTGCGCTTCCCTGCGCCCTCCTCCCCAGGACTGGGCCACACCACCCTCCATCTCTTCTGCCCATGAAAAAACAGATGTTTCCCAAGCACCGTGCAGGTTTGCAGCTACTGCGGGAGCGGGATTAAATTATAACCAGCCCTAGGGTTGGGTGTTTTTGGAGGAGCGGTGGTCTGAGGGTTATCTTCTCCCTGATGCTGAAGGGCACCTGCCTGGCTAGAAGTGGGCAGAGGTGTAACCACCCCCGGTTTTCAGCTCCTGGTTTGTTAAAGTTGCTGATGGCTGTGTCCTTTTTAACCCATATCTGGATCTGGTGGGCAGCTGGGGGACATCTCAGTCAGTCCCATGGCTGGAGGGAGATGAATGTGAGGTGACACTGAAATATGAAAGGGAAAGTGTGGTGCATCACTGACAGACATACGCATAGTTTTCCTAGCTGTAAACGGGATTCAAAGAGAGCTCATGAGCCAAGGGGGATGGTGGCCCCTCTCCTTGTGGGCAGACACAAGGCTCATCTTCCTTCACTCCACCCAACTGGTAAACGGTCCTGTTACCCCTAATGATGTCTTTGCTAACTTAATCCCTCCGCGGTGGCTGTCTTGCTGGCACGCACACTGGCAGGTGGGAGGCCAGATGCTGGCAGGACACAGGGATATGTCCCCTGCATGTCCCTGGGGAGCAGTGTCCCTCAGACACCCAGTCACCATTTCAGCCACTGGCCCCATAGTGTTATCCAGGCTGTGGGAGGGCAAGAGTTAAAACCAGGAGTTGAGCAGGAGAAATTATTTTATAAATTATTTTAGCAAAACAAATAAATTGGGTGACGTCAAAGCACAACAGATCCCTCCCGTCGCAACTCAGACAGCATTACCTGAGCGTGCCATGCCGGGGGGAGCTGAAGCCCATGGGATTACAGAGGCTCCAGCCTCAGCCAGAGCTTTCCCCCAGGCTTTGCTTTCGGGAGCAGAGCTTGCTGCTACACAGAAAGGTTTTGCACAAGTTGTGTTTCATATGTCAGGCTGGGAGGAACGGGGACAAGGCAGCAAGGGCAGATCCAGGTGGGAATTGAGCAGAGGATTTTCATGGGAGTGATGGAAATGAGGTGGAAAGGGTGAGAGAGCACCGATGTCCAGGGCAAGGAGGAGGGTACCAAGGCGGTGCCTGGAGGACAAGCTGTTTTGGGGGTTGTTTCAAAGAGAGAGAAATTGACTTAATGAAAAAAAAACCTTTAGTGGGCACTTGCTGCTGTGCTCAGTTGGATCTTGTTGGGGGTGCTCCAGACTGTTGCACAGTGCAGCTGCTGGGATTGATCCTCCTCTTCCAATTCAAGCCTGGGGTGAAGGTACATTTGATGTCCCTGTGTTCCCTGGTGGGATTAGCCCCTCTGGAGAGCAGAGCGCACACCTTCCTGTGGTAGAGCAGCAAGAAAATCAAATTGAGGAGAAGATTTTATCTCTACGTGGTGTATTTGTAACCCCTGGGAGGCTGAGGGATCTGGCCGAGGTCTCTGTCCCCCTGCCTTGAGGGGAAGAGCCTGCTGGTGTGAAAATCAGTGGTGAAGGTGAGGAGGTGGAGGTTTTGTCTTGGAAGGGTGCTGGAGAAATACCCTCCCAGGGCTGGGAGCATCCTCGAAGGGAGGCTGGCTTCGTCACGCTGCTGGGGAGGGTCTCCAGGCTGCAGGATCCTGATCCATCACCTGGACCTTCCTCTATCATGAGTCTCGGTGTGGAATGGCTAGAGGCTGAGAGCTTTTAAAGAGGTCCTGCTGCTCTGCTTTGCTCTGTTGGTGCCTTCTCACCTTTTCCTGGGCAAGTGCTGGGAATGCTGGCTGGTGAGGGGAAATACCCGTGCTGTGTTGGAGCTTTACCACAGGGTTAAATCAGCCGTGGGATGCTTACACTGGTGCAATGAGCTTGTGCAAACACCAAGGGTGATGATCGGGGTGGAAGCAAATAATCCTCCCTACTCCTTTCTATGCTCACAAGGATCCATCTCTTGTGCTGTACATTGTAAACACTCGGGCATTGCTCTGGCAGGGGTTTTAGGGGCAATGTGGGGTGCAAATCAGACCTAAGTCCTTGCTCTCTGGGGCTGTGTCCTCCAGGGATCCACAGTACGGCAGGATCCAGCCTGGGCTCTGGCTCTCCACTGGCTGTGGCCACAGGCACGGTCCTGAACCTTTAGCACTCGTGTGTGGCGAAATGCTCTGGCTTTTTGGCAAGGGTCAGTCTCACCTGGGGCACACCCAGCATTCTGGCTCTCCGCGGCCTCACTCTGCTCCCGGTGTGGGTGCTGCTGCGGCACCTGTTCATCACAGGGGGATGTTTGGGTGCTGGGAGGGTTGATGCCTGCGGCAGGGATACTGAAGATGGTGCCCATGGGGATCCAACCTGGGGGATAATCTCAAAAGCCATTCTCTGTGTGACAGCTTGATGCCACCAGTTTTGTCCCTGCTTAGTTTGGGACCGTGATGGAGTGTTTCCCGGGCACATTTGCCTGGCCTCAGCTGTGGCTTTTGCCGGGAACAGCCCTGGGAGGGACCTCAGCCACAGTGGCAGGAGATGAGCCATGTGGGTCAGGCTAGGGACATTTCCATCCCACATCCCACTGTGGGCTGCCCATGTCTGATGCATTCTCCGTGTCCGGGGCTGCACGTTGCCCCTTCCCAGGGCTGCATCCACTCGCCATGGCTCCTGGGCTCAGTTGTTCTGTAGCCAGCCGAGCAAACACAGAGGGTAGGAGATGTGAAGGGGGGTGAGGAGGGAGGTGTCATTTTCCTGCCCTGGGTTTTAAGCCATCCTGCAATGAGGAGGGGCTGCAAAGGGGGTGTAACTACATAGGGACTTGCCTAGATCCAGGTGCAGCCCCAGCCATGCCATGAGCTTTGCAGTATCATGTTGATGTGTGTGTTTGGGGGTACAGGATGGGGTGACGGTCCCTTCCATGTCCCTCTGTCCCTACACATGGCTCCAGTTAATCCATGCAGGCAGGTGAGACAGGATCTGAATAGTCACTTAAGGGCATAAAGGGCAGATGAGCTGCCCAAGTAAGGAGATACTGGTGTAATCCACACCTGAGACATTGCAGGCTGCAAAGCCACCCTTCCTGCAGAAGTGTGTGAAGTGCTGGGATGTCTCCCTGGGCCTGCAGATGTGCCATCCCACAGATGTGCCGAGGCTTCGTATGCCTGGTGCTGCCGGAGGTCGGAGAGGGATGCTTGGTCTTATGTGGTTGTAAAGGCAATTGCCACCAGTGAAGAAAGTCTCTGGGGCTCCCACAGGGCAGGATGAGGCCTGGTGTGGGAGGAGGCAAACCTGGGTTGGCAAGAAGGTGGAGAGCAGATCTGGGCTCAGTGGGTTGGGAGCGTGGTGTTAGCAGCAGAAGCGCAGCCCTTCACACCCACCTGCGAAGACTGAAGGAGCTGGGGTCAGGCTGGCAGCTTCCACCCTTGAAGTGGTTTGATTTTTGTTAATTGCAGTTAATATCTTGCCTTTTCCACAAAGCTTTTGCAAGAAAAGAGCTGGTTTCAAAACGTTGTTGGTACTGGGTTTAAGGCTGGACTAGATGATCCCCGAGGTCCCTTCCAGCCTGGGATTCTGTGATTCTGTGATTCCCATCCCTCAGCTGGGGAGGAGTGGGGCTGGGAGAGGGTGGTGGGGAGCCCTGGGGAGCTGGTGCAGGTGGTGGAGGGAAAGCAAGAGCAGGCTTGCAGCAGGGCATGGGATTTTCAGTTTTGGCGATTGATTGCAAATCGCTGGAGCCTCAGCTGCTGGATGGTGTCACCTCTGCGACCTAGATGTCCTTGCGGTGTCCGGGAGCAAGGAGCTGAGTGTTGGCTGCAGTTTCCCTTGCAAAACTGATGGGCCAAATCCCGCGCAGCTCAAGGCACCAACGAGGTCACAGCATGAAAAAGCTTTGGGTAGGAAACAGGTCACAAAAAGCACCCTTTCTGCTGGGAAAACCCACCTTGGTGGTCTCTGTAGTAGGCTGAAATGAAAGTTTTCCCAATCGCCGCTGTGATTCCTGTCTGTAGACTGGTTCAAACACAAATATAACTTGGGCAGAACCAGACACGGAGCCCAGCACCGCTCCCAGGGATGTTTTTGCTGCAGGAGTGAGCAGGGTTGCTCCAGTTGCCCAGTGCAACGGGCAATTTTTATGCCTTAAAGATGCTTCTTCCTTAATATATGTATTAACAGCAAATCAAAAGTCAGAATGGACTGGCCCCATCCTGGACTCCCCAAAATGATGCGGCTTAAGCATGCTTATGTGCAAGGGTAAATTAAAACAGCAATTTGAGACTCCTCCAGTGTTCGCAGGGCCTAGGGCAGGTGGCAGGTTCAGCTCCTTGGCAACCCCCGTGGATCCCTTAATTAAGAGTTTAAAGGCTTCAGCGTGACCCACTGGTTTGGGACCTGAGCGAGAAGCCTGGGGACGAGTGCTGGGGCCAGAGCGGGGCTGCTGGGGGCTGTTGGTTGGGTGCAGCCGCCTGCATCCTCTTGCATCCCACGTTGCCATCATTCTTTGGGTGAAATTTCATTTGGGCTTGCCTCATTTCAGGGGGGAGGTCTCCTTGATTCCGCTCCCCCGTGTCTCAGCTTGTCCCCTTAAGCCTTGCAGCACAGACCGTCTGCCATGCAACGAGTCTGCGGGGCCTAGGCCCTCCCTGTGCACCCGTCCTGCTCCGTGGCGGGGGAGGGGGGCTGCGCTGCTGTGTCCTCCCCCGCTTCACCAAGGGTTGCAACCATGGGTTAATCCACCTGAATCCCACCGGGCTGAGCCCGTGTGGGGCAGGCTGCAGCCGTCTGGGAGCTGCCCTGTTGTTTGCTGCTATAATCTGTTTTGAAAAGGCAGCCCCTGATGCTGTTTTTTTCCAATTAGGCCCTGGGAAATGATTCTGGTAAGGCAGCGGCCGGGCTAATTTACCAGGCAGACATTTCATTGAATTAGCCCGTCAGCTGCAGAGCAAAACTGGGAGAGCAGAGCCCAGGCTGGGGCACAACTCACCGGCGCGGTTCGGCATGATGCTTACAGCAAATAGCTGTGCTCTGCCCGAGCCTAAAACCTGCTCCTATGTCCCGTGTTAGTGCTCAACCCTTGTTGGTTGGGGGGGTGAGCTCGGGGCTGGTGGGACATGCTGGGAGAGGAAGGGTGGGACTTTCTCAGCTGGGCTGAGAGTGCTGGTGGCTGGCAAAAACCTCACTATCAACTTGCAAACCATGCAAATATGCTATGGACGTCATTGAAGAAGAATAAATACAGAAGCCTGTGATGATGCTCGTTTCCAGAGCCACTTTTCAGGCCATAACTTTGCACTGTGAGGCGACATCAATTAAAGAAAATGTATCTCTGCAGCAAGTGGTTTTGTACGCCTGCCTGGAGGAGTTCAATACAGCCAGGGACCCTCCCTCCACCTGCTCCCATCCCCATCTGGGGCAGCGTGACACCACTGCCTAGCATCATTAATTGCTTCCCGAAAGCCAGTGAGGGGCATGAAGGTAATGCAGCCCCTCTCATATAAACCCTGATTTTATTTGGCAATGGTTTGTGCACCGGAGGGTCCCCATGCCCGCCCTTGGGTCATAGTTCCCTCTTCTGAGCTGCCCAGGAGCAGGTGAGCGGCAAGCACCAGCGCATCTGCTCAGCGTGGGCTATTTAAGTGTTTAAACAGCTCTCAACTCCCTGTTTAAGCCAGAAGGAGAAATGGGCTGTGCCCCAGCGAGTTTGGCTTGTGCGTTCCCCTGCGATGCCTCTGCGTCCCATCCCGCTCTGGGAGCAGGAGCTGCGGGGCTCAGCTCGGCTCACAGTGCAGCCTGAGGCTTTTAGGGGACCCGTAAAAATGTATGGCTTTTTGTCAGGATGGGGTGGTGGGACTGTGCAGTACCTGAGCCTGGGGGAAGCTGAGCCCAGAATGCCCCTTTCCCAGCAGGCAGGGATGTGCTTGAGGGGAGTGGATGGAAACTGAGGATGGGCTGGTCCCCAATGGCAGGGATGCGGCTGCTGGGGCTGTTGTATGGCCTCTGCAAGGGCTGGAAGAGGCTGCTGTAGATGTCTTGCCCCTTTCTGGGAATATTTACCTTATAATTCCCAAGACCTCAATTATTACTGAGATTGGGGCTCTTGCTCCTTCCCTGAAAAGTGTAACATCCCCTTCTGCATCCCTGCAAAAGAGAGCCATGGGCTAGGGAAGGCTGTTTATAGGCAGAAACGGGGCAGAAAATGAACTGCTAGGCTGCTGGTGTGTAGGATTTGTGAGGGGAGGAGGGTAAGAAACTTCCTCCTCTCTGAAAGCATCACCTTCAAAGAGATGAGGAAAGGCAGCACTTCGCTTCCGGTTTGTTTTAAATTTTGCCCTTTTTTTTTTTTTAACAGTCTCTATCTTAATAAGCAGGAGCCTGGCTCCCAAGCAGGGCTGGTGAAACACTGATACCAGCATCCCCAGAAGTGGGAATGCTGGAGATGGGGCACGTTGAAGTCCAGCTGTCCTTGAGGCAGCACCAGTGGGACTTGGAGGTGACCAAAGGGTCCCCAGGGCTGGTCCCTCCCAGCCCAGGGTCATTCTCCGAGGCCGCCTGCTTGTTCCAAACCTCAGGCTAATTGGATGCTGCTTTCTGAGCTCTAAATCAGATCACAGCTCCCATTAAATGAAGTTTTCTGGATGCAAACAGCTGCATGTATCATCCATCACCACCCGGCTCACAGTGCATCCCTCTCAGGGGTCATCGAAGGTCAACATTTGCCTTTTCCAGCCACCCACTGTCAGCTTTTCCCTGTTAAGGATGGCACCTGGGGAGGTGATAACTCCATCAAAGGCTTCTCTGTGTGTCCCCCACTGTCCCCAGTGCTCCTCACTCTTGGCAGTGTTTCAGGGAGCAGTTTGGTAACAGGGCACAGGAGCTGAGTGTGTTGGGGTCTATTATTAGCTCTGCGTCGGGTCTCCTGACAGATGGAGATATTAGCTGGGTTATGGACCTATTGATTCCTCAGGGTTTTTTTTTTCCCCTTTGTTTCGTGTGTGAAAGCTGCTCAAGGAGGAAATCCAAAGCATGCCTGCCTTTTGGCTTCACATGGGAACCTTCCAAGAGCTGAAAATCTATTTGTGGCAGGCAGGATCCTGCAAATCATGCAGCAGAGTGAGAAGGGTGGGTGACTGTTTTGGGAAAGGGCTGTCCCTGCGGTGCCTGCTGGCACATGCAGCAGAGGAGGGCTGGGGCAGGGTTGGGCAGGTCTCATCTGCAAGCTGCCACCTCTCTCTGTCAATTAGGGCTGCGTGGTGAGCAGGTAATTAGATCTCCTCGGCTGCAACTGGCTGGCACTTGGGCCCTATCAATTAGCCTTGCTCTGGACAAGGCACACAGGGACGCGGGGGCTGGTAATGAAATGCGGTTGTGCCAGGCATCGCTGGAGGGTGGGGGTGATGGGGGCAATGGGTGCACCCACTTCTTGGGTGCAAGTCTCTCGCCTTTGCTGAAATTGGAGGTTTTAGGCATGGGATTGTCCTTTCCTGGCGGTTTGGGTTTACCCACCTTTGCAGCACCCATCTTTCCTGCTGGTCTCCCTAAAAAAGCAGTTTATTTAGCCCTTCCTTAGGACAGAGGTGGCATCAGCAGGGATGGGGGCACGGGTCAGCCCCCTTCGGTGGGGGGACGAGCTGATGGTGGTGAGTTTTCCTCCTTGTCCTCCCTCCCAGGGCCGCTGGCAACTCCCCATGGCCATGCAGTGCTGCCTGACCCAGCCGACTGCCCTGGGGCCGGCGTGACTGTGACACCCTGCCTGTCCTTTTCCCGGTAGGTGCCCGCGGGGTGGCGGGGGGACAGCTGGGGCTCACCTGCCCTGGGGGGGTGGAGGGGAAAGCCCCTTCCCCAGTGGCACATAAGACATCGTCCACTTGCAAGATGATGCATCTGCCTCCTCCAAAATTAGTTTTAAAGAAGAAAAGGCCAAGTGCTGACTAAGCCAGGCCTTTGCCCTGCGCAGCTGTATGATTCATGAGCCGCTGATAGCACAGCCTTGCCCTGCGGAGTATTTCTCCAAGCTTCTCCCAGGGGCACAGGCACATCCCTGTGGGATGCAGGACATGAAGCAGGGCTTCCTGCAGGTTCCAAATCAAGGCAAATTCTCAGGAAGCAGGGAAGCGTGCGGGAGGGGTGCTGGCAGGCCATGGCTAACCTCTCCCTCTGCTCCTTCCAGGTCCAACGCCTCCGTCACTGAACATAAGTAGTCCCCAGGTCCTGTGGCACGGGGACAGTGGGGGGGCTGCTTGGCTCATGCCAAGCCCAAGTTAGACCCATCGGTGCCCAGCAGGCAGCTGGGGTGCATTTTTTGGGCTCACACTGCCACAGTTGCAGAGTTCAAAGGCTCCCCTTTGGCTTTTCCTGGTGGGAACCCAGGTTTGCTTCTGTGTTTTGAAGCAGAAGCTGTATTTTCTGCTGGGAGGGTGTAAATCAGCCCTTTTGGCTCAGCAAGGGGGAGGCTCTGCGGGTGGACCATGGTCTGTTTCCCAAAGACCCCAAGCCGGAGGCAGTGATTGCAGTGAGGGAACATGGTGCTGCATCTTAGGTGTCCTTTCGCTAAGAGGAGGAGAATAATATTGGGTGATAGTTTTCCGGCTGGAGAGGGAGGAACAGGGATGCACTAGTTTGGGATGCCTCATGGGTGTCACGTCTGTGCTGTGATGATGAAGCTGTGGTAGGTGATTTTCATGTCCTGGGCTGACGCGTGTCCATGTGGCCTGTCTTTCAGAGTTTGATGGAGAATTGGTCGGATGACAGCGGGAACTGTTGTTATCACCGGGGGAATCCTAGCGACGGTGATCCTACTGTGCATCATTGCCGTGCTCTGCTACTGTAGGCTACAGGTGAGCACTGTGGCCGTCCCCCATCTTGCCACAAACCCCAGCAGCGTCGCTGCTCTGTGGGCTGAACTGCTGCTGCAGGAGAGGTCTCGGTGGGGGCTTTCTTGCCCATGATAGGCAGCGAGTTGAAACCCTCTTTTCCCCCAGGTGCTGCAGTTACATTCTTTCCTCCTCCTGGCACAGGGGGACTCCCCTAAGGCTTTTGAGGATCTGCAGCGCTTGCTAATTTAGGTGCAGGATTAGCTGGGTATGCAATACCAGATGGGGATGGGTTTTTTTTGGTTTTTCCTCTGTAAATTAAGTGAGGAGGCTTTCAACAACAGCTAGCTACAACCTCCTGCTCTTTAAAAGTTAATGCGAAGCCTGTGCCATGCAGCAGCACCCATGTGATGAAAAGCACAGCGGTTACTTGGAGGAGCTTTCAACTGGCACAGTAAAATACTGTGCAGTACCCTTGCAAACCTTGCTGGGAGGGGAGAGGACGAGCTCCCTGGCAGGTGCCTCCTGCTGCACGCTCAGGTCCTGGCCAGGTTTTGTCCTGCTTCTGTTGCCTTGTGGGACCCAGGTACCGATGAAGTGGAGCAGCAGGAGGTTGGTGGAGGCTTTCTCTGGCAGTGGGATGAGGGGAACAGGGATGTGGCAGGGCTGTCTGTGAAGCCGAATCTGCCAACTGGTTGCTCATTCCCCCTAATGTAACCCTTTCCCTTTTGCACAGTATTATTGCTGCAAGAAAGATGACTCCGATGAGGAAGAGGAGGAGGAGGAGGAAGAGGAAGAGCCTGACCTTCCCATGCACTCGCACCTCGGCACATGCAATGCCTGCAACTCCCGCATGGTGGATGGCCCGGGCAGCCCCGCGCCTGCCCCCAGCGAGCTCAACCAGCACGGGGCTCACAACTACTGCCCGACCTGCTCCCCCTACGGCTCCCCCTTTTACATCCGGACTGCCGACATGGTGCGCAACGGGGGCGAGAGGGTCACCTACACCCCCGCGTGCTACAAGGAGATGGGGCCGCCCATCAACATGGCCACCCTGCAAAGCTACCCGGTGAGCCGCCACAGCCTCCTCCGGGAGAGCTTCCCGAACCCGCGGGCTATCAGCACGGAGGTGTAGTCACCATTGCCACTAGCACAGGGTGTCTCCAGACGGCGCCTGCTCGAGGGAAGGGGCTTTTTGCTTCTCTTTGGTGGGGGGGGGGGGGTGCGCAGAGAGGACCCCATAAGCCCAGCTCGAGACCAGCACAGTCCTCCTGCTGAACCGCCCGGCACGGCTAAGCTTTACGGGCGAGAAGACAAGAGAGACCTCGAAGGGCGACGTTAAACTGGCCGCCTCCAAACCCATCATAAGTGTCATTATTATTCTACTCTATCTCCTGAAGGGACTTGTCTAACGAGGGCTATGTACAGTACAACCTAATTTAATTACCCCACGCTCCCCCGACTCCCCGAGCCCTGAGCAAGGCCTCTGGTTGTCCCCACACAGCCACCTGAGGCGATGCCTCCGGCACACAGAGCAACGCACGACCACCCACAAGCTGCTGCCTCCAGCAAATCCCGCTGCTGAGCTGGGAATGGCAGTGCTCCTCGGCAACAGGAAAGCAAAGAAGGGAAGATCCAGATCGTCCTGCTCCCCTCGTACTGTGTTAGTTGCCGCTAGAAGTTAGCTTTTGTGTTTGAGTGTAGGATAGGACACCGGCCCCCACCTGCTTCTGTCTTTGCACATGCTGAAGAAGTTCAAGCCATTAATTTAGATCACCGCTGGGGGAGGCAAAGTTGCTCGCAAAACTGCTCACCCACCCAAATGGGCACAGGCTGAGCCTTCTGTGGCTGAAGC
Organism: Phalacrocorax aristotelis; assembly: GCF_949628215.1. Lineage (NCBI taxonomy): Eukaryota > Metazoa > Chordata > Aves > Suliformes > Phalacrocoracidae > Phalacrocorax > Phalacrocorax aristotelis. The sequence goes on from NC_134281.1 coordinate 32,138,694, forward strand.
CCCCACCTCTTCTACTCTTCACAAGCTTTCTTAGGAGCAATTTCAACTTGGACCCATAATAATGGCAAGATTTTACTTATGGGAAGGATTGCCTCCCTAAAGAACTGCAGTTTTGGTCACCTCCAGCTTTCAAAGCCCTACCCAGCCCCCCTGACAGCTCTGGACAGCCAGCCAAAGGTTGGCTTTAGGATGGCTTTTGCTTTTGACAGCAACAGCAGAGACCACCGGGTTGCGTCTCCTCCTTTGTGGGGCTCACGACCTCCCATGGGAGGGTGATGTTCAGGTGATTGGGGTCCTCCCACTTTTGCTTCTGGAAGAAGAGGATGCAAGACCTGAACATGGGTCCACCAGTTCTGCAGCTGATAATGACAGCCAGTGACTCTGCCTTTCTGCAAAAATGAATGTGGGAAAGTTCCTTCTTCCTCCATAAATCAAATTAGGTGAAAAATTACTAAAAGGACATCTCCATCATTCATGGGCACTTCCATAGCAACCGCTGCAGGACCGCTCAGCTGAGCACTTCCCATTCATGGCAGGGAGGAGAGACCCAGACAGCAATGATCCCTGCAGCCATGCGGATGCTGTTGGAGGCAATGGCAGGAACTGCGTGCCATGCCTTTGCAATATAGGGTACAACCGCTCAGAAATGTGAGTGGGGTTTGGTTTTTTTTTTTCCTTCCACCACCGCAATTTAGAAACAATTCTGCTGCTCACAGGATTTGGACTTAACCTCCCCGTTCATGCACAGAAAAAGTAGGTCTCATCATGGAAGTACATGCTACGTGAGCCTCAGATATCTACGTTATCAGGCAAAAGGCTAATTTACACTTTGGACCTGCTGGTGCCCTGGCACCTCTGCAAAAACTATCCCAAGTAAAGGAGCCAGATGAACAACAAATGTGGTGATGCTCCTTGTAACCAAACGCCTTGCCCCGACCTGCATTGTACACAGCCTTTTGAGCAAACATCGCGCACTGTCTCCTCCACCTCTGGCCCAGAAAGACATTGCATTTCCATTATCCTGAGACTCAGTCTAGCTGCATCTCTTTTTAGAGTCTCCTTCCATTCTCCAAATAGCGCTAGCAGGTTTTAAAATGTCCTCTCACAGTAAGGGCAGGCAGGAGGGAAGATGAAATTTAGCAGCAGGAAAGTGCTCTGGATCCCACTGGCCAATAGTCTGTAGCTCTTACTGCTTCCCATCCAGCCAGTACTCCTCCCTGAAAATACAGGCTGTAACTGGAAAAAAATCTTGGCAAACCAACTCAGTAAAGCCCATCCTTTCCCACTAGAGCATCTGCTCAGCTAGGTCTCCATCCTGCTGGGAGCCACAAGAATATGTCCCAGCGCAATCCACGGGCTGCTGCCTGCACGGCTCTGCCAGATGGCCCTGCAATGCCGTCCCCTCGAAGGGCGCAGAGCCAGCTCACAGGCATGGCAGCTCCCGATGTCCAACTCTACCTCTTGGCATACAGCGAGGCTTCCCACCGCAACAGCAGCACGTGCTGGGCCATGACCTCCAGAGGGTGGGAATAACACAGGGGGCTTTTGCTTCCATGCGTCTCCCTTCTGGTGAAAGGAAGGCAACCACATCGCCATCGTCATCACATGCAAATTAAGTGTGACCTGGTGCCTGCTAACACGGTTCCGAGGCTGGCGAGGCAGTTCCAGAGTAGCTGGATGGCCAAGACGAGGGTTATCCCCACAGCCATTACAACACCCTGGGCCTGGCATGGCTACAGTGAACTGGGTGAGTCTGAAAGGGCTGGAAATGTGGGAGATGCAACTGTGGGTTTTCAGGTTTTGGGGATGGTGGAGAAATAGGACAGCGTAGGGGCAGGGATCTCAGATATTTTCCACTTCAGATTCCTCCTGTTATTATCCTCTTTGTTGCTCAGCTACGGGTCCAAATACAATGTCAGAAATAAACAAGGACTTTGAAATACAAAACCAGAGTGGTTTCTGTTCTTTGGCAGGCAACACCAAACAGGGTTTGTCCGGTGCTGCCTGGAAGCTGCACTGGCGCAAGGACTTTTCTTCCTCACCCTTCCTGCTCCTAGTTTCCCTCCTCTTGTGTCCTTCTTCCTCCCTGCCTCTGGCCTAGATACACGCATCCCAAAACCATAGTTTTACAGTTTAGCTCTTTATTGTGACACAGAATTTTTCAGTGTGTTTTGGAAATTACCCTTATATTAGAACAACCTGCAGGGCAGACCAGAGAGCTGGCTGCTGTCAGCTGTGCCCTGCTGCGGGCTGGCCTCTGCGCCCTGCCACCTCCTACTAGAGCTCTTCAGAGATGACGACAGCACGAACAGGCTTTCCCAACTCACTTCTCAGTAGCTTTCTAGGAACTGATGGCTTATCTTGTGTAAAATCCTCTTGGTGGAGAGGGAACAGTGATGACTAAGTCCTAGGAATCCTTCCTCACTGAGCAGGCTGGTCTACAGGGACTGGCTCCACAGCGAAGCCAAATGGGGTGGCTTCAAGTGGTAAAGTCTGGCTCAAGGGGGCTCTTGCCCCTGAACTTGGAAGGGAAGTATGGCTGGCAGCAGTCAGGGTGACTTGAGCCGACAGGACTGGCAGCAAGCCTTCCTGTAGTACCAGTGAGAGCACAGCTTCACCTTCAGCACCAGCACGCAGTTGGCTGTCGCTTTGTCTTCACAGTCTTCTTCTGGGGAGCAGAAGCATCCACAGAAGGGGTTAAAAAGGAGATAGATGTGCTTCCTCAGCAGAGAGCTGGACAGAGGAAAGGGCTCCCAAGGGCTCCTCTCCCTCTTTGCCCTGCCAGACTTACCTGGTGCCTCTGTGGGGCACAGCTGGAGTTGGCATGTCTGCCTGGCTTCTGGTTTGGACATGGGGTCACAGCCCTGAGCCAGCACTTCCCCCTGGTAACACTTCACCTCTCGCAGTCGCACACCAGCACCACATGTCTTGCTGCACTGTCAGGATCAAGAGAGAGGAAAGGGGTCGTGAGAGGCATTTTTTAATTTTTCTATAGTTCCCAAGTTCGTTCTTCCAGAGAGGCCTCCCGGTCCCTGCTTTGGAGACTATTCTTGAGGCGGTTTGGGTAAAATCCCATACTTATCTCAAACTTATGCTCCCCTTTTGTTGCTGGAGGAGAGCCTCCCTGAGCCAGGGTTGGGGCAGAGCAAAGGAGGAGTTTGCTTTTGTCTCTTTAATGCAACTCAGAATTGTTTTTGCTTTGAGTGTTGATGCTGTGATAGAAGATGGAAGAAATGGCTGCTGCGAGCCAGGCCCAGCTTCCCCTGTCCTCCCATTCCCTAAATGCTTACCACTTAAAACCAAGGGAAAGCAGGGAAAGACAGAATGTTGCCTCCTGGCAGAGGAGGAGACACAGCTGTATTGCCTGCAGTGTGGCACGTGCTCTTGCTTGAGGCAATAATCCACAAGCTCCAGGGTTTTCCCCAGCTCCTGTGTGCCAGTCCTTCCACCTGCTGCCTGGTCTGCGGAAGAGCAGAGCTCATGGTCCCATCCAGACCTAACGGAGCCCTTAGCAGAACAGGCTGCTAGAAGTCCTCAGTGCAGGTCATCCTCCACCAACCAGGGTTATGAGGTCTCCTCTCCCTCTTCCCCACCACCCCGAGCCCTACCTGAGACCAGGAGGTGGTGAACCACGTTGAGCATGGCCTCTTGAAACAGGCAGCTTGCTCCTCAGGTTTCTGAGAGGCCTCACAGCGCTTCTCAGGGTACTCCCTGTACACACCGTTCTCCAGGCCCGCACACAAGACAACACGGGTCTTTATCCCTCGCCCACAGCTGGCATCACACTGGGAAAGAGAACATAAAAGCCAGGAAACAAATGATGCTCATCACCTCCAGAGCATCAAGATGGCATCTGCTCACAAGCAAGGTCTTTAATGCATGTGCTAACACCAGTCTAACAGAGGCAGTGCTGCCCAGGTCACAGGCGCAATGGGTGTCTGCAAAGGAGCTGAATTTCTTAGGGAGCGAGGAGAGGAGCTGGTAATCGGTGGTTAGTCAGCACAGGGGATGCTAAATTCACCTTGGCTGGCCTTGACAGCAGCTACCACAAGGGACCTGGAGCAGCCAAGGTAAGACTACTGGAGGCTGTTTCTGTCTTATTTTATGTGTATCTAACCATGTAGCATATTTGTGTAGCAACCTACAGCTTGGAGTACTGACAAGCTTTGCGTGGGGCCAAACTGGTGCACTGCAGGTGCTTTGCATGGACAAGTACTGCTGAGCCCAAAGCTATGCAGGCTTAGCTGGGAGCTCTCACTCTCTCAGGACACCACCAAGAGAAACAGCAGGAGGCAGGGTCTGATTCTAGCTCAGCTCTGCTCCCCGATGCCCATGGAGGCAGTTGCCAGTTTGAGATTTCACTGCTTTGTGCCCTTCTTCACCACAGCAGAGCCAGCACAGCTGGCTTGCATCTGCCCTTAGCCACCCTGTGAACTCAGAGCTGATCAGCCAACAGAACATAGCAAAGGCAAAGAAGCTGGCACAGGCAAAGGTGGGAAGCTTAGCTGGTCTCTCTGAGTTCAGGTGAGTTTAATAACCTGGACACAGCTGAAAAACTGCACTGCAGAATTGTTTGTGACCTACACCATATGCCAGAGCAGGACAGGGTTATGGGACTGCCATAGGTCCCTAGGTTTAACCAGTTCATGCTCATTACCAGTGCTGGAGGGAGACTTGGCGGAATGTAGTCAACAGCTATAAAAGATAGCAAAATGAGAACAGACGTTTAGCTATGGTTGGAGGGGAGAGGGCTTGGCTGCTTCTCTGGTTTCCTAGAAATCTTCTTCCTTTGTGCTTTTTTAATGAATCCCTGTTTTGTTGAAGATGAAGACAAAGCCCAAACCCCACAGCTGATTCAATGTGTTCCTTCCAGGTGCTCTGAGATTTGGACCAGCTTGTAACAGGAAGCCCAGAGTCCCTAGGCCTTGAGTAACAGAGGGGTGTAAGTAGACTGGGAGAGACTGATTGCTTGGTAGAACAGGGCACCTGGACCACGTTCACTGGACTGTAAGTCCTGAAACAAGTACACTGTCATGGCCTGGATGTGACTTCCAGAGCAGGGATCGGGTTCAGGTTTACTTCTGGCTATTACTTGTCAGAGCTGGTTTTTTGGGGGCTTCCTCTTTAGTGGTGGGACCAAAATCCTGGGGGGCTGAGTGCAGATTCTGGACAAAGAGCTCTGCTGAGGTGTCTGCAACTGCCGGCTGGAAGCCAGAGGCGGAAAAGGGCAGTTTCATTAGGACATTGCTGCCCTCCAAAGGAGGTCCCTGGGAAGGCAGCAAATGCCACGAACTTTGGGATGGTCTTTAAGGTAAGGTAGGGGACAAGCCGGGGTATTTATTTCCCTTCCCTCTCTCTGGAAGCAGCAAGCATGAGGGTACAGCTCTTCGGTGGGAGGTTGCACCACACAACCTTGCTCCACCAAGGGAGCCAGGTTCCCACCATCTCCTGTGCGATATGGGATGGGAAGGAGGGCTGAGGACACAGGGCTGGGCTTGGCTTTACCTGGTCCCACTCCTGCTCCACCCAGTGTGCGGGGCAGTTCTTGTCACCACATGGATGGACAGCTAGGGGCTTGGTGGTTGGGTCACACTGCGAGTCAGAGATCACTTTGCCCTCCAGGTTGCGACATGTGATGAAGCGGCTCATGCGTCCCTCACCACACGAACCTGAGCACTTGGAGGAATAAAGAGCATTTAGACACATTAGAAAGCAGAAAGGTGGAGGGGTCGGGTCAGGGCTGGTGGTGCCAGGAGACCTGAGCCTAGACATGCCACTGAGACTGTGGCACTGGATCCCAAGGGTCTTTAGAGGTACATCTGGTCAGGGGCTTCTATTCTACAGGTGTTGTGAGCTTGCCAGGTTATTGAACAGAGCTCACATCACAGCTGGTGAAAATTTACAGCATGGAGAGGCAACAATAGAGATTATTCTAGTTTCTTTAGTTTAACCTCTGCCAGAAGAAAGCCAAAAGAGAGCAGGAGCATGACTGCCCACCTGCTCCCTCCCACCAACCCTGCACCCCCAGCATCGGGTTCAAGGAGAAACAGACCCTCTGGACTCACCGGGCCCCAATCCGAAGCAGTCCAGCGGCGGTCGCAGGGTGGGCCTGTGCACACTTTCTCACTGCTGGGCTTCCGGGACTCATCGCAGAGGGCTGCTTCCACTGAGCAGCGCACCTCCCGCTTCATCATTCCCTGCATGCCACACCGGGCCAAGCACTGCAATAGCCATACAGAGTCAGCCCCAGGGCTCAGAAGCAGAGAACAAGGGGGCAAGCAGAGGTGAGGGAGGCAGCTATGCCTTCTCCCATTTTCCTCCTGCTGCACTAGGGGAGAGGGTAAGGGCCCCAGCAGGGACAGAAAAAGGTGGGTCTATCTCTGTCTCTGCTGCTTGATTACTTTGGGTCCTAGAGCTCCAATGCTCCAGGATGCTGAGGCCTGGACTGCTATGCAAAGTCACTGGGCAGCTCCACTGTCCCAGTCCCAAGCAGACTGTGGGAAATCAGTCAAAGGGTTTTAGCTCCTCTATGTCTCCATGCTGTTTGCCATCTCCCCTTAGTTAAATCCCTGGAAAGAAGGAGGCAAAGCCTCTTGCTGACAGGTGCTTGCCTTCATTTGTTCAATGTCCTCCTTGAGAAGTGACCTTAGAAAAAATCTTTTGCAATGGTCTTTGTTCACTGGGCAGCGCCAGAACAGCAGAGCAGTGGGTAAAGGCAGTCCTTGGCTCCCCAGGATGCAGCTGGTGAGGGGCTTCCTCAGCACCCAACATCTGCCAGCCACCTTCCTCCAGGCCCCAGCCCAGCCCCGCCTGCTTACCTCTGGGAGCAAAGCTCCCCTGCTGCCTACCTCGGACCACTCGGAGAGCTCCCACTGGGGCCCACAGGCTTTGTTCTTGCAGGCTTTCCTCTCCATGGGCCTGGCCAGCCCAGCTGACTCACAGAGGTCATCATAAACGGAGCTGTCAAAGCCTGGAGCCAGCATCTTCCAGCAGCGCACAGTGCGGTACTGATAGCCCTCACCACAGGTTCTGGAGCATTCGCTCCACCGGCTGGTCTCCCACCTCCATGGGCAGTCCCCAGGAGAAAGCACAAAGGAAAACCCAGGTAAGGGGGACAAGCGACAAGGGGTGGCTGGCAAGTGCCTGCATGCCTGGGATTCCCTCACCCAGTAGCTGCCACTATGAATCTGCTCGTCATGTATGTCTGTGTTAAAGCGATGCTGGCCTTGAAAGCCAACTTTGCCCTTAGCGGCAATTTTGGCAGCAAATTCCTTCCCTCTTTTTGCTTACAAGGGGATACAAAGGCTTAGCTGTTGAAGTGTATCCTCCAGCCCGGAAATGGCTGTATACTTTCAGCAGAAAATGATCCTTACAAAGATATGTTGTCCTCATGGACAGGTGATGTAATTTCCACTCACCTAGGCTGGCAATCTCTCCCTGTGCAAAATTCGTGAGTAGGTTCTGGTCGGGTTAGGGCATCACAGTATGCTTCATCCACTTCCACTCCATCGTACCGGACACACATCGCATAGGAGGTGCTGATACCTGCTGGGCAATCAAGACCCTCTCTTGGTCAGGCTCGATCAGATCTAAAAGCCTACTCCCACCATGATTATATTACTGGAGTGCTCACTGCATCTGAAACTCTACCTGCCATTTAAAAAAATATCAGTATTCTCTCCATCAACAGCTAAAAAGGACCTCAGATGAAAAGTCACCTGATGCCAAACCTACCTGAAGTGCACGTGGAGCTGCAGGGGGCATAAGCTGAGACTTTCCACCGATACATGTCAGCCAAGCTAATGTCGTCATGGCCCACGGGGCTCACAACAAACTCATTGCTGTGGAAAAAGGAGGTGGTGTGAGCTCAAAATGAAAAATTGCTGCAAACATAAAATATAGTGAATTTCCTCCTCACTGTCTCTGAAGATGGGAAGAAACCCCGTGTTTCCGTTCTCAGTCTCCCCCACCTCGGGCAAGATGGACCACTGATGAACAGAGCATGTAAAGCCTTGATGCACCTCCTGAATTCAACTAGCAAGGCTGTGAAAAGCCATGGATCAACATCGTCTGAGCGGAGGCATCGTTCATTGTGAGACTTGTCTATTTCGTGTTCTTTCAAACATGCAGGTGCCCTCAGCCTCAGTTCATGCTATCACCTTGAGGGGTATGACATTAGGTTGAAAAGGGGAGCTCAGGCAAGGTCCCCCTTACCATATAATGTGGTGGGATAGTTCACATGTGGCCTGCCAGAAACGTTTAAAAGTTGGCCCTCGTTTTCCTGCCAAATGGTTACTGAAGTTACAGAGGCATATGTGCCCAGAATGGGACAGAAGGGGTATGATGTGCTGGTAAATGTGAGGTATGTGACATGCTATAGACTCCCGGCCTTCTTTACAATCACATTAGTGTTGGCACCCCAGGTTCTTCAGAACCCATTTAAATGGATCCCTTTGAGGCAGGGGTGGGGAGGCAATACATTCTGGGAGCTCTGGTCAGGCCAGTTGTGCAATCAGTCTTTGGAGAACACACCATTGGTCAAGCATCTACAGCAGCTGCATGGACGGACATTCAAGAATGTGGAGATCAAGGACGGCAGTGAGACTACCAGAGGATTGGCTTGACCCTCCCTCCCCAGCTAATCACGCTCCTGTTTTGCCCAGGAAATTAAGTGCCACCTTTCAGTGCCAGGGGCTTGCAGAGGCTCTGCCTGGCTGATGTCCACGGTTGGGCTGGCACCTAGCAGGGGGTTCTCCAGAGATGCCGTCATGCTGTAGTTGGCTGCTTCCCCCTGACTCCCAGCAAATGCTTCCACCTTCAAGTCCTCCAGTGAGTTCTTATGGGCCAGTGCTTTGTGGAGGCCCTGTGGCCACCGGGCAACTGTCTTGGTCCACAGTCCTGCTGTAGAGTTCCTCGGGGCCAGCCTGGCTGCCAGGTGCTGCAGCTCCCTACAGAAGGCAGTGTTGTGTGGGTCTCGGTGACACAGACGCCTGAAGAGATGAAGCCTGGAGGATGCTATGTGGCTGTTCTCTGAGAGCTCGGATTTCCTCATGCTGTAGGGTACAGCTGTGCTGATGGAAATCTGATTGAACCTGAGAGCTGGAAGGAAAAAACAAGGATCCTTTAATTATCTTGGATGGCTTCTACTTCAGCAGGTGGTATCTAACAAGGCAAAAACCGTTGCATATTTGGCCTCAAAATCATAAATTGCCACCAGGGTGCACCAACAGGTCTTAATAGTCCTGACCAACCTCTCACACACACTCTCTGCCCATTGCTCAGGAACTCCATTTAAGCTCAGGCCTGGGCCTTCAGACCTGCCCTGAGCAATGCTGCAGGTGTACTTTGTCCTGGAACTATTGTTTGGCTTTCCCAGATTGACCTCAGATTTGACTTGTCACCTTGCTTTCACCTGATGATCACTGGACGGTTGCTAGGATCTATTGCTGTCACTGGCCTGCCTGCCAAGCTCAGATGCCATGGGAATGCCCTGCCTGACAGGGCACTGCTTGATCTGTGTTGTGGCCACCCTCTCCCAGCAACCCTTCCCTTATGGAGCTACTGGCCCTCGCTGCTCCCTGACAGTCTCGACCCTGATATTAATCATCTTTCCCTCCTGTCTGCTCTGATGGTAAAGCCACCTTAGATTTAAAGACAATGAATGTAGGATGTCTGCTTTCAATGAATAAAATGGGAGAGAAGGAAAAACAAAGCAACCAACCCAACTCTGTTTCTTCACCAATTGCTGCTGCTTCCTCCTCCTCTGCCTCTCCTGCTGTGTTTGCATGGTAGACCTGTCTTAGCTGGAAGCCATACTTCTCTTTCTCTTCACCTTGTTCCCAGCCCCAGTCCCGAGTCTGACTGGTGGAGTTGGTCTGGAAGAAGTGCGGGTGACCAAAGCCTAAATCTTCATGCCCTTCTCTTAGAGGAAGCTGTTCACTGGTGTCATCTGGCATCAGGGAGAGCCATGTGGCATTGAAGTCCTGGGCAGCTCTCGAGTTGGCTGGAATGGGATGGTTCTGGATGGTCTCTGATAGGTGATGATAGACAGGCCTGTCTACTGCAGGGGCTGCAGTTCGGAGAGGTGGTGTCCGTGGTACAGTGTAGTCATAAGTTATGTGTGGCATTTTCCCATTAAAGTTATAGTACTGGAGGAAACAGGGCAAGAAAACAAAACCATTTTTATTTTAAGGATATGTATTTCCCAGAGACCTCTTCTATCCACATCCATTTTGTCATGGATGTTAAGAAAAGATAGAATCCTCATAAATGCAAGAGGAACAGCCCCCCCGCCCCCAAGACAATATCTGGCTTCCTCAGGCACCTACACACTCAGGTATGGCTTGGGAACCAGATTAATATTCCCTTTGTTGGAGGAAGGCTCACAATTTTGGGACAGGCAAGACAGGAAAGCCTAAAGCTAGCTCCTCACATACCATGGCATTCAGAGACTGGTTAGTGGGCCCGTGAGCTATGATATACTCCAGCCCATCTGAGTTGAGGCTTGAGGGCCGCCGGTACTTGAAGATCGTGCCAGCTACCCTGAAGTTCTGGGGGTTGTCAATGGCGGAGTTGCCGTTGAAGAAGAAATGCCCAGATTCATCTGCGAGTGCTTCAGAGAGAGAAAAGCAATAAATGTGATACTCATGCTGAACACCAGGGCTGCACTGGCACTGAGGAGAGCAAACCGCTCATGACTGAGAAAAGCCCACTAGAAAAAAACCTGCAGGTGCTCCTGTGTTTATCTTCCACAACAGGTCAGATCAGCAGTATTCAATGCCTGCTCCTTTCATTTCCCTCTCCAGCAAGAGCACAAATGTCTTCACAGCAGGGACTGACCCTAGTGAGCTTCATTTCCAAATGTCCCTCCTGCCGCTGGCTGCTGGAGATGTAGTAGCCTTGGTTTATGGAGAGATTAAGTGCCCCGTGCTACCCTGGAGGAAATGCTCACAGATAGCTCTCTCACAGCACAGGCGGGAGTGCACAGAGCCCTCCTCCCACCTCACAGGCAGCTGAACTGGGACCTCTATACCCATCTGGTTCCTCTGCTTACCTAGGATGTTTTCCGTTTTCCTGCGCTCAATGATGAGGATGTCTGTGGCCCCAGCAGGGATCTTGGTGATGAACACATAACCTGAGGAACAGAACAGAGGGTGAGGAAACCCTGAGGACAGAATAAAAAGGTCTAGTAGGAAAAGCAGCTCGTGGGATAAGTGTATATGTAGGAGGGCAGCGCCGCCCTTCAGGGGCAGGACGCTAAGGACATAAATGCATGTTGTGCCAGTCTGTGAGCTCTAATCCCCGGTCCCCTCTGAAGTCCCACTACAGATCGCCATTTCAGGTCTCTAAGGCTCAGTTTGATCACTGCTGGGTTTGGACTCAGGAAGGAACTGCACAAGTAAAACAGTCTGGCTTTAGGTGTGTGAACGAATGTGCTCTCACGCTCTTCCTGGCAAGAGCAAAGAAAAAGCTTACTAGCAATCAGGGCTGATGCTGAACAGAGGATGGAAAAGACCGTAGGTCTCCTCAGCTCCTGACTCAACAGAATTTGTCTGAGGAGTAGCATAAAAATTGACCTTTAAAGGGAGAGGAAATAAGGCTCCTAAATTACATGGTTTGGCAGCTTGTCCTTCCTGCTAGAAATGCAGGTCTTGTCTATTCTGTAAGATTTTATATGGACTGGAAGAGGAAGCCAAAACTGTATCTGTACTGCTAGAGGGGTTAGCACCATTGGGGTTAGCTCCAGAGCACCATTGTTCTGGAAAGGGACAAGTGCTTTTCTAATCTGGTGTCTGTAGAGAGTGAAGCAGACTAGTGAAACAACAATGTGAAATGATGTTCCAAAGCATCCTCAAACCACAGTTAGTTAATTACTAATAAGCATACCACAGTCTATTCGTCCTGTGGGTGGAGGAATGGGCCATGAGGTTGCAAGGAATGACTCTCAGCGCAGTTTCAGAGGGACTGTCCCTCAGCTGTGCCAGCCACAGCACTAGGGAAAGCAGGAGACTAAGTGCAGGCTGAAAAAAATGCTGTGACCCTCATCATAGGAGTTTAAGTTTCAAATGAACATGTAGCACAAATAAAAGATGGTTCATTGATCTCTTCACATTATCTGAGGTGGGCAAGATGCCAAAATCAATAGGAACAAATAGATCCCCAGCTGCTTCCTATTGTAAAGAGGTGAAGGGAAACCTTACCAGCCTAATATACAGCACATCAAGCCAATTTCCTCTGATGATTAAGTGAAAAGGGCAAAATACAGGCATTTAAGCAGGGGTGGTACTCTTCAGCTCTTTTTACCAAGCAGCTAGGAAACTCTACTCGCATTCAAGCCAGTCACCCTTCATGCCAGCTGGTTGTAAGAAGTAGCAGGTGAAGTCTCCGGACTGTGGTAGCAGGGAGTACCTATCTGTGAGATTGCCTTTCGGAAGCTGCCCGAGACACGGTGGCAAGTGCTGCCGTCCCCTCCACACACCCTGCATCTGTCCATCGTCCGGGGTGAGTACAGCCTCCCATCGCACCCAACTGGCTGCAAAGAATAAAAGAAAAGAGGGTTTCCTGGGGCCAGCTTTTCTACACAGGTCAGGGACTTTTCAAGGAAATGCTATCACGTTCTTTTGGTGAGGTTCTGGGTGGGGATATAGCTTAGCTAGGAGTGGAATAATGAATGAATACATCAAGAGCACAAATTCATCTGTGTAACTTGTAACCATCTACACTGTGCTCCTGAACCCAGGGCAGGGACTTGTGCGTGCAGGTGAATGGAGTAAGAATTGGGTAAGCTGTTTCAGTTCCTTCTATCTCTGTATTTAAGCCAATCCTTCTCCCTGAAGTAGTGATATACATCGTGACCCTCCAGGAGATGCTGCATCAATGGGCAGGTCTTTCTGAGCTTGAAAGGCACTCCTGTTACACTATATAGAGCCACCCTTCATCCCTGCCGTATGAGGTGAAAAATCAAATCAAAGACTTTTTTTTTTTTTATGACTATGTAAACAAACCTGCAATTTGAGTCTTCTCTCAGCTGGGAAGAAAGTGCTGTCACTCCGTGGGAACATGTGGATGTATATAATTCCCTTTGTGTGAAATTCTCTGCTCTCCTCTAGCCAACAGGCACTCAAGAGTGAAGGTAATTACTCCATGCCAGGCCTCAGTTGCAATTCCTTGCTGGGACCCCTGGCCTTGTGATGACTAGGAGGTCCAGCCATGCACTTACACTCTCCGTTTCTGTACTATTTCCTCCTGGAGTCTCACCTCACACTTCCCATTGATGCAGACCCCTTGATAGGTCCTGTCCTTGCAGGAGGTACCATCCTGTGCTCGGGCCATCAGCTGCCTCTCTCCATTCCGGGTGGTGCATTGGAGGTCACATGGTTTGTTGGAGATAATGGTGTAGTCATCTGAAGGGACAGAGGCAGAGAGTCACCAGACAGATCAAGGAGCTTAGAGATAGGCAGTGAGGAAGGGGACTTTCCCCTTATCCCAGCTGGTGGTTTGATATCACCTTGGATGTTCTTGCTGCCTGAGACGAGGCTCCAAGGCTACAGGTTTTGTAGTAGTAAAGGGGACATGGTATAAGGCTGCAGCTGGGAACCGTGCCTAGTAGAAATGCTTCTTGCTGGTAAACCCTCCTCCTTGCCACACCCTCTCCCCTTTGCAGTGCCGTTCCCTGTGCCAGACATGGGAATCTCTATCACCAGATCCCAGGCCACACATAAATACACAAGAGCAAGACCTGTAAGAGGAGTACCGACTGTGTGGGGCTGTTGGCCAGCTACACCCCATCCAGCTGCACAACTGAAGCTAGAGATGCAGATGTTCTATGTCCCCTTGACAGCTAATGGAAAGAGAAAAACAAGTGGGTCCAGAAAGAGGGTAATATCTCAGGCGAGCTGAATCTGGGCCTCAAGGGCCACCTAGCAACCCATGTGAAGCAATTTGTCTCGCCTGTGGAGGAAACCGATGGGCATCCTGCTCAGAACAAACCACCACCAACCCAGTGGGAAGCACACTGAGTGACAGAGGCAGCCAAAAATGGTAGAAGGCACAAAGAGCGTGAACACCCACTCTGCCAAGATGACTGCTGGTTAGCCAAGACAACTCAGAAAAGCCTGTGTCCTGTCTGCCCACCAGTGCTTGCTGATGTAGGATCCAAAACAGGAGCAGTGTGGTGAGAGAGGAGGCCTGGCTGGGTGAAGCAGTTCTGTGAAGAGACAGGGAACGATTCCTCCGAAGCAGGGAGCATAGGGAAGCACTTCCAGACCAGCCAGGAACATCCATCCCTTGTCCCCTGGGACCTTCCCCTTCTCCTGTGTCTGAGGAGAATCTGTGGGTGTTTTCCCACCCTGATCTTCTGTGTGAAGCTGTGAAAACCCACCTGGATAGAGGGGCATCCAGTGGTAGTAGCGCTTCCCAAAGGCTTTGGCATTGAAACTGGAGCATTGCTGCTGTTTGAAGCTTGCTGTGTTGGATGGGCAGGGCTATGGAGGGAATAAATGTGATCAAAAGCTCCCTACATCACAGCCGTGGTTGTGACACCTGCTTGTCCTTGATGCATCCTTGGAGGATGAAAATGCCCTGTCCACCCTGGAAGGAATCAGTGATGGACTTTGAGGTGCCATAATACAGGCAGAAAGGCCAGACCTCCATAGCCAAGGGCCCCTCAGACAGTATTTAACAGTCCTGCAAAAATTACTTCCAGTGAAGGGAAAAGCATACTGGAAAAACTTTGTCCCTCCCTCCAACCCACAGCAAGTATGTTTTTATATCCTCTTCCCCCACCTCTCAGTCCCAGAGAGTAGAGCCCATGTCCCACCTCTTCAAAGGCACACCATCAGCCACCCCAGGAGTGGATCATACCCCTTGTCTGCACTCCTCTGACAGACCAGTCACACCCTGAGTGCTGGTGCTCTTGCAGCTCCAGATGTGACCCCCTAAGGCCCACATCCCCCAGTAAGGACCAGTGGGTACTTGAAGTGGTTTTCACCTGCTGCTGGCACAGTTGGTAGTGCTTGGCTTCACCAAGACACATGGTGCTGTTTGTTCCCTGGGGCATCTGGAGCCTGTAAAGCAGAAAGAAAATGAGCTGGAGGTCTGTGAAGTACTAAGGTATTGAGGATGACAGAGAAGTCAGGCCGGACTTAATAGGAAGAAACAAGGCAGGCGTTTTATTGGAGCAAAGCTTTCTGGATCTAGACTAGGCAACATCTCTGAAACACATTTTCAGTGCTTTTAGGCGGACTGTGATTTTAAACTACTCTTGTTTTGGGGCAGGTTGAGCAGATGGGGAGCAACTGCAGTATCACCACCACTATGTCCCTCCACCTCTGAGCTCCAAAAGGGTTGATGTGACAAAAGGACCATAGACCCTGATGAACCATCGCTCCCATGGAGGCTCCCAGGATTTGCTGTAACCAGGGGAGTCAATTTCAGGATTCACTGTGCAGCAGGCAGGGAGATGGCACCTCTCATGGGGACTGGTCACCTTAAAAGATTGCCAAGAAAGGCTTGGTGCAGATGATGGACCAAAGCCATGGGAATTTTTCAACACAATGCTTTAGCTCTGGCCAGCAGGAGTTATCCAGGGGATACTGGAGTCCTTGACTCATCTTGAAAGCTGGGAAGACACAGGGAGAATGGCTGAGGCTGCAGATTAAGGCAATGTGGTCTGCGTAAAGAACAGCAGCAGACAATGCGTTAACAGCATTGGGAACATAAGATGCACTGTGTAATGAAGAGCCCTGTAGGCATATTCAGGCTGGACTGGCTACAGGTACTGCAGAGCAATGCTTTTCATGAAGTAGGCAAAGCCTAAATTTGTACCAAAAGGCTTGAAAACTGCCATTCCTTCCAGCTGAAGCAGAGGCTGCCTGCAGACTCAGGCAGAAATTGTACTGTGGGCATACTTGGCTCACACTTAAGCTGTTCTCCTTAAAGTTGCAGAAACCTTTTGGCTGGGTTTTATGTTGGGCTTTCTTTTTTTTTAATTCAGACTTGAACCCTGGAGTAAAATGCCACAGCAAAGCCCTCCCCTTCCCCAGCTGTGGAGTCAAACATGGAGCACATGCCAAATAGAGATAAAAATCTCTCTTCTGGCAGCAGGCAAAGGGCAAAAGGGCTCCTCTGGCTGAGCAGGAGTGTAGGGCAGCCCAGGCTCCCTCCTGTCCTGTTTCTCACTGCTCTCCCATGATAGCCACAGTGTGCTGGGGAGGAGGAGCAGCAGCAGAGGCATTGGCAAGCCAGGTTAGTGGGAAAGCCATGTCCAGATGGAAGGTACTGCAGCACTTCTGGACCCTCGTCGTGCTGCCAACCAGCCCACATAAAAGTTTTCTGCTGCAGGAGTGAGAGCAGGTGGGGGCCCTAGTCTGCACTTCCTCCACTCAGTAGTGCATTCACGCAGAAGGGAAAGGAGCCGAGTGTGGAGTGGGCAGCCCCTGTGGGCTTGCCGTGCTGCAGGATGCCAGCTCTCATTAACATCTCAGGAGCCTAGAGTAGCAGGCTAGTGAGGTGCCCGAGGAGGAGGAGGGCTTGGTGGCAAGGTGACCCGGAGGGGGCAGCAGGAGTTCAGGCAGCTGCAGTTCCCCACCTCTCCCCACTCCCACAAACCCTGTCCAACCAATACCAGGACTGTAGCAGCTGTAGAGGACAAATGTGGCTGTAGGGGACAAATGGAGATGCTGTCAGGTGACAGCCAGATAAATGACAGAAGGGAAAAAGACTTGCAAGCTCTGCAGGGAATAAAGAAGGGAAATTGCTGAGACATGGCTGAGCTGGCTGCTGCCAGGAGTAAATCAAGTCCCCAGAAGGTGTCTGGGAATATGTACCCACAGCCTTAGCACAGGAACTGGCTACAAATCAGGGTTAGGTGTGTCAAAGCAGCCACAGTAAGCGAGGGTTTGTGAAAGAAAAGAGGAATAGAGCTAGTCTCCTCCAGCCCACAACCCTATCATCTTCAACTCTTTCACAGACCCCAAGAGAGGACCAAGCTCTTGCTCCCCATAGGATGAGCCAGGCTGAGTGAGTGACATGTTTAGAGGACCTGTTGCCTGCCCAATGCAGCATGCTTCTCCCTTGTCAGCCCTCCCCACCACTGCCTGTTCACCACCTACCCCACAGGCAACAGCCGCCTTCCTTTCTGAGAGGCTGCAGAAAAGAGAATGGACGACTGTGCAAACCCAGGAGGTTTGGCCCAAAAACGCAGGTCAGGGGCACCCCGTTTCCCTTCTGGTGCTTGAGGCCCAGCCAAGGGTGCAGGCTGGGACATGACTTACCTCTGTCGCAAGCAGTGCCTCTCGCGGGACATCACACCTCCCCCGCAGGACCGGGAGCAGGTGGACCAGGAGCTCCACTCTCCCCACCACTTGGTGACTTCTTCATCCCAGGGGCCAGCTCCATCTGCTGCCTCACTACTGTCCTGACAGAAACAGAGTACGGTTAGCTGGAGAACCTGGATCCTCACCACCCTGTGCAGAAAAGGGCCTTCTAAAGGCAGCTCCCCCAGGGAGAACGTCACTTGGATGCTTTCTAAACAGGCAGCACTGGGACAACTGTGGCAGGATCAGGCCCCTGCAGGGTCACAGCAGGCTTACACATCTCAAAATTCAAATTTCCTTCCAAGACTGAGCTATGCATGGGAAGGAGGATGCCTCCAAGATCTCATGACATGATGTAGAGAATGCTGTTGGGCTGGACATGTGTGACATGAGCTTCTTTGGCCCCAGTGTGGTCAGTGCAGCAGGCTGCTGTTGGCTGTGCCCCCACAATTCCCAGCAGGCAAGGGATTCTGTGTTTTAGCTGCGTTTTTTTTTTTCTCTTGCAATATTTTCCTGTTTAGTGTCTCATGGCCTGAAAGCTCCCAGGGACTTTGGCAAACTAGCCCATGCAGGAATTAATTTGCTGTTTACTGAAATACAGCTGTGAGTAGTGTTACATGCAGCAATGAGTTTAACACAAGACAGGGACTGGAAAGGATTTATCCAGCTGAAAATGCTGAGAGTGTTTCAGTATTAGTAGAAGAAAATGAATAATTTGTGTGTGTGTGTTAAGTCTGCTATGTTAAAGTAAGTGCTCAGGGAAGTTGTATCAGTGCTACTATTAGCAAAACATGCTGCTTTGAGGCAGTGGCCGATAGTCCTGTTGCAAAGAACCAACCTACAAAGCGTAATTGATGGATGGGAAAGAAAAGTCAGCAGGGTTTGCTCATCACTAAACATGCTCTGTTCACTATTTTGGTTGACTGCCTCTTGGCTTTATGCTCTTTCATGGTGCAATAAAGCCAAAGCGTTATTCATCTTGTAGTGTAATTCCTGCCTGAGAACTTGTCATTTCCACAGCATCTGCCAACAGAACATCCTCTGGGCAGAAGAGATGCAGCTGGTTTTATGCAAATGTTTTAAAGTTGTAACTTAGCATGGTCGAAATGTGAATAGTGCCTCTTCTTGGTGACAGCCAGAGCGTGTTGAAAGTAACCTACTCTGCTGCCAAAAAGCACCATTACCTGATGCTTTACTCTCTAGTGATTACAATAGTCAACTTCGAAAACAATACCACAAAACTCTTTGCTGTATGTAGATGTTCTATCTGGACTTGACTTGCCTGACAGGGACCAGATGCTGTGGCCAGCAGCTGAGTTGCTCAAGAGAAAAATGAAATTTAAAAGAAACAGACTTGTTTTCAAAAATACCTTCTCTTCTTCCAAATTATCATCTCAGCCTATTTCCTATGAGAACTTTGGTCTGACTGTATATTATCAGGCTGTAAATTGAAATGGTGACTGTAGCTTCCACATTTACAAAGGAAAGAAACCAAAAGTCTCTTACTGTAAGGTATTTTCAGCTAAAATCTTTCCCTGACCCCTTCTCTGCTTCTCTGTGATAAGCATCTCAAGGCCTGTGGAGGAAAAGTTCTTCTCAACTGTCGGGAAGGAGAATGCCAATGATTTACCTGGTGTCTGTGTGGAGAGCTCAGCACAATGCAGATTCTCCCATAGCTGGGGTAATAATCAAAGTTGGTGTCTTACCACTTCACAGAGTAGTTACATGGGGTGCATGGACTGCCTGGAAGGAAGGTATGTGGACCAAAAGCTGCAATATTTATATAGCTTTTCCCCTGGTGGCAATAAAATTCTGTGTTGCTGTAACCTGCAAGGTAGTCTTCCTCCAGAGATCTTACAATCCAAATAGGTGAGACGGGGCAGAACGGAAACAGGCGAAGAGAAGTGAAATAGCCTGTTCTACTGACCTATCCCTGGATACGAAAAAGACTTTGTGGACTTGGAGTGGCAGAGAGCTGCAGGCTCCTTTTCAGGGTTACTGCTTTTGGGTGTTTTGCCTGGATGCAGGACTTGGCATGTGGTGGCAGAGTTGAGGTTTCAAGAAGATCAGCGTCTCTACCTTTGTGTGCCTTTCAGTTAGAATATGATTCCTCTCTGCACTATGACTTTCAGGAATGACAGGAGCCCAAATGAAGATTTATTGAAGGATGCTAGTCAAAGAAACTATTTTTAATGAAATGTGTTCCCCTATATCCATAAGCCCTGTTTCTGCTTCCTCTCTGCACTGGAGGAATCAATCACTTTTTAAGTAGATTGATTTGGCTCTCAGGTTTTTCCATAACCAAGCTCCCTTGCCTATCCTTGCCAAGAAGCATTTCTTTCCTTGTGTAAGCAAGGACAATGCTGAGCTGTCCCCTTGGCCAGTGAGACTTACAGCATGACTGCATCTGAGTCCTAGGCCTGGTGATGTGGAGGGGAAACCTCAGGTACTTAGAGCTGGGGCAGCTGGTTCCAATCTGTGCTGAATTTATTATATTGTCAGAAATAAATCTGCATTTATCATGACACACGAATGGTTCTTGTTTTTAATTAGAGATACTTGCCTTTTCCAAACTTCCAGATAATAAATTAAGGTCTGTGGGACAGACTCCAGATTAGATTAGCTCCTAGCTTTAGTTTCCCAAGTCCCTCAGCAAATCCCAAGAGTTACTTTCCGGCTGAGTGAACCACCCGCCCCCCACCTCCTCCTTGCAGAAGGAGAAATCAAAGGGGCTTTACAACAACTCTGTTGCACTCTCCTAATTATGGGAGATGCTGTAGCTGCTCTCACTTGCACTCTGCTGCAGAAACACAGTAGGCTAGAAACACCGGACCAGGAGGTGCACACAGGTCCAGTCTTTATAAGGCTGCCTCTGGCTGGGCTTCAGTGAGGGCTCTGCCTAAAGGAGGTAAGAGGGTCAGGTACGATTCCTTAGGTGATGGGGAATATAAGGCCGAAAATTTACATCCATAGAAAAGATAGACCATATTCCAGTTCAGTCAGGTGCTCTCCGCAAGAATTTTCCCTGAGGCATTTGTGGCTTGGCACCCGGTGATTATACAGCTGCAGTTCTTCCTCTCTGAGGCTAACCAAGTTATTTCTGTGTCTCTGCACCTATGCTGGAGGCTGTGCAACTGAGCAGGTGAGGGTTGCCCTCCCATCCCCTTGTTGAGGGGACCAGAGCTTTGAACCCCAACCTGCAAGGGATAAAATATCTGCCTCTAGAATTGCCAATATCAATGCCAGAAACATCAGTCTCTAAGCCAGCATCATTGAAAAGCTTTTTCTGTCTAACCAGAGACCCAGCAGCTGCTTCCCCTCTTCCTCCTGCCAAACAAAAGCTGCCATGAACAAAATGCTTCAGCCCTGAAAGACGTGTGGGCCTGGACTGACATCCTATCGGATTTCCAGGCGGTCTTTCTGAAGAGCTGAAAGGGATAAAATTCTCTGCTGACTTTCTGTCATGCTCTGGATCAGCTCTGAGCTATGCTGGGTTTCCCAGAAATCCGGGAATAACTGCAATTACCGTGTCAGTGGCCTATTCTCTTGTGTTGCTTATTGTTGTGCCTAATCTTGAGATTCATTAGAGCCTGGGGTCCTGTAAAAAAGCTGTCTGGGAAGACCACAAGCATGCCTGTTTAGTTCTCTTAATAGAGAAGCTTGGGCGGGGAAGGCTCTCCATTGCAGCCTGGCATGTCCCAAGGGCTGGCCCAGCACTGAAGGGCACAGTAGCTGTTGTAAACTGTTCTGCTCAACCCTGCCTGAGCTTATAAGATACTAGAAACAGCAGCTGAAAATGAAACAAATTCTTCACAGACCTTCTCTGAGGCCATTAACTGCATGTCCTCTATGAAAAACTTCCACGATCCCTTTACTTAAGGGCTTGTCTCTACAGCAAACCACTCTACTTACTGAAATACTAAGTACCTTCAGATGTCTTAATGCTTGGAAAAGACATCAGATTATTATCTGGAAATGAATGACCATGCTTAGCTCCCCTGGTTTGGGCTCCCGGTGTCATTCTCTGACTCAAGCTGTGGTGACAGACTCTACCACAGCCGTGAAAAAAAACAATAGCATTTGCAATTACGCCCCGATGTTTTACAAAAGAACTGGTGTTTGTGCAAAGCTATTTCTCATCATGTCATCGTTTTATCTTATTTGGGTAGTTTGTATGAGAGATTCACTGTTGGAAGCAGATGCAAGACCCTGTCTTCCTTAGAAAAGTTGAAAAAAGAAATTTGAGAAGCAGTTTTCGATGAGGGGAAGGAATCCTGAGGTAAAAGGAGCAATGTAGAACTGATTTTTAAGGGATCAGGAAGAACGCTAATCTGGGGAAAAATGGTACCTTGCTAAAGATGTGATATTGTGGCAGACAAGTAACAGAAATCTGGACATATAATGAGGAACAGATGAGAAGCAAATTAGAAAACCAGTGAACAGAAGCCAGCAGAGAACTACCAAGTACTATTCGTAATCCTGCCATGACAGAAAGTCCACAGGCAAGCGCCGTACATCGTTACTAAATACTCAATCCAGGTCAGTTAGGTCACTCCCTTCAAGTGGGATAATGCACTTATTCTGGGGCAAAACAGTAGAAAGGATGGAAATCCATGAAGGGGAAGAAGGGAGTAACAGGCAGTGTGTGTGAGAGGCATCTCTATTATCAGGCATTAAATGCAGCTAGCCCCAGGTAGAATTTGCTTACCATGTCTATGGATTGAGGCTTTCTATGACACTCTTTGTATAATCATGTTGTATATAGAAAACAGGATAGCAAGAGGAATGGCAGGTTAATCCCCTAATGACCATCCGTGTGCTGTCTTGCACCAGAGATACCAATCAATACTAGCCACCGTGTCTGCCAGGCCATATCGCACCACGCACTCCTTCAGCAGAGTGCTCTGCAGGGATCTCCTGGAGTAAGGGAGTGCTCAGGGCAGAGATGGCAAGAGTACTGGTGCGCATTTGTCCTGCGAAGGGCTGAGCAGCTCTCTTCCCAGCCCCAGATGTCCTCGTCTTAGGCGCTATACAAACTCAGCTGCTGGGGGCAGGGAAAACCATGAGTAACCAAGGCTTGTGTACATATGTTGATGGAGGAGTCCATCCAGGTCAGTCCTAAATGAAGGACTTCACATCTGTTTAACTTGACCTGGCTTGCTCTCCCTGAAACTTCTCTCTGATTTAGTCCTACAGTTAAGGGGTAAACAGAACAGGCTGCCTATTCCATACCCATCCGCTGTGGATGTGTATGAAGGTAAAAACAAAGTGGAAATGAGACACGTGAGCTTTAAAACTATGACAACCCCAGAACAGGAGACACTGCTGCTCCTCAAACCTGGGTTGTCCGCAGCAAAGCTGCGGTGTCTGGTCTTCTCTGCATTTAATGCTCATGTAAGATTGCTTCACACCAGCCATGGAGTCTGGGGTGAGGGAGTGGGAAACACAACCCCAAACCCTCTTCCTTTAGCAGAACAGAATCCGTTTAGCAGCAATGAAATCTGGCCAGGTTCCCCTCAGGGAAA
The DNA here is from genome assembly GCF_949628215.1 of Phalacrocorax aristotelis. Lineage (NCBI taxonomy): Eukaryota > Metazoa > Chordata > Aves > Suliformes > Phalacrocoracidae > Phalacrocorax > Phalacrocorax aristotelis. The sequence goes on from NC_134281.1 coordinate 32,161,534, forward strand.
CGGGAGTGCTGAGCCACAATGCATGCAGTGACCCGTGAAGGCAGGGGCACAGCAGGCGCCCTGCAAAGCTGGAATCTCTGCCTCTCCTGCACAATAACAGGGCAATTTTTCCAGGCTGGGCCTTGGGAAGGAGAAGGGGGACTGGCAGAGAGGTTTTGTCGCTGCTGTGAAACAAGTGCCATGAGGAAGGCCAGGCTGAGGAGGTTTTGTGGAGGAGAGCAGAGGTGAGGGGAGCATGGGGCTCCGATGCCCAGACATGCACCCCACTGTTAGCAGAGAAAGCAGCCGCCTAAACCCATGCCTGGGGTGGTGGGAGGGAGAGGGAAGAGCAAAATCTGTTTTCAGCCCAAAACTGGAGCCAACCCTCTGCCAGGGATGAACGCGGGGGGCAGCCCCGGGCAAAGCCCCAGCCTGGGAAAGGCCCTGCTCCCACACGGTCCCTCTGGTGATGCTGGGAAGCCTCCTCAGGCGCCCTCGCCCCCCGCCGGCCTTTTGTTAGTGCCAGGCCGCCAGGGAGCGGGCAAACCGTCGGCTCCTCGGGGTGAATCTGGGGAAAGGCGCGACAAACCCCCCTTCTCACGCACCTCCAGACTGAGGGAGAGCGGCGGGGGGGACCCCCCAAGCCCAGGCTATCCCCTGCAGGAACTAGAAGCCCTCCCGCTCCCCCGCACGGGCCGGGCCGCCCTCTCCCTGCCCCAGGCCCGGGGCGACCAGGACCGCGACGGCGACCGCGGCCGGCCCCGGAGCGCCCCTCCTGGCCCCGGCCCCGCCGCTGCTCCCTGAGGGGAGGGAGGGAAGGAAGGAAGGAAGGAGGGAGTGAGGGGAGGCTCCGCCGCCGCGGGCCCACCCGCCGCCGCTTACCTTAGCGCCGAGGGGGGCGGCGGCGGCCACGCTGAGGAGGAGGAGGAGGAGGAGGCGGAGGCGGGGAGCGGCGGCCATGCCGCGCTGCTGCTGCTGTTGCTCCTGCTGCCGCCGCTGCTGCAGCCGAGGCGGCGAGGCGGCCCACCAGCGGTGGTAGCGGGAGCAACCGCTGCCGGAGCGCGGGCCGGCATGGCTGAGGGAGTTAATGACTTTACAACCTGCCGGGTAGCGGGCGGCGACCCGCGGCGCGGCCGCTCGGCGGGGGATGGGGATGGGATGGGATGGGATGGGGTGGGGTGGGGTGGGGTGGGATGGCGGGGGGGCCGGGCGCTCCTCAGGCCCCGCCGCCCCAGGGCTCGGCCCCGCGTCTCGCCTGCGAGCTGCAGCCCGAGCTCTGCCCCCTCGCACCGCCCTGCCTGCGGCCGGTCCCACCGCCCGGCCCTTCGTGGATTTCTCTTACCGCTTTTTGGAGCTGGTTCGGCGCCCCTCGCAGTGTCCCGGGGCAGCGACTGAGGCAGCAAGCAGTCCCTGCCGAGCCACCCGCGGCCTCGGACACCCGGGGACCCCCTGTCCCACGCAAAGCCCTTGCTCCCAAGCCAAGCCCTCCTTTCATTTCCTCCTGCACAAAAACCATTCCCTACCCGACTCATCTTTCCTGCCGTTTCTGGGCAAGCTCTGGTTCTTGGAGCATCCCTTTGGCCCTGCTCGGGCTGGAGGGCAGTGTGTGTGCTCTGTGCTGGAACAGGTGGGAGGGAGACATCGCCCACGGAGAGCTGCTCTTGCTGGTGTGGTACCTGAAACGTGCCTGCATGGTGAGCAAGCCTGATGACCTGCTCCTTACTAAGAGGACACAGTTGCCCGGAGGCCCCGTTCTCTGCCACGGTCTAAGTCACATTCCAAACCCCAGCTTAAGTCTCATGTGAAAGTTGTTCTCCACCACCTCGGTTCTTGTGTCCCGTCTTTATGCAGTAACTGCACAAAAGCGCACTCCAAAGTCGCACCGCTTGAACCTACTCACAGCACTCTGCTCGCTGCTTGAGGCCTTCTCAGGAGATGCAATGGCACCTCAGAAGCCCCCACAAGTTCTCTGAGACCTTCCAGGCTAAAGAAATCTGTCCATCTTCATCTTCGGATCTGCTTTCAGGCTGGCACCCTGAGGTAGTCAACTGCACAACCTAAGAGGAATGAATTTGCCTGCTGATACCTTCCCCCCTCCTTTCTGGATCCCCCCTTGCTGTGCTTGCGATCAGAAGGAAGCTTTCGGCAAGACGCTGTGTCTCTGTGCCAGCACACCTCGGCCCTCCTGGGAGCCGGCTGCTGTAAGCTGTGGACAGAGGCTGTGCAAAAATGGCATCAGGTGTCTCCCGCCTGGGGCGGGCGTCTGGGGATCAGTGGTTTCTGCCTGCCAGATGTGCTGTCATTAGTGTGGGAAGGGATCGGAGTCCTCTGCCTCTCCCCCACCAAGGGAGAGGAATGATGGAGGGGTGTCAGCAGGGGGAGCGACTGGGGACTCCTGATCAAAGCGATTTGCTAGAAGACAGGGAGTGAGGGGAGGAGGGGGCGACCTGCTTCTGACCCATCCAGAGAAAATGAGCATGAGGAGGAGCGCTGACAGCATGGTTGTGCCATGAGCTGCCTTCTACAAAAGCAGGGGCGAAAAAAAGCTTCTGGGATTTCCTGCCCCGCTGCAGCCCTGTGTAATGTTCCTCTGGAGCCAGCTCCTGCCCTGCAGATAAGCAAAGCTGCAGAGAGGCACAAAGGTGGGGGAGAGGCTGTGTGTATGAAAAAAAGGGGGGCTGGCTCCATTTGAGTGAGGGAGTGGGTAGCAGTGTGGGTCTCACACCAGTTTCAGTGTGCCTGATCTTCTTCAGACCCCCTCAAAACCAGCATCTGAGCAGGAACGCTGGGAGGCAGAAGCAGGCTGTTGAGTGCCACTCAGTGCAGAGAGGAGCTACGGGAGCATGACAGGGCAAATCCAGGTGGCCTGTGATGCTCTCCCCTCCAGGGCCCCTCTGTCCTGACCTTTCTTGCTAGTCCTGCTCTCATCCCACAAGCACAACTCCAGAGCACCTTCTCATCACAGGGGTAAAACAAGTGATGTGTGGAAGCCAGCAAGGCAATGTTAAAATCTGCTTGCCATTTTACACCCCGAGTTTAAGCAGTGTGGTTGTTTCCTTGTTCAGAGGAGATTTTGAATACTCTCAGTCAATGTGGGAGCAATTTGCTAATAAAACCATCGCCAGCCACCACAACCAGCCTCCAGACTTGTAATTGTTTGTAATCCATCTCTCACAATTTGTATTTTTTTTCCTACTGTCTTTACTTAGACCATAAAGTAAAGTTGCTGATTTCTAACTGAGCCAACTCGTTCTGCTGTGGGCTGTATTATGTGCATGAGCAGGCTGAGCTCTGCATGTGCAGCAGCCCTTTGTGGTTTTGCATTCAGCTCTACCATTACAAGGTGCTTTTCCCCAGTTGCTTCCCAGTTTCACATACACTATTGACAGCAAGTAGGTCTGTATTACCACCAGGGAATGTTTAAAAGATTCACAAATGTTGAGGATCTCTTCTTTAATAGCACCCAAGACCGGGACCATGTGGTTTCATCCTAACAGTTGCTCCATAACAGGAATTGAGCTGGGGCCAGCCAGCATCTTTCACTGTAGGTGCCAGCCAAGTTTAGACACATGGGCTGCTTAGGGGAAATGATTTGCACTCATCCCCTGCCCTCTGGACGTTGCCTAGGATTTCAACCTCTTGTCTCGGCCAACTGTTTCTCCAAAAAGCTTCCAGACATAGTCAGGAGGGCAATCAAAGGGCATTGTTTCTGGTGAGGAGGACCAGTGTTTGTGGCTGCTGTTGCAGCAGGTCCTGCATGACTGGAGTAAATCATCCTCTAACATGACCTGAAGGCATTTATTCTGCTCACAACCCATTTGCAGTTGCCACAGGTGACAGCCATTTTCCTGTGGGGAAAGTCCTGGGATTGTAATTATAGAGGCTGAGAGTTTAGAAAAATGCATGTGAGAGACTGGCCTGGAGTGTAAAGGTCTTTGGACACCTCTTTATTTCTCTGTGTATGTGTGTGTTTTCCTCCCATTGACCAAGCTGCTGGAGGGAGCCTGTCTTTGATAGCAGTCTTGCAAGACGTTGCACTTGGTTTTTAGTCCATCCCTCTGGCTGAACAGTCCCTGTAACTCAGTTGGCTTTACCTGGTGCTTGCCCCAGCACAGATGCCCCCTGGGAGCAGAAACAGCAACTGGACTTTGCTCTCCCTGTGAGGAGAAACCTGTGGGGTCCAAGGCTCCACTCTGCAGATACAAGGTCTGACCAGGGAAATGGCTGGTCCTTCTGAGCAGCTCCAAGAGTTCAGCTCTGTTAACATCGAGAAAACAGTGGCTTCATTCGGCTCATGCTGTAATTGTGGGAAAAGGCCAGGTTTGCTCCTCCATGGAGATCCCCATGACCTGAAACTGCTTCCTGGAGATGTCTAAGTGGTCCCTGGGCTGCTGGGGCAGAGGATGGAGCAGACCTCAAAGGAGGTGTGCTATGGGGAGGCTGTTTCCATCTCTCCTGTTGAACCATGCTGCTGCCTCTGCTCTGGCTCTGAGAGGATCTTCAGCTCTCAAGTGCCCTCACGAGGGATCTGCAGAGCCCCCTGCTCAGACTGAGCATAACTGCACAGTCCAGCCAAAGCAGGGAGAGGCCAGTGGGAGGTCTGCTTATGGCTTTGCCTCCTCCCTGTGCTGGGAACACACTTGCAAGCTGTATTCTTTGAGCCTTTTCATTGCAGGCTCTTGGATCCACATCCCACAGGCTGAGGCCAAGCTCCTTTGTGCAATCCATTGTATGGCTGCTTCCCTGGGGAGGCGAAGGGGGGAAATAAAAAAAAAAACATCTTAAGCTCCCAATATCTGCAAATCTCTCTTACAATGGAGGTTTTGTAGGCCTAAAAGTGACCCCCGAGGGACCAGCCCTGCAGCGGTGGAGCCTGCCCATGTGCAGAGCTGCAGGAGAGTTAAGCTGTGGACAAGCTCCCAGAGGTTAAAGCTCAACAGGAGAAACGCGGCTTAGCTGGGTTCACTACCTGTCTCTTTGCATTCTGCCTTCTTCGTGCTTTATTGTGCACTCATGCAAAGGGGTAAAAGAGCTGTGGCACAATGTGCCTGTCTCAGGGACAGGGATGCTGAAGGCAGAGCAGGATAGCAAGCCAAGGCCATGCAGTGCCAGCTGAGCCACTCACCTTTAAACGCTGGGGATGATGAGTTTCTGTCAGCTCACAAGGCAGTGGCACTCTCACACATGTAATCAGTGCTTATTTTGTGGCAAAGCAGTCCAGACTGGCCTTCTGGAACTGGTTTTGCCCCTCAGCAGAGCTGCTATGTAATTTTCAAGGTAATTTTTAGGGTTTTTGAGCACCTTGTGGCAGCACATCCTTCCCTGCAGAACTACTGCTGCAGAGAGGAGGACTGCAAAAAAAATGAAAGATAGTTGCAGAGGGGGATGCATTCTTCGACAGGCCAAGTAGAATAATTTATTTTTTTTTTTGTAGATGAGGACTTGAAAAATAATTTAGCTTTAGCATTGACATAAGAGCAAGCAACTGATAAGCTCCAGCCAAACCCATGGCCTTGCATGCTTGGGGAATGTGTGTGTGTGCAGGAAGGGATGGTCCTGGAGAGATTATGAACTAGGCGTGTGGAGGACAGTTGAAGGGAAGAGCTGCCCTTAGCACAGGTGGATGTGGTGCCCAGGAGGAATAAATTCATTTACCTCAGATGGTGTAGAGCTGGACCGTGTCGCGCTCCGTCCTGGTCTTGTGCTGACCTCTTGCTGCTGTCAGAGAGCTGGAGGGAAGGGGGAGCTTTAGTTCCTCTGAAGCTGCCGCAAGTGCCTCCGCCCTTGGCTGTGCCCCACGTCCTTTGTGTCACCCAACGGTCTCCCTCTGCACATGCTGCACCCATGCCAGCACCCTGCCCTGGGGAAGCACACGCCGGAGCACAGCATGTTTCTGAATTAACTATCAGTCTGTGAAGAGTAGGGAACCCAAACTGCTAGCTGGGAGAAACCAGCTGAAGGACCTTGCTGGGGGTCCCACTGCCCCCCCCAAAGTGTCCCTAGGAAGGGGATGGTGTGGAAATGCTGCGTCTTAGCATGGTGGGTGGGAAGGTTCAGCCTGGCGGCAGCTGGGGAGGTCAGCCTGGCACCTCTGCGTCGATGTCTCTCACTTTCCTTTCAGGGGAAGTACTGCTTGGCCATTTCAGGGACTCTCGCAGGATGCTCTTGCTTGGTACATATTAAAGATCCATTCTCTGAACAGGCTGCAGATTTTGCCCCAGAGTTTACAGAGAGGTGCTGTCACTGCTGAACAGCCTCTGGACTTGCCGGTCCTGGTTTCCCTGCCTCTCTTCAACAGAGGGCACCTCTCCCACTCTTGGTTCAACCTGGTTTTTAGAGCAGGTACAAGGACAATGATGTTATTTACCAACACAAATCACGGTGAGCACATCATTTAAGGGAGAATCACTGCTGTATCTTTCTGCCTGGAGACGTTCTTGGAGCTCGTTCAGCTGCTCCCTTTGGAATCACTTTTGAATTCATGTGCAACACTGAAAAAGCAGCCTGGTCTTGGCACCCAGAAATCACTGCACTTGGTGACACTGGATTTGCATCTGAATCTTTGGGCTAGGACCAAATCTTATCCTTTTGCATCAGACAACAGGATATGAGTGATGTTTACTTCTGACAATTGGTCACATGAACATTTATTTGAAAACAGATGCAAATGTTATTAGTTTTTAGGTTGCCAGGGTCTGGACAGAGATTGAAGAAAATCCAGAATAATTTCTGGATCTTCTTATTTCTTAAGATTATTCCAATAATCTGGAAATAATCCAGAGGGTAAAACCTCTTTTTTTCCAACCCTCTCACTGGGCAAAATAATTCACCACAAATCAAAAATTTGTGTGTGCTGAGGTGGTGTAACATTGGGTGGAACTGATCTGATCAAGGGTGTTGAAATTAGAAGTATTTGCTTTCTGTATTTCTGAAATATTTCAGTTGTCAGTGGATTTTGTTTTAATTATTATCATGAAGTATTATGCAAACCTTAGTATGTTTCAGCCTGTGTTGAATTCAGCAGCTGTTTGGGAGTTTGTTTTCAGTTTTGCCTTAGCTGAAAAGCTGCAAATGTTTGCCCCAAACAACTGAGAAAAAGGTTGGTTGGAGTTTTTGTGGAAAAAGCAAATATTCACTTTGTTTGCCCAACTACAGCCCTGACCTAAATAAAACTTTGTCCAAATCAATGATCTCTTTTGCTTAATTAACTGAAAATTACTAGAAAAAAACCCCAACAGAATATGGTAAGACTCCAGTCTCACTTTGAAGACTTTGCTGATTTCTTTCATAATCTCATTATTTATTTTTAAATAGAAGTCTTGTTTTAGAAGCAAGCACATATTTTGTCTTTAAGAAGTCATAAAAATATCTCTTTATTAGAACAGCTTAGGTGGATGATGCTTACAGCAACATGCCCAAGCAGCATGCAGGCGCCTTTGCACACCTTGGCTATGCATTACAAACACAGTACATAAAACCGAGAGCAAGATAACATTAAAATACAGTTTTCCCTTAAGATATGGCCATAACATGATTAATAATAGAATCATAGAATCTTTAAGGTTGGAAAGACCTCTAGGATCATCAAGTCCAACCATCAGCCCAACACCACCATGTCTCCTAAACCATGCCCTGAAGTGCCACGTCTACACATCTTTTAAATACCTCCAGGGATGGCAACTCTACCACCTCTCTGGGAAGCCTGTTCCAATGTCTGACCACTCTTTCAGTAAAGAAATTTTTCCTAATATCCAATCTAAACCTCCCCTGACACAGCTTGAGCCATTTTATCTCATTCTATCGCTAGTAACTTGGGAGAAGACACCAACACCCACCTCACTACAACCTCCTTTCAGGTAGTTGTAGAGAGCGATAAGGTCTCCCCTCAGCCTCCTCCAGGCTAAACAACCCCAGTTCCCTCAACATCTCCTCATCAGACTTGTTCTCCAGACCCCTCACCAGCTTCATTGCCCTTCTCTGGACACGCTCCAGCACCTCAGTGTCCTTCTTGTAGTGAGGGGCCCAAAACTGAACACAATATTCAAGGTGCAGCCTCACCAGTGCCAAGTACAGGGACACGATCACTTCCCTGATTCTGCTGGCCACACTATTCCTGATAAAAGCCAGGATGCTGGTGGCTGTCTTGGCCACCTGAGCACACTGCTGGCTCACGTTCAGCCAGCTGTCAACCAACACCCCCAGGTCCTTCTCTGCCGGGCAGCTTTCCAGCCATTCTTCACCAAGCCTGTGGCATTGCATGGGGCTGTTGTGACCCAAGTGTAGGACTTGGCACTTGGCCTTGTTAAACTTCATACAATTGGCCTTGGCCCATCGATCCGGCCTGTCCATGTCCCTCTGCAGAGCCTTCCTATCCTCGAGCAGATCAACACTCCCACCCAACGTAGTGTCATCTGCAAACTTTCCAAGGGTGCACTCGATCCCCTCATCCAGATCATTGATAAAGATATTAAACAAGACTGGCCCCAACACTGAGCCCAGGGGAGCCCCACTCATGCCCAGCTACCAATATATGGTGTTCTGCTGATGCTTACATCAATGCCCATACTGAACTGCACAGAACGGAAACAGTGTTTTCTGTTACCAATGTAGTGTATAGCAATAAAAAGGAGGGAGGGGAGGAAGCAACCTGTATCTTGTACAAAACTATGCCCTGGGCTGCCCTGCTGATACTGGGCTTCAGCAGGTAATTCTCACATCTAGGCCAGTGTGTATCACAGTTAAAACCCCTGTGGTCTTGTCTTCATGTCCCCAGCCAACCAAAAAATTTGTTCTTTGGTTAGAACATGAATAAATAACCCCCTCATCTTCCTTCATTTTGTCACCTCCTCCAGGTAATGGCCACAAATCGTCTGAGACAGGTCAAGGCACACAGCAGGTGGAAAGAAGAGACAGGCTGTGGTTTTAGGGTACAGGGCTGTGCCTCCGCTGAGCCATCGGCAGGGCAGGGCAGCAAGGCACTGTTGGCAGGAGACCCTGTCCGGTTGCTGAAAGGAGCACTCAGGTGTGCTGCTTGTAAAAACACTGTATTGTTCTTGACTTGTGTCTTTTTCAGATACAGAGCCTGGGTCTGCAAGGCCCCAGTCTATGCTGCTTATATGGAAATAAGCCATGCTCTGCTACAGCTGCTCCTTCTCCAGCAAGCAGCACTGTAGGCACAAGGGACTGACACCTGGGGCTGACTGTAGGCTTATTACAAATGCTATAACCTGCACCCACCCCTCAGGTGTTCCCTGAGTTAGCTGCCCTGCCCCAGAGCATCTGCAGAAATGCAGTATGTAGGGGCACCACAGTGTTTCCAGGGCTCAGATTTCTCTTCCTGGGATGCAGAAGAGGAGGTATGGTAAGAAACCAGCCTGCTTTGTTGAGGATTTTTAGTGTGAACACCAGAGACACTGTCTTTACCTGCTAATCTCAGCTCTGGTCCTAGGTGCTTTAGCACATCCCAGGGCACCAGCTGCTTGGCAGGGAGGCATATGTACCTTTGGAAGGCAAGGACCTGGTGTGCTGCCCTAAGTGGTTTGAAATAGATATCAGTGTTAACCTCTACATTCATCAATAAAAGTTAGGTGGGGAAGAGGCAGGCAGGCCCTACACACAGTTCAGAGATCTGGGTGAAGCACGATCTATTGTGTAGGACCAAAGCTGATGCATCAGCCCAAAGAGATACTCATAGCCTTGTGGTGGCAATGCAATTGAAGGTAGACTTATTTTTTGAGAGAGAGAGCATTAATTTAAACTGTATTACTCATTCTTTCACCTGTGCAATCCCTTGAGGCATCACACTATCAGAGTGACAATAAGGTGGTTTCTCTTTCATTGCTCTCTGTCTTTGGAGCTTATTCTCTGGCATATGAGATCCCCTCAAGTGATCCCCCCCTTTAGTGCACTGTTTTGAGTGCTGACAACCTGAATTTTCTCGTGATTGGTGTTTTAATTGATTTCTGAATTGCAGGTTTATTTTAACATCCTATATTTAGGATCTGGTCTTTGCTGGGTGTCATTCAGTCTGTGCAAGTGGGACTCTATCAGAACTGACTGGTCAAATCTTTGACTAGCAAACTGGGTTTCTTTTTGAAACATGCCTTCAAAACGTTGGGCTTTGTGGAATTTGACCTTCCTGTGTTCCAGCAGCTCTCTGCAAAGAGAGAAAAACCTTCTATATGAAGTACATTGTGAGACTGATATATACAATATTAGCAAACTGAAGGGCAGGGAGAAATGAAAGAGCTACTGAGTTGAAATATCTTTCTGCTGTAATTGTTGTGTACGTTATTTGTTTATTTCCTGATAGAAACACTACCTGCAAAGTCTTGTCTTCCCTCCTGCCTGCCCACACAGCCTTGTCCTCCTGTGCAATTAGCAGTCTAAAATGCCTGGTCTTTCCATTTGCCAGAAGGAAGTATGTGATCTATCACTTCCAGGACTCAGCTGGCCAAATGGCCTGGATCGATTTGTACCTGTCCAATTCTTTGCAGGAAGGTATGGGAAACAAATTGAAGAGAAATAGCACTGGTTGTGCCTCTGCCTGCACCGGAGCCAGCTAGGACCATCTTTCCAACCCTTCCAGGGACTCTGGCATCTTTTGACCCTAAGGTTTGGTGTGGGTATGGCAGCCCCCCTTCTCGATGGTTTGCACTGGGTGGATCGGTAGGACCAGGTGGGAGATGCGGCTCCACAGCCCACTCAGCTTGTCTGAGTCCATGTGGTTGTAGGAGCTGGGGGTCCTGGTGTTGATGAACTTGGCCCAGAGGAAGTCACGGACCCTCTCTTCCACCTGCTGGAGGCTAATGTGGGTCTCCAGCATCTCCTCCTCCAGCAGCACGGTCAGCAGCAGGGCCACATCCTTGAAAGCAGCACTTTCGTGGTCACAATATTTGTAGAAGATGAGGGTGGCCCCTGCCGGCAGCAACTCGAAGCGGTGTATCACTGCAGCACGGCCCCCACCCTGGAAAGCTGAGCTCAGCTCTGAGTCCACCTCCAGCTTGGCCTCATCACTCTGGAGCCTGGATATATCCAAGCCATCGATCTGGACCATGCTGGCATGCAGGGCAGCTGAGTAGGTGTCAGCCACACGGGCACTAAGGCATCGCAAGGTCCGCTCACCCTTGCGGGCAGCTGTGAAGATGATGATGGCTGGCTGTGTGTGGTGAGACGCATTGAGGTGCTTCTGCAGGAACTTGCGCCCACGAAGCCACAGGTGGGGACTCTGCCCCGGAAACCTGTCCTGCAGCTGGTTGAACTGGGACAGAAAGGCCTCCACTGTGGGGTTCTTGGGGGCTTGCTGGGACTTGGAGTTTGGGTTGCCGAAGCAGAATAGGCAGAAGCAAAGCAACACAAGGCTCACGACGACAAGCCCTGTTCAACAGCAGAGAGACCCGAGATGGGGAACAGAAGTCAGACCCAAGTGACCTGCAGTGGTATGCTGGAAAGTAGCTATAAGGGCTTTTTCCCCCTCCCAGACCTTCCCCACTACCCCAGGAAAGTGGTTCAGGTTGGCACGCTGTCTGTGGGTCCAGGAATGGTGAAAGGCTGCTTGCCCCATGTTGTCAGACCCATGCTCCCACACACCAGCCAGGGGGACTACAGCTCCAGATACAGAGGCAAGGCTACAGCTTTGTGGTTGCAATGCAAAATTTCCTGAGGAAATTGCAGCTGGCTACAAGCTTTCTTCTTTTCCCTCTGCTCTGTTTTCTTTAAGGTTTTCTTTAAGGTTTGTGGCCATTGGAGCACAGACCCCTACATATGGAGGTGTCTGACCCAGCTAAGGTGTCCTGTTTGCTGCCTTCGTCCTAGTTATGCTGGGTGGACAAAGGCTACCATGATTCTACCCAGAAAAGGAGGACAGCATGGTCCAGACTGCTTCCATCCCTCTCCATGGCAAAGCAGGGTGTCTTTCTATCAGGAGAAATGCATGGTGCAGATCACCATGATGGTTCCTGCTTGGGGCCCCATGACAGAAAGGGGAACTGGGAAGGGGGACTATCAGCGTAGGAACGTCAGACCTCCCAGGACATGGCAGGGTACTCCTGGCATGCTGAACATGATGTGCCTGCTTTTGAGTCTGGAGAGCTGGAGGGAAAGCTGCTACTATAGGCTCAAACTGAGCCTATTTTTAAGGGGATGTTTTTTCCCTCAAACCCTCAGAAAAGGCTGTGAAAGGTCCTGAGAGAGAAGAAGAATTAAATGTGCTTCATTACTTGTTCCTGGAGGATCAATGACTTCTGGTCGACGAGTAACGCACGAGGGAAGATTCTTTTCCTCACCTTTCAGCAAGAGGGACACTTTGGCCTTCTCCTGGTCTGTGTTTTGTGTGGTGACATTCTGCAAGCAGCACTGAGCCTCTGGCTTTGAGGCTGTGTGCCCTGTAGTAAGAGAAAGAAATGTGCTGCTCAACATTGAAGGAACAGGTAAGTTGGGCTGTAGTAAGAAAAGCAACAGAGCTGTCTGGAGCTCCCAGCTGAGAGAAAGCATTAGAAGCGAATACTGCTTTGGGTTAATACTGCTGTGAGTCTTGGCTCCCTCTGCTTTTGGGGCAGGGGAAGGAGAAAGATGATGCAGAGTGCAGCATGGTTTCATGCCTTTCAAAGCAGGACAGTAGCCAAAGGAGAGGGGAAGAGAGCAGCCAGTTAATTTCTTATACCTTCTTTCCAGCTCAACTCTGGAAAACTGGCAGCAAGCACTGGAGAGCTCACCATGCCGCCGTCTTTCTAATTCCTATGGAAAGTGTAGGCATGTTCATGGTGGAAGAGCAGCAGTGTGCAGCCACCAGCTCACCTTTGGTCCCATGTCTGTTCCTTAATGTGCCTTGGGACCTGCTCTCCTGTGCTTCTTGCCCTATGTGCTCTTGTGGCTCCCAGTCTTGGAGAGGGGCACTGGTGCTCTTCTCTGCCAAGAGACTCCTGGTGACATCTTCTGTGGCAGTCACGTCCGAATGTGTCTCTTTACTGTCAGAGTTCAGTGACTTGCTTCTTGATGAAGCATCTTCCTCTGCTGTGTAGGAGCTTTCACATTGCTTGCTTGTCTCCTGGTCCTTCCATGTTTCCTGGTGGACAAGGCTGTCTCCTTTGCCATCCATTTTATCATGAGCCAGCCTGGCTGCAAGGAATAAAATTCACAGACCTACACTTAATCTTTTTTAGCACAAGAACCAATAACCCTTTCTCCTGCTCTGCCTCCTCTAAGCAAAGGCCCAGCTTATCTTCATTTTGGAAATGCTGTACACACAGAAGGGGAGAGACTCACCTTGACCCAAGTTGTCTTCTTCCTGGCATCCTTCTGAGACCCCATCTCTTGTCTTCCCAGATTCATCCAGTGATACTTCAGTTTCTTGGGGAGCCACCTCCTCTACTGTAGGGCCAGCTGAATCTGATGGTGTTGTCTCTCCTCCATCGGTAGTTGCTGATTCACACACCAAAGAGTCCTCCTCTGGTTTGCAGGAGGTCTCAGGCTGCCTGCTTTTCACTTGGTGCTCAGGTGTCTCTTGGGTGGGCTCTTGGTGCACAGGATGCTCAGCTGTGCTCTCCGCCTCATCTTGGGCTGGCCCAGCTGTTGGGATCAGAGTTCACAAGCTCAGCTAGCCATACAGGAGTCAAGAATACCTAGTGCTTTACCACCACCCTGTAAAACTCCCAGTTCTTGCATTTCAGAAACATCTACCCCCAGTGAGATGGGGGGAGAGAATAGGGTGACCAAAAGTGAGAAAACTCATGGGTCGAGATCAAGACAGCTGAATAGGTGAAGGAAATGGGGGGGGGAGAGTCACAAGTGATGCACAGGCAATCGCTCACCACCCCCTACAAGCGGGCTGATGCCAGCCCAGTCTCCAAGCAATGGCCACTTCGGAAGCCAACGCCCTCTCCCTTTCTTCCTGTACCCTAGTTCTTGTAGCTGAGCATGATATTACACTGTGTGCAATATCCCTTTGCTCACCTTGGGTCCCCGCCCAATCTTCTGCCCACCCCAGATTATTTGCTTGGTGGGGGGAGAGGCAGGGGGGGAAAGAGAAATCCTTGATGCTGTGCAGCACTGTTCAGCCATAGCCAAAACATTGCTGTGTTATCAACACTTTTTTTTTAAACCACAAACCCAAATCACAGCACTGTACAGGTGCTATAAGGAAAGTTAACTCTATCTCAGCCTATGTCCCACACTGTTCTCTGCGGGGTGGGCAGTCAATTCTTTCATTAAGTGGTAGGATATGTTACCACATCTTCCACAGATAGAGTGTTTTCCTAGGTTGGTAAATTAAGCTGATGGATTTGAAGAATTTCTAAGGCTGTTGTTGAGCACTGGCCAGAACACTTCAAGCATCTGCCTGAACACAAATATTAGCTCTGCTTGTGCTCCTTCTCTGCTCCTGTACTGGAGCTGCTCTCCCAAAGAGCTATGGCAATGTATAATGAAAAACAAACACTGGAGCATAATTCAATAGAGAAATCTGAGGCTGAACACAAGCGTTTGCAACATATTCTGAATCTTATAAAACCAAACGGTGCAGCTCGAATTTCAGGTGCTATTTGCGAAAAATTGCTTATGAATGATCAAGCACTACAATATCATAGAAATGATTACGCTTAAATCAGAATAAAGACTGATAAAAATGGCAATGAATTCCCTACTAATTGGAAAGCAGAGGAAAAGCTGCACTTGTCAGAACATGCCATCCTTTGGAGAATGATTTTTACATTCCTGTTGCTGAGTATTATGGGAACACTTCTGACCACCTAGGACAGATCTGAGATGGTTATAGCACCACAGTGTCACTGAAACACTCACACGTAGTAGCCATAACAAGGCATCTGGAGATTGTAAATACACATTAAAAACTGAAATATGAGGAACCTGGAGGTATCCTGCTATTCAAGCTGGGCACAAACAGTACTCCTTGCCCTGCCCTTCCCACCTCCATAGGTGGTGGGAAACTGGCTTATTATTTAAGCATCTGTAGATGGGAAGCACTGGGATGGAGGGAAGAAAGGCCCCCAGTCTGGAGCTCCATCTTTAGCCTTCCTTGTGCTGCCAGCCTGGACACAGAGTCTAAACCTGTTGCCTATGGGAATCCAAAAGTGAAAGCAACTGGTTAATCTTTTACCCTCCAAGAAAATATATCAACTTGCTTTTCTTGGCCTAGAAAAGAGGCTTTTTTTTTTTTTTTTGCTTAGATTTCTCATGTCACTGTTGAAAACTTCTTGCAAAGGGATTTTCCTAGTAGACGGAGTAAGTGTAGGATTCACTTACCTCCAGACAGATACATGCTTGGATTCTCTTCCATATTCTCTCTCCCCTGGAGCTCTGGCTTCTGCACTGTTTTGTTTCACCTTCTCCTTTGGTCATAAGAAGCTGTATCTCCCCGCTCTTCAAGTGGCTGACCAAGCCTCCTCACAGACACCATACCATCTTGGCCTCAGGAATTACAACTAAATGCCCATAACCCTGATAAGCACAAACACAGGAGCAGTGATTCATGGCGGAGAATGAGGCTCCTCCCTCCATGCTTACTAAGGTGGTATGAAAATGGAGGGATGTCACTGATAACTGTGAACCTTCAGCCCAAGGGCTATTAGCTATTTTGCTTCCTGGCAGGCTACAAGCAGTCCAAGGGCTAAAGCAAACCACAGTTTTCTTGGGACAAGCTAGCAGGGTGAGGCACTGGTTTCTCATCTGGATGGATTTGGATAGATTCGGCTGTGCTCCAAGATGGCAAACCTGGAGGCAGGCTGCCCCATGTGCTTGCGGGCACCTTGTATCTCATAGCCAGGTTGACATAGAGCAAGGAGCCTACTCCACCTCACCTTCCTGCCTCCAGTGTCTTGGCTCAGGAGATGATGGTGCTGCAAGGCAAAGCTGCTGGCAGAAACACTGCCCAGGCCCTGTGCAGCAACATTAGCCCCACCCGACTTCGTGCCCATATGAGGGGGCCGAGCAGTGCCTTGGCCAGATGTTGTGAACCTGGAGCCACAGCCTGACTCTTCTACACCCCCCCAACAACTGTCTCCTCTGCTAAAGCGCTTTGGGACCGGATGGCTGCATAGGACGGAGCTAGGCTCACTGGTGTAATCAGAGAAAGTCGATGGCTTTCACAAGGGCAACGCCTGCCCGCGCATAACTAGGCGGCATCGAAAACTCCCTGCTGGAGAGTGTCTGGTGCAGATTTCCATACAAAAATCTCAAGCTCAGCCTTCACAGCAGTTCTTCTAGCATATGGGGGTGCCTTCCCCCACCCGCACTATCCCTACAGCTGAGTTTTCTTGCTAAATACAAGATTTGGTGGTGCAGGGGGGTATAATTGCCACGCTCTGCCGCCCAGCTCTCGTCCCTCCCCTCTCCGTACTGTTCCCGCTGGTGGCGCTTTGGGAGAAGAAGGAAGTCAGAGGAACAAAGTGGTTTGCAGAGTCAGACACTTACCCAGGCTTGGAGGTTTGGAGCCAGACAGGGCAGCGAAGTGAATCAGAGGCCCCAGCACTGGCCCCTCCGCTTGTCCTTCCCAGAGGCCCTTTGGCTCTGCTTGTAGCAGGACAGCCCGTGCCCCCAAAGCACAGCCTTAATCCTCCACTGTCAACGTGACAGTGAACTCTGCCCTTCCACAGGCGCCCGGCGGGCTGCTGGGAGGTGTAGTTTTCCTTCCCTCCTTCTCGCCAAAGGTGGACGGCTTTTCCCCAGTGAAGAGCAGTCATTCTCAGGAGCATTCAGGAAATGGTAACTTCGTTTTTGGTTGTATTTCTGAAACTCCACAGTTGTGCAGTTTCATTCAGGCAGACTGGATGACTGGGGGCTTCCTGAGTTAAGTAACAGCATTGCAGATTTAAACAACTAAATGATTGTGAGGAGGGAACTGTTTTGAGAATAGATATATGAAGATGAAAAGTACCACAGGAAAAACAACCTGAACACATAGCCAGAAGACCCGACTCTTGAAATCGCCTGTTGTGCAAATGCAGGGAGGCTGGGGAGCTGCGGGCTGTGAAATGGAGTGTCTTTAAGCATCAACCTGGAGGGCAAGGAAAGGGGAGCCCCCCCAGTGCTCCCCTTTCAGCATGGTCCAGAGACTGCAACAGGTGGAAGGTCAGAGAGAGTGTGTGTAGCTGTTCCTGTCCTCATTTGGGCAATGATTTTCCAAAAAATGATGCTATGCCTTCCTGTGGCTGCACAGGGGACAGGTATGGTCCAATGCCCTTCCCTATTCCCCCCTGCCCAGGAGACATGCCCCAGAGAAAGGCATCAGTGCAAGGAGCAGCAGCACAGAGGCTGCAACCTCCCCTCAAAGTCAGCTTGCTGCCTTTGCACTGACATCCCCAGAGGACCCCAGCGGCAAATGGCTGAAATGAAGCACAGGGAAAGGCAACTGAAATGGTGCCTGTAGGGGATAGAGACTAAATAGTTGGGACGCCTCAGTTTGGATACCAGAAGGCTGAAGGGGGGAATTTCACTGATGTGGAGCTGTTGTTCACCGAATCCCCCAATACTAGGACTTGAGACACTTATAAAACAGGTAGGAGGTTGGGTCAGGGTGGGCAGAAGAAAGTACTGCTTTATGCTGTGTGCAGGAAATTCCTGGACCTTTCTGGATGGGGACCATAGAGGCAGAGTGTCAGAAGGTTCAAAACAGGCTGAGTCTCATTTGTGGACAGCAGGCCCATAAACAGTTAGTTCAGGACCAGGCAGGGCTGTACCTGGCAATGGGAGATGCCATTTAGGGGAAGCACATGATCCCAGCCCCATCCTGTGCTCTGTTCTCCTCATGCTCCCGCAGCACCCAGCACTGTCCCACTGGGGATGGGTGCCAAAGCCGAAAGGGGCTGTGTTTGCTGCCCTGTTTGTGCCCCCTGGGCAAGACTGGCCAGAGAGTGCCCTGCTTCCTCTCTGCCTCTCCCCAGGCCTCCATGAGCTGCCCCCTGCCCTATAGCCAGCTTTGCATCCATCCCTTGACCGTATTGAAACTGCTCAGCTTTGAGACACGTGCCTCACGCTACACAAGGGGTGAGCATGTGCACGAGTATCAATACAGACTCTGTTCGTGTCAGGAGGGTGAGAAGGCATGAGGTGTGCGTGGGTAGCAACAGCAGGGTTGCACCTCCTCTCTAGCAGTGCGGAAAGGCAGCGGCTTCCTCAGTGACCTGCAGAGCCACCCTGCTGGTGCAGGGAGGGGACAGAGTCCACCTCCCTCCTCCCTGGCAGATTCAGCACATTCTTTTATCATGGCCAACCTCTCACTGGGTGCAGTAAAGGCTGTAAAACTGGGGACAATGGCAAAGCAGGAAGGAAGGAGTCTGGGTGGCTAATCTACAGAGGGTAAGATCTCTCCCCAAGGGCCCTGCTCGTGGTTGACATCCATCTTGCATCCTGGCCAAAGGCGGATTTGATTTGCTCTGCTTCTAGCCATAAGTAAGGAAGAGCCATAGTGGCCAAAGCAGACAGGAGCTCTAGGTGTCAAGGGCTTCATGAAAATCAAAGTATTTTACATCCCTCTCTCCCTACAAGCAGCCAGTCCCTTCACCATGGGAAGCACTCAGGTGTGGGCAGAGGGACCACCCTCTCCACGGAAGCACAAGCGTCCTGAAACCAGTGGCAGAACTCCAGCTCAGCAAGGGAAAGAGGCTAATGCCTGACAAAATCGGGGAGTACCTTCAGCCTGTGCAGGCTGAGAACCCAAAAAGCAATTTGGCAGGAGAATTAAGTGGTCAGTTTAGGACGTGGAGTCACCCACCATCACAAAAGTGTTACAAAAGAAGCATGCTGAGGTTGTGTAACCTTGCTGTTCTTCCTTCAGTGCTCACAAATGCTATGAGCTGGGATGTAGAACAGTAACTTTAAAAATCTGGTCTTTTTCTTTAACTCAAGTTTGAAGGAGGGTTTTATTTAAATAGGAATAGCACTTTCTCTCAATCCGCAGAAAAACCAACAGTGACTAGGTGAGTAACAAAGGACATGCTATGTAAATATATACATAAGGTAATCATTTAGTAACTTGCTTTGGAAACTTGCAAATAAAGTGATACCAGCTGTAGCTGTAGTTCTGCCCAGTCAGAAATCATGAGCCAGTTGCTGGCAGACCTTTTTCTACTTGACTTGAACTGCATGGATGGTTCAGCTGTACTTTGAAATCTCCTGATGTGGTGTTTGTTACATCCTCTTTTATTTTTGCTTTAGAAAACGTTGCTCAACATCTGTGTCCTGCTTTTACATCTGAAAAAAATGGCAGTATTTACTCTATGGCTAGTACAGAAGGAGGTATGCATGATTTCTCTCACAAATATTCACTTGCTTCTAGATGAAACTGGAACATTTACAGTGTAGCACAGTATACATAATGCTATATGCTAGTATAGCATTAAAATCGGTTTTATTTTGAAATAGATGTACAGACAAGACAGTTGCAGAAGTGAAGACTGAATGGCACTTCCCCACCCAGCCTTCTTCTTTGGGTGCATGGAAGATGTACGCACCTGCCCCATTTACAAGCTTGCAAAACAAACAATGTCAGAAATGTGAGCACATGCATTCAGGGACATTGCAGGTTAAGATACTGCCATCAGGTTTATTACGGACATCGGTATCGTCTGCCTTGATCCTTTTTCAGTATGTAGAAATCATTTAGAATTTGTAAAAGGGCCTCTATTTGCTTAGCAAGGTGTTTCCAAAGTGCTTCTGAACTGTTGGCTGCCCTGGTAAGCATCTGTGCAGCGGTTACAAAACATGTCTGCTGTTGGAAGAGGGGAAGACCAGGCACACACAAGCATGGAATAGTTTCAAATGCAACCCTCGTGCATACTCCGTTACAGTAAATAGCAACCATACAGCATGGGTGCTTTTCACTGGGAGCAGGCAGCACTCCTTCCCACCGGGCTTGGAGGAGGCAGCACCCAGGGGGTCACCCAAGGCTGCCTGAGCCCCTGAAATCCCAAGGAAAATGGAATTTTCTTCTATGTAATAACAACAAACCATGTCAGCTTGGCAAAACAGAATGTGGCAGCCAGAGAAGGGAGCTGAGAGATAGGGAAGCATTTGTTTTATCACTATATCCTTGAAGAACAGAGAGACTGATAAAAGCCAACATCCCGCCTCAGAAGATGAGGAGAACTGGGTGATAAAGTATATAGTCAAGGAGAACAACTAATCGGGATGTCAGTAAGAACAAAGTGTCCTTTTAGGTGAACTACCCTCATAATACTCAAAATCACGTCCATAGGCCTGAAACCCCCCCACTCAAATAAGCCCCTCACTCTCTGGACATGTGTGGTAAATTTAACGGGAGCTGTACCTTTAAGGTGAAGTGACACGGAAACCGATTATTAGCGGAGGGGCGTGAGTATTAGCTGTGACTGACACATTTAACTGCATCAATGCCTTGTAGGGTCTCGGCGCCTTGCGGAGTTACCAACTGGCGCTCATCTCTGCGCAAAAATTAATGCGAGACCTCCGCTCGGGTGGGGAAGTTTACCGTTTTGCGCAACGGGCAAACGAACCCGCTTTTCGGTAAAAACACCCCGGCCCCTCAGGTGGGGGAGAGACACCCTGCCCCGCGCGGTCCCGCCCGGAGCGCTCGCCGGGCCCGGCCTCCTCTCGGGCTGGCGGCGGCGGCGGGCCCCGGCCCCACTCCCTCACGGCGGGGCGGCCCGAGCGGGCAGCGCGGTCACGGCGCTCATGGCGGGCCGCTGGGGCGCCACGTGACGCCGCGGCGCTTCCCCCACCCCAGTCGGAAGCGGCGGCCGGCGGGCCCGCCCCGCAGCGGGAAGTGAGGCTGGTGGGGCTGCCCTCGCCGCAGGAAGGCGGCAGCTTCAGGCCAGCGTGAACGGGCGGCGGCGGTCAGCCGGGGTGGCGTCGGGCGGCCGGGGCAGCGAGCAGGATGGCGGGGGGGAACGACGCTCAGGCTCCGCCGGACGCCACCGAGCTGAAGCGCAGGCGGAAAAACCCCCGGTTGGCGGCGGCGCGGGAGGAGGAGGCCGAGGCGGAGGCCGCGGCCGAGCCCGGTCCCGGAGGGGCGTTGGAGGGTGAGCGGGGCGGGCGGGCGGGCGCGCGCAGCGCCCGGTGGTGGATCCCGCGGTTGAGGGTGCGGTGGGGCGGCGCGAAGAGGGGCGGGCGGGCAGCCTCGCCCTCTCCGTTCCCACTGCCGCCCTGCCTGCGGGGCGGGGAGGCAGGGGCAGCCCGGGGCGGGGGGTTCGCTCCTGGGCACCCTCGCTGGAAACACCTCGGCGGGCCCACTGAGCCTGAAAGGGGTGTTTGGTGCTTCTGGAAGGCAGTTAGGCCTGAAGAGAGCCCCTCCCCCCGCCTTGCCCACGCCCTTCACCTGTTTCTCGTTTCAGGAGACGAGCATCACTTTGGGAATCCGGACTCCTTGACTCGACCCCCTATAAAAGCATGTAGATCGGCAGGTGGGTTTTAATTCAGTGAGGTTGCTTTGCGCGCCACTTGCAAAGGCGCTGCAATGCATGAGACCAGAGGAAACAGTTTATTGGGTTTTAGCTCCTACCGTGGCTCTGGCGTACAGGTGAGGAAGTCCTGCTGTGGTTTTTATTCCGTAGAGAAGAGGCAGGGAGCACTTTGCTGCCTTCCAGAAGGATTGGTGCATGTAGAGTGCGCTGAAGTCCTTAGGTGGCTGTTTTACCCAGCACATCACTTGGAATACTGTTTTGTCACAGCATTCAAATGGGGAATATCTGGTTTTACTAACACTGCTTGGTTTTTCAAGGCTGAATTTAAATAAAGCATCATGAGCCGCACAAATAGATTGCTGTAAGACTGCTCTGTTCAGCGAGGAGCATTGCTGGTGAGCACGTGCATAGTTGGGCCTTGCCTGTCCTCTATCTGAAGCACCAAGCGTGTGTTGGTACTTGCGTTTGGATGCTGTTGTGTTAGCTCTGTGTGCTACCTTCTTGTTTCTTTAGCTGATGAAAATTGTATTCCTCACAAAATTTGAGAGATGCTAACTTTGTGTAGTACAGTCCTGTGGCTTTAGCCTGTCGTTCCATCAGAAAACTGCAAGCAAATTGTCTGTATTTCCTTCCCCTTTAGTCTGTTGTCTATTCTGAGTTGGACTCAACTCAGTAAGCATTATTAGTATGTGGCAATTTCCACATGGATGATTTGGGCTAGCCTGAGACTATTCTCCATTCCCATCTGTATTCTTGCGACAGGACTGTCACCAAGCTCTTGTTGCAGCTGCAGGGCATGGCCCTTAAAAAGGGCTGCCAGTATTATGCTTCAGAAGCAGAATTTCCAGGAAGCATGGAAAAACCTTATCTTAAGGGAGGAAGAGAGATGTTGTGAGTATTTCTGTGGAAAAGTACAAAGGTTTATCTGTGAAAAGAAGCTATGGGAGTTAACCAAATGATGGCTAACAGGGTACTAACAGGCTTAATATTTTAAATGTGACTGGGCTGCTTTAGGAGCTACAGCTGAGGATTTTTTTTGTTAATCTCTAAAAATGAGGTTGGAGGGAGAACGAATGCCTTCCCCCACCTTCCTGAGCTCTTAACGGGGGTTTTTTATTAAAGTCACAACAGGCATAATAGTATGATGTTAAGAGGCCGTGATGATTTATACAGGAGTGAAGGAGTCATTTCCCCCCCCCATACGGTCCTCCCACCTGTAGCTTTACAGTATTGATTTTTTTTCTGCAGAGTTTAGGGCAGACCAGGGGGAATGCAGGGTCTGTGAGGCAGCGGGACAAGCAGCGTGGATTTTTGTAAGGACATAATTGTTATGCTTCCCTGAGAGCAGAATGGAAGGAAAACCACAACTTGAGAAACTGGTTTTTGGCTTCTGCTTAGAGGTTTTAGATAGAGATTAGGAAACTTGCTTCTGGAGCTAAAAAGCTTTAATTGCCTACAACCCCTGCCTCGAATCAGGAGTCTTCTAGATCAGTGAGCTAAAGCAGTATCCGTTGAAGTTGTCTTAAAATATGCAAGCAGCATGTATGACTGTATGAGTTAAATGCAGGCACTAGGTGTTCTTGGTGCTCAAGTTTTTGCTGACTGTAGCTGCTGTGGAACATTGCAGGTTTATCTCTGTGTCGAAAAAGATTGAACCCGCAGGGATAGATACGTACTAGACGTAAAAGAACAAGTTCCACCACATTAAACTAGTGGCTTTATATTTTTGTTTATAAAACTGTAGTTTATGAACTTGCAGATTTCTAATCCCTTTGGTTAAATGGATGTATGAAATGGCGATAGTAAGAAAATCACTCTCTCTTGGCAGGTGATTGTGCAGAAGGTGGCTGGCTAGCAGATTTAAGGTGGATTGGAAAATCCTCACTAGCTTCCTGGGAGGCAGGAATGATCCTTTGGATAGGAGGCTTAAGGCCTTGTTAGGGAAGAACAGGCATGTCTCGACTGGAATTTATGTTTATATATATATATTTAGGAAAGTTAAACTTCATAAAGGGGGAGTTGATTTTTTTCTGTAGGGGGTACCCTGTGTGCTGTCTGCTCACGTGTGTGTGTGTCTCTTCCTGTCTGTTGGTAATACCCCGTTACAGAAGGTGCTGATGCATAAGCTGTCTTCATGTCATAAATGAAGTTGTATATGTTTACATCTTTCCTTTTTACAACAACTTTTAAGAACGTTTTGAGAGACAGAGTACTGATTGATGCAAAGAAGGAGAGGAATTAAAAAGTATGGACTGCATGAGTAGCAGTCCATCTCTTTAGATTCTTAGATATTTTTGGTCTTGTGATTACCAGCCACTGCTGCTAGTGAGATTTTCCTTTGCAAAACCTCAGTACATAGTGAAATATGGCTATGTTGTTTGGCACTCCTGAGAGTCTCGTTATTTGGTGAGCTTCTTCACTCTTATCTTGGTGAGAAATCAACTGTTGAACAGGTTTTTAAGATTGTTTTGAAAATATAGTATCCCATGCACTATGTTCAAATACTTTACTGTTGTATCTGTGACTTAATATCTCAGTTTAAAACTTAGTTTTCCCCCTTGTTTGTGTTTTGGGTTGTTTTTTGTTTTTGGTTTTTTTCTCCTTTGTACGTTTCACATACACAGACCTGCTATTAGGCAGAACATATTAGAATATTTCTAATATGCAGAACATAGTAGAAGAGGGCTGTTTTCTTTTCTTGAAATTAAATTAATAAACACTAGGTGGCAAGCTGTGTGTTGCCCTCGTGCATATGGTAAAAGAGCTATAGAAACACATTAAACCCAGGGAGAACCCAGTACTGTTAAGAGTAAAAGGGCCTAGTGTGAATGTTATGGAGCAAAAGTTTCACCAATTATATTCTTCCCTTTGCTGTTTCCTCTGTTTATGCCCTTCAGGTTGATTGCTGTGTCAGGTGTCTACTGTAGCTGTACTCCAGATTTCTTTCTGTACCTGAACTTTTTTCCCCCTCCTTGAATCTGGGTGACCATGTGGTTGCACTTTATCTGTTCAAACCTCTTCTGCTCTGTTCTGCTTTTGACTGGCTTTCCAGCCCCGGCCTTTGCTCTGTGACTCCTGTCGTCTTATGGGGCTTTATTCCTTTGAGTTAGTAACATGAACTAACTTGGGTTTCAGCTTCTGAATGACAGTGTAATTTAGCAAACAACCTACAGGTGTTGATTTAGGTTCTTCCCAGCTGCCTGAGGGGATTAAGTTAGGAGCATAGGTGCCTCGATTGCCCTTATGGTTAATAGAGAAAGAGACCCACCTAAAGAATGGCTTGGACTCACATAAAGAGGGGACTTAAGTTCTGTATTTGCTTCTCTCTCTTCCCCTCTGCCTAATGCTATGGAAGACAGCACAATTATTGTTTGTAAGTTGTGTGCCCAAAGCTGTGGGAAAAAATTTCTTTGCTCCTGTGCTTGTGTATTTACTATTTTACACTGAAGCCCTTTAGTGTAAGGCATTTCTTGGCTGTTAGCATTTGGTGTCTTGATGTCGGGGGTGGGGTTTAAGTGTCTTTAAGCCAAAGACCCCTAAAAAAAAAAAAACGTGGTGGTGTAGGCAGCTATATTTGTAGTGAACTCAGATTTATTTACCATAAGCTTTTCAAGTCTTGGTCACATTTGGTTACATTTTAAGAAAGTTACTCTTGGGAGATCAGAACTTGAAAATCACTGATTTTGATCGTGTATGTTCTGAAATGGTGTCTTGGTCCTTTGGTTTTGTGGTGTTGCGAGGACAACTGACACTGTGCCTACATCAATCCTCTTTCCCCGCCCCCCCCCCCCTTCCTGACAGGCAGTTCTTCGATTTACTTTCAAGAGAGTCCAATAAAGGAAAAAACAAAGGCTGATGACAGTAGTGAACCCAAGAAACCAGCAGGGCGTCAACCAAACATTTATACACCGTTAAAAGGTAATGACACTAGTTTTATCAGAACCTTTTCCATGTTGTAACAAATGGTTGCTTAAATGTGCTAAAATGACATTCTTTCAGTTCTATTAAAAAAGGGGGAGTTGTTGAGTTGAAATCTGAATAGATGAACAAGTTTAAAAAAAAAAATTTCAGGGGTTGCTCCTGCCCATGACTTAAATTAAAACTGATTGTAGTATGACAGTCATCTTGGGCCTAAAACCTTGAAGTTCAGGAAAGTGCAGTTTTAAACTTTGATAAATACATAACCTGTTTTTTTTGAAAAGCACATCTGTTTCCTTGAAAAGCAAAACAAGATGATGAGTAATATCATACCTGCTTCAAAAACTGTTATGAGAGTGGATCTTTAATTGCCTCAGGCAAAGCAAAACAAAACTGTTATTTTTCTAAAAAGATGAGTTACTTCTGACTTTAGTAGGGGAAAGCTGACTATACCAAGTGATCTCAAGGGGAGGGAGCACTTTTTCTGTTTGTTGCTCGAGAGTTTTTCTCTGTGTGTTACAGAAGGAATAGAGAAATACGAGGAAGAAAATATGGGATACTTTTTAGCCCATCAGAAGGTAGTTATGTTACTACAGGTGGTTTGAATATGTCCAAATATATACACTATGTAAGAACACCTCTGTGTCAGCCTGCTGTTTCACAGGAGCACGTGCAGGTGTTTTGGTAAGGCACCTAAGATGAAGCCCACATTTGCTGGAGTCCCCCTGGTCTGATAGCAGTGTTGTTAAGGTGGTGGCTTTACACTGTTTGTTTTCAGTTTTCCCTCCTGCTGAATAGTTTTTGTTTCAGAAGTGACAATTCTGGTACCCTCCATTAGCAATCAATTAAAGCTGTTAATTTCCCATTCTTTGCATTTTATTGTTATTGCATCATTACTCTTTCTAAAGAAAAAATAGGAAGGGTAACTTTGTGTCATACTGGGAAAAGCAGGGTGAAGGGCCAGATTAAGCCCTTTCTATTGGATAATAGTAGCTTTCTGCATCTACGGGGGGTCTGAGAAGCTGTCACATGGCACAGGCTTGGTTTGGAAGCACAGCATATATTCCTTGCGAAATAACCTTTGAAGATTTCATAGAGCTAAAAGCACATACAGCTTGTCTGTCTTATTCTGACCTCTGATGTGATAACCAAGTTCTTTCATTTGTGCTTTGGTTTCAGAGAGAAAGGTTGACTTCCTTGAGAAAAATCAAGATCACTGCTCCACTACATCACAGAGTAAGCTGGAAAATAGTTACCTAGTCTTTCCCTGTAATTAAGTGAAAATTACAGAATTCTTTCCCTTTCCTCTGCTTATGTTTTTTGCTGAGCCCTGGGACACCCTGTCTGGGAAGGTGGAAAGGGGCCCAGGAGGCAGATCCAAATGGAAGCTGAAGAAGGCAGCACATGCCAGAGCCCTTCTATGAGGTTATTCAACTTGCTGACCACAGAAAATGACCCACTTTTTCTTTTGCCTTTTTTGACCGGGTTAGGAAATGGAGTTGGCTCATGGGACAGTCAGTAAGTGCAGAACATGTACTAGTAGCATTGTGGGGGTGAGCTGAGGAAGGGAGCAAAGCCTTTGCTTTTGGTAGCAGTGAATGTTAGATGAGTTTGTAAACATCACCTTCCCTTCTAGCCTTTCCCTGAGTAATGGCGGCCTGCTATGATTGAATTAGTTGTCTTGTACTCCTGGAGAGGAGCAGCATTTTTCTTTGCTGGCAAACTCCAGTCTGTTCACCTAGTGACCGATCCCTTCTGTTTCAGATTTTTATCTTTGGTTGTGTGGATTTGTTGGTTTGGGTTTTTTTTCTTCCCTCTTTGAAGAGTACTTGAAAGAGAGGGGAAAAAAATGTTCTGAATTCTTACTAGCCTTCTGTTCTTAATGTCTTGGCACTTGTTTCTATCCTGAACACATATAGGTAAACAAAGTCTTGTAAATCAGAATTCAATCTGGAGAACCTGGGGGGTCTTTCAGGGTTGGTTTTTTTTTTTTTGGAAACCACAGTGCCTGCTGGAAGAAAAGCTCATCTTGTAGCTGCTCATCTGTGAAGTGCCTTTGAAAAATGAATTGATGCAGGGAGTTCTTGCCAGTCTTGTACTTTTTCCTTTCCTGTGCCAGAGGTAATAGGTGCTGCAGGAGTGACCAGCTGTGTGTTGGGTGAAGAACTTCAGAAAATCACTTGAAACTCTGAAAGCTCTAAGGTGTCTGCAGTAGTTATGCCTTTTGAGTTAGGCAAGACAAATAATTTGCTTGGCCTTCATGCAAACTGTGTTGTAAGTAAGGCAAGATTCTTCGGTAGGGTAGGATCTGTTTTTTAGAATACTTATTGAAATACCTTTTCCTTTAGGGTATGAATCACAGCTGTCTCCTAAATGTGAAACCTAGTCTCTGCAGACAAGGCTACATTGTAAAATATTACAGAATTGAGGTGATTTTGATCTGTTAACTATTAGAAGACTTATATAAGCTTAGCCAGTTACAAGTTCCATGTCTGTGCCCCCATCAGGGCGGAGAGGTTGAAATTACAGAATAGAATAGCTCATTAAACCAGTTAAACTCCGGCTTAAACCAGAGCTGCTTTTAGCACCTTCTGAGATTACGTTCATACAGAAACAAGGTTATAGAATTTATTTCAGTGTTCTTGAATAACTACTGCAGGGTGTGTTTTTTCAATTTATTCTCAATAGTGTCACTGACAGTATCCTGATTTGGTTATTAAAGAGCCTTCAGCTTTGAACCAGCTGCTGTAATTCACAAGGAGTCAGAAATCCTTGTGTCTTTTTAATTAACTGACTAAATACAGAAAACATGCTGACCAATAATTGCACTGTATATATTCATACTGGTCTCTTGGGAAAGTTATCCATAACAGTGTGTTATGAACAATGTCCCTTGTACTTTGCTGTCTGAGCTCATTTAAATAAATAGACCAAAAGTATATTTTGATGTTGAAAGCTTGCATTTTGCTTTAAAAGTATAATTCATGCCAAGAAACTGACTGCTGATGAAGCAGGCCTCTGACCCAACGTAGATCAAGAGGGAATATGAGACTATGCCTTTAACATATAGCTTTCCTTTTGCTACTTACAGATTGCATTATGTTGTTTTCCTAATAAGTGTGTTAAGTGAGCTTCCATTTTTCTGTCCCTTAAATTCCTGAGCAGAATCAGGAAACTTAATTGGGGCATTGGATCCTTGTGCAGAAAATAACAGATCGTTAAATCTGTCTTATACTTGAAATGCCTCTGGCTTTATGTGCATAACTTTTCAAGAGTTAAAATCTTTGGGGGTGGTTTTTGATAGGTTTGGGACTTGTGCTTTTTGTGCTAGATTGTCAAGATGTCTTAAGAACTGACATTTGGCAAAGAGCATTGATGGAGAGTTGGTCTGCCAGTTGAATGGGACTTCTCAGGCTAGTAATAGTGGTGGAGGAGTCATTTTCCTTGCTCAAGACTAACCTTGCTTGAGCATAGGAGGGTGAATGATGCAGAAAAGAACAGAAAGCCCCATACTTGATACAGCCCTGCCTGGGATGAGGTCACAGCCTTGCCTTTGCTCCTGCTTAGCAGACTGTGTTCACTTCAAGGTGTTGTGCAAGGGTGCTTTGTTAACCTTCCTGTAAGCTCTCTAGAAGTTTGTATGTAAAAGTATAACTAAGAACAGCTTTTTCAATGATAATACTGCAGTTTGGTCGTTTCAACTCCCTGCTAAACTCCCTGCTGGAAGATTGATTATAATTATTGCCTTAGTATTTTTCTCATATTTCTTTGTTAATCTCTTAACAGGCAGAAGTAAATCTCGAGATCAGCCCAGTATAGGGAAGCTGTCACAGCCTTTGGCCAAAAGTAAGACTTCTGCTTTCACTTCTGTTTCACTCATGTGTTCCATTTAACCGTTTTCATGCCAGTTCAAGTATTAGATTTCCTGGTAGCTGGTGTTAAACTGATGGTCCTTGCCAGAACAGATGACTTGCTCGCTAGGGCATGTGCTTTCAGCCCGAAGGAAGGAAGGGTCTTATATAATAGGTAGCATTTCCACCTGAATTTAAGGTCTTCCATCTGTAGTGTTTACAAGATTTGCTACAAGATTACAACTGAGGCAGGTTTAGCCATGTTCTTATTTAAGAGCTGTTGTGCTGCTGTCCTGATTAAAGTTCAGGTATAGAAAGGCAGCATAAGGTATACAGTTTGTTCTTGTTTTCAGGGAGGTTGGTATACTTTGTCACTAATTCGACTGGGAACAGAATCAAGCCTTACCCTTGCAGTAGGTCAAACAAGTGTTAATTTAACTCTTCAAATAGAAAATCAAATCAAAATATCTGATACTGTATATGGTTCTTGTGCACTGTTTGGTGTCTGTGCTCTTTGTGAAGCTGACAGATCCAAAGACCACAGATGTTTTCTGATAGTGTTTGAGATGCAAATACTGCTGCAGAAAGTATTTTTACCCGTATGGGAATAGAGAGAAGAAATAACAAAACAGAAACCATTCTAGTGATGCTAGGTTTTGTACAGGGCTTTTTATGCAGACCCTAAATGCAGGAAAAAGCTGGACCTTTTTCAGAACCATTTTAAGCTTTTAGTTTGGATTTGATTAAACAGAGTGGAGTGTTGATGAACTTTTGGAAGAGCTCCTTTTTCAAAAGAATGTCTAACTTCTTAGTCAATCTGGAAATGTGTAAAAATGTCCTTTTTAATGCTGTTACTTCAGTAAGTTACTACGGAATTTCAAAGTTGGTGTAGTTTTTTTTTTAACTAGAACGTTGTCTCTTTTGCTCTTCAACTACTGTACCAGTAGCTTGAGAGTGGGATGAGTACATTGAATTCTACTGTCTCCTCTTATTTCCCCCTCACTTGTTGACTTCTGATTCCTTTTAAAATATTTTCTTCCTGTTTGTTCCTCCTTTTTGTAGATGATGGTAAATCGCAGAGTGGATTTCACAAGAGCTGGACTGTGTTACTGGTTCTGTTAATTGTGTCTTGTCTGTCATTGTTTTATGTCCTGTTGAGTGGAATACCAAGTCTTTGGGATACAACTTTGTCAAGTAGAGATACTCAAATTCTGCAAGTGTTTCGGGCCCAGATGAAGAAAATAAAAAATACGTACCAAAGTCAGGACCCCGGTCTGTGGAAGAGAACCCATGTGTTCCTTGAGAAACACCTTAATGCTTCCCATCTGCATTTGGAGCCAGCCATCTTACTGTTCACAGCTGGCCAAGAAGCTGAGAAAGCGCTGAGGTGCCTAAGTAACGAGATTGCTGATGCTTTTGCCTTCTCCCAGAATGCTACTACAATCAAAATTAATGGGGCAGACAAAGCCATAATGGATAGTGACACTGTCAAGCTGGAGGTAGATAATGAGCTCAGCTCTGGGTTCAGAGAAGGCAAGAAGGTAGCAGTGGTGCATCGATTTGAGTTACTGCCTGCAGGCTCCACCTTAATCTTTTACAAGTACTGTGACCATGAAAATGCAGCATTTAAGGATGTGGCTCTTCTGCTGACAGTTCTCCTGGATGAGCAGTCGCTGAGAAAGAGCATCACCTTACAAGAAGTTGAGGAGAAAGTCCGGGATTTCCTCTGGGCAAAGTTTACCAGTCCAGATGTTCCTAGTTCTTATAATAGCATGGACACAGATAAGCTGAGTGGACTGTGGAGCCGTATATCTCATCTTGTGTTGCCTATTTGGCCTGAAAAGGCCCTTCCTGTGGAGGGATGCACATAAAAGTTATTGGAGACGACTCGGGAAAGGAGGAAGACAGAAAATGTTTGTTAGAGTGGCTGAACAGGGAAGAACTTACTGCAGCTGCTAAGCTCAAGCAGCATACAGTCCTTTCTGTGCAAAGATATTGTACCAGCTGTCAGGTTGTTTCTGCAAAAGTAACTGGGACTTCTCTAAATTAACTACAGAATGTAAGCAATGAACTTCCTGGTTGTTTGTAAGTTGTGTTCAGTGACTTATTCAGGCTTGGTGTCCTGAAGCTGGAAGTAAGCATCCACTAGTGCAGAACCACTCATCTGCTTCTGAAGCTGTCTTGGTGCACTATTGGCTTTGCTATGAGGACCCTTTTCAGGTGGTGCATAAAGCTGGTATTGTATTTGACAAGGTAATAGAACGCAAAAACATCACCTTCATCTGCCAGAATTGCTTACTTTTCTTCTAACATAAGAAAAAAACATAAACTGAAAATTATGCTAAAGTGATGTGGGTATAAGCAAAAGCTTTTTCTTGATCCATCTGATCACAACATAGATGTCATCTGTCTCTGGCAACCTCTAGAAGTGGCAAAATTGCTTGAAAGATTTGTAACTTGTAGAGAACCTTTCAGCAACCATTTATTGCTTAAATGAGCCTGCCCCAACAGTTGTGGAGAATGAGAACAGCTGAGGTACAATGTATTGCTTAACCTTAGTAGTACTGATGGCAGTTAAATAATCCCTCACCACCTCTCTGCCTCACTGCTTCCAAGAATTCTCTGCTCTTTGTCAAATTTCTGCAAGTCTTAAAATTTGGGGAGAAATTATAAAATGTCAGCTCTGTGTGTACTAAGTACCTGTTGCATCTCCTTTCCGAACAGAAGTGTAGGAAGGCATAGGTTATTTCTCATTTTAATCAGATAATTATTTTTGCATCAAGAGAATGTATTTATTTGTCATATTTGGTATCCTATTAAAATAGCCTTTCTTCGTTTGTTTGCATATAACCTGCTGTTTGATATATAAGCTTCTAGTGAAGAACAGATTTGCAATGAGTGTTTTAAAAATACTTTTTAGTGTGCCTCATGCCAAGAATCCCTCACACCAGACTAAAAATGTGTATTTGTTTCTATTGTATTTTGTGTTTTGTTTTTTTTTTAAAAAAAGAGAATTGCAGCACTTCCATGTCATTGCTGTTTGTGTACACTCTTGAACTATTGGTCCATGTGCATTTGGTTTTATTGAGTGAAGGCTGCCCTCAAATAAACAGGATGTGTTCTTGTAACAGCTGAGAGATTAGTGATTCTTGGACCTATCCTTATTCACAAGCCCCTTGAGCTGTCCTGTTGCAAAAAGTGCTCTTAACCAGGAAAACCTCTTGAGGTGCTGGAGCTTCTGGCTTCTTTACGCAAGCAAAGGTTTGGGGTGTTACATGGAGTGGACCAAAATCACCTGGAGCATATAAAAGAGCACAGTTTGAGAGAGACAGACCTGTGGACACTTAAAACAGAGGTGGATTTGTTCTAACCACTGAGAGCCAGCAATGTATAGTGCTTTTTATTTTAATGGGAAGAAATATAAACAGTAAAAAGACATGGAAGTGCTTTTGTTCTGGGTGTTTAAGAATTGCTCAGGAAGGAAAAGATGGCATTTACATTTTGGACATTTCACTGGACAAGTTAAAAAAAAAAAAAACAACCAACTGTGACTTATTTCTGAGTGTCTCCTGATAGCATATTTGTTTGTATATTATGTAAACTATTTTAGTACTCATTAAAAATAAATTTACTTGTTTGTTTTATAAGCTGTTTTAATATTTGCCCATTGAATTTTAAGTGGTCAGACTTTTGTTTTACATGTTTAAGATTGTTCCTTTTACCTTTGACCAAATCCAGATGCCTAAAATACAACCTCTTCCAAAATTTAGAACTTCTAAGAAACTTGAGTGGGGTGACAGATGCTGGGATGCAAATGCATGTATTTGGTAATATCAGGGGTTTTCTCTTAACAGGGCACAATTGTGTTGTGCCACAGTGTGTTACAGGAAATTATGATAGCTTTGAATTGTCTTTTACTTGGTGTTCTTGTATTATTCTGCAGTTCTGATTTCAGCTGGAACTAATGATAAGAAATGGTTCACTTGTTTCATTAGGATGACACAAGAGTCAGCAGCTGACAGAAGGGATGACTTAATTCTTGTTCCACTCCTAGCTGCGTGTTCCTGTATCTTTACTGTTGTGAAGTAGTGCACTGTGAATTGACTGGAGGAACAGCCCTACTAGAAACTAGCTTAGGAAAAAATATGTATTTAGCAGAATTAGCAGCCCCAGAAAAGACTTGAATCTCCTGCTTTCCTGTCATAATTTTATACGTATACTAATAAAACATATGTAAACCAGGTTATTTTCTGTTTCTAAAACTATAGGGTATTAAAGAGCTATGTTACCCTGTTTCAAGACAAAATAGGAAGGTGCCTGGAAACTGAAGACTTAATGTTCTGCTTAATGTGCCAGACAACAGAGAATCACTTCTTTTTGTTTTGCTTTAACTTGCAAAAATGAGGTTTATTTCCAAATATATGGTGTGTTGCTTAGTCTGGAAAAATAAATCAAAAGCAAGGTGCTCTACACAGTAGCCTCTTCTGGAGGAGGGGAAGGTTTGGGATTATAAGGCTGTTCCTGGTGTTGAAGAAGTAGGTCCTTTTCATAGCTCTGTGTGGCTTTGTCCTTAAAAGGCTGTCATTAAATATCCACAGGGACTTAATGAAGATCTCATTAAGTAACTCCTCCTCAGGCAGAGGTGAAGAGTAATGTCTGTCTGTGTTGCTCATAGGCAACTGATAACTATCCTCCTTGTATAATTATTTCATTGCCTGCAGCAAACATAGCCATTTGATGTTTTCCAACTGTAAAATGCTTTGGCTTCTAGAGCAATCTCACTTCTGAAGTTGAACTGTCCCTAACTGTCAGCAGCTCAGCAAATTAAATAGTCTGTGACAGCAAAAATGTGCTTGTATAGAGTAAAGATGCAAAGTCTGGCCTTGGGACTGAGAAGAGGATGTTTCTTGTTCTACGAGTTTACAGCATACAGACTTCGGGCAGAACAC
The DNA here is from genome assembly GCF_949628215.1 of Phalacrocorax aristotelis. Classification (NCBI taxonomy): domain Eukaryota; kingdom Metazoa; phylum Chordata; class Aves; order Suliformes; family Phalacrocoracidae; genus Phalacrocorax; species Phalacrocorax aristotelis. Next base: position 32,195,620 of record NC_134281.1, read on the forward strand.
TGTCTTTGGAGAACAGAACCAGCCACACACCAATTGATGGAAAAAATTTCCAGCACTCTGCAAATTGGACTGGAAAACGCAAACTGCTCCTTGGATTGCGAGCAGAGGGATGCCTGCAGCTGGTGGGAGCCCCCTTGCAGGTAGCCAGCCCAGGTGGAAGGTGGAGTGTGGCCACTCTTCTGCTACTCCTGCTGTTGCCATCCTACAGGTGCTCAAAGGCAATACCCATTATTGCCTTCAGCAGGGGATGTTGTAAAAGGGACGTAGAACAATGCGCAGCCCTGCCGTTGTTACTTTGTCTCTCTTCCCTGCCTTGAGTCACGTTGCACTGAGCAGTGGAGTTTTGAGCATGCTAAGTAGGTTCATTAAAAGGACTATTCCCCCCTCCCCCCCCCATTTTTTTCACACCAACAAAGCATTTGCTCATTTTCCACAGATTTAAAAAAAAACTATAGTTTTCATACACTCTTCTTTGAAAAATGTTTTGAGCTAATAATCGATTCAGCTCAAACTGAGTGCGGAAGGCAAAGTGAGCTCCATGTGAAGGTAGGCATAAAAGTATTTTCTGTACAGAATGCAGCTATGTGCACTGTCTGCAGTGCAATTGGCAGTACGCTGTATTTAGGAAAAAAAATCTGATTTTGGAGGTGTGTAATGGTACATGAACAACTTGCCAGATGAGCAACTTGCCAGATTCTGTGCTAAGACCCTGTAGCACAGTTGGAAAGTTATGAGAATAAATTTGAAGTGATTCCTTCTATTTTATAAGCCAAAACCATGCAGAGAACAATTTTTCATGCATTGTTTCTGCTGTAAGACAAACTGCAAAACCGGGGGGGGAGGTGTTCCTATAGTCCTCACAGCTGTCCTGTGTCCTGTTTTATTGTCAGCTCCTGACAGTTGGATTTATAATTGAATGCCTGAACAACCTTATTCCGTGTCCAACAGGTGGAAGCACCCTTCCCCAAATTCCTCCATGGCTCTTGGGAGCCACGTCAGTCAAGGCAAGGGGGGAGGGAGTCTGGGGGGGCTCCAGCCTTTCGGCTGCAATAGCCAGCTGCCCCTTTCTAATTTTAGATGGGGTGTGCAAGAGTAGTATGGAGTGGAAAACTTTCCAAACCTCTCTCTTAAAGCTGCAATAGCCAAGTTGGTGTAAGATGAGATTGTGGCTCTTTAGTTTTAACTTACTGTTTCCATCTAGCACTTTTAGTGCTCCGGCAGTGCTTGCTGTGGTTATCTCCATTGCTTTGCAATTTAGCGAGCAGTTCATCAAACTGGAGCGTGTTCAATTCTTCCTTTTCTCTCAGCTGTGTCTGTTTGCAGGTAAACAACTTCTTTATTTTTAATCTTAGAGAATTTTACAATATTATTGTATTTTCGATAACAGTATCTTTCTCTTCTCTTTTCGTGTGGTGTTTGCCTGTCAGAGCTTTATGCCCGTTGGTAGGGAATCTTTGAAAAAGTAATCTGAAGTTTTACAGTTAAGTTCCACTGACAGATACAGAGAATGAATAGAAGGCATATAGAAGCAAAAACAGTAGACAAACATTGCCCTTTAATTTTATCTGGCTGACTGAAAACAAATTATTTTTATGTTTGAGAAAATCCTAATGTGATGCCTTGTTTGCCTGAAGATGAGAAGGAGCATGAAACTAGATTAACTGTTTCCAAGCAGAAAAGAGAAACTATGTTTAAAAGCATAATTAAAGAGGTAGTGCATTACAAAAGTGCTGAATAATTTAAATAGGTTGCCAATCCAGCAATATTAAGCAGTAAATTTAAGCAAACACTAGGTGATGACAGGGAATGTAATAATTTAATTTGCCCTAGTCTGCGATCAGGGCTCCCATACACTGTAGTAATATTGTTTTCATTGACTGAAATTGTCATCATTATTATTAACAGTCTTGTCCTGCGTTTGGCAGGAACAGGTTTGCTCTTTGAGGACTCAGGAGGGAATTAGGCATTACTTACTGCTTTTTCCCATTGGAGCTGTGTTCATCTTTCGATGTTCATGTACTTTTTCCCTCATCTGGCAAAATAAAATCCTTTTCAAAGGTTTAACCACTGACATCTCAAGCTTACCTCTTGTTTCAAAGGAGGTATGCTTACGCTGGAAAATACACTCTGTAATTAGTTTGTGTATGTAAAGGAGCCAAATTAAGGTTAAATGGGTATCCTGTAATTGTGACATGATTAAGTTCTGCATTGCCTAAGGTTCACAGTTGTAATGGTCTCTCAGCGTTTAGGGTGTTTTTGTGTGGTGTTCCCATATTGGCATAATTTATATGCAAAATGTTGACTATTCACAAGAGGAGGGGCTATCTAAAAATAATTGAATCCTTTCTAGTTAAGAAAAAAGAAAAAGCTCCAGTAGTTTTAGTTATCCTTTAGTGGTTGGGGTAGATAACTCTCTACCCCCTTGCTTCCCCAAGAAATTTGGCATCTGTAGTGAAGCAATCATGCTAATGACTGAAAACCAGACTCTGGTGAAGTTGTAGGAAAGGTCTGAAAGACACATTCCCAAAAATAACTGTAGGAAGAATTTATTTTTTCCTATTATAACTTTCCTTCTTCAGTGAAAATAATTTTGTTACAGCTGGATAACAGACCTATTTTTGAAACATGGGTGGTATTAACGCAGTCTATGTGGAATCTATGCAGTAGAAGATAGTACACTAACAAGCTCTTCCGTCTTTATGATGACTGTTAAAAGTGAAGCAAATTGGTGGTACTCAAGTCAGCTCTGTGAAGTTTTGCAAATGGTGTTTATTTAAACTTAAATATGGCAACTGGGAGCCTGTAATCAGAGCCTCTTTCATTTTGCAAAAAAGATTAGAATATTTTTATTAAGGTGACTTAGCTATGAATACAAATGACTAAAAAAAAAGGTGCCCTAGTTTCGACTGGAGCCGCCTCAGGAATGCCAGCATCAGCGTTGGCACTGCTTTGCAGCGGTGATTTAATAAGCATTGCCAAGTCCTGTTCTCGCATCAAAAGCGAATACCCTGCCGCAGCTCGTCATTTTTACACGATTTGCATGTGGCCTGAACCGGCGAGTCAAGCCTGCACAACCGGGGGGGGAAGCTTCGAGGAAAATATTGGAGGTTTTTCTGAGGTTGAGGGCGGGCCTGGCGCCCAGACGACCGTGAGGGCTTGGCCCCCCCCGGGCCGGTGGGGTGACCGGGGAGGCGGTGGGAGGCCTAGCCGCCCCCGCCCCGAGGCCGGGAGCCGCCGCCGGCTGCCTCGCCCGGGGCCGGGCTGCGTGGGCTTCGGGGCACCATGAAAGGTGCGTTCGGCCGGCGCCGCCCTCAGCCCTTCCCGCCGCCTGGGGTGCACCTGCAGCGCGGGACCGGGGCGCGCCGGGCTCCGCTCCTCGCCTCAGCACGGCTTCGGCAAGGTAGGCGGGCTGCGGGGCCGCCTCGGGTGAGAACCGCACAACATGGCCGCTGGCGGGGCTGAGGCTCAGGGCGGTGGGGAAAGGGAAGCCATGTTGGGAAGGTCCGCGGCGGCCCGGTTCTCGCGAGATTTGGCCGGTTGCTCCCGCCCTGCCCCGCGCCGCCGCCGCCGCCGCTCCGTGTCAGTCGCTGGCCGGTAATGGCGGCGGGCTGGCGCCGCTGAGGGGGCTGCGCGCCGGCGGGCAGCGGAGCCGAGCTCGAGGCGCCGCTGCCACCTCCCGCCGCTGTTCTCTCTGCTTTCTGCGGGATGTGCCGCGACCTGCCTCGGGGGCGGCAGGCTTCGATTGCCGCCGCCGCCGCTGCCGCCACCAGGTGAGGAGGCGCCGGGAGCGGCCCCGCGCCGCCGCCCCAGGCCGCGCTGGGTCCGGCGCCGCTGCCTCCTGCCGTCCCGCCGAGGGCCGGGGCGCCGAACGAGGTGGAGCCGGGGCGGGGCCGGCGGCGGGGGCCGGCTCTGGCCGCTGCGGGGGCCCGGCGGGCCCGGCCGGGGCCTGGAGTGCCGGCGGGCGGGCGGCGCTGCCGGCTGTCACTTGGCCCGGCCTCTGCCGGGCTCCGACCGCAGCCGCTTTACCGTTAAGTCTCTTTCTTTTTCTTCTAGTTTTCATTTGTTTTACTACTGCTTATTGTATTGGGGTAGCGGAGGGAGAGTAGGGAACTCTAGTTTCACTGTTGTCTTTTCGCCTTGTATGGGGAAAACCGCCGAAACCGGGTTTTTCTGTGAAGCTGTGCTGGCTGCGGCTCGCTGTCCGCCGGCCGGGGCCGGGGCGGGCACAGCTGGGCCCCGCTCCCCTCGGAAACCGCCCCGCTCTGCGGAGCCGGGCTTCGGACGGCCCTTTTAAAGGTTAAATGTAGGCTCTGCTTGTGGCAGTCCTGTGGGGTTCCAGACCCTGGGCTGTGGCTTGCTGGGGCTGGGAGAGGAGGAGTAGGACGGGGAGCTCTCGCTGTCTCCCTACTTGAGTGCTTCTTGCATCCCTGGGTGACATCTGCCCCGACTTCCTTGGTACCATTCAGTTTGGCTGTTGGTGGCATAAAGGTTTTTATACTAGCATGACTGTGGCTTTTTTCCTGCGGATGTGGTTTTCTGTGGTATAATGCCTACTGTTGATGTAGTTTTCCCGGGATACTTAATCTCTTTCTCTCCTTGGATATAAGCTGCATCTCAGCACCCAGGCATCTCCTGGCACACTGTGTATGTACGTGCATGTAGAGGCTTATGTGTCAAATAGCTTCATTGAGTAGATGAATGCTACAGTGTCTTGTACTTGAAAACTTAAAACTTGACTGGTCAATTATGCATTTTGGTCATCTTAAACTACTTCACAGGGCTACAGAGCATACAGGCTTGAAAACTTGTTCAGGAGACTGTACGGTGACCAAAAGCCTAGTACTTGTTGGACAAACATGTGAGGAGCTGTAGATGGTCGGGTTCTTGTTCGTTGCGTTGCATGCGAGGTCAGAGTGTGTTCCGACTGTCTGCGTAGACAGGCTAAGTTATATGAACTGCTCGCTCTTCCATATAGTTCTGGTTGCTACAACAGTTTCATTAGGTAATGCTGTAGATAATTAAATGCAACTGAGGGTGTGGCCATGCAAACACTGTAAACTGTTGAAGGCTTCAGTTTCTGTGAGTGACGCTATATTAGACAAAGGTATGCTGCATCCACTGAATAGAACAACATAAATTATGTTGTAATGACACATTTCTGCATGGGGCCAAGGTACTGTGGAAATTGCATTGCTGATTGGTATAAATCTTCTGGTAGACTCCCTAGGCTAGGTGTGGTGGCAACTGAAAGAACATGATTTTAAAACTATAAAACATTTTGTATGCGTGGATTTGTTTTGCTAAGCTTTGGTGCATACCTGAAGTATGCTGCTGTAACACTGGGAAGACTTGACAGATACAACAGTCGCAATGTGGATCATGTCTTTCATGGTTTGAAATAACTATCAGCAATTTGTACCACCATATTATAAGCATGCCTTTAAACGGATAAGAATCTAATCTTGGAATTGCCACTTCTACTCCAAAGGTTTTGTTGACTCGGGTAGAATGAACTTTCTGCATCTCCGTGCACCCCTCTACCAGACATGCTGCTGGTTTCTGCAAAGAAAGTTATGCTTTATCCGCACCTGTGGATAAAGTCATTAGTACGATTAGTCTCATTGACTTCAGTGTGTCCAGATGAGGCTGTAGTCTTATTAAGATCTTTAAAGTTAGGCATGTGTTTGAAATCAGGTGCGTTAGGGCACATAGTGCTAGATCTATTTTGTATTGCCATATCTACGGCAGTGAGGTGAAGCTGCACAATGTATGGTGAGCAAGCATGATGCTCTGCTGCTGCTTCGCTTCCCCTACTTTGACCAGTTCTGGCATTGACCACGCAGCAACCTGATTCAGTTTGATAAACTGGTAGAAAACTAACCCAACAACAACAAAAAAAAACCCACAAAACCAAAAAACACGGAACAATTTTCTGCTGGGTTAGTGAGTTGAACTGGCTTGTGACGCAGTTGGATGAGCACTGCATCTATCACAGAGGAGTGGTGAGGTTACTAGGGAGGATTATATGCGTTCCTTCATCACTGTCAAGTTGCTAAACCTGCTCAACTCTACCTTAGAAATTTGTATCAGGAGTGTGACTTTTTTGTCAGTACAGCAGTGCTGTTTGAACTGTCCTACCGATGTACTTTAACTGATGTAATTCATGCTATTTGAACCAATATAAGCTGTGTTAATATGAGAACAAGTATAGTGGTATAATAACAGTAACAGAAGGGTTTTGTTAGTTGAGTGCAGAGGAAGCTTTCCCAGTACAGTTAATATATTAGGCATGTGGCTGGATCAGAATGTCTGAGTGTAAAATTTATCCATAGATGTAAGTGCTTGGAAGATGTATGTGTATCATTGTGCTAATGATATAATAGACTTTAATCGACTACTTGATTGGGAACAAAATTAATTGTATGCATAAGTCTGAAACTTTTGTCAATATACTGGTGAAAGAATAGAGCAAATAAATGAACTAATCAATTATACTAGGTCAATTGAAACTTAGTGAAAGCTAACAGAAATTCTGGCTGTGTTTTGGCTTCATAAGAACACGCCTCACTGAGGGCAGAATTTTATACTAAGTCCAATCCATGGCAAAAGTGTAAAAGTTCAAAGAAAAAAAAAAGTTATATTTTGCTCTGATATTTTCCAGTCATTAACACGATGTGTTATGTTTGCTAACAGCAAAATACATCAGGTGGAATTGTCAGAAAAATCTGCATTTAGGGTTTAGGCACTTAAAGATTTTAATGGGATGGAATTATTTAAATATGAGAAAATATTTTCTTGATGGTTTTAGCTAGTTCAAGAAAAAGTCTTCTCAGCAGAGTCGTGGTACCAGTCTCTGCAATGCCACGTCAGATGCAGTGCTGATGGTCTCTGTTCAGATTGTCATGGGGGTTAGGGTGGTGTTTTTTTGACATCTCATGTTGTTATTGAGACATTTTTCAGACACTACTTCTGAATGCAATTTCAGAGCAAAGGCATCAAACTTAAGAAAGTGACATTTGGAATGTTTTCCCTGAAGTTTTAATGCACTTTATTCTGCTTTGAAAGAAAATAGTGATCAGTCCGCAGTTGACACAGCTGCAGATGAAGTTGCTGTTCTGCTTGTATGTCCTTGGTGGTGTTGAGCAGTTGAAAGCTGTTGGCTTAAACTCTCAAAATTGGCAGGTCTGGTTCTAGTACTTGGCTCAGAGGATTGCCTGGGAATTCTAAGAAGACTCCCTCAGAGTGGAGTGTTCCTTGGGAGGTGAAGGATAGCGGATGCCAGCCTTTCGAAGGCAGGACTTGTTGAAGAATTTGAGCATATTCTGCTGAATTGATTTATTAAGGGCTGCAAGAATTTAAATCTTCTAATGTGCAGTTTCTAGTAACTGGAGATGGAACGAGTGAACTTTTGAAGGCCAAGGAAATAAATGCAGAGTATTTTATTTGTTTTTGAAACTAGGGTGTGTTGCTTATTTTCTTTTCGATCATAAATGCAAAGCTCTTTGAAGTAAAAAAAACAACAAAAAAGAACCCCAACCAAACCAAAAAACCACAGAACTTCTGAATGGATCGGCAAACCCTCATGTGCATCTCTGTAATAAATGGACACATTCTCTGTGCCTTTGTGCTCTGATTTCTTCATGAACAATGAAGCGAGTTATGCTAGCTGTCACAATGTTCATGTCAATAGATTTCCTCAGAGTACCTCCTAGCATGCAACGCACCAGAGTAAGACATTCAATGCATTTTCCTTTCAGTAAAACCGCTAATCCATTTTTTAGTGCCAGGGTTGTTTTCATCACTTCTATATCACTTGTGATGAAGCAGGGACACTTTTGCAAGTTGCCGTGGCTTCTTATAGCAAAAGCGTATTGTAAATGTCCATCCTCAGCGTATAGTTGGAGAGAATCAGATTCAGTAATGTTTCATTTATAGAAATATCTTCACTATAGTGTGGATGCAAACTTAGTAGCTGACTGATGCCAGTGGCTTAATCTTAGAGCTCATGAAACATATTGGTATTTTTCTACTATATTTTCTGACATATGATGGATGTATGACTGTTGATATAATTTATCTTCCTGGTTAACAGTTAGAGGTAGTGACATGTGCTTTGTAATTCTTTACTGCTTTTCTGTCTGTAAGTGTGTATCTTGATTGTTCATTTCTTTTTACTACCTTAACATCCCTAAAAGCTTTTGTATGTTTTTCTAGCTTGAGACAGATAAAAACTTATTGGTATGTTTCTTCTACTTTTGAAGCTTTTTTTGTTTTAATTATTATTTTCCAGAGTTGGAATGTGAGTCCTTCTGGTATATTTACTGTTTGCACTACAATACAGAATACTGAGTATTATCTAAAACTTTGCTTGTTCAGAGCAGCTAGCATCCACAAGCTCCTTTGGCGTTGTTGGTGTTTGTTACTTCCAGTTTTTCCTTGTGTCAGCTTTACATAATTGTGTCCATTGACATTACGTACAGCCTTGCTGATGGGTTGCAGTGCAATCTAGACCAGTAAAATATTTCTAAATCGAATAGTATTAGCAGCCAGTCAGATTAAATACCAGCAAAACTTCTTGTAAAGGCATTCTGAATAGTTTGAACCCATTGACTCTTTAGCTTAGCACCACTTAAAAATCATGAGAAGAAAAATCCCCAACTTTGTAGCCAAAACAATTTTGGAGGCACAAAGCAGAGATTACAGACTAGAGATAATACGGTGGAGAGGTATTAAGATGAAGTTTGCATCTGTGAAGCATTGTACGGTTGGACTTGTACTTGGATTTTGAATATTAAGTCCCTTTCAGAACCTTTGCCCCTGAAATACATTTCATTTGAAGGCTTATTATATAAATGAGCATTGTAAGAAGGTGGGGAGGACCTGTGCGACTCTGCAGAGTTGCTATAGATTCTGGAGGCGTGGCGCTATTTTGACAAGTACGTCGTGCATTTTGTGTGTTGTGCTGGAACTTGTCCTCAGTCCTGAGGAAGGTCAGTAAATCACCTGCATCTAATTGCTTTGAGAGACAAAGTTTTCTCAAAATATGTTGAGGCAAAAAAACCCGAAAGTATGTTACTCTTGTATCAGAAAACATTTTAAAAGCCCATGAACATAATCAAATAAAGTCTTAGATCAATGTATCGTAGATAGTTTTAGCTCTAATTTAAATGGGATAATGCAATATGGTAAAAGCTCATTTTCCAGAAAAATTAGTAGTTAAAGGTATTTGTATTCCAGACTCAAGCGTATCATGATTAATTGTATTCTGTGGTATTTGAGGAGACATGAAAAGTGTTTCTGGCATCTTTAAATAGAAATTCCATCACTTTCAGTGGGCTGACTCAGAAAAATAGTTTGCTCAACTAGGTCTGATTGTGTCTGTCCACCTGTGTGTGTCCTTTATTGACAGTAATGCAGGACTGTAGCTGCACAGACAGGAGCTCCACAGGGTCTTTAGGATTCAGAAGTCAACTTTCGTTTATTTGTACATGGAAACTTAAAATACTTTTGTAAACAGGAAAAAACATCCCTAAAACGTTCTATTTGTCTCTGTGCTCATTTTCCCCCATGGACAAGTGGTCTGTGCGGTGCACAGCATTGGTGCAGTGGGATGTGCTGGAGCAGGGTGTATAGACTCCCGTGGTGCCCTTGAGCTCCATTGGTACCTACACTTGTAAGAAGGTGATGGGAATGGTTCTCATTTCCCTCAGTCCCACGCTCCTCGAGGTAAAGCCAATAGCAACTTCAAGCATTTGGTCTTGGGGAAAAACTCTAGATTGTAGATTACGATACATGACAGCAGCTAATACAGGACTGGGACTGATCCAGCTGTTCCCCGATTCTTCCATTCCTTCTCCTTCTGCTTGTGCAGAGGTTGTAGCTTATGGTATGACATAACTAAAACTAAGAAAGCAAAAAGAACAAAAAAGCTACTTTCAGACTTTACTGGATTCCCAGTCCACTTTGCTTTACTACGTAATCCCATTGACTTTCTGCCTGAATAAGGCAAGAGAGACCAAGGCATAAAGAAAGGAAAAGATGGCTTCTTTTATTGGCACTGCAGTCTTATTGTAGCTTAAGCTGTGTGAAGTGCTGACCTCGTGTGCTATATACCCAATTTGTAGCAATATCTGCCACTTTGGAGATTAAACATTTAAGAATATCCCATAGAAGTCAATATTAAATTTGTTTCTCTCCTTACTCTTAGCAAAGCTTCACATTTTCCCGTTCATTTGGTATCCCTGTGTTTTTACAAGAAACAAGGTCTTGAGGAATACTGTTCCCTGTGCATACTAGTTTTTGGGGTTTTTTTGCATAACCACTAAACAATAGTGAAAATAACAGTGGGCAATCTCTTGCTCACATTCTCTGCCTTCTCTGAATCTGTATGATTCAGTTTCCTCTTCTGTTTCCTTGTTTCAGTGCCATGACTTCTGAGTTTCCTCTTTCCTCTTCTTATCAAGGTTGTACTACTAAGAAAAAAATTATATTGAGGGTGCTTGAAAAACTTGACAATTGGACCCATTTACCAGTTTCATTTCTTCCTTTTTGCTGCTCTCTCTGCTGATTGTTCAAAAGTTCATTAAATTTTTATCTCCTTCCTGTCTTTCTCCATTCTCTTCCTTTTTATATCTTGCTTCTCTCACCACTTTTATATCTCTTATTCCAGCCCTGTTTTTTATCTCTTGACGTTTTTGTGTACCTTTCCTAAGCAAATTTGACTTTGGTATCTCCTGCTCCTTTCATAATGCTGTCCTTACCATGTTGACTTATTATTTTGTTATCTCTCTTACCTTTCAATGTCATCCTTGGTATGTTTGGTAGTAAATTTAGTGCTTGTTTCTCATCTTTTTCTATTTGGCAGTGTTTTTCTCTTAGTTTCCATTTCCTCGTTTCTGGTGTCTTCTTGTGTGCTTTCAGATCTGTTGGTCCTTTTCAGTGTCTTTCCATGGGAACAGTGTTTGTGGAAGAGTGTGGGGTGGGGGTGTGTCCCTGGTTCTTTCAGGAGTTTGGAGTATATGCTTTTCATGGTGGTTTACACTCTGGTCCTCATCTCCATCAGTTCTGCTGTGCCTTCTCTTGTGTACTTTTTTTTTTTTGTCTCGGAAAAATGAGTAGAGGATGAGATGGGCATTTGACATGGGATTGAAATGTTGGAACAGAGTGGTGTCTGTACTTTAACTGTTCACCCAAGATAAGGCTTGGCAGACCGGCCTTTAATGAACCTATGTAGGATATCTGTCTCCTAGTGAACAACCAAATAACCAGGAGGTCAGTTCTGCTGATTCTGCAGACCTTCACCTTTTTTCAACAAACTTTTAAGATCCTTGTAGCCTAATGCAACCTGCAGATAACCTTTTGCCATCTCTGCTGTCTCCTCAGTTGTTCTTTGGCATTTAATCTGTTGAGCTGCTTTTTGTCCCCGCTTTCCTTTAACCTCTGAATTGAATAGTGTGAGATCATTTAGTTTAGCAAAAAAAAAAATCTTTTTGAAGCAGTCATTTTGGAATGTAATCTTTGCAATGTGTTTCTTCGTAAAGTTGTTCATGTGATGTCAAGACAACTTTTGTGTTGATGTGTTTTCAAATATAATTTAAACTTTTTGCATATATTTTTAGTGTGGTAGTATTTTCTAGTCAATATTAATTTCACTTTATTTTCATGTTTAACTGGTCCACTACCCTGCATGTAAATCCTGTAAACAGACATGACACCTGTGGTTTTGATTTTATTTTTTGTTTTCTCCCCCACCCCCTATCTGTACTCTCGATAGCGTTGAAGTGCCTTCTCTGTCTGGTTTAACTTCTTGTAGAGACATGGTATTGAATTATACAAGCACTTGGTTTTTGTAGGGTGCTGCTTATTAATGTAAGCTGTGACAATAGAAAGAAGTTATTCTGTTAATCTGTATGAATTCAAAGGTTGGTGGGAATCAACATGATTTGTAAGTAGGTTCTGAAAAGCTGATGAATTTCTCCCACCCTTCCAAAGGAGGGAGGGGGACACATCTAAAACCCAAACTCTTATAGTTATGAAGATGGCATCATGACTGAAAGCTACTGCCATGTTGGCTTCCTGAAACTGTAGACAGCTCCAGAATTCTCAGTTCTTCATGTCTTTTTTTCAAACAGCAGCAACCCAAGTTAAGCAAAACTGCTTGGTGGATCTCAGCTGGCTGCACTGAAGCCAGTAAGTCGTATCGTACACGTGGAGCCAGCACTGCAGGTATTCCTTGGGAGAAATAAAGCAGGATGTTTTGTGATTACTTCACAGCTTGTACAGAAAGGAGGAGAGGTTGGGGGGCCCTTTTACAGAGGGGTGTCATGTGCTTTTGAACCAAGGCATTGAGACAGAATTACTGACCATTAGTGATCATCAGCAAACATCTGTGAGTTATTAGTAGAACAAAGGTGTTCTCAAAAGTGTGTTCACCGTTTGTCTGACTTGTGTTCTGTTCAGCTCAGGTAAAGGACTGACAGCTTTTATTTGAGTGTTAGGATGAAAGGTATAACAAGCAATTTCAAAGCTTTTTAATTGATCTGGTACTTTTTGTAGAGAGTTAAGGAATACATATAGTATATTACAATACTATGTTTTCGGGAGCATCGTAAAATAAACCATATAGATTTGTGTGTGTATAATAATGGGAACAATTCGAGTCCATAAATTCTCTGATCTATGCTAGTAATTCTGATGGTAAGACTAAATCCGAAGCAGTTACATGAAGAGGGATACTTAATCCCTTAAGAATGGTTGCTTGTCCAGAAGTTCTCTTATGCTAAATTTACATACTGAGTAGATCTTTTTATGTTTATGTTTGGGCAAGAAACTGATAATGGTATGATACAATGTTTCCAGCAGCCCTCAAAATTGGTTCTGTATGGAAAATTCCCCCATTTTTATTAATACTTGTTTTCTACTTTTCTAGCAAAACAGCTTTTTGCCCCAGTGATGGAGAAGGTCAGTTAGATGATTTCCAGGGCAGGGCAGCCTTATGATTTACTGCACGAATGATGTGAGGCACAAAGCTGCAGTTCTGCATGAATGAGTTCTGCAGCACCTGTCCTAGAAGCAGGATTTTCTAACTTCACTTGGCTCTCTGCCCATAACTAGATACTTAAAAAACAAAACAAAACACCCCCACTTCTTCCTAGAATTTCTGCATTATTGAAGACTTCACCAATGTGTGTGTATGTGTGTTTCTGTACCCACGAGTATAAGCTCACATAACTTTACCACACTCTAACATTTATTTGGCTTCTTTAAAGACAGGCAGAACTAAAGGTCTTTTGAAGACCTGTGTTCTTATTATTGATAGTCTTTCTTGGGGTATAAGAACAGTTTTGCTGGATAACTTACTGCCATAAATACAACGTATACAACTGAACTTCACTGTTGGTCTCTGTAAGTATCCTTAAAATCCTCATCACAAAATATACAGGCAATGATCTCTTCCAGTAAGTAGTACACAGTATTAATTTAGTGGAATGTTTGGTCACCTTTTATCAGAAGAATGAACTTTGTATGTGAATGCCCTTTTACGTGGCACGCTATGTAGGGAAGTGAAAGCAAAAGAAATTTTCAGAAGTTAAGAAAATAAGAAAAAAATGTATCTGGGAACGCATGAGAGAAGAGAGAGGAAAATGTGCCTTTGTGACTCTTTCAGAGGTCCAGAACTTCTTGTATGAATTCTGTGGTCACCTAATTTTTTCTTTCCATAATGGAAATGCCCTCTGTCTGCTGTGAAGACAGTTCAGTAAGCACGTGCCACCAGACAGGAGGTGCTTGGTGAGAGGGCAGCAGCAGTACTGACTAATCAGAGTTCTTGTTGGCTGTATAAGCTCCTCTTAGATCTCTTAAACTTAATTTTTTCCTTATATAGCACTTTAAAGTCTGTTACAGATTTACCTGTGACAGCCCATCTTTTGCAGTGAAAGTAATGAGAAGTAACTATTTGCATGAATTACCTGCCTTTTCTTTTAGAAATTGTCTTTCCTGATTGAGTAGCTTTTTTGTTTTTTCTTCTTCTTTATTAAAAACTCCTTTGGTGATAGTGGCTACCTTGTTTATTACTCAGAGGGGTTCATGCTTTTTTAGATTCACTGGAAAGCAGCAGCAGCTCCTGCCTTGTCTTTTTTTTCCTGGCTGTAGTGTCCTGCTGTGCAGTTCTGTTCTGCCTTTTCCTTTAACAGAGATAGGTGACACATTAACCTGTCATTGGCAGAATTAGGTGTTTTTGCCAAACTTTATAGGTTCAAGCCATGTAGTACTGCCTCTGTTACCCTCTGTTACTTCACGTGCATTGTTTCAGTGTGGTCATCTTCAGACTTGCTGGAACACTTACTAATATGATCTAAATTGCGTGACGTCTGGGTTTCCTTATATCAAGTCCACTCTTCTTTGTAGCAAATAAAACAAGAACAGAAGCAAACCCCTCTTTATCCACAGAATTACGTGGTTTTTGAACAACTGGAAGCTGTAAACGCATTTGAGATTTGGTGCTGATTTTCTGATTTTGTTCATGGTGTGAGTTTGAAATCACCATATGAGGTGAACATTCATCATAGTAATAAGGTTATGTTCTCTAGCATAAGATACATTTGTCCTTACTTTATATCTCTCTGATTCTGACATGAGTTGGTTTTTTTTTAGATAAATTGACATGATGTGGAGCAACAAGTCAGATGAGGTGCCTCTACAAAATCCGAGGCATAACCAAAACAAGGATTCTACCAGAGGTATGGATTTTTTCTGTTTTATTGTCTTGTTTTGGAAGAAGTTTTATCATGAGTTGTTCAAAACTTTGGAGAGGTTTTATACAAAGCATTCTCTGCCTCAGTTTGGAAGCTAAGACCAAGTGTAGTATGGCTTCCTTTCTGAAGAGATAGCAGTTTTCTACTCTGATCTGCAGAGTATTTGCTGATCTGCATTAGGAATTGCCAGCATTTGATATGGTTGCCAAGACGGCACAGAGACAGATTTTTCTGAATGCCATAGACGTGGAACAATGCAGGAACAGGACTCTTGAAAGAAGTGCGAGAGGGGCAGTTGGTCCTGACCGTTGCTCAGTTCCAAAGTGATGAGGAGCTAAAAACTCTTGAATAAGGCACCACTAAGATGACTTACAGCACTTCTGTCTCCCTGAACTGGAGAAATTCTGTTAGCTTTTTACTGTCATGGTTGCTCTGTAATTTAGGAAAGGGGGGGGATTACAATACACCCCTGAGAGGAAGAAGGCTTTAGTCTGTAGAGCAGCTGAGTTGCATGTTAAGTGTGTGGTTCAAGATCAGTCTTATGATCTCCACTATGACAAAACTGGACTCCAGAAGTGATTTTAAAAGTAGAGACAGATTATTATTTTATCTTTAAGAGGAGATTATTGCTGATTGTTTCCTGTGATATGTTCTGCTTCTTTTAAAGTTATGTACCTTGTGAAACTGAGGTGTTCTGTAGACATGAAGCACCATCTCTTGAAGTCAAAACAAAGTTGTTTCTATGTTACTTCCTTAAACCTTTTCCTTTGTGTTGTTGCATCTTGCCTGAAATTAAATTGGCAGCTTTTGTACGATAAGAAAAAGATTATATTTTTTTTAACTAATACCACTACTCTCCATAGTTCTGACACGCATTAAGGTTTTGTATGCTGCATTGTATAAACCATTAGATTAGAAGAAAACCACTAGAAACCAGAAGAGGGGGGAAACTGAGGAAGTAAATATTTTTGGAGGAAAATACTACTGCATCCTACTGAACTGGATTGTGCGTAAACCACATGCTGTCTGTTTGTATTGAAAGGCTGAAGCTGATGAGTGCCTCCTACTTGTTCTTCGCAAACATTGCTTCTATTTTGTTTGTAGGGTATACAGTTCAAAAAGATTACTCTTCAAAAGTTCACGTGTGCAAAGCTTGGTTTTTGAGTAGAGTCTTTCAGTGACCATGTATTCATGCTTAGTTTACTGGAAAAGACAACAAAAGGGGAAAAAAAGCAGTTGAACTGTAGTGTAATGGAAAAATGTAAGATGTTTGTGTTGGGGTAGATAACCAGCTTTATTTTATCTTCTAAATGCCTTTTATAACGTATGGTAGATTTGATTGCAAGTGTAATAATGCATTCAACTCAGTGAACTCATTAAATTTTACATTAAATATTTTATTGCTCTATTAAGGTGAGTCTTGACCAATAACAGCCTCTCGTAGAGGAGATTTACAGGCTGGAATGGAGTCATTAAAAGAACTTGATCCATGAGCCCATGAAAATTTTTTTGAAGCAACATTTCATTTCATTGTTTTCCATGTACTAATGAGAAATTTATTTCTTTGTTTCTGCCTTGTAAGATCTAACTGCAGCATGGGCTACTTTTTCTCAGACTAAGGCTGCGGTAAGTACTGATTTTTTCCTTTTTTTTCTTAACCCTTTTAAATCAGTTAACGGCTACAAAAGCTTTAACAAAAGTGTTTTGCTCAGTGATTGTCTGTTAAACAAGTTAAAAATAGGGCAAGTGGTTGGAGTACATGCGTGTTGAACATTGTTGTATCTTGGAAAATGTTCTCCACACACAATACCAGAAATTTTTGCCACAGTAAGCTTAGTATTGAGTATAGTAATTTCCTGCTAATTCATGAGTGTAATATTACCTTTCTGTTTACTAAAGTGGCAACTTTTCATTTTTCTGAAATCTTGAATAATAGCTCTCCCCTGCTTACCCAAACCAGTCAGAAATTAGGACAACACCAATGTATTTCATAATTTTCCATCTTTGAGCACTGAAATTGCTGTCTTTCTGTGGGAGCATAACTTAGGTGCTTAAAATATCACACTAGCTTCTAAATCCTGCTTCAGTGAAACCAAACAGCTTGGGGTTTTGGGGGAATTCAGTTCTTTCCAACGCTGTGTCCCTCTTTTTTTTTTTTTTTTTTTTAATAGTTGAGCATCAGTGTGGGGTTTTACATGTTTAATCTTGTATCATGCTCCATTTTGAAGAAAGTATTGTAGAATTTATTCCAAGTAGAATTAATATTTCATTCTGGCCAACCATTAAGACTCTGAATTATATGTTATTAATTTCTTCGCAACAGCCTGCTTATGGAAACAAAACTATGCAACAAAACCTAATTTAGATAATCTTTTTAAACAAATCTTAATAATCTTATGTAGTTTCTGGCCATAAGGCTGTACAGTTTTGCAACATGAGCCTTGTGAAGTTGCTTTTGCCTGCAGTTTTATTCTTTATGAAAATGTTGAAAAATTTTTCATGTTAGGGGAAAAAACCTGTAGCTTAAAAATTGAAAACAATATTCTAATTTGCATTCTCTTCAAATTCTAGCTACGTCATATAGAGAACAAATTGGAAATAGCTCCCACCAGCACAGCTGTATTCGATTCTGTCATGGATGCCAAGAAGTCGTCTGCTAGTGCTAGCAGGAAAATAAGCAGAAAGGGTATGTATTGATGAGGACAGAGCATGTAAGGCAGCATAAAGCCACTGCATTCTGGGAAAACTTGATTTCTCCTCTCTGCCCCCAAGTTGTCTCCTGCTAATGATCTTTAATTTCTCCTGGGCAATTAGAGTTTAATTAATAATGTGTTCTTCCCTTAGCTTAGGAAAGAAAGCGTGCTATCATAGTCACCTGGCTAGAGGGAGTGACAGGACTTCCTGGCTGTGAGCGAGCAGTGCTTATCCCATTCTGATATTGCGTTTTGGTGGGGATTTTGGATAACAATTGTATATGCCTATGCTTACACTGGACCAGCTGTTTATAATTTTTAATGTTTGTTTGACTGTTACGCCCTGATAGAATGCTAAATCTGATGCCGCCTTTATTTCATTTAGGGAGAGCATTTGTTTATAAGAAGTAAGCCCCTGTTTTAAATAGTAACTATTTAGAGCATTCTGGTAGTGTGGCACTGGAGAACAGACAGATCGACCTCTAGTGGCAACACAGTCAACTTTCACAGATTTAATTACTTATAGAATAATTCAGGTTGGAAAATTAATGTTTAAGCATTATTACCTCTCTCTTTAAATATAATCATTGTTTCAAGCACTTACCACCTTGCTCCTGGTTGTTGAAATCAGCTTGTTGAAAAAGAGAGGGAGTACTTCAAATGCAATTTTGTAGTGCTGCTTAAATACAAGAAAAACTGTGCTCTTAATCTTTTACCACCAAGAGCCTTCTCTTTCTGGAGAGATAGGTACATAGAGGGTTCTTTGGTTTCTGCTTCAGCTTCCCGGTCCTCCAGCCAAAACAAATCCAGCAAGGAGAAGTCCTCACGCAGCCCTCTTCGAGCAACCACTCTTGAAAGCAATGTGAAAAAAAGCAATCGTGTGGAATTTCGTGAGCCATTGGCTTCATACAGGTCAGTGCTGGGACAGTTGACTATGAAAGAAGAATATGCTAAGATCAGAATTAAGCTATAATGATGTTTCTGGCAACTCCTCAAAAATTGATTTGCTTCCTCCCCTCACCCACCCAAATGAGCAACATGTGGTATTGGATAATACGGTCTTCCTTTCCTAAAAAAGGTTACAAATTTATTTTTTGTTCAGTGGATATGAGTTTAAAGTCAAATGTGTTGAAATGGGGCCAGATCATCCAGTTGGTGGGGCTGTGGCCTGTGGGAGTGACCTGATAGGTTTGATAGGTATTTAGTTTCAGTAATAAGGACCAAAAAGAGTATTTCTTCATGCTTTTCCAACTTTGCTTCATTAGTTCTTCAGCATGTTCCCAAATGTATTACCATAAGACAGTGTAGAGCAAGAACATTTAGTACTAAAGATGCATTCAGTTTTTGTGTGTGAGAGAAACCCAAATAAGAACAGCTGTACAAAGGAGAAAAAGTAGCACAGAACATTCCAGACTGTAGAACACGGTGGGATGTGAGGAATGAAGGAAAATGTGTAAAGCCTGTTTTTCATAGCCTAAGTTAAGTACTGTAGTGAATATAAGATACCTCAAAAACTTTCAAAAAGGAAGAGAACCTGCAGCAGAAATAAACTAGTTACAACTTGCTGAAATATCAGAGCCTAGAATACCCTTACTATACCTTCTTCAGTTCCTTATTTTATAAGCAGTGTGTGTCCTTTGCACAGGTCTTATCCCAATGAGTAGCTTTGTTCTGTTGGTAATAGTTTTTAGTAGGTTTTTTTTATTGGGTTCTAACACATACTTTGCATTTTTTTCTGAATGTTCTCCCAGTGAAGTCAAATTGCTGTTGACTGATTAGGGTAGAGTTGGTTTTTTGTTTGTTTGTTTTTATACCACTACATCTTTATTAATAATTGTTATCCTAACATCTAAGTTTTGGTCTCCTTTTCTGCTTCTTGTGTTAGCTGTGAGGTGATTCTTCCTTGTTGTATGGGAGGCTGATTTGGATCAGCTGTGTAATCTTGGGTCAGCTTTGTTAATCAAACAGCTCTGTTGTCTACCCTATCTGGAATAACTTACATACATCAGTTACTAGTTTTTAAAAAACATGTAGTAAATTTGACAGACTTCAGGGAAAGGAAGAAAATGAGAGCAGCTAGACTCATGCCATTATATTAAATTGAAAATAAGAGCTTTCTTACAGTCAGAAGACTGTATGACATTGGGGGGACTTCATTTGGGGATTAATATCAGAGCTAGTGCATTAACACATTAGTCCCTCTCTAAGAGCAGCCTGTAGCCTATGCTTAAAGTGTGCGTAAGACAACAAAAAACAGAATAATGGGTAGAATCACAGAACCACAGGTTGGAAGGGACCTTGGGGATCATCTAGTCCAACCTTTCTGGGAAGAGCACAGTCTAGACAAGATGGCCCAGCACCCTGTCCAGCTGACTCTTAAAGGTGTCCAACGTGGCCGAGTCAACCACTTCCCTGGGGAGATTATTCCAATGGTTGACTGTCCTCACTGTGAAAAATTTCCCTCTGGTGTCCAATCGGAATCTCCCCAAGGGCAACTTGTGTCCATTCCCCCTTGTCCTCTCCATGTGGCTCCTTGTGAAAAGAGAGTCTCCATCTTCTTTGTAGCTGCCCCTTAAGTACTGGTACATGGGGATGAGATCCCCTCTAAGCCTCCTTTTCTCAAGGCCGAACAAACCCAGTTCTCCCAGCCTACCCTCGTATGGCAGCTTCCCCGTCCTTTGAGCATCTTGGTGGCCCTTCTCTGGACCCCTTCCAGCCTGTCCACATCCTTTTTGTATAGCGGGGACCAGAACTGTACACAGTACTCCAGGTGTGGCCTGACAAGCGCCGAGTAGACAATTAATGTGTATGTTTATATATAGTTCTGGTAAAATTCTGTACAATTAAACCACTCAACTTTTATGTTGATTGGTAATGATTACTGCACTGTATGACGACAGGCATGTGTGTGACATTTGTTGCAATATAGGCAGTTTACTCTGAAGTTCTTGACAGGGGCTTACCTTTCTAATGCTAAAATACAGGGCAGGGGTTTGGGTGCAGTTTGTTTTCTCAGCTAATGAATATGTGCTCCAGGAACTGTGCATGTGTGCATTGCTTTGTTTTACAGAACATATTTTATGATGCTTCTCATTTAAGTTTTAGACTTTTTTTATTTAAAGCTTTTCTTTTTAAATGGAAGGGTGACACTACTGCTTGCTTATTTTTCAACATGCCCTAGTTTCAACTCCTCAACTTAATATATAGTCCTGTTCAGCTAGAGAGCGCAGAAAGTTAAATTTTGAACAGAAACCTCTTTCAGTTTTGTCAGACTTGCACTATTAAATATACGGTGATCAGTGATCAAAGTTCAAAAGAACTTGCCTTCAAAGTGGAGACAAGGCATAAGAAGGCGTTCTTTTAGTTAATGAACATGCTGATTGCTGAGTTGGAAGGTCCTACAGTTGTGTTTCTGATGGTGATTTTCTTTTTCCTTCTATTACATCAGGGATACATACAGTTCTAGCCAACTTGAGGCCAAGCAACTGCTCTCTAGTTTGGACTTTGGCGAAGCAGAAGGGAAGACTGAAATAACAGGCCTTATGATACATGACCAAGATGAACGGGATCTACACAGCAGAGATTTTGAAAGCCCATGTTCTTCTGCTGCAGATGAGACTGTTGTTAGGTATTTAAATGACCGACCAGCAATTGATGCCTTGCAGAATAATGAGGCATTTCTTAAGGTTGCAACAGCTCCAAGATTGGAAGAGGAAAAAACTCCTGGCTCCAGAGGAGATGAGAGTAGCACTAAAACTCCTCAGAGTAATGCATCCCAGGACAGTGAACTGAAAGTGTCTTCCCCTTCTGCCACAAGTACTTCTAGTGCTCATAGGCTGGAAATCTTGAAACGGCGGCAACATGATGCAAAGTTGGAGAAGCTGAAGGAGCGGATTCGAAAGCAGTGGGAGCATTCTGAAGAGCTAGGTGGCAGACGGCAGCATGTGGGATATGCTGAGCAACCTGTCGTGATCACAAACATAGAGAATGCGGTGACTCCCAAAGTCAGGAAAGTGGCAGCTGCACCTGCTGCCCCATCATACAGAGGTATGGAGGTACAGAATCCCTCCTGGTTTGTTATATGTGGTGAAGAAGCAGGGTTCAGTTCACTAAGCAACATGTCAAAGCATGAATGTGACTCATAGCTGTGTTTGGGCAATACAGGAGTGGATAGCATGGCTTGATCACAGATATGGACAAGAAACAAAAAATTTATTGCCAATTTACGGAATTGTGGATTCTTTTGAAATTCTTCCTCTCTCTTCTTACAAACTACTATAAAAAAGAAAATCAAAAGAAACCCAAACAGTTATACAATAAGCTTCTTTTTTTTGCGGTCCCAGAGGTTAGTAACATTGTGTTGATTGAGAAAGCATTTCACATTTTTAATAATCTTTTCTTCATCCAGTCCGCTGTTTTTCAACTGTGAGCAAGTGGCAGACTGATATATTGCTTTCTTCTAATTTAGCATTAGAAATTCAAGTAGTTCCTTTCTTACTTGGCAGTTTCCCACCCCTTCCACTCTGAAAAAGCTTTATTTACACTTTATGTCATTATTTTAAAGTCTTAAATTGTTTACTTTCAGGTTTCAATCCTGCCGAAACAAAGATTCGCACTCCAGATGGAAAGATCTGGCATGAGAATGAATTTCACATTAGTCGAGAGCTGTATAGAGAGATAGCACTCCACTTAACAGGTGAGACACACACTGAATGGGTTAACCCACACAACCTTCTCTAAGAGGCAGAGAAATTTGTTTTGTACAAGTCTACAAAGTCATTGAAACAAAAAATCGAAAGAATGAGTGCTAAATATATTGGTGTTAACAAATTGTCAGTCCTGAAGCTGCTTTGGGAATTGTTAGTGGTTTAGTTGGAACGTATAGGTAGTTAAAGGGGGGATGAGGGGCATCTGCTGTGGCAAGTCTCTGGGAATGCTTGTTTAATATGCAGTAGGTAGCCTGCAGTAAAAGCGGTATGCCTTCAGGTATGTGTGGTGGAGATGAGATTATATGGCATTAGGTTGGTTTAATATCTCTGAACTTGTAGAAGTTTAGTGCTTTATATCAGGATAATCCAAGTCTTGAAGTTCTTAGAGAAATTATGTCCCAGATGTTTGTATACAAGAACTTTTTTTAGCCTTCTTCCCTGGATTCCCTGAGGGGTGGGAGAACAGGTACACCAGAAGAAGGTTTAAGAAACTTTTTTAATAATCTAGATTTTATTTTCTCTGCTGCTCTTTTACCATGGTTATTGTAAGGCTTGGATAGGATATGGGAGTGGGAACTGTGTACCTTTGCAGTGGTAAATTAACAGAACTTTACCTTTGGGATTTATTCCACATGAAAGCGTAGGAGAGAATGTTGAATGCTAAAAACTTAGAAAACTGCTACTCATTCCTTTTTACTTAATGGTCTTTTGAAAAACATTAAATATCATTGTTGCAAAATGTCAACACGGGGGGAAAATGTCTCTCATGTGATGGACTCATTTAGCAATACAATATTCTGATTCTTAAAAATATGAACAAAGATGATAAAAGATCCTGTATATTTGCTTGATAGTTATGCTGCTAAAATACCAAAACTGTAATTTTTGGTTTTATGTTTTCAAACGTACTGCTCTGAGACTCAATCTTTATTAATTTTTCACTCTGAAGAACTGCAGTACCATTGGCAGCTCTTTTCTCTGAGTGGTAGAGGGTAGGATGCCCAAGTGTGCTTTTTGATCTGCTAGGCTGGTTACAGTGGAGTGCTGTAAAGTTGAATTACTTTTGACTGACTGGGTTGGGGGAGGGGGAAGAGATCAGATGAATAAGAAAGAAGGGGATGGAAGGTATAAAATCCCTGAGAACCTCTATTTTTGCAGCTTAAGAGTTTGTTTATTACATATTAAAAATAACAGTTCTCATTGGTCAAAACATTTAAGACTGGAGGAAATGTGATGAGATTGTAAACCTCTTTGTATGTTGATAGTGTAGTGGCTGGTATGGAAATCATTAGTTTCTTTTACTTGTACAGCTTGACAAGACACTGAGGAATTTTTCTGGAATCACTCCAGAAAAAGTTCAGAAAGGGGAGCAGCTTCTTTTCAATAAAATTGTTCTGCAAATACTCGTCAGCATTGGTCTGTGCATTTAATGCCAAATCTCTGAAGACTTTTCATCTACACTAGCATTTTTTGTTTTGAGAAGCATAATATGAATGATTCATGAGGCCTCTATAGAAATCCATATTTTTGAAAACTTCGTTGAAGAGGTAGGGCCAGTTAAAAAGGCGTTTGGATCATGTGTTCAGTGGGCTTCTGCCTACAGAAGGAAGGAGCTGTGTGTGTGTTCAGCTGTACGCCTGTCCCGATGACCTGCATAGAACAGCTGTTGTGGAACATGTCTCCTTTCTGACCTGAAAAGGTTATATTGAATAGCTGATTCCAAGTAATCACATGCTAGTGCTGCGCATAAAATATACTGTAAATATATTTTTAGGTTGTCAGGTTATCTATCCATGTGTTAATCCTGTATTAAAGTTAGAGCATATGGAGTTTTGGGTGTGTAGTCAGTTGTATCAAAACTGTTCCATGCTCTCTAGTGCTAAAATAAGCTATAAGATCTCTAATATCTGCAGAAACATTGTTCTTTACTACAGCGAGCTTTTTACATGTAAGTGTAGACCATACAGAATATCTTTATCTTGGTTTAACAGTTTGGCTAAAGGATATTGTGTGGACCCCAAGCTTCCAGTAATTCTGTCTTAAAGATTTTTAGGATTGGCCTTACTATAACGGATTTGCTGTAATACGAATAGAGTGAGCGGAAGCAGCCTGCAGTTTCCTGGTATCAGGAAGAAACTGTTTGCCACTGAAAGAGGTGAGGTGGCAAACTAGATTTCTGCAGATACAGTC
The DNA here is from genome assembly GCF_949628215.1 of Phalacrocorax aristotelis. NCBI lineage: Eukaryota > Metazoa > Chordata > Aves > Suliformes > Phalacrocoracidae > Phalacrocorax > Phalacrocorax aristotelis. The sequence continues at coordinate 32,219,965 of NC_134281.1, forward strand.
ACTGAGGCCTCTGGTATTTGATGCATTGTTTCTGTCTTCCCTGTGCGCGTTGTCAGCCTCAATAACAACTGGGAAATTTGTAAGGAAAGGATATTAAGGGGAAGAAAGACTCTCAAAATTCCGTTCCAACAGTCAGAGACCTGTTGTTCTGTCTCTGATACTTTGTATGGGCATCCATCAGAGACTGGATTCAGCTGAAATTAAGGGCTGTAAAAGTTAGTATTGACATCAAAATAAAGCTTCAGATCTGTCAATGGAGGGGGTTGCATTCTGGTTGTTTTAGGTTGCCTGATCATGTTCTTTATAGAAGAGGAACAATAAAACAGGTAATAGCGGCTGTGGAGTTCCTTATCTACAGCTCACTTTTGGGATTAAGCAAATAACATCTTTGAGGCATGTAAACTAAAGCGCTTTAACAAATCTTTGAAAATGTCCAGTGTAGACTGCTGAGACTGAGTATACAGCTTTCCTGTCCTTCTTGGGCAATGATTGTCTCTGCTTTGTACCTTAGGGAGCTGGGAAGCTCACTCTGTGGGGTGGTGATTGAGCCACATCTCAGGTTTCCTTTTGTTTGCCCTAATGTGAAAATGTGGCAAAATATGACTTGATCTTTGGTGAGTGTTCCTGGCATCTCTAAAGCCTAAAACCTAATTGTGTTGTAAATGAGGGCTTATGTGATACAGAATAGTTCTGCATCACTGGGTGAATTCTGCGACACGTTTTGCAGACAGTAGAGCGCACGGGTATCCTGTCTTTCATGCTCCAGCATGGAGGCAACAGTGGATGTGCTGTCATGCGTTAATGTGGAAGCAGCAGCCCGTGTGCTTCAGGCAGGAAGGAACTACATCTTTTTGTGGAACACAAATGCTGTAAAAGGTAATATATATAGTAGAAGAGAACCAACAATTGTTCCTGTCAAACGGTCAATATTTCTTTAAAAATGAACTTTGTAGAGATCTATTATGGCGTTGCTGTGGCTTTGCCATGCTCCAGTGCATAGGTAAACAGCACGTGATTCAAAATTTTTGTGCTCTGAGGATTTTAAAATGCTGAACTGAGGGTAATTGATCTCAGTATATAATCTGGAAGAGTAAGTGAATTTTATTGTGTTTCTCTGAGTTCTGGTTTTTCAATGTACGTGTTGAAGCAAGCTTGTTATTCTGTGTTCTTTCCTGTGGGATATCACTTAATAGCTTTTATTTGTTTTTAGAGGATTCAACAGTGAAAGGAAAACCTAGTGAGAGAAACAAAGAGAAAAAAGCAACCAGACCAGTGCGGAAAGTGCAAAAACTGACACGGTTGTCAAGTCCAGAGTCCAAACAAGGTGACTAGCTCTACTGTAGAGGGAAGACTGTCGCATGTTCTTCAGAGATGAGTTTTTTCCTCAAGAAATAAAGAAAAATTAAAGCATATTGCTTTCAAAGTCTTCTCAGATGTGCAACAATGCTGCTTTTGTGTGTTTGTAGACTGTATGCTGCATTGGGGATGTGTGTGTTTTTGTTATTGATTGGTTGGCTGTGTGTGCTTGTTTTGGTTTATTTTAATTTTCTGCCTTTGCACTTGCTATGCGTACCTTATGGAAACTGCTGAAGAGTCTGTGTTTCTTGGCGGGGAGCGTGGGTATCCTTAGGTGTCTGTCAGGCCAATACAGACAAAAAGTAGCCATAGCACTCTTCTGGATCCTGCTTCTGTTTTGTTTGTGTTGAAGTTGGTTAGTGCCTGACCTACAGCTCAGTGAATAATGCTGAGAGGAGGAGTGGAGGTGATATTAAAATCAGCACCAGCAGGACTTGCCAAATTGCTGTCATCTGTGAGGAGGGACTGCAGTGAAAGCTGTTCTTTTGTATGATTTCACAGCGGGAAGGCAGAGAACGTGATATCCTTCTGCCTCTCATTCTTCTACGTCCTATGTCAAGTTGTTGCTGTCCTGCACCTTAAGTGCTTGACCCATTCAGGGCTTTTTCAGTTAGTGAAAGAATGTAAAAACATGTTCCCTGACAAGCCTTACAAGTCTTGATATTTATAAAGGAATGTTTATTTCTTTTACCAATTAAGACATTTTTATATTCACTGCTGTCTGACATTTCCACTGTCTATTAAATAAAATTGAAGATTTTGAAGATGATGATATGACCAGGTGACTGTAGAGAAGTGCCTTATAGTAGAAAATGAAATTAACTACATGTGGAATTCTGTCAGTGCTTCTTACTTTTCCAATAATGTTAATCTTTGATGTTGTGTGTAGCAAAACAATTAGGAAGACTTCCACATCTTCTTCGTATTTGGCTTTAATTTTCATACAAAGTAAGTAGTTACGACTGCAAGCACACTACAGAGCAAATTTTTTCTTTAAATACATGTGAGGTTAAGCATCTCTTGCACCTTTTAAGGTTTTCTCCTTATGTACAGTGACCTATAATCAGTAAACACTTTGAAGAAAAAAAAGCTGCTTTAAAAAATTATTACAAAGGGTTTTTTAGAGACCGAATATGTGCTTCTGCATGCTGTAAATCACAAAGCTGCATGTGAATATTTTGTGGTAATGAATGCTAGTACTTAAAAAAAAGTAAGTTATAAGTATGGATTTGCACCTTCCTATCCTGATCAATTCATGCATAAGGAACTGTAATTACCTAACTTACATATTTGTGACGGTTCCAAGTGAGGGAGGAGCACATAGATTGTTGCAAGTTTTAATGGCAATGATTGTTCTCCATAATTGATTAAATGTGAGGAGAATGATGGCCTGAAATACCTAGAGGAGAAGAACTGGATCTAAGCGGCATATCCATGATGGTCTGCCCTCTTCCAGTCATTGCAATAAGAAACTGCTTAACATAGCCAAGGCTATAAATAGCCACAGCTCATGTTCTGCTCCGTTAGCATGATTCAGTTCAAACAGCTGACTTGAAATGGAAGATAAGACTTTACACTGCCTTTTTAGATGCACACAGAAGTAATTGAGAACAGTGAGTTTGGCAAGAGAACGTCTTTGGCTGATACGTCTGTTTCAAAGAGGCTTGTAGTGACACGTTTCAAGTGACAGATTTATAAAATACTTGGATAATTTACAATGCAATCAAGGAGTACTGTTAGTAAATGAATGAATAGTGGGCTACAGACTTCTGACTGAACGGTTTTCCTCCTCCTGGTTTAAAACAAACAAAAAAAAAGATAGGGAGAGTGGGAACTGAGGACTGGGATTGCCAAAACACTATTGGTGTGCTGCCCTAGGTTTCACTTAAAATTGCTTTGGTATCATGTCTTCAAAGCCTGATTGGGCCCAGACCACGATCCCTTTTTGTTTGGCTGTGTTGTTTGCATGCTACAGTCTGTGGGTGTGCTTAGGCAGTGCTGTCAGAGGTAGAACCTGAAATTGAATGGTTAGAAATCAACTGCAAATTGCGTTTTCAAGTTAGGTAATTTTCTAGCAATAAGATACTGCTAAACGGTCTGAATTAGTACTTTACTTTTTTATATGATGCTTTTCTCCAAAGCTTTTCATGGTCCTTATTAAAAAAATAATGATAATATTGGAAGTTAGTGGGATGAAAGGTGATTTGAATAAACTTAGCATTTAATCTAAACAATATTAGGTAAAGATGCCACTGTACCCAGTTTTCATCATTTAATTATATGTAGGATGGTAAAATAATGCTAAGAACATTTTGATTGGGTTTGTAACCTGCAAGGTAGTCTCTTCTTGAATTAAGTATCAACTAATAGGGTTTATCTTAACTATTCTCAGTCATGGCACAGAAATCCCAGCTAGAGGACAGTGAATTAGCATTGGCACAGAACACCTGCTGCTTAGTATATTTTTTTAAACTCCTGACAGGACAAGACACCTATCTCAACTTTTAATTATCTGTAAAAATCTCTAGATTTTTTCTAGAATATTAATTAGCTAATATTCTTTTAATATGAAGGTGAATTGTTTTTTATCCCCCACCTTTATTTTCTTATTACAACATTTTAAAGCCTTTAATTTTTTTATTTTCCTTATTTAAGTGGAGATGAACAGCTTCTTTTCAGCCCTCCGCAAATATTTCTCCTCTCCCCAGTAACATTTGCTTGTATGTTTTAGACCCATATACCCTTTCTTCTTTTTTAAATCAATTTTTGTAGGGCATTAATGTGCTACAGTATGTTTTGGGGTTTTGTGTTGCGTTATGTGTGGTCGTTAAGCACTGGTAGTTGGGCAAGTCAGCTATCGGGTGTCTTCATGGTATATCACTTATGACTCGTGTGTGTAACTGCAGCTGTACCACTTATGCAGAACTAAATGGTATAGCAATGATGAATGGTTGCAATAAATACTTATTTTTGATACATTGGAAAATCCATCTAGTGTTTGACTTTTATTCCTTATTGTGCAGGTGGAAACTATGTAATAAGCACATCCTCCTGGCGGGAGGGACAAAAGCTAGTAAAAAAGATACTGGGTCCAGCTCCCAGAATAGAACAGGACAGAAGAGCTGTATCTAGTGACAGAACAGGACGAGAGCGAGCTGCCAAGTCTGGTAAGTTGTACTTTTTATCACTGGACTTTTTTCATTTTACTTAATTTATTGTATAACACTGCATGTCTGCAGAATAAAGCAGACTTCCAAGATAGAATGTAATCTGTTTCTTAAGAAAATAACTCCTATTCTTAACCTGGGATTCGAGTGGGGAGAATTTTGCTCACATCCGTGGTTGGGATGCATAACCTCTCTTCCTGGGTGGAGTACGAACTTTTCTTGGTGTCATGGGAAGCCTGCCCTACGTATGTGACTTGAGGGGCAGTATATGCTGCAAAGGTTCTCAGGAGCTCTGGAAAAGATGGGACATAGGTTGCAGCCAAAAATATGGAGCATCTATAATCTGTCTCTGCCTCTTGAAGCTAGTGGGGAAAGGAATGGCTAGCAGTGGTCCACAGGCCAGATGAATTTTCTAGATGTGCTGCATGTAATACGTAAGCTATGGTTGGGCATCCCTCTTTTATAGGAATTGTGGTCCTTCCAGACACTATATAACATCATCCATGTGCATCATAAATCTTCACTGATTCCTCCACCAGCCCTTTTCAGAATTTATCCAGAATCTCAGGCAGTGCAAGTAAGGGATGGTGGTAGCTGCTGTTCTGCTTATGCCTGTGAGGCTTGTAAGAGTAAAAAGGGTGTGAGCTCAGTGTCAGACTATGACACTGTGTGAAGCAAAAGAATGTTTACAGTGAGATCTGCACTCCTCCCTCATCCTCAGTTTTGCAGCTGTTTCAGTGATGGCATGTAATTTCCCAAATTTTATTTTTACCTGAAATATTTGACAAGTCTTATTCTTTAGCAGGCTGTATTGGAAGGACAGGTTCAGATTCTAGGCTGGATGTTACCCATAAAACCTCTTCAAGAAGTTCTGAAAGGTCAAGAAGTAAAGTACGGTCTGAGAATAATCTGAAGAAACTGGAAGCTGCTCTTCCAGATGATAACCAAGATCATGCCTCTGTAAATAAGGACTTCCTGCCTGTGGAGATACGTGGAATTCTTGATGACTTGCAGTTGGATTCCATGAGTACGAAGCAAGAGAGAGATGTGGAAAAACAGAGTCAGAAATCTGTTTTGCCTACTCAAAATGCCAGGAGCCACAGTCCAACCAAAAGGAAACCAGACAAGATAGCTGCCAGTGAGGAGCCTCAGGTGATCTCTAAGAAACGTCACTATGATACAGATGAGGTTCGTCAATATATCATCAGGCAGCAAGAGGAGAGGAAGAAGAAGCAGAATGAAGAGAAGAAAGCACAAAAGGAGGCAACAGAACAGAAGAACAAAAGACTCCAAGAGCTCTACAGAAAGCAGAAGGAGGCTTTTACTAAAGTGAAGAATGTGCCTCCTCCTGAGCCTTCAGCTGCCAAACGGTTACAGGAAACCTATTCTAAACTATTGCTGGAACGTGCATTTTTAGAAGAGCCACCTCAGCTGCCTACAGTGCAGGAAACACAGGTATAGCTGATTCACTAACTTAATGTGTTGCAGTTGTTTGCCGGAATGGGAGGTCATATGTTTAGGAAGGTCAAGACTTGGTCTGGTTATCAGTTAAGAAGGATACAAAGAAAACTGTGTAGCTGTTGCTTAAAGATAGTGGTTTTGATCTGGAGCCTCCTTGCTAGTGGCTACTTTTCAGCATAGCAAAGCCTGCTAGAAAGGTGAATGGAAATCATCTTTCTATTATAAATAGAAGCAGAATTCTGGATATTAGCTTACAGCAGCTATAAAAGTTGGCTCTTAAGAAAACTGTAAACATCAAACTGTGCATTGAAGAGCTTTGTCTGAAGTTGCTTTCAGTCAGTGGACAAACTTCACCAGCAGTGAGTTTGTTTTGCTAATCAGAAACTGAATATGAAAGAAGATTAATATATGATAAAAGACTAATATCAATTTATATGTTTGGTGGAACTAATTCAGTATGTGAGCAAAGCTTTTTTCCCCAGTACATTCTGCTGAGACAAAAACTTAAATATCATGGTTTTTTAATGTCTTTGTGTGGTAGGAAAGATGTGATACTACACTGACAAATGTAAGCTTTTTCAATTCTAATGAGACAAGAGCTTCTAAATGCCTGCAGAGTTTTGAAAATGTATTTTTCTGGTTGTCTTCATTTCTAGCCCAGACCTGGTTATCAACCATCTGGGGAATCCGACAAAGAAAACAAAGCCCAAGAGCGTCCTCCTAGTGCATCTTCAAGTAGTGACATGTCACTTTCAGAACCACAGCAGCCGTTACTGAGGTGAGCCATTGTGTGCCTTTTGAGAGAGAGAAAAATACTCTAGTATTCATCTCTGAGAGGTGAAAATAGACTAGGCTCTTAAGTTCATGTTCTAGCTAGAGTAATTGTCCTTATGGCAATTATAACATTCCTCACAGTAAAGAGGAAGTGGATGTAGGGAAGCATAGGAAAATATTGGCTATGGGTATTTAGTGAATCTGTAAATAAATAAAGTGAATGTTGGTTGCTGTTAATTTTTTGCTGACATCAAGGTGATGTGCATTTCATATTGGGAGACTATATTTCCTCTGCCATTGCCATCGGGCAAGAGAAGCTGATCATATGAATGTCTGTTGATTTTTCTTATTTGATTTGTTCAGTGTTTCTATTTCATCTATTGTCTTCGATTCAGGCCTTGAGTTACTGTCTCTAAAGTACCACAAACCTCTGCTTCTGCTTGGAACTAGCCTTCCCCTATTTCCTTTCACGCTGCTTTCCCCATTCTTAATTGTTCAGTGTATTATCAAAGTTTTTCTTACTGTAAGTCAAGGTGCCTAACCAAACACTTATATTTAAGCAAATGAAAATCATGAAGTTTCTTGCATATCCTTAGTATCCCTGTTGTGCAAGTGTGTCTTCATTTTTAATTACATAATGAATGTCTGCTTCTTAAATATATACTTGCTTCATTATCTGTACCTTAACTTGGTCAAATCCACGCAGACTTTGTAAATCCAATGAGACCTGTTTCCTTTCTAGAAAAGTTAAAGGAAGCACTAGGAAATCTGTGTAGTATGTGTATAGAATAGGCTGCTAAACTGTATGGTAATAAATACTGTTAGTGTAACATCATAAGGGAAAAAATTTAAGTACTAATAGTAGGGGAGAGATGGGACTTAAAGGGCTGTGTAAGTTATTTGGGAGAGCCTCATAGTAAGCAGAGAAGCTTTTTTTTTCTTAGTAAGGAACTTTCCAGGTTTCCTAGTGCTTAGTATATGTGCAAGAGATATTAGCAAAGGAGGGTCTCTACAGAGCTCCTGTCATGGAAATGGGAGCTATCTAGAAATAAAAAAGATGTGTTACAGAACTTTAAATGCCCTTTTATTTGCAGTCCTCGTTTTCTCCAAGTGTTCTTCATGCCTACCCTAAGTGACAGCTCCAGTGAAACATGGGCTGGGTTCAACTGGAGGTTGAAGGCTGGGGCTAAGAAATACCAAGGGGGAGGGGTGTGGGGAAGTTGTTTCCTCCCTTTTGAAGTCAGGAGACTTTTGGAAAAGACTTACAGATGATGATGAAAGCAGTCAGCTTGTTACAACTCTAAAACACACAGTATACCATAAACGGCATTTCAAATTTGGAAGGTGCTGTGTTGTTTGGGTTTTCAAAATAACATTCTGTAACTATTTACTGTTCCATTTCCTGCCCCTCTGATTCCACAAAAAAATATTTCTTCCTGAAAAATAAATTCGTGGCAACACTACTTTCATCTAAAACGACAGTACTTGTATCAGTCATCAACTAAAATGTTGACTTTTTGTTTCAGGAGTGATTTGGTGGAGCCTCCATGGGTACAGCCAGACAGGTTGAGCCCAAGAGTTCAGCTCTCTCACCCGCAAGCTCTCATGGGCTCAAATGGAGGCCCTTGCTCCCAACACTGGAATCTGGAGCAGATGGACCTTTTGTCAAAGGAATGTGACATGATGTTGGCAGGCAGGAGGAGCCATGTTGCACCTGTAGGATTACTGACATTGGTGCCTCAGCCATACCTGAATTCACCTGCTGCGCAACAAAATCTCTTAGTAAAACCTAGTGCTAACCAATATAAGAGCAAATTAGATCGGATTGAAGCTTTGAAAGCTACAGCTGCTTCCCTTTCTAGCAGGATTGAAAGTGAAGCCAAAAAGCTGGCTGGAGCTGGTATCAGTTGTGGTACCATGTGGAACTCAGACCATGAACTTATGCAAGAAAACAAGGATGATGGGCGATGGGCAAAGGCTGTGAGTCCTCCTGTGAGAGAGGAAAACGAAGATGCTTTTTCAGCCAGAATTCAAAAGATGTTGGGTACCTGTGTGTCTCATACAGCCTTTGATGACAACCTTCCTGGGGTAGGCAACCTTAGTGAATTTAAAAAGCTCCCTGAGACGATCAGGCCTCATACTGCTGCAGTCAGCCTTGGAATGAGGTCCCCTGCTCCCAACAGGCATGAGGGGATACTAGGACTTTTATCTAAGAGACAGACGGACTCCCCAGGGCGTGAAAACCAGGCTTACACTCTGACCAAAGCTGTAATTCCTCGTGAGTCCAGTATTGACTCCATCAGTGAAGGGCCTCTCCTGAGTGACGGAAGCCTCTCTGAAGAGGAGGGAGGCCAGCACAAACAATTGCCACTGAAGGTGCTGGAGACATTAAAAGAGAAGGATTTCTGCATTCGGGAGAGAAATGCTTTTGAGCCCATAAAGGAGTTCCAGAAAGAAGCTGAGAAGTATTTGCCACTTTTTACTCAGACAAGTGGTGCGCACAGCAAGGGGCCGTGGGAGGAACTGACGAAGGGAAGTCCCCACAGTGTCATCAACATCTTTGCAAAAAGTTATCAGCTTCATGGAAAAGGTAAAAATGGAAAAATTTCTCAAAGCTCTTGTGAACTACTATTTTCCCAGTCTTACTACTCCTTACACTTTATACTTGACAGGTAAGGAATGTGCTTTTAGATGTCTCAAATGTGAATCTGTGTAAGGGTTTCTTACCGTACTTTTGAGTGATAAATTATTTCTTCCTCTTCTTTTGCCTTTTTGTCTAAGAAAAAAAATATAAAAAACCCCACACTTTTGGGCTGGAAGAAGATAATTTTTTGTACTAGATTGCTCTGTATTTCTAGATCGGTAACTAATTTATATGCTGGGTAACATGTGTTAAGGACACCCATATTTACAGAACTGTGAATGTAAAGTTTACATTTATTGATTCCAAAATTGCATACTAAATCTAAATTGCCCAGAGTGTGTTTTGAAATGGTTCCCTCCACCATGGAGATCAGATCCTCTGGATTGGAACGTGCATCCTCCTACTATATATGTGCTCCAGATCATCTGTAATAACACATCATTCCTGTTTCAGTTAAGGCAGAGGGATGAAATGCATGCTTTATGCAACGCTTCATGGCATAAACGTCAGTGCTTGTGTATATCCTGAGATCTTGCTATGCAAGAATAATATAGCTTTACTATATTATTAGAAACATGTAACTTCAGTGAATGAATGATATGGACTTCCCTTTTGCGTGTTTGCTCATGTGAGTTACTCAATACTCTATCAAAGTAGTGTGACAATTAAAACCCGTGTAACATTATTTGATTTTGAGAAGGTAAGATTTTGATATATCAATAGGAAGAGTCTCTTGTTTAGACAAGCCCATTTCAAGTGTTAGTGTCTTAGGGCGTGCTTTTCAAGGGTTTGCTTTGCAGTCATGCAGGATGCTTCATTTGATTTTCATTTTTTAATAGAAATTTTATTCTTCATTTTAGGAGTACTGTTTCTGTTGCCTTGAGTTCCTCATTTTGAGGAGGAATGATTTCTGAGAACTTAATTTTTATCTTGTGGTTTTTCTTCGTTCTTTCTTCCTCTCATTTTATACCCCTTAAAGATGATTGCATTTAAATTTTGTGCAGATGGCTCTACTCAAGCGCTATGCTCTTCAGGAATGTTTTGGCTGGAGTGTGTTAATGAAAGAGTATTCAATAATTTACCAGAAGAGGAAGACTGTGCTTGCTATGTTGTGTTAGAGCTGCTATGGGGTGGCTATACTATTGTTCTCCTGATGTTTTTATATTTGAAAGGAAGTCTATGTAACTCATGGTTGGGAGCATTTTAATTTCTACAGTTTTATTGCCTGTTTACCCATTGCATTTGATATTATTTTTGTCTTTCCCCTTTATCCACACTTTAGTGTTTGATGAAAGGTCGAATGGAGGGTCTGCCGTTCTGCGCCCTTTACTCCCTGCCATGAGCCCTCCAGAGAGCGTGGTTTCTTATGAAGATGATTTTGCATCATCGCAGGGAAGTGGCACTTTAACAGACAAAAAGATTGCACATGACCTCAGGTAACTGTGTGTTAGATTTCTTGTAAAAATCAAACTACAGAATTCGAGAGCAAATAGTTAATGCAAAATTTGTTTCATAATATGCTGTATTATCAGCAGCATGTCTCTTCTGTTATGCTGTATTGTAATGCTTGTCAAAGTGATGAGATCTTTCCTTAGGACCTTGCAGTTAATATAGCAACTAGCATGATTAAGACATAGAGATTAGAGTGAAGTATTCCTGTTCCCTAATTTTTGTTCTTTAATCTGGCAGGTAGCTTTAGGCAAGGTTCTTACCCTTTGTAGTCAGGTGAAAATTAGTTCTCCAACTTGTATGGCTGCTATAATGCTCAGTTGGTTGGTCCTTGTAATTTAGAAAAAGGAAAAGACATTTGAAAGTGTTAAAATACCTTCAGTACTTCAAAATTCTGTAAAAAGCCTTTCATTGCTTTCTGTAAGGATTCAATAATGCTTAGTAATGGATATATAAATTGTCTGTAAGAACTTTTAAAACCTTTTATTCAGACTAAAATGTGAAGAGTCTGAATCCTAGGCTCTCCATGTTACTACTGAATTCATATGGCTTCTTGAATTTCCTAAGACCCTTTTTTTTTGTAATGAGATATATTTACATCTTTTGGGCACCTTGGGGATGGCCACAAATACTGTTTTAATGCTGGTGATACTTTACCTCAGAAGACAGGAAGGTAAAAGGCACTTCGCATGCTGAAAATGTTGGCTGCAAAAAATGGTTCTTTCTGATTAAACTTCTTGAGAGGTCTTCTATTGGTATATGATGCATTACCCTCTTTTTTGCAAATCTTTTGAAATCTTTTGTTGAAAATTGCTCATATCGATTGATATCTGTATGCCCGGAGATTATCTAAAATGCAGTCATATTTGGAGTCACGTTGTTTGAGTCTGTAGTCAAATAGCACTTCAGAGTTAGCCTCAGAAAGGGTGGTTGTTATCCATTTTTTACTGTTTCCTATTATTGGAAGTATGTTTCAATATGTTCAATATCATGTCAAACTTCCTAGTGTCTTAGCTGTCATAGTTTTTAATCTCAAAATCAATGCTTTTCAAGATGGGCTAATTAGTGCAGTTTTAGCCATCTGTCTCTAATTTGAAGTGTGGTGCATTTCTTGCACACAGTGTAATGCGGGAGTTGGAAGTCCTTAGTTAATCATTGTCAGTGTGTTCCTTTTTAGTATTGCTGGCAGCAGTAATTCAAGCATTCAGGAAGAAATTCTGAGTAGGAAGTCTCCCCGTGAACCTCGATCCATAGAGCTCGCTTCTCAGCATTCATCTGGACCACGGTCTGCAGCATCTTCTCGCTCATCTGCTTCCTCTAAAAAGAGAGGGAAAAAGGAACGTAAGTGCAGTACTTGACTGTAGGGTTTTGGTTTGTTTGGGAGTTCTTTGGTTTGTTTTTTTTAAGGAAGTTTTAGGGTTTTCTTGTTATGAAAATTGCAGTCTTTCTACATACCTGAAAACTATGTTCTAATACTGATAGAATGATTTATTTATTCCTCCGGTGATTCCTTCCTAAGTTCTTTTTGGCTCTATTTTCTGACATTTGAAATACAGTAATCTAAAATTAAATGAGCACTAGGATGTTAACAGCATTCAAATACTTTCCTTTCCTAAACCAGCCTTATAAAAAATTAGTTAATTTTAATATCGTGTGGGAACTATCCTCAGATTCTGTACTGAGGAAGTTCCAATAGGCTGCTGAGAAGTCAGAGTTATGGCCACCTTTATGAAGGTGACAAGTTTGCCTGTATGCTTCATTTTTGAATCACAGATACAGTTTTCATAAGTGCACAAATTAATGAATACACTTCTACAGTAATTTATACATTACAAAAGCATGAAGAAACTTTAGATTTGGTACACTTTTACTGTATAAGCAGTGAATAACATAAGAAGAAGCTAGGTTTAAAACCAATGAAAGCTTGAGAAAAATAGGATTGGGCATTCTAAATTACCTCTCTTCCTATTTTTTCAGAATTCTCTAGCTTACCCAAAAGAAACTAGGTTTTATTCTAATTATCAGTATCAAAGAGTCAAATGTGTACTTTTATTTAAACCGATATTGAGCTGAAAGGAAAGCTGAGTGACAGTTTTGTTGGCGGTTGACACGGTATGCAGAAGAGAACTTAAACTCCTTTAGGAAGCTGCCAATTTTACAGTTCTTGCTTGTTGGATTTATTGACTTCTAACTCAAAGGCATCTTTAATTGGGGAAAAAAGTTCTCAATTATTTGTTTTGGGGCTCTTGATGGTAAGATATTCATACATAGAACACCAAACATAAACTTTTGGCAATTGTTGCTTTCTAGGGTTGGACTCTTTCAATGCAAGTTCTCACCACTTTCCTGTGGAAGAAGATAAAATGCTATCTGAATTAGACTGGGGATCCCAACAGGCAAAGAAATCCTTATCGACTAGCAGAATTTCTAGTAAAGATCATGAGCAGAACGCAGATACAGACAGCACCCTAGAAAACTTGTCTGGACACTCCCTGATGAGGTAACATGAACATTATAAGACTGTATGCAAATATAGCTAAGCTTGGTAGTATTATGGCATGTCATCAAAAATGGCTGTGTCTTTGGATATGCAAAAGGAAAGTAACAGAAATTATCAAATGTTAATAATATGGGCATGCAGAAAATGTCTTCCCCTGTATTTTAAATATGAAAGACTAAAGTAGATGGCTGTAGTAAGAGAAAATACAAAACAGTGATTCCTTCCCAAATGACCCCTCTGGTTTTTTAAAGATAACTGGCCAATATAGGTATCCTGTCAGGTTTAGTACCTTAAGCATTGAAACACAATTTTCATTTTCTGTTTCTACAACGCTCTGTAAGAAGTGGAGGAAAATAAAAAATAGCCAGGAACCTGTGCAGTCATCTTGCTCTCTTCAGTAGGACCCACAGACATTTTTGGCTAGGCTCGTGTACAGCTAATACTCATAAGCCTGTCCAGCTCTGAGCTGATGTTTTTTGAGAGATGCACTGCACCTCAGAGAATAGTGTAGAGGAAAAGAAAAATTACTTTCCCTTTTGATCCTCTGTATGTCTACCTATGAATGCAGTGTATTTTCTGCTAATTGTGCAATGAAGATAGTTATGAAATACACTCAGCTTAGTTTTCACCGTACTTTTTCTAAAAAGCAACAAATAATAAGAATGGCCTTTCACTCATTCTCTGTGGGTATAGAATGGTTCTGGGATACTGACTTATATTGGTGACTTTCACTGATATGCAATGTTGGGTTTGAAATGTCCTGTGACCTCCTAAGATGTACCAAGTAAAGCAGAACACCTTCCTAAGGGATTTAAGCAGCCATTGTTAATCGTTTTTGGTTTAATAAAATTGGAATAGTAAATTTAAGAAGTGTCTGCATAATTTTCTGTATGTTTGGAAAGAGGTGTCTTTAACTTTCTCTTGAGAAATGTTACTGTAGTATTTTACTAACTGTTTAAATTTAGTTTTGGCTTTCAAGCATTTCATTGCATTTTGATGCACGAGGCTGAGACTCAGGGCAGTGGCTTATCACATTCAGTTGCATCCATATGCTGCTAGTAACCTGTTTACTTTTTAAAAATACTGTTCATCATATTTGGATATCAAAATATTAGCCTAATTTCTTGTGAGTAAAACAAAGTTGTTCTTTGACTCTCAAAACGATGGGTAAATGCACATGCAGGTGAATGCATCCTGACTTTCTCATGCCAGGTTCCTAACAGGAGGCATTGAAACTGCTTGTCTGGCCATGTAGAACATGTAGATACTATGTTAAATTTGTGTGTGTGCTAACTAGGTTTAATACTTGGGGGGAAAAATGGGGCGCTCAAGAAACTTAATCCAAAACTGAGATATAGGTACAAAGCCCATCTCATGAGGCCATGTGCTGAAGGCAGACTGTGCCTGTGCAAACCATAAAAGACTCTGTCTTCTGTGGATCTGTTTGCTGTATATAAATGGAAGAACTAGGTTATTGCTTTATTGTCTTATCAAATGGCTGGACTTAGGAGAATAGTGACTTGTTTCTTTTTTTGTTTCACTGTCAGCTTCTCAGACAAGGGAAGATCCCAGAAGACACCAACTTCTTCCCCATCTCCCGGTTCCCAAAAAATGTTGCAGTTTGATTCTATAGGCAATACAGGAGAAAGAGTCAAGTCGCCTGCTGGCTTTTCTGGAAGTACAGCGTCAGGGCTGAAGCCTAACGTAACCTTTCCTGACCTGAGTCTGGGAACTAGTAGGTCTGTAGCAGGAGCAGCCTCAGCAAGCGGTAAGTTTTGTTGTTAAAACCATACTAATCCCGGAGCAGGGTTGGGCTTTTTTTTCCTTTATATTTTGATGTGGGGCACTAAAGTCTGTGGAGGTTGACTAGTAAGTCTTATCCTGCAGGATGTATGCGCTTCTCCCCTGCTGGTCTTCAGCATCGTTTAGCGGCAGAATTGAACTACCTTAGTGCCATTGAGGAGTCTGTGCGACAGCTTTCAGATGTAGAACGAGTGCGAGGCATATCACTTGCCCAGCAAGAGAGCGTTTCTTTGGCTCAGATTCTAAAGGTAATGGAAAAGTACTGCCTTGTCTTAACCTTTTTTTTTTTTTTTTTATCGTGCAAGAAAATTAATCAAATTAGGGTGAGTTATGCTTTTGGAAGGAATGCAGAGAAATTGTAATGGCATGAAGGAGTCTCACTGATAATGTCCGTTTTTTTAGGATTAATGTCTTATCTTTCTTATTTTAAGTTGACATCAAGGAAATGGTGACTGTAGAATATGTGCCATGAGTATACCATTAGCTGGAATCACTGCTTTGGATGTGTACTTCAGTAAAACAAAAACTTGATTATTTACTGGGTTTGACGTCAGGTCCTAATGCCATGCAGTGTAGTTGTTCAGACTGGATCATTTGTCTTATTCCATGAAAAGGATATTTTTGGTTGAAATTCCCTTATGTTGGCAAGACTGCTTGTTCTAGTTTCTTGAATTAATTGGTCTCCTAAATCCTCTTTTTACACTGGTGGAGGAGTATGGGGAATGCACATTGTCTGCTCTCTACTTAAAAACGGAGGGTGTCAGTTGGTAGGCTGAAAATTTTACTTTAGCAGAAGAGGCACCACCAGTAGACTAGATCTAGGTCTTTCAGAGGTAGTTGCAGCCAGTGGCTAAAGCAAAAAAGGTCTTCACATTTAATTTGCATGATTAAAACTTGTTTTCCTAATCTCTAGGCACAGCAGCAGCGCCACGAACGGGACTTTGCTCTTTTGAAAATCAAGGCTGAACAAGAAGCATTAGAAAGTCAGAGACAACTGGACCAGGCAAGGCAGAAGGCAGCTCAGGTAATGCTGCCCTTCAAAAAATGTGGAGTATGTAAGAGGCAAAATGCTGTAAGTAAATCCGTGCCTACGAATATCCTTAATTTGAAGCTGTGAACATACAGAAATGGTGAAGGGGTTTAACATAGTAGAAACCCCCCTGCCTTGGGCTTAATTTCAAACTTTTTTCCCCCAGATTTTAAGAAATAAAACTGTACTACTTACAGCCAGAAAACTTTGAAGAGCTGAACTGGCTGTGTTTTCTGCGTAGGTCCATGCAGAGTCACTGCAGCATCTGGTCCAGTCACGGCAGGAGGCTGTACAAGAGACCCCATGCAAGGCTGCAGCCAAGCAGGTGGAAACTGCACTTCTTGCTACAGACGCAGCTCACCAGATCCGTGAGGTGAGGTCCTGATTGAAAGGCAAAAGCTATTCTAATTTCAGTATTATTTTGAATATTTTTTTTTGCCTCTAGGTTATTTTGTGTTGAATGTCGCTCTCAGTGCTACTTCTTCACCTTCATAGCATGACAAATGATAGGACTTTAAAAGGGCTTTTCTGGCATCATTATTTAGAAGTCAGTTGGCAGCCTTAAATCCCTGTTCACTAGTCTTATGATCTTCCATCTAATGAACTGTTAAGAAGTTTTTGTTCTTTCAGGATAGATTGATGACAGTGAACACAACAACTTTAATTTGTTAGAGTTACAGGATCAATCCCTGATGGAGTATATCTGTTTCATATGCAAATTAAATTTGAAAAGCTGGGAAATTGCTATTTGCTTACTTCTGAAGGTAGGAGACTAACAAATAAAACAAATACTTCTAAAAAAGGAGGAGTGAGGATCATCAGCAGAGCTTTTAACTTGATACAGAGTTTGAAGTTTTCTGAGTCTCTTCATTCTTCTTGTGGCATACAGAATTTTTATCAGTTTATCAGTTTTTATACTTGTTCCCAACGTGTAGCAGTTGTTTCACACATAGGTAAGAAACACAGTAACCAAAAAATGCTTTTGCTTCTTCATAGTTTAGCAATCGCAACGACTGTGGATTAAGGTTATGGGATGGAGTGCAGAAGGCTGATGAGTATGAACATAACTTTTTTACAGCTTATGCACATGTTGGTGCTCAGCAAGGCTCTTTTTATGATGGGTAATGGAACTGTAGAGTAATATTGATATACTTGTTTGGGGCTTTGCCAAATATGTGAAGTTTAAATAAATTTTGAATAGACAAGAATGGGTTAGGTTAAAGGAGCAGAAAAGCTCAGTCATTTGAGATGCATGCAGTGGTTGTTGATAGTAGGTAGTGAAATCTTGGATAAGGACAAAGAAACATTTGTAGTTTATAGAGCCGAAGGGGGTGGAAACCAATTAAGAAACAAGGTAGATGAAACAGAGACAGCTTTTAGTTGGTGTAGGATTTTAATCTCTTCTCTTGCTTTAAGTTTGAAGTCCAAGAGTAAGAGCTGCTAGTGGAAAGGCCGATGGGGTCAGCCTGGTCAGTGATGATGGGCTAGCAGAGTAGCTTTTCCATCCATGTTCACAAGTGACTCCTGATAATCAGTTGAACAACTGTTTATTTTAACTGGAATGCAGCAATGGAAATGCCGGTCACCAATATGCTGGAAATATTTTTGGTTGTACACTGTAATTTCTTATGTATAAAAGGAATGGAGTTAATTTTCTGCATTGCTTTCAATTAGAAGTTTATCTTATGGAAAAGAGATACTATAGCATGCCGCTATACAAGTTGGTTTGCTTAGAGTTGACTGTCGTACTAATGAAGGATAAAATAGTGGGTGATCTATACAGACAATCCAAATTCTAAAGTTTCTAAAAACAAGTGTTATCTGCTTTGATTTCTGAAGATGTTTCTGCTTCTAGTCTGGTACACAGTGACTACCATACATTAAAAAGGATAATTTATGGCTATCTGTTGATTTTAATGCTGCCAGTTTTAGACATGGCAGTTTTCATGATATTGGAACTTAAACCTGTTGTGTCCTTTGGAGTGGAAAGAATATTTCTTGCTCTTTGGGCAACATGTACTTTCAAGTGAAAAATATCCACACAATTTCTGGCATTTGTAGGGGTTTTTTTGTGGGTTTTTTTTGTTTGTTTTTTTGGGTGGTGTTTTTTTTTTTAATTAATCGTAATGGTGGGTCTGGAATGTGTTGTTATGTGGGGATCATTCTAATGATCAGAGTTTGGTTAAGTTGATTAGAATGATATGATAAGTAGTATCTTGCATGTCTGTAGTTTCATATCAAAAATTCCACTCTGCATAAATTAAAGGATATATATTTACAAAGCAGTATGTGCCTCCTACAACCAAAATTGACATGTATGTCATTACAAACCATCTTAAATCCATGTCTTACACATTTGTTTAATCAGTAAATTGCCTGTGAGAATGACTATTTTCTTTCAAAAACATTTTGATGGTGATAAGCTCATTGTATTCCTTTGTTTTTTATTATACTCAGATGACAGAGTTAGCACGAACCCAGATCTCCGATACTGTCAGTGGTCCAGCTGCTCCAGTCGGCACCTTGTTTGATCACCAGCGGCAGCATCATTCAGAGTTCATGAAACAACTGAGGACCCGAACTGATACAACCAGGTTTTGCCTAATGTTTCACATCTAGGGAAGGGGGAAATAAGATATGTTAGGCTTTGCTATTGAAGCAAATTTGAAGATGTCATGATGAGTGAGTATTTAAGAAGAAGAATTAGATTCCATCTTTATGCCCTTAATAGTGTATGCCAAAGGTGACATTAACTGGTTCTGTGAAGCTCTATATAAAAGAGTAGAAAAAGATGGTCTAAATGTTTTGTGGGATGATTTAACTAGTCTAAGCTTTAAGTGATCTTTTCACAAATTTTAGCTGTTACTACTTGTAGTAAACTGATGAAATCTTGTGAAAATTTTATTGCTCTTTGGTTTCAGACAAAGCAGATTTACCCAAAATGTTTCTCTTTCTCAGAAAATGTGAGTCTGGTGCTGTATCACAAGGTAAAGAGGAGACAGGTGACTCAAAACAGACATACTCACCAATGTTTGATAGTTATTCAGAGTCCTCAAGATCAAAGGTTCATGATCAAAGGTAAGAGTTTAGATTACACAGCATTTTTTTCCTGTAAATAAGAACTGAAGTACAAAGCAGTATCAAGATATTTCCTTCAATATTTTTTTTACAAAGAGGGAAAGTCAGTATTAACCTTCAACAGGTAAACCTGTCATATTCCAGAGCTTGAAGGTTTTCATGCCTCCCAGACTTCACTTTGCCTTTAATTAAAAATCGTACTACACTGTGATCCACAGTGTAATAGTATGCTGTGTATTAATATCATCAGTTTTGAATCTGCTGTATTTGCTCTAATTGGACGCTTTTCTGTTTCATAACTTAAGAGTAATTGATTTCCACATCTGCTTCCTCATTCAGCTAAATTAGCAAGAGTCTAGCAAGCAGGTGAAGGGAAATGGTTATTCCCCTCTGTTCAGCTCTTGTGAGACTCTATCTGTAATACAGTGGCCGTTTTTGGGCTCCTTCGTAAAGAGAAGACGTTAACATATAGACACACATCTAGCAGTGAACCACCAAGATGGTTAGGAGGCTGAGTATGTGATATAAAGAAGACACTGAAGGAGCTGAGCTAACTTAACCTAGGAAAGAGAAGGCTAAGGGGGCAGGAATCTAGTTGGCAAGAATCTAGTTGCAGTATCTTAAAGATGGGTTGTTAGGTAACATAAGGCTAGATTTTCTTGGAGGTGCACAATGAGATGACAAAAGGCAACAGTGACAGATTGCAGAAAGGGGAAAATCACTGAGGAAAAAAAATGCTCCCTGTGAGAATGGTCAAACACTGGACTAGGAGTATTGGGAGGCTGTGGGATCTTCTGTCCTTGCAGGTGTCCAGAACTTGGATGTGGCTTTGACTTTGGTTGGATGAAATATCTTCACAAACTGTTGAGCTGAGATAATTCTGATTTCTGTTCTGCAGCCTACTTGCATACTTCTGTTGCATCATGTGTGTAACCAAAAAGTCACTTCAAGTCTCTGTTTATCTGAGTCTTTTTCGCTGTCCTAAATATTTGCATTTTGTGCCCTTCTCATTTTGCTCCATGTGATTTTTGAAATGGACTAGAACATAGGCTGGAGCATATGTTCTGGAAATGCAGCGCAGGGACCTGTAGAACTGCCTACTCTGGAATGTGCATTACTTCCTATTCTCTCTGTATATCGGGCCATTTTGTTAGGGTTTGGGGTTTTTTCACTGCTGCTTTGCACTGGCTTGAGATTTTACATGAAGTGCCTGGAGTGCTGCTTGCCTGAGGTTTAGATTTGACTCATTTCTGGTGTTACTTTTTGCTATCTAGTTTGTGTGGAATACTGGATTTTAGGTGTTTTGTTTCCTGTTCACCTACCTGATCTAGTTAGGTCCCATGAAATTTGTCACAGCCCTTCTCTGATCTTGACCAACTGGAATGATTTTGTCCTCAGTAGTTCTTCTAATTTAAAACATATCGCTATCTTGCTCCTCCTTTTAAAAACTGTAAGGAGAGATGTTTGCAATGTTTTATTACCAGTACTCATTTCCAGGTAGAGGGTGTGCATACCTACAAACCACTTGCATTCTAAGGTAGATTAAAAACAACAAGTTCCACTGTCAGTCAGCAGCTTGATGAGGTTTGGAATTTTAAAGTAGCCAAACGGCATTTCAGAAACAAAACCAAACCCTCTGCGTGTCGGTTGTTGTGAGGATGTTAGTCACGGTTATGTACAGTAGTAATGTAATATAAATATTTTGAAATGTGCAAAATAAATTTTTAAAAGCATTATCTCTTGATAACATAGTAGTACCAGCAGCCGCCAAGAGAGTCCTTCAGTTCCATCTTCTAAGGAGAATGAGAAAAAGCTTTCCCGTCGTGAAAAGATAACTAGCAGTATTGAAGAGCAGGCTCAAACTGGTGTGGATGATTCCTTGCCGAGTGATAGTATTTTATCACTGCCAGATGAAAAAGGTTTGCTGTACTATATGTGTATGATGAATCTGAGGGTGGTAAGAGGGGAGGGGGACTCTGTTTCAGAATTAGTTTCAGAAATAAATGAGAGATTATGTGTGAAGAAAGCTGAGCCCCAGGTGAATTGATAGCCTCTCAAGAGGTAACAGAGGATGGCATGGTGAGGTGGGAACCTTTGAAATTCTGCGCATCAGAATGGTGGAGTCTGTGGGCCATTCAGCTTTCTGCTGTGCTAGCTGTAGCCAAATGTTCACTTGCTGAATATGCAGGCTGAACACTAAATGTTTCAGCAGCCCCAGTATACCTCTGTACAGAAGTCTGTTACACCTTTTTAAGCTAGACAACAGTATTTCATGACCTAATGCAAGGTCACTCTTTTCTAAACACCTGTTTTTCCTAATTAAAGTAATTATCTCCCTGTCTTCCCTGCCCCCCTAACTTTATTGAGATGAGACAGAGTAAAGCTGCCTTTGAGGAACATACCTGAGCATCAAACCAATTCCCTGATTTCTCCCTCAGATTCTGCTTCTGTTGCAACAGAGTATTCCTTGAAATTTGATGAGTCTATGACAGAGGATGAGATTGAGGAAAAGTCTTTTCGGTCTTTGTTGCCTTCTGAGAGTCATCGCAGAAATAACTTGGAGAAGAAACGGGGTAATCGTGATGATTCTGATGAGGAAGTATCCCCAGAAAAAACAGCTCTGTCATCTATCAAGGTGGGTTCAACAACCATAGTAAAGGTAAATTGACTGAACTGAGATGGTTAAGCTGATGAGCTTCAAGTGAGCCATTCTTAGCCATGTTTGCAAACTTTAGGGTTCTTTTCCTCCTTGTGGTTCCTTGAGCATCTCAAAACAGAGTTGTATGAATCATGCTTTATGTCACTGTTGAACAAGTGCAGTGACTTATGGAACTGTCCATCCAGGTCTTTACCTGTTCTCTTGTGGCTTTGGAGAAGAGGAGTGACTTTTTGATATAGGTTATAAAAACCCAGTGGATTAAGTCTTCCTACTATGCCTATGCACAGCTAGGAAGTACAGAGAGGATGCTTCATCTCTCTGGCCCAAGAGGGGACATCCCAAAACTGTCATGCAGCCAGGGCAGAAAAAGCTGGTCTGCACAAAGCTCAGAGAGAAAAAACAGCTTCCCTTCTTATAGCTCTTTTTGTGTGTGTATCTCTGATGACACACACGAACTTTGTAACTGAAAAAAGACTTGGAATGTCTGTATTATCAAATCATGCCAAATCTGTCCTGCCTTCCAGGAGCTAAGCATGCCATTCTCAGGGGGGCAAGATAGTTTCTCTAAATTTACCATGGAGATGGTAAGACAGTACATGAAAGAGGAGGAAATGCGAGCAGCTCATCAGTCCTCACTGCTTCGGCTCCGGGAGAAAGCTCTGAAAGAGAAGACCAAGGCTGAATTAGCTTGGCTGGAACACCAAAAGAAGTAAGACAGCTCTGAATCTATACTGTTGCTGACTGATCATTTTCTTATACTTTACTTGATTTATTTTTTTTAATGTAAGATTTTTCTTCCACCCCACCCCTCCCTTAAGTATCAATGGTTGAACAAGTCTTCTGACATCCATAATCTATACAAATGTTACTGTCACTTGGAAGGAACAGAACCCAGTTTGTAAGCGTGCTTTGATGTTTACGTTGAATGGGGTTTGGTAAAAGAGAATTTCATTGAAACAGTAGAACATCAGATGTTTGTTGTTGGTCAGAGAAGGTAGTTCCCAAAAATTACAAGTTATAAATCAAGAATGTATAAAACTGTCAAACAGCTAGAACTTCATATGCTTGATGTCTACCTGAGGTCATTTTAGTTGACTCAGGCCAAATTTTGTGAATCTGGATATGTGTTGTCCTTAATGATTTCTTTCCAGCCTAACGTATGCTTTGTTCTGGAATGCCACTTGAAGTACCTCGTGGTACTACTAAACAGTGGTGGCCAGATTTAATCGATAATACTTTTCTATGGTCACTCTGTACCATTGTTCACCAGATGCTTTCTTCCAACTGCTTATCATTGTGGGTTTGATGAAGGACTGTGAGGTAGTCACCCAAGTGTCCTTTCTTTTGTCTTTCTCAAATGGTGAGCATGCTACCTCTGCAAAACTTATGCCGATTCATGTGAGATCTCATATTACTGCAGTGGCCTTTTGACTGTGTGTGTCTTTGACTAAACAGTACAAGATATTCCACTATAGAGAATTCTAGTGGTTAAGTACGGGCATATACTCTTCTGCAGGTTAGGAAAATAAAACTTTTTTTTCACTTTGAAGAGTAAAAGGGTCATTGTTGCACACTTTTTTTCTTATTTAATCCTTTCTTCCAATCTATTTGCAGGCATTTGAGAGACAAGGGAGAGGATGATAAAATGCCTCCTATTCGAAAGAGGCAGCGTGGTCTGCTGCTGAGATTACAGCAGGAGAAGGTAACTGATGCCCTTTAGGAAAATCCTGTTGAAACTCCCATATAGCCATTAGATGTTTCAGACACTGTAAAAGCTAAGAGTTGAGAAAACTCTATACCAGACTTTTGGACAGGAAGCTAGCAGTGTTTCTTACCAATAAGTTCTATTTGCAGTATTTAACACATTGTTTTAAAAGGATCCTTCTGTATCAGTAATCTCACTGGGTGAGACTTAGATGTATTAATTGATCTTCTGTTGTTTGCTGCTGAAGTTCAGGCTAGTTACTTCATCATCTAATTTCAGTAATTTTAAACCCACAGCATGGACACTGTGGCAGATTTTAAAATGTGTTCTTGAGAGCTGTCACGGTTCTTATGCTTAATCTTTTATATGTAAAAGGCAGAAATTAAGCGTCTTCAAGAGGCTAACAAGGCTGCTCGGAAGGAGAGACAACTGATCCTTAAACAGCAGGCGGAAATAGAACGAATCCGTCAGACTACAATGAAACTGCAGGAAAAACTAAAGTGTGCAGGAGAAAACAAGCTGGTAAGTGTGCAGTAGAGAAGCTGGAGTCTTCCCTCTTTGGCCATGCAGCTGGTATTTGACTTCAGTGTCTACAGGAATGGAAAGCTATTAAATTGGCTCTATCACTTGGAAGTTTTGTATGCCTCAAATGGTCTTATCTTTATCTCAGCAATTTTAAGTTTAATTTCTTTAAAGCATTATTTAAGGAAATGCATTTGGAGAAGTTATGTTTTGTTTCAACTGGGCAGTAGGTGGTGATTGTTAATTCTCAAGCTTAAGTAATGACTTTGGGAGTATCAGGTTTTTTGATGCTGATTTTGTGTTATTTGTCAGATCCCAAACTACTAAATGTAAGCACTAAACCCAAAACTTGCTGCTTTGTGTGTGTGTTAGTGTATTTACACTGTTTCTTGCATCAGCTTTATGAGAGAGCAAAAAGGGTTTTGATAACTGTCTGCCCCCGTACCAAATTTTGAAGAAACACAGGTATAATAGTAGTAGAATAATAAGGGTTGGTTTCCTGTTTGGGTAACTGAATTATGGTGGGGTTTTTGTTCTAGATACAGTTAGGGAAGAAATCATGGAGAAAAAGGGTGTACTAAAAACTGTGTCAAATAAACAGGAAGTTGGAAAATCCAGTCAAATCTGCAGGTGGACAGACTTATCTGAAGTAGTCTTTGATGTGCTCTTGGGAGAAATAACCTAAATTAACACAATTTTTAAAAAGGTGGTAGAATAACTTTTCCTACTTTCAATGTTGGTTTTTGTTTTGTTTAACACTTAATTGCAGGAACTTCACAGTGAGGATGACATCAAGCAGAGCAATGGTTCTAGCCCACTTCCAACTGATGCAGAAACACGCAGCCCTTCCCCAATCTCAATCTCCAGCAGTGAGACTAGTAGCATTATGCAGAAACTTAAAAAAATGCGCAGCAGAATGGATGAAAAGTAACTAATTTTTTTTTTTCTTATACAAAAGTTTACTATTTTAATAGAACGAGTTGGTTTGGCCACTGTCTGCACTAAAAATGGCCATTAAAAAATTACAGAGGTATTGATATCACATACACTTCGGTCCAAGTTGCCTGAAAAATAGCTGATTGGAAGCATTAAAAGAACTATAGTAATCTTTGATTATAATATTTTAAAGGCTACAATTCTTGCATGAATACCGAGGTTCAAACACTGTTAGTTGGCAAGGTTTTATTGTAGAAGATTTGTTTTAATGTTCTTTGTACTTGGTAGAGTCAGTAAAAGCACATCAATTCAAGAGATTTTGATGTTTGTGCATACAAGGAACTTGGATGGGCTCCAGCTTCATGGTACATTTTGTCAGGGTTCCTCTTGCAATGAGACACCTGAAGTCAAAGTGGTGCCTGTATTTTGTATCTCCCCTTTTATTTTAGAGGGAAAAAATATAGGGAGTGAGACTCTGAAATTACAGTACCAATTTTTATCTTGAATTGAAATATAAGTTATAAATAGGAATAGTCTTATGCAAAAACTAGTAACTGAGTGACATCTGGCTCACAGGAAGTCATTGAGCTTGTCGGGCATGTGGTTTCTACCTTATTATTCAGCTGCTGAGTTTCAATTCTAATTGCATTAAAATCAGCTGGGGATTAATTTGGTAAGTATTTTCTTAATCAATGGAAGTTCTGTGTGTGTGACTTGAGAAGACAGGCAGTTAATACGGCCTTTCTTTTCCTCCTGTGTGCTCCATAAGTTAGTCTTAAAAGGAAATAATGAAGTATATATGCCGTTCCTGGGTGTGAAAACTAAGACTGAATCTGTTGATTTCACCTGTTAAATTGTCTTGAATCAAAATTTTTTTCTGCATCTTTTCAGTGTAGGAATTATTTTGTCCGTATTAAACATCCCAAATGCTTCACTAGCATGTCCTTTTTAGTTTGAAACCTTAAATTCTTATTTGAGACTAACCCATTAAAAGTCTGCCCTCTGCCAGTTACCACAAGGAATAGTCTTTGCTTAAACTATTTTTTAACTTATAACCAAGGTAGGTCACTATATTTTAGTCCATATGGGTGATCTTTGTAATGTTTTCTCTCTTGAGACTCCTAACACAGCTAGATTAAACATCAAAAAGCAAGCACTGCCATTTGTAAAGGCAAGCTGTCTGTGACTTCTTAGCATCATATTTGCTTGCAATCATTTTAGAAGCACATTTGCCATGCTTGCATGTATTTGTACATGATGAAGATAAACAGTAGTAGTAAGTGAGGACTTGGTGTAAGTATGAAAAAACCAAAAACATATTCTAGTTACATAGCCTTCATATTCTAGCCTGAATTGATTGCTATTTTATTCATACTCTTCTGGTAGGATCTGGTAAATTGAAGAGTCAAAATCACAAACGATTTCAAGTTTTTGAAATGTCATATTACCAAGTCTAAACTCTTGGCATTCCAAGTCATGTGAAAACCACCCTATCATTATAGCTGCAAACTCTTTCTCAAAGTATGTTTTGAGGTTGGTAAATGGCATAAGATGGGGACTTGAAAAGGATGTGCTCTGTAGGCCATGTTGACTTCTCAGGTTTCAAGAAAACAAGATTTTTCTTCTAGTCCTTTTTTTGTTGTTGTTAAAAATAGGGTCTTTATTTTTTTCACCAGAGATTTGGCATGCAAAAGGCCAAATAGTGATAATAGTGTTACAAAACCAAGTTACAGCATGTGAATTTTGAGTTTGTATTAATACTATGAGATGACAAATACACTTTTGTATTCAAGACTTCCTATACTTTCTTTTACCAAGTAGTGTTCTTGTCAATATTGGTTTCGAAATCTTATTTTTTTCAAAGTGCCTTCATTTCTAAACAACACTTATGATTACAGAAAGAATTACATATTAATAAATAGTTGTTCTTACTATTACAAGGGATGGTAGTAGCTACAAGGTATGTTTTACCCTTAAAGATACTTTAATTGCTTTTAGGAGGAACAAGTGGGAATTGTGTGATGTAATGTATTTGGTCATGTGTTTTGTTTTGGTGGTTTTATCTTGGGCTGCTATATATGTTTAAAGGAAGTAGTATTTTCTGTAAACATAAATGATTCTCTAGAACTCTATCTTCCTAGTTGTATAATTTTTGCACACCATCTGCAGGTATTTTGATAATGATAACGGTGCTTATTGATTGAAAAACAGTGCCAACTTGGGGTTTTTTTTAATGTCCTTATTTGTGAACGCATAAGAACGTTATTAACATAATACAGTAAGACCTTTGGTTTGGGGTGTAATGCTAGGAAGCTGCTATTTGAAGGGAATCACTCAGATGGCGAGATACTGCAAAACAAAAGCAGCTGAATAACAAATGCAAAGAAAGTGGAAAATTAATTAGGAAACCCTGCTATGCTGGATTTGCTATACTCCTTAGCAAAGAGAAAATTCTTTTGGCTTTTTTACTTATGAGGCAGCTTTAATATTTCTCTTCTGCTAAAAGGGGAATGAAAGAGTAGTTCTGTTTGTTTCAGTTGATCAATCTGTGTAGCCTGCATGTGAACAGGAGCATGCTCTGTCAAAGAGAATTAACCACTTTCCCCTTGCTTTCCTTGCATATGCACTTTAATGATAATCTGTGCAATAGAAGAACTGATTAAATGCTCATTTTCTTTTGCTTTTCCTTAATAATGCTTCTTACCTTGCATTGTAGTTGATAGAGCTATATGGAGCATGATATTTTTCTATAAATACAATGATTCAGGAGGAATTAGCTTAAAATGGTAATTCATTAGGAAGTACCATTTTAAGATCAGCTGTAAGTTTATGGAGTTTTTTTTTAAAACAATAGGCATGATTTTTCTACAGTTAGTAGTCAAATGAAGGAGGCAATATGTGAATATTCTGGGACCAAGTCTGCACTTTGTTGTGAAAAAATCAAAATAGCAGCTAGAGGTTGAATCACAGGTATATCTCAAACTTCTCCTGGAATTGCTCATGTTTTAAAAATATATTTAATCTCTTTTTTTTTTTTCTTCCCCCTTCACTGGTGCTTACCTTTTTGAGAAGTAATTTTACTGAGGTTTTGGCAGGTGACTGAAAACGTGTTTAAAGTTTCAGGCTAGGAAAGCTGTTCATATCACAAAACCAGCATGCCATTTAATGCTAATAATATACTCTATCGACAGTTAGAATAGCAGGAGTTGCAAAAAGTTCAGGTTGAGTTATATTAACCAATGCACGTGGAAGTCTGCATCAAAGTAATAAAACTTCCAAAGTTTAAAGAAAAATACAGCAGTGTGAAAGTAGCTTGCCTTTAATTAACAGGAAATGAAGTGCTCTAAGTGTATGTGTGCTGTTACCTTGTGCATAACAGTGTATAGTTTTTCAACTTCAGATGTTGGGTAATAACTATACAATGTTAAATGCAATTAATTTTAAAGTTCTTTACTAGATGCTATCCTTTTCTCGTTCTTTCTGCCTTTTTTGCTATCTCTAGTTTTAAACTCTTCCTCCTTATTTTGTAGACACTGCTCTCCTGTTCACTACTTCTTCTCTGTCTTTACGTCTCACCACTGGGCCTCTCTCAGTGTCTGTTTTCCCAACCTCCACCCCAAATTCCAGCTGTATATCTACAACCAATTGGTCAGGTAACTGTATCTTTCTCAAGTGATAGACTCTTTGATAGAGCATGCTCTGTTCAGCCCTAGAAAATGAAGAGGTTCTTTATCAGTGAACGTTTTTGACTCTTCCCTCGCTGTTTCCAGACCTTTATTAATAACATAGGCAGTGGGATTGGGTGCACCCTCAGCAAGTTTGTGGGCAACAGCAAGCTGAGTGGTGCAGCTGATTCCCTAGAGGGAGAGAATGCTGTCCAGAGAGACCTTGACAGGCTTGAGGAGTGGGCCAGTGTGAACCTCATGAAGGTCAACAAGTCCAGCATCTGGGTCAGGGCAATCCCCAGTATCAATACAGCCTGAGGGATGAATGGATTGAGAACAACCCTACAGAGAAGGACTTGGGGATGCTGGTGGACAAAAAGTAGGATATGAGCTGGCAATGTGCACTTGCAGCCCAGAAATCCAGCTGTATCCTGGGCTGCGTCAAAAGTGTGGCCAGCAGGTGAAGGAAGGTGATGCTTCCCCTCTATTCTGCTCTCAGGGGACCCCACCTGGAGTACTGCATCGAGTTCTGGGGTCCCCAGTACAAGAAAGACATGGAACTGTTAGAGTGGGTCCAGAGGAGGACCACAAAAAATGATCAGAGGGCTGGAATACCTATCCTATGAAGAAAGGCTGAGAGAGTTGGGCGTTAGTCAGCCTAGGGAAGAGAAGGCTCTGGGGAGGTGTTATTGCAGCTTTTCAATATGTAAAGTAGGCTTGCAAGGAAAGTGGAGAGAGACTTTTTACCAGGGCCTGTAGTGACAGGCCCAGGGGTAGCAGTTTTAGGCGAAGAGAGAGCAGATGTAGATAAAGATGATTAAGATTTAGATGAAGGTGGTGAGACACTGGAACAGGCTGCCCAGAGAAGTTGTGGATGCCCCATCCCTGGAAGTGTTCAGGGTCAGACTGGATGGGGTTTTGAACCACCTGATCTAGTGAAAGGTGTCCCAGCCCATGATAGGGTGGTGGGACTAGATGATCCCTTTGAACCCAAACCGTTAGATGATTCTGGTCTATGTGTCTGGTCACAACAGAATAGCTGCTGAAACTGTCTACTTTGGGCTTAAAGTCAATATACCTTGGTTATAAATGTACCAGTACAAGTTAGTGCACCGGGTTAATGCTTCCAGGTGATAATTTGGAATGGATGGATAAAATGTATGATGTTAGCACCATAGAAATAGTTAGACTCTGAAATCATGCTGGTGTAATCTGAATGCTGCTGCTTCTTTGCTCTCCCATATTTCCAGTTTCATAGATGCCAGGTGTGTTTTTGCATATTTTTTTTTCTGTGAAGGCACCCCTGCTTTTGAGGATAAATATGTACCCGTGGTGTTGCAACTGGAACCCTCTAGTCTGTAGTAAATATTAAGGCAGCAGGTATGCTACCTTGTGGCTCTGACCTTTTAAACCCCAGGGTTATAAAAAGGTCCACATCTTTAGCCATGCTGCTTTAATCGTCCTCTTCCTATACATTGAAACCCTGTTTCTCACCCATCACTTCTTTTGACTTACCTTGCTTATTAAGTAGTCATTGTGTGGTGATCTGTTTCATGGTCAGTTAGTTAATTCTTCTTCTGTTTGTGGTATTCTGGGTTAATTCATTTGTCATCTGCTTTTAAGGAGTTCTAATCTTTTGAATCCATTTATTTCAGCCTTTCTCTTCCATTTTTATTTCAACTGGACTTGCCACCCTCAAGATGCAGTAAACTGTGAAGATTCAGACATTCTCATGAAATCAAACAGCAGGTGAAGGAAGAAGAAAAAGTTGTCCTTTGCACTGAGGTCATTGTAATAATGATCTCCATAACGAGTTCCAAATACATGATCTACTAGACTAATTGGAACTGGTGTGTATCTGAAAGTAAGAGTTGATAAATCTGATAGTGCTGGTGAAGGACAACATAAGCATGACTGTTCATGTCATGTTCGTAATGCAGTTACTGTTGGAAGTCTAGTTTGTTAATTATATTAATCTGTTGGGTTTGCCTAAGAGCAGACAATGTTTAACGTTTGTCTATAGAAAGTGATAAACTAATGCACAAAACTGTGGAATCTGTCAGCTTGAAGGTGGCATGTGTTCCAGAGACTGAGGTGCTTCTGTTTTTCACCTGCTTTTGTTTTGACCATAGGAAAGAAGATTGTGGGCATGCCTTACTGGCTTCTGAAACTTTTTATCTTCACATCATAACTTGTCTACCTTATCTGAATCTGTCTTAGAGAAGGACTTATCTGAATCCTAACCTTTCTGATCAACTGCCAGCTCAGTTTCCCAGGCAACAGAATGAGAACTAAGTGAGCAAACAAGAGATGTCCCTTAGCAGGCGAGACCTGCAGATTAGCCAGTTGGTCATTCCAGTCTCTGTAAATAAAAGGGTTTTTTTGAAACACGGGAGCGTAAAAAGCAAAAATGAAATTATTATCTGCTTTGCAGCTTAAAAACTTTGATGCTAAGTCCTTGGGATGGCTTAAAAATTACAAATTATAAAGGCATTGGCAAAGCAAAATATCACAAGTCTTTGAAGACTGCCTTTTTAGGCACCACACATTCTGTACCAATGACGAACTCTTGCTCCAGCTGGCAAACCATGTATTTTCTACAGATTGATTCTGTGATACCTTAAAAATTTCGGTGTAGGAGATGAATGGATTGCTGTACACTCTTCTCTGGGCTTGACTTGTCAGAGGAAGTAGTGTGCAATTGATGTTCAACTTGCTTCCATTTACTATCTTAAAGGTTAAATGCTGTGGTCTTGGTTACTTCAATTTTTAGAAATAAGGTGAGAGATAATGTTGTTCAAGAGCTGGCAAAGAGAACTAGTATGTGTACACAAACATTCATACCTATGAAGTTGTCAAAGAATTTCCCCATTTCTGGGGTTTCATGGATCACTTAAGAGATCTTTGTCAGAAAGGAAAAAAAAAAAAGGCTCATTTTCAAAATGGGCTTTACTTTTTGTCTACTCTTAAATTAGTAGCCAGATTTGTTAGTAGCTTGGAAAAACAGTCCTGCATCCTTTCTCGCTTGATGCTGTCAGCTGACAATTAACGTTCTAAGTGTGGCAATCCATAGAGATGATGCTTAAAGGATGAGGATAAAAATTCTAGTAATTCAGGAGAACTATTAATACACAATAACCTTCTCTTATAATTACGTATTTGGAAAGAACTGTGGAGCAGCTGGGTTACAGTTTTTCTGTCATTGGGATTACCAAAAAGAAAGGTTAATTTTTTCATACTGCTTTCTTGAGGGTTCCAGTTTAATACCACAGGTACTTTCTACGTCCTGAAATTGGGAACTTGTTCATTTTAGTGAATAGGTAGCAGCACTTTTAATGATGTTGAAGATCTTTAAAATGTAAGCAGTATGTTTACAGTATGTTGTAGCCTTTACTTACTGCAAAGAAAAAACCTCATCTAGTTGTTTGGGTTTTTTTCAGCAGCACATCAGAAGTTTAGGAGATAGCAGTTAGCGTGGATGCTATCCTAGAAAACAATTTGAACAGCTATAATTCTGGGATTTGTGGCAACAGAGCACCTGGGTGTTGGGACCTCTGAGTGTGGCTTGCTGTTTTCCCATTGTCTCATGCTCTGTCTGTCAGGTTCCTAACTAAGCGAGAACAGAAGCTGATGCAGCGTCGACAACATGCTGAAGAGCTGTTGGAGTGGAAACGCCGCCTGGATGCAGAGGAAGCAGAAATACGGCAAATAGAAAAGCAGGCTCTAGCTGCCTGGGACAAAGAGCTGCTCAAAACCAAAATAGCCAAGAAAGACCTGGGGGATCAGAGAACTGAGCCCAAAGGTAATAGGAAGAGGGGGGGGGAAGTTATGCAAATGACAAGAGTAAAGCATAATTTGACACAATGATTGCTTAGGTTTGCACTTTCTTCCTTTTTTGATGTTTCGGTGGTGGTGGTTCTTCTCTGGACACTCTTAGGACCTCAATTTCTGCACTCTTTACTGCCTTCTGTTGCCTTGTTAGCCTTTCTACACCTTAGTTAAATGTGTATTCCTCTTTTGCTGTATATCTTCTCAAATGAACAGTGCAGCATAGGCCCATCAGACGTTTCTAAATACAGTTACACTATATTTCTGTCTTTCAGAACAAGAATACTGCATGATCTTTTGCTGATCATTTTCTGAATTTACTCTGTTAAAACAGTTTTCCCCTATAGCGCTGTTTGAGTATCTATCCTGTTAGCCTTGTTACTGTTGGCGAGGATGGCTCTTATCAGGGGCTGCTTTCCCCTTGTCTGTGTTTTCAGAAAATCAAAACCATTTTTTAATTCCCTCTGTTGTTAGTGCAGTATAACTGTTTGAAATCTGCAACTGTGCTGAAGTGTGCTAGGATGTAATTGGTATAAATTATCCTATCATGAGGAAAAATAAGTTCCCAGATTTTGGGAGCTACAGCTTTGCTCTTTTGTCTTAAGTGAACCATACTTTCAGCATGAAGCACAGAGAACTGGATTGCAGTGGGAGAAAATAATGAAACTTTAGGGATTGTTCTAGAAATAATCAATTTTCCTTTTTTTCCCACTTTGCTGAAAGCAGGCAGCATGTCCTTTGACTGTGCAAAGGGAATTCAGAATTATGCTCTGTTACACTTGTTACTGAAAATAATCATGTGGATTTTAGGCATTGTAAGACATTTTAAAGATTATATGTGTATGAGTCAGTAAGTTCCAATGAACAAAAATTCAGCATGAATGCTGAATTCTCATCAACAGATGAGAAAACGCACTTGCTTTCTATTAATTATATCTACCAGTAAGCATCAGAGCACAGCCCTGCTTTAGAAGTTCTTCTCCCCAGCCTTTGCTCAAATATTGAATAGTTATCCATGGCTGCTTCAGTAATCCTGTGACTCCTGCAGAATTTAGTATACAGGAATATTGAAATCCCAACTTATTATTTTACTTGTTGCCAGTTGAGAGACTCATGATGAAATCATAGCATCAAAATGTGTTCTGCAACTACTGTAAAGGAAGCAATCGGTTTTAAATTCAAGATCTGGCTTGCAGATTATATGCTTCTCCATGACTTCTTTAGACTAATAGTGACTCCTGCTGTTGTATGGTCAACTGGAAGGACAGGTTTCCCTAATGATCTTTTTGGAGCGTGTTGTCTGGAAAACGTTAGAATATCCTGAAAACCCTTTTATTTTTAGACATTCAGCAATCACTAAGAACGTTTGGTAGTCTTAAATGATAGTTCTCTGGTAAACATGCTTGTTCTTGCTAAATATTCCATCCTCGTTGTCTAGGTGAGTGAAATAACACTTATCAATTTGACATGTGTTGGTAGCAGTTACTACTTTATATACAGGCAGAAGTATCTCTGAAGACATATAAGTCAGTGCATGTTCTTAGGCACTTTGGTTTTTTTCTCTCGTTATTTGATCTCAGAAACAGCTAGTGAAGAGGAGTCTCCAGTGCCTTCTTGCTCTCATCTGAACAGTGAAAGCTCTATCCCAGAAGATCTTGGCAGTCTAGCTGCTGAGTCTGTCCCATCGGAGACTATGGGCCATGGACAGCCAGAAAGCCCAGATCAGAATATAACTAATGAAGAAGTGGTTTATTCTGAAGAGTTTAAGTCCTCCACCTCACCTAGCAAACTTGTGAGTGAGCTTTTTATGCTATATATACACACACACACATATATATATTCCTACATTTGTAAAAGGCTATCGGAGTAGTAAGTATAGCCAACCTAGTTGTCAAAGCAGAGATTAAACTATTCGCTATGTTTGCAATACCATTTTATATTACTGCGAGTAAACATTGAGATCAGATATGGTCTTTGAAGTCTTGTGGAAAAATTGCTTCAGCACAGAGTTCAGATATTTTTAAACTTGTGGGTAGTCTTGCAAAATGTTTTGCGTATGTCACGTAGGTATGCAGTATTAAGTGGTGGAACACTGACCCAGTTTACGAGTGTGAATTAGCTGTAGGCTAGCTTGTTACCATTGTATAAATTCTTTGAGGCCATGGAAGCTATGCTCTGTTTTTCCACTTTGCTTTACTCACAAGTAATGTATCCCAAAGTATAGCTATAGGATGAAGAAGCAGAGCTGTAACATCACGCACAATGCTTTGGGTTTCAGATTGTCTGCTTGCTAGTGAATTCTGACTTATTCTATTCCAACTGTTATTTCTTCTTGGTTCATAATTTTGGGAAGTTTCATCCTGATAACTTTGCCCTGTGCTCAGTGAGACCAAAAATACAGTGTCTGTGGGGTAAAAGAGCTGCTCATCTAGAATTATTACAAATACTTTATTGGAAAGTTTGAGAAGATAGCAAGGTATAATGTCTAATATGTGCTAGAGGTTGTGTTCAGGGTGTGTTAAAGGTTTGTGGTATAATGTTGCAGCAGTAAGAGCATTTTGGAAGAATATTTGCTCTTAGAATTTTTTGCCTGGCTACAGAGAAAGAGTGCTCTGTTTTCTTGATTTAGAATGGCATCTTACACCTCTTACATGAAATGGTCCTTCTGCTTTCACAGATATATTTAGTTTGGGTTCTTATTGCCGTGGTTGTTACCAAGAAAGATTACATAAACTGTATTGAACACCTGTGAGTCAGAACCATGTCAGTTCACTTAGGTAGTAATAGACTAGTCTAAGCAGGTTTACTGAAATCTAAGCTCAAAGCAAGCAGTCAGTTATTGCTGCTCTTGGTATTTTTGTTTTGTTGTCTAGCAAACTGAGATTAAAGTTGTCTTAAGATGGCTGGATAGGTACCACTGCTTATGAGGTGTTCTCTAGTCATGCTGCTCTTTCCTTGTAACTCATGCCTGATGACAATGATCTCCTACTTTCAAGCTGACCTTTACAAGCAATTGCTTATTTGTCCTTTTCTTTTCCCATAGTCTCCTCCCAAAAGCAGCATATCTGTATCAAAGCAAGATTCCAGCAAAGGCAGCCATAGAACTGGAGGACAGCTACGTTCACCTGTGAAGTCTCATCAGATATCTTACAACTGGTCTGATGAGTCCTTATCTATGACGCAGTCAGGTACGTGTAATATCTGCTTGGGTTTAAATTGCTTTTTCAAAGCTTTTTCTTTTAACAAGTAAACTTGAAATGCAGATATAGATGTGTGGAGGCAGAGAGAAATACCTGGAAATTGCCAAGGTTTGGGGTTTTATGGGAGTATTTTCCCATTATGTAATTGGATCGCTTCAGCGTAAGAAGGTCTTAATGTAAGAAGGTCTATATATTATCTCTTCTTTTAGAAAGCAGTGCAGGTTCCTGCAAACAGGTGTGAAGAAGGTAAGAGTCAATAGTTAAGGTAGTCCTAGAATTTAAAAATACCAAGTTAGCTGGTGACACTCCTCCACCGCTCATGTTGTAAGAAAGCAAAATATGGTTGAGCAGCATATGAACATGATCATGCTCCTTCTGAACACAGCCTGGCTCCAGAAGTAGTTTAGCTCTGTTGTTATGGCAGTATGAGCGAGCCTGTTGGTTCTGCACTGGCATGTGCAGAATGAATGGATACTTCAGGACATTTGTTTTTATTTTTGGAGGAGGATTTGAACTGTGTGCAGTAAAATAGGCAAAGATTGCATTTTGAGCTATAAAATACAAGTTCTACTATGGGGACTCTTTATCGCAGGTTTTTTATCCAGTATCCAAGCTGTCTACCAGTAAATGCTGAGGGAGAGAATACTAGAAGTGAACTGGTACAGAGCAGTTCTTTCCCTGGTGTGCTCTCACAGTCTGTTTGTCATGTGGATTGCAGGACTTCCAGAGCCACCATTCAGTGGGTCACCATCATCAGCTCTGTTAGGCTGCAAAGTCTGTTTTGAACCTTCCTGTGCTTTTATTCTCTAAAACATCTTGTATTCCACAGTGCAGTTGATATCTCATAATAAAATACCTATTAGAAAATGAGATAGCGTTTTCCTGCTTTTTTTTTTTAATTCCCTAAATGATCTTTAGTGGAAAAAGAATTAGGTGGTTCTGTTGTATGTGCTGGCTGCTGGTTGTGATTGACAGATAACTTACTGCCACGTGTGCGCATCTGCTCTTTGTGGCGCTTGATGTAGCGAGCATAGTCTTTTGTGTTTGGTCTTTTTGTTAATATATATGTAAGTGCAATAGAAACACAGTAATTTTGAGGCAGTTATTCTCCTGCTGGATAGAGAAAATGAATACATAGCACCTAGGTATTTGCACTGAGTAATTTGTATTGGGATTCTGTCCAGAGGGCAGCTTGCAACACAGGGAAGAATTCGGCAGCTTGATAAAGTTACTTTCAAGCTCTGACTGAGAAACCACATGAGGAAGCCATTATGAAAAGTAGAGTAGGCAACAGTGATCATTAAAACAAGGTTTTTTAAAAATAAAGTATTTGTAATCTTTGTTGTCCAATGCTGAAGAAAGGTATAAGAGGTGGGAAGTTGATCAGGATGGTGCTGGTTTCACAATAAATCATTCCAGTGTAAAGAGACAAATCTTCCAAGCTGCTGAGTAGTAATGAAGTCATTGCTACGTAAGTCCAATGCATGCGTAGACAAGATTGTCAAGGATGAAGGCATGTGCAGATCTTTCCCTTATGAGTTGATCAAGAAAAGCTATAATTACATAGTAGTCACTTACTATTCGGGAGGAGTTGTTAGTTACAGTGCCATCATGAAGTACTCCTGATTAGCAAGTGCAATTCCATCCCTTTTGGGCTGTTTGGGTGGGGTTTTTTGTGTGTGGGTTTTTGGTTGGTTTGTTGTTGTTTTTTTTTTTTTTGCGGGGGGAGGTTTAACTCTCTAAGTGATTAACAACAGTTGTTAATGGAAAAAGAATACAGTAGTTTGATTGTATTTACTGGCTGTTGTTGATGATGAAATCCTTCATTATGGTGGTTTCTTGACTTCAGAAATGAGATTGATTAGCAAAATGTTCTGCTGTTCCTGCTAGCTGACCAATTAATACTGGTGACTGACTTTGTAGGATGTTCAGTAAAGCAATTGGTGTTTATGAGCATCCAAGCCTTTTGGTCCGGAAAACATTATAGGTAATAGTGAACATTAGAAAAGCAAACCAGCCAAGATCCTTCTCTTAAGACCTGCAGCTGCTGCTATAGAAGAGGAAGGGGGACATCAGCTGCAGTGAGGGGCTCCAGTAGGACTATGTCAGATAAATATTTTGAAAAGTTTTTGATGCCTAATTGTGGCAGCACCAATCTGGGACAAGGATGTTGTTTTGCACTATGTTGGTATACATTTAAAACAAGAAACAAGTGGATGTAATCAGGTGGGTGGAGAAGAATAAGTAATGAGACACTTAAGGCAGTCTCTCTATAGAGTCTTGAGAGGTCTGAGAGACTAAGAGTTTGCTACAGCAGAAAAAATGAAAGAAGCAGAGTTACTGGTAGAATGGGGTTATCATGCAGAGAATGGATCTAAGTATCTGAGGACGGTGTCCCAATGGAAAAGAGGTAGTACAACATCAGGAGGACTGGAAGAACAAGTTGCAGGGAGTTCTAGGGATGGAGAGCAATGGAGGAGATCTTACTAAAATTATTAAGAATAATGGTTAAGAAAAAAATTGTTGAGGTGGAAGATAGCTGCAGTCAGTAATGGCATCATAGGAGGGTCTGTAAAACTGAACTTGGAGCAAAGATATGCCAAGTAGTTTTGTATGAGCTATTATTGAGTAGTCCACCATGTATCTAAGCTCAACACTACCCCCATTCACCCTGAATAAATTGTCATCCTGAGGCCTGACAATAGTGGAAATCTCTGCATTTTTCAGATTGACTTTCCTTCCAACTGTTGACCAGTCAGCTCTCCATTTCATAGGTGTATTTAGTCTATGTGGCAGAAAATCTGAACTGGCCAGAAACCTAAACTTTTTTTGGAGTCCCCTGTTCCAAGTGAAATTCTCATCAATGAAGTGTACCCTGTAACTTGAAGCTGTATATTGTGATTGTAAACAAATACTTCAGAATATTTTTTTGTATGTATCTTTGAGTTGTCATATTTTAAAGTATGTCAGAAAAAAGTTAACTTCTGCAACAGCTGACGTGATAAGCAGCTGATGAGGTAGTAGCATAAACATGGGCAGTTGATGTGAACAAGTAACTGTATGTATCAGAGCCTTTCTCTTCTAAATTAAATAAGATGCAACATTTTTTCATGTTACATAGTTGTGTGGTAAATCTGAGATCCCACTTTGAGTCTTATGATGTTAAGATTAACATGTTGACATTAAATTATTTGATATTTTACCTGGACCATAATTTGTATGAATTGCGTATCATAATACAAATGTATGATATATATGGATACAAATGTATATAATGTTGGCATAAATAAAAGACTGTCTGTTGCTTTGTGTAGAACTGTTTTGTGAGGTGCAAGCTCACAAAGACTAAAACTAAACCTTTTCAGAAACCACATCTGATCAAAGTGACATCGAAGGAAGAATCAGGGCCCTGAAGGATGAACTACGGAAAAGGAAGTCTGTGGTTTACCAGCTGAAAAAGGAACAGAAAAAAAGACAAAAAGAGAGACTGAAGGCCCAGGAAGCCAGTTTGATCAAACAACTGGAGGTTAGGAAAAATAGGAAGAAGGGTGAAGTAAAAAAAAGATTGTTAGCCTTGGATAAATCATTATAGTATGGATGCTGTTGGCAGAATATTGTGTCAACAGCTGTGAAAGACACATGATTTTGATAGAAGTAGGACTGTGTTCTGGCTATTTAACGGTTTACAGTAATGAACCAGAGCCTTGAGGCAAAAATGCTATTCCCTTTTAAATCTTTAAATCTTTAATGGATTACTAGCAGTGTTCAGGGGCTTATACACATTAGTATCCTGGCTTGGATTAAAGAGTGATGCCGACGTAATTTGTTTTTGAAAGTGAAATATTAAAATTTCTAGGATTCACAACTGTAGAGCTTTAGGAAATTAAATAGATCACTTTGCAGAGAAACCAAGTGTGTTCTTTATTCATTTAATAGGTTTTGATTGCTGAACTGTAGTTGTGGCTTAGTAGACTAACAGCCGTAACTGTTTTCCATGTGCAGTCGTATGATGAGTTTATCAAGAAGACTGAAGCAGAGCTGAGCCAAGACCTGGAGGCATCACCCACAGCCAAACCTCAGATTAAAACTCCATCCTCAGCTGCTGCTGAAAAACCTAAGATCAAGGCACCACCACTCCACAGGTACCTGGCATTTCTTCTTTTAGAGATTATGCTGAAACGGCAGTGAATACTGATTTATCAGAAACCACGAGTGCAGTGAAAGCTGGTAACTGCTCTTCCTTAACGCACTGGACAGTGGCAGACCCAAAACAGATAAGATGTACTGTCCCTGTAACTGTATGCATCTCACTTTTGTCCTGCCCAGCCTTTCAGGTCCTATTTTGAGGTTCTTTCTGAACAATAATCTTCAATTGTGAAAGAATTGTGCCAAATGGTTGTATGGATTACAGACCTGGAGGAATTTTTTC
Source organism: Phalacrocorax aristotelis (assembly GCF_949628215.1). Classification (NCBI taxonomy): domain Eukaryota; kingdom Metazoa; phylum Chordata; class Aves; order Suliformes; family Phalacrocoracidae; genus Phalacrocorax; species Phalacrocorax aristotelis. The sequence goes on from NC_134281.1 coordinate 32,260,171, forward strand.
CCGTTTTGGTCACTCATTATGCCTGCTGCACTGTGTGAGGCACATCGTTCATCTTTGCAACTTAAATGTGGTTTAGATCTTAGGTTTTAAAAGGTAGAGAATTTAGCTGATTTCTTCACTTCCTACTGTATTTTTAAGTGTTCCATTTTCTCCAGCAGATGGTGCAATTTTAGTGCATTTTTAAAAAAAAAAAGTTATTTTCTTCTTCTCTTGTTTTGGCTGCAAAAAAGGCTTAAAGTTTGATTAGTCTTTTAAAAAATTACTTTCCAGGACTTGCCAAATTCTCCTCTCTGTCCCCATTCCTGTTTTCTAAGGTCACAATATGTTGACGAAGCAAACTGTTTGTTATCGCTGGTGTGGTATTATAATTATAGATGCTTGTATTGCCATTTTTATCTATTTAAAAAACACAAAACAACACACTCTGGTGTAACCATGATTCATGCAATTTGATTTTTTTTAACTTTAGGCCTGAGACAGCTAAAAACTGGAAATTGCTGGCTGAATCAGAGAGATCCAGAGCATCTTTGGAATCCATTTCAGAGCATGCAGGTAGGTAACTGGAAGAATCTGTACTACAGGTGAAGATATTGAAGACTGACTGTTTTAAAATTCTTTAACCTTTCCTTTCTTCGTTCAATAAGAGGTTTTAAGAGACGATGCAGACTTCATAAAACCATAATTATCGAGCTATGTTTTTTACTATTTTTACTGAGTAGGCTTCTGCTCTCAGTGTTTCCTGCCTATTCAGTGTTTAGTTTTACTCTTGCTGAGGTTTGTGTAAATCCATAATTAAGTGACAACCTTTTTCCTTTCTTTTGTTTCTTGTTCCTTTATCACTTGAGGAAAGTAAGGAAACCAAAAATAATGAAGAGTTTAGGAATAGGGGGTTTTTTTGGTACTTTTCAATGTTTTGCTCTTGATCATTATCTAATCATTACCCGCCATTCTAATCTTGGTTAAATTTACAGCTTGCAAACAAATAACTGAGCCCTTACCTAGAGCTCAGTATTATGTGGCATTATGAAATATTGGTACGGGAACAGAATTGGAAAGAAAGTGTTAGAACCCCTGGAACTGAAAGTGTTGCCCATGTTCATAGGATAGCTAGGAATATATATTTCCAAGTTTGTATCTTCTTTTAGCATAGAAACCTTGATGTTAATTTTGTTGCCTATGGTTACAGTTTTCAGTAAAACAATGTAAGCTGTACAATTTGCTGTAATTCACTTTTTATTTTCCTTCGAGATGCTCTGTCATCAAGAACTGAGAGATCTGTGTCTGTGCACACCAAGAAGGTGGCTGTGACAGATCTTCATGTAGAAGAATCTTCTGGAATGCTTTCCTCTGTTTTAATGTCACCAAGAAATTCCAGAGCAGGATCTGGTGACTCCTTAGATAATGTACCCTCATCCTCTCTTCTCAAAGATCTGAAAGACATTAGCAGGATATTCCGTGGGTCAATGAACAATATGGTAAATGCATCCAATGATGAGGCTGCCTTCAGTCATAAATCTGAGATTCAGGAAGACTTGGTATACATAAAATCAGAGGAATACGAGATTGATGGTTCTCATGTTAAGCCTTTAGAGAGTTCTGATGTTTTGTTGACATTAGATAAAGAACAGGAGAGCTCACTGGAAATCACTGAGAAGAAAGTCCTCTGTTCTGAAAACAAACACTCTCAGAAGGAACTCTTTGCTTTGGCTGTGGAAAGTCTTCATGGTACGGAAGAAATCTTAGAACAGAGGCTGGCAGATAAAGATCCTATAACTGGCCAAAGTGTAGAAGAGCCTTCTCGCAAACTGAGCAAATCAGCAGAAGAAAAGGGTTATCTGCTTTCAGAACAACTCTTTAGTCAAAAAGAGCCATCATATCTTGAAGACTTTGAGGGATCCTCCTCCAGGAAACAGGCATCAGTTGAAGAAACACTTCCTGGGGAATGCTACAAAGGTGACTTTGAAGCATCTCTTCTCTCTCCTAACGGGGATGCTCAGTCACTGACAGAGCGCTCACAGCACACCCAAACCAGCAGAAGTCGATCCACCAGCCTTGGCAGTGATGGCGAAATCAGTGAATTCCTCAGTGACAGGTCTTTCTCTCTCTCTGGCAGCATGCATTCAGAGAAGTTATTAGAACTTAAGTCCCCAACAGAACTTATAAAAAATACTGAACGCAGAGATGTGGAGCAAGAACTGGCCCCTACCGAATCACCGTTGTGGGCCTCTGTTTCAATCACAGAAGAAACGGATAGTTTGCCAAATTTTAACCTTGGTGATAGAGTACTTGTGAGTAAAGTCCAACCTGGAACATTGAGATTCAAAGGTCTGACTAAGTTTGCCAAAGGGTTTTGGGCTGGTGTGGAGTTGGATAAACCTGAAGGGAACAATAATGGAACTTATGATGGTATTAAATATTTTGATTGCAAAGAAAAGCATGGTATTTTTGCTCCTCCTCAAAAAATCTCTCATATTACAGAAAGTATTGATAGCCATTTAGACACAAACGAGGATGAAGACTCATTCTTTGATGATAGACTGGAGAAACAACACAAAGCTGAGCAGAAAGACAGAGGAAGTTCCAAATCTGGCAAAGATAATGAAAGCCAGAGCAGAGATGCAACAGAGAGCAATTCCCAGGGTAAAGCTCCTGTAGACACAGCTGTTTCAGAAGCCTCATCTGGGGGAAGGGTTGATGAGGAGTTGTCTTCTAAAGCAAAGAGCATAAAGGAGATTTCTGTGGCTACTGAATCACTTGCCCAAGACCAGTCAGTGGTGGATTATCTGAAGCATGCTGTAAAAGAGGGGGCCAGCCTTGCTCCTCTCATTTCTGGTGTTGTGGATGAGATTTCCACTGTTCAGTTGGATGACATCTCAGATTTCCTTTCTGAAAAGCTGGAGAGGCAGAAGACACTGGGGGAAGACTGTGCTGAAAAGGTAGATGATCTCTCTTCTGGAGTTGCGGAGAAGCCTGCAACTCCACTTCTGGATTTGCTGACAAAAGAAAAGAACCAGTTAGAAGCCCAGCTTAGACTACCTCTTAGAGAGGAAGAAAAGTCAAAAGACCAACTGGAAAAGGTCAGTTTGCTGACTGACAGTCTACTTAAAGATTTTGTGAAAGACACGGTCAGTCAGTTACAGCAAATAAAGAAGGTTAGGAATGAGAAAATCCAGCTCAGCAACCAGGAGCACTGTGATGTGAAGGAGGAATCTGGTGCCCCATCCCAGCAGGAAGAAAAGCACATTCCAGATGGACTGAATAACTTTTTTCTAAGTTCTGATCTGGAAGAAGAAAGAGAAGAACTTTCCTCTCCAGACATGTGTCCCAGACCAGTGAGTAACAGACATCTTGTGCTGATTTTAAGAGTCACTTGTTCCTTTGATGATGATTGAATCTTGGGAATGCTGTGTGGCACCAGTTTGTTTTCTCCCAAGTTCTGTTAGGTGATGTGGAGATTGCCTGTATGTATGTCTTCTACATGTATGTTCTTGTGTATCCCAGTTCACAGCTTATTTTTGTAGCCCTACAGGCCAAAAGACACATTTTGGCACATGAAAGTGAAAATACTTTGTTTAGGTTGCATTCTGCTTACATGTTCAATTTGTATTTAATCCTTACGCTCAGTTTTTATTCTAAAAATGGCAAAAAACTATAGACTCTAAACTTACTTCTGCCTATTCTTGTTATTAAATAATCAACCTCAAACATAATTAGTTGTTGTGGAGGTCATTGGGGTGTCAGACTGCTCTATCCACTGAACTAATGTATCATGAGTAGTGGAAGTTCAAGCTTCCCCAGAACAACCATTAATAATACAGATCTAGGACTTGGCAGTTCTGCTGAAGATCCCAGTAAACCGGTCTGCTTTGCCATTGATCTCAATATATTATCATCACAGAAAGCTTCAGCCCATTTCACTGCTCAGTCACTAGAACAGCCATCACCTGCTAAAAGCTTTTAGGCTGTTGATTTAGATCTGAGACTGCTGGTAAGTGCTGAAAAGTTGTATGTCATGCTATCGGTTTTTAAACCACTCAGCCTTTCATAGACAGTTAAACACTAGGACAGACAGTGGGCAGGGCGCACAGTCTTTTAAGCTCTATAGGAACCCTCTGAAAGCATTCATCAGGAGTGGTAGAAACCCCAGGTATCTGAATCAAAACCTTTCTAGTTTTACTGTGGGCTATTTAATTTTTTTTCTAGAGTATTTGTGCATATATTGCTAATTACATCAGTAGAGCATTTACAAATATAAGTTGAGTTAGACAACAGTGTGACATCACTTTTATATTTACTCTGTGGCTCTTAATTCACAGGAGAGTCCAGTGTTTGGTGCCAGCGGTCAGGAAGAACTTGCCAAGAGACTGGCAGAGCTGGAGCTCAATCGGGAGCTCCTGAGTGTGCTGGGAGATGATCAAGACTGGTTTGATGAGGACTATGGCCTGAGTTCCCGTAAGGTCCAGCAGAAGCAAGCTGAGGAACCAGCAGTGCTGCCCAAGGTGGAACCACAGAAAGTGCCGACAAAGCCGTGTGAGGAGCCTTTGGCAGTGCCTCACACTGCAGTGGAGGTGGAAGGTATGGTGCATGCAGCAGCTGAGGAACTCTGGAAACTGAAAGAGCTAGGTCATGATCTTCAAAGTTTCAGCCTTCATACAGATCTAAGTAGTACCCTCAAAGAGCAGGACACAGACATGATAAACAAGCAGGTTTATAAAAAGGTACAGTCTTCAAGCATTTTGTTCTTGCCCTTCTAATGTTTACCGTGAACAACAGAAGCCTTAACTTCTACCTCTTTCTTCGTTAAGGTGGTATTTGATTTAACAAGAGAGATCTTTGGGGAAATCTTCGCTGAGGATCCTAATCTAAATCAGCCTATTTGGATGAAACCATGTAGGATCGCATCTGCTTACTTTCGCCGAGTAAAAGATCCAAATGATCTGGGTGAAATCAAGGTAGGGATGTCATGCAGGGAAAGTGAGATGAAAAATATTATATTGGCACTTGCCTGAGTGTTAAAGATCTTAACAGGTATAACCAGCAAGGGATGAGGTGAGAAGAGAAATGAGATTACAAACCTGAAAGGGAGTGTGTCAAAATGGTCCTTTCATACTCAACAGATTTGCCTCCCTGTCCTTTTGGCTGGTACTGGTTGCTTTTAAACCTCAGTCCTCTGTGCAGAACTGCCAGGACAACCTTGTCGTACAAAATTGATATGCTGACAGACTGCTGCTTTAGCAGATTTCAGTGGAACTCTGTGTGGGTATATTGGCATGATGGGTCCAACAGTAGGGTCAGGCCAAATGGGATGAGTTGGATTTTTTTACTCAGACACACCTGTGTCAACCTCACTGAGTACAGTGGGAGTTGCCCAGAGGGACCCAGAATTTGACTGGTGAGGACATTGTTGTATTAGGCAAGCCAGAGGAGGTATCTTGTTATTAGTGGTAGTGCTCAAGAAAGTACAAAACCCCAAAAAGCTAGAGCCTGACTGGACCTAGGGTAAACTTGCAGGGCTGGACACTTGGGCAAAAAAACTTGTCTCCCCAAAAGCACGCAACAAAGAACCTTCCATACAGCTCCTCAGGACACAAATGAAGATTTCCACCTGTGCTGTTTCTTCTGAAATTTGGGGGGTGGTTTGTCTTTTGATTAACCTGCTGAAGATACTATTTCTATCTTTTCTAGACAGTTAACATGCTGTATCTATATCACTTAGTTGAAAGGACTTTCAAAAGCATGTGGCAGGGGAGAGCAGGGGTACAGGACAAGGACACCAAACTCCAACCCTGATTTTCTTTAATATCCTCTCATAAAATGAATTGTCATACTGTTTAATGGAAAGTTTCTGTTCTCAAGATTGTTACAGCAGCAATGTCATTTCCTTCCCCCTCCCGCTCCCCTTCTGGATTTAATAATTGTTCTACCTGTGTAATGCTGCCTTAGAGATTTTCACTGTAACTTTCTTGCATACACCATATGTCTCTTAGCTAAACAGAAAACCATTACACATTCTATAATGTGACATTTTAGGGTAGGTACTGTGTGCATACATTTAATTTCTTAGCTCAAATGTGATAAATCTTGCCTTTACTGTTCTGTAGAGCTTCATTGCAGCTGAAGTACTGAAGTTGTTCAGCCTGAGGAAGGAGCCTAATCACAAAACAGACTGGCAGAAGATGATGAAATTTGGGCGGAAGAAACGAGACCGAGTGGATCATATACTGGTCAGTGGATGAAAATAAGCAATCATGTCAGATACTGTCCACCAAACTGAAGTGTGACATATGATTGTATTTTTCAGTGTTCAGTCATGCTGTTTAAAGAATACAAAGTGTGTATGAGGTTTTGATAGAAGGTGTTTAATTTTAGAGAGCACCCTACTGACAAAAACAGAAGTCCAGTGGCAGCGAAGTAAGGTGACTTGAGTGAATTCTTTATTCATGCCTACTGATTTGTCTGGAGTATAAATTTGCCCACTCCCAAAAGTTTTTAATTTACATTGAATTTATAGAATGAAACTGAAATATCTGACTGAAAGGAAAGTAAACTTTTTCTTTGGGAAAGGAGTATGGTTTTCTTCTTTAAATGTTTTTATTTCAAAGTAATATTGTTTAACTGGAGACTGTGATACCGAGAACTTAATAGACCAGATCTGCAACCTTTCAGTCGAATCTGGTAGCGAAGCTGTTGGGTTAGAACAGCAAAAGACTTTGAAGAGACAGTATGTGGGACATGATAATCCATAGTACAAGGTAACCTGTCTGCCGGATGGTACCCACAGCTAAGCGTTTCCTCAAAGCTAAGCAACAAGTAGGACTTCTGCTCCTGTAGTACTTGTCATAAAATAGTGAATGCAGCTGCCACTGGGGCAGAGGCAGTTCAGTGCTAAAACTGCATAAGGTAGAGCATGTATGGCTGTGTATTAGTTTTTGAAAGTTATTTGTTGGCTTGTATTGCAGGATGATTAACATCTTTATTGGCTATAATGATAGTGAAGGTTCTGCTTGGGAATATGAGCTGTCATTAACACTGTGCTTCACTTAATTATACCTGAAATTGATTCCACACACGTATACATATAAGTAACTTTGAGTCATCGTCGTATGGTCTTTTAATTGCCCATCAGTGGCAGGTTTCCAACACAGGCTTTTTCTCAGGGATTTAATTTTAATTGTATGTAAATAGAATATCTATGTATAGGACCTGCATATCCTAGTATGCTTGATTCTGGGATACACTTGTTTCTGGGATATGGAGGCTGCTAGAGCATGCACAGAAATCCGTGAGAGAACTAATAGTACAACCATTATGCTTGTGTACCAATTTCCTAATTTCTTTGAACCATACCTGGAAAGAAAGATTCTTGACTGGAAAAAATTGTTCTAGGTGAAGGCATCCAAAGTGCTTTAGGTGGAACAAGTTTGAAGTTCAGATGATCTGGTCTATGATTTACATGCAGCCCCAGACATCAAAGATTAATGGAGCTCTGACAAACTTGGCTTAATAAATAATGTGTGTAATTTTATTTTGTTCTCACAAAAATATAGAAATAAAATATTAGCTGAAGCCTGAGAAATAATTCTGTGAAGACTGCAGCATGCCATGCTTTAGGAATTGGGTAGTCTCAGTGGCATTGCAAACAAATTTATACTGTAATGTGAGACACTATCAGGGAAACTTCTAACTGAAAACCTGAGGAGATAGTGTTCAGTTTCTCTTACCTTGCTTTATTAAAATCTCAATAAAACATGAAGTATCTAGATAGCTTTCTCTGTGCCCTCGTCAGCCTCCAACTTGTGCTTAAGGTCATGAGTTCTGTGATAATGCAAATCCAAGGTCTTAAGTGGATATACAGGTCTGTGCAAGATCTGCTGCCTGTCCACTAGTAACTCACGGTGTAGCCCTAAACTGAGAGGTCAGTTTTGGAGTTTTCCAAATTTTGTTTAAAGAGTATTCAAGTAGTACAACACAGTAGTTTCCTGAAAAAGGAGTGAAGACTTCTTTGGTAGGTTTAGTTGCTGTAGAAGCTTCTTTAGAAATTACAGTTGAAAATGCTTTGTTCAAGTTTTTGTGAAGACTCAGCCAATATACACCTCTTGCATTATGCACGGGATGTCATGTGCGTACATATAAGCTGTTCGATTCTCCACATACTTTTGCTGCTTATAAAGAGCAAAGACTGTTAAAATAAAACAGGATCTTTTTAAAGCAGAGGTAAACATTCTTAGGCTTCTGTTATTTGCATTTAAACTTTGAGCACAGGTCCTTCCCAGTTTCTTCGTCTCCCCTTCAAGTAAAACTAACCTTCAAATGAAAACATCCCTTGATAGTTTTCTGTTGAGACAACTATGTATTTTTAGTGACTTTGAGAGGATTGCACGCATCCAACTGTCCAATGCTGGCTGACCCATGAGCTAGGCGTGACTAAGGGCGAGAGGGTTTTTGATATAGAGGAAGGGGATTCTGTTGTATGCCTTCTTCTGCAGCGTGTTAGTAATGACTGTCAAATAGTGGCATTGTGTACCTGGATAGTTGGGTGGCTTCAAAACCAGGAGCCACAGCTGTTTGCTCAATTTCATTTTATTTCTTCTGAAGACACAGAAGCAAGTGCCAAGCTATTCTGCCCATTTTAATCTCTCCCTCATTGTCCCTGGATGTGTCCTTCTGGGTTTATCATACTAAACCCAATTCCCAGTGGTTCTTGACTTCACCAGAGGTTCAGCCTTGTGGGGAAGAGGCATAACAGCAGAAGGAGCCTGTACTGCACTGGTGCTCTCTGTGATGCTGGGTTCTATGGGTGACTGCAGTCAGCCATCACACCTGCTGGGAATTAAGGGGAGAACAGGATGGGTTTAGTCCTTCGCCTCCTTGCTCTGCCTTGATCTTTGCTGCTTCCCCCAGTCACTGCAGCTTTAGTTGCATTTTTCACTTTTGTCTGTGCTTTTCCAGCATTGGCACCAATATAGATAGCCATGTTTTTCTGACAGTGACAGAAAAACATCTTCCTCTTCTCCTTTTTTGCAGCACTGTTAACTTTGATCAGGCATCTCTGTTCTCAGAAGGCATTTGTATTGGGATTTCTTAAGAGAGATCTCTGATCTGCTGGATAGTTGCTGCAGTTACTAACATTTACAGCAAATCTTGGCTTTCTGTAAATGAGTACAGGAGGTGCATGTTTATGAAAAGCTACTTTGTTTAAAATCAAGTTAAAGGAATGTTTAGGTGATTGCTTTCTTTTCCTCATGTCCCTTTGTGTTGCCACCTTTATTTCGTGTATGCTGTCTGTGCTCTGTGGGAGAATCTCAAATGTACACGTAGACCGAGGTGCCACATTTCAGTACATCAGGGCTGCCTGCACCTTTCAAAACCTCTTTTTAAACTACAGCAAGCACCCTCATATCTCCTTATTTCAGTTCAGGTGCTAACAATAGACTGTTTCCACTCCTTTTTTTTTTTCCACTTGGGTCTTCAGCCAAAACTCCTTGTGCTGATCTGTTTGCACAAATTCTGCCATTGCTTTCCCTGCCACTCCCTCTTCCCTTTTGTCCAGAGCTTCACAAAGCAAAGCTTACCGGATTCTGCCAAACCTGTGTGTTTAGCTTTTGCACCTGAGAAACCTGCCAACCGAGTGCTGAAAAGTACTTGATCTTCTGACCTGTTGCCTTCTGGGCTAGAATGTTTCTCTCCATGCAGTTTTGAACTCTGCAACAAAGCAAAGCTGTTCCAATCAAGCTGGCTTGATTGGAACACCTGCTTCTGTGGTGCCTGAGATCTAAACCCAAGGGGAGTGCAACAGTAAGAGAACTGAAGCCTGCTCATATGCATAGTCGTGGATCTTAGGATTTCCAGGCACTCTGAGAGTGAAAGGCTGTGAGAATGCACCTGCCTGCCTTCCTCCTCTGGCATTCTTCCAAGGCAGTAGTTTATTTCTGGATTTCTGTACTTTTCAGTCTCCAAGTGATCAAGTTACTCCTTAAATGTAGTTTATTTTGCAGATATTCATGGTTTTGAATGAGAACCTGCAGAAATCAAAATTTACTAATTTACTTTCTAAAGTTTCTTTCAGATTATATTCTTCTAAGCATTGCTTTTGGGTACTGTGGTATTTATTAGATGGCCAGCAGGATTATCCTACCTCATTATCTCCTGATTTTTCTTTTGTGTGCTTGTCCCCTTCTTTCTTTGAGTGTTTAAAAAAAAAAATGACCAAACAAAACAAAACACACAAAAGCCATACTACATGGCCTTCTGCCTTGTGCCACTATTTATCTTTTTCTGTAGGATGGAATTCAATTTCATTAAAACTGTGTTTTTCCTGACTTTGCCCAAATGCAGTTTCTCTCTGGTATGGAGAGCTTACTTCCTGGTATCAAATATGTAAAGCTTTACTTTTGTCATGAGAATGTCCAAGAACTTAAATGCTGTGCATGTACTGAAGACAATGCAAAGCCCACTTCTGTGAAAGCCACGATAGTTCCCAAATATAAGCAAACTGTCTCCCTTGTTTAGAAGCAGTTTGTTATAATACAACAAATGGATCAAACATTTCCCAGACAAAGCAGTTGCAACCGCCTTGGCTTAGATGTCTGCAGCTAGAGCTGCAAAGCCGTACCACAGTTTCCACATGTGTTCTGAATACACTATAAACAAGACTTGCCTGCAGCTGCAAATTGCACATTCCCTTAGTTTTCCAAAAGTATGCTCAAGGACATCCTCCTAATGCCAAAGGAAATTGTGCACTGTGCCTCTGAGAAAGAGGGGAATGATAGAGGCAAGAGAAAAATGAATCACCGATACTGTTTTTCTTTCTTGATCTTTCTGCTGCTATTTAACATCCAGCCTTTCTCTGCCTGGATCAAGTTACCTTGTCCTGTCCCATTCACCTGTGTTTCTTTATCACATGACTGATTTATTTTATTTTATTTTTCCCCTCCCCTCCTGGAGCACATTGTTGCAGATGAGACAGAATAAAGAGCAGCTTAGTGTGGATCTGGATACTGGGGTTTGTTTAAGGGCCAGCGAGATCAGAGCTTTTAACCTGCTTGATTGTTTTACTCACTTGCTTCCCTCCACCCCCAGTGTTACGTTCACTAGGTCTCGACTTCTTCCCAGCAGCGAGGCTACTACTGGCCTGGGTGGGTCAGGCAGAAAATCCCATCAGTTGGTGGTGTGCAGCTGCTCCCTGTTACCAGTCTCTGATGTCATCAGTCAAGGTCCCTGGGCATTCTCTGGCATTTGTCTCCACCTACCTCCTTCACCTCCAAGATCTTCACCCATTTCCAGGATCTTTCCTCCAGTCAGGATCTTCACCGCCCTTTGGGCCCTGTTTTCTTTCCCAGACCACTTCTGCTTTTTGGGAACCTTTATCTTTGGCACCACCTCTTCTTTTCATGACCCCCATCTCTTGCTTTTCCTCATCTAAATAGACTGTGACACAGACACACAACACATGATCAGCCTCCATATTGGTGCTTCTATCTTATGCCTCTCTATTGATAGGAGGACTGGGAGGATTTGGGACATGCTGCTGTTGTCTAGTCCAGGGTTTATCAAAATTTACAGCCAGCACATATCGGTTCCAGGGAGCAAGCTTCTGCTTGAGAGAGAGTTCAGAAGTCTGTTCCAGACATTCACCCACACACAAACTTACACCCAACTATCTGCTGCTTGTTAGCATTCAATTTAAATTATTTTTCACCTGTAACTCTCCTTTTAAGTTTGATTGCCAATATTGCTGCTGCTTCCTTATTAGTTAGAAGCATAATGAAGCCATTAATACCTCATCTTTGACAGCCATATGGAAAATAAGAGTGCTGGCTGTGGTAGCACAGAGGCTTGTAAGCAGGACTCTTCCAAAGCTGTTTGCAGGATGAGATCCCTGCCCCTTTCCCCAAGCTCTCTTGAGGGAGGAAGAAAGGAGCTGTCAGACTGAAACGCCATGTATAACTGAAGCCTTATGAATGGCTACAAACCCTGAAGCGGTGCCGGTTCCCTGGGGTCCCCACAGCAGCCTGTTCTTGGGCTTCACACTGTGTTTGGGTTATTGAATCATCATTATGCTGCAGCAGCTGTCACCTTCAAAACGGAAAACTTTCTGGGCGGTTTAGCTTCAGGCGAAAGAGGGAGAAGGGGGTGTTGGGGCTATAGCTCTTGCATTCTTTAGATCACGGCACTGGAACATAGCGATGCTGGATTAGTGGATTTTCAGTATGTTTTAACCTTGCTTTGGCAGTGTCTAGGTGTCTGGCCCACTTGTCTATGTGGACAGTATAAATGTATTTTGAATTCAGAGTGTAGGATTTATGGTCAGAGGAGCTTTCTGCTAAAGCTGAGCAGAGAAAGAGCTTTCAGCAGGTTTTCTTTGTCATTTTAAATGAGTGATGTTTGCACCCACTCCTTCTTTTCGCAAAAGTTTGAGCTTTGTTAGGATGTATCTGTAATACTGAACTGGTCAGTTAGACAAATTTTTAACAAGTTTAACAGGAGATGTCCAATTTGGAGAGACTCTCAGTAAGACTTGATTTGCTGAATAAAATCAAATATATTTCTGTCTGTTACTAAAATACCTATTTGCCAGTGATAAGTAGTAAAACAGGGTTTTGCTAACAATTTAGGAACAGAAGGAAATAAATACTCTTTGACTTACTCTTTTATATGTAATGGTACAAAATTCCATTTGTAATAATGCTGTGAAACCCAACAAAGCATGGATTATTCCATGCAAATGAGTTGTAATACTACCATACAACACATGCTAGCATTTTATCTTCCTATACAGAAGAATTGGAAATGTTAGTTATTTCCTTTAGGTTTTCTAGTTCTTATACAAATAAACTGAACTGCAGTAAAGTCTCTTCTTTCTCTCCTTCCCCTGTTCAAGGCCTTTGCATGATTTCCTACCAGTTTAAACTGCGTGGAATCAGCTTCTTGCAAATCCACAATTAGGGACTTTTTTTTTTAATGAAGCTTCTGCTGTTGGCCAAGAATATCCCATTAGCTGAGTTCTTTCAAGTGAGAAACTTGTGCAGGAGTATGAAATCCTTTAAAATGGATACTACAGTGAAAGGTAGAAAACATTCATACAGTGAAATAGCCTGGTTCAAAGAGATCTGTGCTCATTTTGCTATTCCAAGCATTTCCTGTAGTCTCTTACAAAGGGAGATAATGTTGTTGGTATATGCACACTGTTTTGGACTCTAGAACTTTGCAGGAGATATTTTCCTAGAGCAACAGAATTGTAATGTTTGTTTTGCCTTTTCCTTTCTAACCTCCAAGGTGCAGGAGCTTCATGAGGAAGAAGCACAGTGGGTGAACTATGATGAGGATGAACTGTGTGTAAAGATGCAGTTGGCAGATGGGATCTTCGAGGCCTTGATCAGAGACACGGTTGATGTACTGAACCAGATAAATGAGAAACAGCGGAGATTGCTGCTTGTCTGACAGTACTGAAAATAAACTTAGACCTGCGTAACCACTGAGTCATGGGCCTTTCTGACTCCTGACATACTCTCCACCCTGCAAGCGCTGCTGCTGGACTTCCACATGTGGGGTTTAAAGGCAGTTCAGATGTGATTAAAGGAACCTGAATTTGCATCCGCTGCCACTAGAGACCTCACACCGGATTTATTGTTTGGAACAAGCTGATCCCTCACTCAAGGCTGTACTGTGGTGTGCTCAAGACTGTTCGTGTGCCAATACAGTTATGCCACATAACTGTCAGCAGCTGTCTGGGGCCCCAGCCTGGGGCTTTGACATGTTCAGCTTGTGCTCTGAAAGGGTTGGGTTGAGTTGGGGTATTGGCTGCTTTGCTGGAGCGGTTGTCAGCCATCAGTACTTGTTGTTAGTAATGTGAGTAATTTGGAGAAGAAACGGTTTGGTCAGGTTTCAGTCGTAAATGGAGACTTACCATACTGAACAGTGTTATAATCTTAACACCTCTTCTCCTGCAGCCCTAACAATGTGCATCAGTTTCTTTTGCTCCAGAGCCCATTTAATTCCCTTCTCTGTGAAGCTGGTTTTCATCTTTCTTCTGTGATGTGGTACCAAGTGTGGTGCCAGCCAGTCCAGGGAAATTACATGATGTTGCTTTCTGCATTCAAGTAAAGAATTCCTGCTGCTTTTCCTGTGTAACTTGCTTCAGTCCTGAGGTGGAGCAAGATAAAGGCCGCCTAATGTCAAGCGTGAAACATGAGCCCATGGACAACTTTCCTCCTACCATGTAGCACTTCTCTTCCTGGAGCACCACCTCCTCCCAGATAATGGATACTCAGGATTTTCTCAGGCATGAGGCACGCAGGAGTAGAAAACGTTTCCTTCAAAAATTTGGCCTTCAATTTCTCAGCTTCCTCCCTTTACTGTCACCTAAAAAATTGGAGAAGCGTTACTTGAACAATTGAGAGAACAGAGTGTATTCACCAAAGAAAGTGGTGTCTGGTGCTTGACTGTCTGCATGTTTTGTGCTTGTGGGTTTTTTATTTATTTCCAGATAATTTATTAAGTGGGTTATAGGAGAGTGTCCTGTGCAGTTGGCTGCACTGTGACAGCTGAACTTGAGAAAGCATCTGTTCTGGAAATTTCCAGAGCCCTGTATTCTTTGCATAAAGCCTCCAGCTTCTTGAGACCAATACGGGGGGGAAGGTAAGAACCACCAAACTTCGGTGACCAGGGGCTGGAAGCAAAGGCAGAACTAGGAATGGACCTTTCCCACACCTGGTTCAGAGACAATGGAGAGTTGAGGAGACTGAGCTCAAAAATGATGTGAAACTTCCTGCCATCCGTGTCCTTCCTTTCCCAGAACTTCTAGGCCATGGGTAGCTGTTAGTGGTTGACTCAGTGCTGGGTTCAACTGCTGCGTCCTTCTGCTGAGCGCTCGTTCCTAACCCATCCCTCCCATTCTTGTGTTTTTCTTGGAGGAACACAGACAATTTGGGGTCGAAATGTTGATGCCTTAATAGTGGATGTCCCTGTTTGCCAACATGGGACAACCCAGAGGAGAGTCACAGTTTTCAGACACACTGGAGCGTGGAAAGACACTCTGAAGACCTTGGAGGTGCCCCAAAGATGCTGCAGCCCACAATAGGCATGGTGGGGAGATCTCAACCATTTCATTCATTTGCTTGGTTCTTGGGCTTCCTGCTATGCATACCTCTGCTACTGCTCGATCTTGTTTTCTCTTTTCCACTTTTCTTTTTTGACAGCTATCATTGGAATATTTGCATTTTGCACAACGACATGCAGCTGGTAATTCTTCAGGGACAGCACTGGGAAATGTTGGCTTTGTCAGAAGTCCATGCAAATTCTCAGATGTAGTATTGCCAGCACCTCACTTGTGAGTTAATGGTGAGCCATATTCATGGGAGCTTAACGAGTGGAAGAACAAGAAGGAGGTCATGGTGTATAGGAACACCTCCAATGGGCATATGTGTGTCTGTCCTGCAGTAGTGGCCCTTCTGGCTGGCTGGAAGTCAGATGGTCTTGATGGAGCATTGTTCAGCTCTTTTTCCTAAGTGATTCACTTGTCTACATAAAATGTCATGATGATGCTGAACCAGGAAACACTCAAACGCTTAAGATGGAAGCAAACTAAAGCTGCTGCATTTAATCAGCATGGTGTCACTCATTGGGTCACCGCCTCAGATTCCCTTTCCTGGGTGTACCTTCTTCAATAGCCAGGATTGCTATTTTTATAGGTAGCAATTATGGAAAGAAGGTGGAAACCTGCAGTGTAGATTCATAGCTGGAGTATCAGAGAGACTAAGTTAGTTTCTGCTGTGTAGATACCATGGCCAGTGTTGAGAAGGTTGCCCTGCATCCCTGAGCAGGGAGAAGGTTGGCCTGCCAACATACCAAGGACCATTGGAGATCGTATGCCTGTTGTCTTGCTGGCTTGGATAGCACTAGTTTAGTATCCTCAACAGAAGTAGCACCTATTTTTACAGCTGTGTGGGTAGAGGAAGCTGTGTCTAAGTAATGGCTTTATTCCTTTGCAAATGTCACCATTTATTTTTTGTAGCAATCCTTGCTAGCAGCAACCCTAAAAAGACTTGAACGTATGTGAATTATCTTCTCAGTACCTCAGGTGTGTTGAGTTACTTCGAGTGTAAACTCAAAACCTCGAGGGTGTTGAGTACTTGTGGACTGCCGATTACCGCGATGAAGCAGTGGTCTGTCTGGGTCGTGGCTGGAAATGAGAAGGTATGGGGAAGCCTGGAGCCTCACAAGCAGAGGCTGAATTCTCTATTTCTATCCTCTCCCCAACCTTCCCATTGTAAGAACAAGATTACATCTCTGGGTCCTGGTTATCTTGGTGCAACCGTATTAGAAGATTCAAGGCTGAGACCCGTAAGCTGCTTGGGGCAGTGGCTGTTATCGCTGGGGGGATGCAGTTCCCACTTGAGAAGGATCTCGGTGCCAGGTGGGAAAGCCCAGGCTTGTGAGGACAAGAAGCGCGAGTACCTCTCTCACAGCAGGATGCTCCCTGAGCCGAGCTGTGGAATATCAGTACTTCTGCCTTTCAGAAAAGGCTTGTTGCTCACAAGGTGGAACGAGGGATTGAAAAATCCTGTCTTGTTCACTTTCCTTTCTTGAAAAAGTGGCCTTAGCTTTTTGCAATACTTGAATAAGTGTGTACCTGCAGAAGATCTTCAGTAGCACAGTGATAGAGACCTTTTAAGCGACTATTCTGCAAGGAACTGCCTGCAGTTCTGACTTTCATATTCCTTTGCTACCTTAAGAATATTAGAAAAATAATTTTCAGCAGAGAAACAGTTGAGTCTTAGAAGGTATTCAGTGCATCTGAAGTGTTTACAAATCAACTAAAATGGAGAAAAGCAAACTATTGAACTTATTTGTAATTTAAACATTAAATGCAAAAATATATACAGATGAAAGAGGAATACTGTAATTAACTTGCATTTACTAGTTTTTTCCTTGACTTTGCAGAGCCTTTTGATATACGTTTGCAAAGCTGCCTTTTGGAAGGCTCCATCTCCCTGTGTACTGTATAGTGGAGATGCTGAAAAGAAACCCATTTACTGTGTATGTGTAAATAACCTGATAACTTGGTTTTTGGCCCAGTTTCAGCTAATGTTCACATCCAGAGTGGCTTTGCACAGTAGACAGACTCAAGGATGTGGAGGGGTTTTGTGGGTTGGTTTTGGTTTATTTTGTAATTAAGAGCTGTAAAATAACCAGGGTGGTCCCTGTGTACACCAGTGTAAATATCTTTGGTAACTGAAATGTACTTTAAGAGAACAAAATCTGTAAATAAACTGATTTATAAATTAATCGTTTTCTGGTTCTTTGTAAAATTGAGCTTTATAATTACCCAAATGGTTGCTACTTCTGAAGGTGTCCTGGAGACTTGTCCCTTGTACGTTCCCCTTTCTGTCTCATGCTGTACTTGGGATGCCAATCACAGTCCACAAAAATCTCATTAGAGTTGCCTTCATTATAATCATAACATTATTAGAATATTTTTATTGTTAAAGTGGAGTGTTGATAAAAGCAAAACCAAAAAATAGCATTGCGTGATCATTGCAGGAGTGCACCTCATGATCTGTGGGAGAAAAATTACACCTTGCATGTTTTTATTTAAAATAGGTTTTTAAAACTCATTGTTTAAAACATTTGGGGGGGAAAGCTATTTTTATGCTGAACAACAGTCTTGGAATTAAATTCTTCAGAGCCTCAGCCTTGTTTTGGAGCCTTCAGTTAGGCTCCTAAATATATAGCTGCTGTTACCAGCGCTGATCGCTTCTTCACTGAGGGGCCAAATGTTGTTCCCTGGAAACTATGTATCGGTGGAACTTTCCTAAATCTTTGCTGTTTCCTTTCCAGAAAAAAAAAACCCAGGCCCACTTTAACATGTGGAAGGTCCCAGAGCTCTGTAAGAGGACGGCTGAACAGCTGTGGTGCCAAACCGCAGGTTTGTGGGCACGTGGCGAACGAGTGGCAGCATGAAATGTGTAAGACAAAGCATGTTTATTGAGTCTCCTCAGCGCCTACAGCCACTGCTGGTCCTGTACCTCCTCTGTGGTTTGGTGACGTTTACTACCATACAGCCCAGCAGAAAAGGCTTTGCTTTCCATTTACTACAGATGTCTTCAAAACTCAGTGTTGGTCTTTCCGGCTTGGAGGATGCTGTGTGGCAGCCTGCTCCTCACCGCTCTTTGCCTGGGAGAGGCGTATGCATCAACCGGGGGGGCCTGTGTGAACAAAACCGTTGCAGGGCTTTGCGCTCTGCTGAGCAGTTCTTTGCTCTGCTTTTCCTTAGCCAGAGGTATCTCGTCCTGGAGGAGGACTTGCTGCACTCGGACTTTAATTATGAAAGCAGCTTTGCTGCAGTCCCGCGGTGCCAGCGGTGGGGTAGGAGTAGTGCTCAGCGGAGCATGCTGGGAACACCATCCGCAGCCCTCGTACAGACAGAGAAGCATGTTGCAGCCCTCTGAGCTTGGGAGGTTGAACCAGCCAAAGCGCGACAGTGGGTCATTTGATGTCCAAAGGGCCGAGACAAAGTGGTGCTGCATCCTCTGTGCTCTCATTACCGAGCAGCAGGAGAGCATCTGTGTCACTGCTTTCCTTGCCCTGCAGCGATTTTGCTCTGCGAGTCCTGTATTTTTGGACAGTGATCTACTTGCAGCCATCAGCATCCGTCCCTGGAATTGGCTTAGAGTGCATTTCATGTTGAAAAAAAAAATTGATTTGTGCTTCTCTGGCTAAAGAACTGGCTTCCCTTTAAAACAGCTCGAGCAGTGGGAACGCTGCCACAGCGCTCTGGCGAGTGACACAGCAAACTGCTGCATTGCTACTGCTGTCCTTGCCCAGGATGCCTAGTAATCAGCTTGATGAAGGCTCTAATTTCCTCATTTGCAAGTCTACATTGCTTCACTTTGGCACTGACTTTCTATGGTGGTGTTTTTGCAACTCTTCCCAGAACCCTCAGAGCGCAGTTGCCTTCAACAGCCATTTCACCCGTGGACCTGGTGAAACTCCCGGGTTGGGCAATGGCAGGCAGCCACCTTCCCTATGGCACGCTGGACTGAGTGGGTCTGTTTTGGTGCCACCCGCTCCCAGGTGCCTCCCTAGGGAGGTGGTGCCAGCTGCAGCTGTCCCATGTCCTAAAATGCCTGGCAGAGTGCTGGAGCACTTGAAATGTTGACTCTGCTCCAGATATTGCTGCGCCCTGCTTAGCACAAGAGCTTCTGCAATGTCCAAGCTCTCATTAACACAGCCCTAAGAAGAAAAGAGCCAGTGGGGAGCTGATGAAAGCCAGCAGCTCTCTTCAGCGCACAGGAAGGAGAGGAGGGGGGCTGCTGGCCGCTGGCACCCAGCCCAGAGCACAGGCTGTTGGTGGGCAGGAATGTGGATGAGATGTAATGGAGTTTGAAAACACAGGGTGCTCTCCAGGATGCGGGTCCTGTGGGGGAGGGACCCTGCTAGGTCTGGAAACTAGAGCAAACAAAATGTGTTGCCCCAGCCCTGTGCCTTCCTGCCTCTTCCCCAGTAAGATCCAGCAGAGGTTTTGGGGAAAGGAGAATAGAGCTGTTGGGAGGCAGCAGCTCCATTCCGGAGGGTGAGGGTTGGGCAGGAGAAGGGCACAGCGGGGAGATGCCTTCTTTTGCCTGCCGAGCATGCTACGTGAGCATGGCCTGGTGCAGGTCTGCTTGGTTCTTGCTCTGAATGTCTCTCTTGGCTCTAGTTTTCTAGCCCTTTGCTCTAGCTCTGCAAGACCTGAGTTCCCTCCCCAGTGTTGGTTTCACATGGCTTCCTCTTGGAGGATGACTTGTCTGTCACCACCCCGTGAAATCTAGGCTGACTCAAACTAGGGTCTTGTCTGTGTGTTTGCTGGAGACGGAATTAACGTCAGTTCTGGGGGGTGTCCCAGAGATTTTATTTTCTTCCAGCAAAACAAAGGAGGATGCAGGGTATCCTACCTTTCATGTTGCTCCGCTTAAGGAGCTCACCAAGGAGCCTGGTCCGGTGTCCATGTCTGGCTGCGTTGCTCTGCGGAGGCGATGGAGCCAGTGCTGCTTGGTGAACCTGAAATTGGGCACACCAGTCCTTGGCAGGTGAGACCTTGCTTATATCGTGGGACTACTGCCACAGCAGGAGAGGAGTGCTCCATTGTCATCCATGTGGTATTCTCAGTTTCATGCTCTGCAATTAAACCAGCTGCTAAATAATGATGTGGCAAATCTGGGCGGTGTGGCCCGATCTGTTCCTGGAAGCTGGGCAGATGAGCTGGAGTGGAAAACATCTGCTTAGTGGATCCGGGGTCACGGTGATGATTTATGACTTTAAGTAGATCTTAAATTTGCAGGTAAAATGTTTCCTACCCAGACATACCAAAGATGACACCAGTCCCTCCCGGCTCCCCCCCAGTCCCTCCAAAAAGAGCAAGGGCTGTGTCGCTGCCATCCTTTCGAGTGGGGATGAATCAGCAGAGGGTGAATAGCAGAAAGGGGCTGGTACTGCTGTAGTCTCTCTGCAGACACAAACTATGTGAACACATTCATCACATCCTGAGAATGCACCCCGGATTTTCTTTTACGTCTATTGTTATTACAGGCTGGTTGGGCTTGAAAGGTAGAAATCTAGTGTATCCGACCAAGCCTGTCTCACATAGTCAGCAATTCCCAGCTACCAGTGGGGGCTATGAGGGGCTTTCCTGGTCTTCGTGTGAGCCCGGCAGAGCTGATGCAGGGTGTGGGAAACAGTTCGGGTTTACATCCACTCCATGCATTATTACCTGTCTCGGCAAAGCTGTGGAAGCTGGCAAGCTTATCACGCAGGTGCTGCCAAAGGTCTGGTCTGAAACTATGTCTCAGCAGAGGTGTGACTGGTGCCACCAGTGAAAAAGTGCCACCTGGATTGGAGTGTCCCAGCTGACTTCAGCCAGCTGGGAGGTAACAGGTGGCACAATTTTAACTCACTCTCTGAGGCTGTTTGGAGATGTGAATTGGGGAAATTGAGCTTTTTCTTCTATTTAGAGAAGGACCACGCTTTAAGCGGTGCTGTGCTCCAGGTTGAGGAGGGCTTCATTGAATTCATGAGATGAGAAAAGCATGGAGCCTCCTCTGCAACTGGTCATTTCTGAGATGCTCATAGGGGAGTTGGGTGCAAACTTCTCTGAATGGCCTTCAAAACGCCAGGGCCAGGTGACCGGGTTGCCATGATTGTATCATGAGTCTTGCATTGGTTGCATGTTTTTCTTGGAGTCAGTTCCTGGAATCACACAATTAGGTAGGAACGTGTTAATTTTCAAGGAAGAAAGTCCATTTCAGGATCTCCCTGTCCCTGAACCTTCACAGCCGAACAGAAGTGAGAAGGCAGTGGGCTGGCTTACCTTTACACTTTGAGCTATCGGTGTTTTGCAGCCAGAGTCATGCTTTTAAAAATGACAGTAGAAACCTTTCCCCAATTTCTGAAGCATGTTCAGTAGTCCTTTCCAGCACTTCAGGGGCTGAACACATAACCCTACTGCTCCTGCTCTTTCCTTGTCTCTTCTCTAACGCAGCATAGAGGCGATCAGAGTATTTCTTTGTGTCTGTGAAAATGATCCATTTTGGGTGCACAAAACAAGTTCTGCAGGGCTTAAATGATTTTGGCAAGATCTTAGCAGCCTTTGAGGCTCTCAGCCTGTTGGTGTTGCCCACACCTCATTGACTTCAAGGAGATTCCTGCTGGCTGTTAGTCTAAGGAAGGAGATTTGAGAGCTGATGAGCCTAATGAACTAAAGCCACCACTCAGGTACTACCCAGGGACTTGTGCAGCACGGGAACCTCTACAATGGTCCTTAGCCCATGGCCTTGCTACAGGGGAGTGAAGCACATCTCTTCCCAAAGTTAGGGATGCTGAGCTGGGTGCTGAAGGCTTTTCTGTGCAGTGCAGCTGAAAAACAGGTAAGTTCCTGAATGTGCCATGACAGCCTAAAGCTGGGCTTTAGGGGTGGCTGGGGGCTCAGCAGCTGGGTACCCAGCACCCATACCCTGTGCTTTGCTGCTTGCAGGCTCTGCTAGCAGTGAAGGGGTGCAAAGCAAGAGAGGACAAAAGGCAGGCAGTGCTGGGAGGGCATTTCCAAAACATCCCCAGACTTCTACTGCTTGATTTTTTTTTAAATATTTTTGAATTCATCAGTTATTCTCAAATCCATCTTACAATGGGTTGTTTCAAAAATGTCTGCTTCTTCTTTGACTTTCCATGCCCATGCCCTGTCTCCAGGCTTTCTGCAATGAAAATCCAGCTCTTCCCACTTTGAGGCAGAGGAAAAGCCTCATCTCTTGCCTTCCAGCAGGGTTAAAAGGAAAAAAGGCTATTTGGGCAAGTCTGTGCCTGGAAAGCTGCACACCCTGCCAGTGAAGGAGGCTGTTCCCCAGGCAGCAATGGGGATGGGACGTGCCGGGCTGGCGGCAGGGTCCTTGGCAGCACCCACAGCCCTGGATCCCGGGGCAGCCGGAAGCAGGAGCATCCCCATCCTGGGGCTTCCAGGGATGAGCAATGGCATGGCTCACCTCAAAAGGAGCCGGAGCCCCAGGGTGTGGGCTCTTGCCCATCTGCCTTTGAGTTAGATGCTGCTTTTGCACCTTAAAAAGGATTCAAGGAATTTGGGCTCCCTGGGAGGGAGGGGTGAGCTGGATGGGGAGGATACCGGCAATTATGCTGGTGCTGAGCACCTCTCCTTTGTTATGATAACCTAATCCAGCTGACAGCTGACAAGGCCTTCAAATAAGGACTTTAGCCCAGGGTAAAATAACGGTGATGACATCCCTAAGCACAAGGACTTTTGTCTTTTAGTTGCTAGCTGGATAAAGACAAGCAGCAAGGTCTCTGGCAATAGCCAGGGACCACCTTACAGAGCAGCTGTGCACAGGCTGGGCTACACCTCTCTCCCTCCTAGTTGGACAGCAAGGTGTGATAATCCCTTAAGCATTTAATTACAGCTGGCAGGGCTGGAGCAAACCATCTTCTGCCCTGTTTGCATCAGACTGGACCCACAGGTGATGCGGGGCAGCAATCCCACAAGGGTTGTGTCTGATGGGCTCTGTTCCCTGTAGCCAGGCCATCTTGGGGAGCCCTGTGGCTCCCCCAGAGCCCTGCCTTATGGTGGAGTCCCTTGCCGTCCCCTGCCACAGCAAGGCTTGGCTCTGGCAGGCTTGTTTTTCTAGCATGGCAAGTCTGCCTAAAATACCTAGGTGGGGCCCAGCAGGGCTAATGGCCTTCCTAGGGACTGAGCCAGCAACCAGCCTTCAACAGCAATGAGCACCCCGGGTGCCGGTGCCGGGGTGGGGGGGTGGGGGGTGGGTGGGGGTGCCTGGCCTCAGGGCGGGAGGGGGAGTGGAGGGCTGGATTTGAGGGCTGTGGCCACCCTGGTTCTGCCCCGAGGCACTGGGCAACGGGCACCTTCTGTCCAGGGAGCCAGTGATGTGGGGGTGTGTGTGAGCGATGGCGCGGCGGGGCTGGCGGGCTGTGTTTCTTTGGGTGGAGGAGCTGGATTTTGTGGCCTCATTGTGGCCTTCTGCCCATCTGCCTTTGGGTCAGATGCTGCTTTTGCACCTTAAAAAGGATTCAAGGAATTTGGGCATCCTTGTTGCGCATCCCTGGCAGCATTGGGGCAAGGACAGCTGGTGTCCCGTGGGATGGGGCTGCTGGCGGATGTCGGGGTGTCTGACCAGGGTGGTGCCCTCAGGGGTGACTGTAATGGCGGCACTGCGGGTTTTCGGCCTGAATCAGCCGATTTTGCCTTTTATCAGAACTTTATCATTTTTCGGCTATCTGACCCCTCGCGGGAGGGTAGCGCTGCCTGATGCGGGAGGGGGACGTCTGGGGCACCCCCGTGATGTGGGGGTGTCGGGGGGATGTGGGGGTACTGCGGCGTGCGCCGCTGCGCGCCCGACAGGGGGCGCCGCAATGCGGGCCATTTTAGCCCCGCCCCGTCCCCGCCCAT
The DNA here is from genome assembly GCF_949628215.1 of Phalacrocorax aristotelis. NCBI lineage: Eukaryota > Metazoa > Chordata > Aves > Suliformes > Phalacrocoracidae > Phalacrocorax > Phalacrocorax aristotelis. The sequence goes on from NC_134281.1 coordinate 32,284,115, forward strand.
CTGGGCGGGGCGATCGGGCGGCCGTAAAGGCGGCGGGCGGGCGGCGGCGGGCGGCCTGGCGGGCGATGTGGCGGCGGCGGCGGCGGGGCGGCGGCGGGGGGCGCGGGTGGCCGGCGGCCGTCCTGCTGCTGGCGTTGTCCTTGCCGGCGGCGCGGCCCCGCGGGCTGTACTCGGCCACTGATCCGTTGGAGCTGCTGGGGAGCGGGGCGGAGGGGCGGCTGCTGGGCTCCCCCAGCGCCTGGGCGGTTGAGTTCTTCGCCTCCTGGTGCGGGCACTGCGTCCACTTCGCGCCCACATGGCGGGCCCTGGCCCAGGATATCCGCGGTGAGTCCCCGGCCCGGCTGCCCACCCCTGCCCTGCGCCCTGCTTCCCCCCTTCCCGGCATCCCCGCCCGATCACCCCCAGCAGCGCCCCAAACCCTCCCTCTGCCTTTGCCCTCGTTTTCCTTCCTGCATCCCTATCTCTGTCTTTTCCCAGTAGCACCCTATTTAATCCCCTCTATCTCCGCCCCTGTGTTGTCATCAGCACCCTTAAATCGCCCTTACATCCTTCTCTATTCTCCTATCAGTACCCCTAAATCCTCCCTGTGCCTCTGCCCCCCCATCAGCGCTCCTAAATCCCTCCTGCATCCTTGTCCCACCATCCTCCTCTCCATTAGCACTCTTAAATCCTCCCTGCATCCTTGGTCCCATCAGCATCCCTGTGTTCCCTCTGCACCCTCCCCATCAACACCCCTCAATCCTCTCTGCCTTATCCTCCATCAGCACCCCTAAATCCGCCTGCCCCAGTCTCCCTGGAGCATCGGCCTAGTGGAAAGGCCCGGCTCCCTCCCATGATGCCCAGCACCCCCCGCCCCCGCCCCCAACGGCTAGGCCTGGCTTAGCAGCATCCCTGGAGCCCCTTTGGCTGGGAGAAGCTCAGGCTAGCCCGCCGCAGGCATGGGGGGGTCCCACTGACGGCCCCCAGATGCTCCCTTAGTCCTGCTCTTCCCCAGTGCCGGCAGGGAGAGACTGGCAAGGTGCTGGGGCTGGGTGCTGATCCCAGCTGGTTTGTTCCTGGCTTTGACCTTGGTGCCTCGCCTGGCTGGTGCCCAGCCTGGCTTGGGGACCCTCATGCCCCACTGATGGGCCCCTCATCCCGCCAGGGCTTGTCCTGCCTCCCCCAGCATCCCGGGTGTGCATGGCTTCTCCCTGTTATTGCACTAATTGATATAGCGTGGTCGCTGCCGGGTGAGTCAGGGTGCTGGCTGGGGCAAGCATCCCGTCCCTCCGAGGGGATGCCGTCAGCGCTCCCCAACGGGGCAGGATGTGAGGAATGGGGTGTGCGCCCGGGCCCTGCGGGGGAACGCTGGCTCTCCTGGCCCCTTTCCAATATAGGGCTCCCTCAGGGCTCCCTACTTCGGAAGCTGGACCACAGATGGGGTGCCCATGGAGGCAGGGTGAGAAAGCCACCCCGGTGCCACTCAGCATCATTGCTGCTGTTCCCACGGGTGGATTTTCACAGGAGTGGGCTGGACAGGGATGATGCAAATGCCGGGGTGACCTGTGGGCACCACATGCCGATGAGTCCAGGAACGTGCCTGGCTCCCTGCAGCAGGGCTTGGCGCTGGTCCTCCTGTGCCACTGCTGCCAGGGCAGTGGGAAGCGGCTCGTCTGCCCCATCATCTGCAACACAGGATGGTCCCAGGGGGTCCCCATCTCCTGCAGGCTCCTGCCTGGGGCAGTGCGGGCTGCATCTGTGTGCTGGCCCTGCGTCCCTCCCCATCCTGCTGAAAGAAGAGACTGAGCATTCTCCAGCTTGTGTCCTTTACACTAAAAGGAAGCCATTTCAGAGCTTTTTATCTCCATTTTGCTGCTGGCTTTCACAGCCCACCGCTTGATATGCCTCCATGCCCCCTTTTCTTCATCTCTGTTTACCCCAGGGACCTGCTGGTCTTCCCTGGGGAGGTGGTAGAGGAGAGTCACAGAGGGGGAGCGGATGCTCGGCACCTGGGCAGCCTCTGCCACAGTGCCCCGGCGACTGGTTTTGGGTTGTTCCCTTTCAGTTATCAAATGTGTCCTTGTTCTGGGGTGAGACAAGCTGGAGCCCATGTCCTTACTCTCCCCCAGCCACGGTTAACCACCCCTTCCCTTTTCCCAGCGGCGTCTTCCTGCTGGGGCAGAGGCTGGGCAGGCAGAACCAGACAGGCAGGCAGCCGCGGGCAGAGCTGCCTGCACTCCAACGCCAGCCAGCGAGGGCAGGGCATGCAAAGCCTGGTGCCGCCTCTCACAGCTTTCCACTTGCTCCTGCCATCCAAAAAGTAGGGCACCAAATACCAGCACGGTCCACGGCTTTAGGTATCTGGGGCATAGAAACCATCAGTTGGTCTCCTGCGAGGGGCGAGCTGTGAATTCGGGGCTGGGAGTAGCCATGCTGCCACCACAGCAGGAGATCCCTGCTGTCTCTGTAGCGGCTGTGGGGAGCGGGGCGGTTTTCAGGGCTGCAGAGGGGCTGAGCTGTGCTGACTGCATCCTCTGTCCACTCAGAGTGGAGGCCTGCAGTGATGCTGGCGGCCATCGACTGTGCCGACGAGGCCAACCAGCAAGTGTGCATCGATTTTGGGATAACTGGCTTCCCCACACTGAAGGTAAGGGCTGTGTGCGCTGGGCACTTGCCTGGTTTTACTGTGTTTTGCCATTTGGCCTGTCCCTCTCTTGCTTAATCAGATCAACAGTGCTATTGCACTAAAATATTCCCTTTGGGGCTCTTCAGGCTAAAGCCATTTCACCCTTCCCCAAAACATAGCTGTGGCCAGGCTGCACCCAGTGCAACTGCTGGGTGATGTAGCAACAAGGAGGGGGAAAACCAAAATGCTGTTTCATGGTGAAACGTAGAGGCCAGATCTCTCCTAGGACAGGGGAGAATCCAAAACCTGAGTTGGAAGGACCTGGGAAAGGCTGCTGGAGGGTAGAGCACGGTTGCAGGTGCAGGTTTTGGAGGAGGGCACAGGGGTGCTGCAGGAGGCCACACAGGTTTCTCCTGGGAGCCTCCTGTGGCAGCTGGCGAGGTGCCGTCCCTCCTCCTGGGCCGATGCCCGGCCCCTTAGCTGTGTCAATACACCATTTCACAGCATTTCCCACTGCAAACAGAGCCTCACTCCAACACAAGCATTAAAGCCAAAGTACTCCAGGTGCAGGCAGCGAAAGCCAGGGTCGCCTTGAGATGAAAAAGGGTGGGATAAGGATTTCATTAGCCAGGCCCTCAGTCCCGGCTTATAGGCTCAGCCCAAGGTGGGGTCAGATTTGGGGCTTTGCCAGGCAGGTTGGCTTGTGCCCCAACCCTGCCCTGGGGTCTCACTGAGCACCCACTGCCTGAGCACCTGCTGCTCGTGGGACATTGACCAAAACACCTCCTGGGGCAGGGAGGCATGCTGATGTGGCGGTGCCAGGAAGTCACTTGCCTTGCATCTCCTGTCCCTGCCAAACACCTTTTGCAAACAGCCCACACTCCCAGCCCAGCCTGCAAAGCAAACACCTGTCTGACGCAACCTGGTTTTGCTGCTCCGGCTGTACCGTGGGCACTGGAGCCACGGTGGGAGGCCAGGAGTGGAGAGAAAAAACCCTTCTCATGCTTTGTGAGAGCTCTGGAGCAGGGAGACAGCAGTTTGCAGGACCAGGAAGGTCCCGGCTGCCCACCTGGGACCCCTGGAGATGCCTGCCCTGCTGCCTACCAGCGCTCAGCCCTCATCTGGGCATGGCTCCCAGCCCAAGCCTGTGTCTCTCCCGTCTGGGGATGCCCCGCAAGACGGGGACGTGGCTGGGAGCTCCCTCTGCAGTGTCTGGTGTCAGTCAGCATCCTGTAACATCGTGGGGAAACTGAGGCAGAGCTGGTCCAGGGGGAGCCTCTGCCTGCTGGGCTGCACTGCCTCCCAGTCCCACTCCAAACACTCACTCCGGTTTCCCTTTGTGTATGTTTTTTTTCCCATATCAGTTCTTCAGAGCTTTCAGCAAGAAGGCAGAGGATGGGATAAGGATTACCAGTGAGTATTCAGAACCACAGGGGTTTTTTTACCCCTGCTGCCTGGCACCCCTCATGCATTGGGACCTCGGAGAGCCCAAGGGGGCAGCTCGGAGTGGCTCCCCTTGGTTCAGCCCATGGGACCAGCTTCCCCAGGACTCACCCCTTGGCATCCTGTTCCCCTGCAGATCCTAGTGCCACCATTGAGGACCTGCGCCATGCCATCATCACCAACCTTGAGCAGAGCCAGGATGCCTGGCCGCCCGCCTGTCCTCCGCTAGAGCCAGCGAGGTAGGGGCAGCATGATGGTGGGGTGGCTCTGGTGGCCTCCATCCTACAGAGGGCAGGTTTCTGGGCAAATCCTGAGCCAAAAATGAGCATGGAGCAGCTGCTGCATCACCTACGTCCCAGGAAGATGCAGATGACCTGGGTAGGCTCAAGCCATTTATGTGGCCCCAATGAGATGGGCCATGTTGTTGTATCTCCTGATGAATCTGCTCATGGGCCTTAATTAGAGGAAGCGGTGCCTGGCCTGGGAACGTGGCAGTGCAATGCCATGCTAAGTGAGGCTGCTGCTGTTAGCAGCTTTTTCCAGCCCCGAGAGAGGGTTTACTTGATTCGGTACAAATTTGCTGGGATCTGAGTTGCTTTGCCGTACGCAGGCAGTTGCCCCACTGTGCCAGGGAGAGCTTTTGGCTTTCCCAAAGTGATGGTTGAGCTGTACACATGCTTCAGGTCTCCAGTGCTTCTGTGTCCTAGCCAAAAAAACCACCAGCCCTGTTCAAGTTTGTTGCTGTTTTTCCCCTGGGCAAACATGCAGCTCTCTCTTGGCCTGGCCTGCCCTGCCTGTGCTTTGTTTTCTGTCTCTTTGGCTGACCCCAGTGGTTTTTCTCAAAGCCTGTGAACCAGAGCAGAAAATTGGGCTGGAAACTTCAGCGGGGAGTAATTGCCCACTTGGTGGGCTGAACCCACGCCAGTGTCCCCAGCCGGGGGGCGACAAGGGCCGAGCTCCTTTGGGGCAGGAGGGCAGATCGTCTGGCTGGTGCTGGGGCAACCGCTGCCATTCTCTTCTCTCTTGCAGTGCGGAGGAGGTTCGTAGCTTCTTCCAGAGGAACAAGGACCAGTACCTGGTGCTGATCTTCGAGAAGAGTGACTCCTTTGTGGGCAGAGAGGTGGGTACAGTTGTATTTATCCCTCGTTTCTCTTGAAGCCCATGTCCCTGGTGCCAGATAATTTCTGGGTGCCTTTGGCAGGGAAGTTCTCTCCCAGCAGCCTCACTGGTTGGCTTGCACATCGCTTTGCAGGCGTGAAGTGCTTTACAGGGTGCTAAACAGCCCTGCTGCATCCCTGGTGGGGCTGGGGGTCCTGTCACCCCCCTGCCTGACCCTGGGGCCACTGGGCTTGCAGGTGGCACTGGACATGCTGCAGTATGAGAATGTGGCAGTGAGGAGGGTGCTGAGCAGCGAGGAAGAGCTCGTGAAGAAGTTTGGTGTCACCACCTTCCCCTCTGGCTACCTGCTCCTCCGCAATGGCTCTTTCTCCCGCCTGCCTGTGTGAGTGTGGGACACTGCAGGGTGGGTCTGGGGACCCCGGCAGGGTGCCAGGCTTGTGCCCCATCAGCTCTCATTTCTAATTGTGGGATAGCTCATTAGGAAGGAGACAGTGGCTGGGTCAGGCAGGCTGCTGGGGGGCACTGAACAAAGCTGCCAGCTCTGCCTGGGTCTGGCAAAAGGGAAGGCAGCTTGTGACCGAGCCATCCCTCTGCCACATCTGCCTGGAAGTAGCATGGCGTGGCTGCCTGTGGCTCAGCTTTGCTCCAGGCTGCATGCCAGGATACCCACTGCTGGGGCAGGTGGAGAGTACAGACCACCCCGTGCTCGTTCCCCAGGTCCAAATTGCCCATCTCGCTAAGCCTTTGATCTCCTTTGCTTTCTCTGTGGGGCCAAGGGGCTGTTTGGGAAGGAAGAGGGTCTTGCTCACAGCTTCTCCTTCCTTGCAGGCACATGGAGGCACGCTCCTTCTACACCTACTACCTGCGCATGCTCTCGGGTGTCACCCGTGGCTCCTACAAGCTGAACACAACCGTTAGCACTTCCAATGAGACCAACGCGTCCCAGCCGAAGCATGCTGACCGGTCAGACCTCCCCCGCTTCATCATTCTGGGGGCTGTGGGAGGCCAGGGCTGGTGCAGGGAGGAGGTACCATGGCCATGGGTGGGCAACAGGCCGGGACTGTGCCTTTCCCCTGGGAAAAACCCCAAATTGTGGCTGGGTCCCTGGGGGTGCAGATTAATGGGCTGATAGACCATCGTGTTGCGCTGCCCTCCCCAGCTCCAAGGTGTACACAGCTGACCTGGAGTCCACACTGCACTACTCGCTGCGGGTGGAGGCTGCTCGCCCTGCTGTGCTGTCGGGAGCCCAGCTGGCCGCCTTCAAGTGCTACGTGGCTGTACTGGTGAAGGTGAGGAACTTTTGGCGTTGACAGAGGAACCATCCGTGCCTCCCCATAGCTATTTATAAGGTGAAATGCAAATGCAGGATGCAGACCGTGTCCAGCGCTCGATGCGAGCCCTGCATCCCAGTGCTTGGCACGGCACAGGGCTGTCCCTGTTCCCACAGTGCTCCAAACCCAGCCCAGAGTCCCAACGGGAGCAGGTGCCGGAGATTTTCAGATGAGACCTGGGGGGTGCAGGTATCAGTGGGCAGGGCAGGCTCAGTGCTTGCAGGTGGTGGTGTGTTGGTAGTAGGTCTTTTCAGAAGAGATGATCAGAGGGGTTTGTAACTCTGATCGCCTGACTTGGATGCTTGGCTCGGGTAGCTAAGCTCTGTGGGCTCCTTTTGATCATCCAGGAAAGGGACTCCTGCTCTGAGTCAGGCTCTGGAAGAGCCTAATTTAAAGGCTCCTTTTTTTTCCCCTCTCTGTTGGGCTTGGTGGAATTGAAGTGTGTAGGAGCTTTGAGCCAGCAGAAGCAGAGCAGTTTAATTTCCTGGTGCGATGGAGCGCTGCGTTTGACTGAGGTTTCCACTGCTGGGGTTGCAGGAGCCCTGTCCCCATCTCCGTCCCTGTCTCAGCCTGGGCTCCTTGTCAGACCTTCTCCCGGCCATGCCTGCCCTCTTTGCTCCCTGCTTCATCACCCAGGGTCTCATGCTCAGTTTGGACCTTGCGTAGCCCTCTCTGATGTGCGAGACACCCCCTGCTCCCACCTCTGCCTGCTGTCCCCCAGCAAAGAGCTCTGAATGTGAACCACTGGTGCAACAAATCTTAAGTCCTCAGCTTAGAGCTTCATGTGGCTCTTCCTCTGCTTGCCCCCAGCTATCGCTCTCAAGATTGGTTAACAAGAACCACAGGGTTAGGGAAATAAATCCCCTATTGCACCAGTTCCCTGGCCAAGGGTATGAACTTGGCAGAGTGATGGGGAGCAGCAGTGGTTTTGTTTGATCAGCTTTTAATTCTTCCTGCAAACCTTCCCCTCACTGGCCGAGGACAAGCCGTAGCACCGGACCCGGCAAGGAGGTGAAGCTGCATCCCTGCTGTGGGCAGGAGGCAGTGGGGCGATGGGTGGTGGGTGCCAGCGCTTCCCCAAGGATGCTGAGCCAGCGCTGCCATTGCTGCACTCATCCACGGGACGGAGCAGTGTCCCCAGGATTGCTGTCAGCCCAGCAGGGCTCAGGCTGGGGGAGCTCAGCCAGCAGGTCCCGACCTTAACTGTTGCATTCCCAAGAGATATTTAGGCAAGGATAGGGAAAAAAAAACTAAAATGGAAAGAAGCAGTGCCTGGAAAGCAGGGAGTTGTGCGGCAAAGCCTCCTGCTAAAGGAGCTGAGGGGACACACACCTCTGTTTTACAGCAGAAATGTCAGGCTGCAGATGAATTCCCCTGTGAATTTGGGGCTTTCTCTGTGATTCCCCACAGGCCAGGCAGAACAGCTCAGACTTAGAGAAATGCTCCTTCCTTTCACTTCCTTGTCACTTTTCCTGTGCATTGCTGGTCTCATCCTCCCTGTGGATCCACCCCTCTGTCTGTCTGTCCATCAGTGGTACATGCTGGCAGGCTGCCCGCTCTCCCCAGAGCACCTGTGGTTTTAAAGTGCTGCTGCTAATCAGCTTTGCACTGACTTATGGTCAGAGTGGCTTTTTGCCTCCCTCAGACGGGGCTATGGTTCGGAGCCTGAACACACACGCGGGTGCCTCACCACTGTGCGGGGGACACGCCACAGCGCCCAGCCCCCTGGGGCCGGGCACCAAAACCTTGCTGGGACCGTGCTGCCGTAGGGGATGCTGATGCTGCCCAGTGTCCATCCCGGTGAGCTGGGGGTGCTGGTGGGCTGCCCTGCTGCTCCTGGGAGGGGGTGTCTCGGTTTCCTCACCCCTATCTCCCCCTTGCAGTACTTCCCCGGGCGCCCCTGTGTGCAGACCTACCTGCAGTCCCTGGACAGCTGGCTGAGGAACTGGACAGAGCCTGAGCTGCCCCGCAGTGTCTTGAAGGAGGCTGTGAAGAACAACAGAGATGTAAGGCACCCACAGGGATCCCGGGCCCTGCTTTCCTCTCCTCACCCCTGCCCCTTTCTCCACCCCCCCAGCATTATCTGCCAGCTCCATCATGTTGTGTCCATCTGTCCTTCAGGCCTCCCACCCTGCTGTGCTCCCCACCAATGTGACCTGGGTGGGCTGCCAGGGCAGCGAACCCCACTTCCGTGGCTACCCCTGCGGGCTCTGGACTGTCTTCCACCTGCTGACCGTCCAGGCTGTCCAGGGTGGCCCTGACAAAGGTATCGGCATCCCCAGGTGGGCTCGGGGAGGGGTGTCTGGGTGGGCTGCTACCTTGGCCATGGGACTGTGGTGGTGGCACTGTGGGGTCTGGACTCACCCTCCCGTCCACACCTATCCTCTACCCCTCCCAGAGCTGCCACTGGAGGTGCTGAACACCATGCGCTGCTACGTCCGGCACTTCTTCGGCTGCCAGGAGTGCGCCCAACACTTCGAGGCCATGGCGGCTGAGTCCATGGACCAGGTGGCAGGCCGGGAGGAGGCTGTCCTCTGGCTCTGGTCCCACCACAACGAAGTCAACGCTCGCCTGGCGGGTAAGGGGCTATGGGGAGGGGAGCCAGGGAGGCTTCCCAAGAGAAAAGGGGAGGTGAGCTGGAGGAGCATCCCTCCTCCTGGATGGAGCTGGCCAAAAGGTGCAGCAGTAGACACATCCCATTGTCATCGTCCCCCATCACAGGGACAGCAGCTGGTCACACACCATCACATTGCCCTGGAGATGCATTTGGGTCTTACGTGCTCCCTGCAGGGAGCTTCCCAAAGCTACTGTGTACCCTCGGAGGACCCCTTCTCCTGAGATGGCTCCTCCAAATGTCCCCATCCCCAGCTGCTGGATGCTCCAGCTTGTTTATACCGCTACAGGGGGAGAGCTGCATCATGTGTCCCCTCTAACCCCCTTGCTGGCTCTGGTCCCTGCAGGAAGTGACACGGAGGATCCCAAGTTCCCCAAGCTGCAGTGGCCTCCACCGGACATGTGCCCCCAGTGCCACAAGGAGGAGCAGGGGGTGCACGCTTGGGATGAGCCGGCTGTGCTCACCTTCCTCAAGGCGCACTTCTCCCCGGACAACATCTACACGGACTATGCCGAGGCCAACCCCATCCCTGTGGCTGGGGAGGGGATGGGCATCAGGCTGGGCACTGAGGGCCCACGAGACAAGAGGGAGAAGGAGGAGGAAGAGGAGGAAAAGGAGATGGAGAGCGAGACGAAAGCTCCAGGGCGACCAGGCTCCCCTGAGCTGCGGCGCCCCAGCATTGTGCGGATGAACCCCAAGCTGCGGGAGGTGGGTGAGGACATCGTGGACCTGGACTCCTTCAGCGAGCAGCACTTCAAGAGCCAGGCACTGCGAGCGGCGGCCAGCCGGCGCCGGCGGCTCAGCAAGCGGGACACCATTGCCCTGCCCCGGGATGTGGTGGGCCGGGAGCACCAGCGGGTTCCCGGTGTCCTAGTCCGGGAGGAGGAGGCTGGGGAGGGCATGCGGAAGAGCCCCTGGCTGCGGGTGCTCGGCTTGGGCTTCTCCCGCCTGGACATCAGCCTCTGTGTTGCCCTTTACTTCCTCTCTTCCATGTGCCTCCTGGGCATGTACACCTTCTTCCGCCTCCGCACCCGTGCCCGGAAAGGCCGTCCTGGCTTCCCTGTGGCCTGAGAGCGGTTGCGGGGGGTCAGGGGTTTCCCCCAGGGTGGGTGGGCTGCTGAGCTGGGGCACCCCCAGGACGGCATTTTGTCCCCCAGCAGGAAGGAGTTTGGTGCCTCACCCCCAGGAGCCCTCACAGCAGTCGCCTCACCTGGGGTGAGGGGTGGAAGGCTCTTTTTGGGGGGAAGGTGGTGTCAGAGCATCCCCCTCTCAGGTTGCTGTGCCACGTTTTCGGGTGCGTGGGAGCTGGGCCGACAACAGCAGTTCGTGTCTCGGCACCCAGCTGCCCTCAGGAGCTCCCTGGCACTGGGCGGGTTTCAAACTGGGAAGCCCAGTCCCATGCTGGGGCGCAGCCCTTTGGGGTCAAACCACTAGTGGGGCCAGGAAGGTGGGGGTTTAGCCCCCCAAAAAAGTGGGTGCTACTGGGCAGGGGGTGGCAGTCGTGTTCAGCTGCATTTTGTGTGTGTCCCCCTTTGAGATGTGGAGTGGGTCCCCCTGCCTTTCCTTGCCCCTCCCCGCACTGTTGCTCACTCTCTGCTTGTCTTAGTGGAATAAATTATTTTTGCCGACGCCAGCCCTGTTGTGTCGGCTGGTCCCTGTCGCATGGGTGCTCCAGGGCAACACCTCCCCTCCCTGCAGTCACCCCACTGCCAGCTGTCCCCACTCTAGCCTCCCCAGTCATCACAGGAAGAGCACTGCCTTGGTTTAAATCCTTTAAATGTTTTTAATTGTTATTGTACATTTTCTCCTGCTTTTTGCTTCTGGGTGTGCTCCTGGCCAGCTCTGCCCTGTGCACCCAGCGCGTCCCCATGGTTGGGGTGGCTCATGGTTTGTGCTCAAGTGGGGTGATAGGGAGGGAGCCTGGAGGGGCTGGGAAGCTGCTGGAAAAAAAATTGGCACAAGCCACAGTATGGTGCTGGCCATGCCCACGGTCCGGAGCAGGGAGACACGTGCAAGTAGCCCCGCATCCCCCAGGGACTGGGACCTCCATGGCCATGGGCGCCTGTCCCCGATTCTCTCTGCCCTTTTATCCTTGTTAGGAATCATTAAGGAAAATGGTTGTTTTCCAGAGCCAGGGCTGGGGCCATCTGCTCTCCCGGCGCTGCCTAAATCCCACTGTAACAAATTCATTGGGATTACGCTGCCCTCCCCTAATCCCGGCCCTTCCCCCCGCGTGGAGGATTTAAAAGGATTAGAGCCCGGCCGATAATAAACTTTATTAAGGGGGAGGGGGAGTGTCAATCCGATTTGGAGCCTTTTTCTTGATATCTTCACTTTGCCCAGGTGGGAGACAAGGGCCAGCAGGATGGGGAGGGAGGGTGGGTGGCTGGCTGCTGCCCAGGCACTGGGAGCCCTGGCTCCTCCGGCCCTTCCTCACCTGCCCTTGAAATAAATTTTCTTGCTCCATCTATCTTTCTTCTTTGGTGTCTGTGCATGGTCACACCTCCACAGGACATGGGGCTGGCACCCCTGCCCTGCCACTGCGGGCCCACTTGGCCTTGCCAATGTTTCGTACCTGGGTCCTTGGGGGCCTCATCTGGCATGGAGGGGGGGTCCGTCCCCCCAGCCAGGTGCAGCTCCTGCCCACTGCCAGGTGATGGATGGAGAAGGTCTTGTTGCCACAGCCCTGCAACCTCCTTGATTTCCCCGGGGGGGTTTATCCCCAACATCAATAACCCCGTGTGCCCCCTCCCTGTCAGCTGCTCCCCTGGGTGGGGCTGAGGGCTCATGATGAGGGGCTGCCCACCATTACCCCTGGCCTCAAAATATTTTCATGGGGCTCCTGAAGGTGGGTACAGGCTGGGGGCTGTGTTAGGGGGCATACAGTAGGTGGGTGCAGCGGGAGGGTGCAGGCAATTAGGGCTGGGGAGATGGGTGCTGGGGCAGGGGAAGAGGCAGCTGCCGGAAGGGGGTGAGCAGGCAGCTGCAGGCAGGGCTGCCCAGATTAGCATCCCCGACAGGCCCGCTGGGGAGATTTACAGGGCCGGGGAGCTAAAGCTGCCGTGCACGCAGGAAAAAGAGAGTCCAGTAAATTGACTTTCCGTAATCCTGTTTGGTGCAGTCCCAATCCTCCCAGCCCCGGCTCTCCTGGCCTGTGGCACTGAAGTGTGCCCCCTGACCCGCCCCCAGCACCTGGGCACCCCTGGTGCAGGGCACAAATGGGCTGGTGCAGGCAGCAGTGCAGCAGGAGGCTGCTGCAAGGCTCAGTCCTGCCCTGGGGAGCACCCCCCACACCGTCCTGTCCCCCCATGGTGACTTTGGAGCAGGGTCCCACCCAAGCCCTGGCACACGAGTAGCATCAAACTGTGCCATAGCCACACTCATGGGTGGAATGGGCTGTCCTGGGGGGGGCCCACTCCAAGCCCCTCAAGATGACCTCCCCCACGGGGTTACCCTTTCCCAGCACTGTGGCAAGCTGGGGCGTCCCCTGGGCTAATTACCCAAATGGCTGCAGGCTGGCGTGAGGCGGCCGCTATTCCCTAATACAATTTACCCTCAAGTGCAATTTAATTTTCCATGAGGCCGGTGGCCGGTCCCCCGCGCCCCCCGCATACCCAGCCACCCTCCCACCTCTTCAGCACTTGGTCCCTCCTGCCTCGCCCCTCTTCCCTTTCCTTCCTCGGTGCTGGCGAGAGCCTTTCTCCACCAGCATCTCCCCTCTGCCTGTGCTCAGGCCATAAAATCACTGGGGGTTCGCTTAACATCAATTAATTTTCAATTACAAGTAGCAATGCCCAGTTCGGCAGTGCCCGTGAGTGGAGAGGCTTTCTCCGGCTGTTGGTGAGTACCTGGGTCTCGCTGTGCTTGTCCTTGCTCCAAGCCACCCCTGGCAATAAGGGTGTATGTGGGATGGGGCCGTGGGTAATTATTGGGGTAATTAGAGAAGTGGGGAGTGGTTGGGGCTGATGGCAGGCTGCGCACATGGGGGCTTGGGGTGCTGCAGCCAGTGCTGCCCAGAGGGCAGGTGGCCCCATGCTGAAGGATGACTGTGGCAGCTTTGGCTCCATAAGGACATCCCCGCCTCGGGCTGGGGAGCTGGTTTCATCATGCAAGGGCACTCTGGGTGCTGGACTGAGACCTGGCAAACTCACTGCATGGGTGGTATGAAGCCAGGCTCTCGGCTGAGCTTCCCAGCACCTCCAAACCCCCTCAGGCTTTGCTGATGGGGGAATCGGCTGCGCTCAGACCCCAACAGGCACGGCTCAGGTGTGGGTTTTCCTTGCACCCATAATTCCACCTTGAAACACCCCTGTTGTAGCTGAGAATGATGCACCAACATCCCCACCAGTGATACAGTGCCCTTGGTGTCCCCACTTCCTATATGTCCAGGGCTGGGGGCACATGATGGAAGGCTCTAGGGTTTACCTGCTTTTTTATTATTAATTAATACCAGTAGGGAGGGTGCAAGACCACCATCCCCACCTGTCTGCAGGTTTTCTGTCATTGCATCATGGTGCTGATGTCTTCATCTGGCTGCAGGGGGTTTGGGTGATGTGGAGGTGGGAGTGGAGCACAAGTGTGGGGCCAGTGTCCCCCCAAAACTTCTCTGGAAGTACAAGCATCTGAAAATTGTGACGTTCATTCTTTTGCAGGCTGGTCACCATTGAACCTTAGCCCTGTTTTAGCTTTGGGAAGAGGAGAAAACCTGGCGGGGGGGGGGGGGGGGGGGGGCGGGAATTGCACACCCATCATAAATAACCCTCCCTCCTTGGGCCCCACCAGGACCCGGCAGCATCTTGAGTGGCACAGAGGAGGTTTGCTGGGCCGGTAGCTTGTGCCCACCTCAACCACCCTCTCCTTCCTGTATGCCAGTGTACCAGGGTGTGCTGGGGAAACAAATCCAATAGAGACCAAAAACCCACAGACACGAGGAGCTGATGGACAGCAGGGAGGATGGAGGGGGACAAAGCGGCACTGCAACAGTGGGGAAGGGATGAAGGCTCTACAGGGAAGAAGTAGTGAGCTGACAGCCAGCAGGGAGGAAGACGCTGATGGTTTTTTTTTTTTTAGCGGAGACTTGCGGTGGCAGCTCCCCCAGCAGCATGATGCTCCCCCAAGGTGAAGGCTCGGCACTGCGTCCCTCCCTTTGCCCACTGGCCGCTGCCATGAGTGATCCAGACCAGGGCAGAGGGGGCCGGATCAATCTGGCAAAGCGGAAAAATGAATGAAAATTGAATTCCCCAAGGAGAAGGGGGTGGAGGGAGCTGTTAGCCTGGCTGAGAGATAAATCAGAGCGTGCCAGAGAGGGGAGACTGAGATGACTCCCAGCAGCGGTGGAATAATTAGGGAAATAGGTTGGAAATGCAAAGCAGTAGGACAGGGAGACTGCGGGGCAGTGTCCGTCTGTCCGCATGTCTGGCTAAACTTCTCCAGTAAATCTGCCTTGGGGACCTGCCTTTCTGCATCCCTAGGCTGGGAGTTGCACTCCAGCGCTGCTGGCTGGTGGGGACCCCACGGGGGGACAGCAGCCCCTGCCCCAAGGGGCTGGGGAGCGCAGGTGGCCAGGGGCCGCAGGGGTCTGTATGCGCTTAATGCACTTAAGAGCCAGTGCTTGATTTAGGGTAGAAGGGAAGGGGAGGGGATGGGATTCACCTCCCCTGTGGTGGGAAGCTGATTTGGGGGCTTGGTGGACTGGCGGGGGGGGCTCACTCCTGCAATGAGTGCACACCGGTCTCTGCCCACTGGTGTGAGATGAGATGGCTGGCGTTTTGCTGGTAAAATGAAGCTTTGGGGTGAAAAACCAGCAGCTCATTGAAAAACTATCATTTTTTCCTAAGGAACCGTCAAGCTTAATAAATTTCTTAGGTTTCATTACTTTTATTTTTAAACTACATTTTTTTTCCAATTGCTGGCGTGTCCCACCCGCACATTTCCCAAGCAGCCAGTTCAGGTTTTTCTTTTCAGGTGGGAAAAGCCTCTTCCTAGTCTGCAGTTCAGCAGGGAAACGAAGGCATGGAAAGCACAAATGTGAGCCAAGGGGGCTGTGCTTTCGGCGTGGTTGAGCACCCTTCCCTCCCCTCCCAGCGCTGCCATGTGTGCTTTCTTGGAGGTTTCACCCCACTTGGGCAGGGTCAGTGTTCTGACTCCCTGTTAGCCGGGCAGAGTGGGATGTCACAGCACATTGGGGCCGTTTGGCACCGTTGTCCCTGAGCTGGTGATGTGGTGACCACCAGGAAGGGCAATGCTCGAGGCACCCACTCTGGTTAACCTGAGCTGTGTTTTGGTGAGCCTCCTTGCTCGGCCCTTTGCTGCCGCCTCTTGGCACATGGATTTTGCTCTGGTGCTGTAAGCTGGGTTGCCCCAGGGTTTTCCCTTGGCAAAAGCCCTGAGGGGATTCTTCTGGAAGCTGTAGTCACATGGAGCCCTTTGCCCTGTGGCTTTGACATTGCCATCTTTGTGCCACAGCAGCTGGTCGGCTGCCAGGCTGGGCGCGATGCGGTACTGTGGAGTTGGGCCAGCTCTTTCCATGCCCAGGTGCGTCCCTGGGGGAGCTGCTGCTGGGATGGGCCCTGGGTGCGTTACAGCACCCTGTCAAAGCAGAGCTTACCGTGGTCATGCCCGGCACTGGGGCTGCCCACGGCAGTCACCAGCCCACGTTGGCGTGGTGGCGAGAGGATGGCGACGTGCCAGTGTCCGCTGGAGCCAGGGAATGTGCCTGCCTGGCTGGGCCCCAGTTCCCAGCGGCGGGAGGAACAGAGCTGAGGGGGACCCAAGGGGGGGAACTTGCCACACACTCCCATGGGGCAGGAGAAGGTCCCTGAGCCCCAACAGCAGAGGCTGGGCCCTTTGGATCCTTTCTGTCTCCCACCTATGGCACCAGACGGAGCTCCCTGGCACCGGACAGCGTTCCCGGTCGCGACAGCACCATGTCGCGACAGCGCCAGACTCTGGGAGCCGGCCCCGGCCCCGTTGCGCTTCGCGGCCGCGGGGCGCCCCGAGCCCCCGCCCCTTCCCCGCAGGCCCCGCCTCCCGTCCTCAAGCCCCGCCTACCCAACCGTCAGGCCCCGCCCCCTACCGGCGCGGGGCGGGCAGCGATTGGCCGCGGGCGGCCCGGCCCGGCCCTTTCCCCCCTGCGGGCGGTGACGTCAGGCGCGCTCCCCGCAGGGTGAATGAATGGGAGGCGGGCGGCGCTGGCGGGCACAGCTGCGGCGGCGCGCCCGGGCCGGCACCGGCCCCGGCACCGGCCCCGGCACCGCCCGCGGGACCCGGTCCCGGCCCTGGCCCGGCGCTCCGCCGGCCCCGGCCGCGTCTCTCCCTCCCCTCTTCTCTCCCCTCCGCCGCCCTCGGGCCAATAAAATGATGCAAAGCTCCGCGCTCGCTGCCGAAGGGGCTGTCAAGGGGCTTCCCGAGATCCTCGGTGTGCCGGTGCAACGTAAGAACGCTTTTCTCTTCTCCCTCCTTCGCTCCTTGCCGCAAAGGCGGCCCCGGGCCGGCGGGGCAGCGCCCTGCGGGCTGGGCAGGTGCCGCCCGCTCCCGCGCCCGCCCGGGCGTCGTTTTTCCCTCCCCTTTATTTTTTCCCCCGCATCTGGCACCGTTAACGGACGTAAAAACGAGGAGGGTGCGGAGGGAAGAGCGGTGCCCTGGGGCGGGCAAGCGGCGGCGGGAGCGGCGGGGAGCGGGTGCGGGCCCTGCCCCGACGGGGAGGTCGGGGCGGCCGCGGCTCCGGCTGTGGGCGTGCGAGTGTGCGTGGGTGTGCGAGTGCGTGGTGCCCCGGTCCCCGGCCTGCAGCGCACGATGCCCCGTTTATATCGTTTATCGCGACAGGCAGAGCCTCACGGGCGAACGGCGGCGGTGGGAAGGGACCAACGGGCGCGAGTGCGTGTTACCGGGACGGGGAGCCCGGCTGGGCTCGGCGCGACGTCTGCGTCTGCCGAAAATCACCTCTATCTCTACATGTGCACATCCCCGCTCTGTAGCTACAGGTAGCGCGTTCGTGGGAAAGCACATCCCCACGCGTGCTGGGGGGTGTGTAGAAGCACGGCTGGGGGGTGAATGCACCCACGTACGTGTGGATGTATGTGTACACGCGGGGGTAGGGAACCCGCGGGGGTAGGGAACCCACGGGTGTAGGGACCCGAGCGTGTTTCAGCACACGCCGGCAGCCAGCTGTGAGCCGTATAGAGGCCATATAGGGGCCGGCAGCTTCCCCGTTTCTGTAGGGCCAAGGCTTTAGGCGGGGGGAGCCCGTGTGCACGGACACCCTGGGGGGTGCGCGGAGCCGGTGCGGGGGCGGCCGTGCTCCGCTGCGCCCCCGGGGCTGCAGCTGCGCCGGGATTGTGATGACGATGATGATGATATTGATATTATTATTATTATTATTATTATTATTATTATTATTATTATTATCACTACTACTGCTACTGTTATTTCCCCCCTCCGTTTGCAAACGGTTCTCGAGAACCGGGGCGTCCCTGCGGGGCCGAAGGAGGGGGGATCCCGCTGGGGGGAGCCGGGCGATGCTCTGAACACACGCGCCCCCCCCCCCCCAACGGGGCACCCGGAAAGTTGAGGGGAGCCCAGCAGTGGGGGAAAACCCCCCCTGCGTGCGACGGGCCCGAGCCCCCGGAGATCCCGGTCGGGGTGGGCAGAGGCGGCCGGGGGTCCCGGCCGCATTTCGGGGGACACGCAGGGGTTGGGGGGTGTGCGCCCCTCGGCCGCCTGCCCGTTCCGGGACGGGCTTTGCTCCCCGCCCCCGGCCCGGAGCCTCCCCGCCGCTCCATGCCCCGCACCGACCTCCGAACCCCCCCCGGCCGACGGTAATTCGTTTTCCGTGGGTGTTTTCGCGGGGGAGGAAGCCGGTGCCCCTGCCTGGGGGGGCGAGACGCTGGCGGCCGGACCCCTTTTGCTTTCGGAGGGGGGTGTCCCCGTTATCCCCCGTTTCGGCCCGGTTGCCCGGCCCCGGGGGCTGCGGGCGGCCGCGTTTAACCGTATTTTACCGTAGCAGAGGGGCAGAATAAGCCCGGCAGGAGCGTGGGGGTGGCGAGGGCCCGTCCCACGGGCGAGCCGTGACCGTCCCCTGCCACCAAATAACGCCTCCGGTCCCCAGCCGCGGGGTCGCTTTTACAGCCCCGAAATCCCACGGATTTAAGGAGAAATGAGGTGCCTGAATCACCCCGGAGCAGCGATCGCCCCAGCAAAACTAACCGGTTTGGCCCTTCTGGGTGCCACCAAACTCTTTTGCCTGTGACATTGCCATTTCTGCACGTGTGTCAGGAATTGTCAGGAAATAACCCAACGAGATATGATTTTATTTTTTTTTATTTAAGCGAAAAAAAAAACCAATCCAAAAAAAACCCCAAACAAACCCCAAACAAAAAAAAAAACCAAACAAAAACCCACAAACTGCCGGAACAAAATCCGTGAGGGTGGGCTGCTGTAAAAGTTTCCGTGGCTCTGCGATCCCCTCGCTGCTGCTCCAGCCCCGAGCCCAGCCTCGGGTTTCGCGGGGGCCTGATCCTGCACCGGTGCCCGGCGCCCCGGGGCCGCAGGAAGAACTTCCCGCTGCCTGCTCGGGGTCACCCCCCCAACAGCATCTCGATATTTCATCCTGCGTGGGAGGAAAACCCTTGATATTTTAATTTCTAATCACTGTTAAATCATAGATTTTTCCTCTCCAATCCCTACCCAGCCTCCTACTTCCAGCAGGGCTGTGCCTTACACCACCCACCACCTCAGCGGGATTTTGGGGCGCCGAGCCTGGGGGAAATCCCCCCCTCCCCGCCCTGCCCCTCCGCCCCCGACAGCTCCAGCTTTGCGGACGGGATTGTTAAAACTAAAATTCCGAATATTATTTATGAATATTGTTTTGCAAATCTCACCGAAGTAAAAACTTCTGCCAAAGCCTGCGGGAATCGTGCCCGGGCGCCGCCAGCCTCTGGCCAAGGGGCTGGGGTGGGGGTTGATTAATCGCCGCTGGGAAAGTCGTTTGCACGCTGCAGAGAAATGAATTGGAGGTTGGAGTTGGGTTTTTTTCTTCTTCTTTTTGCATGTGAAGGAATGAGGTTTCCTCCCCGCAGAAAGTCTTTTCAAAGGAGTCCCCGGTGCTTGCCTGGGGGTTGGTGTTCGGTGTAGGCTTCGGTACCGGGGGAACCGGACCGCCTTTGTGCTCCTGTTTCCACCCGCATTGCCGCGGCACCCCTTTCTGCAGCACCTTCTTCGCCGCGGGTGATGATCCCTTCCCCTTAAAAGAAATAAAACCGAACCCCAGACCCCCAAAGAAGGGGGTGGTTTGCCGATGCGGAGCCGGCGCGGCTGTGTTGCGGGTGCGGTGGAGGGACGCATCTGCCCCCCAAAAAACACCCAACCTTTGCCCCGGCATCGCCTCCGCCCTCGGGTTTGGAGGGGTTTTTGCGGTCTGAGGGATTTCTGAGGCCACCCGCGAGTTTCTTTCGTTTCCATCGTTATTTCTTCCTTTATCCGTCGGGGGAGAGAGAGGGATGGAGAGATGGACCCGCTGCTGATAAATGACGGTAACGGCGGGCGGCGTGGGGCCAGAGATCCCCGCATCTCGGCAGGCCGCCACTCGGGTGCCCCGCGGCGTGGGAGGGTGCCGGGGGGCGGATTGCAGACCTGGCTACGGGGTTTAATGGGATACGACCGAATCCTGCCCGGGCCGGGGCCAGCGGGATGCGGGGATGCGCAACACTTGCTCTGAGGTCCCCATCCCGGGTCCGTCACCCCGCGGGGGGGGGGGGGGGGTGACCGGCACCGTAGCCCCCCCCCACCCCCGGGAATGGTTTGCACTGAGGCTTCAGCATCTCTGGGGTGGTCCCCGGGTCCCCGGGGTGGAGGGGAGTGGGCCGGGGGGCTGCGTGTGTCTGTCCCCTCCCCGGCTCTGCCTGCCCGAGCATCCCTCAAAGCACCCTGCGCGCAGAGCCGGCCCTGAGGTGCCGGTGGGCAGCGGCAGCGCGTCCTGCCGCCGACGTTATTCCTGTTATGTCAAATCATTTAGTTAAAACAAGTGAAATAAACGCGAGGCTGTTCCGCAGGCAGGGAGGCAGCGGGGACGCGACCCTGGCGCAGCCGCCTCTGTTGCAAAGCACAAAGCAGAGCGCAAGGCTTGCATTGAAGATATTTTCCTCTCTGTGTGCACCAGGCGAACCAGTGGGTTGACTGGGACACCTCCTGGTAACCCGGCAGCTCCCCCTTTGTTGTTGTTGTTGTTATTATTATTATTATTATTGTAATCATCATCATCATTATCATTATTATTGTTGTTGTTGTTGTTGTTATTATTATTATAATATTAGTACAGGGGAGAGCAACCAAATCGATGCGATTCTGCACATCTGTACATGCACACACAGACCTGTGTGCATTTGCTTGGTGCCGTACATCTACAGAGAGATCGGAAGCAAAAAATAGGTCTCCGTGGCTAAAAAAATAATTTTTCTCTGGAAATTTGGAGGAAGATATTGTATTATCTGCTGCAGTTGTTTGCTTGTTGAAATTAAGCTGTGTTGCTGCCTTTAAGATGGAGAAAGGTCCTGTGTTTGTTTGCTTGTGAGTAGGTATATATGTACATGTGAGTGCATATAGAAGTATACGCATAAACATGTTTATATAAATAACCATTTATATATAAAACATGTTCCTTAAACGTGCACACATTATTATGAAATAAATGAGAAATAGTTACTTTTCAATACCACCAAACGTACCTCCTCTCGGGGCCGATGCTGTGCTGCATGCCATCGTCTGTGCCAGCAACGGCTTTCATGTTGCCCTGAAATAGGTTTAACAAATGAAATGTGGAAAATGTGGCTAGTGCCGACCTGCCACCATGGTGCTGCTCTCAGCGGCGTGCTGTCCAGGGAGAGCGAGGCACCCAGGGTTTCAGAGCAAGAAGAAGAGGGACCGATGGAAGCTGTAGATACTTCTTTTTTTTTTTTTTAAATTTATTCTAGTGTTGTTAATGCGACACAGGCTTAAATGCCAGCAATAAATATGGTCTGAAGGGCACTGGGACTGTAACTATCTAACCTTGTGAATTATAAAATAAGCTGCTTTCACTTGAGATGCTTGACAGTACCCCAAATTATTTTCAAATGATGCTGTTGAAGGCTATAACAATACAATTTTCTCCTCTGGTATCTTCCTTCTCCCTCCCTTCCTTTCCTCTATTTTCGCTCCTTTCTTTCCTCTATTCCACCCCCCCCCCCGCTTTCTTTCCCCTATTATTCCTCCTTTCCTTTATTTTTCCCCCTTCCTTTCTTCTATGTTCCCCCTTTCCTTTCCTCTATATTTCCCCCTTTCTTTCCTCTATATTTCCCCCTTTATTTCCTCTATATTTCCCCCTTTATTTCCTCTATGTTCCCCCCTTTCTTTCCTCTATCTTTCACCCTTTATTTCCTCTATGTTCCCCCCTTTCTTTCCTCTATATTTCCCCCTTTATTTCCTCTATGTTCCCCTCTTTCTTTCCTCTGTTTTCCCCTTCTTTCCTCTGTTTTTCCCCTTCTTTCCTGTTTTTCCCCTCCTTTCTTCTATTTGCCCCCTTTCTTTCTTCTATTTCCCCTCCTTTCTTTCTTCTGTTCCCCCTCTTTTTCTTCTGTTCCCCCTCTTTTTCTTCTGTTCCCCTTTTTTCTTTCCTCTGTTCCCCCCTTTCTTTCCTGTTTCCTCCATTATTTCCTGTTTCCCCCCTTATTTCCTCTGTTTCCCCCTTCCTTTCCTCTATTCTCCCCCTCTATGTTCCCCTCCTTCCTCTTCTGTATGTTCCCCCTTTCCTTCCCTGTATTGACCCCTTTCCTTTCCACCATTCCCCTTTCCTTTCCTCTATTCTCCCCTTTCTTTCCTCTATTTTCCCCTGCTTCTTTCCTCTATTCCCCCCCTTTCTTTCTGCTTCCCCCTTCTTTTCTCTTTTCCTTCCTTTTTCTTTCCTCTTCCCCCTTCTTTCTTTCTGGTCTCCTTTCTTTCCTCATGTTTTCCTTCTTTTCCCTTTTCTTTTTTCCTTTTTTTTTTCTTTTCCCTTTTCCCCTTTTCCCGATTTCCATATTTTCCCTGTTTCCCCCTCCCGGTAGCACCCAGGCCAGGGTACAGGAGGTCCCCCTCTCTCCCCATTGCTGAGCCCCCCCCCCCCCAGGCATACACCCCGCCTGGGCAGGTTGGGTCCCCGCGTGGGTGGCATCACCGGGCAGCATGGGGAGAACGTGGGGGCAGGTTCCTCCTGCCCTCCCCATCCCTTGGCCCTTGCAGCCTGGCTGTGCCGAGCCACTGGGCGCAGGGGACTGCAGAGTCCGTCCAAAGCCTCCCCAGCACTTGTAGCAGTGTAGAAAAAAAAATAATCCCCCCCTCCCCGCTATTTACTGTCAGCTGCAGGAGAGGGAAGCAGCCCTTATGCATAAACATCTCTCCTGCTCTTATGCTCCAGCTACAGGCATGGCTGGTTGGGTTTTTTTTCCCCCCTAAAATCAATCTTCTTTCATGCGTGCGTGTCAGCATGATGTGCCTGGCTTTTACCGGGCAATCTTCTCCTGCAGACTTTTACAGCACCTCCCGTTTATTCTGAACTATGGGCAGATAGAAAGGGAGATAAATATCCAGCTCTCCACATCTAAAGAAGCTGTCCATCTGTAGGCAGACATTGTGAAGGAGTCTGGAAGGCCGGTTATACATCTTACCTTAAGAAAAGCCCTCCTTCTCCCAGCACCCTCCCACAGCACGGGTGCTATAGGAGGAGGGCTGGATGGGGCCAGACACACTACCCCTGGTTACCACCACCGTGCTCCAGCATGGCCTCACTTCAGCCCACATTTCCCAGCTTTTTCTGGTGATGGGTCTGTAACACTCCAGCTGGATGGGACGAAGCTGGAAGAAACCATTACAGGAAAACCAGGGTCCAAAGGGATGTTGGGCCATGGTGGATGCAAAGTCACCTGGCGCCCTGGCACTGCAGGCAGAGGGGCACGGGGCAGCTGCTGGTGGGGCCAGCGTGGCCGGCACAGGTGGCTCGTGGCCCTCGGGATGCAGTGGGAGCAGAGGGGAAGAGACATTTGCCCATGTTGAAAAAAGCCTCTGCAAGTGGCATGGAGGTGGTTGGTGTCCTGCACCCCAGGTCAGAGCTGGGAGCCCCTGGGTCAACCCCTGGGTCTCCCTGGCAGCCTTGCCTTTGGGGGTGGCCACAGGGAGCAACAAGCTGTGTCACTGGTTGGGTTTTGCAGAATGCCACCCCAGGGGGAGCAAGAGGCAGGTGGGGAAATGGGCGGCAGGGAGCAGGACATGGCCTGAAAATGGGGTGCAGACGAGAAAAGCATCATGTATGTGCCTGTGCTTGGAGGAGCCAGTGGGGCCGTGCACGCTGTTATCCAGAGGGTTTTGGTGCAGGTTTGCAAAGGAAGATGTGCTGGGACATTGACAAGGTGAGGGGTTGCAGCCCATCACCCCGCAAAGCACCAGCACGTGCCAATGCTGGGCTTCGCTAGCCGTGCCGGCTGGGTGGGAACACTGTGGGGACGAGGGGGCTGCGGTGGCTGACGCTGCTCTCGTTTCCATCTCTCCCCTGCCCAGAGATCCCCCAGTGTGCAGGCTGCAACCAGCACATCCTGGACAAGTTCATCCTCAAGGTCTTGGACCGGCACTGGCACAGCTCCTGCCTCAAGTGCGCTGACTGCCAGATGCAGCTGGCCGACCGCTGCTTCTCCCGGGCCGGCAGCGTCTACTGCAAGGAGGACTTCTTCAAGTGAGTACCACTTGGGGGCACAGCCCCCTGAAAGTGGCGTCTCCCCACCCACTAAGCAGGCAAACACACAACCTATTTTTATGCGTAATTTCTCCAAAATAGTTTCTCTTTTTTTTTTTTTTTTTTTTTTTTTGGTGGAAATAAAGGAAATGTTGGTGTTTTACAGCTGCCGCGGGCTGGATGCTGTTTGTTGGGATTTAACCTTCTGAAAGCCCCAAATCTCCCTGACATTCCCGTCCCTCCCCTGTGCTGATTTCAAACCCCCATGGGATGGCAAGCTGCGGTGGTTCAGCAGTGGCCCCGGCTCTGCTCGGAGCTAGAGGGCAGGAGAAACCCATGCAAGGCAGCGGCAGTGCTGCCTGCTCCTGCCCGAGCCCCTCCCTCGCCTCGCTGGGGTTTGCTGATGCTGTTTCTCTCCCTTCATCTTTTTACCTTTTTTTTTTTTTATAAAAATCCTTTTTTTCTCCTGGTAAAAACCTCATTTGATTTCATTGGCAGCTGCCTCTGAGCTGTATGATGTCCCAGCCTCGGTGTTTCCCTGCTCCCGTAGGACAGAACAACCCGTTTCCCATTAAAAATTGACTTTTCAGCAGGGACGCTTTAGTCCCTGGCTGCTGGCAAAATTTGGGAGCTTTCCCAAGGGGTGGCAGAGGGTGTTGTACCGGGGCTGGGCACAGCTCTGCTGGCAGTGAATCGCTGTGAAGCGGAGGAGTGCTGGTTTACACCTCCTGTGGGGAGAAGGGCTGGACCCTGGCCAGCAGGTGCCTTTTGCTGCCCGGGTGCAGGTGATGGGGCCCTGCTGAAAAGGACCTGCTGCACCTCGGGGACTGGGACCACCACCCCAGGCCATTGTCTCCCACGGCTCCCCCCATCAGCCCTGCCACCGGCCGGCCAGCTAAACCAGCCGATGGCGATTACACCCTGCGCTAATCCCCGGGCAGGACTTTCACTGCCCATTCCTGGGCTCTCAGACCTCCTATGTCGTGTTGCCCCTCAGCCATCAGGGCCAAAGATGCCTCTTGAATTTCTCTGTCCCAGCTGGGGAGCGTGGAACGGTCAAAGCAGTCACTACAGCCCGGGTAATAACACTTCACTTCTGATATTTTCCAGCCTATTAATCTCCAAGTCATTTAAATAGTCGCCCAAAAGGTGCGGGTAATCAATGTTAATTAGAGTTGAAAGATCAGCGACTTTCTTAGATGAGGTCCTGCCTGGATTATTTGGTGCCAATCAATAGCATCTCGGCGCTCGCTCAGCCTCTCGCCTCACCTTTATTTCAACCGCTCATTGATTTTGGGGTAGGTAACTTGCAGAGGACGTGAGGATTTAAGGCCAACTTCAGAAGCAGGTTTGCAATTCAGGAACCACTTCTGAAAAGGTTGGATTTTTTGATTTTCATCTTCCCTCCCCCTAAAATCACAGCTCTTGGCCCCCAGCTGTGGGCAGCTCTGACCTGGGTCTGGCTGTCCCCAGGTGGTGCAGAAACACCCAGGGATGCTGGGGGTGTGTGTTAAAATGGCTTTAAAAGCATTGTGTGTGGGGGGGTGGAGGGTGGATGGGCAGAGGGCGGATGGGGCCTGCAGAGCATGCACCAGCTCAGCCTTGGGCACAGAAAAGCATTTTGTCTGCCCTACCCCTCCTTCTGTCCATCCCTCTGTCCCTCCCTTCATCCTTCCATCCCTCCATCCCTCCATTCCCTGCATTACTTCATCCCTCCCTGCCTCCCTCCCTCCATCTTCTATCCCTCCATCTCCCATTCCCTCCCTCCCTCCATCGCTTCAGCCCTCCCTCAGCCTCCCTCACAGCTGACTCTGGGTGAGCTGAGGTCTCCCCAGCAGATGTATGGGGACTCCCACTTTAGGATACATGCCCAAAAAACAAGACAAAACAGGTTTTCCCTCCTCACCTTCTGCTTCCCAACACCCCTTTGGACAGCTGCCGAAATTGCGCTGGCACCACTTGTGCCCAGTGCCTGCTGCCTGTCCCTGGGTGACACCTGTGTGACTTGGGGACACTCTCAGGGACCCAGCTTTGATGGCCATGCCCCGGCTTTGTGGATGGTGTGAAGGCATAGGTAGCTGCAGGGCTCATGGGGTGATTTTGCATGATCATGGGGGATGTTCAGCCCTTGGGAGGGCAGCAAGAGGCGCCCAGTGCGACTGTACCACCTGGGCACCCCCACGTGCCACTGCCTGCCCCTGCAGCCTTGGGCTGGGGGCCAAAGGGCTTGGGTTTTCCTGGACTGCCTCCTCCGAAGCAGATGGGTCTGTTTAAGGCGTAGGGGGCAGATTTATTCTGATAGCTTTGCTGCTGGTGCTGCAATGTCAGGACGGCTCTGTGGGGTCCCAATGCCCTGCTGATGGGGTGTTTAGGGGTGCTGGGGGGAAGCACGGGAGACCCATCAGTGCCTTTGCAGTGCTGGTGGGAGGTGGGGATCGACCCCCATGTCAATCCCAAAGCCCACACGGCTGATGCTGAAAACACCAGTGGCAAGATCCACTTATTTTTTACTTTCTCCTGCGCTGTCAGCACCTCGTGGCATGTGTCACCCTTGCGCCGTTAATTCAGTTTGCAGTGGGTGTTATCTGGGTGTTATCCAGGTGTTATCTGGGTGTCAGCCTTCATGTCTGTGCCAGGCAACTGCACCCCACCACAGCCTGGCCTGCACCCACATGGGTGCACCCAGCTCGTGGGTGCACCTGGAGTGACAGGCACCCCAGGTTGTCTGCAGCAGAGTGCCTGCGATCCACGGGGGCTGCTGGGCGAGACGCACGTTCCTTGCATGCTCCTTCCACACTTAATGCATGCTTCCTGCATGCTCCTTACAAGGTTCTCTTCCATTTTTGCCTGCTCCTCGCATGCTGCTTCCGCACTTCTTGCACGCTCCTTGCAGCTGTGCTGGTGGGCTTGCTTGGGCCCACGCCTACCCCAAGCCAGCACCCGTCAGGCTGTCATTACAGTGTAAGAGCCCCATCATTCTGCATTAATCTGGGATTCATCATGCTAGCGGGGTGGTGTAATTAATTTATTTGGTATTAATGTGGATGAAATATGTACTGTCCTTGCAGGGGAAAATCAGGCAGCCTATGAGCATTAGTTAAAAGAACCATTAAAATCAAACCTTCCTCAGCTCCATTAGGCCGGTCTTTCACACTGAAGAAGATAAACCCCTGCCGTGTGAAGTGTCATGCATAATTAGGTTGATTGCTGGTTTAAACTCTGCCCTGTCTCCTGGTCCCCACCCCATCTCCGGCAGAGCCCACCTCGCTGGGGCAGGGCTCAGGGTCACCCGCTTCTCCTTGCAGGCGTTTTGGGACCAAATGCACGGCGTGCCAGCAGGGCATCCCCCCCACCCAGGTGGTCCGCAAAGCCCAGGACTTCGTCTACCACCTCCACTGCTTTGCCTGCATCATCTGCAGCCGGCAGCTGGCCACCGGCGATGAGTTCTACCTGATGGAGGATGGGCGGCTGGTCTGCAAGGAGGACTACGAGACCGCCAAGCAGAACGGTAGGCACCCCGAAAGGGCTACGAGGCTGGACGTCCAGCAAGGGGTGGCTGTGGGTCAAGTCACCAGCGTTGTACCTGCTGGAAGGGGTTGCTGCGGGCTCTGGGGCAGCTGGTTTTGGGGAGCTTTTCCCCAGCGGCATGGGCTGGCGGTTTGTGGTTGCTCATGCTGCTGTGGTTGGGGCTGGTACCGTCTCCTTTGCTTGCAGATGACTCTGAGGCAGGCGCTAAGCGGCCCCGGACCACCATCACAGCCAAGCAGCTGGAGACGCTGAAGAATGCCTACAAAAACTCTCCCAAGCCCGCTCGGCACGTGCGGGAGCAGCTCTCCTCTGAGACGGGACTTGACATGAGGGTGGTGCAGGTGAGGCCACAGGGACACCCCTCTCTACCCTGCTCCTAGCAAAGAGGGACACAGGGGTCACACTGGGGTGCTGGGTTTCAGGGATGCAGGGGTCCTGGGGTGCAGGGTTGCCAGGCCTCAGGGGTTGCAGAGGTGGCAGGGATATCTGGGTGGCATGGGTGCCCAGGGGTGCTGGGTTGCATGGGTGCATGGGAAACTGGGTTGCAGGAGTGCTGGTATGCAGGGTTGCTGGTGTGCCGGGGTGCTGCTGTCCCAGGGTGCTGGTCTGCTGGGGTGCATGACTGAAAGCATACTGGGTTGCAGGGGTGCTGGGTTGCATAGATGCTGGCATGTGGGGGTGCTGGGTTGCATGGGTGTGTAGGAGTTGGGTAGCACAGGTGCTGGCGTGCTGGGCTGCATGGGTGCTGGCACGTGGGGTTGCAAGGGTGCTGGGTAGCAGAGGTGTACGGATGCTGGCATACTAAGATGTAGGGGTGCCGGGGTGCCAGGGTGGTGGTGTGCTGGCTTGCATGGATGCTGGGTTGCAGGGGTGCTGGCACACAGGAGTGCCAGGGTGCCATCGAGGTCCCCATTTCTCCTCAGGTGTGGTTCCAGAACCGCCGGGCCAAGGAGAAGCGGCTGAAGAAGGACGCGGGGCGGCATCGCTGGGGGCAGTTTTACAAGAGTGTCAAGCGGAGCCGTGGGGGCAGCAAGCTGGAGAAGGAGAGCTCGGCCGAGGACTGCGGCATCAGCGACAGCGAGCTCAGCTTCCGTGGTGAATGGGGTGCTGGCAAGGGGCGGGGGGGCCATGGGCGTCCCCACTGTGCTGACCCCCTCTCTGCTCTCCTTCTTCTCCCCTGCAGAAGACCAGATCCTCTCCGAGCTTGGCCACACCAACAGAGTTTATGGCACGGTGGGAGACGTGGCTGGCGGACAGTTGCTGAATGGCAGCTTCTCCATGGAGGGGACAGGACAGTCGTACCAGGACTTACGGGACGGCAGTCCCTATGGCCTTCCCCAGTCGCCATCCTCCATCTCCTCCCTGCCATCCCACCCGCCCTTGCTCAATGGGCTGGACTACGCCATGGACGGCAGCCTGGGGCTGGTGGCCCACGGGGCTCAGGGGGTGAGTCAGACGCTGCGGGCCATGGCTGGGGGGGGCCCCACCTCCGACATCTCCACGGGGAGCAGTGTCGGGTACCCAGACTTTCCCACTAGCCCGGCCTCCTGGCTGGACGACATGGATCACCCCCCTTTCTAAGCACTGCTTGCCCCCCCACCCCAGCCCCCCTTGCTCCCCCCCGCCCACAAGCGCAGCACCGAGGGCGCCCACCGGCGGTTGACCTTTCCAGGATTTCCCATGGGAATTGGCCCCGGAGGGCTGGAGGCGGGGGGGGTCGGCATCAGTGATGGCTGGGGACAGCTGTGCCTGGGGTGGGGGGCACGGATGCCTTTGGGTGTAAGCACAAGAGAGGTGTTGGCACATGGGACACATGGTGAGGACCCCGGCGCAGGGCTGGGGCATGGCAGGATGTGCGATGGAGTGAGCTGGTGGGAGGGAAGGACAATCAGGGATGTCAGAGTCCATCCCGGTGCCCACGCCAGCCCCGCACCGCTCCTGCCGAGCACCACTGCTATTTTCAAGAGTTATTTTTCGATATGGAGTGGAAATGCAACTCAGCGCTGCCTGGAGCCTCAGCAGAAAGAAGAGTCTATATTGTAGAAGGGTTTATTTTAGCGAGGCTGGGGACCTGTCCAGGCAGGGCCATTGCCCTGCTGCCCGGGGCGATGCTGCTCCCGGTACGATGGGAGTGGAACTGTCGTGCAGCGGCTGCGGGGCCGTGATTTATCCCTGGGCGTGCAGGACTGCTTACGGTGCATCACTGCAGGTTTTACCTTGGTTGTGCAGTGGGGAAGAATTGAAAGGGAAAAAAAAAAAAAAGCCTGCAGCCTGAGATGCCCAAGGGCCAAGCTGGGCTGTGGTGGGGCTGGCTGGGATGCTTGGGGCTGGCATGTGGAGAGGAGGTGCTGCAAGTGAAGCTGCTGGGAAGGGTGGGACGGAGAGGTGCGAAATGTTTCCCCAAAAGAGGGGAAAAAAGGGCATTTCAGCAGCTGCAGAAGCATCCACATGGTGGCAACTGGAGGGAACAGGACAGGTGAAACCCCCTGGCATCAGCTGCCCACCTCCCCTGGCACTGCGGGGCCAACAGAGCTGAGGGCAGGTGCAGGCAGCCGGGGAGGACCCAGGTGGTTTTGGCACACTGCTCGAGCCCTCTGGGGTCTGCTCCTGTCTGGACCCACCCTGCACCAGCCCCTTTCCCTAAACCCACATCCCTGGCGTGGGATCCCCTGCCCACCTCCCCCGGCAGAGCTCGCACCCCACCTCCGCCTCGCCAGGCTGAAGGCATTCAGCCTGATGGATAAAATCCAGCTCTATGCTCATGGCCCCGGGTGCCTGGCTCTGCCCTGGCCCCGCAGGGATTCCCTGGTCCCGTGGGGTCCCCACCATTCCCCTGGCTCTGGGCGATGCTGATGATCCCAAGCTGCCCTTCAGGGAGGGCTGGTGGCCGATCCAGTTAGCCGGCTGCTGCCAGAGGCTTGGGGGGGGGGGAAGGGGGGCTCTGAAAGCAAAGGGGAGAAAAGAATAAGAATGAAAAAAAAACCACACAAGAAAGCACATCACCAACATGTCCCTGTACCTCCTTGCCCCCTCCTCGCCCCTGGCTGGGAGTGTTGGTGCTGCAGGAGTTGCCCCAGCTGCACCCATGTGCCCCCCCAGCTTTGGGTGCTGCTTTGTGCCAAGCCCCCGGCCTCGCTGGGCACCACAGGCGGCTGGTGGGGAGGGGGATGGGGGAGGCTGTGCCTGCTGCTTTCCACTCCCCCCCCCTTTGACAAGGCCAAACACCCCCACTCCCTTCGCTGTGTAAATTTTGTACAGTTCCAGAAAGTGAGAGTCTTGTTTCCTGAGGGGAAAAAAATGGAAAAAAATAAAACCCAACAAAAATAATAATGAAAAAAAATTCAAAGGATAAAACCTTATTTATTGCAATGTCTTTGGGGAGAAAGGACCCCCCCCAATCCTCCCAAATTTGGGCCTGGGGCATTGCTTTTGTACCCTGCCTCCTGTGCATTGGCATGAGATGTGTGTGGTCACTCCGTCACCGCGAGAGAAAGCAATGTCAAATAAACTTGGGATGCTCTTTAGCAGCTGCTGTCTTTGGGATTTTATTCTCAGTGGGATGGCAGCGGCCACCATTGGCATCGCCTGCTCCGGCACTGTCGGCTGTTTGGGGTTGGGAGCCTCTGGGTCATATCCAGACGGAGGAGCTCGCATCCCTGGATGGGACAAGTGACGCTGGTCATAGTGCCGTGGCTTTTTGCAGGCATGGAGAGGTGGGTGGGTTTGGGATGGGCATCTCCTGCCACGTGGCACCCCAAGATGCCCACAGCTTTCCTGCCACCATGCAGTGTCGGCAGTGGGTGCCCACGGTCCCCCCAGTGCCGGCTTTTGCTCGCTGCCGTCACCCAGCCATACCACCGCAGCACTCAGCGGGTGCAGGTGAGATGGAAGAGCCATGCCAGGGGGGTCCCAGCCCCTCCATGGGCACCGGTGTGTTGGCTTTCTATAGTTTAATCATTTTAACGTTTAATGCTTCTCAATTAAAGTGATTTCCTGGAGTAGATGCCAAGCTTAGGCCGAATGCACATTAACCACTTTCTGTATCGGTAGTTAAAGGCACCGAGGGATTTAAACAGCAATCCGCAAGGCTGCTGGGGAAAGGTTTGGCTGAATAAAGCAGATTATAAACAATAATATATGTCTTTCTTGTTTGTTTTTTTTTTTTTTTATTCCCCCCCCCCAGCTTTTTTTTTTTGGAAAGGCTCCAACCTCACAAACAGACCTAAAGTGCTATAAACATCTCCAGGGCTGAGCACTCAGCTCCCAAATGTGCTCTCTGAAAGCACAGGCATCGCAGCTACTGCTTTTCAGCTCTGCTTTAAGAGAGTTTGGTTTTTTTTTATTTATTACCCAGCATGTCCATCAAGCCAGGCGGTGGCTGTGCATTGTGGCACTGCACAAGGGTGACCTTGCTTGTCCCTAATCTTGATGCCACCAGCCCGAAGCCAAGGGGGTAGCTCCGTGCATAGCACCCTAGCTACTGGGCCTGGCACCTTTGCTTCAGCCACATCCTGATGCAAAAGCGACCGGTGTTGCTGTCAGCACCCATTGCATTTTGACCATACATGCTCTGGCTGCGACGAGATCAGGGTGAAGGAGAGCAAAAGCCATGGAGGGTCCTTGCTCAAGGGTCGGGGGGCTGTTGCACTGCTTCCATCAAATAAGCATCGCCACAGGGCCTGGCAGGGACCCTAAACGTTGAAACCTGGCATTTGCTGCCGTGTTAATGTTTATCAGCCGTTTGCTTCACGTATCTCTGTGTCCAAGCGCCCTCCCTGCCCACTGCCAGCTCATTTTGTCAGCCCCTTGTCACAACTGGGCAGCAAAAGCATCCCCCAACGCAGAGGAGGCTGCAAATGGCTACATAGGGTGTGTTTTCTTTTTGCCATCCACTCCAGCTAGGAAGGCAGTTTCTTTGGGAGGCTCAGAGGGTGCAGGCTTCAGGCTCAAAGTTCCTACTGACTTCAGAAAAAGCCCTGATGGGGCTTTTTTTCAAAAAACATGGAGCCCACCACTGCAGCTTCTCACCCATCAGAGCCCTCTGATAGTAACAGAAAATAAGTTGATGTGATTGATGCAAGGGCCCGTAACTTGCCCAAGCCATTTCATCCCCACCACTGTGCCTGCCCAGTGCCTTGCATGTGCGGGGTGCTGTGGTGGTGCTTTGGCTGCTGGCAGCACTCAAGCCAGTGCAGCAAACTTCGTCAGTGTTAGCCAAAGCTGGCAGGAGCCAGCAGCCGCCGTGAGGGGCCAAAACCCATGCGTGCCTCCTGCCCAGCCAGTCCTTAATGGAGGGAACGTTCCCATTTATTTCCCTGAGGCTGGATGTACTGCAGAAAGGACTTGCTGGCAAGCAGTTTCCCGTCACAGCGATGGAGATTTCCTACGCGCTCCCCAAGCTGTAAATCTCCTTGTCTGGGGAAAAGCAAGCGGCATGGCAATGCCCTGCAGGGAAGCCACGGCTGCCTCTTGCTGGTTACACCCACAGCCCACAGCAAGCAAACTCCCTCCCAGCCAGGAGTTAGCCCAAAGCACAAACCCATCCCCAGCAGCTCCCCTGGACTGGGGCCAACCCCCTGGCACAGCCCGGTGGGGATCACGGCGAGGAAGCCGTAAGCCCCACAACCATCCCACCACCACAGCACCTGAGGCATTGCCATGAGGAATCTTTCCCACTTTCTGGGTATTTGGCCAGCTGAGAGGGCCATGAAGTGGCCAAAACAAGCCCACATGTGTGACAGGGTGAGTGCAGGTTTATGTCCGTGCCCGGCTCTTACAAAACCTCGGCCCTGAACGAGCCACCCCAGGGACCAGCATGCGACAGGAGGACCTGGAGCTGCTAATGGAGGTGGGGTTTTAATGCTGTTTAATTCAGCAAAGCGGCTGCGTGACGCTGTAAAAGCCCTCTCAGCTTGGAGAGGTTGGTTAGCCATAAAGCATTCATCTTACTTATGTTAGTTGAGTTGAGAACTACAGGGACGGACAGACAGCTGTATGACCGCACTGGCTTTTGTAGACCTTCCACCCCAGGACGAGCACTTGAGCAGAGCCTTCCAAGGCTACAACAGCTCTGTGCTGCCTCCCATCCTTATTGTTTCCAAGGAATCAAGTCACTCTCTGCAAGACAAACACACACAGGCTCCGTCCCAACCCCGTGCTTTCCTTTTTGATTTATAATACTTTATTTGGACCCAGGGGGAAAAAAAAGCCAAACCCAAAAATCAACCTGAATGGGAGCAATGAGCATCTCACCTGGCCCAGCTGCCTTCCCCTCCCCACGGAGGAGCTGGCCAGTCAGCACAGGCTTCTCTAGTGAGCCGTCCGATGCTGTACTTGTATTTAATACATTAAAACAATACTTGGAACCTCCTCCAGGCCCTTGCTCCTGTGCCTCGCCCCCCACCCACCCCCAAATACTGATAAATGTCAGAGCATGCAAAACCCTGATCCCGTCCTTCCCACCATAGGCGCTTGGCCAGCCAGCCCTCATGCTGGAGAGCCCACCCAGACCCT
This sequence comes from Phalacrocorax aristotelis, assembly GCF_949628215.1. Lineage (NCBI taxonomy): Eukaryota > Metazoa > Chordata > Aves > Suliformes > Phalacrocoracidae > Phalacrocorax > Phalacrocorax aristotelis. Next base: position 32,318,002 of record NC_134281.1, read on the forward strand.
GTGCTCTAAAAGCTCCCCTTTGAACCCCCGACGTGTCTCGGAGGGCAGCGGGGGAAGAGAATGGGGGTTATTGCGGAGTGTCTCTGACCTCCCCGCTGCATGTCGCCGCGGGGTTAGGTCTTGCCAGCGGTGTGCTGCTGCAGAGCCAAAGTGATGGCTTTACAGTCTGTCACCTCCTCTGGCAGGCAGCCCTCCTGGTCCCGGACTGTGGGGTCAGCACCCGACTTCAACAGCAGCTCCACGATGTCCAAAAACTCGCAAGCAGCAGCTGGAGGGAGAGAGGGAAGGGTGAGTCTGGGGATCCTGACCCAAGGCAGTGGTGATGGGTGTTTCTGGAGCAGTGCTGTAGCTGGCGATTTCCCACGCCTGTGCCAGAGGCTGGAAATGCCATCTCAGCACCTGGCCAGGCGGAGCAGATCATTTTTCAGGGCAGTGTTCAGTACTCAATGTATTATTTGCCTTTGGATTTAACAGTGCAAAGGAAAGAGAAAAAACAGAGTGAAAGCAATGAAAAGCCAGAAGTCCTGAGAGGGTGTTACTGGTGCAACCAGAGCCTGGGTGTTTTTCAGGGCTTCACTGGGATGATGCACAGGCTGCCTGGGCACAGTTTGGCTGATGCTCCTTCATGTCCAGGACTAGAGACAGACCCTGGGAAAGGCAGCACCACAGAGGCCCCCAAAGTGCCACCTGGGAAAGCCTTCTCTGCCTGCTTTTGTACCCAGAATTTATAATGTATTTAATTTATAACACATTTATAAACCCCTGCCCCTCACTAGCCTTCTGAACCTCCCAGGGCTCTACAGGCAGCTCCCTGCTTTCATCCATCATTTCTCCTTGCAGAAAATTTGGATGGTTTTTAGCTGCTGGCTGGACTTTCCCCGAGCACCGGCTCCAGCGGCACATGCCTGTGCCCACAGACAGCCAGTAATGGCACACCATTCTTATTTCTAACCCATATGTCCACTAGCAACTATTTTTTTCAACCCCAATTTACTCTGCCAAGATAGAATCAAGTTTCACCCGAGCTCTTCCCTGTCCAGATGACAGCCTGGCAGCTTTCAGCTCCCTCTCCAACCTTGTCTAAGGATGCTAAAATAAGAAGAACCAGGCAAACCAGAAAAACTCTTAACACTGAAGAACTTGGCCGATGTCAGCAGAACTCCCATCCCTGGATTTTCCTTTTAGGCCATGCAACGCAGATCCTAGTGAAGCCAAAATCTGCCTCAGCCCCAACCTGCACTACAAGACCCGCAAAGCTGGCAGCTTTCTCTCACATTGATAGTGACTGGTTTTAATTATATTTCAGCTGCTTTTACAACGTAACCAACTCACTCTTTTTTGATGTTAAATGTAGTAATTAGAGCATCTTTTGCATTACTCTGCAGTTTTCTACTGACCCAAAGGGATGAGCGGCAATACTTAATGAAAATAAATTTGACATGTGATTTGATCTTATACTGAAAAACATAAAAAAAGGGGGGAAAAAGGGTAAAAAAAAAGGGGGGGAGGGGTTGGTGAGGAAGCAGGTGGGGGCGTGGGGAGGCTGAGCTGAAGGGCTGGGGGCACATCCTGGAGTGACAGCACAGCACCCTTGCAGATAGCAGACTTCCAGAGGTGCCAAGGAAGCTGCAGTGGCAGCTCCTGGGGATGGGGAGCTGGTGCCCACGTGGGGAAAGGTGGCTTCCTCGACCAGTGCCACTGGCAGGCACAGTCTATGTCCCCAAGTGGGCCAGGGACATCCCCGGGGACGAGCACAGCTGCTGGATTTATCGCACCCCAGGACCCTCGATTTGTCAAGGGCCGGAGCAGCAGCCCTGACACTGGCACGGGTGAAGATGAATTTCCATTCAGCGCAGTTCGCCTTCCGACTCCATTAATCCTCAGGGTTCAGATGATGAATTTCTTTCTTTTTTTTTTTTTTATTATTTATTTTCCCTCCAGCGTTCCCTCCCACTGCCCTGCCCCAGCACAGAAAGAGCCGAACAGATGGTGCTTTGCAGGGAAGCCGGAGCGCCCATGAGGATACAGAGCCTGCCCACTCCACAGCCACGTGGCCACAATCGCTCGGAGAAGCCTTGATTTCCTCTGGGAGAGGCAGCGGCAATGATTTTAGTATTCCCAGTGGGTGGGTGGGTGGATGGATGGATGGATGGATGGATGGATGGATGGAGAGGAGCCGAAGACCAAGGGGCCGTTTAGTGGGGAGCCTGTGCTCACACCAATCAACACGTCACCGACTGCTGCCCCAAGCCCGGAGGAGAGCGGGTCCCGCGGTGGGTCCCACTGGTGAGCTGGTGCCTTCGGACCGCGCTGCCGGCTGGCCTCCACTTAACCTCCAATTAAACCTGGGGTTGGTGCCGATCAGAAGGAGGCAGGATTTATAACCCGCCGCAGGATGCAGTTTGACACCAGCTGTAATCAGGAGAGCTGTCACCACAAGGACAGCTGTCAGGCCATGCTGGCTCATAAAAAGGGATGGAGACACCCTAAAAGCAGTGGCTGTCTCACTGGCCTTGCTTATGGGATTTAACCCTTCCCTGAACAGCCTCTAACAAAAGGGAAGGTCTTGTAAAGGCACTGCTCTGCTCAGCACCATCAGAGACAGTTTTCAGACAAGCTCTCATGCCTCTCTGCTGCCACTGATGGCTTGGTAACGAAGCACTTACTGAGATCACAAGATTTTCAGTGAGTTCTAGTTTCAGGCAAATAGCCACTTGCATCAACACCATTCGCTCATTTAACAAGCTGTTCTCAAGATCAGGCTGATTTATGACCAGATCAGCTAAGTAAGGGAATGAGGACAGCCTGGGTGCAGTGATGGTGAGCCAGGGACAGCAGGACACCTGCAGGCACACCAGACCTGTGTGCCAGTGATCCAGAGAGGGTCTCCCAAAGATGATGTACAAGGAGGGGAGCTGGGATAATACTCAAGGGGAAGAAAATATTTCAACACTTAAAACATCTGGGGGGGAGAAAAACCCTGGTAAACTGTCATTATTGAAACAGCTGAGCTGGCAGGGTGGATCCAAGAAACCCTTTCTGAAATAATGTTAATTAGATCGGTTATGTTTGTTTGTTTGTTTGTTTGTTTGTTTGTGTTAAACAACCAGCTTCAGCCACCAGCCAGAGAGATCCACCTGCAAATAGTTTACATTGAGGTGATGCGGCCATCCTTTACTTTCACATATTGCACTTGCTTGAAGCAGGTGCTCTTGGATAACTTACACACATGCTATGCCTTTGCACGACCTGCTATAATTCACTGAGTACCCCGCAGTGGGCAGACGTCAGTGCTGGAGTTGGGAGCAGGGGAGAACGTCCCCCCGGGAGAGAGAAAGCCCAAAATGTGGAATGAGCCGGGCAGAGAAAGCGGCAACGTGGCACTGAGTGCTGTTGTTCTGCGGACACTGCAGCACTAAGCAACACATTTGCTACTTCAGTCAGAATGATAAAGATTTGAAAAATAAAGTATCCTACAGGAAAGATCACATGGGGAGAAATCACACATTATTCTAATTACAGTCTCGGTTCAGGGGCCCTGGAATCTGGTAATTTAGATCCAGATCCAAATGCTGTGTCTCGGCCTGATGGTCTGCAAAGCAATTTTGCTATCCTGCTAATGTCCTTGTGGAGAGATCATGAGAGAGAAACAGACACAAACACCTCAGAATGACAAATATGCTCTTAATTACACAGTGACAGGCATTGAGAGAGTATAAAATAATGACTGGGTATGTCTTAATTTTGGAAAAAATTATGATACAGATTAAATCAATACTTTTTTCCTGTTCCCCGCACATCAGTACCGCATGTGTCACTTTAGTCTCTACTTTCCTCACTTGGAGATAGGACAATCTTTCGATTAAAAAGATTGCTATAAAATTGCATGCCTAATTAGCATGCAATTGTAGGAGGGACACTAACTGTAACTTTGCTCTGCTGGTTTTTGTAGTAGAGAAGCTGCTGCTCTCACACCTGGTTTGGCATCAGGACATGTGGAGGTGAAGGCCGTCTTGCTTGTCCCCTTCCCCGCACCTGTGGAACCTGTTAAAGCCACTACAGACCCTCCTCTCACCCCTTCAATGGCTAAGGAACTTAGCACCCCCTAACCAGAGCCACTCCTACACCTGGAGGTAGCACAACTGCATCCTGGCGACACACAGAAGCGCACAGGACAATCTCTGCAGAAAGTGCACCATCAATTGTGGGAAAAGGAGGCTTTTAGGTGAAATTTGCAGAGGAGAACAAAGGGAGGACATCAGTCTTCCTTGCTGCTTATCCCAGGCTCCTATTCATACCATGCTGGGATTTGCTGGTGAAGATAGCCATTGGTTAATCAAATCCAGCTTCCCTGCCTATTTTTCTGCTGAAATTTGCTTTCTGTACAAAGGCCATTTACTCCAGCTGCAAATACATCCTGTTAAGAGCGAACAACGAAGCTGAAAGGCAGCTTACCGTAATGGAGTGCAGTCTGGCCTTCCCCATCCTGAAAAAGAGAGAGGCTTGATTTTAGAGGTATAGGTAACATCATGGGGATACAAGTAAATCCCAGTTTTAAATAAATAAGCTGATCACAGCAATATTTTAATTGACTAGATAAACAGCCCAGGACACCCAGCTACCTGGCAGCCAGGCTTTGACTCATCATCCACCATCAATCCATATTGATGGATAATCAATACCTATCCACGCATGAGTGTGTGGATCATGTCATGATATAACTCAGTTCATAGCGTTATCACTTCCAGCTCATAAAACTGAAGGATTTCAATCCTACGGCCTTACTTTGGGACCCTCCCCAATCCTGACACTTCAGTGCAAGATGCTTCCATGCAAGCCCAGCCTTGGCAGCTACTTGAGAGAAGAGTAAAGCACCAGGACACTGGCACAGCTCAGTGTGCTGCACTCTTCAGCGCAAGGGATCACGCAGGGGAAAACTCCTCTTCCAGCTGAATAAATCTTAGGTCCTTGCTCTTCAGAATTCATGTCTCGACAAAGGTGGACCCAAAGCCCATGCAATTTCTGTTGGGCTGCTGGTGTCCTTGCCATATGAGTGTGAGGAAAAGGCTCGGGAATGAGAGCTGGTTGCCGAACTCATCCTTGTGAAACACCTGCGGCGCAAGGGCAAAGCAAACCACATGATTTGAAGATGCCGGCATGCAGCTCCCTCTTCAAGCTAACACATATGCCACTGCATCAGCTGCAACGGTTTGGGAACCATGTCTCGCTCCCAGACTTGGCAAGCACGGGCAGGGCTTCACTAGTGAGTGGTCGGTGCTCGCATGGCACATCCAGCAGTGCAAACCCAGGCACCACACTGCCATGCCGCAGCCTCGACCTGCCACAGGAACAGGTAAAATAACAGAAGGAAAGAATTACTGGCCCCTTTGCTTTCACTACCACACTAGGATTAGCCTCTAATTTAGTTCTTTGCCTCCTTAATTTATTTGCACCTCTTTATAGAGGCTTAACTTTTTAATTACCATCATATTTGGGATTAAGGTGCAAACTCTACAGCCTGCTGTGAATTCAGGAGCAGGTGAAAGGGAAAAGAAGAACCGGAAACCAAGTAGAAACCCACCCATTGCTGTATGGGAAGCATAATGCAACTGGGTGTCATTAGAAGATACCACAAACCAAACAACTGAAGGAACCAAGGACAGCATCCATTGATTATTCCACACTAATAAGGTAACCGATCTCAGCCAGAGCCCCTGAGCGGTCCTTAAGCACATGCCTGCTCGGAGGAGTGACAGGGCCAGCACTGACTTCAGCAAAATACGGAGCAGGGCCGGGGAAGAAGAGGCGGGTGTGTTACAAATGAGTTATTGGAAAGGCAGGCTTTCAAATATGCAGGTTGTGTGTGTGCTGGGGGATGGGGAGCCTGCTCCCCTCTGCATCGCTGCCTTCAAAATTGTAGCTGACAAAACCTGCAGGTGAATGGGACTGGAGACATGCAGCAGAAATCCCTTTCCACGGGAACATTTTGCTAAAATACATAGGACTGCTCCAGGAATACTACAGCCTTTTGTTCCTTTTCCAAAGGCCTGTGTAAAGCACTGCTGCTTCAGCAGCAGGCTTTGGGCTAACGAGGCTTTTTATGTCTCTTAGAGGTACTTTCTGGCATTTATTGGGCTAAGAAGAGAGTGCAAGTCCCGGCACAGGAAATGCATCTCTTTAATCTCAGTGCGGTTTTTAAAAAGAACTATTAATCCATTGTTATGCAAACACTGTTTACACTTCATTTACGGTGTGGATTTTTTTCCCCCTTTGAGCCTGACGGCTGGCCAAATGCTATTTGTTATACTTCTCAGATGCTATGCTATTTGCTTGTATTTTCTCTGTGACAAATTTTAATCCAGGTAAATGGAAAAAGCTCTAGTGTGGTCACTCACTAAGGGCCTTGAAATGTCCCTGGAAGGCTGCTGATCTCAATCCCTCTTTGATTTGGCTTTTTGGAGCACCGCAGCTAATTGGAGCCCGACATTGGCGGCTGCTCTGCATGCAGCATTTGGCTGCAGGTATGGCAGCGTTGAGCCTCCAGCACAAAATGGTCACACCTGGAAACTAATCAAAGATGGGCTGTGAAAGTGAGGATTACAGCTCCCATTGTGGAAATTACGTGACGTGAATATCACCTACCAGGTGCTGGAAATGTTTGTTTTATAACAAAACAAGATGTGCAGAAGTGGTCTTAAGATGAATTGTAGCTGGCTTTGATGCAAGGGATATTTCCCAATGTGGGACAGAAAGCAGTGGCTTCTGGAGCATCCTCGGCCAGGTGTGGTGTGTCCTTCTCTCAGGACATGCCTCTGTTGGGACAAATGCCCCAAAGGGTGAGTGGACAGGGACAGCCTGCCACAGCCTCTGTCCTCACCCTGCTGCACCCTGCCCAGGGCACCCGCAAATGTTGCTGGCCCAGCCTGGGATTGCTGGCACCAGATTGCCATGTTGCAGCCAGGAGCGCATCCTCTGCAGCCAGAAGGAACACATTGATGCCAGCGGTGATCAGATGGACCGCTTCACTCATCTGGCTCATAAGCGGGGGCAGCTAGTTTTTCTCCATTGAAACCTATCAGGGTACTTGTTGGTTTATTTTATACAAACCACTGAATTGGAGGGGGATGTTTGTAATGGTGCTTCACTTCTCTCTCCAATTTAGCTTTCAGGTTATGGAAATGTAAATCATACAGAGCTGCAAGTACAACAAGACCCAGAGTCTATCGATACACACTGAAACCAATCGTTTGATAAATCTGTAACGTAAAAACTTGAATACAGTTATTTCCAAACTGTGCCTAAGGGAAGTTAGATAATCACAGTGTGTTATCATTTCTGTGCTAAGGCATGTTTAAAGAAATTAGAGACTTTTCCCCCCCCCCCAAATATGAGCTTCAGTAGCATAATAGGAGCACAAAGAGAAAGTGTTGTGTAAGGGAGCTGACGTCAGGGAGTGCAGAAGAAGAGATGGGTAGCTCTGGGGCCAATGCTGAGCTCTGTTCTATGCCAGGATGCCTGAGAGAAACGCCCTTTCAATATCGTGCATCAACTGAAATAATGTCAATGCAACAGGTTAAAAAGGAGGAAATCAGAGCTCTGACTCAGTCAACTTCAACAGAAAAGGGGAAATGGCCAGGCTCAAAGCGCTAATACAAGTTTTGGTAGAGCTTTGCTTTCGGCTTGCAAGGCACTGGCAGGTACCTGTCCCAGAGTCCTTGTAGCAGTACCCTGTCTACAAAAAGGAGGAGCTCGTGGAAGTGGCGGAACCCATATGGGCAGACAGAAGATGACCAGAAAGGAAGGAAAGACCATTACCCACTCAAATTTGGAGGGCTCAGTCCCACACATGCAAGTTACTGACCAACAACAGAACAATCCAAGCTTTCTTCTTGCCTCCTAACGCCACATGCTTTTTGCAGCCTCCTGGCACATCTGGCCACAGCTGGATGACAGCTGAGCTGCACAGCCTTCAAGAGAGATGAGAGTGTTTCCAAACACTTTAAAAATAAAACCAAATGCCCACGTCTACCAAACCCATCAAAACAAAGATGCTACAAAATCACCGGTACCTCCTACATCCATGGTCTGCGACAGATGTCACTCAATGAAAATCCAACTACCCGTGGGTAACTTATTGGATAACAGGATTTTGTTCTGCTCCTGAGAAATTTAAGCAAGAGAAATGAGAGAAGATGTACCGAGCGCAGATGGACCAACTGTCTTATCCGTTAAGTGGTACTATGGCTACTGCACATCAATTTTGTCTTATAAGTGATAGGATTATATTGGTGTTGCCATCCTATGTTCATTCCTTGGGAATTTCTGTACCCTGCTGAACCTAACAAGGTTTCTGGACTGAGGGGCAGAGACATGGAAATGGCTTGGCTGAGCCCTGCTGAGATGCTGTGCATGCTATAAAGCATGATTCCTGCTGCCCCACCATGGCAAGCAGACCTTGATGTGCCAGTGTTTTTGACTGTGCTGGTTTCATGGGGCAGTTTTTAAAACAGCCTTATGTAAACATTGATCTTTCAGACCTGCCTCACTTGCCCTCCAAGCTCCATACAGAAACCTCTGTGAGCAGGAAGGTAGCCCTATGGGAGACACCATTTCTTCCTATCTCACATGTTTTATTTAGCACAAGTACACAAAGAGGAAAAACAAACCCATGCTGGTTACCTGGGTGAATTTTGGTCCAGCTAAACCCCATATTGGTGATGAAGCTGGGGCTGGACAGCCCTCCACACCAGCTGTGAGGGTCTGCACAGGACCCCATACCTCCTCGAGTGCTCGTCCACACTGAGACCTCATCTCTGGGTCTCAATCGCTTGTCTAAGCACAGACACCATGAGCATGAAAAGCACAGCAGAAAACATATACACTAACCCTTCCCTTTTGAAGGACAGCACATGCGCTCTTTATTTTAAGGTATTCTTTCCCATGTATCACCTCTTCTTTCTATTCATTTGTGGTACCTTTTAAGGTGCACGCTCTTTCCCACTGACAGACTCCAAATGTTGGCAGGGATCGCAGGAGATAAGACTGATGAGGTGATAAGAGTGTTTAACAGCGCAGGGTCCTGGGCAGCATGGATAGGCCGGAGTGAAGATAAATATTTACACTACATCTTTAGAAGGTGAGTGAATAAAAAGGGCTAGAATAATACAGCTTCTGAACAAGCACCGGTGCTTAGGAGCTGTGAATATAAATCTCTGCAGCCTCACGACACACGCTCACTCAAGCCAGGGAGATGAAAAATAGCAAGAAAATACTTCCCTCCGCTTTTAAAAAGGGTTTTATTTCTCATTTATTTCCACTTTAGACTTCAACTTCCCAACAATTTACTTTAACCTCATCATCTTCTTTTTCTCTCTCTGAAATTTTATCCTCAAGATAACAGGGTGAGACTACAGCTAAAAGCATACAGAATTTACATGCTAATACCCACCAATACGTAAAACCAGGCAATGAGGGCTAATATAACCAGCCCAAACTCCATCAGACAACGAGTGGATGGCCCCAGGACAGCCTTTATTTTCATTTACATGCTGCTTTTGCACACAGCACCCTGGATTTGGACACGTAAATTGATACATATAAAATGAATGCTTGTCCAACTGAAGCAGAGAGATGAGTGGATCTCTGTGTGTGCAAATGCAGGTATAGAAAAGCAATGGTTTAGTCTGAAATTTCATTCTGTTCTTTTAAAATCCCCACCTCAGACCAGTGTGCACTCACATGCTCCTAGACTTTTGCTTTTAATTGCCTCCTGAGCCTTAAAGCAATACCAGAGGCAGCACAATTTCAGAAACAAGACCATCTAACAGCTTTGTGCCAGAACGTCTAGAGTCCCAAATAGATCTGACCCTAGGAAAATGAAGCAGACTTATGTTTTCTCCCCATTTTTCAGACTGCGTGGCCTGTATGAAGACAACTGGTTTGTGAAGTGCTTGTGAGGTTATGGTTGTTAATACTAAGCTTAGGCTGTTGTGAGACATTATGATGTGCATCCTTGGTACCAGCTCGAAGGCAGCTCAGGCACTCCCCAAGGACCAATGCCATGGGACAAAGGATGCAGAGCAACCTCTGGCAGAAGCAAAACCAAAATGCGCACACTGGTTACGAGCAGCTCTTACTTGAGGACTGCAAACAGCCCAAGCTACATGTGAGGGCTTGCATATCCTGTAAGTTTGGTTCCCCAATTAACTCTTCCACCTCCCTTGCATGTGGGTAGGCTTGGCAGGGACTCCTCTCTTACTGAGCTGTCCTTCTCCAACAGCTCTCTCCTCTGCCCCCTTTCTCCCATTTAGACCTTTTCCTGCACTGTGCCAGGCAGACATCATAAGGATGGAAGGTGCTAGACAGATCTTTATCATCACCTTTTGGGCCCTTCTCCAGAGCCTACTGCCAGGCTACCACTTGGCCTATCTTCCAAGTGCCTCACAGATAAATTAGATCTACATAGAGAAGCAATTATTACATTTCTAATAGCATGGACCCTTACAGCACAATCTGCTACTGAAAGGCAAAGAAAATTGCATTAGCGTTTGTTTGATTCAAAATTATGATCAAGGGAAGAGGGATGTTGAAGCCCTTTAAAGCCAAGCCTCCGAGCTGGGGATACTTCTGTCTGGGGACCTCCCTATTCATATTTGCTGCCTGAGCTCATACTCAACAGTTCATTTAAGTGCACTGATTTGGAGAAGCCCTCCACTTGCAAAGCTGCTGTTAAAACCAGATCCAAGAAAGCTCAGAAAGAATATGATGCCCAGGAACTGCCACTCACTTCCTCCTGAAGCCTGCATCTGCTAATGCACCCAACGCCACTGGCCCGAGGAGTTCAGCGTGCCAGGGTTACGCTAATCCCTCATTGCCCTAGTTTCTAACTGGTGGTGTACCTAAATTTCCAAGTGCAATTTCAATGGGATTTATCACATCTACTATCATCAGCATGTAGTGCTGCTGGCACAGATACAGACTCTCAATAACCTACTGCAGACATGGCTGTCTTTAATTGCAGAACAAACTGATTTCTGAATCTTTACAGCGGCTCTGAAACTCTCCAGGCTGCTTTCCTATTGAGCATTTTCACCCCAATTTGCAGCTGGCACTCTGAGCACAGCTGTGTATTTGTGTGTACATATTTATAGGTTGCTCCATAGAGTATTTGCTACTGCTTGGTACTTCCAGCATCAGGCTGGTCATCAAACAAGTATGATGGTGCAATATAAAATCTGCTGGGAAGCTCTGGGCTTCTTCAGCCCAGGGATCAAAAATGTGTTTGGAAAGAGCCAGGGCCTAGAGCTGTAACAAGTGTCACAGCGCTGCTGCTGAGCCAGCCTTCGACAAAACTATGCAAATGCAATCCCAGGCTGCAAGCAGGACAATATTCCTAAGGGCAAGATGCTAAAATCTCTCTTCTCAGGGTGCTTCCCTGCCCCCTCCGCACATAAAAGTTAGTAGCTCTTGTACTGCTTTATCACTTTAGCGTGGCTGAGGCAGATACCTGGTTATTTAAGGGGCAGGATAAATGGGCCGAGACAGCTTTCCCATCCCCAATTCACTGGGGAACGCTTGGAAATTCCACCTGACACCGGGACCGCGCTGTGCTCTTAAACAATCTCCCGTCTGATCCGATTGTTCCCCAGTGGGGAGGCAGGCTGCAGCTCGCTCAAGAGTCATTGATTGGATTAACAGCCTAATTCCCAACAGATGAATAGAATACTGATGTCTTGTCAGCCCACATCATAGAAGGAAAACACAATCTGCTTCTACAGTCCCAAAATTTAACCCTTTGCTTCCCTGCTCCCCCTCCCCAGGGCATGAAGCTGAATACATGGGGCCGGCACTTTTAGCTCGAGATCCTACCCATTTAAATGAGAAAAGAGATATTAACCTTTGCCTAATCATCTACATGCCATGGGATCGTACGTTATTTTCCATGAGGTTGGTTTTGTAAGAAGCCCTCTTTTCATCCTTTCTAGCCAGAAGAGATTTATACTGGGGACCTTAATTTTTTTTTGTTCTCTGTTTTACCACCTGCCATTAAAGGACTTACCATGTGTTTCACAGTAAGTGGTTGAAAATTCATTAGCTTATTTATTCATTACAGATATACAGATATGGAACATTTTCTGAGTCTATCATTTGATTAGGAGGACAGATCTTCCTGGAGAGGAGCATTCAGCCGCGTTGCAGGAGAGGCATCGCTGCAATGCCCTCTCCCTCCAGCAGCTCTTGGCAAGCTGCAGGGCAGGGGAGAGAAGCTGGGCACATCATTTGCTCTCGGAGAGCTCCCGTTCTCCACCTCCTAATGGAGACACTAATGCTTTCTTACCTCATAGAAAGACTGTGATAAGAAATTAATTGCTACTGGTCAAATGTTCACTACTACAGAAGCAGGACCGTATGCATATTAAAGAGATTCTCCAAGAACAAAATTTATTTATGGACTCCTTGGCACTGTCTGCGTTTATTTCCTTGATCAGGAGACAAGAATAAATAAAAATCATCTGATTTTAAGAAATGTATTCAAAATGACCTATTTTTTTCTCAGATCATTGGGGTCCATAATGCTGTGAGCTTTGTTCCCTTCTAACAGCCACTTTCTATGCTTGCATTTACAAAACAGGCAGCATACATTTAAATACAGTCATTTTTTTAGCGGCAATCCTAGAATATAAGAAATAGAGCTACAGCACTCATGCCAGGACTGTAACCCATATTGAGAGGTGGCCTCTGGAGTAACTCGGATCCAACGGTCTCAGTGGCAATGACTTACCAACTACCTGTTTCTCCCACCTCTGCAGGTTGCTCCGTGAGACAGCAGTAACATACTTCGAGTTTCATGTAGATTTTACAGCTCAAGTGGAAGTGGAAACACTCCCTCCATCACTCCTTAAGTCTAAAAAACTAATTAGCCCAGCACTAACTAACATGACAAATAGGAGAGAAACCATGAAAGGATGGATGTGCACACCCTATTTTTTATCCTTTTAACAGTACCTGTTAGCAATGACAGTTTTCCAGACTTCATAATTTCCTAGCATTAATATGCATATAAAAAACTTGCTAGGAGACTGAATGAAAGAAACAGGCCTTCCCTCGTCTGGCTGCCAATACATCAACCCTATAGAGAGCCCTGTCTTCAGAGAGACGCAAGGTGCTCCGTGTTCACAACAGAGGCAGTGGGGAGGCAACAGTATGCATTAATGACAGAGCTGCCTTAACCAAAACAATTAGTGAGAGATGCCACGTTGACTCAAACAATTCAATTAATGCAGTGTTAGTGATGGTATTTTAAAGTCATTCAAATTATTAGCTTCTTTTACAATTTGAAACCATACCAGTTCATTTTCATCCCACGTGTGAATTGTTCCAGAATGGCAATAAATAAGTCAAATGACCCCTGTCCAGTCCAGCCTCTGTCCTGTAATATGGCTGCATTGTATATTCACGAATCCAGGTTAAGGATGGGGACTGGGGCAGTTGTGCCCTGGAACCAGCAGACTGCAGGTTTTATAAATACATACAGAAATAATTAAAATCTAAGGGGTTTAGAAGGGTTAATCTGCTTTAAATAATCTCTGCCACAAAGCCTGTAAAGTCACTGCTGGCACTGTGCCCGTACGGGACCGGCTGTTGGATATCAGGACAGCACGTGTGGATGGGAGCAGAGAGATTAAGCGGAAGCACTGCGGCGGTGGCCTATCAGACATGCTGCTCCCCGGTCACTGCCGAGGGGCTGGAAATGCTGCAAGCAGGATCGGATCCAGCGCCAAACAGCAAGTCAACAAGCCACTTGCTCCACCCGATTAAACAGAGAGAAGGACGCTTCATTAGGCTGCTAAATTTATCAGGTTGGATGGGAGGCAGCAGGAACCAAGAGTGTTGCTGCTACTGCTCAGTTCACCTGAGCCCCTTCTGACTTCAAGGCAAATGGTGGCTTACATTTATTTAAAGGGATTCAGGACGTTGGAAATAACATCTTTTCCTACACAGGCTTGAACCCACAGCCCCAGGCGGCCAAGAAAATGTTGCACTTTTAATTGTCAACTATAATGGACTCAGTGCTGCCACTCTTCATATAGTGTCCTTTCAAAACCAACAACTGAGTGGCCATTAGAGAGGCGCTGCTAACGGCCTAGGGATCCTTCTCTCTTTTAGGTCAGTGAGGATGAAGACTCTGGAGACTCTGTTTTAGTCTCATAAACTTTCCTCAGCTTGGAGTGCAAAATCAAAACTTTCCATGTTGAGACGGTCTGAACCATCCTCTGAACTCATTAAATGAGATCTGGATTTTATTAAGCCAAGCTTGGGGAAGCCTGGGGTAGCAGGGAAGCTGAGTTACAGTGGCCCGTGGCCCTCAGCTTGAAAGACACTTTTCTGCACTTTTAGAAAAAACCCAGCGCCAGGGACCCTCCTCAGATATTTCAAAGCATCTCAGGACAGTGCCATGCCCTGCAGCCTCCAGACAGCCTTTCCTTTCCAAGCACGCCTGTTTCTTAAGCATGATGACTCCTCTTTGTGGCTAATCTGGAATTAGAGAGGATGTTCGCACACTCACAGCTGTCTGTGAGAGGGGGAAGGCATCAGAGCCTGGATCCTGCCCCGAAGTGGACCACTGCCAGGGAGAAGCCAACTGCACGTGTTGACTTAGGAAGCTCCCATCTCATCACCTGAAAAGGTTGCTGGTTTTGTGACATCCAACAGCCTTTTAGCAGGCTCTGTGAACTGTATTAGTAGCTGATTTACCATTTTGTATTTTATAAGGCATGAAGCCTCTCTTTCATTTGATCATCCACCACCAAGTACAGCTACATGTTAGACTCTGAAAACTCCCCTCTCAGCCTATGATCATCGGGACTGTTCCCTGATGGAAGAAAGGAGAAATAGAGAGGGAAGAGGTTTATTGGTACTGCTTATTCACAGAGAGTCAGGTTTCCAAACAGTTATTAATAAAGTACCAATACGAGAGGAAAAAAAAATAAAAATGTCTGGAGAAAACTGGCTCAGGGCATCAAACTACATCAGTAACTGGGATTTCTCAATGGAGACACAGCACTATTAAAATAAAGCTGAACTAGGTACTTGCAGTTTGGTCTGTCATTACTTATTTAGTGAGATGCAAAATTGATCTTCACTCTAAAGAGCTCTTTCAAAGTCTAGAGGCAGCACTTGCGCCCTCCTCGTGCTGTATAATAGAGGTGTCCCTGTTGAAATTCAGCAGGATCAGGAGGCAACCAGGGAAAACCACGGCCAACTTTATAACAGACAGATTTATGTTCAGGGATGTCCTGCTTTTTGAATGAGTTATTCTGCACAGGGCAGGAATAACAGGTTCGCCATTCAAGGGTTGTACAAGTGTGGCAGAAGGTCAAGTTCCCTGGTCGTGCTCAGCCTGAGCTGAAGGCTGGGGCTGCCGTCACATCTGGGGCTGAGCTGAGCGGGTCCATCCCATTTCCTACTAAAGCAGTCCACGGAGCCTGCTGGGACCCGGACATCTGTCCCCAGCACCCAGAACTGGGACCAGCCCATTTCACACTGGGCGGATGGCTGGGGAGGAGCAGATGGCAGGTACTGGTGGTGGCGACCGACGTGGGCCAGAGCTGAACCAGTGACCTCGAGGTGAAAGGCTTTGTATCTCCCATTATCAATCCCCAGAGCCCCCTCCAAAGTAAGTGTTGATACATTAATCTTTCTGACTGATGGAAACAAACTGCAAATATAAAGCTCCATGGGGGAATCTTTATTTATTTTGAGCCAAAACAATGCTTAAAAACATAAAGTTAAGGGCATGCTTAGGTTACCTTCTTTCATCAGGAATGTTACTATTTAATGCCATCCTTTTTCTCTTCCAAGTACCAAACTTAAAGAGCACGTCATCACGCATTAGTCTCTGAGCACAGCCCCAGTGTCGATTGCACCAGTAAATAATAAACTGGTGTTTGTGTTTCCTCCTGTGCATGCTGTCCTCCTAAATAGTTTAATAACAAAGGAGTATACTTAGGAACGCTGCTGGAGTGCCTCGATGAACCATGTTGTGTAGGATAAATACCTCCACATCAGGACACTTTTCAAAGCCATCAGGCAGAGGGGTCAGTCTGTTGTGGGTTTTTTTAAAACAGCACAAGCTAATGCTTTAAGAGTGTCTTGATGGAATCAGGGAAATTGGATTGTCCCCCCATTTGCTGGCCTAAAACAAGCCTTTTTTTATTTATCCCATTAGAGGAACACAAGGGAAACCTTTTAAATGTCACTAAAATTTTCCCTGCATTGCAAAACCCAGTCAAAAGGGTTTTAATTTTCCCTGAGACCTCTTAAGTAATGCAGTATGTCAAGGTTTAATACATTGCATGTAGGGGACTGTCTACATTCTGTGTTGTTTCACCAGGGTGACTCTGTAGGGTCGGTTCTGTTTGCTGGATTTGGTCCCTGCCAGCACCGAACTACTCAACTAGCCCACACCACTCTAGATCAGTTCTGGTGAAATAAACAGGCAAGTGATAACGAGATCAGATGCGCCTTCCCCTGGATCAGTATGAGATTCCCAAAAATTCACCACTGCTGGTCACTCTCCAGTTATTTTTTTCTGTGAGTTGGGGCTCTCTGGTTTTGTGAGCACCTGTAATTTACAGGTTTTATTTACTTACTTATAGGAGGACTAGAGAGACTTGGCAAGAGGCACTTCTGTACACAAGGCTCCAGATTCCCCTGGAGTATTTAATATGACAAACGTAAGCTGCATACCAGAGGCGGAGCCCAGGATTGAAAACTGGCAGCACACAAAGCTCTAAAGCGCACTGGCTAAAGACAGCGACAGGGTTGCATACTCTTCAAAGGTTGGGCTGGTGCCCACTCAACCCTTGCTGTCCCGATGGCTGCGGGCATTAGTGCTAGAACAGCTTCTCCTGGCCCCTCCAAGCCCATCCCGCTTGTCAGCTGGCCTGTAAGCTGGAAGCTACGGGTGATCTGTTCTCCCAGAGTAATCCCAACTAGTAACGCTTCCTACTAAAATATACCATTATTTTGCTCCTACAATATAAGGGAGTTCTCTATCCACGCTGTCCTTGTTTCTTTTTGCAAACAATGAACACATTGTCATACCACAGCAGAAGGGGACCTGGGGTGCTAAGTCATTTTGGGCTGACTGTATAATTCTTGCCAACACCGGTTTTGCAGGGAGAGGAGGAATTGGAAGACAGTGAGCATCCAAGCTGGAGTATGTGAGCCTCAGCATCTTGTCCCTGAACTCACACACACACTGAGAGCTGGGAAAGGTGCAGAGCCGGGGAGGAAGAGGAGGCAAATCCCAGCCTCTCAACTAGTCACAGTAAAACACAGCCCTGAGACTAAGACACTGCCTCCTGATCTTCCCTGTAGGGTTGCATAATCTATTTTACAAAATGTCAAAATTCAGCATGAAAATTGGAAAAAAGGGGGGAAAAAAATCAGACTGGCTGGTTATTGGACCAAGGCCTGTATTAAAAGGATCAGGAGGTGGTGGGCCGAATGGTGGGGGAGGGAATGGGATAAAGTAGCGGGCCTAATCAAATCAGTTTAAAAAGCTGCAGCCTCTCCGAGTTAACCTTGCCAATCAGAGAGCGAGCAGGAGCATGTCTGCGCACATTAAAGTGGGAGCGTGTCCTTGAACCCACAGCATACTCCATCCTCCCCCCGGCAGCCCACGCAGGCTGCGTACCCAACATCCTCGGCAGACAGCAGGAGAAAAGCCCAGGATTAGGCAGCCTCCTTAGCCTCGCTCAAGTGGAAGTCAACCCGGCAGAGGCAGCTCGGATGCTTCCCTGTGATTAGAGGTGAGCTCATGGGATTAATCCAGCAAGAGTTGGAGAAATGTTAAAAAACAAACAAAAAAGGGAAACAAAAAGGAGAAACACTCCCATTGACAAATGCTGTCGTATTGAGTCTGGCAGCTGTGAGATGCATTACTAACCTTTGCTAATGACTAAGGGCACTGAAGTCACTTTAAAATAAATATTCACTAGGAATTACACGGGTAATCTAAAGGGATTACCCTGCTGCTTTAACAGGTCCATAAACTAAATGTTAAATGGTCTACACAAGTGTTTGAATTAATCTTGACCCAAATCAACCCTTCTGCTAAAAGCTGTGGAAAGCCAGATTCAATTTTGGAAACGACGTGTCTGCTTTGAGTTAGCGTTTTTATGAACTCCCTCAGATCCCCTGTTTTCTGAAGGAAAGACGGGACGAAGCTCTTGGATGCCAGGAGCCTGCAAGCAGCCAGGGGAAGGCTTTAGCAGAAGTACACGTTCAGAACATGAAGCAGCAGGCACAAATCCAGCCTGCCACACAATCCAGTCCCTGTGGCAAAAGTATCCATGTTCAGAGCCCCAGCTCCATCCCTTCTTCCCTGCAGAGACGGGGAAAGCACAGCGTGGGGCGAAGGAGCTCTGCCATAAACAGTGGCTGAACCCCAACCATGCTGTGCCTCAGTTTCCCCACCTGTAAAATGGGGAACATGTCATGTGCCCTCCAGCTAGGGCATTCATCCCCATGCCTCAAACTACAGGAGGGGATTTAAACTGAAGCAGGGCTGTGTGTCTGAGCAAGGTTCAGCAGCTAGTATTCAGGCAGGTCAGGAGAGCAGGAGTTAAGGCATATGCTTCAACAACAGGGACTGAATTATGAGATGAGAATAGCTCCTATGCACCAGTCTGCAGCTCCTGACGACGACTTCATTGTCTGTACGTGAAAAAATATAGTCTAAAAACATGCTGATGCCTTCAAGCCACCATACACAATGCTTGAATTGCAACTAATTCCAAAGATTGTATCAGACACAAATGGGGAATAAGTACTACAGAGGAATAAACAAAAGTACATCAGTGCTTCCTTCTAGCAGGCATTTCAGACCCAGCCTTAGAAAAAATACTCAGGGTTTTCCTCATTTCCCAGCCCGTGCTGCAGGCCAGGGAACACACCAGTGTGTTCAGGACCCCTCTGTCCAACAGCAAAGGTGCATCTCCAGCCTGGGATCTGACAACACTGGACATCTGTCCACCTTGCAACCTATGTAATCTTTTTTAACCTGGACCCCTTAGCCTGTATAGCTGAGTCGGCCAGCGTGCACGCTTCTGAAGACATCTATTTCTCTAAGGCATGCTGAATTAATATTTAAGAATGCAACAGGACTACGGGAATTGAAGAGACATAAACTCCTTTTAAATCCCACGGCTCCTGCACAATCACTAGCAATATGCTAGGGCCCCTTTGCAGCAAATTAGGAAAGCAAGGGACATGATCAGGCTGCATGAAGCACAGAAATATGCTACACCAATGGATCTGCAGAAACCGTGTCCCTGGAGCACTTCAGGGTCCGCTTTACAACTTAGTGAAAAGACGAATCAAATGCAATGGGAAGCTGTCAGAGAAAACAGTCCAGAAGAAGATCAATATTTTAAAAGCTTGCTTTTACTTATGGAGGGAAAAAAAACATTTGCAATCTCTATGTTTTTTAAAGACTTCTTCATGATGTTCATAAGCTCCTGGTGTGGTTGTTTTTTTAATTGTTTTCGGGTTTTTGGTTTTTTGTTTTTTTTTGAGTTTAGAAAAAGCCAGGAAAGTCTAACCTGTTAAAACCTAATTTCACAGGAGAGATTCTTTGAAAGCCTTGGCAATAGGAGTGGAAGTGCTGTCTATCACCCACTGAAGGCAGCGCAGGAGGAGTGCTCTACAAGAGCATTTTAAAACCCAAATACCAGGCAAACATTAACAGCAAGTAAAGCCACAATTTTACACACTCTCAAACAAAAAATCATTCTGCTAAATGAGATTTCTTTCCTCTAAAGTACATATTCTTATGAACTCCTAAATATATGCTATTAAAAAAAACCAGATAAAAACTAGGACTTCTGTCTTTAAAGAAGATTAATTCTCCCCCTTCCTTTTTAAACAAACAGTTTCAGAATTTTTTCATATACTGTAAAAGAATGATAAAGGGGAATAGATCAACATTCTCCTCACTGATTTCCATCTGCTAACAGCGACCTAAAACAATCTCTTGCAGGTGAAGGAGCCCTGAACAAACCTGAGAACATCTCTTCCACTAAGCCAGCTCTAAAACAAAATACTAATTGCCATAAAAAAGACACGGTTGCTGTTTTCATTTCCTATCCCAGCTATCAAGGGCTGGGATAAGAGAGGTTTTAAAGAGAAATCCCAGAGCCTGGTAGGGCAAACCCTTACCCACAGGAGGATCCCTACATCTGTAACACAACTTACACTGTGGACACCAGCCCCACGGGATAGACTAGCAACATCAGCACTTTCTCAGTGGGTAGATAATTCACACCAGTAAATGTATTTGCACTTGCTAATGAGGCCTGAAGCCTTAAACAGGGATTCAGAGTACGAGGTTCATTGCAGGATTCAGATTGGCAGAAATCACATTCATGTGTCTATTAATGGGGAACACCTGTGGGACTGGCTAATATTAGCTGCTTTGCATTGCGGCTACTAAGGATGTGTGAGTGGAAAGGGAAACTTCTCAGCAGAGCTAGCCAATTCTGCTAAAGCCCTCCCAAAAGCAATATGAAACCTGCTAGCTGTGTTAAATGTGTATATTCAAATATCAGCTGCTTCCAGAAATGCTCCTCCAGAAAACAGTCAATCCATCCAGGATAACACCCTACTACACCTCCTGGTCACGCCATAAAGCCTCCCAGCACCTAAAGCAGAATGGAAACGCTGGCTCAAGAGCTTCAGTTTGTACCAAACACAGCAGCCATGAATACCTAAATGTCTATCAAGAGCATACAAAGTTCACGTAAATAGTCTTTGGCAGGCTGCAGCAATGTCTGATGACTAATGAAGACTGAATTTGAATATGAAAATGCATTGATTACTATATTTTTCTGGGCTGATACAGGCAGCAAGGTAAGGGAAAGCTGTGCAATATCTGTGGGCAAAGCGGCTTTTTTCCCCTCGCCCCCCCGGAATACCCAGTTATGGGAGCTGCTTCCTGAGGAGAATGGGTGAATGTGGACTTTGACCATCCTTCCCCCTCAGAAAACATTTTCTGCTGTAAGCAGGATTTCTAGTTCAAACACTCCTTTTGCTATTCTATTGCTTGCTCTGCAAAACTTAGCCCACATCTCTGTGACCCTGTGAAGGGAGAAGTCCCCAAGTCCCTATGATTTTATGCCGTTGCAGCTGTCATCAGAGCAACTGTGCAACAGCATAAAATTCAAAGATAGATAGCTTCACTTGGTGGCTTTTCACACCTTGAGTGCTCAGGAGACAATACCCTTCTCCGAGAAGAGGCATAGTACTATAGAGCGATGGTACATATTAATTTCTAAAAGAGGATTTTAATCATGCAACGTCCTCTGCAGTCGCACAGAATTTAATCTCATTGCTGACAGTGGGTGATGGGGGAGCATGTTAAGTGGAAAAGTTGTATTCAAGACCTTCTTGCAGATATGTGCTACAGGCAGTCCCTTGGGAGGAAGAAAATGACCCAAATCGGTCTCTCTCGCTGCTGACCACCCCAGCCTAGGGCCTCGATGTACCCCAGCCACTTGCACAGCAGAAAAGCAGGCACATTCCCAAAGTTCTGTGCAAGGTTCAAGTACACATATTAATACAGTTAGCATTTATCAAGGCTTACTTCACAAATATTGATTTATTAATCTAGGCAAGACCCAGGGATATATGCACATAGTACTCCCATGTTAGTTACAGAAACTGAGACGCAAAAAAAACCCCACTGTCTGACTTGCTCAAGGTCAAACGAGGAACACAGCCCACAGCCAGGATTATTTTCAGGATGCCGAGCTCCCAGCGCTAGGCTGTGACTATTAGGACGCGCTGTCCTTTTCCACACTAGGTCTTCCGTCTTCTCATAAGATCTGTTTTCACCTAAGCCTATATTTAGTGAGAATCTTGCCTTCATTTAGTAATCTGGGAAGAAAAAATAATGAAGAGCCAAAAGTTGAAAACTGTAAGCTGTGAACTGAGACTCTCCCAGCTGCTAAGGAGGCCCACCACAACTGGGCTGGCACACTGGCACGTGCCTTCTGGATGGTTATCCTGAGTTTTCTTCCACTTTTACTGAGGACCATTAGCAGGCAGCTTTACAAGTCTTGGTCAATTATACAATAAATGTGTTAAAGACAAAAATCCAGAAGGAATTAATATAATCTGTTCCACTAGTTTTAATGGGACCTTAAAGCTGATATGAAAAGTTGTACCTGGAATTGTGAAGCAATTCTTTTTTAGATGCTCCTATGAAACCAAAGGAATGTTAGTTACAATCACTGCATAGCAGGGATGAAAATCAATGTGCTTTTCTTCCCCCCCCCGCTAAAATAAAAAATACTTCCCTAATATTTCGGAAGTTAGGGCAACCTAAGCAATGGCCCAACAGAATACAATTCCATAAAATCACTACAGTTAAATGAAAACCGATGCATGTTTTCAAGCAGTGCACGTCTGATGCCTGCTTTCTAAAGAAAATCAAACTACTGAGCAAGTAAGTCACTCTGTAAATGCCTGTAACCAGTCTTTTGAGGTATTAGACCAGCTTTGGACTACTAATGGATAAAATTTAAGTATGAGACAACAGATCTACTAGCTTTAAAATCCTGAGGAATTAGAAAGAATGACCATATGCTTTTGTATACGATAGCCATGTCTGTAGCATGGCAGCACTGCAAAAAGTTGAAGTATCTGAGTGATAACTATACACTACGTCTGAAGGAATAGCTTTTAGAAGACATGAAATTCAAAGAATACTGTAGAAGCCTGCAGGAGAATCATGCCAATGTATTATGCACACTCCTCTATAATTTATGTCACCGAATGCACAGTATGTTCTTTCCACTCTCAGTTTGCCTGGAACATGGGAAATGTGCTTCTTAGGCAGCCGAAGTCAAGCCCAAAGTCTCACGGTACACAACAGACCACATGAGAAAAGAGGATAACACTTCATCAAACACTGAACGTTTAATGACAGAATTGAAGCCTAAGTTTGGTCCTCATCTTTCTCCAGTTGGTCCTTCATTTTGCTCTAAAATCCTTGATTTTGTTAAAAAACCTTGAGCAGGAAAGTTGACTACTTGAATGTGCCAGAAAACCATCTCCTTTAAGAGGTGTGTTATTCATAAATAGAAAGAAAATTATATTTATTGTCTCCCTTCCAAAACCAAACCCGTTGTATTTACGATAAGATTTTAGTTTATTTTTAAGAAGTGTTTGAAAATTTCCTTGTAAGGTTTTCATTAAATTAAATTCTAATTTCCATTCAGAGGTACTCAGGCACAAGAGAAAACAAAAAACCTAACTGTGTAACAGAGAAGAAATGTTTCATTTGCTGTTTTCTAGCCTGATTCAAATGTAAAAATTAAGAATGTTAATAAACTAAGTTGAACTACATAATTAAGTAAACATGGACAGACATTGTGTATCTGATTAGCAAAAAGAAGAACTAAATTTACTATAAAGGCTATATTTAGCTGCAAAGGAACATATTTTAATGGCTACTAACCAATGGAAATCAACCTTTCCTTAGAAAAATAACCAAGAACTAGATTTAAATTGATTATTAAATCAATTAAATCAATCCAACCTGTCAGAATCTCTCTCATTAGAGTCGCTATTCGATGCAAAGCTGCTGCCTGTATGATACACCCACACAGGCAAAACACAAAATGAAGCAATGCCAAAGGTATATTGATAGCATAGCACCTTCACAGCACATCCACCCAAAATTACGCCAGACGCTGCCGAGTCTTAATTCCTGCACAGACCTCTCCCAAATTGAGTGCATCCATTAATATGTGGAGCCCATTAATGTGTCCTATTTTCCTGTATTTACCAACCAAATATTAAAAAAAAGTGGGTCTCTGTAACAGTCTGACCCATTTTGAGAGTCCAGTGAAGCCAAACTGACTTTTATTTCTTAGAAAAAAAATAAAAATTGTGCTTAAATATAAAGCAACCAGTTGTAGCATTGCAGGATTAGTTGGATGAATCCTTCAGCGGATATAATCAGCTTAATGGCAACAAAGATCACTGCAGTTAGTACAGCTGTGACACTCAGAAGCATTTCACCAAAGGGGAAGGTTTGCACGATGCTGGAGCAGTCCCTTTTATTTCCAGCCTTTTTTCCTCTCTCTGTGCAGTCAACATCCCCATCAGCTCCATTAGCATGAAAGAATTAAGGAGGCAAATGGGTAGGGTGGAGCAATTTACGTCTGTGGGTCAGAGTACTTACACAGCGTCATATAATTCAATTAAATGGACAAATAAAGTGGTGCTAGTTGTTTTCCAAACTCAGGTTAATTTTAACTTAATTCCCATGCTGCTGTGGGCTAAAGGGCTGCCTGCTGTCTGAGGCTGCCTGATACACGGCTAAATGACCAGCTACCTATTATGGAAAGTAATGCTGTAAGAGTCCTCCTGTTCTCAGTCTTAGGATACTAAGAGTATCCTTATTTTCCCACAGCAAAAAGAGACTGAAAGTAAAGACTTGATTCCCCAAATTACAACTCTATTTGCAGTGGCAAATCCATTGCTTTATATTATACCTTTTCTCACTGTTAAACTGAAAAAAAAAGAAAAAAATACAGTAGAACATAATAGATGTAAGGGGATTTTAGTCTGCCCTGTAAGAAATTAAGAAACACTATTTTCTAGGCTTCTTAAATGAAAACTTTCACCATTGAATCCAGTGATCCACCTCTCACATATAGTATTAACACACACAAAAATAAGCAACTAAATCCCAATCTATTCACCACCAACTGTTCTGTTTCCAGGTTTTGCTTCCTTCAGGAAAAATCCTGTGAGATGCAGGTGAATGCGCTAATAACTGAGAACAGCTGAGGATAAATACAGAAGACCTACAAATCTGTAACCTGGAGGAAACTAATGGAGAGATACGGCAAAATTGCAAACTCCTTGGAAACAAGCCATTTGCTTGTAGAGCTTGTTAAGGTTTTCTGCTCTCCGAGCTGGTAAAACTCAAGCCTGTGCAGTTGTGCTTTGGAACAAGACCTCTGAAGAATTAACTTCTGTTTGCAGAATAAACACCTTTGCAGTAATTAACGTTTTGAAGCCTTTAAAATAAATCAGTGCTTGAAGATCCAATGCACTTTCCAGAAGTAATACAAGTGTGCCTCATTTTCCTCAGCCAAAACTTCCTTTGCCTTCTCCAAAACGTCAGTTCAACACCCTGCTGTCACTCTCCCCACCAGAAATACTTGCATTTCAGCAGTTCTGCATGGATATAATTTGTAAAGTGCTAGGCAAATAAGCACACTCTGAAATGGGAAACCTTATTGACAGACTACCTGGCACTAAGCTTTCAAACCCACCAGGAACGTCAGTAGGCCAGATTTGCACATGTCAAGTCCATCACCTTAGGAGGCTTTCAAAGTTTTGCTTTTTGTGGCTCTACAAAACACATCTCTGGAGCCATTATATGAATTAGTTGGAAAGGGGTAGGGGGGAAGGAGGAGCAGTTAAGAACAGCAATACACCCCTGTGAGGACATTTAGAAGCATCTGGCTCAGAGATATTAAGAAAGGAAAGAAAAATTAATCATGCCGGCTGGGAAAAAAAACCTGGCATCAGCACAGCCACCTTGTCATAAGGCAGATATTAATAATGTGAACCTCCAGGGAACACTCAGACATCTGAAAGATCCACTTGTTGGCTATCGCAGAGCAGGCAGGTTTAACTGATGCCTCTTTGAAACCTTCTGAATCTTACCGCTTAGGAATTTTTTGCAGCAAAATGAAACCCTCAGTGCTGAAGATCAGATATTTACTGCAGTTCTCGCTTTTTCCTAGATGGTATCGAAGAAAGTGTACAAGGGAGGGCAACACACCTTGCTGCTTATAATCATGTGCTATTGTCTGCAGCAGAATGGAGCAATGCCCAGTAAATGGGTGCAAAAATATCAGATGCTGAAGCTGTGGATATCAGATAATCAGGATGCCAGGAAAAGGAAGACAAAAGGATTCATTCCTGGGGATACCTAGGCACCTCACTCCAACAGACCTTGACAGCGGGAGGCCCGATCAGGCATTAGCCACGTCACCTTTTGTAGACCTGTAGCTTAGCTGCCCAGTAGTTGCGAGGGGCACACAGGAGAAATGGAGGTGAAAACTGGTTGAGTATTTTAAAAAGAGAAGAAGCAAAAAGGATCTTGCTGGAACAGACGACAATGGGAAAAAACATACCTGGCCAAGACACCGCAATGGGGGTATGTCCTGATACTGCACCTCAAATATAACTCCTCCAGTTTAGAGTAAGACGTAAAGCTGTGGCAACAACAATAACTAGAACTCACATTCTGAAGATAATTTATTTAGCCAACAAAACAGGGCAAAAACCCTCCTTTTTTTCTACCTTGTTACTTCTACAGAGCTGCAGCAATCTTTCCTGCCTAATGCACTGAAAGTGAACACAATAAAGGAACCACTAACCCACTTGCACTCGGGAACTGAGGAGTGTTGCTAAAAGCACACCAGATGCCCCCAACATAATCTTAGACGTATTTTCTGATTTCTTGGACCATCTGTGACTAACTACAACTCCGGACTCACAGGACACACTGCTGACTCACTGAAGCGTAGCACAAGCTATAAACTAAGTGTCTCAAAGACAAGATGATGATTTGAATGTATATACACTATTTGATGATGCAGGAGATGCTACCATAGGAGCTAACAAGCAGTCACATCAAACAAGATGGACTGTGATTGGCAAATCTAGACAGACAACTCCCCAGTTAGGGAATATTGCTCATATATTCTCAGTTTAGAAACAGCAAACTCCTATGTTTAAGTGGAAGATGACATCCTGGAGACCAGCGCTGTGCCAGGTGTTTTCAGTAGCTAGGCACAAGGTTGAAAGCATCATCCCTCCAGAAATGCAGTGCTACCATTAGTGCCACTGTCTGCTTAAATCAGAAACAACTTTGCAGCTGGATCACTGTTTTTAAATCTCCCTATCCCAACAGGAAACATTTTCTGCAGTGGGTAAGGCTGTGATACATTCCTATGCAAACTGAACAATTTTCCTCTGTGAAGTCTCCCATTTCTTCCCCATTTCTGAATTTATCTCCCAATGGACTTGATAAAAAGCAACACTTCCACTTTGGTTTTTTTTTAACTGATACCAGAAAGGGACACATTCAGCCCTAAGACACATGCCAATAGAAGTCCCACTGACTTAAGAAGGGAATTCACATCCTTCATCAGAGGTCCTTTAGATCCTCAGTAAGACTACTCCTGCCATGACCCTCTGTGTCACTGCTGCCTGGCATTGCTTGGGGAAGCAACGAGCCAAGAATACAATTTTTCTGCTGATCTCTGTTTTGTTCTCTTACTTCCCTTTGCTCAACAGTTCCATTTGTGCTACCTGTTGCACTGCATCTGATGCCAAGATGATCTCTTTGGGAAAGGGATGGTCTTTGCTCTTGCTGATGCCTTGACTGGCATTTCTACTAGCTACAACAGACAAAGTAAGGTAGAAGAGCTCAAGGCAAAATTAAACCTGCCATTATCTATGAGCCAGTTTACATTTCTGCCTTGCTCGGTGCATAGAAAGGCACCACAGTTACATTCACTGCTCATATACATCTGAGGAGAGAACTGAGCAGATCAGTGAAAACTTGTGTTTTTAATAAATGTTTTAGAAGCTCAAAATGATTTTTGTTTACTCAGGTTGGGCCTTCCTTTCCCCCAGGCAAAACAAAACATAATACTTTCTCTATCATTTTGTAGTTATTCTTAGGTAAATTCAGAGAGCTGTTTCAGATAATAATTTACATGTGCACAAGAGGAATGCTTGAGCTGACAGACAAAAAAAATCACAGAATCATAGAATTGTTTAGGTTGGAAAAGACCTTTAAGATCATCAAGTCCAACCATTAAACTAGCAAAGCCAAGTCTACCACTAAACCATGTCCCTAAGTGCCACATCTACATGTCTTTTAATACATGAGTCCAGGGATGGTGACAGCCTGTTCCAATGCTTGACAACCCTTTCGGTGAAGAAATTTTTCCTAATATCCAATCTAAACTTCCCCTGGTGCAACCTGAGGCCATTTCCTCTTGTCCTATCACTTGTTACTTGGGAGAGGAGACCAACACCCACCTCACTACAACCCCCTTTCAGGTAGCTGTAGAGAGCAATAAGGTCTCCCCTCAGCCTCCTCTTCTCCAGGCTAAACAACCCCAGCTCCCTCAGCTGCTCCTCAAAAGACTTGTTCTCCAGACCCTTCACCAGCTTTGTTGCCCTTCTCTGGACACGCTCCAGCACCTCAATGTCCTTCTTGTACTGAGGGGCCCAGAACTGAACACGGTATTCGAGGTGTGGCCTCACTAGTGCTGAGTACAGGGGCATGATCACCTCCCTGCTCCTGCTGGCCACACTATTCCTGATACAAGCCAGGATGCTGGTGGCTGCCTTGGCCACCTGGGCACACTGCTGGTTCATACTCAGCCTGCTGTCAACCAACACCCTCAGGTCCTTCTCTGCCAGGCAGCTTTCCAGCCACTCTTCCCCAAGCCTGTAGTGTTGCATGGGGTTGTTGTGACCCAAGTGCATGACCTGATGACACTTGGCCTTGTTGAACCTCACAGAATTCCCCTCGGCCCATTGATCCAGCCTGTCCAGATCTCTCTGCAGAGCCTTCCTACCCTCGAGCAGATCAACACTCCCGCACAACTTGGTGTCACTACAAACTGACTGAAAGTGTGCTTGATCCCCTCATCCAGGTCTTTATCAAAGATATTAAACAGAACCAGACCCAAAACTGAGCCCTGGGGAACACCACTTGTGACCAGTCATCAAGTGGATTTAGCTCTGTTCACCACAACTCTTTGGGCCTGGCCATCCAGCCAGTGTTTTACCCAACGAAGAGTACACCTGTCCAAGCCATGAGCAGCCACTTTGTCCAGGAGAATGCTGTGGGAAATGTTATTAAAAGCTTTACTAAAGTCTAGGTAGACAATATCCACAGCCTTTCCCTCATCCACTAAGTGGGTGACCTTGTCATAGAAGGAGATCAGGTTAGTTAAGCAGGACCTGCCTTTCCTAAACTCATGCTGACTGGGCCTGATCACCTGGTTGCCCTGTACATGCCGCATGATGGCTCTCAAGGTGATCTGCTCCATAACCTTCCCCAGCACCGAGGTCAGACTGACAGGCCTGTAGATCCCTGATCCTCCTTCCAGCCCTTCTTGTAGAGGGGCGCCACATTTGCTAGCCTCCAGTCAACTGGGACCTCCCCAGTTAGCCAGGACTGCTGATAAATGACGGCATGCAGCTTCGCGAGCACTTCTACGAATTCCTTTAGTACTCTTGGGTGGATCCCATCCGGCCCCACAGACTTGTGTGTGTCTAGGTGGTGTAGCAGGTCACTAACCATTTCCCCTTGGATTATGGGGGCTCCGTTCTGCTCCCTGCCCTGTCTTCCAGCTGAGGGGGCTGGGTACCCAGAGAACAATTGGTCTTACTATTGAAGACTGAGGCAAAGAAGGCATTAAGCACCTCAGCCTTTTCCTCATCCTTTGTCACTATGTTTCCCATGCATCCAAATGATGATCTGAAACAGGTCTACATAAAT
This sequence comes from Phalacrocorax aristotelis, assembly GCF_949628215.1. NCBI lineage: Eukaryota > Metazoa > Chordata > Aves > Suliformes > Phalacrocoracidae > Phalacrocorax > Phalacrocorax aristotelis. Next base: position 32,347,625 of record NC_134281.1, read on the forward strand.
AGTTTATATCATCTTCAATTTTAGACTCGACACACATTTATAATCTGTCTTTACATTGCGGTTTACCCCAAGTGACTGGGCTCCTATGGCTCAGCAAGTTATTTCTTACCAGGTGATGAGTGCAAACTGACCACATCCATGCTTAACCTTTCCATCTGAGAACTAAAATTGATAATTTCAAGTCACCATAGCTCTAAGTTTTTCTGCTGCTGTGAAACATCTAGATCGAAACTGCCTTCACCGTTTAAATTAACCTCTTTTACTTTGCAATTAGGACTGGAGGTGAGGGTTTATATGATCACTTCCCATCATTCAAAAAACAAGCACTTCGTTATTAAGCTATGAAAAATTGATCATTTGCAGTTGCTGAGCCATATCTTTACAGATCTCTTCTGAGTTTGACCACTGGAATTTAAAGTGCAATGCTCAATTTCATACCACTTCAGAAGCCAAATTACCATGTAATCTGTGAGCACCACTTGAAAATATCCTGACAATAGCACCTGGAATAGGGCATCACAGAGAAGGTAACCAGGCAGCTTTTGCAGACTTGGCTTCTGACTCAGACTTCATCGGCACAGTCTGAACATGATTAAAACTTGAGTTTAAAAAAAAAAAAAAAAAGAAAAAGAAGAAAAAAGAGTAAATTGAAATTTCCTGCACACAGGTAACCCTGCCTCTGTCCAAGTCCAAGCACGTGTCTAGGTTTCTCTGTAGCACATTCCAGCCTACTCCCATCTGAAATATTTCTCGTCTTCCTTCTGTACTGGAAAAAGTCAACCAGTCAAAACTCCTTCTTTACTGTTTTGTTCATTAATCACTATCTTGCTTTGAGGGCCATGCTGAAAGGGAGACATTTCTCATCCCATCACCAAGTCCGGGAGGAAAATGTCTACAGAGCTGGTGCTTTCCTCCTCTCTCCCAGCATCTCACACAGACACAAAGCTCATCACTAACCATGCCCAGCCTCTCCATCAGCAGCAGGGACGTGCAGGGTTTTCTCCAGCGTGCAGCTGCACAGCAGGTTGGCCTCAGCAGAGCTGCTGCCTGGAGGTACGGCCATCTCCAGCCACTTGGCTCCATCTCTGTGCAGCCCCTCACCATGGCTCCACTGCACAGCCATGGCTGGCCGGGGCTCATGCATGCGATGAACCAGACCTCCAAAACAGTTCTGGATAAAAATTACTTTTAATCCTATTCCCATTCCTTTCCCCTGCCTCACAAAAATACTGCCGGATGTACAGTAAAGGAAGGAAATATCACCGTGAAAAAAAGATTAATTAAAAGAAATTTGCAAACCATTGTGTTAGAGCATCTCATTTAGAGCAGCCACTTTTTATCTGTAGGGCAAGTAATTGCAGCACTATCGCAGGAGTAGCATCATGCATCAGAGAAGGTGACAACATTTTTAGGGGTATTTATTGTAAGCATACTAAATTCAAGACTGTACCCTGCAAATTAATTTTCAAGGGTGACAGAAGTCAGCTGGCTAGAGCTGTTACTGCTAATAGCTAGAAAAGACCTACTTAATCACTTTGCATTTTTATTTGTAGAAGATAAAGAAACATTTCTTTCACTAAGAGTTTCATGCCTGTTTCATCTCATTTTATCTGGACAGCAAGATCTGTTTAATTTCATTTGATCAGTTTTCTAAGGATCTTAGAACTACCATATTTTTATAATCTTGTTATATCCATGAGATAAAAAACGATTATTTGCCCCACCACTTCCCAAATGGGAAACCAAGGCAGAAAGAAATCAAGTGACTTGTTCAAGGTCATGCCGGGATTCTGTAGCAAAACTGGAGAATTAGAAACCTGAACTTGATTCTGAAAATAGCCATAAAGGGAATTTCCCCACCGAATCAACAGGGATTCCACAGATCTGGATATCTACCGCTATGTTTTAATAACATACATAACTGTGGATAACCCACCTCTGAATGGACAGATCCTGTTATTTCTCTCAGGGCTTTTTTTCAAAATCCCCATAAATTCTCTCTCATAAACAAAAGTAACCTACCCCCACTACCAGATGGGGGGAACCTGAAATTTAGCAAAAGCACTTGAAAGTGTATCAATTGCTGGTTCTGAAAATTTCAAATAGGTCTGCATCACAGGTGTGTGTCTATTAAGAGAAAAAAACCCAAAGGTAATATTAATATTTTAATTTTTTTCTCCTGAACCTTAGCAGAACCGTAATGCAAGTTAAAGGGAAATATCCATCTCAGAGTTCTGTGCATTCAGGACATGCGTTGCTCACATTTTACTGTTAAGTAGTGAATTGTTCAGCACTGTGGTACGTCTGGATTTTTGTATTAGCTTTTATATGAACACAAAATAAATTACTCAACCCCCCTCTCCCCCCAACGACAGGGAAAATGATAGTTGCCAATGCAATTTTGTTTGCAACTGTAAGCATTTTACAGCCTTGGGAACTCTATTTTGCTCTTGTCCAGGCTGGGCAGGAACGAAGCAGGAGCACGCAAACAACACAACAGAAATGTGGAGAGTGAAGCCACCAACTTAAAAGGAGGAGGTTGAGGTTGTGCCATGGATGGGACATGAATGAGGAAAGTAGTATATAGTGTAACAGCAAGTAGCATATAGTAACAGTAGTATATAATAATACCAAGTATATATAGATACCGAACAGCTGCCTTGTTCACTTGATTCTGTCCATGTGAAGCAAACATCCTGCAGTGGAAAATGAGAGGTGTTTTCCAAAGACAGTTTCAAAGAGGTGTGAGGGTAGAGCAACCATTTATATGCACAGAAATATCAACAGTTGCTCATTACATTAAAACCTGAAAACTAACCAGACACGTCATTTGACCTAGACCTCTAAACCTGAAGAGTGGAGCTCATGAGATCTAAACATTTTTGGCAAGCTGGACATTAACTGATGCCTTAGATTTATGCAGTGTTAATGGGAGGAGCAGGTATGTCAAACTAAGTCACTGGCTGCATCCAAGCTGCGGTTTCCATCTCTCTTCCAAGCTGTGTTGAAGTACATTGGCAGAACAACATCCACCAGGGATGTATCGAATGCTGACCACAGCAGTATTTGTCCTCTGCAAAGAGGATATGAGCAGAACAGTCAAATCTGCATAAACAGCGCATTAATAACAGACTGGGTGAAGATTGCATTTTAATATTGAACTCCAGCTGAAGTACCTACTTATTTCAAAGTTCAGAAAAGCTTCTTTGGTTGCTAGTATTGACAAATATTTCAGTACCCACTGCTATGGAAGGCTGTGTGTATAATGCAATGCCACAGGTCTCAGGCTAGGACCTCATGCTTCTTCCCCTGGCCTAGGAGTTAGGGGATCAGTGTTGTAGTCAACAGTCAAAGTCATACCACTGAGTGTCCATACCCAGGATAACGGCTTGGGAAACCAGCCATTACTAGCACATACGAACTCCTACAAACATAGAGAACATTTTGAGGTTAGAGCAGAGACACTGACTGCTTTTCTGAAGAACAGGCAAGACCACATCTGCCTCTGCTGATTTGTCTCACACTACAAATCTACCTTAATGATTATTCACACTTCCCTCTTTCAACCTTCCTCTCTCCCCTTTATGTAAACATACTATAAATACAGATTTGGCATAAAGCCCATCAATCTACTGCTCAGCTTCCCCCAGTCCTAAATGTCGTTCTCTGGACAAGCTGTGATTTAGCTCCAAGTTCCTGTAAGCCTGAGCGGCTTCTTCCAACCTCCATCAGCACTAATGTGACACATACCCTTGTGTTACCGACGAGAGACCCGTACCTTGAGAAACCAAATCCAGCATGACTCACGTGGACTTCTTTATGGGCATCTTTCTGTGGCTCCCACGAGCCTTTTACAGGTTCTTCGGGGTTTTGGAGGGAACACTGACAAAAGTCACCTTACACTGTACATGCCATAGGACTTTGCCCTGAACAAGACCAAGACCTCTGGCCAGTGTCAGATAATCCGTCACTATAAGCTACTTGTATCCAAGCCAGATATTTATTGCTATTGATCTGCCTGGTCCCAGCGAAAGACTTTTGTTCTCCCAACCCGGGACTTTGACCTCAATTAAGTTATGAATTTCAATCCGATAGACTGTTCCACTTACCCTGCTGCTCTCCCTGACTGGATTAATTAGAATTAGCTAGGCTGGGAGTCACCCCGAGCGCCTCATGGATCATGTTATTTTAATAATAAATAAAGAGACGGCAGCAGCATACAAGGAAGGATTTTGAAAGATTGTTCATCCAAGAGCATCATTCAGAACCTGCCAATACTAATTTCTCTGAGTTTGATTACCTCATTTACTTCTTTTTATTTCTATTCATTAATTGAGTTTTATCCCCCATTACTTCAGCTCCCCAAATGTGCTCTTCCTATAAAGGAACCAGACACACACTTTGCTGTTACAAAGTTTTATTACGGCAGCTCATCAGAAGTATAGTTAGCAGGAATGGAATAGTCATTAAGTATTTAATAATCTAATAGTGCTGAGAAAATACATATATAATGGGGGAGGGGGAAAGGAAAGGGACAAGGCAACCCTGTCTATTGCCATAAAGCGTGCACTGAGGGCTCTTTATACAGATAGTTAATTGGCTGGTGGACAAAACTGAGCATCTTCAAGAAGGTAACATCTAACACTGGAGAAAATGCATATATCCATTAGGATATTTTCTGACATCACAATAATGCCTTTGGAACGAGCCTAAAATGAGTTGAATACCAAAGAAATTTGATTGGCAAGGGGAAGTTTCTGAACTAGTGAGTCGGAGCCTGATAGCTACATTATCCTTATTACTTCTCTTTCCCTATGAAAGCAATTACATACTTGAAGATGTCAGGTTGCCCAGGACTGTACTGAAATGGATTGTCTCGGCCAGCCATGTCACAGACATACTAAGGAGTTATTGACCCATAAATGAACACTTATTTGTCACGCTCATTTTAATGTTTAATTGTCTGGAACCAGAGAAACGGATTTAGATGATGGAAGTTTACCAATACTTCCAACACTGGCATTCAGCTTGCAGATAGCCAACTCCTACCTAACCTGAGAACAAACACAGCAGACAACTTCAACACACCTTCCACCTTCATCTCAGTTCTGGCCTTCATTTTAAGCCTGTCCTGAAAGGGTTTCTTATATTTGTTCCAGCCAAGCTGAGCCTTGTCGTAAAAGGGGGAAAGACCCATTTCAACACAAGATGTCTAAGTTTGAACAGCCAATTGGTCTGTTAGATAAACTAGAAGGTTACTCCAGGGTAGGTTTTACTTGTTTTATTGCAAAAGGGAGCAACTGAGCAGGGAGGATGGCACCAGCCTTTGTTTTCCTACACAGTCAAGCACCACCGAGACCTCTCCTACCCCTCACCAGAGGGGATTCCGTTTCACCTGTATTTCCAAAGGCCTTTTGATACATCCTCTCACCAAAGGCTATTAAATTATACTGTCATAGAGCAAGAGGGAAGGTCTTTGCACTGCTTGATAACTGATTACAAAAATAAAGATTGAATAGGAATAAATGCCCAGTTCACACAATTGCTGGTGATCTCTGAAGTCTCTGAGGGATCTTTGCAAGGGCTTGGGTTGTTCAACCCATACAAATGAAGAGGGTAAGCAGGCTGAGAATGAAGCATCCAAGTCTGTTAATCCAAAAGCTGACTGTAAAATGCTACAAAACGATCTCAGAGTGACAGGGTAAAAAAACTGCAGATGAAATTCAGCACTAATAAACACCAAGTAATGCACATGTGGAGAAACAATCTTTAGTCTTAATCCACAGCGATGGGCTGCGAACCAGCTATTACCTCTGCAGAAACAGATCATGAGTTAAAACAGACAGCTCTATTATAACACCAGCTCAGTATTCAATGGTAGTTCATAAAAGACAAACAACAAGGAGTCATTTGAAAAAAAAAAAAAAAGAGGAAATCAGGAAACTTCATTGTATTGCTTCATTAAACCTCATATTGCACTTACAGCTTGGGCACTGAGAGAAGTGCTACTCCCTTCATGTGAAAGGAAATAAGGAAGAACTAAGACTGATTCAAAGGGTGACAAGAAGGAGCGAAGTTACCAAGCTGCTTCCAAATGGGGTAGGATTAAATAGATTAAAATCCTCAGTCTGAAAAAGAAGTGATCAAGCAGAATCGAGGAGGCCAATAAAGTCAAAAGAAGGACAGAGAAGGTAACTGGGGGAACAATTACTGTTTCTCATTACACAAGAATGATGGGCTCTCACATGAAATGATCGTGGCAAGCGCAAAGCAAATGCACAGTTAAACTGCAGAACTCCCACTGGCATAAAAGGTTGGGAATCCAAGAGGGATGAGAGAAATTTATCAAAGAAAAATCCAGGAGCGCAAAGATAATACCAATGGTTCAGGAAGCCTCCAAGCCACAGACTCTGGGAAAATAGATGAAATTACCACTATATGCTTACCCTACTCTGTCCCCTCAGCATTCACTCTTCCCTGCCGCTGGAGACATGATACGGAGCTAGAAAGACTCCTGCACTAAAAGCTATTCTCATGGATGCAGATGTAAGATGTACAAGTTGAGAGACAGGAACCTCCTAAATTAGCTTTGCCATTTTGAGTGCCATTTTACCTCTTATAATCCACGGAGCCAAGAAACAGCTATGATCAGCCACAAAAATGATCCAAGGGTTGGAGCACCTCTCCTATTAAGACAGGCTGAGAGGGTTGAGGTTGTTCAGCCTGGAGAAGAGAAGGCTGTGTGGAGACCTTATTGCGGCCTTCCAGTGCTTAAAGGGGGGACTATAGGAAGGAAGGGGACAATCTCTTTAGCAAGGACTGTTGTGACAGGACAAGTGGTAATGGTTTTAAACTAAAGGAGGGTAGATTTAGACTGGATATAAGAAAAAAATTTTTTACTATGAGGGTGGTAAAACCCTGGAACAGGTTGCCCGGAGAGGTTGTAGAGGCCCCATCCCTAGAAACATTCCAGGTCAGGCTGGATGCGGCTCTGAGCAACCTGGTCTAGTTGAAGATGTCCCTACTCACTGCAGGGGAATGGACTAGATGACCCTTCCAACCCAAAGCATTCTATAAATCTATGATCACCAAAAATCTTATTTAAAATCTAAACAAAATAAGCATAAAGAGTTATTCCCCAACATCTAAGTGTTAGAACAATTTTATTTAGGATAACTAACAAAAGTACTTTGCACCAAAGACTGCAAATTCAAGATGCCCCAATGCTGCACTCAGAACTAGTTTTCTGTTGGGTTTTGTTGTGTGTGCGGGTTTTTTTAGTTTTGTTTTTTAGAGCAAACTGGAAGAGACAACTGCCAACAACAGATGAATACAAAATTCCATTTGGAAAGTAAAACCAGACTTTCTCATATTGAAAAGTCCTCAGGGAAAAGGTGAGTGGCAGAATTTAACTCCTCCAAAACAAGGAAAGCTTTTTCAAGAGGCTGAACACAAAAAAATAAATATGTTCTAGGAACCATCTCTCCTGAGCAAAGATTGCTTGACAAAGGTTGTTCCTCTGGCAGGGAGAGGTGACACCAAGGTTATAGGAAATGAAGCAAGGCTAGAGACCATTCCTATGGTGATGTGCTCACCTGAAAAACCAGCTGGGCTGCCAGTGGTATCCTGTTTGTGCAGTTAACCAAACACCTTAATGAGGGGCTAAAGCATTTCCAACAATGACTTCAGAAATGACAAGTGTTTTAACACATGCTTATTTCAAAGATGACCCCAAGACCAAGAGACAAAGGGGCATGGGACCATCCCATGTCCTCGGAGGGAGACATTCGAGGTAAGGCTCTTTCCTGCCTCTTCAAAGACACATAAAGAGAGTAGGGAGTAAGATACCTGTTTCTCCTCTGCACCAGAACACAAGACAGCACCGTGGTGCCACCTGCACTGACCTCAAAGCTCACTGCTGCTGGCCTCTGTCTGGTATTGGCAGAGATTGCAGCCACTACACCACAAAACAGCTGTGCTGGTCAGGCATGGAAACAGGCACAAGGCTCCCTGATGCAGAGGGTGGTCACACTCCCTGAGCTAGAACTATGTGCCTACTGCCAGACTGCATTCCTCCTGCACCAGCACTGGCCACGGAAAGTGCCTCCCTCTGCACAACACAGCCCTCAGTACAAGGTGGTGCCCATAAGCCATGCAATCCCACAGCAATCTGCTAAAATGTGCTGCTGCCCTTGGTCCCCAGCTTTAAATCCTGCATTTTGATTACCTTGAAAGCAGCTTTAGATTTTGAGGGTGAAGTAACAGAAACCACTGCTTGTTTCTTCAGGACCAGCTCCTGGATTTCACTTTTCAAACACTGGTTTTGCAGGTAGAGGTTGAAAGGACCGTGTGGACCCTCAAATCACAGCTGGAACAACACAGAAACCTGCAGTTGCTTTCTCGGCTGGGAAGCCTGCTTTGCAGGCAACGCTGCACACTTACTGCCCGAGCAAGGGTGCCAACCACCTTGCTGCACCAGCAATGAAGCAATGATTCATATGTCTACAGGGAGCAGAAGAAACAAAGACTGTACATGTCAAGCTGGAAGATGGGAAGAAACAATGCAAAAAAGCCCAGCCTGCAGAAGCAGAAGGAAACACCTCATCTGTACAACCTACAGTTCGTGTTGATGAGGCTTGAGGTGTCTTCAGAAGCTGAAGAAACCAGGGATAAATCTCTGCATCTCCCAGCATATATTTAGAGCTGCAAATATTTTGCAAATGTTTCTGCTGAAAGGGACATTTCTCCCTGTAGGTAAAATCAGCATCTGCTGAGTGGTGACCATTTAACATTCAACCTGCTGCCAATCTACATTCCACAGAAAGACCCGCAGGAGAGACATGGAGCTGTGCCACTTCTAATAACTGTGTGACTGGCACCATGTCAATGCTTTAATGTAGAAAGCTACCCTCTGTCACTAAGCAGATCTCCTCTTTCTTTTGGCTAATGGCTTTCACACCCATTGGCAACAACGTCAAGACTGAAGGGGTATGAGCCTGCAGAGTCTTCTGAGATCTGCTTGGCAAAGCTGATTACAGAAATATTGAGACAGGGAATTGGGGGGGGGGGGTATAAGGAAAGAAGAAAACTATTGTGGTTAATAATTCTGCTCTCATTGCTTTGCTTTTCATCTTTGTGTAGTGTCCTCATCCATTTGCCACTGCACCTTCCTACTGCAGCAATGGTCAATTCAGCAGTACCTGCGACATTCTTTGCTTGCTGTGAGCATAACTATGCCAAACCCTCTGCAGCAGATCCAGGACAGGGCCCCTCTGGGCTTTATGAGCCAAGCTTTTAGTATATTCAGGGGGAAATTTATACTAGGGACGTTAACTGCAAGGGCACAAGGCTCAGGCATTTTCCTTTTTAATCTCGGCCAGGTTTAGAGAATGGTCATAACAGCAGAGTACTTTGGCAGCTGGCACCCTACCTACGAGCTGACCAGCTTGCAGCAAAGTTGGTGAGCTCCATGGGCACACACATATATTCAGTGGGGAGGGCAAAAGCTGTGTAGATACAGACTGTGGCCTTTGGTCCTCGTTCAGAACAGACAAGATGCCCACACTGATTTCCTCAACATCTCCCTACAGATACAGAAAAATGAAGGCATGACCTATATTCAGTGCACAAGGCAGGGAGGGGATGCATATTTGCTGAGACCAGCTTCATTTTTAAATGTCTACACAACACCTCCAACATGAGGTCCATGCAGAGACTGAAACAGTTCATATTCTTTCTGTGAAATCCAAATGAACAAGGCTGAAAATCAAAAAAAACAGGAAGTGACAAGCAGGCCTGACTTTTCCTTGCTGCTTTTTATCCTATGCAGACACAATCCTTTTAGAGTCAGGCAGGAAAACAGAAAAAACATCCAAATAAAACAAAACCAACAGACCACCAATCTTAGCAATCTTCGACATATCCATAATTTCTACTTTATTTTTAGCTAATGGTGGAAATTAGTCTTTGGATAGTTGATAAAAATCAACCTGTCTCTGCTGGGTTAGTACCATGATCTGTGGCCCAGTACTACTTCTAGTACAATTGATTTTCCTTTTTGGCAACCAATAGGCCAGTCAATAATAATGTTGTTTGAGAAGGATTGAGTCATGAGGGAGATGAACCCTCCCTGCCATTTATTATGTTTGTATTGTCTCCATTTGAAAAGATTTTTTCTTTTTTTTTTTTTTTTTTTCCAGTGAGGATGTGAGTGAAGGTATTACAAGGGGACGGCTACTCCACATCCCTATCTCCAGAAGCCCTCTGACTCAGAAGTGTGTTAGCATGCAAACAGAGAGGAGGGAAATATCTGTCTGCTAGAGGTGCGTGGCAGGGGACTGGGAAAAAAGACAAGCTGGGCGGCAACAACACTCCTCCTGGTACTCTATATGTCTTTTAGGGGAGAGAAAAAAAATAAAAAAAAAAAAATACAGCTAACTCAAAATCACTTACTAACAAGCACGACTTCAGACAGCTGTGCAGCCTTGCGTGAATTGGCACCAAAGAATAACCAACTCTCTCTGCAGACAGCACAGACACTAGATGCTTTTCATTGAAACTACTGGTGTATATGAATGAATAAAACAAAATCCACACATACTAGCAACAGATTTCCTAACCTGATGACTTTTTTTTGGTTCTCAAGTTTCCTTCTCAAACCCCTGAGGGTCCATGGGTGACCATAGAGAACTTGGTGACAAGCAGTTTAAAGTCTCAGTACAACGACCTGCACCTTTACTAGGAAAGTGAAGGGTCAGCAAATAAAAACTGAACATCAGTTGTAGCTTTTTCATCCTTGTAGTCATAATTATAGTACAACTTTAGCATACACAAATAATTACCGTAACACTGATAAACTGATTAATAGAACTGCATGATGTAGTTTAAAAATAATTAAATATTTAGATGAAATTTTAACTCAGCTGCTCTACCACATAGATACGTACACAGCCTTTAGTTATCCTGTGTGTCAAGTGATACAGTTTCACTTACAACAATATTTATTTTAAGACTTGTTCACGTGGCCAGATAGGCTTGAAAAGCTTTTTCAGACTAAACTGATCTGTGGTGACCACTCCAGGATAGTTCCCCGCACATTCCCAAGGGCATGCCCTGAATCCACAGATTATTATTTTGGAGTAAAAAGTACCCACAAATGGCACAAAGTGCAGCCACAGCAAGTCCAGAAGGAGAGTGTATGGTCTACTGTTTTGATATTACAAATGAGAGATGCTATTTGTCCTTCCCTCTCTTACTGGACAATTACTGTACCACTATGCCCTTCATCTTTCTTAAAACGGCACTAGTAATTTGTATACCCGCAGTGCTCCCTGTGTAGGATAAGCTATCACGTGGGGCTTTTGCACCAGAGCACAGAATCCTCCTTGTCAAGCGACCTTACTTGCTTTGCTCTTGCAGGAGAAGGTGACCAGACTTAGACCCTGCCCCAAGAGCACTCTTCCCCTTAGTAGCACTGAAGCAGCACATTGTGCCTAAACTTCCCCCTAAATGCACTGAAAGCTGGTTGAGCAGCACGTCACATCCAGGAGCGGAGCCGAGTTCTGCTGTCTCCTCCACACTGGCACTACACCACCAGATACAGCTGAAGGCAAATAAAGTTCCCGACCAGGTCAGCTCGCTGCTCCTGGCACAGGGAGCCGTGAGGATGCCATGGCACAGCCGCAGAGGAGCGCGGAGCTGGGGTGTGATTCTGCACAGTTTGCATTCAGTGCCTCCCCTGTCCCCAGAAAACCTTTCCAAGGCCAGAGAAAACACTGCAAGAATAAACTCTCCCCATAGGGGAACAAGGTTTTCCTTTGTCACTCATCCTCTGCAAGGAAAACTTAGTCATGTCTTTGTGTATTTTAAAGCTGGAAATGGATATTACAATCATATGGCGGAGCTCCTTCATAGATGCTGTGTTACGAATATGCTCCCTTTCCTTTCACTTCATCACTCAATTAAAAGCCTACATTTTAGGCAAACAGTTCCAGTGGAAGGAGGCTGTTTTCAGACTAAGCCCCAAGCTCTGGGTATTTCCAGCAGAGCTCCAAAATACCATACCACCACCCACTTTGAAATGCCCTCTGGCTCTGAAGATTTAGGTAATTCAATTACACAAATGCCCCTTTTCAGCAAAGTAGAGAAGCCTGTAGCCTTTCTGTATCCCCTTGCCCATGGCAATTGCTTACCACCTCTTTTCAAATGCGCTATTAGAGCTAATTATGAACAATCAGAGAACTCAATGGCCGCAGCTTTTCAGTGACATTAGTGAACCACCCTTTTGAAACTGCAGTACCGCTGTTCAAAACAAAAAGCACAGGCCCGCTGGACCACTGCAGTCCAGGAGCGCGTGGTTATTCCCAGAATTAAAGTGGTTTAGAGCATGCTACAGGAATAAGCAGAGCCAGGTGACCTCTCCTCTTGCTCCCAAGCTGTCTGGTTATCAACAAAAAGCAGTAAATTGGCTCTTGCAGAGCCTCTTGATCCAGAGGCTGCAAGTACTTTGACAATAGATAGTACAAAGATAACTAAAATAAGGCAGCAAAAAGTCACTAAGGCATATCTACAGGCCCCATGAACTGGGATGACTTGCTCCAGGTCACCTAGCAGAGCACCACCCTCACCAACTGCTTAAGGCAGCTAAATCCTTTAGCACACTCCAAGACAGCCAAGATGGAAGAGCATTTATTAAAAAGGTAATGGAAGACAGCATAAATCTGTCATGCTATTTGACTATTTAGAAGCATACTAAAACACAGGCAATTTAGAAAAAAAAATTGGTCTATAACATTTCTCTCCTTCCCTACCTGCTCATATCCCTCATAATCCCTAATTTATTCTTGATCTCTTATGCTGCCTGCATGTAGATACTGCTGCAAAACGGAACGAGATGGAAAAACACCTGAAGACCCGAGTGGTGGCTGGAAATCGCAGAGGCTGCTTGCACACTGGGCTCTGGCAGAGATGCCGCGTGCAGCCTGCAAACGGAACCTCTACCGAGAGCACATCACTCTGAAATAACAGTGCCACTGATTCAAGTCACCAGAGATTCCTTTACACTTAACCCACCATTCTTTATAGCCTACGCATTAACTGATACTGCATTTGGTAATGTATAATAGCAGGCACTGTGGTGTTTATGGCCTGTGAGGCAGCAGAGTTTTTCCCTCTCCTTTTTTCTTCTGGTTGCTCTTAAAATTCCTTCTGCTCTTGCTTTGGATGTGAATTCTTACAGGGTAAAGGTTAAAATAAAAAAAAAAGAGAAATAAACATTATGTCACAAAGTCTTGAAATGTTATTGCAATTTATATATGGCTGAGAATAAAAATGTGCCTGCCTTCTCTGAGAGCACACCTACGTGTGAACAGAGACCTTTATAAAAAATTCTCCTTTATTACCTTGGTAGGTAAAAAAAAAAAAACAACCAAAGATTGATTTTCTTTTTATGGCTATTATTAACCTTTTGTTACTGGCCAAAAATAATCTGGTTAGAAAATGTGCAATACATCAAAAAGAAAAAAAAGAGAAGAAGAATTTAACAGAAAATTAATGTTCAGGGAAAAAAATACCATGACTCCCTTCAGCCTTTTCTTCTAAGAGTCAGACTTTACCTCCAGAGAAATGAGACAAGCATCAAAGAGAAGTGACTTTTCAGACTGCTGTGGCAGTACAGCATCCCAGACAAAACCATCTCCTGGGCTGCCAGGGCGAAGGGCACGGGCAGGTGTCTGCTCCGACTCCTCCCCAGTTTCATTGCAAAGCTGTTCCCATAGGTATCTGACATGTCACTCACCAGCTCTGACTGAAAGGTGACGGTCTAGTCTGACAGTGGGGCACACAGAGCCCCCCATTTGTACTGGCTCCACTGTCCCTCTTCCACGTAAGGAAAAACTCCTACAAAATCCATTACAACTGAAACCCCAAAGGTCTACTCATGAAGATACGTTTCTCACCAGCTACTGTGGAGCCGTGCTTCCTAATATCCATCTCACCAGCAATTCTGCCCAGGCAAGGGCAAGAAAGACTTTTTTTTTTTCACAACTATTTCATGCATGTGTAAATACCAACACAGCGACACGTAGCTTGTTAATGCTACAGGTCTGCTGAGAAGCCTGCAGATTGCAGCTGTACTCAAGGTCCACCTCTAACAAATTCCTGAAGCATCTATCGCAAGGCTGCTTAAGAGCTCACTGGTCAGAGCTAGCAAATTTGTCAGCAGAGGTGTATCTCTGTCCAAATAGGGCAGGAGTACAAAGCCCATAAGTGTCATGCTAGTAAAGAGCAGTCAATCATAATTTGACAGAAATATGTTGGACAATTATTTCTGAACACAATCGCATTTACACAGGTCAACCCTTAATTACAACAAGCTGAAAAAACTAGGAGCATTGAATCATGAGCACAAGCAGGCTCAAGCTGACTGGAATGAACCACTTGCAAAGCAGTTGTGGACCCAGCACAGTTCACAGCCTGGTCTACTAAGCTACCCTAAAACTGCTCCTAGTTAAGCTCAGACATGTGGGCTGCAAACTGCAGTGGCTAAAAAGCTGCTTTATGTTCAATTAAGTCAAACTGTCCTAGAAACGGTGACCCCCAAGGGTGTGAGGTGGGCATGTGGGGATAAGCCGTTCGACTCTGTCCTCAGTCGGCACTGAGATCCTACTTTAGCTGCCACGTGCCCACCACACTGTGACATAAAGCATCCCTCTGCCCCTGCGGGGTGCTCTGCCAAAACCAGGCATTTATTGGATGCTTTTCTGCTAGGCAAAGTGGGGTTCTCTTTCCATTAGTCCAAAGTTCTGCTGAGATTGTAGTGTTACAAAAAATGCATTGGAGAATGTACTTTTTGTAGGAAGCTACCAAGCACCTCGTATGGAGGAAATCCCTCTTGCCATCAGTACCACGAGTCACATTGGAAGCCACAACCAGGTGATGAAAACACTTTATTGCAGGGAGAAGTTTCAGCAGGAACTGAAAAATGCCCCTTAGGACTACATATTTCATGCAGCCAAATCCTGTTATTTTTCCCAGGTTACCTTTTTTGGATGTTCTTCTCTAGTGATAAGTGCTCTGAGAGAACCTGCTATGGAGTTTTGGAGGAATTTAGTTCCATGCAAAACATTTGGTCAGGAGACTATGTAACACATCGATCAAATTCAACTTTTTATTCCTTTCTTACCTGGCTGTTAACATCAGCAGCGTGCTGTAGCAGTTCTGAAACCAGTTCCTTGTGTCCTCTGTCACATGCCCAGTGGAGCAGAGCCCGGCCCTGCAACACCCAGGAGAAAATTAACAAAGCCAGCAAAAAAAAAAAAAACCCAAACCCACAACGAATCACAGTCTTGCTATGAAGTACTAAGTACCGATAACAAAATTAACACAAACTTTTAAAAAAATATCTACACCAATATGATTATGTAACTTACTGTTGCTCCTGATTTGGACTTACAGAATAACACTAGAAATGTTAAAAGCGACCCATAGTTCAATTTTTCATTAACTTAGCATCGAACCCACAAGCCAGCAAAAATTTAGAGGGGAGAAGCAGCAAAGCATGAAAAGCATGAGCCATGACATGATTTGTTTTCCTATATAGATTTGGGATTTTGACACCTTTTACTTTTCTGGGAGCAACAACTTCAACAGTAAGGGTAAGATTTCAATGCTGCCTAAGTCACTCAAATGCCAAGTCCCAAAAAGCTCATTCCTCTGGCAGGTCCAAAACACTCAAGAGATGGGCTCTGCCTCTGCTGCAATGGAAGATTAAAACTGGCATCTGGGCAGGCATCACCCACGACTGTCCCCCCCTCTCAGCTCTGCAACACCAACTGCTGCTTCTGTGCCCCCAGCCCCTCCCAAGCCTCCGTGGTTTTCTTCCCACCCCCTTTCTACAAGTCTCTGCACACCCGAAGTCTCTCTGCATATCTGCCACCACGGGAGGGGATGCAATGGGTGCCGCTCTGATTCTGGGATAGAACAGCCAAACCTGCGAAAGGTAATGCTTGTTTTTGCAACAGGGTATCACAGCAGAGCTGTGGTACGGTTTCATATGGTTTAACAGCCCTGCACTGAGGCTGGAGTGCTTATCTTATTATAACGCAAAAATGCATTCAAAGCAGTAACAGAGCGCTTTGACAAGCAGCTCTAACATATTTTCTATGAACTACAGAAGACTTAATATATCGGCAACTCCAAAGAGAAAGGTAGCTTGAAGTAGTTTGAGATGGAAGGTTTTCTTCTTTGTTTACTTTGTACACTTAGTAAATTAGACTTACTGTTAGTATCAGTCTCTCCTGATTTAGGGTGGCATGTGGCACGCTTGCAGGGGATTCCTTGGAAATCACCCTGCAGAACACTAAGAAATCATCCCCCAAGCTGTGACACTGTCAGACTGACCTGAGTCTTCCAGTATGCTACACAGAACAGTGGCAGACCTTCACAGATGAAATCAGTTAAATTAGCCCCTGCCTGGTTATAAATCTCTCGACAGAGCAGTGGGGAGCAAGGTGAGCAACTAATTTATCTGCTAATAGGAACTGTGAGCCAAATTTCCCGACCACGGTGCCAAGACAGCAGAAGGGGCAGAAGACACCTGCAACTGAAGCTCACGCTGCTTCTGCTGGATAATCTTGGGCAGGGCAGCAAAGGTAGACCATGATTTTGAGTAAGGAAATGCGATCCCAGACACAAGGCATTAAGGTTTTTAACACACTTTTTGACCCAGCAAGTAATTAATTTTTGTAACACATAATTTTAATGTTACACTAATTAACCTTGAATTAGAATGAATTTTCTGACAATGACTTTCTATAGAAGCACTGATGACATCCACGGGCCATTTAATGATTAATGCTCTTGCACTCAACACCACTATCAAGGTCTAAAAAGGGGAAAGAGTAAAACTTAGAACAATTGGTAAACATAGAAAGCTCTTTAATTCAGGTTTAGCATCCTAAACTAATCTCTGGACCGGTAATTACTTAAGACTTAGGATTTCAGTTGGACAAATACCAACTTTTTTTGTGCCACAGATGTTTATTTCAAAAGAAAGAAACACTATTTGCAATATACACAATAGCAATACAATACTTCATCAGGTGATTTCAGTTTATATATGTGTGGAGGAATAATATTGTCATTAATCAAGTGTAATTATTGTGCAATTACACAACAAAATAAAGGCATTTCTATCCTTTTTATCAAAATTCACGTAACAGATTAGTGGTTATATCATCTTGGTTTGCATTTGTCTCTGGACTAGCTGAATCTCATTTTATTGGTGCTGAACTTGACAGAGACCAATAAAGGAAAACCAACAGTTCGGGAGAGAGGGTGCTACCAATTCTGTCAGCTCAGGGGTACTGCAGCACTGTGCAAGCGGTCCCTTCCCGTGACGCTGGAAGCCTGGTTCTGCTGCAAATGTTGCCTTTTTGAACAAGACAAGAAACTGAAGTCTGATCATCTACAGTCATTAAAAATCTCCTTGTGCTTTTTGCAGGAGTATGGATTTCAAGTCTTAGGCCAATTCCACTTTGGGTAATTACACTCTGCTTACCTATATATTTTATCTGCAATTCTAAATGGATACAATATTTTCCAATTAGTGCCTTAAATGGCCCTGCATTGTAATTGTGCACTATTAAAAAGCTGACACGTTCCACCCAAGAAACGTCTGCATCCTTGCAGCACACTACGCCGTAAACACAGGGTGTAAGGGACTTGGAGACTTTCTATGCAAAAGCACACCATTTGATGTGGAAGTAAAAATACCTGCAGAAGAATCTCAACCTACTTACAGTACAACAAAAAGCATTACTAAGAAACTTGCATTTAAAACAAGATAATATGCACTACTGTTTGCATAGTATCAGGCAAATTAAAAAGATCAGGAGTAAAGACAGCTATACAGCTACAAAGTCCACTTGTTTCCCATGTCTTCCTTAAAACTAACCTTAGCAATAAACCAAACTTGAACGGAATGGACAGTCCAGCTCTGTGTATAGCATGGATATTACCTATGCATGTTGAAAAATCCTTTAGTCTGCACAGCTGCTGCTTTATACGAGCATATAACATGTGCTTGTGTTTAAATAACATGGCACAGATCTTAAGAGCCACAGACTGAGCTTTCCCAAAACACTTCCCATATGACTATTTCATTAAGCAGCAAGAAACTCAAAGCAATGCAAAGAATTTCAGATAGGAAAGCACTGCAGTAGTGAGGTCTTGACCAAATGGAATCAAACATCGAGGTACCCCCTCCATGCAATTCAAACACACAACAGTTGTTGCAGAAGTTACCTGAAAGGATGCATTTTCTCCTGCCTTTGAAGTATTTAATAAAAAAAAGCATAAAAATAGCCCCAGTGCACTAACCCTGCCTCTTAAATCTTCTGTGCTTTGCTTGGATAACTGCTGCCAGCTTGGCCAGCTTCTGCAGCAGTTTCTCAAGTCAACAGCACATCAATTTTGCTCAGCTCCAAGTCACAGGGTGTTCACAAACAAAGCACAGGACAGGGATTTGTCTCAGATATACCGAGTCTCAGCAGACAAACGGATGGGAATGATTTTCACATCAATTAACCAGTGCAGAGAAAGAGGAGAACAAAGCCAAACTGAATGGACGTGCTACAATATTAAGCTATACCTCTAGGCACGATGTTTGCAGCTCTAATGGCTGTATAGCAATGAGAGCCACTCTAACTTGTGTCAAGTGTTTTATTATCGGTAATTAAGAGGAGATATATATAACAGCTGCATCCCCCTGTGATAACAAGAACAGTGAACGGAAGGGCTGTTGTTACAATTTTACAGGTAAACTTCGGTTTTGATTTGGAAGTCAATCATTTTCAGATCTCTGCAACATTTGGGGAAGTTTTTCTAATGGGAGTAAGCCTGTACATCCAGAAGTATGTGATCCTTCTTCAAACCCATTTTCCCCCCCGTCCTTTCCTTGGCAAGCTGGCAGCAATTTGGCATTTGCTGTCTCAAAAGCACAAGGATCAGGGACTAAGCGAGCATCATTTCAGACGCCTTTCATTAAAGTTAAGGCAAGGGCTTAAATACTGCACACAGGTAACATGTTTGTTTACTGGGATTTCTCCAACAATTAAAAAAAGAAAACTCTCTATCTACAACTTCCACAGCCCTTGGCACAAATTACAAAAGCAACTCATCTATGCCTTTGAGCAGGTTCTGGTTTGTTAAAAGTTGAAGAAATATTGTTCTCAGAAAGGCAGCAAGCAATCCACACTACCAGGCCGTGCCTGTGGTGACTTCACAGCCACAGTCCATTTCTTATTTCATTAGTCCTGCTGACATGCGTAAGAGAAACAGGTTGTTTTAGTCTGTGCTGCTACTTCTAAGTGAATGCAAGCTGTTCTGTTGAACTCTGGGCAATTTAGATCCAGTAAATGGAAGCATGTACATGATTACTGTCATTAGATTCTTTGTTTAATTCTAAATTGAGGTTTATTATATCTAAACTGTTAGCAGGTATGCTGGCTTGAATGCTGTACGTGGAGATCTTTTTCTTGTGGGGAGAAGACTTGCTTTGAAAGTTGCCAAGTGCTTCTATCTGAACCCCAGGGAATTCCATTGCTGTTTCTGAAATCCTTTTGCTTCAAGTTGGCTTGTCCCTATTTTACATTTTTATTCTTGATTTCTTTTCTCTTTTGCTAACTTATTTCAGATTTGCACAAAATGAGGGGATACAATTAGATACAGTACTGACGCATCACACAGAAATAAAATCTAAACACTTTACAACTTCAGTCAAGTCTTTATTGTACAACGAAAGGCCGAGCCTAGCGTCTTTGCAGTTTAGCACAAGATTATTTGGTGCTTCAGTAGATTTTGTTCCCTAACAAGTTAACTCTTTGTATGTATCCCTGCTGCCATTTTAAATTTATATGCATTTAAATCAAAGGACTGACAGCATGAGTTATGTTCAGAGGGCTAGAAGAAGCATCTTTTGGATATGGCAGGATGTATTTACACAGTAACAGTAAAATAGCTAATAAAAATGACAAGATTATGCTTGCATACACTTCACTGTACCAAAGGCTCGGTCTGGGTTCTCTCTAGTCTAAAATGGGTCCTAAAACTTCAATCAACCTACACGATATTGGAAAATAAGATACCCTCCAGATTGTGAAGAACATTTGGATACCAAACAACGTTGGTAATGGTTTCAGTTCCTTAAGACAACATGAAATAAGTATTTCTTTCAGATTTTTCTCTTCAGTATACTTTTTTTTTTTGGGGGGGGGGGGGGGGGGACGGGGGGGGGACGGACGGGACGGGACACACCAGTTAGAGTCAAGCCTAAGGAAGCCAGCACTTGCCAAAAAAACCCAAACAAACAAATGAAAACCCAGACATTCCTACCTCCCTGTTTGAGCATTTGCTGGGGTAAGCAAAAAGTCACTGAGGTTGTGAGAATTTCATCTATTGGGGACTTCTGCATGAGCGGGAATCTTCCCAGCAGCCCTTCATAGGTAGGCAGGGTCCTCAGCTCCTACTTGTGCTGAAGCAATTCCATATTGTGCAACAGTTACGTGCTAATACCAATTAGTTCAGAAATAAGTCTTCTTACAGCGACTCATGCATAATTCCCAAACAGGACCTCATGTGGCAGTTTTCAGATCTGGTTCTAAACATTTATGTTGTTAGAGCACAAAAAAGTTTCAGCCATCTTTCACCAAATATTTTGATTTAAAAAAACAAAGCAAAAAAAAAATCCACCACCCACCAAAATTTCCTTGGCTGAAAACAAACACATTTGTTGCTTGAACACAAAGGAAGGCATGAGCTTCTGAACCCTGCTAACTACGAAAGAGCATCTTGCCAGTGGAAATGAAGCAATGCTAACATCATGTTATTATACGCTTACTACAAGTGTGTGATTCCAAAAAATGAGCTTTATTAATGAAAGGACTCCAGCTGTATTCTGTGGGACTGCCCTGGACACTTACTACTGTAACCTGTGATTGGCAGGAGAAGGGATGGAACTCTGTATGGCGCTGTTGCAGTGACTGTGTGGCACGTGACAGTTTCAGTTCATTGAATTTATGATGTGAAATTCCAACCCTGATCGTGAACACCCTCCCTCCTCTCCTCTGAAAATTAATTCACATGAATTCCTGATTAATAATAAAAGGCTCTGCCATCAGCATTCAGAGCCCCAGCCGGGGCTGTCATGGCTCAGAGGGCAGAAATCTGCTTAGAGCTACAGGAGAACCCAACTGAATTTGTGGTGTCTCAGTCTATGAATGTGTAAGCACTTCATCTGTTCACCAAAACACAATGTGCTGGAAAGCAGCGGGCAAAAGTAGCTGCACATACGATGGACCATAAGCAGGGCTAGGTGGCAGCATGCAAGCATTGAAACCAAGGCAATAAAGCTGGTACCGCTACATTTCCTGAAGGATGAACAGGAAACTGTCCACACCAGGTGTTTATTTTACTAAGAAAAGGATCAAGCCAATTCACAATTTTAGACACTTATCTTTGTCTTGATGCTCCTGGCAATGCCTGTATTTTCTCTCTATGGGGAAATGGTGTTTTGAGTCTGAAAAGCAGAAGGCTGGACGATGTCACTGTTTTTGTGAAGGTGGAAACCCAGTGTCACTCATTTGCCCTCTACCTGGGAATGCTGTAAAGCTGATGGCATGGCAGAAATCCTACTTCTCCCAAGAACAAAGCTCATCTATCAAAACAGCCATTTCCCTCACTTTCTACTCCTATTTGACCACATTTAGTGTACAAGGTGGGGAAAGGGGGGGTATTCAGAAGATCTTATTCTGCAAATGGCTGCTGGCGTTGCTGAATATTAGAAAGTAAGTTTCTGATATGCTATAGCATCACAGTATATCCACACTACCAGATATCAGTGGACAGCTAGTTTCAAACAGGTTATCCTTTCTCAATGGCCAAGTGTTTGTCCAACTGTTTTAGTACCTTGTTATAATAATCCTAACCAGGGAATCTGAAAAGGACTAGCACTGAATTAATACACCAAACAGTTAAAAGATTGATGCTCTTTATCTTTTCCTCCATACCTCCTCATCTGTGACATTCACATCCACTTTTTTTGATCGAATGGCTTTAGTTACATAGTCAATGTTGTTTTCTCTGCAGTGATCAAAAATGTTCTTGTCCTCTTCCCTATTCAGGAAACAAAAGCAAAAGAAGCACTGTGTTACTGCACAACACAAAGGCCACATGCACATCATGCTCTAACTTTGCCACAGACATTTCAATAGTATCACTGGACTGAAACTGATGCCTGGTATTGCACATGCAGAATAATATGTTGGGTTTTTTTTTCATGGTAAGAGAAGATCCTGCTTCCTAGAAAACAAAGGTTGTTTTTAACAATATTATGCCAGGGCAAGAATCAGCTTACTCCTGTGAACCGGCACAAGAAGTCTTTACAGTTAGCCAGCAAAAACCACATTCAAGTCCTGGTATAAATCACTGCAATCCCACAGAAGATAAAAGGCTAAAGCTGCTCTTATACCTGCTATACAAACTTACTACAGCCACTGTGGGTCAGACCAAAGGCCCTTCCCATGCCTGTTATCTCAGACAGTGGCCACTAATAATGGCTTAAATAAAAAAGCAGAAAACCAAAACACACGCAAAGCAATCTGTCCCCTGGTTAGATCCCTCCCAGCTTCAGAAACTCAGTAGCTTAAGGATTTCTGTAGCTAGAGGCTGCACCCAGATGAACATATTGACCAGTCTTTTCCAGGTCCTTTTTCCACACTGTTCTGCTCTTTAACCCATTCATACTCTTGGCCTTTCTAAAGGACAAGCTCTACAGCTTCATATTCTGTGTGTGAAGGGGTCAACAGTGGGCAAGTACTTTACTGGGTGGCTTTAAAACAGGTGCCTGACATTGGGCGCTCTTTGGTAAGTAATCATTCTGGGATTTGTGAAATCTTTGGTGTTTGTCTCAGAACCAGGTCACAGGGTTCGGTTGTTTTTATTTCTTTATTTGCCAGCCTGCAAGCAACACCACTGCACTCCTTTTTGTATTGATGGTGTTAAAACAAAACTTAACTGTGATCTCTGCTCAGCGCAGCAGGCTGGTGTATGCAGAGGGACCAGCACAAATCTGTGCCAGGACACCACTGCATGCTTGCTTAGGCCTGCTTGCAGGCAGAAAGATCAACAAGTTGTGATGTCACAGGTGCTTGAGTTACACCTATAGCTTCTTCTAGAGCTAAAAGCAGTACCCTCGCTTCAGACACTTTAAAAATTCTGTTCTTCCCAGCCAAACAGAACCCCTAATGAGGTTAAGACATTTCACAGATTTTCAAAATATTACGGAAGAGCTTTGTATGAGTGACTGGAGCTACAGTGCTTCATGGCAGTTAAAAAAGCAAACGTTCGGAATCTTTCGCAAGGGGACAGAGCAAAGACATTTTTATCTTGCTGTATGAATTTGCACTCACATGTCTAATGGTGGGAAGTTACTGACACCAGTATTGCTGAGAAAATACAACTCTCTTACTGTCCATGCCGATATGCCAGTGAAAAGTTACTTATTCCAACACAGCCAACTTTCCTGTGGAAAGGGAGCTATAGCATACTAGCATGAGGAACCTTTACAATAATACCTTTAGGTACAGATTCACTGATACAACTGTGTTCCTATTAAGGAGCAAAGAAAAAGAAGTCATTGGTTTCCTAGAAGTAAACCAAAAGCCCACATACTACCTTCTCTTTTTAGTTTCCACATGAAAACTACGGCTCAAATGAACCCATCAGCATTGCTATGGCACTTGACAGCTTCACAAGTTAAACACAAAGTAGTTGCCTCTCACAATGTCCCCAGTTTTCAATCACCTCAACTTAAGATAGTCTGGATGTTCAGCAGAACTCAGACCTGGCAACCTCAAAGGAAATTCCTTATAAAAATGGGAGGTTGCTGGAGCAGTTCAGACCCACTAGGGAAGTCATTCTGCTGTGGGCCTTTCGGAGCCTCTGCAATGCCACAGGGCAGTTTGAGGAAAACTGGTTCCCTGATGCTAAAAGGCAACAGTACTCCTCCCATTTGTCTGCACTGCCCTTGAACCTCACCAGCTGAACCACCTCAGAGCAAGGAAAATAAAATCTAAATGTTATTTGCATTTGAGCAATAGGTTACAAAGAAAACGTGATGCTCTTTGACCTGTAGTCCCAACAAAAATGAAAATACCAATGTCACCAAGACCACATCCCCTGCTCCCATCAGGACAGGCAGAGCTCCATGACACAATTTTGACTTACAGTCTTATTATTACACACCTGGCTTACTAAGTTACACTCTGTTCTTCAGACCTCAAGCATCTGTTTCCTTCCTCAGTGCCACTAAAAGGTGGGAAAAAAATGCTGATATTCAGCTCCTGCAATAAAGCGCTGCTTTGTCCAAAGAACCCCTCTCTCACCTTGCTCCTTTAGTAGCACTGTTCTCCTGCATATCGCCCGTTCTTTCTACACAAGCGGTCCTTCCTCATAGCTGACTTGCACCTTTCTAGCAAAGAGGCGGGTGCTACACAAGATTTCACACTCTATGTGTAGCCTAGGGAAATTACAGAAGTCTTCCAGTTTCTTAACCAGTCTCTCATGAACTCATTCGCTGGAGGTCTTGCCTGTACACTACACAAGCTCCTGTGAAACAGATCACTGCATGCTTTAGAGGCAATTACTTTGAATTCTGGGGGAAAAAAAGAATCTCACGGTGGGATTAGAAAAGGCAAAAGCTTATTTTGCTCGAGATGGAGCTTGACAGATTCATGATGGAGGTTATCA
This sequence comes from Phalacrocorax aristotelis, assembly GCF_949628215.1. Taxonomy (NCBI): domain Eukaryota; kingdom Metazoa; phylum Chordata; class Aves; order Suliformes; family Phalacrocoracidae; genus Phalacrocorax; species Phalacrocorax aristotelis. Next base: position 32,372,429 of record NC_134281.1, read on the forward strand.
GACATGCCTGCCCCCACTAACAAGGGCTGATTTGATACGCTGGTAAGTCTCTCCAGTCCTACCTTGTTAGTCCAACCTCTCAAACACGCCCTTGGCTGCTGAAAGCAGCCTTTTGGGTGAAGCTGCTATTCAGACAACACTGTACAGGAACTTGGTTCAAGCAGCTTTTTCCCCATTGCACAGACATATACACTTCATTTATTACAGATCACTTTCTTCCGTAACATTAAAGCAGAGCCCAGCCTCTCTTTGCTAGGGAGGTCCACAACCACCCTCAGTTAATCCTGAATGATTTTCCATGTCACAACCAGGAGCTCAGGCTGTGCCCTCCATCCCTGGCAGTGATGCCACCCAGTCAGCCCGGGCACCAGCGTTTCTGCATGCTGCAGAGCCTGGGCAGCTCAGCTGCGGCCGCACCTCGCACGGCAGCACCAGAGGTACCAGCAGAGCAGAAGGTACGCGGCTGCAATAAAGCAACCGTGCTCCATGGGGAGCGCGCTGCAGGGTCTGCACCAGTGGAGATAGGGCACATTAATACTAACGTAGCAAAACCAGGCAATCTTCCTACCACAGCCTCCAGACAAGAGGTCTACAGTCTTTTCCTGACATTATTATTGTCTGTAAGGGGGGGAATGACCTGACACAGCTATTTGGATATGATTTAGCTTTTCTGGAATAACCACCTCTGCAAATGGTCTATATATCCCCCTTCCAAAAAAACACTTTTCTTTCAGAAGTCTCCATAATGGAATTAATCCAGAACAGCAATTTCCCCACCTGAAGATAAGGTTTTGGGAAATTTCGTCTTTCTACCCTGCATTTATTTCTCAAGCTTTAAACCATTCCTTTGCCCCAATGACCTCTTTAAAAAAAATTAGCATATATTATCTCCAACTTTTCTATAAATATTAACAAAAAGAAATGAGCCTTTTCCTGAATAGATTCAAGGCAAGTCCATACAGTCGTAACAAAGACATTTTACCTGCAAACAAACCAGTCATGTGAAGCTGTACTCCAGACTTTTTAAACAAATTGATCTAGCTGCATGCCAAAACTAGGAAGGAAAACTGAGAAGAGAGCTCAGAGGAGTTAAAACCATATATTTGGAGGGGAAAAGCTCTGCTTGAATAGTGTGAGTGGAATAAAGACAAGTTACTGTTATTTGCTGACTTTGCATTCAAAACCACACAGGGCAAGTAAGAAACACAGCTTGAAAACCTTGCAACTCAGAATTCCTCCCCCCCCCCCCCCCCCCCCCGCTTTATTTCACGTGTGTACATGTACATCCTGAATAATCCTTCCACTGTAGTAGCTACAAGAAAACAAAAATGATGCAGTGCTTTTAACAGACTGGTTCCTAGCAGGAATTTGCATTCCACATAAAACTGGTAAGAGTCAGCAGCAAGGCCCAGAAACTGGTAGGAACTGTCTAAAACAAGACAGAAGCACATCAGAAATACAAAAGGAAGTGATACAACAAAGACGTTGCTCAGATAAGGGGGGGGGGGGGCACACAGACACCCATATAATTTCTGTCAGTGTTTTCAGAAAAACCTCAACTGAAGTAAAAATACAGCATTCGAGACATCTTCAGATGGGAAATACCATGAAATCCAATCTAATGGAGGTCTACACAATTATTTAAAACCTGTAGCTAAAAAGAAGACTCAGATGCAATTTTGTTTCCATGTCAGATGTGTGATATACAAGCACCAGGTCTTTTTGTTGAGCTGAAAAGGAGTCCAAGTCAGCAACGACTTGACTGTCAGTAAAGGCAGTGAATGTGTTTACATTTATTTCCTGAGATGGCCAGAAGGGTTTCTCTTCTCCCTTGCTGACACATGTTCAGCCCACAAAACTACTTTCTTCTGCTCTCCCCCATCCCCACTAAGAGATGCTAACTCCGATTCAACACTGAGCTGAAGCATATCTGTTGCCTGCACGTAACACATGGGCAGCTTTTCCAGCCTTGAGGAAAAGGATGTGGAAGGCCTTAAACCAAGTCACCTCTTCCCAGGCTTGGAAGTCTTCACAAGTCTTCTTCATAAGCTGTCCAAAACACATGTGTTGAGCCAACAGTTTTTAAACAGCTCATGGAAAAGATATGTTGCTGGTTAAACATGCTTCACTTCTTACCGAGTGCTGCAAATATCCTTGCTTTCTAAACAGCCACTAAGACTGCCAAGGAAAAGGACACAGAAGAAACTTGAAATTCAGATACTCTACCCTCAATCAGAGACCATCCTCCAGGTTTGCCCCTCCCCCTTCCTCCCCCCTCACAGGTTACCTCCAGCACAAAGCTCTGGGCAGAGGGCTGCGATCGGGTGCTACTTTGGGCATCCTCTCCCCTTTTTCCAGGGCTGGTCCAAGCCATGTCCCAGCGGACCCGCTGCGGAGCGGCCCCGGGTGCCGCTAACAGGTGGCTTCGCCCGTCTGCTTGGCACAGCGCTGCCGAGCAAGCAGGAGCGCAGCGGAGCGGAGCAGGCAGCGCATGGGGAGCTGAGAGACACTCACAACACTTACTGTTTATGTCAAGGCCCTCAGCCCCCAAGGGACCCATTTTCACATAATCTATAATTATCTCTTCGCTTTAATCGCCTCGTCACTTCTGAGGCTCTCCTGGGCACAGGAAGAGGAAAAGCTCATTAACTGAACCTTTTCTCCTCTCTCCAGCCACCCATAGCTTTTAATTGCTTGGTGTTGTTATTATCTATCAGTGCAACTGGGATCATTTTCATAAGAAAGGGTGGTGGGAGGGAGGGAGGCAGGAGAGGGTCCCTGAGGTATGCACCACAGACAAACCTTTGCTTTCTCAATTATTTATGCCAGCTGAGGTTTTACAAGCTGAATAAATCCATAACTCAAGTTTATTTTGAACCGGCAGGCCGTCCCGGGGGAAGTGTTGCCCACTTGCCGGCACTCTTGCGTGCCGTCCTCTGAGAGCAGCCGGGACATAGCGAGACATGTGTCATCCAATTCCCCACCCATCGCCACGCTGCCGCACGCACTTTGGTAGATTAGCAGCAGCACTGGAGAGGAGGCAGCCGTGAAAACCCCGAATAAGGAGCCGCCACCAAAGGATGCACTCTTCCAAAGGGAAGGCAGGCCTGAGCCAAGCTGCCCCTTTGCACAACAAAGCAAAGCCCCAAAGGTCACTGCTCTGGGGAAAATAAAAAGGGGGGGAAGCAACAGACTTGGCAATCATCTTGAAGTCAGAGACTTGCCTGCTAAACATCACCAGAAGAGCATCCATTTCTAAATAACACTGACCTGAAAAAAACCTCAAACCCCAGCTGCCTGGACCTGCAGGTGTTTTGTTTGAGACGCGCCACAGCTGAGCAGGCTGCAGGCTGCTTGGACTCTGCACAACTGGGAGAGCTCTTCCGCAGGGATTGCACAGCCCTGCATTTAAGTGAGCAACAGACATCTGCGGCGCAGCCACCCAAATGCACACACAATACTGGCATGAGCCCGTAATTCCCAGCACTGCAAGGATGCCGGGTCCCACATCTCTGCAGTTTTGCTCTTATTTACAGCACCGGTGTTCCTGAAAGTGGGGTTGGAGGGTGAGAATAAAAGCTCAACCACGGTCCGGAGCACTGGGCTTGTCTCAAAAGCCGTCACCGCTCCAAAGTGGCATCCTTGCAATGGATGCTGGAAGCAGCTCTTTAAAATTCAGCAGCCTTTGCGCCTGACCACACGCAGCGACCTCTGGTATTTTCTGCCAAAACAGTTCATTTGTCTCGCACAACAACTAATCAATTCCCGAGGCCATCCATCACGGGGGCTTGCGCGAGCCGGCCCGGCAGCGGGGCCAGATGGCGGCTGCGTTAGCGGGATTAATACAATTCTGATAGATTACCCGGCATCAGGCGGGCTCCAGAATACGAGGGGTGCCTGCTCTGCACCCTGATCCTAAATGGAGCCCCACTCGCAACAGGGGTCACTCCCAAGCATTATGGGAAAGGGTGGAAGTTTCTACCAGAAAAGGGCTTCTTCAGCACCCCTTGGCACGGCAGAAGCGTAAAGCATAGCTCAGGGAGGCCTCCGTGCCGACCGGCGGATGTCATTCCCATCCCCGCATGCCGAGGCTGCATGGAAGCAGCCCACAGCAGACTGCAGGAGGGCTCGTCCAGTGGAAGTAGAAAGCGACAGGGACTTTTGGCAACATTATTTCACATTCTCCACTTGCCAAGTCAATGCTTTCAATTGCTGGAAACACTTATACACAGCTTCCCCCCACCCCTGCTTTAAAAAACACATTTTAAAAAAATCCTTTAAAGTCGAATTTCAAATGCTACAGTATTTTTGGCATCTCCCTCAGTTTGTGTCTCAGATTAGATTTATATTGGTGACACATCAGTCAACCTCATCTCACTGCTCATTTCCTAGGTTTGTGAAACTGTAATTATAGCTATTTGATCATGAAAAAGCTCTACTACTGCTTTTGTTCTGGTAATAAGACCAGGAAAGAGACATAAAGCTTTATGTAGCAGTTAAAAAAACCCCACCACTACAGCCAGCCTGAAATCACAGATAATTCTTAAATCCTTCCTTCCAGGGGAACCTCCGAGTTATCTTTATGTAATGCCCGAAGTGAGGTAAGTGATATGCAGAGGAACACAGAAGCAGAGCACTATGCTAATACATTCTGCAACTGCTCCCCATTAGTCACTGGGGGTGCTTGAGCTCTTTATTGCCAGGGTTTATTAATGACTCCTAATTGATGACCAGTGCCCAGCACCCCAAAGTAAATAACTGCTATGCCTCATTAGCTCCAGAGACCTTCTCCTGATTTGAGGATTGATCTATGAACACACAAATTGCAGTGATTTAACTGAATCTCTTTCTAAATTGATTTAATTAGATCGGTATAACTTGTTTCTATGGATGCTCTTGAATTTAGTTGGAATCAGTGCAATGTACTTTTGTGACCCAGACTGACCATTTTCCTGTCTTGTTCTCAAAGCAGAAACATTTGAGATAATTAGTGATAAGGCAAAATCAGCCCTGGCACCAACCCAGTTCCTCCAACTTCTGGTCCACCTGAATTTAGGGTAGGGTAGGGTATGGTAACTCCACTTTCTCCAACACTTATAGATTTGCACCTTAAAACCCAAGCATTTAATTCCACAAAAGGAATGTAAGTATTATTTAGACACAATTTTAGACACTCAGCTTGAAAGCAATGGCATTGCTGCTTTGCTTGGTAATTTACTGCTGATGGTAAACTAGTGGTTTACACTAAAACCAAGATCTCTCATCTTCGTAGTACACAGCAGCAGCTTGGAGGAGGTTAATAATTTGTTAAACTCTTCAAAAGCTTCTGGTAAGAATAAAATAATTCAACCTGCTTAGGTGAACCTTCAAAACTCGTCACTTGCATTTTTGTCTAAGGCTTCCTTAATATGATCCTGTAACTAGAAAATATTTATCCTATCAACATCCTCAGGAAACAGACATTAAAGTGGTTTGATTCATTTTCCAGGTTTTCCAAGCTTGTTGTAAAGCTTCAGTAAGGCCCACCATAGACAACTGAGTCAATAAAACAGTCTGCATCAAAGTTTCTTTTCTCAGATCTTAGGTTTCGAGGTAGCATACACATACACACTGAACTTTCAGCATGGGGCTTACCCGTAACTATCAATGTGTTTAAGTTTATCCTGGCTCAAGCTATTAAGTTTTCTTTCCCCTTAAACATTTTCATTTTCTTCCTCTACAGAAAATACCTAATTTTAGGACCACATTGATTTACAAATGCATTGAAGTATTACTGAATGCTAACCGTATGTTCTTCTAAGAAACTACTCGCAGCCTCAGAAAAGTCATCCTTCTCAGTGAGTGGTAGGACTATCAAAATCAATTCACTCCCTGCTCTAGATAAACTTGGATGACAACGTCTAGAGCCATCCTTCTTTGGCTCATCTGCTTGCAGATTTGGTACCAGTGCCATTTTGCTGTTCAGGGCTATGCTTTTACTATTATAATTATCGCCATTAGAGAAGTGCCTATATTTGCATAAATTTACCCCTGTTCTAGTAAAAGAATGAACAGTAGACAAAAGCCATAATACATGGGTAACTTCCCCGAGAAAGCTGATGCTGTACAACCTGAGTGTGGGTGAGATTACGATTACACTTGCTCACTTCTATCTTTCAACTGAAGACACTGATGCCTGCAAGACAAGCTGTGCTAATGGACCACATGAGTTTCTGTTCTGCCAGCAGTCAGGAAACTTGATTTAACTCACTTTAGCAGAATCACCCTATTCCAGCCGTGTTAGAGACGCAGAGCTGCCTACAGCCTCATTTTGTAAGGACTACATCTATGCTATACTAAACATACAGCACATATGTTCCTCAAAGTATGTTTGGGAAAAAAATGTATTTGGAGCTGTACTTATCTTCAAGTCCTGCACAAGTCATGTTCCCATGGAAATAAAATAAAAAACATATGACAAGAAGATTCAGACTAGTCAAGGCAACCAGAGCAAACTCTGTTTTCCTGTATATTGGGCTGTATTTCATATCCATGACAAGGCACCAGCAATACTTGGGATAGCCAAGACTCTGAAAGCACTGTACGACTAAGCATAGCTCATACTTAGCACCCTACACTGGGCAGCACTGATATGCTCTGCTCTTAAAAAGAGCCCAAACAGGATTTAAACCACAAGGTCAACCTACGATATCAAGGATGTTGGCTGAGCGCTGCATTGACAGAGCAGGGAAAAGAAAGGAGCTGGTGGCTAGTAGAAGTGCTATTTCTCAAACAGTGTGTTAAGCCAAGGTCATGCCTGACCACCTCTGGTCGAGGTCCAGGGGAAAGTTAAAGATGTATTGGCTCTCCATGCGAGGCAGTAAAGGCTACTCCTGGCCAACTGCTCCATCCTGCTACAGAGCAGGTTGCAACACCAAGGGAAGTGCCTGCACCACTGCCGAGCACAAAACTGCCACCCTATTGGCTTACCTGGGACACAGCCGTTGCAATTTCTACCTGATGTCCTTGCAGAGGGTTTAGAGCCACCTGGTCAAGATTTATTTTTCATTAGTTTGTGACAAGTCAAAGAAATGCTGTGCTAGAGTTCTTTGGGAAAGTTCCCAGCAAGTTTGGGAGGCTGTGTGTAGAGAAATCAGTGTTTATCTTTTAAATTCCTGGGACTAAAACGATGCAAGACATTCAATAAAACAAATGGGATCACATACACATAAATGGGTGACTGCAACATGACAGCAAACACTGCTCAAAAAAGTAGTCTTCCCTGACTCTTCATTTTAACTAAAAACATGATGCTGTATTCTGAAAGATCCTCCAGGCAATCCTTTAGGTATTGCAGTTAATATTATACCTATGATTAGTAGTCTGGAACAGTAAAAAACCAACCAAACAAGAAAACCCAGCTGTCCTTATTCAGTAGCTAATGTCACTTACTACTTGCACCTTGACAGTTTTTAAATAGCAGACATTCTAGTTCAGTAAATGCATTTCTGCCATGCTAGCTGCAGAAGCTAGAAAAAATTAATTTGATATAAGGTACAAACTCTCCCTGAAGGCCGTTGTCCAACATTAAAGCCTTCACTGAACAATCCTTAATGAATGTATTGGTAAAGAAATAACTATTTGAAAAAGGTAGTGTCTGAATAGCTTTCTATTAAAAATATCCAGTATTACCTTTTTTAAGCCATATAACTGAAAAATGGGAAGGCTTGCCCTTCCCCCACATCTTGTGCTAGGGAAAGGTTACTACCTGGCAATGATACAGGCAGTTATTGATTTAAATGATTATGGACCTGAAAAGTTCTTTCCTGTCATTTATTATCCTGTTGTAGTTGCCACCACACTTGTGCAATATTTAAAAAAAAAAAAAAACTTAAAAAAATGACATTAGAAAAATACTGGTTTTAATTCAAGTCAAGTGCAGATAATCACCTGATTGTTTCTTCTTGATATAATGAGCTGACAACTGGGCCTCCAAATGCAGATTTGCTTTCTCTTCCCTTCTTCTCTGTTGTCTGAAAGAAAAAGAAAGATTGGTCCAGCATCCTGGCTCACATCCTATTCCAGCCTGTGCCACCCCTCTGCCATCTTCCACCCCTTCCCCTGCCCAGAGATGGGATCAGCCCCTCTGGAAGCTTCATCTGCACGACAGACAGTACCCCATGACCCAACTCCATCCAGAACAGCTGGATGGATCTCTCAGCAAACTGGACCAATGCTCCTCTGAAGGTGGCCCAGAAGGATCGCCTGAAAGGTAGACTTGGCAGCCTGGCCGTCCCACTCATGAGCCAAAGCTCTGCCTCCGCCGCACTCCCAGCCATGGCCCCTTAGGGCCCAAAAGCCCAGCCTCTGTGAGGTAGCATAATGTTATGTTACTAGATTGCAATGCTTGCCTTTATAAATCTACTTAATATAGATTTAAAATTAAATTTTATAATGGGCAGCATTTCCAAATGATTTACTCCCAGGAACTCTAGGATTCTGAATGATTCCCACCATAATAGAAATGAACAATTAGAATAATGATTGATCGATATGGAGCCTCAGGCCTACCTTTTCAAAAAAAACATCCTGCAGCTTGGGATCTTCAATTGGCTGACTTTACATTGATGCCAGACTTTCAGAAAGGGCTAAGTGCCTGCTGTCTGAAAGCCTGACCCTATTAGGGGGTGCAGGGCACCAGAAACCCTAGTTCTTCAAGGGCATCTAGTATCTCCATCTTCAGGTAAGCAGACAAAACTGGTTTGCAATTTGCAGCAGTAATTCCTTATAAAACCAGCCCATTAATTGCAACATGCTGCTGGCAGTGGACTATTCTGTGGATTTCTGTGATGAGAAATTATCACACCCATGGTGAATAAAATCAGAAGCAAAAGGAAAGCCATCTCAACTTCTAGCAGTGTCTCAGCAGCTGCAATACATTGCTGATTACACCAAAAAGTGTTGCTGCCTCATCAGAATTCTACCTGGAAAGATGTTGATTTTTTTTAAAATAAAAATGCTTACATTTGTCTTTCTTCCTGTCCCCTAGGTTGCTTCTGTTTTAAATCAATTTACTGTTTCCCCATAACACATTTACATTCTGCCCCGTTTAAGCCAACCAGTTCCACCTCTCAGGTCTCCTGTACCAGCCCAAAGCTGTAATATTTGGGTTTGCAGATATCAGAGACATACTTCTTTATTAAAAAAAAAATAAACTGAAAGGAAATTGGCTTTGAAAACTATTCTATGGCAAGTAGGCTTTCTCTATAGAGTAAAAGGTGACAAAAAAATTCTCCTTTTGTGAAGGGAAAGGGGTTCAGAATCTTTTCAGTGCAATGCCCCTCTTCAAAAAAATTATTTAGCAGAGAAGATTACTGTCTGTCAATGATTTCTACACCTCTTATAACGAAAATTAATTTCAGATCATCTGCTAGTACACGCAAGAGCTATTTTTATAAAAAGAAGCTATACTCACAACTAGTCTATCTTCTTTGATACTGAGGGATAGCGGTCACTCAACCAGTATCAAGAAGCTACAAAAAAATTTTAATCTATATTCTTTCATCTCTTCCCACTCCAGTTTTTGGTTGATGCTTTTTTCAAAGTCAGAAACAACACTTGAGAAAATACATTTCATCTTTCTAGAGGCAGAAATTGTAAAAAAGGTTTCTTGGATTAAGTTCACCTTCTTTGCACAACCAATGTATTTCTACTAAGGATTAATCATGTTGATTGAGTACACATAAGGTCATCAGGAAACATAGCGATAAAGGCTTTCCCAAAAGTGCACAGGCAAAATCTTCTCTGGCTTTTAATTCGTATACAGGTTACTTTGTCCAAGTAGCTTTTATCTCATCTCTTTCACACAGAAATAGGTAACTCAATATTCAATTTATGAATGTTGAACCAAGCTTATTCCATCACAGTCCTCAATATGTAGAACAAGTTTATGAAAAATGTACAGGAAGAGTCTCTGCTATCTTCTCAGGATTTAATGTGCGCCCCTACTCTGCAAAGCCATGAAAGACAGCATCATGGCTCCACCATTCATTCATTACCACTGGACGTCCCAAAAGGGAATCTGTCCAGGCTATACGGAACGCTTCTTCCCAAAAACGTAAACTCTGCCTTGACACTGATACAAACTGGTTTCTTTCCAGACGCCCTTGACAACTTGCCTATACCATGAGCTCATCTGCCCACTTCCAATATCTATGCCAGGGACTCGCACGCAATATCTCAGCATGACATACCAAACTGGATAATGAAAGAGGTAGGACAGAAGCCGTTGCTCCTTCCAAACCATGTCACAGCTATTGTACTAACAGGAACAAGTGTTTTGTGTTTTTATTTGTCACTCATACTGGCTGGAGGGATCAGTAATGTGCAGATGCACTTTCCTTCTTAAATCTCTTGACATTTCTAGAGCAGAGAAGGGCTGTTAGGTTTGGAAATATAAAGAAAATGCTACATATACACAGATAATGACCAGTGAGTTTAAAGTCACAGTAGCTTGCAAACCATAATGAAATTAAAAACTGACACTGCACATTCTCTTTCTCCTCCTCTAAAAAAAGGCACTAATAATTAACTATGTGGCTCTCAATTAAGCCAGCTCAATTTCTTCCATTGCTGGCAGTGCTGTCCAAAAGCACTGCAGATACACATGAAACTAATGATGTTTAAGAAATAACATGATCCCAGGCTCCCATCATTTGCAACCTGAATCCCAGAGAGATGACAGCAGCATTATCTGCAGTCAGGACCACGTAAGAGAGATGCTATAGAAAAGGCAAAATTACTGTGGGCTTCATAAGGGTGAGGGGGTTGCCCTCAAACTGCTGATTAAAAACTGGGAATACAGGGGAATTTCTGACAGCCTGGGAAGAAACCTTGGAGGATTGCACTGAAGTGCCAAAGCACAGGCAGTGGCACATAAGAGACCCAGGAAGAGATGATAAAGAGGTGTAAGAGATGCCCTAAGAGGCACTGGAATATCTCGTGTTTTCCCCTAATTCTTGCCCATTGATTCTTTGATGCTTGTGTACAATTATGGCTGATATCAAAATCACTATTACTCTTGACAGTTAACTTTGGTAGGTGGATCTGGTTGACCAAAGCTAGCATAAATCACGGGCAAATATGTGCTTCAGTATGCAGCATACGTACTCATTAAGAGACATTTTCAACTCCCCTGCCTCCCAATGTGCTCACGGACTGGCGCTGGAAACTCCACTAAGCCCAGAACTATCCTTCTCAAATGTCACCAGGAATGCCAGGAGAAAAGCCACACTCCTCCCAGAACAGACAGCAAAGCATCCTCATCCCTGCCTCAGTGCACTGTATTTGTCAATAAAAGACCGGCTCGATTCAAGGTACAATCGCATCTCGACTGGCTGTCACTGACAATGCTGCTCCAGACGGCCTCAAAGCCTGACAGCCACTTTCTGAGCAAAATGGAAATACAGAGACTAATATTTGCTAACATCATTAATTCATTTTTTTCTCCACTCCCCCTTCTTCCTTTATCCATGATGTCAAGATGTATACTTTTAAATTGTTGTCAGCCATAAAACAGACGTCGTGTCCTAGTTCAGAGGTTAACATATAATGACAGACACATTAAAAAACCCCGTCCAATGCCTCACTGAAAATTTCAGCTCCATCTTCTCTTCAACGAGACAGTAGCTCAAACTCACTTATAAGCTTTAACAACATTAAAGTCTAATCATGATTGAAAAATAAAGGAGAAAGAAGGTAGTTTTATCATACTAAGCGTTATGGAAACAAAAAACAATTAGAGACAAACATTTTCTTTGTGCGGGTTTTGAGTTCACATTCTATTTTGGTCTTAAAAGTCTCCCATGATCACAGGATGATCCACTTTTCCTGTCACATTTTTGGAGAGCAGGATGAAAATTATCATCTAAGAGGAAAAGCAGTATTTTCCTGTTGGGGGTAGATTTGGTGGGTCAACCTTTTGCTATAATCCCTGAAGACAGGACAGGGATTTGTTATTTTTAATCTCTGAGCCCAAGCTTGGCTCCAATGTACACAAAACAGGCTACAACAGATTTAACAAGATGGTACTTCCAAGGGCCCTTCCAATGACTCACTTCAAACTCACGTGCCAGAACTCATTACAAAGACACAAGTGAATTTACCATCAGTGATTAGCTGGGACTTAACTGGATCGAACAGTACACAGCTTTTTTTTATATGTGGGGCAAGGGACTCATGAATCTGACAGAAGGAAAGGTACAGAGAAGTCCTACAAAGACACTAAAAAACAGCAGGAATAGCACAAGTTTCAGTAAAGCCTTTTTTTAAAAAAAAAAAAAGTTTTTTTAAAAAAAAACACACCACCAAAAAAACTCAGAAAACCCAAACCAAAACGACAACAACAAACACCATAACATAGAGCTAATGGAACAGCTAAATCCCAGGCATAGGTTAAATGTAGGGCACCCAAATTTTATCCAGAGCAAAATCAGAACTCTGCCTAGGTGGTTTTTGCATGTCTAGACACCCAGCACACACAGCAGCAATAGCTGTTTGGCAAGGCACGTGGCTGTGCTGCACAGCGTATCTATCACCCCCCCCCAAATCCCCCACATCTCACTTTGGTTTTTCTCCACACCCAAAACCTTTAAGTAGCTTCACATAAATATATATTTAGGAAAAAGCAAGCGCCATTAGCAAAAAGGTTTATCTCATCAAAATACTTATCTTCAAAGTTACACTGGATAACGCCCTAAAATGACCAAGACTTAAATTCATCATCATCATGCATCTTGGAAATAGAAAAGTGAGACAACTCAGGACCTCACACCCGAGCCACTGCAGTGCATGGAAGAAGTTATCTCAGGTTACATTTCGAGGCTACTTATTGGATTATTTTTCTCTTCCTCTGAGCCTGATGCAACTTGAGTCAGAGTAGCAGCTGTATCTGGCTTTATAGGACAGAGACAAGAAATACTCCCAACAGAATTACTACAATCAAAACTTCAAGTGTTTCTGCAGCAGCAAATACATAGTGCAGATTCCAATCTGCATATGTTCTGTGTAATTGACCTTCCTACAGCCGCAGGTGTCTGCACGGCACGCTCATCGGCTTCCCTGCGCGGCCCTGAGCAGAACCCAGCGTTGGGGCCAGGGACACACATCACCTTGCTCCGTACCAGTTTGCAAAAAGGTGCATACGCAGCAGCAGGACAGTGAAATGCCCTTTTTGACAGGAATGTGGCAGACTTCAGCAGCCACCTAAGCAGCAACCAAAATCTGCCTTGGCTTCGCAGAGTGCCTGCAGGGCTTTGGGGTGTAACTGAGGGTCCTGAGCCACCAAACCTGGAGAAGCTGCAAGTGCTGGGTGTTCACAGAGGTCTAGTTGGTGGGGGCAGGAGAAACCCCAGCCCACGTCCCAACTCCCCAAACTACACGTGGGAGATGATCAGCAACTCCAGCCTCAGCTGCCGTGACAGGACAGGCAACGTGCTGTAACTCCGTCAGGCTCACATGAAGGTATAACTAAATCCCTGAAGTGTGCTGATTGAATTGTAGTTAAGCTGATATAGTCTCAGGTGACAAATTTTACAGAAGATACAGAGTTAACCCAATGGCAGACCTCAAGGCCTGCTTTGCTGGCCACCATGTCTCCTTAATGCTCTGGATTAACATTTCTGGGCACAATTTGAGGAGTCAGGATTATTAGGGAGGCAAATAGAAAACATAAACTCTCCTAAAGTTTCAGACACTTACCCCCCTCCTCCCCTCTGTGCCACCGCCTGGCCATCCCCCTGGGAAGGGAACTTGGGCAGACACTAATTGTATTTGACAGCAGCAATTACACGCAAGGCTGGAGATTAGAAGCTCGTTAATTGTGTGTGCCATAATTGCTGCCGTCTTTTCCTTCTCTAGTTAAGGCCAGTGCCAGGAGAGCCAAGGGGAGGGGGTACACTCCACCCCAAATGCAGGTGGTCCGAATATGACAGCCCTTGGACAAGGAGATGTCCCCTATCCCCCAACACTGCGGGAGGCTCCTGACCCCGTGTGCTGGTTTTGGCTGAGAAGGGGTTAATTCTCCTCACTGTGGGGGTCAGCTACCTTTCCAGCTTCCCGCGCTCTGCCGCGTGGCGTGGCAGGGGGGGCTGGGAGGGGCAGGGCCATGGTGGGGGCGGCTGACCCCGACTGGCCAATGGCAGGTTCATTCCATACCATGTGACACCATGACCAGTATATTGAGGGGGGGCAGTGGCAGCGCGCGGGCGGCGCGGCGTCGGGTCGGCGGGCGGCGAGCGGCTGCGGCGCGTGCGGTTTGTTCCGGCGGTTCGTTCCCCCCCTCCCCTCCCTTCCCTTCCCCCCTCCCCCGGGGCTTTGCGCCTCTCGTTGTTCTCCTTCACATTGCATTTCTACTGTTGTTTCTTTTAATTTTCATTATTAAACTGTTCTTATCCCAACCCACGAGCGTTACCCTTCTGATTCTCTCCCCCATCTACCGGTGGGGGAGTGAGCGAGCGACTGTGTGGGGCTGAGCTGCCGCTAAACCACGACAGTCTTTTTGGCGCCCAACGTGGGGCACGAGGGTTGGAGATAACAACAGCTGCTGGTCACAGCACCATGTTGTCCTTTTTGCAGTGGGTGTTAAAAATCGGTGTTGGTTGTTTGAGTCTGCTGTGTTCTGCTGTGATTAGTAATGTTTTGCCTACGAGATTTGTTATACAAACACTCGTTTTCAGCTTTACCTGGTATTTGGGGTTTTTGCTGAAACCGTTACTGTACTTCGGATACCACCTTGTTGAGGCAATTAGCAATTATACCTCCTCCTCTGAGAGATTTTATATGGAGGAAATACAGAATAATACCTTTGCAACTTTGTTCTATGATGTCTGTGCCTTTGTTACAACAACGTTTTTGTATCTTGAACATCCTTGGGTGGTTAAGGTGCAGTCATTGTTAGTTTTTGGGCATGTTGTTTTGGTTTTGACTAAGCAACTTAAGAATATCACCCAGAAATCTGCCCCGAGGCTTGATAGTTACGAGTGGCAGGGCATGTGGGATAGCATGGGCAAATACCTAGGGCAGTGGGCACCCCCAGTGTTTTGGAGTTTCACCCCCGAGCAAGTGCAGAATCCTAAAAAACTAGTAGAATATTTGGAGAAAGTATGTTGTTACGCTGGGAACTCCAGAGAGACACAGATAACTGCAACGTGCTGGGGTCTGGCCCATGCATACCGAGCCCTGCTCAACAGTATTCAGTGCCCCCAGGGGGAAGAGAATGTCTCTGGATTGAAATGCAAAGTGACTGGCACTGTAGACAATCCAGCCCTGACAACAGGCACTGCAGCCACTCAAACCCCCACAACAAGTACCGGAGCTAGCTCAGAAAATAAACCCGTACCAGTATCAGTTGCCCCCATACATAAGACGAAATATTGGAAGCGGACATCAACCCGTTTAGAACGGGATGATGAAGAACCAGGGCCATCGCGGGGAGAGGAGGGAGAAGTAATAAATGAAATAGAGACCACCCGATCCCTGTCCTTAAGCGAGTTGCGAGATATGCGAAAAGATTATAGCCGTCGTTCAGGTGAGCACATTGCCACCTGGCTGCTCCGATGCTGGGATAATGGGGCCAGTAGCCTGGAACTAGAGGGAAAAGAAGCCAAACAATTGGGATCCCTTTCTGGGGAAGGGGGCGTTGACAAAGCAATTGGAAAAAAACCACAAGCCCTCAGCCTCTGGAGGCGACTCCTGTCTGGAGTGAAGGAAAGGTATCCCTTTAAAGAAGATGTTACATATCGCCCAGGAAAATGGACAACTATGGAGAAAGGCATCCAGTATCTCAGGGAATTAGCTGTGTTTGAGGTGATTTATGGTGACCTGGATGATCAACGGTCATCCAAAGATCCAGATGAAGCCGAGTGCACACGACCCATGTGGCGGAAGTTTGTACGGAGCGCACCATCTTCGCATGCAAACTCATTGGCAGTGATGTCCTGGAAAGATGACGAGACACCAACGGTGGCAGAGGTGATAGATAGGCTCCGGGATTATGACACAAATATCTCTTCCTCGCTTGTCTCTGCTGTGGAGAAACTATCCCAAGAGGTCCAGCAACTCAAAGAAGATCTGTCCTACTCCCCACCTCGACAGAGCAGTGTCTCAGCTGTTAGGAATAAGCGTCCTTTGGCTCAAAGAAGGGGATACACACCACGGGCCACCCTATGGTTCTACCTGCGTGACCACGGAGAGGACATGATGAGGTGGGATGGCAAGCCTACTTCGACCCTACAGGCACGAGTACATGAACTGCAAGGAAGAACAGTCACTCAGGGAGGCTCTTCCAGGAAAGCTGCTGCTCCAGTTTCCAGCGAGCAAGTCCCCAGACAGAGGAGTAGAAGCGCAGATTTTATTTCTAAGTGTAATAGAGGGACTCCTGATTCACATTTACAGGAAGTGAGTTGTGACTGCCATGATCAGGACTAGAGGGGCCCTGCCTCCAGCCGGGTGGAGGAAAGGGATAACCGGGCTTACTGGACTGTGTGGATCCGATGGCCTGGCACGTCCGACCCACAGGAGTATAAAGCTTTAGTGGACACCGGCGCACAGTGCACCTTAATGCCATCAAACTATATAGGGGCAGAACCCATCAGCATTGCTGGAGTGACAGGGGGATCCCAAGAGCTAACTGTATTGGAGGCCGAAGTGAGCCTAACTGGCAATGAGTGGCAGAAGCACCCCATTGTGACTGGCCCAGAGGCTCCGTGCATCCTTGGTATAGACTACCTCAGGAGAGGGTATTTCAAGGACCCAAAAGGTTACAAGTGGGCTTTTGGTGTAGCTGCCTTGGAGACGGAGGAAACTGAACAGCTGTCTACCTTGCCCGGTCTCTCAAAGGACCCTTCTGTGGTGGGGTTGCTGAAGGTCAAAGAACAACAGGTGCCAATCGCCACCACAACAGTGCACCGGCGGCAATATCGCACCAACAGAGACTCTCTGATCCCCATCCATAAACTCATTCACCAACTGAGGAGCCAAGGAGTCATCAGTAAGACCCACTCACCCTTTAACAGTCCCATATGGCCAGTCCGGAAGTCTAATGGAGAGTGGAGACTAACAGTAGACTATCGTGGCCTGAATGAAGTCACTCCACCGTTGAGTGCTGCTGTGCCAGACATGCTAGAACTTCAATACGAACTGGAGTCAAAGGCGGCCAAGTGGTATGCCACAATTGATATTGCTAATGCATTCTTCTCAATCCCTCTGGCAGCAGAGTGCAGGCCACAGTTTGCTTTCACATGGAGGGGCGTCCAGTACACCTGGAATCGACTGCCCCAGGGGTGGAAACACAGTCCTACCATTTGCCATGGACTGATTCAGACTGTACTGGAACAGGGAGAAGCTCCAGAACACCTTCAATACATTGATGACATCATTGTGTGGGGCAGCACAGCAGAAGAAGTTTTTGAGAAAGGTGAGAAAATAGTCCAAATCCTTCTGAAAGCTGGTTTTGCCATAAAACAAAGTAAGGTGAAGGGACCTGCACGAGAAATCCAGTTCTTAGGAATTAAATGGCAAGACGGTCGTCGTCAGATTCCAATGGATGTGATCAACAAAATAGCAGCCATGTCTCCACCAACTAGCAAAAAGGAAACACAAGCTTTCTTGGGCGTTGTGGGTTTTTGGAGAATGCATATTCCAAATTACAGTCTGATCGTGAGCCCTCTCTATCAAGTGACCCGGAAAAAGAATGATTTCAAATGGGGCCCTGAGCAACGACAAGCCTTTGAACAGATTAAACGAGAAATAGTCCATGCAGTAGCTCTTGGGCCAGTCCGGGCAGGACAAGATGTAAAAAATGTGCTCTACACTGCAGCCGGGGAGAATGGCCCTACCTGGAGTCTCTGGCAGAAAGCACCTGGGGAGACCCGGGGTCGACCCCTAGGGTTTTGGAGTCGGGGATACAGAGGGTCTGAAGCCCGCTATACTCCAACTGAAAAAGAGATATTGGCAGCATATGAAGGGGTTCGAGCTGCTTCAGAAGTGGTTGGTACTGAAGCACAGTTGCTCCTGGCACCCCGACTGCCAGTGCTGGGCTGGATGTTCAAAGGAAACATCCCCTCTACACACCATGCAACTGATGCTACGTGGAGTAAATGGGTTGCACTGATCACCCAGCGGGCTCGAGTAGGAAACCCCAGTCGCCCAGGAATCTTGGAAGTGATTATGGACTGGCCAGAAGGCAAAGATTTTGGATTATCACCAGAGGAGGAGGTGACACGTGCTGAAGAAGCCCCACTGTATAACAAACTGCCAGAAGATGAGAAGCAATATGCCCTGTTCACTGATGGGTCCTGTCGCCTTGTGGGAAAGCACCGGAGATGGAAGGCTGCTGTATGGAGTCCTACACGACAAGTAGCAGAAACTGCTGAAGGAGAAGGTGAATCGAGCCAGTTTGCAGAGGTAAAGGCCATCCAGCTGGCCTTAGACATCGCTGAACGGGAAAAGTGGCCAGTGCTCTATCTCTATACTGATTCCTGGATGGTGGCAAATGCCCTGTGGGGCTGGCTGCAGCAATGGAAGCAAAGCAACTGGCAGCGCAGAGGCAAACCCATCTGGGCCGCCACATTGTGGCAAGATATTGCTGCCCGGGTAGAGAAACTGGTTGTAAAGGTACGGCATGTGGATGCTCACGTCCCCAAGAGTCGGGCCACTGAAGAACATCGAAACAACCAGCAGGTAGATCGGGCTGCCAAGATTGAAGTGGCTGAGGTGGATCTGGACTGGCAGCATAAGGGTGAACTATTTCTAGCTCGGTGGGCCCATGACACCTCAGGCCATCAAGGGAGAGATGCAACATACAGGTGGGCTCGTGATCGAGGGGTGGACTTGACCATGGGTATTATTGCACAGGTTATCCACGAATGTGACACATGCGCTGCAATCAAGCAAGCGAAGCGGGTAAAGCCTCTGTGGTATGGGGGACGATGGCTGAAATATAAATATGGGGAGGCCTGGCAAATTGACTATATCACACTCCCACAGACCCGCCAAGGCAAGCGCCATGTGCTTACAATGGTAGAAACAACGACTGGCTGGCTGGAAACATATCCTGTCCCCCACGCCACTGCCCGGAACACTATCCTGGGTCTTGAGAAACAAGTCCTGTGGCGACATGGCACCCCAGAGAGGATTGAGTCAGACAATGGGACTCATTTCCGAAATAGCCTCATAGACACCTGGGCCAAAGAGCACGGCATTGAGTGGGTGTATCACATCCCCTATCACGCACCAGCCTCTGGGAAAATTGAAAGGTACAATGGACTGTTAAAAACCACACTGAGAGCAATGGGGGGTGGGACATTCAAGCACTGGGATACACATTTAGCAAAAGCCACGTGGTTAGTCAACACGAGGGGATCTGCCAACCGAGCTGGCCCTGCCCAGTCAGAAATCCTACATACTGTGGAAGGGGATAGAGTCCCTGTAGTGCACACAAAAAGTATGCTGGGCAAAACAGTCTGGGTTCTTCCTGCCTCTGGCAAAGGCAAACCCATTCGTGGGATTGTTTTTGCTCGAGGACCTGGGTGCACTTGGTGGGTGATGCGGGAGGATGGAGAAATCCGATGTGTGCCTCAAGGGGATTTGATTTTGGGTGAAAACAGTCAATGAACTGAATGGCACAATGTGAACTGCTATATAATATTGTGTGTCACCTCTGTGTTGTATCAATGATATCAGAGTACGAGCCTCCCAACCCATGGAAGATCAACTATGAAACAAGCCGTGCAGCAGTGATGGAACGATGACTGACTCGGTATGCAGCAACCCAACGCCACACACCATCTCTCCCACCCGGAAAGACTGATACAACAGATGGAGCCCAGAGTCATGGACTGCGTGAACTCAATGGACATTTTAATGGACATTTTACAGGGAAGATCCATGAACTAAGGGAATGATGTCTGTGTATTATGTTAAAGGATGGGAAGGGGAGGGGTGGTGGTTGGTACGGTTGTATTGCATCATATGGGACCTGGGCATGGTGTAAGTGGTATGGAATAAGGGGTGGAGAATGTGCTGGTTTTGGCTGAGAAGGGGTTAATTCTCCTCACTGTGGGGGTCAGCTACCTTTCCAGCTTCCCGCGCTCTGCCGCGTGGCGTGGCAGGGGGGGCTGGGAGGGGCAGGGCCATGGTGGGGGCGGCTGACCCCGACTGGCCAATGGCAGGTTCATTCCATACCATGTGACACCATGACCAGTATATTGAGGGGGGGCAGTGGCAGCGCGCGGGCGGCGCGGCGTCGGGTCGGCGGGCGGCGAGCGGCTGCGGCGCGTGCGGTTTGTTCCGGCGGTTCGTTCCCCCCCTCCCCTCCCTTCCCTTCCCCCCTCCCCCGGGGCTTTGCGCCTCTCGTTGTTCTCCTTCACATTGCATTTCTACTGTTGTTTCTTTTAATTTTCATTATTAAACTGTTCTTATCCCAACCCACGAGCGTTACCCTTCTGATTCTCTCCCCCATCTACCGGTGGGGGAGTGAGCGAGCGACTGTGTGGGGCTGAGCTGCCGCTAAACCACGACACCCCGTAACAATGCGGGAGGGTCCTCCAGCAGGGCGGCTAATGAAGCATGAAATGAGGACTAACAAAGTCCTCTTCCAAAGGTATTTTCCACCTGTATCTTTCTGACTTTACAGCTCAGCTGAACTTCATGCTACCTGCAGCAGGATGGAAGGTAAACATTAACCCTTCAGAAGTGATGCTGCTAAAGGAAAACCAATTTTACCATCTACAAAATTAGGCGCTGTATTAAACACTTGAACAGTACTAAAAATCCTCCCTTCCCCGTTAAAATGTATGAGCCCAGCATTTCTCACCAGTCTTTACAGACTAGCAGAGACCAGTTACATCCAAACAAGACAAAAACACATCCCAGCTGAGGGCAGCCTCCCAGTTAGACTCTGCTGCAAAGCCACCTTTCATGAAAGGCTGCTGTACCCTCCGCACCAGCCGTATTAATGGCTGTCATAAACAGACTATTTTAATATTCCTCTCTCAACAATCCTTCTTGGCTCCCAACAGCAGCTCAGCAAGAGCGTGCACATGACTCAGCACCTGGAGTGTTTTCAAGAGACCACTGAAGATCTGTACAACCTGAGCAAACTGTCCTATGAAAAATGGCAGTACGCTCCGCCGGATAATGTCAGGGTTTGGGGGGTTTGTTTTGTTTAAATATTGGAGAGTTTAGTTAATATTCCAGTAGTGGCTACATAAAAAAAAAAAGTTCTCAGGTTCTTTTTTCTGGTTCTTTTAATATCTCACAGAACTTCCTCTATTATAAACATGATGTAAAACAGGGAAAATACTTTCCAGATTATATTAAAAAAACCAAACATACTATAATTAATGTGATTGTGCTGCATAGTTAAACAGCGCTGCGAACTAAAACAAGACCTCAAAGATTACTCATTTAACCTATAATGAGTTAATTAATAACTGCATCATAATCTCAGTTGGAAATTAGGAGTAAAGACGGTCAGGGCAGGGGAAATAAATGTAAAATGCTTGATGTAATTCTGAGGAAGTTTTATGCTTGCCGGTAGCTGTGATTTCATGACTCACTGTATACATTTTAACATATGCATGGAATGAAATAATATGCTCAATCAAAAAAACCCTAATGCAGTTGTTTCCAGCAGTTATTGATTTGTGGAGTGTTTGGTTTTTTTTTTTTTAAATGGAATAACAGATACGTAGGTGGCAACACAAGATTGACAGCAGACTCTCCTCATCTCCTTTTTGTGGACACTGCAGTAACTCGCAGATTCCCAATGTCTGCAGATCAAAGGGTGAAACAAGTGGCCTGTTTGCACCCTTCCAGCATGAGACACTGCAGAAATCAGGCACTTTCACAAGGGGAACAGAGAGCATTGCATCATCAGTCCTGGAAGCAATCACCTCTGTCACATTGCCCATACGAAAAATCCACAAATGCCCATGCAGGGGGGAACCACACTATATAAAAACACAGCCTGCACTGTAATTGCAATTCATTTATATAGAGTTACATAGACATTCATATGGGCAAGAAACATATTCTGAGTTGAACTGGAAATACTGAACAGCTACATAGCTTGGGATGAAACATGCTCTGAAGCTTGAAAGCGTCAGGCAACCTTAACTTTTGAGATATAAAGCAGTGATAGGACATCAGCCCCCACCCCCAGCCTGACTGTTGAAGTATTCATCCTCTACTTGCTGGAGCAACACTGGACCGGACATCATCACAGCCGCAGCAGAGGCCAATTTCGCCATTCGCAAAAGGAACGGCTCCAAGACTGCTTGACCAGCACCACTGAAATTTGTTTCCTCCAACAGATCTGGGTCATAAAAGCAGAGGCTGGACTTTTGAGCTCTGCAGGCAAGAGAAATGGCAGAATGAAGAGATCTTCATTGGTCAATATCCCCAAAGACTCAGGCAAGGGAAGGATCAGAGCATCTCAGCAGGAACAGAAGGTTTCTGAAGTTATAACCCTTCCCAGGCTCTGCCAGAAGGATGCAGCAGGATCTGGAGGCAGCTGCCTGCTGAACAGCCTTCACTGCTGTGCATCGATGCTGTGTTTGAGCCTTCACATGCCTTTGTGCTGGTTAGTTCAGCTCAAAACTTACAGGATCCTCTAGAGACATTTAAAGAGTGCCATCTTTTCTTACAACAGGAATAACTGGGTACAATAGGACCCAAGTATCTAAGTACTAGACAATACATGCTCTTTTAAAGGATAACTGTTTTTCCACTCTAAGACACAAACAGCATTTACAAGACATTAACCAATGTGTTAGCTAACTTCCAAACAAAATCTTAATCTCCAGTAATTACACTCAATACCTGATACTTAATGTAAAGAGCAAGCTAAACATAACCACTTAACCTTTTTCTAACCTGAAAAGCGGTATTTTCACTAAAGAAACAGCTTATGTTATACACAAAACAATTGCAGCTATTTTCTACTAAGTAAAAGCATATGCTATTTTTAATTATCACAGTCTCTCTTTAAAACAGCCTTTATATAACCATGTGAAGCAGCAGTATACATGAACCCTTCCTGTGTTTGAATACCATCAAGTAAATATCTACAACTCCACACCTAAAAACCAAGGCATTACATACTCCACAGTTAAGAGGAAGATGCAATTTCCACCCAAGTTCCTGAATTTTTTTTTAACAGCCTCTGACACAGTAAGTTGAAAATTCTGCAACAGTTTCAATTACTTTGAAAAATTAGATTTTTTAATTAGAGGTTGCACCCTTCCCCATTTAGAACAGTCAAGCTGCTCACACAGCTTGGTGGGTTGCTGGCCAAAACAGGAGCAAAAGTTTGACAAGAGGCTGAGTGAGCCACAGAGCCAGCCAAAGCCCACCTCCCAAACACCCACCTGATGCCACAAGCTGGGAAGACTGACCCTGCTCCTCCCACTCTCACACACCACCTCACTTTGCTATCCAGGGCGACAGGACTTGGGTGTATTAAATCAGTCTCTCTGGGTTTCTGGGCACCCCAGGAAAATATCGGGATCCAGGGACATCAGGGAGGCTCTCCACCGCTTGGGAAAGTGACCTGACCCACAGGAAGCTAGGAGTGAGCTCAGAAAACACTTCTTAGCCTCCTGGTCCTCCCCAGCTCCTCTTGCAGCTTCCTATTTGGTTTTCCTCCCCTTTCAAACCCCCTGTTACATCAGGCTGGCATTGAACCTGCTCCACTTTCTACCTCTGCCCCAAGCTCCCACCTGCATCCCACCACCTGCTTACCTCCCCTGCCCCTATAGCCTGTGACAGGGGCCTGCTGGGCTCAACACCATGCCTCTGTCAGCTCCTGCTGCACCCTCCCCAGACCCCAATTTTGTGATGTTGCCCACCTCTACTGAAAGCTTCATTTTCCAACTTGTTTTAGCCAGTGGAGCTTCAGTACAGAAATGAACCTAACAGGGAAGTTTTGATTGCTGGTGTAGTCACTTCCCATGCCACACCACCACTCTTTTCTGCTTCCAGCCTCACACTGCTGCTTCATAAAAACAAGCTTTTCAATACTTTCATTATCCATAATTTTGTTGCTGGGGAGACCCTTCCTCGCCTTGCAGA
Organism: Phalacrocorax aristotelis; assembly: GCF_949628215.1. NCBI lineage: Eukaryota > Metazoa > Chordata > Aves > Suliformes > Phalacrocoracidae > Phalacrocorax > Phalacrocorax aristotelis. The sequence goes on from NC_134281.1 coordinate 32,396,540, forward strand.
AACTGCCACCTCAAGGCAGAGAGGGCAGAGGGCAGTACCTGGTTACATCTCAGATGTTTCAGCTTGTGGCCTGGCATCTTAACAAATTCATCCTTGCCATCTCAAGTTAAGCCAAAATCTTGGGCTCTCCCTGGAAGTATCGACACCTATCCATTTTCTGTCAACTCAGCCGTAGCAGCAACAATCTTCAGCAGAGGATCAGCAGCAACTTAAACCTGTTCTAGTGATCCTTCTCTGCTATTGAGATGGTTTCTAGGAGAGCACTTGCTCAGCTGAAGTTTTAAGATACCAGAGCTCAGCTGTGTTCCATGTCTCCAATCCCACAGCTGCGGGATCACAAAATAACCAGGTGCTGTGGGACTGCTACCTGTGCACTACAGCCACACAGCAAAACCTGTTACTTCTGGACATCTATTAAGGGCAAAAGAAAAAAAGCAACTAGGTCCCTGCTGTACAGAAAGTTACACAGTAAAGTACCTTGCCTCATTCTCTTACATCCTGTCATCACTGAATACCAGTAATTTGATATATATATATTTAAATTTTTTTTCTTTTCAGTTGCCTCTGGTGTATCTGCCTAGCATGCAATGTCTTAATCCACCAGTAAGCCAGGAATCATAACGCTGGGATGCCACACACATCACTCTGCCGCAGCAGCACGCTCAGCATCAGCAAGGCAGAATTACATCTCCAATTATTCTTTTTTCTGAATTCATTCCAGATAGTACAAGGGTTTTTTTGAATTAGTGCAAGATGATGGAAATTAATTCATTGACATTTTCAAAGGGAAAAATATTTAATCTTTGCTTAAGTGTTTAACCAATATCACTGCATTGGTAGCCAAAAATTATGAGCCCCCCAATTTCTTGCTTGCAATTCCAGAAAACAACTACTGTTACATTCAAGTAGCTGAGAAAGAATGTATTACGCTGCCCACAGTACAGTAATGACATAGTGCATCAGCACTGCTGGATCTGAGCCAGAAAAACAGGGGCTAACATTGTTACAAGCAAAAGTTAGCCCTTGCAGGGCTAGTAAAGATTGCGTATTTAGCACACAGTACGTTTTTAGCTAGACCAGGCAGCTTAAAAGAGAGAAGACTTATAAATCCTTGCCATTATAATTCTTTACTTTGAAAAAGTTTAGGAACATACGAACATGGCCAACCTCAGTACGGATTCCAGTGCAGCTTTCAATATGTGACTGTTTTCATTGCTGGTTTTCTTTCTAAACTTCAACCTTCCTAAAATACAAGCTTGCAGCTTGGCACCGTTGTATTTCAATCAATCGCTTGAACGAGGATTGCAATGTCATAAATAAAAGGAGCCGAGACCATAAATTTCTGCGGAGATGTAAAATCAAAGAGAACAATCCAACAGGCTCCCAGGGGATGGGAGGCTGACACATATTCCAGCTGTTTATATTTCTACTATGAGACACTTACTCATTTTAACTTTTTCACTTTTGCACAGCTTGCTAGAACCACAATTCCAAAAACACTGAAAATCTCATACTAGATCTGGCATTTTGTTTTGTGCTCTACAATAAAATGCAGCTGCAGAGGAGAAAAAGCCCTGTCATTTATCAAGCTTGTGCACAGGCAAAATCCCAGACCACCGTGGCTGACAGCCCCACCAGCACAGCACCCTGATGCCTGGATGTGAGTTACTTGCTAGAACAAAGCATCCTCAGGACACCCCTGACAACTCCATCCCCAGGCCACAGGTTCATGGCAAACAACCGCCAGCTCCCATCTACGCTGTCATCACTACCAACAGAAGCTACGCATGCTATTTCATTAATCTGCTCCCTCACTTCAACAACAGCCAAGGGATGGCAGTGTTATATTCACAGTACTGAGTGAGGACTTGCACTGCCCATGAGCCTGTGCTGCTTTTAAAAAACAGTAAGAATAAACAGGAAACTGAACTTGATTTGCTGCTCAGAGCATAACAGTCTATACAAAGCGGGTACACAACACACTACCTCCTACTTGGTGTGCCAGAGTTGAGCTATCTTGCATGGAATAAAATTTATAAACAGCTACATGTGCAAAGACAGGGACAGAAAGGTAGCAAATAACCTATGGACAGCTTTGTTTATGAGTAGGACCTATATCAAGAACCTAAAGCATGAGCGCACTTCCGTCACGAGAAGGTAGAGAGAAGAAAAGGATGTAACACTATCCACCTTTATCACAGAAGAATGTGGCAATTTAGTTCATGTTTGTAGTGTGATATTTTACTGTCTTACACAACAGGAACAAGAAAACATCCTCTTACTAAATTGGTTCTGAAAGCACGCTCCAAAAGCAAAATGCTCAAGGCCTAACTTGTGCAGCTAATAAACTGCCATTTTTCCAACTTGGATTAAATAAGGTGGGTCACTCTGCCTGTAGTCGTGCGTGTATGAGTAAGGCGTTCACAAGTGGCGAGTTTGTTAGTCATGCATGGCACAGGTTACTCCCTCCCACAGGAAGGCTGCATCTACCGCTAACTCCACGTGCATGCTACAGACTGTCCGTCACACAGCTGGCAAAAGGCAGCAGGGCAGAAGAATCTCTCTGCATGTTAAGATCTAACCCCCCTCAAGCCCTGTATACCAAACTACCACAAACCCCAGTGTGGTTCACAAAAATCCCCCAACTCCGCAGTATGCCTAAACCCAGAGGACACTGCAGTCTTATGTGCCCCAAAGCCAGAAGCCTGGGGTGGATCAGTTTTTTATTTTGTTCTTAATTTCTAGAGCTTCCTTTTCTATTATAAGAATAATAAAAAAATAGGCTTGCTAGTTTGTTTTTTCTTTTTGGTGTTTTTTTTTCTTTTTTTCCTTTTTAAAGGGGAAGGGCCTGATCACAGTTTATGAATTATCTCAGTGATTTGCTTCTTCCAATGTAGTCATCCATTGAAATATGAGCTTTTAAAAAATATATATAGCAAATGGTGCATTTTGTTATGATTTTTATTCTTAAGTACAGTTATTAACATTTGGGTGAAAACAAACAAAACGTCAAGCATGAAATTCACTGAGGGTGAACTGACACACAAGGATCTATACAAACCCAGAAAGAAACAGGAGCAGCGAAGAGCAGAGACCCTGGCAGCGCAGCTGCATAGCTCGCAGGAACACAGGAGGCTCCTCTCCCCAGTGTGCCGCATTAGCACGGCACGGCAAGACAAGCTTTAAGGAGCACAGCCATAATTCGATTAGTCCCCACTTTACACGATGCATTTAAATTGCTTTTATACTACAAAAGAAATAAAGTCAGTATTTTCAAAGTTTTTGACCGTGAGGTCAACGGTATAGCAAGCCATAAACTGAGACATTTACCCAAACTAACTGCACAGCATGTATGGGAACACACTGCTGCTTGCGACAGGCAGAGACCCAAACCCTTCCTGCTCTTCCCATCCCCCTGGTAATCCTGCCCACACCACTCTGCTGCTCTTTCCCAACCACAAACGGTGGCTGCTTGGACAGATTATCAAGGGAGACAGCTGTTTGACTGATAGACAAAACAGGAAAACATGATGGGTGCACTCATTTTGTTTACAGACCACAGTTTTTCTAATGCATTTCTTAATTTCCAGAAGAAATTCCATTGGCCTGCAGTACTAACCAAGAAATCCACAGATTCTAGCCTTGAAACTACAATATGATTTACCATTCGCTAATGTAGTTCTTAGAAGTTGACCAAACGTAAAACCTGTAAAATGCAGAAGAGCAAAGCTTCTTGCTCCAGACGTGAACAGGACAGACTTGAGCGATGAGGCCAAATTTAACAAAAATTCAGGTTTGGATTCCCAAACGCCTGTTTTAACATCATTGGATACACAGTTTGTATTTGAGTTGCTACAGAAATTTTAAGTTGCCGTGGAGATCCTACTCAAATACAAGAGGCTCATCAATTTAAATCAATCTTAAAATATCTCAGTAACACCTGGTACAACCTACAAAAAGCATACATACAAAATCAGCTCCTCTGCAAATCTGGAAATTGTTTCTCCTAGCTTTTCACTGTATCCTCAAATTGCAAATTCTCTTTTCCATATTTTAGTTTCAACTTGCTTGTTGCACTTAAATTGTGATAAAGGTTATTTCAACAGAAAGAAGCCGGGAAGGAACCCAACCCGGTTCACGGGGTAACTGGCCACCCTCCTTGTCAAATATTGCCCCCTGCAGTACTTCCCGCAAAAACACCCACTGGCCACAGGGCAAGTCAATTTGCTTTATTCCTGCAGGTTTTCCAGCTTACTGGGCTGCTCTGAGCCTGCAGCAATAGTACATTTGATATTTTATTCACTCTGAAGTTTGCCTTCTTTTTCATGAGCCTGACTATCTATTCCCCAGGGGTCCTCTCCGGGCTACTCCAAACACCGGAACTCCATCCTCCCAACCAACACCACAACGGAAGTGTTTTACTCCTATTGACTACTTGGTCCAGAGTACTGAGAAATAAACCCTCTTCTACTCAACCAAGGCACAGAATAGTAGTTGAAAAAACACAGGCAGCTTTCTCCCCTGCAGACATTAACACTGCAAAAATCAAACCTTTAAGAGCTCAAAAAGATGTTCGGTGAATCCCTACTTTCTTTGAACGGGAACTCTCTTACTGCTTTGCATTAGAGACATTTCTCTCCTCCTCAGATTCCTAATACGCAACTTTCCTCATTGCACAGCAGAAATCTTACTAAGTGCATTATTGGTAAAGTGGAGTTGAACAAGTTAAAATGCCTTTTTTTTTTTTTTTAAATATAGAAGTAGAAAATCATTAAGTCCTGCAAATTTCAGCAGTCAAAGCAAATAGAAAGACGGCTTCTAAGTGTTTGGGAAAGGGTGCCACTGAAGTTAGTAGCGTGACAAGCTGTTGAGATTGGAACTAGTAAATGTGCAACATAAGAAATAGGAAAAGGAAATATTTAGAATCAAGAGATGCCAAAACTGCAATCAGCAAATGGAAGGATATAACTGATGAGCAAATCTGGACTCTTGTTTTATTATTTATTTTTATTGTTTAAGCTGTGCCATGTAACCATCTTGTCACAAGAAACAATCAATAACAGCTCTTAGCTGCCTCACTGCACTGTCATGTACACACCTCCGCCCACGTCCCCTGTGACATGAACGCAGTTGAAGAGACGTGTACAATGCTGCTGAGCAAAAGAGGTGCTGTCCCGCTCCTGCCTCCGGATGGTCAGTGCCTGCGCACACAAACTCCCATGTTAATCTGAGGTTTGAAAAATCTGTATGCTTAAAGCCAATGGGGATTTGTGATATCAAATACGTGACAGACATCAGAATTTTAGAGCGCATGGGAGAATGGAACTATAGCCACTGAGACTGCCTCAAAAACTGCAAGTACTGGAAGTGCCCAGTTATACAGTAGAGACAGTGATGTACACAAGAACGAAGTTATTGCATAAAGATGCAAGACAACCAGCTTGTGAAGGTGAACGTCCCGAAATCACCAAGCCCACAGGACTGCGCCACAATGGCAGGTACCGGAGAGCCACAGCAGGAGAGAGGGGTCAGAGGGATGAGCACACATAGGCAATACGCTGCAGGTGGCTGGCAGGGAGAGCAGATGAATATCATTGCCAAACTCACACACACATCAGCAAAAGCCACTGAAAGCAACATGTCATTTGCTGCCAGTAAAGCAGGAAAACGACAGGTGAACGTATGAGAAGTGAAGGAGCAGAGACACATAAACCTCTCTAAAGGACCCAAAGCAGTGGGAGGTGTTGACAGCACGAAACATTTCTGTTTAAGGATAGAGAATGCAAAAGAATTGCTTCATAAGTTTTTCTCTGTTCTGAAGGAAGACTGAATAGACTTGAAGGACAGGTGATGTCTCTGAAATATGTAAATAGAGCTGAGTTGGTCCAAGCAATTACCTTTTCACTGCCTGGAATTTCAGACTGAAAGGAATGACTCACAAGAAAGAGCAAGAAACAAAAGATGCACTAAAAGGTAGAAGATGACAAAGGAAGACTGCATCAAGAGAAGAATGGAGACAAGCATGGAGAAGTATAGTCCTGACCTCCTACTGACAGCTGTTCTTGGGAAAAGGAACAAAACCTACGATACAAAACATGTAAGGCCGATGCCGTCGTAGGAAGACAGAACTGCAAAGCATCCAGAAAGGCAACTATGATTGTTGGTTCTAGACCTCTGGGTTCCAGATAAATATAGCAAGGCGATTCCTGCAGCTTCATGAACATCAAGACAATGGATCTCACTTCAATATCCTTTAGGTTATCCGCTATTTTAAAGATTTCCTAGCAAATAAAATTGCTGAAAATAGATGCAGTATGATAATATCTTTCCAGGTTTTAGACAAAGCTCTGAAAGAAAAGATTTAGGCATGACTATCAGACAAACCTGCTAGCAGCAAGGGGGTGCAGAAGAAACTAAAACACATTGGAAACAGCCATGGCGAGGAGCGAACAGGTGTGCCTCTACTGTCAAAAACTGCATACGTTTCTCAGAGCAGAGAACAGCTATGCCCTGCCTCTCCACGTTCAGTTGTCTCCTAATAAAGCACAGGTACTCCAAACTCCATGCAGGAGTAAGCAGCAGGTCAGATTCTGGCTACTACTAGTGTTCTCATTGCTTCTGAACACAAATTCAGGGTGCTCCTACTGCACCAGAATGCTTTTACTTTGGTTTGGTTTGGGGTTTGTTTGTTTTTGTTTGGTTTTTCCATCCAAAACAAGCAACGATTACTAAATTATAGCAGTTACAGTCTGATGCTGAAAATGTACTCATACAGAAGCTGCAAGGTCAATATGAAGGAATGAATCAATGAAGAATCAAGAAAAAGGAATGAAGAAGTGGATCTGTTCGGACTACATAAGAAATACTGCATTTAGTTCCATGCTATTTATTAAAAAAAAAAAAAACACTGACAGCCTGAAATCTGCAGAACAGCAGCAAATCTGCTGGGGAAAAATATGAACCTAGAAACACCTTATCTTTTTCATAAGTTTTAAATTTTGCACATTTAGCATTAAAGGATCAAGACATTAAAACCTTTTGCAAATACATGAAACAGGAGACAGGAGGGTTTAAGATAACACACAAGAACAACTTTAAGGGATGAGATGAACCGTTGAACAGAAAATATGTAGGTAATATTGAGAAAGCTTTACAATAGCAAAATTCATGAAGCTGCACAATGACAAATTCAACACCCTTGTGCTGTAATTACTGTTTATGATTCATAACGATCTGAAAGCCAAACTTTTCAAATTTGTACCAAGCACTTCATACTGCTTTTAACCAAATAGTTGGAGTATTTAATTCATGATCTACTGAACATAAGAAAAATTCAAAGGAACCCAGCAGATATGCATGTAAAGGGGACACAATGACAGTGATTAAGCACCTTGTAATGTACCCACAGATCTTTTTCTATAAATCCAATTTGAAATTTGAAGACTAAAATAGCTATTTTATCTCCATCCCCTGACAGATGTATCTCCATCATTTTCAAGAACAGAGCTCCCTCTTGTGGCTCCAGAAGGTGGATGGGGGGGGTTTGGGGGTGGTGAGAAGAGCACAGAGCAGCATGAGACAAATCAGAGTGAGAGGACTCCTGATAGTATTTTGGTCGTATAAAAGTGGAATTAAAAGGAAGATTTAGTAGGAAGGACAGGTGTCTTCTTTTAAAGAAAGCAATGGCACCTGTACTTTAATGCTAACTTTTAAATTACATTTTCTGCTAATGTAACTTCCTCTGCTAGGCCCTTCTGCACCTGAGCATATTCCTTCAATGTAAAGTGCTTAGACCTCTTAACAGCTTTCTAGCTCAGTCATAGGCGAGGCACAGGAAAAGGAAAGAGTCAGGTCAAGAAACATGGTGCCTGTGCAGTGTTGCAGGGACAATAAACCACATAATGCTCTACGGATTTTCTGCAGCATTACAGCTCCATGCACTGAGACCACACAGAAGAAAAAAATCATTGGCTTCAAAAAGTCAAGAAATATATGCATAGTTACATGAGCAAAGCACAGCTATTTAAACACTGCAACAAAAGCAAGTGAAGAAAGTAAGTTACATTTCTTTAAACAACTCTGACAACTCAGCCCTGCCATCTTCACAGAAAACTTCTGTTCAAGCTCCAGCACTGCTCTCCTGCAAGCCCACACTGCTTGCATCAACTATTCAAAAAGGGAGGATAGAGCAACACATGAATGAGCAAACACGCTGGTGCAACAGCATTACCCAGCAGAGTCTAGTTTCTGCTGATCCTGGGGACAGGCTTATGCAAGGACAGCAATGGGAAGAAACATGCTTGCATATATACATTCCTCACCTTAGGGGAAGAGGGGAGGAGCAGCGCTGCAAACCATTCTTTGTTTGCTATATGACTTCTTTAAAGTATTTTTTTTTAAATTAACTTATTATACCATTTTCCTAGCTGACAGCTTTGTAACCTGAAGGTCACACCTGTGACAATAAGCATTTCTCTGAGGCAAGCAAGTGAAGGGAGCACCCAAAGCTAAGCTTGTCACCATGTACAGGAAGGCTTTTTATGAACAGAAGCTCTACCCATAAAAATTCAGGAAGTGTTGGGTGTTTTGTTTTGGTGGGTTGTTTCCCCCCACCATTGTTTAATGAATATTCATATGTTTCACTTTACACTGCTAAACACTATTCATTCAGGATCATACATGGATTATTTTTAAATTATTTTATTTCTGTATGAAAATTTTAGATTGGACAAGAATTTACACAGCATGCAGCTGGCTTTTGCTAACTGCACCGCATAGCATATAAAACTATTTTCCTCAAGGGCATTAAGGGTTTCTTCTAAATGACAATATTTCTTTGCTGCAAAAACAGGATCAACGCCATGAAACACGAACTAGTGAAGAAAAAACAATTACTCTTAAGTCTCCAGAACAGATCAGAAGACAACCAAGAATCAAATTCTTGATTCATAGGCTTGTGCTCTCACAAGATTTTGCTTCCAAAGCGCAGGACCAAAAAAGAATCAATTTCCTACCGGAAAAGAAATTACCATGCCTTCAGCATTTTGCTATTAGTGAAATATCTCTGCTCTATCTCCAATCAAAGGCAATACTTTTTCTAAAGAGCAATCCTCTTTAAAAATTGTATAAAAATCAGTCTATAAAGACAGAGATATCCTTAAATATTCAATCAAGTAATAAACCTGCTAGATGAAAGACAGATTAATTAAAATGACAGTACAGTCTCCCTATAACACACATACAAGACTTACACTTGTTATGTTGGAGTACCTAATCATAATCAGATTTGGTAATTTGCTGCACCGAAACAAAAAGGAAACATTTTTAGAATTGATCATTCAGTTCATGTCACTTTCATGGAGATTACTTTGTATTGATCAACATTTAAATAGTAGTTGAAAAAAGATGAGAAAAGGATAAAAAGTATCTTTACATGCAAAATACAGCATGAACCAATAAAAGCAAAATAAATTAGATCACTATAGCCAAACCAACCCTGTACACGCGCTCACGGTAATGAAGATAATTATGAATGAAAGAGAATGTTCTTAATGTTTGTTGTAACAAAAGCAGAGTTTAGAAGTTAATTTAGACTTTAATCTGCTCAAAAATTAAGTTTGCCATGCAGCCATTAAAAACTGTGTGAAGCTGAACCATACTTAGTTTTACAAAGACACAAATGCTGGTTTGTTTTCTGAACAATATTTTCATGTTTCCTACCTGTGGATTCCAACTAGGGTCCAGTTTTTTCACTGTAGCAACATACTCCTGCATAGCTTGATGAGGGCTGGTGTCTCCCAGGGCTTTCCAGGCCTCCCTAGGAGACAGAGCAAAACATCAGCAAGCCACTCAGGCAGACAGATTTGTTTCATCAGTGGAACACAGCAAACAGATTCATCTAAATACTTTCAGGGGGTGCAATGCCAACTTTCATTCAGTTTAAAATGGTCAACTTTTCTCTGAAGCCATCAATGGCCACTGCCAATGCACTACTCTGCTGTCAAAGGATCTTTCAAGATATCCTGATACAGGCTGGAACATAGTTTGCGTTCACAAAGTAAAGCTGTTTGAAAAGCTGTAGCTATGTTCACAGAATTTTTGTTGTGTGCAGGCTAATTCTGGACGAACAAGGTAAATACCAGAGTCTAGTGTTTCATGTCTGCAGCAGGCAGAGCAGCAAACATTCCCCTATTAAACAAAGGATTTTAAAGCCAGATCAGTGGCAGACTCTCAGAGTTGACATCCTCTAGTCCATAAACTGTCAACAGATGAGGCAAAAGCAACAAGAAGTAGAGCCGGAAATTGCCAGGAATTGCATGGATTTCCTCTTACCATTTCTGCTTTCCCTCAAAATCAAAGAAGCTTGGCTTGGGAGTGTTACAGGTTCCAAATTTCACCTAAAGAAAAGAAATTTCCTTCTGTCAGAACAATGCAAAGGGAAGGGGGTTTGCATAAGGAAATACTGGGTTCTGTTGGTTCCAGGGTAATTTTGTTCTTGTGCCAGAGGAAAGGTTTTTGAGGGAAAGAACTGATACAACTCAACCCCACCATACCCTCCCTCATTTTAGCTCTCGCAGTTGTTAGCACCTCTGCATCCCTCTGTTTTCTTTGGGTGATGCAAGGGAAGCAATTTTTGTTACGCAGCTCATTTCTTTTGCATGCATTACCCAACAAGGATAACCAGCAAGTGATTTCTCACTTAATGTTATGTTTATTGCCCAGCCAAATGCCTCATCCTCCACCAGCACCAAGAAAAATTCTGTTGATTAGGGTTTCTACAAGAGATGATTATTCATTAAGGCTGAAATTCACCTGCTCCCTCACAAAGCTCAAGGAAACAGAGTTTGCTTAATTATTTTCAAGGTCCTCTGGAAGGCAAGGAGACAAACTCAGAGCAAAGGAATGCCAAACATCATCTGAATTTGCTGTGAGGCATCTGGCTGTATAGGAAGCACTGTGAGAGACAAGTCAAGGCCTGAGTGCCAGAGATGAACCAGTCTGTCAGAAGCAAGCCAGAAATTAAAACGGGGGGAGGAGAAATAAGAAACACAAGGAAGCAAGGGAATGAGCTAGAATTGGTGAATAAATATACGGGAAAAAAAAAAATAAATCTTACAGCCAGTGTTAACTGGACTTGGTGCCAGTGGGATTCGGGCAGTTTTCCATAGGGTAGTGTACTGATGGGACAAATACAAAGTCCTTCCTCTCATTGCAAGGAAGTCCAGCAGCCATATCTCCTCCCTAAGCTCACTCACAAAAGGGAACACAGAGGACTGACAGAGGCTATGCCTGCCCAGGGCTCCAAAGGCACAACCACGTCCCTGCCACGAGGCCAGCGCTGACAACTGCCACAAGAGCAGCGCAATTAGCAGGTTGACGTTTGGGTAACAGATATTTTGTTGAAGTCAGCTCAGGAGAATGCGTAAGTGAATGTGCCTCTGTCCCAGCCTGGAAGAGCCAGGGGATACAGGTCAGGACCCAACAGATCTGGCTGTTATCAGTGCCCCTTTCTCATAGAAAATAAAGCCCTTTGCAAACAGGCATCACTGGTAAAATGAATCTAATTGACATGAAAATATCACTGTGATAGGCAATGAATTTACACAAAACATGGATTTTTTTAAAAAACTTTTTTTTAATGAAAGTGCTATATATCCCACAGGAATGATGAAAGTGTAGGAGCCGGAGCCCAGAGCAGAACCACAGCTCCAAATGTGACAGCCCCTGGAAAGCAGTTATTGCAGCAAGTCCCCGTAACACAGGGCACAGCCCAGTACAAAGGAAGCCCAGCATGGATGAGGTATTTAAGTAGACCCCAGGGAGGGAACACTGGTATGTTCTGGAGGTGGGTGGGCAAAGGCTGCTGGTTGAATATTTTGTTAGCCAAGCAAAACTAAACTGCATTCATCAAATGTTTTATGAAATATGCTCAAGTGTTCAGGCAGGTGAAGTGCTTAAATCAACTAACAATTCTTCACCTTAACAGGGTGGGGATTTTATGCTGAGGATGGAATCATTAATCAGGCTTTAAAGAGAGCATATCCATGCTGAGAGAGATATTTATTAGTTACACTCTGTTTTCATTTAAAGTGTTAGAGGATATGAGTGACTGCAACTGAAATTAATTTTCTGTACATCTGACTGTCTTCCAGTGAGCAATTGGTTCAAATTAGAACACCTTAGCGGGCCTTTAGAACAACATATTGCATTTCACGGACAAACAGGAGAAAGGGATAGCAACAGTTAAGTCCTATAAAACAGTCACGATTCATGTTGCACTGTAAATGTTTCCTCCTGTGCTCAGAGGTGGACTGGATCACTTGTTTAGAAAACAAAACAAACATGGAAATAAAATGCAAAATCATTATCTGCATGGAAAATGCCTGCTTGGCAATTCTTTAGTTCAACATCTAACCTGCAAAAATTGGCCAAGTTGGATAAAAAAACCTCATCTATTTTAATAGTAATTTTCCACTACCATCATCAAAACACAACAGCAGTTTCCTCTTTTTAGATTTAGCATTCAAAGGCCGTTCCAGCATTGGAAAGACTGTTAGTAACATTGATAGTAATACAAATCAAGGAATAGTAGTTAAATTTCATCCATTAAGAGGGGGGGAAAAAGTGCACTTGTGCCCTGTTTGCTATTTCAAGATATATTAAAAAGACTTGCAATGCGTTTGTTGGAAAGAAGAAAATAAAGGTTTTGGCTTCCCTCTTTTTGCTGACTCCATAAATCATCAGAAACCAACCAGAAATCTAACATTAGTGGGGACACGAACCTGAGAGCTGAGGAAGGGGAGTTTTAGCTAAATATGCCAGAGCAAATTCACGGCAAATACTGGAGGGGTTTATTTTGTGAAGGATTCTGCCCTCCTGCTACTTCCTTGGAGGGCCTCAAAAGCTGCTTTTCTCCATAACCAGCAGAAAGAAAAGAGCACATATCTCATTCTGTGTCCACAAAATAATTACTGATGGTCTCCAGGGGGCTGACTGGTCACTTGATGCTTAGCTCTCCTCATTTACAGTTCATCAGCTGCATTAAAAAAAGATGACAGCCAGAATACATTAAATACTTTCCTAGTATTGCTTTTGCATGCAGAGTTGCCTGACGGCATTAGGCTCATACCAAGATGACCCAGGCAGATCCAAATGGGAAGCGTCTGCAGACGTCTCCATTTGTGGCCAAAATGGAAATTTAGAAACCTTGGATGAAGCCTTCACCTGAGAGCTGAAGGTCACAACGTTCAGAAGAATGCTTGGATAGACAGATACTCAGAGACGCGTCAGCGCTGCATACCATCCCCATATGGCTTCAGCCACTGGTCCAGGCTGTGAGAAACCTTGAGATTCTTCCTACACATTACTCCAAAACTGATTCCTCCCACCCACCGCTGCTGATGGTGGTAAAACAGCTCTTTGCTAATTTTTCCAATAATACATTTATACAGCAGGGAATTCCAGCCAAATATTCTTACCTGACTGTAAACCTTCTAAGATGAATCATATCTGCAGCCTCCCTGTAGAGCAGTAACAAGAACAGAACTCACCTCCACAGACAGCAGGGCTAAGCTTTAACTGTACACAGGCCAAGTAAACTGAATTTCTTTGGCAAGACAGGAATTCCTGCCTGTTCCTGCCCAAAACTCTGCCCCGTTAACCTGCCCCAACCCATGGGAAAGACCTGTACTCAACTGACTGAAAGCGGGGCGTAAGGAAGAACAAGCAAACATCAGCCACAGAAGGCAAGGGGTCCTGGCCCTGATGACCAAGGGGCTGTACATCCCAGAGACAGCGACGCTGGCAACACTGCATCGGTGCCATCACGCCGCTCCATGCAACAGGAAGCTGCAGGTTGAAACTCCCATGTTCAGGGCAGATTTGTGGCACTGTGTTCTACAATATTTGAAAGACGGCACGCAAAAAGTGGGATTGTGTATTTGAGCCTACACTCACCGGAGACAACATAAGACCTGTTTTGCCAATGGCACTAGATTTCCAGCTTGCCTGCACCTCTCAGCATTCACGTAGGCACTGGCACATCCTCCTCGTGGCAGGGCAGTTTTCTCAGTTTGATCATTTCCAGCAAGTTCTGGATTCCCTCCCCTCTCTGAGGTATGACCACTACATTGGTCTCCATTGCTACATCTTCTCAGCCTCATTTTGCATCCTCAACATTACAGGCAAGCACTATCTTCACTTCACCACTACACACAAAGCACAGACAAGTGATTCACCCAAAGTCACGCAGAAAGTAGGGGGAGAAAAAGAAAATCAGTCCCAGTCCAGAGCCCTACTGACTAGTCTGTTCTTCCTCCTGTTCTGGGGCAGAGTCGTAAACTCAGCAACATCTTCTAAAAACCTCACTGGAGATGACAACTAAGCAATTCCCTTATTTTCAAGTCCCTGACACATAAACAAAATCAGAGAGAAAAGTAATAAAGTCCTGAAATGGCCTCCAATAAAAGGTAATAAAATTCCAGGAAAAAGCCTATATACCCAAACAGTTTGAAATAAATAATATACAGTATTTTAACAGACAGCTCAGCTGTTACTGTCACCTCTTTTATGATGGTGCTGTACCTTAAATTAAAACCCTTAGTGACATAAAACACTAAACTGAGGAAAGACAAGGATGCCAAATCAAGGACAGTGGACAGATCTGAGTCAGCATCTTTTGTGTACTACTGTCCACTGGAGTAATATATTAGCAGCCCATTATGCATACTGATATGGCTGCTATAATTAAATAGAGGAAACTTGCATTAAGCGCCCTCGTTTTGATTTAAAGCACAAAATGCTGCAAAACTCAAAGTTAGCAGAACATAATCCTGCAGTAGCTGTACCAGCAAACTTCTCCCATCTCCACTGCCAGCGCTGCCCTCCCAGGCACTGTGTAACAGGGACAGCACCTTTCTGGACAGCACTGGGCAGCCAAAGGCACAGAAACCCAGGAGCACGAAGGCACTTGCCATTGCATCGTGCTTGGCCAGGGACAAGAGGGACAGAGAAGAAGAGGACAGAAGCGCCCTGTTCCCCTCAGCTGAAGGCAACTGGAAGTCTGTGCTGACACAGTGTTAATTGTCAGCTTTTCTGACTTGTATCAAAACTGCATGATATAGCTTCTGATTTAAGTAATTTTTAACATTAAACACCTTATTGGTCTTATGGAGCTAACATGAGGAAACCCTCTGATATGCAAGTAATGCCTTCCCATTTCCACCTAGGACAGATACAAAGCATTTGCAACAAAGCAAAAAATAAGAGGTTATTTGCAACAAATCTCCTGAGAATACAGGCAAAATAAAAAAAGTACAGAAGAGGAAAAACATCCTTTCTTTTCATGTCATCCTAGGCATAGTCTTGTTACTCTTAAAAGTTCTCCCAGTATTTTTTTTGTCTACCCTCCTTTTCCTTAACAAAGGGAAAGAGAACCCTGGAGACCCATTTAAGCACTAGAAAAATCTGAAAACAAAACCTCACATGACCAGTCTGCTTTTAATACAATTAATGTCCACAAACCACAGCAAAGGATCTTAGAGGATAATTAAATATTGCATTAAAAAATGAAAGCATTTATGAGCAGCAGTAATAGGACACGAGTATTCCATATGGGAGGAAATTCATGGGGAAGATGCACACACCCAGCTTTGACCACTAATCCAAACAGGTGGGCCTGAGTTCCACATCCAGTTGTCAAGTCAAGGCAGCATCTCTTGCCAAACACCCAAGTCATATTTGTACTTTTACTCTTTAGTCTTCCAGGTGTAACAGTTCTTACGATTTTTCTGTTTCTCCAGTTTGGGTGATTGTTACAGACCTTTATGTCTTAACCAGTGCTTTCCCGGTTTGTTTTATGTAAATTCTCCCACAGGAGCAGCACAAAAGTTACATCGCGTACTCCCATAGGACGCACCCTAGAGCTCGCTGAAGTCACAGGGATTGAACAGAAAAGGAGTCACGTTCAATATTATAACTAGAACCAAGCGGTTTCGTTTCCCAGTCCGCTCTAAGGCCCTCCACAGACAGACGGGTTTGATGCTCACACCTGGGTCACTACTGCAGACCCACGATGTCCCCAACCGGGAGGCGAGCACCAAACCACCCCATCACCTTCTCCAGCCTGCCCGGGTGGCCTTACCACCCAGCAGACGCAGGGCGTTCACGGGACAGGTCTCTCCGAGGAGACTCAGCGGCCCCTGGGACAGGCCGCCAACCACCGGCGACCCGTCACAGCCTACGACAAAGGCCAAATGCTCCACACCGACACCCCGACCGCCACCCACCGCGCCGTCGGCCGAAGCCAAAACGGCACCTTCCGCAGCAGAGGCGAACGGCGCGGCGTTCGGGCTGGCCACGCCGAGGGGAAAGGGCGACGGACCGCCACTCGCCATGAATTTAGGCACGACTCCGTCCCATCAGACTTCGTCTACCTTTACCACAGGTGAAGCCACCGGCACCGAACCCGGCGCCGGACCGAGGGCTCCCCGCATCCACCCGGCGCAACTTTTGCCACTTGGAATCGCCGTGTTTTCTGCGGCGGCCCCGGGAGAGCCCCAGGCCCGGCCATTCGGGCACCGGGCCGGCCCCTGTCCCGCTGCTTCGCCCGCGCCCCGGGGCGCCGGGGGTGCCAGGGGGGCCGTGAGTGCCGTGGGTCGGGCCGTGCCGCCCCGCACCGGTCACGCCTCACCTGCTTGTAGCGGGCATACAGGTAGAGCAGTTGCTCCTTGCTGGCGGCGGGCAGCAGCGCCGGCAACCGCTGAGCCGCCTGCTCGAATTGCTCGGCCAGGTCGCGGCCCGGCGGCGCCGTCCCCGTCTCCTCGGAGCCCGAGCTCGCCTCGCCACCGCTCCCGGCCGCCGCCGCCGCCAGCGGGGGCGACGCCATAGCGGCCCACCACCCGCCCGGTCCGCCCGCCGCGCTGGTCCCTCTCACGCCTCGGTACGCGCGGGTCGGATCGCCCGCGGGAAACGCGCGTCGCACCCGAGGGTTCCGGGGTGGCCGCTGGTACCGGAGCAGCACGTCGGCGGGCAGGAGGTGCGACCCCCAAGCACGGCTTTATAACACCTTCCCCGCGGCGCGGCTGATGGCGATTAAACAAAAACATCCGACGAGGGGGCTGCCTGCACCCTCAAACTTTTTATAACCAGAGCCAAACGTGTGCCCCCTGAGCCCCCCCCCCCCCCCAGCACCCCGCGCCCCCTTTGCCCTTGGCCGGAGGCGCGTCCCCGAGGTCCCGTCCCGGGGGCCGGTGCCACCGCTCCCGCGGTGCCCCGGCCGGGCATGGGAGTACCCGCCGCCTCCCCGCTGCCGCTGGAGGGCGCTCGCAGGCCGCCCGCGGCTCCGGGCCGGGCGGGAGAGGGGCGGGGGGAGTCCCCAGCCATCCGAGCGGGGGACGCGGCGGGTACCGGGTGGCAGCCAGCATGCCCCCCTCCCTGCCCCCCCCCCCCGGCGTGCGGGGTGCCGGGTGGTGACCCTGCGCTCCCCTCGGGGGGTCCCGGCCAAGCGCCATCCTAAAGGCGGTTTATATTTAGCCCGGTATCTACTTCGGGCGGAAAGTTTCCCCCCCGTCCCTGGCACAGCTGTCGAGTCCATCTCCCTCCTCCACCCCCGGCCTCAGCAAATGGCAGTCCTGGGTCCCCTGGGGAACCCTTGGCCACCCTGGCAGCGCCCCGACCCGCTCCTCCTCCGGCCGCCCTGACTGGGGGCACGCCGCACCCCACGGCCCTCTGTGTCGCATGGGGGGGCTGCCCCACAGCGTGACCCCCGTCTTACAGGTGAGCACGCTGAGGTGAAGAGGGGCAAGCAGCAAGCTGGGGTTTTGCACTGTGGTTTTAGAGTCTCCTGACTTGCTCCAAAGCACTGAGTGTAGGATGAACTCCTCTAACTCCTCCGGGGTGTGAGGATGAGGATGAAGGTGTGTCCCACATGTGATGTGGTCCATCTGCATGGCTACTTGTGGGCTCCCAGCCACACCTCAGACACTACAGGCTTGTTCATGCAGTCTGTGAGAAATGCATGGCCCATCTTTCCATCCTGGGGCTTGCAGGGGGAAAAAAGACCTTCCATCAGAGCCAGAAATAAGCTCACTTTTATTCTCTTGCTCCCAGCACAGCTCCTTTCCTGCCTCACTGGGCGCAGGAGGTTTTACTTAGGGGAAAAAAGCCCCCAACACAGCCAGGGCAGCAAGCTGGAACATCACTGGAGACCCTAGACATGGCCCCGCAGCATGCCACCACTTTCCTACCGGGCCACTGGGCCACTAAGCTATGGCAATGTCCTTGTCCCTGGGCTGTGCATACAAGAAGGGAGTCAGGGTCCAACTGCAGGAGCGTAGCTACACCATAGCCCTGCACGGAGCAGGATGGGACCCCTGCATCCCAGCCCATGCAAGAGGGGCAGTGTGGCCCCAGTCTCTGCTCTGCACCAGAGTGGAGATGGGCTTGGCTGTGCCGGAGCCAGGGGTGTGCCTGCAAGCACCCGCTCTGCCCCAGGGCTGCCTGCCGAGGAGACGGAGGGTGCCCTGTGAGCGGGTCTGCAGCCTCCACAGCATCCCTGCCTGTGCAGGGGGTATGAAACCCCGGCTCGAACCAGGAGCGGGGGGAAAGACAGAAACAGCTTGTCTCTGCTGCTTGCAAATAAAAAAATAGTAACTCCTCTCCAGTGCGTGATTAACACCCAGCCTCATAAACAGATTGCAATATTTACAGCAAACTCGTCCTCCCTGCCGCCCTCCACCAGAACCTGATCGGCTCCATCCAGCTGGCTGCATCGTCCCGACCAGCCCTGCTCACCATGGGGAAGCATCCCCTAGTCCGAGCCTGCTAGCCTTCAGCAAGGGACAGGCACAGGGTCAGGCTGGCAGGATGAAACCCTGCCTGAATAGCTTGGAAAAAGTACTTGCAGCAAATTAACCAAAGTACACAGCCTCGGCATGCTCTCCGGCTTGTCTCCATGGTGAGAGAGGCCTCCCTACCTTGCTGGGTTTCTTTGCTAGAGCACTTACAGCTCCTGCAAGATCCCTCTCACTTTTTCCTTGCCTTTTTTTAAGAGATTAACTGCACTGAGGGCCTGATCCTTCCTTCCGCCCCCTCGCTTTGGCAGGCGTGGGAGCAGGTTTGATGCAAGGCACCCGCAGAGGTTTTAGGAGCCTGGCATGGAAACAGAGAGGATGGGGATGCTGGGCCCAGACATGTGGCGCCTGCTCTGTGGGATGATGTTTATTTAGTTGCTGGTCCCCATCAGCCTGGCAGAGGACAGGACAGAGGCTCGGGGGACGCCAGTGCCAATGCCTTTCTGCTGGATGCACCAACCACCCCCTGCAAACATGAAGCAATGCAGGGCTGGGAGAGCCTCAGTCATCCCAGTATGAGCTGGGTCAAATTTGGACCATTCTCCCAGGCCCTGGCCGCAGAGTGCACAAAACCAGAAGCATTACAGGCACTGAGTGCTAAATAAAATTATGCAGGGCCTTTGCACGAGCTGCATGTGTGGGTCAGCCCCTGGGTCCCACACTGGGATCGCAGAGACACAATAACAGGCTGTGACCAGCAGTGCCGAGCAGGGAAAAAATATCCCTGTATAATTATCATATCTGTGCTGCTGGTCAGCCTGGAGACCTGTCATTGTCCCTCTGCAGAGGGCAGAGGCCACTGCGCACACCAAACCCCAGCCAGCCTGAAAGGAACATCTGAAGGGATTCCTGCAAGCTAAGCTATGATTACATTTGTTTTCCACAACAAAAGGAGAAAGAGGCAATTAAGAGCGGATTTGTTTGTGGCAGTGCATTTTATTGTGGGAGACACCTGTCTACGGAGGAGGAGCAGGCTGCAGGCTGGGAATGTGCATGCACTCCCGCGGGAGAGGGGCATGGGGAGCAGGGGGAGCCTGGGCACAGTCCCCTCCTACGGCACAGCCCCTAGCATGCCTCGACCCAGGACACATCACCTCCACTGCAAGCAGAGCTGCACCTCTGGTTAGTAAATGTCCCCTCCTGCCTCCTGAGCTCCTCCAGGCTACCCATTGCATGTGTCCTCATCCCACCACTCTCATCTCCTTTGTCTTCCTCATCACTTCTTGGGAGATTTGCCCCCTGTGCCCGTGTCACAGGGGGAGAAGCCTCCTCCCCATCGTGCCTCCCATCATCCCTGTGAGGGACCTCTCATGCCCAGGGTGCAGGAGGGACTGAGGGGTGACCTACTCCTGACAGAGCCTTTGCCTTTGCCAAACATCCCCATGGGGCACCACCAAGCTCCCCCCAGAGCTGGGGACCCCCAGGCTGGGACAGGCTTTGCCCACTGATGAAGGCTGGAGCTGTGCTGATGGCAGCTGCCTGTCAAAGCCTCCTGTTGGCGGAACAGGAGTCTGATGGCCGAGAGCTTTTCTACTGGCCCTCAAGATCACAAAGTTGTCGCTGTGACAAACAAAGCCGTGCTGCGAGTTTCTGGCAGATGGCATGCTGGTGCAATGCTTCAGGCTCTGTGTTTCATCCCACCTTCTCTTCTGTGGTGCTACCACCTCTTACATCTATTCCAGGTCCTGCACCAAGAAGGTCCTTTCACTGCTCTGGTGGCTCCCCAAACCCCACGTCCCCCATGCAGAAAGCAGTCCCTGGAGCACAGCTGCCTGTCTGCACTGAACAGAGCCATCACCCTTCTTCCATGCCCCGACCCACAGGACAAGGGCTCACGTGAGGCTGAGGCTGGAGCAGTGCCCAGTTCTTCAGGCAGGGATGGAGCAGTGTGTGCCTATCTTGAGCTGTGATTTCCATCTGGAATATGGATTTTTTTCATGTGTATTGCTACACACGATACATGTCATGGCACCCAGCTCGTCTTTGCCCCTGCTGGGGGTGATGGAGGAGGGGAGAAGACAACTCACCACACGCTCACTGCTTTAGCAGAGAGATGAAAAAACCTGTTCATTTTTCATCCTGTGCATGTGTCCCCTGTTAGCAAGCCAGAGGAAATGCATACCCTGCTCAATATTTTTGGGAGCTGATAGACATTGTAGCAGCCTGCAGTGTGGCTGTGAGAGCTAGGCTCCCCTGTCCCTGACAAGGGAGGTGATTTCCATGAAATGGAAATGGAATCACAGGCAACAGGAAACCAAAATTCAGTACTGGTCAGGGAAGAAGCTAAACAAAGGGCCAAGTTCTCTGCCCCAGCATAACCAAGGCCTCCCTTGCATGCATCACCTCCACAGGGTTCAGCTCCGTTGCTCATTTTACCTGCATTCATTATAGCACCAGAGCCATTTGTTTGTGCATAATAAAGGGGGTCTGGGAGAAAAGCATGTAATTAGCACATCCATCATATAGGTTTTTTAGATATCAATAAAACATCAATTCCCTCCTCCCATAAATTCCCGCGCTGCAGTGAATACAAATCAGTAGCTGAGATGGAAAAGGAATGCACAACCCTCCTCAGAAGTGCATAAATCTCCCCTCTCCTCGGCATATCATTAAACCTCTTAAACACTGATGGGAAAAACTCCTCTGCCAGGTGTCAAGCCCTGCTCCCCAGGCATGCCTGAAGCCTTACTGGGCTCATACTAGCAACAGTGTGGTCTCAACACAGCAGCTGGCCAGCAGTTCAAAGGTTGTAGCCAGAACTGTGCAAATAGTGGATCTTTCTGTGGAAAGCAATACCTCAACACTAAGCCTTTTTGGTTTGGGGCAGTCAGATGAAATTTTGTATGGTATTTTCTTTCCTAAATTCAAATGAAAAGCATGAGGAGAAATTTCAGTTTTGTTGACCTCGAGTGTTTTGCTTGGTGTGAAACAAACACAAAAAGCTTCATTTTTGTTTCACTTTACTCAGCCTCCTGCTCCATCCATCCTCTTTCCCATCTTTTTTCACACATATGCAAAAACTGCAGCAGAGTTCTTAGTTTTGAAACAACCCCCTAGGTGTTATTCATTGAAAACAGCAAAATAAAAAGTTACTCCGCAAAATTTTTTTTTCACCTAAGCTAATTATGAAATTTAGCTCGTTTTCAGATATTTCAGTTCTCCTGAAACTGTGTTGAGAAGACAGAGCCGAGGTGTTCAGTGGGAAAGCTCCACTGAGGTTCAGCTGCTGCAGGGCTGCACCTCCATGCTTCCCTGCCTCTTGCCAGCTCCACCTTGTCTCACACCTCCACACAGCAGCAGGCAGCAAGTAATGGCTCCATTTGTCACTTCCCTGCCCCTGCAAGGCCACAGGTATCCCTCATTTTGCTCTCCATGTCCCCCAGGCAAGGTCTGCTACTCACCCATCCCCTACTTACGGCACGCCTGGCTCTGCATCCCTCCAGTGTTGCACTGGGCACAGGTACTCAGCTCTCAAATCCCCTGGCAGCTCACCAACCACTGTGACATCTCAGATGCAGGAGTTCTAGACCATAGTGCTGGCAAGATGCGCCTGGCACTGACCTGCTGGGGATGCTGCCCACACCTGCAGCCCACCTTGGGGTTATCTGGGGCCACCAGCAGCATTTCTTCCTGGTGATCACTTGGACTGGCTGTCTGTCCCTGCACAGCCCTGGGGCAATCCCCTGTCCTGCCCACAGAGGTGAGCACCAGCTGATGTGTTCTATGAGCTCTCCTTACTGGGGAGCATCCTGCATCTCTCCCCAAAACTTCCTTACTGGGGGTACTCCCCATCCTACATCCCTCCCCCAAACCCTCCCTGAGCACTGCTTGTAGGTGACAAAGTCTACTGGAGAGGGGACGCAGCTCTAGAAAAGCTGCTTCTGACCCCTTTCCTGCTCTGGTGCTGGCTCCACTTCCCCCAGCAAGGAGCGATCGAAGGGAGTGCCTATAATTGCAGCTGTCAGCAGTAACAATCACGGCACTGCCATTATAAATGGCTCCAGCCTGACTTTTACTTACAGATTTCCCTCACGTGATGCTACAATTCGTGCAAGGAAAAACCTGTACGGCAGAAAAGCAATTGCACCCTCCAGCTCTGCAGAGATTTATGGCTTGTTTTGGCCATAAAATAGAGCGGGCAGGGCTCAGTTGCAGGTTGGCATGTTCTGACCAGGCAGGCTGGGGTGGTTCAGAGGAAGAGGACACCTGGCATCCCCTCCGCATCGCCCGCCAGTGATGAGCTTGGGTGTCAGAGTCCCTGCCCCTGCCCGTTCGGAGGTTCCTGTGTGCAACAGAAGGGTCTTAGCCTAATTCCTGCCAGAGGTACAATAAAATCATGATGATGTATGGAGCTAGAGAGAAACTGCAGAGGACAGGGGTCTCAGGCTGTAGAGGCGACCCTTGCCAAATCTGGCATCAGAGGCACTGAGAAAAGCTGGGGGACTTTCCGGATACATGCAGTTTGCAGCATCTGGACTAATTTCTACAGCGAGGACAAAGCCAGGCCATGTCCAGCCTGTGGATGCAGTTGGAGACCAAAGCCATTGTTTTCCAAGCAGCTGGCTGGGAACAGATGTGGAGTCCCCAGCACAATCTCAGCCCGGCTGCTCCCCAGCCCATGGCTGGGACAGGAATCCAGCTGCTGTGCAGCCTCTTGCTCTCTGCCCTGGTGGCACAAGGTCCTTTGGGATGTGTCCTCACTTGCTTTAAATGATTCTTTCCAATCTGACATCTGTCCCGAGCTTGCAGGGCCTGGAGCCGTATGTTATGGCACCTACAGACAGTTCACACTCAGCCCTGATGCATATGGGAATGTGACCTGGAGATACATGTTTCCTTCCAGGCCAAGCAAAACCCTCTGTGGAGAAACAGCCTAACCTAGTGCTGTCCCAGGAGATCACCAAATGGACTCACTGTGGACAAGGTCCATCCCCTGCAATGGCCTGGGTGCATCAGCAGGAGTTGACAACCTGAAGGGTACACATGACGCAGGGCTCAGCAGTGAGGTTTGAAGCCCAAGAGACAGGGTCAAGCCAGGTTTGGCAGGAGTGGCTGTTGTTTTCCTAATGCAGCCCTTGCAAATAGGAAGCCTGTGGCTTTTTGTGCACTTTGATAAGGTTCAGAGGTTGTTAAAAAAACACAAAGCTATGACAGGATTTCCAAAAATACTCAGAAAGTCTGGCTAGCTATGGAAGTTTCTGCCATAGCTATTACCACACACCTCAACCTCGCCTGCACCTAGCTTTTTGTTGCCATTACAGACGTGCCAGTTAAGGGACATAGGTTTAGCACAGAGAATCACAGCGACATGTCCTCTAGCCTGAGGTTACACCAATGCATGGTGTCACACAGGGTCTACTCTCCTTTCCCAGCAGGGACCACTCACCAAACATAAAGCATCTTTGTACCAGCACCAAGGCACAACCCCAGCATTTGTCCATCTGCAGCCCGTTGACCATGGGGGTGGCACAGAAAAGGGTGGTTCCCTCAGCCTTACCCCACATCCCTGGATATGCCTAGCTTTGGAGCAGAGGGAGGGAGAGAGCAGCATGGTGTGGGCTCCTGCCGGGGCAGTGGGAGGAAGGAAGCTGGTCGCTTGTGGATTGGCCCACAGAGGAAAAGCACTGCTTGATTTCGATCTAGAGAAGCAGCAGGAGCTGTGCCCCCTGCTCCCTGGCACACTTTGCAGAGCCCATCCTGGCTGCGGGGCACTGTTCAGCTGGTGCAATGCCTGCAGAGGTGCCAAGCTCCCCCGGCAGGTTGCCCATCCTGGGTACCCTGTAAAGGGCATGGTGCCACTACCAGTGCACCCTGCTGCTTTATTGTGCTTGTGGCAGCTTGGTGCCTGCAGCATCGATAAACACAGATGTGCCGATATCTTGTGTTTCCTCCACAACCTGCTACAACTCTGGTGTGACGGTGGCGCTGGCTGTGCAAGCTGGCAGCGGCAGCTCTGGGGATGCTGTTTCTTGTCCCAGGTCACCTCCCTTCCCACTGTTTGGTGGGGTGATGCTCCCCTTTCTTTGACCCCTCATGTGGTTTATCCCCCTGGGAAGGGGCCAGCAGCCAGGATGGCAATGGGGAGGCGAGAGTGTGTTTAATGAGGCAAGTGAGCTCTGAGTAAACAGGACAGGGATGGTCCCAAGGCCATCTGGCACTTTACCAGCCCTAGTCCCCTGGAAAACATTCTGAAGGAACAAGGGTCCATCCTGCCCCAGGGCACGGTGGGGGAATGCCATGGACACGGAGAGGTGCTGGGGGGACAGACGCTGCACTCCCCCCCAGCTGCAACCAGCAAGGAGGGGCATTTAGCAGTGGCGCAGTCCCGGGGCTGGAGTAGGGAGGTCAGAGGCGCTTCCTGGGGCTCTCCTGGAAGCAGCCCAGGAAGCTCCGAGGCTTGGAGGAAGCAGCTCTTGTTTCTTCTCTAATTTTAGACCTTTTCGGGGTGTTCAGTTTTCTTAACCACTGGTCAGCTGCTGTCTTCTTGCACAAAGCAAGCGTGCATAAATTAAAGCAGACACATATATATGTATTGGAAATGATCCAGGAGCAATCACTTACATGCCAGTGAAGGGTGTGAAACCCCCCATCTGCTCCCAGTTGTAAGACAGCACAGCCAGTCCCCAGCCCAGCCACCACCAGCACAGCTGCTTGGGGCTCGTCCCTCCATGGCAGTGGACACTTGCACCCCTCACAGTGCAGGAGCAGGGCTGGAAGCAAACTGGCAGGGGTATCTTGACCTAAACCATCTTGGCAGATGTTTTTTTTCTTATTCTCCGGCTGGGTTTCTAGGCAGAACACCCCTGAAATCTCAAGCAAAGCAGAGGGGATGCGTGCAAACAGCAAGGAACTGCCGCCTGCTCGCTGCTGTGCATGTATTGTTTGTGAGTCAGCCCAGGAAAGGTCAGCCTGCTCAGAGGCATCAGGCAATGAGCTGAGGCAGCCCCTCTCCCCCTACGGGGCAGGGTCCCAGCAAAGGGGAGATGCTGGTGGTTTGGCTTTTTGCTCCAGTTTCTGCATCCCTATGTGTTTTGGTAGCAATCGTGCCTCTACCCACAGGCTTGCAGCCAGGGGTATGTTGTTGCCTGACCTTGGGATTTTTAAGATTAGGCACTTTGACACTGGCTGAGCAATGTATGGGCCAAATCCTGTCCCAGAGAATGCAGGGGAGGTGATAAATAAGCCAGGCAGGGCATGGTTACTGCCCACAGACCCACAAGCCCATGAGCTGGTGGCTGGGGACAGGTCTGCCCCACTCCCTGTCCCTTCTACAGCTGGGGCTGGCTGTTGGGGATCTTGAGTCCTGAGTCTACCTCAGTGATGGGCTCAAGTCCCAGTGGATCAAATTCAGCTGGCAGGTAAAGTGACCCACCTGCAGCCAAGGCAGAGGGAGGGCATGGCGCTTCCTGGCAGGTCTTATCCTAGCTCCTGCTGAAACGGGGATGAAAGCATCACCTGCCCCCCCTCACAAGAGTTACGGCAGGTTATGGTTGCTGGGACAGCCCAGATTGGTACTGACATCCCTGCCACTGGAATCAAGCCCATCCAGTGCATTATTATTGCCTGGACACCACTGTTCCTCTTGGCTTAAAAAACCTGCTACAGGCAGCTTGCCTGGGTGTAAAAACATCCTAACAATTCCAGTGGATTGGGCTGTGCTGCTCCTGGTCTGACCCTGTGCACTGCCTCTGCTCTGGGGACTGAGACCTTACCGGCTCCCAATGCTCATAATCACACCCTCATCCTCCACCGGTACGTGGTGGGGAGGGAGAATATATGAAAAATCAATAGCTTCAGCTCAGGCTGCCAGAGGATTTATGCATTTTGCACAACTCTCTTTGGGAAATCCAATATATTGATTGCGTTTCTCAAGACCCATATCAATGAAGCAGACAATGGGAGCATTCAGGGCTGGCCAGCAGACGCCAAGGGTGCCCGAAGCCCAGGCCTGGTGCTCTATTGACCCTGGCCGGCAGGGCAGCATCTCCTGGTGTGATTTACCAAATCCTCTTGTCATTCCATGCCAAGCTCACCCCTGACCTGCTTTTACTTTTCTATTTATTTATTCCCACTGTTCCTTTCCAAGCAGCAGCAGTGAAGCTCCTGCTCCTCCCTTAGGAGCAGGAATCATTGCCCGGGAAGGGCAGGGCAGTGGAGGATGCGGAGAGCAGCCATTTCCCCGTGCGATGCCCCCACCACCTCTGTGGAGCAGCTCTGGCCGGCGTCAGAGAGCAGTTTTTCCATGCTGAGGTCGGCAGCAAGCCACTGCTCCTGGCCCCCCAGACTCAGGCATTATTTCTTCTGGTTTCAATGGAGAGGAGACGAATTTACCTTTCCTTGATGTTGACCCACCCAGTAGCCCAGGCTCAGCATGTCCTGCTCTGCTTGTTGGGGCCAGGGAGTGTCGTGCTGCTAAAGCATCCCCTCTTGTAACAAACTGAGCCCTTGAATATCCAGGCGTCTTAAAGGCCAGCTGCCTGGGGAGGAGGTGGGAAGAGAGGTGTAGTAATGGCTTTCTGTAGGTG
Source organism: Phalacrocorax aristotelis (assembly GCF_949628215.1). Classification (NCBI taxonomy): domain Eukaryota; kingdom Metazoa; phylum Chordata; class Aves; order Suliformes; family Phalacrocoracidae; genus Phalacrocorax; species Phalacrocorax aristotelis. Next base: position 32,423,916 of record NC_134281.1, read on the forward strand.
TCCTGCATTGTTCCTTGCTATGGTAAACCCTCCCTTTCGTGATTTTATGAATGCCATTAAAGAAAATTTTCTCTCTGCAAGACTTTTTCTAAAGCCTCTTTTGAAGACTGCTCCTCCCCAGCAATGCAGGATCTTTAGAAGTATAATTATATTTTTTTTAAAAAAACTCACCATGCTATTTATAAATTATTCTATACGCTCTCAACAAAGCAAGTGCCAGACTGCACTGGCGGAAAGCCCACTCCCGACTTCTCTTTCCTTGGTTTAAAAATGCAAATAATGTTGCTTCTTTTTTTTTTTTCCTAGCTACAACAGCATGGGGAAAATCACAATGCAAACTCTTTCCTGGAAAAGAGTAAGAGATGAGGGGAATGTGGCAGTCTGGTGCAAGTGACGCATGGGGACCGGGATCCAGACCCGAGGCACAGGGACCAGGATTGGCTGGGATTGGCATCCCTACCTGCCTGGGTCGCATTGCCTGCATTCCCCCTGCCTGCCCTCCAGCCCGGCCACAGAGGCAGCAGTGGCAGGCAGGGGTGGCCCTTCCTCTTTCATGTAAGACTTCTCCTGCCCTCTCTTCCTTCCTGCCTTCCTTCCCCAGCCCCTGGATGTGCAGAGCTGAGAGTTTTGAAACGTTTTGAGGAGTTGGAAAGCCCCAAGTCCCAGCAGAGCACTGAAACACTGTCATGATGCCAAGCGGCAGTCCCAAAGCGTGTCTGATAACAGGAGGCAGGGTTTTGCCAATCGGATATTTAAACAGAACTGTTGCTAGAGAACATGGCAATAGTGAGTAAGAAGGAGCCCAGCCTCTGCTCTGCCTCCCCTGCTATCATCTGTCTTTGTTTAATACCAATAAATTGCATTTACTGGTATTAAATAAATAAATAGCATTTATTGGTGGGTGAAAAACTCTCTGAGATACAAAGGGAAGAGGGGAACACGAGTTACTTTCAGTCGCTGAATTTCCAAGCTGTCATATCACAAGATATTTGCTTATTATACACCACAGTAAATATTTCAAGCAATGCATCCAGAAAATAATAAAGAGAATATTTATTTCTTAATCCGTTCTCTTCCCCCATGCTGCACGTTATCTCTGGAAGCCTGACAGCATTCAAAGGTTCGAAGCTGTAAAGACCCACCTCACATCTGCTCCCGCTGAAGTCAGTGCCACTGATTGTGGTGGGAGCAGGCTCAGACCCTGCACGATTTTATCTGGTACAAGCCTGCAAAGGTAACGCATTAAAAAGCTGGTGACCTGCTAAATGTAAGTCAAGCTGTGACATAGTGGTTAGCTCGTGCTGAGGTCAGCGCCGGGCAGGTTGCTGAGTGTGAAGTTTCAGATGAAGGGCACTAAAGCTCTATTCATTAAATGGTTCTCTGCAAACATAATTAAGAGATGGTATCAGCGTGTGTCGCGGCTGCATGCGCCGCTGTTGCTGCCAGGTAAATCTCAGCACCGGTAAGCACGCTTGCAAATCAGAGGTCCCTGGGCCTGTGACAGTACCCCAATAAATCACCAAAGCAAATGAGCTCACCGCAGGGCAGGTGAGCCAGCGCTGCTCCTGCAGACGTCAGTCAGAGCGATGCTCCAGGCAGCTGTCTTTGGCAGCAGGCAGGAACGCTACCTTGTGGATGAGCTTTCAGCTGGGATGGGATCTGCCGCTTCTTTAACACCCTGGTGTGGGTAGGGGAAAAAACTTGGGAGGTTGGGAAGCTTTAAGGTAAACCAAAATGAATCCCAAACACAGCGAATTCCCGAAATCTGGGAACTGGGGAGTGGCAGGCTTAGGGCCTCAGGATACCTCGGGATAACCAAGGGCTGCAGCCCCGCTCCGAATGGCTCCAATTTGGTCTCTCACACTACAATGCAGTGGGTACCAAAACCTCCAGCCCCCAGGAGTGTGTGTATTTCAGGGCAGCCATGCCCCCATGTGAGTGCTCTTACACCTGCCCTGGGTTTCCCTGCTTTCCGCCGTCCCGCCGTGGTGTGCGTGGCACCCTGCCGGTAAGCGTGACGAGCGGTGCCAGGGCAATGGTGTCTGTGATCATGCGACTTTTGGAGAATTTCTCCCCCTTTTTTTTTTTTCGTTTTTCTCCCCCTCCTCCTCTTCCTTTGCACTGTCTTCTCTTTCTTCTCCTTCCCCGTTTTTTTTGTGGCCTGTCAGCCCAATTTCCCTCCTCCCTCAATTCTTACTTATCTTTCTTGTGGTTTCTCTGACTTTTCCCTTCCATCTTCATCTTCACTCTCTCTCTTTTCTCTGGATGGTACCTCCCTGTCCCCTCACGTCTTCCGCCCGTGCACACCGCTCTCCCTGCCGCACTTCTAGTCATCCCATCCCAATCCGATCTCCATCCCCATCCCCGTCCTCATCCCCATCCCCATCCCATCCCATTCCATCTCATCCCATCCCCAACCCTGTCCGCATCCCGACCCCATCCCACCCCAATCCCCACCCCAGCCAGCCCCAAAGCATTCAGGATTCACACTGGGGCTGTCCCAGAGCTGCCGTCGCTTATGGAGGGGCTGGACCGCAGATCCTGAGGGACGAAGGTGACACATTTGGGCCCGAACCGACCCCCAAAATGAGCAGACACAGTAAAAGGAAGCGGGGCGCCCCCCGCTGGGGGACCCCCGCCGCCGCCGCCCCCCCGCCGCCGCCCCCCCGCCCGCGGCATGCAGGGGCGGGGCTAGGGGCGGTCGGCCCCGCCCCTCCGTCTGGCCCCGCCCCGCCCCGCGCGGCGGTGGGCGGTGGCGGCAGTTGCCGTGGCGACGGCGCCTTGCCGGCGGCCGGTTGGCTGTCGGGCCGGCTGACGGCGGGGAGGCGGTGGCGGGGAGGCGGTGGCGGGGCGGCGGGACGGGGAAGATGGCGGCGGCGGTGGAGGAGGCGGCGGCGGCGGCGGCGGGGCGGCGCTGAGGAGGCCCGAGGCGGGCCGAGGAGTTGGCTGGGGCGGGCGGGCGGGGGCCCATGTGTGGCAGCGGCCGCCCCCCCCCGCCCCCCACCACCACCACCACCGGCGGCGGCGGCGGCGGCGGCCCGTTCGCAACCAGGCGCCGTTGAGGCGGCTCGGCGGGCGCAGAGCGAGCGGCGGCCCCGGCCCGGCCCGGCGGCGGCAGGATGAAGTTCGCCGAGCACCTCGCGGCGCACATCACCCCCGAGTGGCGGAAGCAGTACATCCAGTATGAGGTAGGGCCGCGCCGCCGCCGCCCCGGCCCGCTCCCCCCGTGCTGCTCGGCGCTGGGCGCGGTGTGGGGGTCCGGCCCCGCTCCCCCGGGTCTCCCCGGGGCAGGGCGGTCGGTGCCCGGGCTGGGTGGACGTCCTCCAGCGCATCCCGCCGGCTGGCCGTGCAGCGGGGCTGCGGGGCTACTCCCCGGCCCGGCGGTCGCTTGTTTCTGCGGGGGTACCATGTCGAAGCGGGGTGTTTATCCATGTGTGTAGGGGTCACGGCTCTTTCCGGCCCCCGAAGCTTGGGACCGCTCGGAGGAAAAGCGCTGGGTGGCCAGTTGATTACTGCCTGTAACGTTGTGGCGTGGGACAGCGTTGGGAAGAGCGGGAGGGCGGCCCGGAGCCGTGCAGCGCTCCGCTCCCCGCCATCCCGGCCGCAGCCCCGGCCGCCGGTAACAAGCCGTTTTTCAGCACCACCGCCAGTTCTCGGCCCAGGCGGGCAGAGGAGGGGTGACTTTGAAAGGAGGAGGAGGAGGAGGCTCTCGGCCTTCATCCACGGCTCCCCAAGGGCGAGACCGCGGGGCCGGGCGGCGCCCACCGCCCCGCAGCTGGAGGCCGAGTCTGCCCGTCCTGCAAGGCTTGCTTGCCCTGTGAGGGGCCGCCGTCTGCTCCGCTAACGCTGACGGCTGGCCCCAGTGACTCGAAGCAGGGCGCGAAGCCTGGCATCGATTGCCTTTTCTTTTAAATAAAGCCACTCAGGCTTTGCATCTCTCTGTTTCACACTTGATTTCAGGCGAGCCGCTTGAATCGGGACGTTTGTGAACGCTGTTTACACAGAGTTCTGCTGCATTAATCGTGAATTATTTGTAGAATACTTCTTTTCAGGTTTTTTTTTTTTATTATGCCAGTTTTCTAAAGGTCATGCTGACTGCTTAGTTTCAGATTTATCACGGTGGTGCTTGACTTCAGTTTAACTAGCTGAACCTGAAGGTGCTTATTTGTAGTAAACTCACTTCCTATCTCAGTGTTAGCAGTACAAGTGGCTGGTGCCAGTGATGCCGGTCTTTTCCACAAGTAATAATTAAACCTAGACAACGGAAATCTCATTACAGAAGAGCTGTGATCGGCAAAACTTCTTGACCAATTGAGTCAGTCAAAACCATACAACATTTGTTATTATTTGAAGGCCCGTATTTTCTCTCTAGGACTATAATAGCAATGTATTTCTAGTATTCCTATTAATCTGTCTGCACTTACAAGGAAAATCACATTTATCTTAGCTTGCTTTGTTATCATGTTAGACTTACAAAGTTTATATCTGCCCTTTTGACTCTTCCTTTGTTTCCTTTACCTGACTGTAAAGGAATGGTTGTTTAAATAAAAACGGCATGTCGGATTTGACTTTAGAACAAAACTGTGGTCTCCTTGAATTATGCGGAGAACTAGACAACTGAATAATGGATCAGTCTTTGAGAAGGAAGAAAACCATTGTCTTGATAAAATAAAGTACCTTAGTTCTGCACCGTGTCTCTGATAGGGTATCTGTGCAAGAGTTGTTTTCTGTTCCTGGAAACAGAAAACTTGTATATCTGCCTAAGAGAAGATTTGGAGGTAGGTTGGAGGGGAAGGCAGGGAGGAGACAGAAGGGCAAAAGACTTGGCTGCATGCTGACCAGACAGATGTAGAGGGAAGGTAAAGGAGACCTAGTGAACTATGACACCTTGATTAATGTGTGAAGAACTCTGCTGCTTATTGGCCACTGTTTTCATTATAGGAGGTTAATTTTCAGATGTTTTAACTAGGACAGTATTATTATTATTATATGCTTCTCCCTTCCCCCATCTCAATTTAAAATAAAGGTATACTTCAGTAAAAACTTCCTTCATGTTGCTACTCTTTCTGGACTTCAAGTGATCTCCTTCCATAGCTTAATGTAGAGTGAATTAAAATAAAACCCCACCCTCCTTTTTTAGTAATAAGTTTCAAAATTCTTTGTTTCCCTTTCTGCAGCTGACTGAATGTGAGTCAGCCTCCCGCTTGTGCATATTACGGTAATGGAATAGTCTGGCATTTATTATTCAGTATCTGGTGGTCGTGTGGGTGCGGTGCATAAAAGGCTGGTACTACCTTGGTTTACTTGTTGATTATACTTGAGGCAAAAAGCACATAGCCCTCCTTTGTCAAGAAAAATTCTTAGTTGTTGATTAGCAAACATCAGGCCAAACGCTGCCTGTGTTCCTTGCATGCAGTATTGCTTGAAGCATGAATCGCAATAAAATTTTTAAAAATTATTTGTCTATTTAATAGCGTTATAATGTTTCTTCATCTGACAGCTTATATCTCTTCCTTCTTACTTAACACAGTAATCAAGCCCTGTTTCAGAGTGAGAGATCTTGTTGTGTAGGTTTTTAACTCTGAAAAGATTATCCGTTTCCAGGATGTTCCCATGTCAAGTTCAAGATGCTGATGAAAGGGCAATACAGAAATTGCTTTAAGTCATTTTGTATCATAAAGCTTACATGCAGTCATCTTAATTTTTCTACTCTGATATTTGTAGTTATTTCCATTGGAGAGCAGGTGACTCATGCAGTCAGACAACCCCCAAGTGTGGGAAGACCCAGGTAACTTGCGAGATCCTCACCAGGCGATGTGTCTCTGGCTTGATAGGATGTGCAGCAAGTGTGGCTGCAAGGGCCTCTGCCTTGCATAAATTGCCAGTCAGACTAGGAGGAGGGTGATGAGGATCATCAAGAAGGATGAGACTGTTGTGTTTTCAATGCCTAAAAATGTAGTTTCACTTTCGGATGGTCTTTAACAGTTTTCAGTCCTCAGGGTTCTTACCATTTCTTATGGCTTCCTTCGCTCCAACAATAATCTGTTTAAGTGTTATAACTGTGCCTATAGAATCATAGAATCGTTAAGGTTGGAAAAGACCCTTAAGATCATCGAGTCTAACCACTAACCTATCACTGCCAAGTCCACCACTAAACCATATCCTCAAGCACCACGTCTACCCTTCTTTTAAATACCTCCAGGGATGGAGACCCCACCACCTCTCCGGGCAGCCTGTTCCGATGCCTGACAACCCTTTCGGTGAAGAAGTTTTTCCTAATATCCAACCTAAACTTCCCCTGGCACAGCTTGAGGCCATTTCCTCTTGTCCTATCGCTTGTTACTAGGGAGAAGAGACCGACCCTCACCTTGCTACAACCCCCTTTCAGGTAGTTGTAGAGAGCGATAAGGTCTCCCCTCAGCCTCCTTTTCTCCAGGCTAAACAACCCCAATTCCCTCAGTCGCTCCTCATAAGACTTGTTCTCTAGACCCTTCACCAACTTTGTTGCCCTTCTCTGGACACGCTCTAGCACCTCAATGTCCTCCTTGTACTGAGGGGCCCAAAACTGAACACAGTACTCGAGGTGTGGCCTCACTAGTGCCGAGTACAGGGGCATGATCACCTCCCTGCTCCTGCTGGCCACACTATTCCTGATACAAGCCAGGATGCTGGTGGCTGCCTTGGCCACCTGGGCACACTGCTGGCTCATGTTCAGCCGGCTCTCAACCAACAACTCCAGATCATTTTCCTCCAGGCAGCTCTCCAGCCACTCTTCCCCAAGCCTGTAGTGTTGCATGGGGTTGTTGTGACCCAAGTGCAGGACCCGGCACTTGGCCTTGTTGAATCTCATACCGTTGGCTCTGGCCCAACGATCCAGCCTGTCCAGATCCCTCTGTAGGGACTTCCTACCCTCTAGCAGATCAACACTTCTACCCAGCTTGGTATCATCTGCAAACTTACTGAGGGCGCACTCAATCCTCTCATCCAGATCATCAATGAAGATATTTAACAGGACCGGCCCCAACACTGAGCCCTGGGGAACCCCACTCGTGACTGGCCACCAACTGGATTTGACTCCATTCTTTACTACTCTCTGGTCTCAGCCGTCCAGCCAGTTTTTAACCCAGCGCAGAGTGCACTTGTCCAAGCTGTGAGCAGCCAGCTTCTCAAGGAGAATGCTGTAGGAGACAGTGTCAAAGGCCTTACTAAAGTCCAGGTAGATAACGTCCACAGCCTTCCCCTCATCCACTAAGTGGGTCACCTTATCATAGAAGGAGACCAGGTTAGTGAGGCAGGACCTCCCTTTCATAAACCCATGCTGGCTGAGCCCGATCCCCTGGGTGTCCTTCATGTGCTGCGTAATGGCATTCAAGATGATCTGCTCCATGACCTTTCCTGGCACCAAGGTCAGGCTTGACAGGCCTGTAGTTCCCCAGATCCTCCTTCCGACCCTTCTTGTAGAGAGGTGTCACATTCACTAGTTTCCAGTCATCTGGGACCTCCCCGGCTGCCCAGGATTGCTGATAAATGATGGACAGTGGCTTGGTGAGCTCCTCTGCCAGCTCCCTCAGTATCCTCAGGTGGATCCCATCCAGCCCCATGGAATTGTGGAAAGTGTGGAAGTTGCTCAGGCTTAGGACATATAATCAGTGGAAGACCTTTAGAGAGAGAAAAATCCATTGAGTTTCTTTAAACAGGCAAAAAAAAAAAAGATATACTTTGATAGCTATGGCTTAGATTCTTATTTTCTTTCAGCAAAAGCTCTGCAGTGACCATTACTGTACGTCTGCTTTTTGAGAAAGAGCACTTGGCTTGTAGAAAAGAGGGAAAATGGTGATGTATGCTATTCTGTTTCATTCAGCCTTTTGCAAAGACATTTGCCATGACTGAGCCAATGTTAACATGGAGCTTTACACAAACCTTGATTGACTTGGTTTGACTTCCCATTCCAAATTTCTGTTCTAGAGATTGCATGAAAGCATGCAAATTTCGTATGTCACATTTTCTACACAAACTCCATTCCCAGCTGATGGTTTTTGAAACCTAAGGCAGCGCAAATGGTCAGGAGGGCTTTGTGTGAGGACCAGTGACAATAAGGTAGTATATAATCCCAATGTAAAGGGGCATTTTTACCATTGAAGTCTTGAGTGTCATTCTCAGGCTAGTGCTTGGATGTGATTAAGAGTTTAAAACAACGTACTGACAATGCTTAATTTGTGGAGATGCTTGTTAAATATGTTTAATGCTAAATATGCTGAAGGTCTGAACAGCTTTGGTCATGATTTCAGTGTCTGTCATCCGAAAACTTCCTATTTGTCAAAAGTAATGCCTCAAGTTTCTGTACCTGCTGCCTTCTCTGTGCAAAGATCGCAGCAGAGGGGAGCAGCCGTTTTTGGGGGGGTACCAAGTCCATGGGGCGCTGGCTACCTCGCAGATGTACCTGGGCACTCAGCTCCTGCAGCAGCATGGTTCTTGCCGTGCAACCAGGCAGTGACCCATGGATATGCCCTGACCCTGTCAGTGGGAGTGAAAAGTTTTCACCTTCTTTTAGGGGATCTGGCAGCGTATCTTCTGTAAAGTTAATAGCATTTCCCCAGCCAGTTAAATGATTGCTGTGGCGTGCGCTGCTTCAGTGCACTTGTCTTAAAATCTTAAGTTTTGAACTGTTCATTTACTTTCAGTTCCTTTGCTGTAATGAGTAAATATGAAAACAAACAAGATCAAATCTTTTTGCGTCAGACGAGTTCTTTTTTTCACATAGTAGGTAGTGAGCAAATTAAGGTAACTCTTCGATGAATATCAGCTGATGTTTTTTTGCTAAGAGCATGCTTCACTGCATTTAACGCACATTTTTTGATGCAGTGAAATTGTTGGGTTGCTAGTCCTCCATTTATCTACAAATCATGCTGCAGAGTTCCTTTGCTCTTGTGTCTACCTGTGGAGTGCTTGTAGGAGAAAGAGGAGAGCCTTACTCCATCTCTTCAGAATTCTAAACCTAAGTGTACATCCGCACGTCCAGCTGATGGAAATTTGGTGTTTTACAGTTGTCAGATGGCAGTTTTGTTTCAGTTAATCTGGCCTGAATTTGTTTATCTGGATGCAGAAGTCTGATGGTATTTTTCAATAAGAAGTGCTTAATACCTTTGAAATTGCAGCATCTGGGAGAGGAGGAGAATCAGAACAGTTCCTACCGGCACAAAGTTCATGGGAGAGATGGGTGAAAGGTACAAGTGGGTGACTACCCTTCCTTTTTAAGGAGACTCCAGGGCTTCAGTACTTTTGCCTTTGAGGATCAGGAACAGGTTGCTGAGTTTTAGAAATAATTTCTCTGAGACACAACCAGCAGGTAGTAGGTGGGGAAAACGAAACTGATAGCTGAGTGAGGTAGCCTGCTTGCCTTCAGGGTTTCTCTTCCAGAAACAGGCTTTCAGTTTTTGGGAGGTGGCCAATTCTGCTCGTCAAACTCTGCTTCATGATAGGCAGTTCACACCCAGGTTTGCCACCTCCTGACACAAATCTGTTGTGCTACTTCACTATTTGTCCTTCTGAGTGTCAGCGGACGAGCTTAGAAGAGCATAATGGGTTTGAAAGCTACTCGTTTAAAACAACAGTTTTGTTCAAGCGTTTTAGGGTTTTTGTTCTTGAATTTGTTCACTGTTGAGGTCCGACAGTTGCATTTTTAAGTGCATTTTCTTTCTGCCTTTTTTGTTCTCTGATATACATTTATACAAGTTTGCTGCAGGTGCAAGGTGTATCACTAGCACAATTTAAAGTAAGGAAATAACTCTTCTTGTCTAGTTTGAGAGCAGAAAGAGTAATGTTTAAACATTTGAAGTTGACAGTGATGGATAACTTTTGGAAATAATAATTTCTAAAATTCTGTAATCTAGAGGACTAAATACTTTAGGTGTGAAGGAGCACTGAGCCTTTCACTTTCAGGTTATTGGTTTACTTATATAGGTTAGGTAAGCAGTAACAAAATCTGCTGCCCTGCAGCTGCCAGATGGTAATAAGTCTGTCTGCACAGGGAGAGGTCTGCAGGACGACTGACACCTTCAGCTTTCAAGATTGTTTACTGCAGGACTGTCAGTGTTGTGGTCCTTTGTAATTCATTTTAAAAAATGACTGATAAAACCAGAGATATGAAGCACACTGCAGGTTTTCCTCTGGGTGGGTTAAGGGACGGAGTTCTTACTACAGTGACTTTACATTTGCTGTCTCTTAAGGCTTTTTTTATGCTATGCCATGTGGTGGTGGTTCATGGAAGAAGTTACAGGTAGGCGAGGTTAATGAGCGGGATGAAAACGGGGGAAGGCTATTTGACTCCTTGCTTGATGAAGGCAGATCACATGCTGCTGGCCAGTGAGTCATGGGGGGAAACGGACTGAAGCAGCCAGTGTTTGGGAGGAATTTAAAGAAAGCACTGAGAGTAGAGGAGAGCTGTGCTGCTGGAATGAGGATCATTCAGCATGGCTCAGTTGGGAAAACAATTACACAAGTGACCTTTGAGACCTCTGTGGACTCAGGAGTCAGACCTTTGAGAGATGTCTGAGCTGCTGGTGTAGCCTGTCACCCAGGATATCTTGTCATAAACAGACATGTCCTTTAGACCTTATATTTACTTAACAGGATTGTAACCACCATGTTATATCAGTGCTGAGCTTCCAGCTGCTGAGCTTGTGGTTTTTGCCTTGAGGGTATTAGGGAATTTGTTATTTGGGCTGTGGTGTTTTGACCGGGGAGGGGGACGTGGATGGACACACAAGATGGTAAATGCAGAGGTATAGGATAGTAGAACTACAGGATTTGTTGGGGAACAGGCAGAAGAGACAGGAACTCAAAAGACCTGAATGACTTCTGTGTGCTAAGTTTCTGTGGGTTCAAAAGTGAAGGAATAAAATCTAGTTTTTGCAGCACCTGTGTGTGAAGCACACTCATATTTGTTTTTATCAAGTGGCATGGAGTGTGTGTAAACAAATCGCTCAGCAGTAGGAACAGGCCCTGCCTGGTGGCTCCAGGTCCCACAGTTATGGTTCGACCCATTCCTTCAGCCGTTGATTGGAATTCAGTTTATTTAATTCTTGCTTGCACTTGTGATGTGAGAAAGAGCAAGTCTTTCATCTGCGGCTGGAATAATACCAGCATCTTAGTAACTGTCTGAAAAGAGGCCTTCTGAAAAGGAGCTGCAAGTGATGACGTTTCTGATGTGGATCCTGGCTCTGGTAACGAAGGGGTTACTGCCAGGGGCGCTTGGTATTCAGCTGTAGGACCACCTTGCCTCCTGGTCCTGCTGCCTGCCCTGCTCATCTATTGCCCCAGCAGTCTGAGCATGGGTGAGTGGCTTGTTCCTGTGGTCTCTGGGAGGCAGCTCATGCTGCCTCCAGGACATGAGGACCCAGTTAATAATTCTGGCTAGTGTTAATGTTGCGCTTCGGTTTCCACCTTAAGAGAAGGCCGTCACTCCTGGTTCCCTGATCTCTTCCATCATGTTGTCTTCAGTCTTTAGAATGTATGTGTATTTCTGTACTCCTATATAACAGTGATAAGAAATCCCTGAGGCTGTTTTTCCTCCATTTGCCTTGACAAACTCTTTGCTGTATCATGCAACAGTTTTTGGTTTTGTGGTTTTTTTTGTTGGTGTTTGTTTTTTTTTTTTAATGTAAAACCTTTAACATCCTACCAACCAGGAAACATTTTTCCAAAGGAAGATGTTGGAAAATACAGTTGGAAGAATTTTTATAGATTAGTAAGGTAACAGGCTTTAGACAAAGCAGTCAGTAAACATGAACTTGTGTTTCTCTTGCTAACAGATATACATGTGATAGTGTTGACATCATGTTCCATAGCTTTCTGTCAGTCTGGAGGATAAAAGGGCTTTAATTACTTTGTTTTCAAACAGGCATATCAAAACAATGTAATTTTTTTTTTATTACTAACTGTATTCCTTGGTCTCTCCCTCTCCCTTGCAGGCTTTGAAAGAGATGCTATATGCAGCTGTGGACCAGGCTCCTTCTATAGAAGGTAAGCAAACTGTAACAGAGAATCATGTTTTTCTTGGCATTCAGTGCTGGACACATAGTCCTGCTACTTTTCTGTCCTCAGTCATCCTAAATTGGTAAACTTAATACACTGATGGGCAAGTGCCTGGCCTTTCACAGCCTGTGTGCTATTTTTGATTGTTAGAACTCTTTGTTCTTTGCCATTAGGAAAATAAGTGCCTTTGTATAGTTTGGGACTTCAACAGCTGGATTCCTCTTGCTTATAAGGGCATTCACTGGTGGAAGTACTTTCTTGATTGCTTGAGAATAGACCTTTGTTTTCCTGTGACAGCTAGCCAATTCGGGGGATAATTGTGCTAGAGAAATACTGGTTCCTGGTTTGTTACTGGTGATTTGAACTGGAAGAGTCTCATCCTTTCACTCTGCGTCCTCCCTGAATGCTGTGCTACCTCTCGTATGTGGGCATGAGTATATTTTCTTGTTTGCATGTGTTTTTTTTGCACTGAGTGTTCTATAATCTGAGTGTTGGGATTATTTTAGTACAGCATTTGGTTTTAAGCTCACTGCATTTTGAATGGTTTAAGTGATGATCTGTGCAAAATTTCTCAGTAGAGCCCTTTCTTCTTTGTCTTTCTTCTTCCTTTTGGTGTCTTTCAAGTACTGAATAGTTTTTGCCTTTATGTTGCTTCAGTCCCTACTTTCTTGTCCTTCTTGTGGATTTCAAACTGTTTTTTCACCTCCTTACAGTTGTTATTTTCACTTGGATTGCAGTGCAATGCTGATTTTTTTAACCTCTTTGAATGTGGCTCTGGGCTTCTTGCATAGTTAGAGAGCAGAACAACTGCTGCTTCTAGTGTAGTCAGTTGGCTAACATGAATAATACTAGTCACTATTAATGATAGCTTATTAACTATTTTCTTTGTGTCAGTTAGAATCAGGAAATGAGGCATGATAGTTCAAATAATGTGGAATTATTGTTTTTTTATTTAACTCTACCTGCTCTTTGATTAGAACTTTAAAACAAAACCTGCAATAGTTAACAGACTATGTGTGCATGTGTGTGGTGGGGCAGTCTTTCCTCATACTCTTCAGAGGCGCAACCTCAGCTTAAAACTTCATTGAAGCAGTGCTCAGACAGGTATAATCTTTTTGTTTAACCTGACACTTAGTTGCTCACTTGACTCAGCCGTCTAATTTTGTTAGATTGATCACCCTTCTTTCTAAAGTATAGGTCCTAGATCTAGATTTCTAAAGGTTATGGTTCTAGCATAATCTAAAATGCATAGTTATCTTTGGAAAACTTACGAAAACTTGCCAGCAATACACTGGTAGAAGAGGAAAGTCTCGCTTCATTTTCTGAGTGGCAAAATTGCTTAGAAACACCCACAGACCTAGAGGACTTATCTCCCCAACAGCGTAGAATCAGTTTTCTAGCTAAGAGGAACTAAAGTGTTTTGTGTAGGCCAAACTGACTATTAACTTTGAAAGACAATTTACTAATTTTGTTGAAAGTCCAGCATTAGTTTTAAGGAAGACTTGGAGCATTTACAAGGCCTTTTCTCTTTCTTTCTTTCTTTCTTTCTTTCTTTCTTTCTTTCTTTCTTTCTTTCTTTCTTTCTTTCTTTCTTTCTTTCTTTCTTTCTTTCTTTCTTTCTTTCTTTCTTTCTTTCTTTCTTTCTTTCTTTCTTTCTTTCTTTCTTTCTTTCTTTCTTTCTTTCTTGACAATGGGAGCAAACGCTGTCTGTGCTAATAAAATTTTGTAGTCTGATATTTGCATGTGACTTACTGGGTTTTGCTTGTGATATCTAGAATTTCAAGGTGGGCTTTGAGTTGCTAGCCATAAAACTTCAGTGTGTTATAATTCAGCATTTTGATTTCTTTCTTTTCAATGCATGTGGTATACTGATGTTCTGTAATGTGCTGTGATGTTTGTGTGTAAATGTATTTGGCAAAGGAAGACAAGGTGAAGAATAAAATGGTATGATATTGCATTTATGCTCTTCTAATGATAAAAAGAATTTTAATCTGTGCTTCTGCTTCCTTTGATGCCTTCAAAACCTCAGCAGAAGTAATGACTTAACATTGTTCTACTTAAGAAAAGTGTCTTCCATTCATTTTTTTGGGATTGCGTCTCTTCCTCTGTACTGTAGAGAACGAAGTAATCAAAACTATTTTGAACCACTCATATTTACCTCTGTCTTGCCTGAGACACTTTTAAGTAGAGAGCAGCTATACTAATTCCTTCACCTTTTGTTCATTAAGTGAATGTGAGCATGTGTGTGGTAGTTAGATTTTTTTTTTTTAAGTTTGTTTTCAGTGTGTTCTTTCCTTCTCTCTTTCTCTCTGCTGAGTCTGTTTTGCTTTTTAGTGTCCAGGTTCCTCTCTGAAAATTGTGTATTGCTCAGATGGGGCCAGGCTGTTTGCACTGGAGCAAGTGAGTCTGAGCCAGTGGATTCTTCTGCCATTGCCCATAGAAGTGCAGAGGTGACAGAGGGAAGGCAGGTGTCTTTCCACAAGCTGCAGGTTTAGGAAAGGCTTGTACCGGAAATGGATCAAGACCAGGTATTTCTCCATCCCTGTTGATTATTCCTTCTCCTTTAAGCCCTTCTGCCTTTGTTCATAGAAGCCTTAAGCTAGGGTTAGTGTGTGACTGCATACAAACTGTGCTCAAAACCACTGCTCGAGTCCCTGTCTGAGGAGATGGAGCAAGTTCCTTGAACTTTGGAGGGGGGATGTAGCAGCTCTTGTCAGGGGCTGGCTGTTGGCCTGCGTGTTTTCATTTTAATATGGATTTTGTGATGGATGCTTCTGTGTTATTTTGATCTTAGCACAGAAACTACAGGAGTATGCTACTAAAACTCAGCTTCCCAGTGTGAGCCTAATGTAATGTCATTTTAGACCGGTCCAACTAAAATCCATTTTGTAATTGATCTAGTTGATTGCAGACATGCTGTAGATGTGCACAGCTGATTTTCATTTGTCTTACCTGTATTGTAAAGCTAATCTTCGGTTAATACATTGGATTGAAGAAAAGGGAGTTTTGTATGCCAAAGCTGAGGCTATTCCTAGTTCATATTCTGCTTGGCTGGATGTGTAATTCAGGAATTGTGAATGAGTTTCTTGGATTTCTGCTGCAGGCTGCTTACTGTATCAGTTGGTAAAATTTGTATACATACAGAAATGCTTTGTATTGCTTAGTAGTATGCTGGAAGCATTTTGGAAACTTTTTAAAAAAAAAAGTGCTATCCAACAAAGGCATGCTCTAAGTTGTAGGCAAGGCGGGTAACAGGTGAACCATCCATCATTAATAGCTTTCATTTGGTTTGTATTTAGGTAAACAAAGCTAACTTCAGAATGACTCTTAAGCTCTGTGGCTGACGGTCCTTGTGCTATTGCGGTGGACAAAGTGTTGCTGGGAAGATGATCTTAGATCTAAATTGTGCAGTTTTTACCCTGCTGGTTATCTAGTTATATGGTGACCCTTCTCATTGTTCAACATTGAATCATACCTAGGTCCATCTGCTTGTTGCTATTTTCAGGTAACAAACGCAGACTGCGATGTTAAACAACAAAAAAAAAACCCATAGATGTGGATAAGCAAAACCTGTCAAGGCAGAGTGATAGGAGGAGAATGTTTATAGCTGTCCCCTGACACTGGTGCAGGGTGCTTTGGATCCCTGTATTTCATGAGTCATACCAGACTGCCTGTCTATTCTGGCAGCTGCTTTAATTTGTTCAGAGATTATTTTTTTCCCCATCTCTGCCTACTTTGTAACAACAGTTGTCTTTATGGCAGTGTTATTCCTCTGGATTATAAGAATCTTTTTACAAGGCTTTCCCCTGATGAAACTGCACCATCCTTCCACCTGAACAACATCTGTACAAAATTAGTGTTTAGTCTGTTAATTCAATCTCATACACATCACTGGAAAAAGTATCAAATGATGCTTGATTCCCAGCTGTATGATGGGACTTGTTTGACTTTCTGGAGAATTCTTTGATGCGTGTTTGCTTTGTTAGCTGTTTGTTACGTGCTGCTTACTGTTACTGGAGCAATCTGGATGAATTGATGCTGCCTTGATGTTATTCACTGTTTCTGAGTCCTCGTGGCATGGTAGGAAGGCCTGCATGCAAGCGTACCAGGTCAGTGTGAGCAAGCACCCTTCCTTGACCCTGACCTGCCTTTAGAAAAAAGCTGTGAAAATTTAGAGGTGAAAATCTAGCGTAGTGCTTGCTACCTCTGAGGCAGAACAGGCAGTATTGCAAAAGCATGGAATACTGGCCTCACCATGAGCATGTTGACTTTTTTGCATTCCTTGTTTCTCCCATTGCTTCCTGTCCCATTTGTCACGTAAGTAAAACAGGTTACTGGACCACTGTTGCTTGGAGTCCTCCCAATTATTCCACTTGGTGAGCAGATGTGTTGGTATCTCCCCAAGCTCCTTACGATGCAGCTCTTCTCAGCTGCGGTGGAGATGAAAGTGTGGCTGTAAATTATTCATTTTATTATCTGCTCGAATGGACTGGGTCCACTCTAAATATTATTTCCTAGAGTATTTGCCTTTCAGATATTGAAATTTAACCTCCCTTTAATACTTGTGTAAGCAAACGTCATCATTGTAGTATCAGATGGTACAAGAGCATTCTGTTGTATCCTCTTGTTATGGAGATTGCCTATTCCACTTAACCCCAATCCTGAATTCCAGTGGCGCCTTTGTAACGAGGATCACTGCTTGTGGAAGGGCTGTGTGGGGCTGGAATGGTGTAACAGCATAGGAATGGGGAGTAGAAATGCTTTAAGATAGAACTCAAACCCTGAATTAATAGCTGATGTTAAAATAACATTTGGTTGGTAGGGGAGAAGCTTTAGTGGTAATGGAGATCCTCTGCTGGTACTTGTAGTCTGTATGGTCACCTATTTACTTGCACTAGATAAGAGGAGCAAGAGGTGCAAGTTCGGGACATTTGGAGAGAGACAGGACTGGCAGCGTGTCCTGTGTGGTTACACCATTGTTTCTGCTTTCATCTGTAATGCACTTACCATGTTAACTGACAGCTACAAATCTTTAGTTTGGATTTATTTCTCTTACTAAATAAATAAAATAGTATTCATTAGGGTGATAAGTAATATTAGTGACTAAGCAGGGTATGGGAAATCACATGCTTTTTTTCCAAAGGAACTTATGAAGCTGATGATTTTTGTTTGTTATATACAGACATGCTTTGTAGGGTTGATAAAAGGCTTATGGTTTGTATATATACAGATATCTTCTTTTTATTTCAAAATAAACATTTATTTCCAATTGCATAAGCTTACTTTGTAGCAGGTTGAGGTTTTGTTTACATGGGAATGCTTAGGGCTTCAACAGTACTGCTTTGCATCAACTACTGCTTGTGAAGCGTCCACAAGCAGATGAATGCTTTGTCTTTATTTCATTATGTTGTTGCACACCCATGAAGGACATGGGGATCCGTGTCCTTCTGAAGGACGCATGTGACTGAAGGTTGGTGTCCTACACTTTTAGATGCTGGTCCTTGATTCTGTACAGAGGGTAATTCAGCCTGGAGGCCTCCGTATTGATAACTAGTGTGTAAACTCAAAAAAATAATCCCGTAACAGCCCTTTTCACAGTAGGAGACCTGATGCCAGGTATTGGGACTAGCTATAGAGAAATAGGTTACTGGGCTTGTTGAAAACATTGGCTTCCAGAGCATGCAAATGGTGGACAGGAGGAGAACTTGGCTGCATACTAGCATTTAGAGAAGGGGGTAATGTCTAGTTTCTCTTACCCTAGGGCAATAAAATTTGAAAGGTAAACAGTGTATGTGGTTGGAGTAGGGCGAAGAGTAGTGTGAGAGAACAGCTGGATGATCACCAAAATATTTGGAGCACAGATTCCTATCTGAAAATGTAGTGCACTGTGTTTTCATGTAAAAGTCATTTTGCTGTCAAAAGCAGTAGAGTGTTCACAGCAGGTCAGCGCTGAGGCTCACTGTGGTGCTTGCTTGCTTTGTACCAACCTATGCCACTTCCTATTCATACAGGGTAACACAGACTCACCTACGCTGTTGAAATAGTGACTTCCTCAGAGGTATTGGGGACCAAGTGATTGAATTCTGCTTAACCGTTAATTAATGTATGTGAGTGTGGAAAAAAAGTCCGGTAAGGTACAGAGGTAAAATGATTGAGAGTAACTTGTTGATAGTGTAGACGACTGACCAATATAAGTTTTGATTTTTATTACTGTCGCATAGGTCACAAGTTCTCGAGTGGTGGCGTAGCAGCATGTTCAGAGGTGTCTTGGCAGCTGGGAGTGCCCTTGTGGGTGTGCTCAGGGTCCTGGTCTGTGTGCAGGTGCTGGTTCCTTTGGGGCTGCAAGTTGGTTTGTATTTTTGCACCTGGCTGTGAACCCTTTCAGTTGTTAGAAACGACTTGCTCCAGAAAGTCCGTGGGAGAGTACCCCAGTCCTCTCTAGTCTGGTGTGGGACCATGCAGGGTAATAAAGAAGGCTGTGGTGGGAAGTAGTTTGGTGGGTTGATTGTGTAGGTTACTCTTTCTTTCTGAAGGAAGCTTGTGATTGCGGTTGGTGGAAACGCTGGACTTCCTCACACTCTCCGTTTGCTCCATTGCCAGCTCCTGGGCTGATACGCTGCTTCACCTCTGTGCACAAGCCAGGAAGCTTGTGTTGCTGCTGAGCAAGTCTTTTTTCCTCTTCTGTCCTCTGATACGTTCTGGGTAACTTCCTCAGCAGCTCACGTGGCTTTGAGCCATCACATTGGGTGAAGAGCTTGAGTCCTAAGTGTACCAAACAGCATAGGCTTACCGCTTCTGCAGTTAATTGCTTTGCAGTTTTGTTCTCTATGCTTTTTTCTTTACTTAAGCATCCTTTGGTATTGACTACTAAGAGCTATTAAACCCGGGATAATCAAAGAGCTGTATGTGGCTCAGGAGGTAATAGCAAAAGCTGGATCTGGTAGTCAAGGCCAGCCAATATGAAAGGCCTGCACCTAGAGGCAGGTTTCTTTTGGAGGCTGTAAACTGCTATCAGTCCAGCAGCAGAAGGGCTGTAGATGGTTCCCTGATGTTGCTGGTACCCTAGATACATCATCAGAAATGTTCAACTGCCTTTTTATTTTCCTTCTTGCATTTGCTTTCCACTAATCTAAAAATGCCAGTCTGTTACCTTTTTAACGGTTAGAGAAATTAACGGTGCTCATAATTTAACTGGTATATGCCAGGTTTCATGTTAGTGGTCAAAACTAGAGGGCTGAAAAATAGAAAAAGATTTGCAAAGCTGTAAGATTGACAGACAGCCATGCCTTCAGCAAAGCACTCCTGAGACAAGAGTAGAACATCAAACAGCATTTTGGCTGTAGACATGAAGAAGCTACTGCACATGTACATACAAGAGGCCAATATTTATTGCTTTGTTTCAAAAAAAGACTGCACTAGACACTTTAACAGCAAGATTTAGTGTGCTTGTAGGAGGCAGCCTCTGGGTTTCTAGTCATTCCTTTGGAGCTGTATTTGAAATAGGTGATTTGTATTATTAGACAATTAAGATTTTGGATGAGACTATAGCTACTTGGTGAATAATGCAATATGAATTAGATTTGATTGGTTTCTCTTGCTCTTTAAAAATGCATGCTGTGGGCAAGGGAATGAGCAGAATATCCCTGGAAGGAAATCTCATTCTCTACATGGTAGCGGCTTGTAAGATGCCTTAGAAAAACGGCCAACCCACCAATACCTCATGGAGTCCTGACATCTCTGTGTGATGCAGTGGAGGAGCAAAGGCTGTTGTCCCTGGGCACCCTCCTGCTACAGCAAACCTTTCAGTTGTGTTACCTGAATCTGCTGTAAGGCCGCACCATGTGGTGCCTATCACAATAATGGTCTCTGACCATGGAAAGGTCTGTCTCTTTGATTGAATAATTGTGAAATTAGCAAGGATGTGGTGAAAAGTCAACCCATAACTGGCTATGTTTCTTTTTCTTGATTTCTGAAAAAATGAAGGCTAGTTGTGTATTTACGCTGTTAAAAAAAAATAGGTGATCTGCAGCCTTGCAGCTTGACCCCTTTTAGTAAAAGTAGATAATTAATTAATTTTAAAGTAGTGTGCTTTTTGAAAATACGTCATCTTTAACTTTAGTTACAGTGTAAAACTGCAAATTTACAGCATCTTAGTTTTACAAAACCACATTCAAGAAAAGTGAGTTAAAAAATTATATTTTATTCCATTTATTATATGACTGTTTAGTTAATAAATATATTTTATATATAAAAATAATTTATATAAAATATTTTTTATTGTTTTGTGCTACTTTTGTTGAGTGTGGTAACCGTTTTCTCCTGAAGTCGTACAGCATAGATGTAAACGTCCGATCCTACGGTTCTGTTCCCCTGTGAACTGAGAAGGGGCATAGCTTCAGGAAAACTGCAGAGAGGTAGAAGGATATTTTACTAACATGTGGTATGATAAGAATAACTCAAGCTACTTAGTTGTAAGGCAGCGGCAGCACTGTGAGTCAGAGCTGTATGTATTCAGCTAAAAATCAGAGAAAACTGTGTGAAAATACACGAATCTCCTTCGTAAACTAGCTGTTGCTCTGTCCAGGAAGGAGACTGGCATCGCAGCGGGCACGGAGTGCCACTGGGATGGTGCAGAGCCACGGGCGAACGCACCCAGCCTGCCCGTGTGTGGGCACTGGCTCTTGTGCTGTGCGCTCAGCAGCTCAACTTCCCCTCTGCAGAGGGGGAAGCCTTGTTTATCTCCTAGGAGATGGAGATGGAAAACCAATTTCTACTTCCAGATGAGAAGCTGACAGGCTATTTGACTTAACAAGAGAGGCAGGCAGTGTGATTGGGAAGAGGGAAATTGCATGCCATAACATACCAATATAAATGCAATTTATTTTGCATGTGCTATATAGCTCCAGGCACACATTTTGGGGTGTGTAAGAATTTTCTGCATGCTGAAATGTGAGCTCTAAATAGCAAAAAGAGGCAAATTTGGCATCCAAACTGTGTTTATCATCTTGGTTTTCTTTTTACTGTAATTGCTTAGCATGCTTTTATAAATGTTCCTAATGTATTTGTGGGGCAAAGCGCAGAGGAGCTGAAAACATCAGCATGAGTGAACTGTTAACTCGGGATCTATCTTGTCCCACAGTTGCAGACTTGTTCTGACATGTGGCCAAGGCTGCTATTCTGGTACGGCCTTTGCTGGTGTCCTGCCCTGCGCAGCTCTTCAGGATGGCTCTGCTGAGCTCCTCGCTTCGGCTGAGACGGAGCAGTTCAGTACCAACTAGCCTGTCTCGCCAGTCCCACAGTGTGTCAGCTATAGGGAAAAAATGGGCATCATTGGTTTAAACCCCCATTCTTTGCTCCTATTGTTTCCTATTCTAGCTGATCATTTATATGAGTTCGCTATGAATAGATTTGTATTTTTAAGGCTGTGTGTCAGGGCATCAGTAGCATTTACAGTGTTGTTGCTGATCTGTGAACCCAGGTATGCTTTTTAAAGGCAGCTCCCTTATAAGCACAGCTGTAGGAGTGAGTCACAGGCAATGCAGTAAAATGGGGTAATAATGAGCAGGACTGGCTGATGTACCTATAAGGTAAAATCTATAAATAGGTTAATGGAATTTGGCTTGTACTTCAATGTTTTGGTGTGACTTTATCCTCCCTAATCTAACTAGCAACTAGAAAGCAAGGAAATAATAATGATCTGAGAGCCTGGTACAGCATTCCATGTTACTTCATAGTCTTTTGTATATGCCAAATGGTCCTTGAGCTCTGTGGCAATCCAAGGCAAAGGTTCAGTTTCTCCCCTGCCCGGCCACATGAGAACACACTTCTGCGTTAGAAGCCTGGGTCAGGGCTTGGTTCTGATCAGACCTGGGTAAACACAGGTGCAGGAAAACATTTCTTGGAAGTTTTGAGTCCTTCTGAAGCCTTTAAGAGATTATAGCTCACTGTAATTGAGAGACAAGAAGGCTTCCCACAGTGGGCAAAGGAAAAAGTCAGAATACCTTTTGGTCATCTGCGATTGAACTGGTGCTCATGAGGGATAGTTATGTATATACAGGCTGCATTTGTGGGTTTCAGATGTTGTGGGTGATGCTCTTAACACATGACATTCATTCATGGTGTAGATTTAATTATTAGGATGTCAATAAGACTTGTTTATGAAAACCCTGTTTCATGGGGTAAGTTGGTAAAATATGGGTTGTGAATGAAATTGAATGGTTGGAGGCAGAGAGGTTAGAGGCAGGATGCTGAGATTGTAGGGTTTGCCACACCTGATCAGCCCCATCTGCTGTAATGATCCTGGCTGGAAGGTGACTGCTGTTTATGGTGAGCACTTCAGACCCTGCAAAAATACCCCATATCAGGTGTGAGTTTTAGCAGTCCATCAGCAATGGGGAGCCTGCCATGGCTGCAATACTATTCTCTTCAGCAGATGTCGTCTTCACGGTGAAGCCTCAAAGTGAAGGACCAAGAAGGACAGTGAAGGGAAAAGGCGAACAGGTTCACCTGTGTGCAGCCAAGCTGCTGGGAGTGGGGTTGGGGCTCAGCCCCCAGCTCTTGGAGGGGCTGCAGTGCAGAGCGGAGCTTGCCAAGCTGCTATTTGTTCCTGGCTCGCGTTTCTGTGTGCGTGTGGACACTGTGCTTCCCCAGCTGGTGTCTTTAGCTCTGGTGTTAGCTGCACCCATATCTTCTTACAGTGGAAGATTGGTTTGCTACTGTTGGTGTTAAACAGGACTTCGAGCTTGAGTCTCAAAAGGCTCTAAAGGTACTGACAAAAGAGCTTTCAAATCTGCCCCTTCAGTTTTAGAAATCCAAATGCAGCTCAGCTAGAATTGATCTGTACCAATTTCCCTTTCAGCTTCTTCTGCTTTCAGACAGCTCCTACAGATTCAGTTCTGGCTTTTGTTCTCAGGTGATTGTGCTGGGTTGATGTGGCCACATGCAAATGCAGTGTTCTAGATGGAGCAGATGTGCACCCGCTAGCTTTCCGGCTGAGGAGGAATTCAGCCTTGGAAGGTGCGTGATCTGGGCTTGGACTTGCCTGAGCGCAAATCTGAGTAATAAATTAGTCATCAGATGTGGAATTCATTTCCCTGGGGACATGGAGAGGGAGGCTGGTACAGCCCAGCTGTCAGTCAGGAATTGCTGATGCAGGAACTCTTCCCAGCTGAGAAGGTTCCCCCCACCCTGCTAATATAGAAAGGCTAGGTTGCCAAATCCTTTAGTTTGGTATTTCAGTAGTAACATGAGTCCTTTACAGTGTGTGCCTAAAGGCTTTGGTCTCTACCTAACTTGCGTAAAAATGTGTTAACTGGCTATTTTGAGACTAAAGGCAGCAGACCTTAATCATGGCAACTCCACAGTCTCCTACGTGCGAGGCAATTTTACTCTCTCGCTAGTGTCCAACTGTAGCATGTGGCTTGTGGTGGCTGGTCTCTTATATGATAATTATTTTTTAAGATGTTTGGAAGCTTTATCTATCAAGTATGGAAGATAAACTATGACACTGTGTGCTTTTTTGTTCATAACTAGATCAGTGTCTAAGACTTTCGCTTATGGACACCATTTTATTCTTTAGAGTGGGTAAAAGAAGGCTAGTGTGGGTATTCACTTCCTGCCTTACGAATGTCCCTGTCATAACTGCCACCTATGCCGATCCTTTGGAGAGCAGCCATTATGGCTCCTAGCCAGCGTGTCAGTTTTTCCTGTTGCCTTTGCTGGACAAACACCATGTGCCATAGCAGACGCATGAGTGATTCTCTGCTGTAGCAAGGGGAAGTGGCACAAGAACCTCAAGATTATGATTGATGATTGAATGATTTTATTTTTTTTAATACTGAATAATGATGCCAAATCCCTCCAAACACTGGATTCCAGTTTGTCTTAGCTTTCTCATATCTGAAGGCTTGATTTTTATTAACTCATATACTGAATTGTGCTGGAAGTGCAAAATTAAAATATTGCAGGGAGGTTTATTCTGACTATTGCAAGATGCTGGGATTTACATGAAACTGCACTTGCGCTGCTTTCTCTGAATATTTTGCAATTACTTCAGCAAAATTGTGTTGGAGTTTGGAAATGATCTTTTTGTTGAAGAGGAGTCTGGAGAAGGAAACATTTAGTTTCTGGTGCTGTATAATCCCTTTATACCAATTACAGAATATCCCACTTGAAATATTCTAAATAAATGAAAAAAAATAGAGGGGAAGAAGCTTAGATATAGTGTCAAATACCACAGCTTCCATGAGTTCTCTTGCAAATATCCATCAGACCTTACAGTCTTTGTGTGGTTCTGCTGTTGTGAGATTTTTAAACAGAGGAAGTAAACCCCAAACCTCTCAGAATATTGACTGATGTCAATAGATGTTTTCAACTTTTAGGAGTAGCTTGTAACTGTAACTCAAAGAGATGGTATTATTTCAGTTAATTTTTTTTCAGATGGCAATGCTGGCTCTAACGGAATGGAGAAAACTGCCACTGTGAGTTTTCTTCCCATTCTTACGTTTACTTTTTCCAGATCTTTGACTAGGATACGCCAATACGTCTTGGACAGAGAGCTGGTGTTTTGTCATTCTCTGTGGTTTTCAATTTTAAGTTTATTTACAGAAATCAGCAAAAATGAGGAAGTGCTTGAAGTACTCTGCTTAGTTGCTTGAGTGTTTTGTTGTACATAGTCAGATCTGGCAACTTCTCTGAGTCTTATTTGTGGATTCAGATTTGGTTTGGGTCATTGTTTGGACATGCTGTTCTGTTTTTTATCTTTCAAGACTTATGTTGTTAAGAGTTTTTAATACTAAGTCCCACTTCCGATTTTTAGTTAGACTTCAGTTCTGCTGCATCAGAAGTGAGTGCAGCTGCTTTGTACTTGCAGCTTCTGGATTACACAGTGCTAATTCTTTCTGTTTTGTATAATGTTGCGTGGATCTTTGTTGGAAAGTTAATTTATCTAGATCTTCAGTTTTCCATGTTGGAGTGTTACAAGAGAGTATTTGAACTGAAAACAAAGGCTCGAATGCCTGTTTGAAACCTAAACAAAGCAGGGAGCGTGCTGTCTGAGAGCAAGCTGACTGGTTTTTACCCAGTGCCTCTCTTGTACACCAGGCTTCGTGGAATTATTTGTTGATGGAAAGTTCATAGTTCGGTTGCAAAGACCATGGCTGTTTCTGAGAAGAGGGGGGAAAGAGGAGGCTGTCTGGTTAGGTAGCTCAGTGATGCACCGTGTCTGCCTACTGGCCTTAAATTAATCTTCTATACTTTCCTTCAGTGCGTGGGAGAAAAATTATCTGTTCAGATCCTTGTAAAAAGTGGCCTATTTAATAAGTGTTCTGTACATATATTTATTTACAAATATTCTTGATTCTTAATTAAGGAATCCAGCTCGATGACTTTCAGCTTGGTGCTCACTTCCAGGCTGGGGAGCCTGCGAGAAGATCACTGACTGCAGAATTTGACTGCTGTGCACATCTGTCTGTTTAAAACAAGCAGTTTTGCAGCTGATCAAAGCGGGAGGATTATGCTGCTACTGTGGAACTAAACTGGTGAGGGGGGATAAATGGCATCTCTAAGGCAGGCCTACCTGAACTGACGGGCGCTTTGTTGTCAACAGGATAATGTGAATAATTTGTGTGTGGTGTTTTTTTTTTTTTAGCAGAGGTGGTTTTCGTTCTGTTGGAATATTTACTCTTGCATTTCAAAGCCCAAACGGGTTTACTTTTAATGGAAAGCTGTATTGCATGTAGTTCCGTATGCAGTGCAAAGTTTATCTTCAGCTTGCTGTAAGGAGCACAGTGCATCTTCTCTGTGGGTTTTCAGAACACTTTTCTTACAAAGAAATGAGGGGTTTTGTTTTGCACACGTGTATTAATAGTCTGAGTGTAAAACCTGTATGGAGACTGTTATGTCTGTCTTATTAAGCAGTATATCCCAGAAATGGAGAAGTATATGAAAGTAGCAATGTTATGGATTACTGTTGCGTGTTGTGCTCTAGGTAGGCAGTCAGGTGTGTCTTTTCTCCCCATACATTTCTGGTTTTATAATTTATCAGATATTCTCGCCTAAATGGCTTTTATTTAGGTAGCTGTATTCAAAGGCAGTCTTTTTCCTTTCTCTAATACTGCTTTTTAGTCATCCAAAGTGCACCTGTATGTATAATAAGTATTTGTTGCCAGCCAATATAATCTTTTTAATGTAAAAAGAAATTGCTTTTAGAGCAAATAATCTTTTTCACATGTTCTGCACGTAGGCATTTTCATTTGTCATTTGTTTACAATTAATCTACAGATGTAAATTTAAAATTAATTGCAAAACCCTTATTTTCCTAGGTTGAACTGAAACTCATGCAAGTCTTGATGTTTCTGTGACCTGTTAATAATAAACAAATGAACAGCACCAACTTTGATCTGGTGGTTTAGGCATTCAATATGCTGAAAAGTTGGCTGTCCCTGTCCAGAAAGAGCCAGTTGAAGAAATAAACCAGCTGCTATTAGCTGTGGCCTCTTCCTTTTGGACGGTGAGGTTCTTGTCTCTTCTCTTTCATTGTTATTTTATTTCAAGTTAGGAAACCATAAAAAGTTGAAGACTTTCATGTTAAATCAAGAGTAGAAATATGTCAGCGTGTCAACTACAGTCTGTTTCCAGTTACTGCTCCTGTCAAATTGGTTACATTCACAAAGTACAAGTAGCATTTGTGATGTTGGATCATTTTTAAAGGCAGATTTTGTTCAATAGCATTCTCTGGTCATTTCATTTTTATTCAAGCTTTCTCCTTACTGCGTAGTGAGGAATTTTATAACTGAAATAGAAGTTGGTGTCTGATTCTTTGACAAGCTGATTTTTAGTCTGGCCGTATCTTGCTTTTATACACTACAATATTTTTTAAATATTTTTGGGGTAGCTAATTTAGTGTCAAGAAACTGAAGATGCTTGTATATTCAGTAAAACTTCAGTGCAAGTGTTTGAACTTGGATTATGTGCAACTGCTGGGGAGCCAAGGAGGAGAAGGAAGAAGCAGAAGACTGTGGTTTGGTTTCTGGGCAAGGCGTGAGTTTCTGCAGAAGGCATGGCGCTTAGCAAGAGGGAAAAACAAGAGTGTTGTTGAGCTGTTTCACTCCTTGCGTTCATTAAGTCTTGTAAAACTGTTGGAACCATGATTCACTTTGTAGAGGAAAATAAGATAACATGAGTAAGCTCAGAGCCTTTACTGCTCTCCAGTACAGTTTATATATTACACTGTTTTCCTTAGATTGTTGAAATGGGTCTGCGAGATTACCTTAAAGGTATCTTGACTTGCTTATCTCCTAAGCAAAACTCTCATGTCTGGCAATAAGGTCTGTTCTGCCTTGCTTCTGAGGTTAAGTTAGCTGGTTTGTTGGATGGGCTGTTTCTTGTATCTTTTTTGTGGAATTTTATTGAAGTGTTGTTGGAAGTCTGGATATGGCTCTGTATTACTGAAAGAATGTAGGCTTCAACATGTGCCTAATTAGGCAGTCATCATGCTTAGCTCCTTGCCTGTAATTGAAAGCTATCAAAAGGGTTACAAGTTTGCTGGTGTATATTCTCTTAGAAACTATGAACAGTGTAGACCAAGGCTGTAGAAAACGGATTGTGATTTTTGTCATAATTGAGAAGGATGAGATTTGCTGGTGGGTTCTGAGTGACTTGGAGGTTGTTCCCTTTTTTTTTCTTTCTGCTTCATGATCATCTTCTGTGGCACTTGATCAGTTAAGCCACCGGAGTTTTGTGTTTTCCATGAGCTGCTGTCTTGCAGGCTTTCTGCTTTGTGATTTTTTCCCCTTAAATTATCTGTTCAGTGTAGCAATTTGACTAATTTTGTTTTGTGAGCATCTTATGCTAGTCATCAGAATGACTGCTCCAGGTGTAAAGAGGACCTCTTAAATAACAGCCAGATTGCACCACATTCTGTGATCCGATGGTTTTGGTGTCAAAATTTTCTTATAATGCACTTAATTTTAGGCTTCCCTAGGAGTGTGCTGGCAGAGAGCAAGGACATGATACTCTGCTTATTAGAGATAGCAAGAGGGAGTTTTGTCCTCCTGATGCTTCGTGCTCTGCATCGCCTGCTGCCAGTGGTGCAAGGCCTCTAGGTTTTGCATTTCCTGCTCTGCCATGGGTCCAAGGGAATTTCAGATGTTTCACTGTGTATTAGGATTTTAATTTTTTATATTTAACTTGTTTAAGGTTCCACTTTATGTATTTAAAGCATTTCCTCTTTGGGGAGTGGTGGTGTTTGTTTGATTTGGACTCGGTGGTTAGCTTTAATCAGCAGTGTGGCATTAAAAACTTTATCTGAGTACAAGCTTGAGGATGGAAAACAGTCTTTCTGGCTTCTCTCTGTTCTTGCTGTGTATGAAAGTGTGTTGGAGCTTTCCCTGGTGGTGCTGGTACTTCATTTGAATATCTTGGAAGTGATTTCTTACAATAAGTAAATTTATCCTGTGGAAGAAACTTTAATAATCTAGAATTCTTTTTTTCATTACTTCCCCATATGCAGTTGGAAATTCATGAAATCTTGTAGAGGTTCCAAGACCCTTAAGGATTTGCAATGTTAAAATGGTTCATTAACTGATCTAATTACTTGA
The DNA here is from genome assembly GCF_949628215.1 of Phalacrocorax aristotelis. NCBI lineage: Eukaryota > Metazoa > Chordata > Aves > Suliformes > Phalacrocoracidae > Phalacrocorax > Phalacrocorax aristotelis. The sequence continues at coordinate 32,452,547 of NC_134281.1, forward strand.
CGTCCAGGGCATGGCTGCGTGCTTCAGGGCAAATAGGTATAATGACAAATACATGATAGCTAGCCTAAATGAAGGCTTCTCCTTAAATGCATCTGGGCAGCTGGTGGGACTGTTAAGAATTTTAGCTGCCCAAAAATGCAAAACACAATGATTGGTCAGATGGCCACTCTACATGGGTGTCTTTATTTGGCAGCTACATATTCAAAGGGCTGAAAAACTTGCCACAGGACTTTCTCCGAAGGGTTAATGGCAGATCTGGTTTGCTGATGTGTTCTGAGTGCTCCTCGCTCCTGTTAAAATCAATAGACAGTTCCTTAAAAACTTTTTTTTTAACAGCTACAAAGGCAAAAATCTTTTCTCTGTGAAACAAACAGAAGTAAACAGATCTATATTTTCCTGTGATTGATGTGGGCTGATATGAGTGCTTTTGAAATGCAAACTGCAGGCAGCTTCTGACATCTGTATAGCAGGTAGCTTCTTTGAGGAGGACTTGTAGATAAGGCTGTTGTGTAGGCCTCTTGCGATGTTGAAGGTCAGAAAGCTGAGCTAAGATGTGTTAATTTTAGTAATGTAAGTAAATTGAAGCAGTGTGAAAAAGGATGTGGTAATTTGTGAAAGTGTATTTTAAAGAGCAGTAGACCCAAGTCTTTCCATTTTAACTTCAGTTTCCATCCAGGAGGGGTAAAATGTCATTAGCTGAAACCAAGAATAACAAAAGCTTTATTTCCTCACAGTAGGAGAGAAGCTCTTAACCTAACAAAAGCCATAATGTCAGGAACAGAGAAACCAGCTTCTCAGGAGAAGTTGTATCTGATGGTTCATCTTGTTTGTAATCATGCCAGAGTTAGGCTGTTCATTGCCATTTCCATACAGTGCTGGAGTAAGCTTCTGCTACATGGCTTTCACCTGTGCTTTGTCACTGAGTACTGAAAGGCAGGCATGCTGGCACTTTATTAGATTTGCCAAAATGGCGTTTTAGTATATGTTATTAACTTGTTGTATTATCAAGCCTGTCTTTTGAAAATGCTTGGAAGGTTTCCTCTTGAGTCTGAGTGAGGAGGGAGAAGTTAACTTGTTGATACATCTGTAAACTACAAATAAACCTAAAATTGAACCTAAAAGAAACTTTCTGTTACTCGATCTGGAAGCAATCATTTGGAGTCTTGAGTGGTACCTATAGGCAGTAACAGAACTGGTTCCATTGGAATTAGTATGAAATTAGAACTTTACATGCAAATAAGATCTGAGGACCGAACACTGCCCCACCCCCATGCTAGTGGGTTATTTTCTTGCTTTTTTTTTTCTCTTGCCACCCTGGAATAGAGAAGCCCCCAGTGACATTTCTCACAAACACAGAGTGCTGTTAACAAAAATGCTGCTGTTGGGGGCTGTAGGATTGTGGAGTGGGCAATGTGTTGTTGCAGTTTAGTAACCATGGGATGCTTGAAAGGAACAATAGCAAGAGGTATGTGGAAAACAACACATATTCTCCAGTTGTGGGCAAGAACTGTTTTTCTTGCATTTCCTTTAGAGAAACAATCAGGCTAATTAAGATGATTAATTAATTCAGTTTACTGCCATTAATCTTTCTGAACACCAATATATGTAGCATTCAGTAAAATCCATTAACATGCCATGACCCTGTGCTAATTGTTAAACTGCTCTTTGAACAGTTTAGTACAGAGGTAGATGCACATAGATTACAGTGGGGTAAGAATGGCTCCCTCACAGAGGAAAACATTTAATTTGATAAAACACAAATAATAATGCTAGCTCTCGCTTTTTGGTTTTTCAATGACTTATTAATTAGGAGTGAGGAAGACATGATTTAAGAAGGGAAAAAATCAGTGTATCGTCATGTACAACCATGGCCCTGTGTCAGGTTGATCCATAAGAGAACTCATTTAAACTTGTTTATTTAAACTATTTATCATACAGTTCACTGGCTTCAGAAAATGAAGGTGAGTGAAAAATGAGCACAGTCAAGGTTTCAGACAAACCACAGGTTTCATGTGACTGTGATTTGAATGACCCAGTACAATGGAAACAAGTGCACAACTACATCTGCTAAGTTAAGGAAGTCTTTCAAAACCCAGTAAAAATGCTAGTGAGAGCTACATACCAAGAAATTTTACAGACCTTTTTTTTAAACTGTTTTATAGTAGTAGTGTGAATACCTACTTGAAGTAAAAATATGATGTGCCTAAAAAGATAAACAGCGCCCAGGCTTCAGGAAAAATAAGATGGAAAGTTAAGATCACAGAATCACAGAATCCCAGGTTGGAAGGGACCTCAGGGATCATCTAGTCCAACCTTTCTGGGAAGAGCACAGGCTGGACAAGATGGCCCAGCACCCTGTCCAGACGACTCTTGAAGGTGTCCAGCGTGGCCGAGTCAACCACTTCCCTGGGGAGATTATTCCAATGGTTGACTGTCCTCACTGTGAAAAATTTCCCTCTGGTGTCCAATCAGAATCTCCCCAAGAGCAACTTGTGTCCATTCCCCCTTGTCCTCTCCATGGGACTCCGTGTAAAAAGAGAGTCTCCATCTTCTTTGTAGCTGCCCCTTAAGTACTGGTACATGGTGATGAGATCCCCTCTGAGCCTCCTTTTCTCAAGGCTGAACAAACCCAGTTCTCCCAGCCTATCCTCGTATGGCAGGCTTCCCAGTCCTTTGATCATCTTGGTGGCCCTTCTCTGGACCCCTTCCAGCCTGTCCACATCCTTTTTGTATAGAGGGGACCAGAACTGTACACAGTACTCCAGGTGTGGCCTGACAAGCACTGAGTAGAGTGGGATGACGACTTCTTTATCTCTGCTGGTGGTGCCCTTTTTGATGCAACCCAGCATCCTGTTGGCCTTCTTGGCCGCAGCAGCACACTGTTCACTCATGTTGAGCTTTCTGTCACCAGGACCCCCAGGTCCCTTTCCACAGAGCTGCTCTCCAGCCAGGTGGATCCCAGCCTGTGCTGCACTCCTGGATTATGTTTTCCCAGGTGCATGATCTTACACTTTTCCTTGTTGAACTTCGTAAGGTTCTTGCTGGCCCACTCCTCCAGCCTATCCAGATCTCCCTGCAGAGCAGCCGTCCCTTCTGCAATGACTAAAATGTTGATGGAGGGCAATGCTCATATCCAGAATGATGGATAAAATCCCATGCAGCTATGTTTAGAGAAGTATGCAATTATCTTCATGCTCCCAGTTGTATAAAAAGTGATTATTTACATCTTGTAAACTGATTTTTCTTGTTTAAATCTGCTGGGTATTCTTGCTGCTGTTCTTCGGTTGACTGTAGAAACTAGTTGGGGGAGAAAGATTTATGGCTACGATTTACTCATAATCTCAATGTGTTTTCTTTTGAGTCAGTCAAGAGAGAGAGGTTAACCTCCTCTTATAAGAAATCCATGTGAACTCATAATTCAGGTAAAAGAACCAAACCAAACAAACCAAAACGAGCATCACCCCACCCTCCCCAACTCAAAATCCTACTATTTTAATATGTCTGTTTTAGACAAAAGGATATGAATTGTAGATTAACTTTTCAAAATCGTTTACTAAGGGAAAAATTTCTGGTTTCAAGCAGATACTATTTAGATTGTGCAGTAGTGGTGAATTCTTCCTAGGGTAATGGAAAAGCTCTGAGTTACTTCAAGACTCAGTAGATCTCTTCCTGAAGTAGTACAGGTGTGCTGTATGTATTGTAACTATCTGGCCATGTTGCTGGACGTCCATAAGGACAGAGATTTGCTCTTGCCGTGGCAGAAAGCCTGATGCTGCAGTACAGTACTCTGTCTGAATCTATCTGATGTTCCTTTGGATGCTTTTGGTCTCTCTTACTTAAAGAAAACTTTTTTGAAAATTCTTCAGACAGCTCCAGCTTCAATGGATATTTAATATTATTTGTCCAATGCAAGTCATCTGTTATCTGTTTTGGCAGTCTTCAGTTAGTAGCATTCAAAGAAAAAAAAAATCTTCCCTCAGTGCTGAGGTTTTTTTTGCTTTAACATCTTCAAACAAGCTAATTTGGTGGCACTCATCCATTTGCCCAAGTTTCTTATCTCTGCGATCCAGGCTCAAGGATTCACTTGCAGACCTAGTATTTGGGGATTTGGAAGGGAGACATTTGGAGGTAGGAAGTAGTGTTATCTCAATTATTGGTTACTTTTGCATTTCTTCCATTAATCTTTGTATGATAAAACAGCTTAAAACTATATTCATTTCAACTGGCTGAACTATGGAAATTGATTTTTGTGCTGTCACAAATGATGGCCAGGACTTGTGATGGTGATGTAGGCTATAAGCAGACCTAACGGTTCTGTTCTTTGGACCCCTGCAACTGTGACTAGGCTTATTCAGTCAAGATTTCACCCTTTGCTGGTACTTCTCAACTCCTAGCATGAATTTACACAGTAAAGAGAAGAATACTCTTAAGAGAACTTCCTGGTGAGACTCCCAGAACTTGCTACTCAGTTGCACGACAGTACTGTGTGCTCATAAGATCTCTGCTGCAGTTGTATTTTTGCCCTTTTTTTTTTAACCAGAATTTAGCCACTTGCAGCTGTGATGATAGCGTCAAAGTGTCACACTGGTATTAACACATGAGTAATTTTTTTACCACCTGTGAATATGTGCTGTCTGTGGTGGGGGACAGGGTTGCTTACACCAGGTCCCATCTGCATTCAATTGCTTTAATCTTGTATGTGGACTTATTCTTCACTAGGTCCATCACAGGTGTTTGTTCAGAACTTTTAGACTGTTTAATACTGGAAGTTTGGCTAAATCCAGGGTTCTCTTTCCTCAAATCACTGGTTTCTGTAACCCTTATCTTTTAGGCAATTTGATTAAAAATTGAGTCTGGTGGAGAGTCCCTGGTGCCAAGAAAGAGTGCTTTGTCTTATGACTGCACTTGCAGCCAAAGTGGGTTATTTGAATGTAGTAAGAAATGTTACTATCAAGAAGAGGATGTCTTCCTGAGGATGTTTAACTTAAGGTATTTTTCAGACTGGCATAAAACAATTTACATTTCTGTTAGGGGTGTGGGCAGATTTTGGCAAAAGCCCCCAAAAACACTTGGTGGTGCTAAGCTTCTGTTGTGCATTTGCAAACAACTTCAGCTGCTTACTTGTCTTGTAACTTGAGGGGAGGGAAAAAGTTGAGTAGATGGCAGCCTGAAAGGTTTTGTGTGAAAATTATCTGGCTTCTGTAAAAGTGTTGTTTGAGGAATGCACAGATTCTTCCCCAGTCTGGAAAAATGTGGGGATTTTCTCCACTCTGCACAGTTACAACTGAAGGGACTTCGTTCGTACTTTGAAAACATGGCTTGTATGCAACGGACCATAGGAATCTCTAACTTTCTGAAAGTTTGGATCATGTAAGAATTTTCTGCAAGAAAACAGTAACACTATTAATTTCCTACTGGTAATTGGACCATCTTTCACTGAAAGATGAGTTTAAAAAAAACCAAACAAAAAAACAAACCTGAAATTGTCAACACTTCCAATGGGTTGCCTGAAATTTTAGTAACCTACTCTTATTGCGAGGTTATTTTTTTATAGGCTGCAGGGGAAAAAGAAATCAAGAATAAATTGAAAAGCACGCTACACAGTGTTTTGGTGTCTTAATTCCATCATTTAAACTTAGAATTGAGGTTAGAGTAAGAACTCTGTTTTTACACGTGGACCATATGTGCTACCGTCTCTGCAAAATGAGAGTGAAATTAATTAACTACAAATGAAATACAGTACTGCTTTGGGTAGGGGTTTATTGCCTGCTTTCTTGATGGTGTGAGGCTCGTGATTGTACTCTTCCTCAGTTTCTGAGCATATGATCCAACTTCTATAGAAAGATGGAAGGCCTTAGTATTGCTAATTTCCTGTATTTTTTTTTTCTGCAGACAGAGGTGGTTGAGAGACATAGGTTGGTTTTTTGTTTGCTGATAGCTGGGCCCGCATGAAAAAGCAGAATTAACCTCTGGTATTTTTGGAAGATGAGTTAGTTTATTGCGTTGTAGTGCTGGAGGGAGGTAATAGGTACCCATGAGGAACCAGCTTCCCCCCCCTCCCCCCGTAACATCTTATTTAGTACTGAATAATTGAATAAATATGGGGGTAAGATATGTTCTGAAAATGTCGATGGAGTTTCCAGTTCCTCCTGTGTGAATCTTTGTGGTTATTCACATATCCAGTAAGCTTTCTGACCATAAGCAGGCTAATCCTACTGGAAATTAATTACCTCCGACAGGCCGTGTAGTCAGAGAATAATTTGTTTTACAGATATTTGGGCTGTTCAGAGTTGCCAACCGTACGCTCGAAGACGAGTATTTGGCCATGCATCTGGTGCAGGCTATTTGTAGCCTGGGAGTTTGGGACTGATTATTTAGTGTAGTTTCAGACATACAGAACTTTAAATTTGATTCCTACATAGAAATTAGCCATCTTTAGAAGTTGGAATGCATTCTTATGACAACTTTAATCTTACTTTAGATTAACATCTCATGAGGTCACTCTTTGTTTTGAAGCTCATACTGCCACAACATCATAATTAAATGGGATGCATTTTCTAACTTTAACATATATTGTTTGATGGGTTTTTTAAAACATCAGAAAGTGGAATAGCTTAACATAGAATGGTAAGAGAAAAACAGATAGCTCTTCATTGAAAAATAGAAGGAATTGAAACAATATTTATTCCGTTTTTATAGCTGGTAATTTGTTTTAGGTCATGTCTGTGAGCAATCAGCTGTATCTCTGTGTCTTCCAGCTAAGGAAAGCTGCTGACATGATCTGCAGTTAATCACTGTGATCATTTTGAGACTTGATAGCTGCTGAAATAACGAGAACATATCCTCTTTGTTATAAAATTTGTAGTGATGGGTTCTTAGTATATATCAAATATTGCATAAGATACTAAAATCTCATAACTCTCTAAAGGAAATCTCTACACTTGGATTGGATGGGTAATGCAAGATAATTTGAAATGTATCTCCTTTTCCATCAAAAAATATTATTTGAAAACTGGTCTTTTCTAGCCTACAGTGTCTGAACAGTTCTGATGCTTGAGAATCTTCACCGGTGATCAGATAAGCACCTTTTTCAGTAACTTCTAGAAAACCAAGAAACAGTTGTGCCAAATACTGTGAAAGTACAGGAAGGGTCTTTGCCATAGCTATCCTGCTTGGAGATAAAATTGCTACTCTAGGTGGGACACACTGATGTTAATTGTGGACTAAAGGGAAGGAGGAGAAGGGAGAATGTGTGCTATGGTCGGAAAATCTACCTAGTCTGGCATCCTTTCCCATTTTTGAGATTCTTTGATAGTAGTTAAACTCCATGTACCTGAAAAGGAGCAGACGAGAATTTCTCTAAACTCTTGGCAGTCCTTGGTTCAGACTTTGAAGAAACATTTGGATTCTTTTGCTGGAGGTTCAGCATTTCCCATTCCTCAGGTGCAGAAGAGGTAAGGAGCCAAAAGCTGTTTTGGAGCCTTGGTGTCTTATTTTAGTTATACTAGCTTGGTCACCACCCCTGCTACACGATAGCTTTAATCCATCATGGAAACCTACCTGCCTCTTGCTCTTCAGCTATGCTGTCTTGTCATGAAGGATTATTTCTCCTTGTCTGTGCTGTTGAAAGTGGTGGCTTATGCTTTTTTTTTTTTATCTAGTGCTGGCTGGTGATACTGAATTGTGTGATAAACTTGGGCTTCAACTGTTGCTATCTCGGTGGGGTATGGATGGCCTTTCATGCAATGTCTGTGAGAAAATGGATTGTGTATATTTGAATCTGACATTATAGCCACTATTCTCCAGTTTCTAAATTTGATAGCACAAGTCTTTAAAAAAAACAAATGCTATTTCAGGAGCAAGCTGTTTCCTGAGCTCTGGAACCGAGGTTTTTTTGGTGTTTGTTTTTTTTTTTTTTCTTTTTATGTTTCTCAAGTTTTTCTTTAGAAGTGCCTTCATGACAGAAACTCATCTAAACAGGCTTCCAGTGAGTTTCCTCCTCTACCTACTGCTTTGTCTTACTTGGGGAAGCTGCTGATGGGCTCAGAGACTTCAGGGCAAGAGAGGTTGCATGGGAAGGGAGACATGCAGAAACTGGGATCAAATGGTGTCAGGCTGTCTGGGAAAAAGCCCATCTAATTTAGACTCTTGGACAGTTGTTCGTCCAGTATCCCCATACTAGCTTATCTTCAGATCTGTCTGCCTGCATGTTACGGTACACCTAACTTACTAATTGCTGCACAGATTGATTTCTAACAGCTAAGAGAGCTGTAGCAGCTTGATTAGCAATGAAATGAGTTGTTGAATTTGAGACTTGCTGAAGCGCTAAGCATTGGTATGTCATCACCTATAGACACCTACATTTCTCTAAGGAGATATCACTGGCGATGTAAAGTGAGTTATGTGTTAGTGGCAATTTCCCATTTAGGTTTGGCTTTGTCAAAAGGATACCTCATCTGGAGAAATCTGCGCAATTAGGATTTTTTTCAGAAAGATCCTATTTTATTTTTTTTACATAACAGATGATTCTGTAACACATTTTTGCATGCATTTCTTTTTCAGGTCTAACACAAATAACTTTTTAAACAGTTTTAAACTTCATGAAGTTGAGTTTGGATTATTCTGCAAAGTGAGCTGTAAGTTTTCCTGTAGTAATTAAGAAGAGGTCTCTGAACTTAGAGAATAAAGGCATTTAGTGGGAGGCCTGTTGGCGTCATCTGAAGTTTTCAGTCTTCCCCATTTACTTCCTCTTCAGGGTTTCCTTTATTCCTGATTTTTTTCTTGTTTGAGCCTCACAGATGCTCTCACAGAATAAAAAGTACCTGTGTTTTACAAGGGGAATTCTTTCTTTAAAAAGCTAACACAGATGAGTGAGCATCACCCAGATTTGTCTCTTGCTTTCATGTACTTTCCTGGTGGGTCACTGGAACCTGACCTCACTTATGCTGCCCACTTGTGCTTTTAAAAAATGTAAATGGAGGAATCCGAGGCAGTAGCTCATTCTCCAGGGAACTGGTATGACTTGGAGGATGAAATGAGATTTGGGTACAAGGTTGTGGCTTTCTTTGGACACCACATCTAGACATAAAATAGTTCTAGCAGTCAGAGTTTAAGAACAATTCACTTAGAAGTTTTTTTTGTTCTTTACTTTTTTCCTAGAGGCTTTGTTTAAGTAGATTAGTTTAACATTTAGTAGACATTTCCCCTTTTTCAAGCACTGGCTGTTAATTCTGGCATAACTCCTTTGTGTAGTAACCTCCCAAGCCAGGTCTGTATTTGAGTGTGAATCTGCCTCCGATTATGGTATGGAAATATTCCCACTTATTCAGACTTGCATATTCAAGGCAGTGGTCTTGACCGTTGTTTGGTATGCCAGGCAGTGTGACATGACACAAAGCAACAAAATGTGAGGTTCACTATGATGGAGATCCATGACAAAAACGCAGAACTTTTTTTGTTAAATTATGCTTTTGTGCATAGCAGAATACAATGTAAAATGATTAGTGTGACAATGCAGCATACTAAGAGAAATTATTGCTTTTTTCCCCAATCTTGCAGAGGTTTCTGCAAGACTAGGACACAGCATTTCTGAACCGCTACTGTGAGACCAGATGCTGTCAGAAAGTTGCTGATGTGGAGCAGTCTCTCCTGGCTTACTGAAGTTTTTGTTCTTACTGCCTGAACATGTCTGACTGCTGCTGAAAACCACTATATAGTGTTTTATAATTGTTACCCCTTAAAAGTTGGTGACCACCTATACTCGTGTGAAGATACACACACGCTGCTGTTTCTTATGCCTCTAGGGAGTGGGTTATGAATAATAATAAATGTAACATTCCAACCAAGAACTGCTGGTTGGCCGGTATTTAACTATCTCTTCTTTATAATCTCCTTATAATATTACTTTAAAGGATTTTCTTAATTAGTTCTGAAGTAGAAGTGGAAAAGGAGAAGGTAATTTTCCTTTAACTTACAATGATGTGCAAGCTGAGCTACTTCAGAAAATCTCTGGACTTATTTCTGAGAAGCAGCTGGTAAAATTCCAGGCCGAGTGAGTGAATAGAGAGCAGACATCACTGCTGGTGTATTTGTTGCAAAGTTGTTTCTCTGGCCTGGTGTGGTCTTTAACTTCTGAAAATCTCTGGCCCTGTAATGTTGTCGTCTCGTCTCTGGTGCCAGCTTCAAAACTGTAACTGCCCAGTTTATCCACCTAAGTCTCCCACCTAGTAATTTTGCTTCACTTAATTGGTAGAACTGAGTAAAAGTTCTCTATATTTGACTCCTATTTACTTTAATTATAGTAAATTTTGTCAGAAATAAAATACCACTGTGCTTCATATGTTATGAAGCTCATCACAGTGAGCTTCATGCTCTTCTATGGATATAAATCGTTGTTCTCCATATCAGCTGTGAAGTTGAAGGAAGTCTTCTGAAGTCTGCACCTGTGTTAGTGCTGGAACAAGGAACCAAGACGTTGCCTTGAGAATTGGCAGCGTAACATGGTTTTCACCCGCAAGATGTGACTGTTCACAATCTGTGAAAGCTGTTAGATTCAGTTATGAACCATGATGTTTTTGAGCCCGGATCTATATAGTTCAACCAAGGCGTGCTGTTCTTGAAGTTTACCTTCTCTGTGTTTATCTTCTTTGTGTCTTAAGCCCTTGGTGTTTATGACACAGGAATTTCTGTAGCTCTTTATGGAGTCCTCAACCGTCAAGTCAGCAGTGTTGTAGAGACACTGTAGACATGGGTTTGACAGCCTTTTAAAAGATGAGTGTTGCTGTCTTAATCAGTTCCTTAAGGTTTCATTGCTCACAGCTACAATCAGTTTGTTGCTCTACTTGTGCATGCTGTGTACTTTTAACAGTCGATTCAGTAATGAATGCCATTTGGATCATTGTTCTGCGGTATTTTTGTACCATCTCTGCTTTTGGTTAGTGTGCCAGGTCATCTTCAGAAGTGCTAGCATAGCAGGCCAGGTAGGCACTGCTTCTCCAGAATACCATTACCCTGAGTTACTCTTTCATGTAGTAACTGGAGGGATAATATTCCCAAGTTCTACCTGCAAAATACGGGCGTGTGGCAGGTATAAGCATGCATTTTACGATCCACTAAATATGAAGAGCTCGAGGCAGTCTGTTTGTCTTGTAGCCCTCCACTTTGACACAGCTATTGCTGCTGGCTTTGGCTAGTCATATAATTTTGTAGTGCTGCTGTGGTTGGCTGGCTTACCTCCATAACCAAAATGAAGGTAAATTATAACATTCAGCACAGAAATGGATCAGAAGTTAACAATGCTTGTGTTTATAATATAGTTTGAAAATTTATTGTAGAATCATAGAGTGGTTTGGGTTGGAAGGGACCTTAAAGATCATCTAGTTCCAACCCCCCTGCCATGGGCAGGGACACCTTCCAGTAGACCAGGTTCCTCAAAGCCCCATCCAAGCTGACCTTGAGCACTTCCAGGGATGGGGCATCCACAGTTTCTCTGGGCAACCTGTTCCAGTGCATCACCACCCTCATAGTGAAGAATTACTTCCTTATATCTAATCTAAATCTACTTCTTTCGGTTTAAAGCCATTACCCATGTCCTATCACTAAATGCACTTGTAAAAAGTCCCTCTCCAGCTTTCTTGTATGCCCCCTTCAGGTACTGGAAGGCTGCTATAAGGTCTCCCCGGAGCCTTCTCTTTTCCAGCTGAACAAACCCAGTTCTCCCAGCCTGTCTTCATAGGAGAGGTGCTCCAGCCCTCTGATCATCTTCGTGGCCCTCCTCTGGACTTGCTCCAACACGTCCATGTCCTTCTCATGTTGTGGGCCCCAGAGCTGAACGCAGTACTGCAGGTGGGGTCTTATATTTTAGATGCCATGGTAATAGTCTGTCATATTGTTCTACCTTGTTTGTGCTTCTCCCGTGATCTAGGGATTCAATAACACCAGTGTTTGGTACTGTACTAAAAGAAAAGTGAGGCAGGAGGCTTTTAAAACGGATTTTTTTTTTTAAAATTGAAAATATTTGATCATTAACTATTGGGGTGGAGGTGGGTTGTGGCGCTAGTGGGAACTTTGGTTCTTTCCACATCATTACAGTGGTCATGGGTACAACTCCTTGGGGAGACAGCAATTTTTTAAAAAAATTTTTTCTCTCCATGGTAAACTAGGAAATAGCTATGTCCTTGAAGCACATCTTGACCCTGTATGTCTGGAAAAGATTTCCATAAAGCTTTTAGATCTTTGGTTCAGCAACAAGAAAATAATGCTGCAGAAAAAGACCCCCTTAAGTTTGGGTTTATTAAATCTGTAAGACTGGAGGGATGGAGAGGCAGATTAAATGATCATGCAAGGCATTTGGCTATAACGAGGCCCTGACCAGCAGCACACAGCTTTCTTCAGCTGTCCTTTGTGGACAGATGAGAGGGGCACGGCTTTTAGGTACGGATGGAAAAGCAATGTCTCACTTCTTGTTTTAAACTATTTCCCCATGACTATTGAATCAAGTGCTTTTTAGCCTTGAGTCACTCGGCCTTATTCACTGTGGAATTTACTGAGGCAAATAGCTGTGACACGCTGCTGCTATTTATAATGTTATCTCATTGTCTGTGGGTTATATGAAGCTGTGTGGTATGAGGATTTGAAGGACATGGATGCAGGGAAACCCTTTAGAGTGTGCAGCATTTCAAAACTTGGTGTTTATTATGCCAGCATAACAGCAGGTGCAGTTCCCCTTGCAGGTTACTGCCTGATGTCCAGAGGTGACGGGTAGGCAGTGAAGAATCTTAAATTCTGTCAAGGCTGAGATACTAATATCTTGAGATAAAAAGACTGTTTCCTTCCACTCTCTGTAAGCATCAAAATTGGGGAAGAAAGGTTGGGGTATCCAGAAATGATGTTAGACTGACCTTTGGAAGTAGACCTTCACCAGACACTTCTAAATATTTTTCAGTGAATTGTAAGGTGAAGGGACTCAGATATTCATCCAGCTTGTGGTACCAAGCTCCTGAGGGCTTCCACAGGACATTGGAAGAGGGTCCTCAAAACTTGGTAGTCTTTTTTAATTTGAAACCACCTTTGGGAGTGTTATGATGGATTTCCATCATGCAAATAAGTTCCTAGAAACCCAAAATGGAGTGGTGCTGGAGATGGAATCTAATGCAGGTAAGTATCTGACTTGCCCTGAGAAAAAGCGTGTGGAGCATTTCCTTTTGGTTTAAGGCTTTTTCTTTAATTTAGATAAGAGCTCCTTTCTGGCTTCTCCTACCTCTGCTCTGGCTGCTGTAAGTCAGCCTAGAAATGCATAGCCACACTTGTGTCCAGAACTTCAGGCTTTGCTCTGTTCAGGATACATCAGATCTGCCGGGTATCATCAGAGCACGTGGGTAGTAAAATTGGTGAGTTGAGGTTTTTTTTTTTTTTGGGCAGCATCCTACATACTGGCTGCAACTTCTCCAAGACTGCTGAAGATCCTGGACAAATGCATCATCTTTCTGCCTGGACAGGTGTTCTAGGGTAGGGGGGAGGGTCCTCTGAGAAACACAGCATGTATCTGTGGTGCTGTTCCCCCCCCAAAAAAAAAGTGTTACATGTAATTGTAAATATGTCCATGGGCAGGATATCCCATCACTGTTGATACAGCTGTCACTGAAACCTTCTGTAAAAGCGTATGTGAAATGAATGCCTACAAGATGCCTTCAACTCAGAAGCAAAGAAAGCTTATTTCTGGATCTCAGTCTTTTTGAATTGGCTCCAAAATACCAGAAAGGGTTGGGAACGGGGAATTACCAACTAAGTAAGTTTCATTGGAAAAGGAAACAGAAGAAATACCTTAAAGCAGTCTGTCTTATGCTACCAAGCATGACTATTAATTACTTCAGTGTGACGGTGCTTTCAAGATATTAGCAAAAAAAAAAAAAAAAAGGTATTTGAGAGGCCTAATGGAAGCCAGCATCAAGAATAGGGAAATACCTTTCAAAGAAGTCTTCTATTGGAAAGCAGTGTAAGAATATATACTTTGGATTGGCTGTGTTCCCAGAAAATGCAGGCTGCTTTGGTGAAGACATAGCAGGGATGGCCTTAGCAGTGGTTTTAAATACGCTATGAAGATTTAATCCTTTGCATTCTTTGGAAGAAAGTTTGTGCGTGCATGCATGTACGTACTGATGCACGTGGATGTGCACACACAACTGTGTGTATAAGCCCTCTGATGCTGTCAGAGGGCAGAAGCGTAGTTTGAGGATAAAAAGAAAGAACAGGAAAACTTGTTTTATTTCTTTCAGTGAGGCTGCAAATGCAGGATACCCAGCATAAGAATTCAAGGTCCAAGGGAGACCTTAGACTTGCATTCCTTCACGCTTTGTGGGTATGGTCGCTGGTAACTGGGTGAAATTAGCAGAGCAGCTGGAGTAGGTGGTGTTAAAAAAAAAAAAAAATTATCTAATAATAATTTTTCTGTCAATTCATAATTTTACTGTTTTTTAATTTAGAACATAGGAACTCTTAATGGTTTTTCTTGAATCTTTCTTCCAGCTAGGTGGTAGGAAGCCAGGTAACTTTGTGGCCCTGAGAAGTCATCAGATGCTTCCTTTTTCTCCTGCTCCTGGTCTACAACCAGAGAGGGTAACTGTATTTAACTGCTCCAACAACTAAAACCAATTAATGCTGTAAAGTGATGAGAAACTGACTTCAGATGTTGTAAAATTTTGCAGTTAACAATCTGAGAGAAGGGAAGAGGAAAATTCTGGATTTTTATACTTGGATGTGAACCCTATGTAAATGGGGGGTGGGGGGGTGGGGAAGGACATCTAATAGAAATGCGGAGTACCGGAGATAATTTTGTGAAGGGGGTTGGGCAGAGGTGTGAGCAGCCAATTGTATTGTCCTTTGTAGCCACAAATGACAAATGTCTTTCAGAGAGGCTGTCTTTTCACCTCAGTGGTTGCAGGAATGTGATCTGTTGGGACAGCAATCTTGTTGGAGTTGTCATTGGAACAAAAAACCTGTTTAACCCTGAAAAGTGTGCTAAGTGTTTGGATTTCTTCTTTTGCAGTAAAGAATTGAGTTAATGCCTTGGCTTTCTCACTTTACTTTTGGTTTTGCAAGCAAAATGTGAAAGCATTAACTATACTGTTCTTGCTATCAGTCCTTAAGGAAGAGGAGGTAGGAAATCTTTTAATGGCAGCTGGATTCCAGGCACAGGTAGATTGCGAGGATGACATTTGTGTGGGTTGAAGTTGCAGTTTATTTTTCTTTTTTTGATTATAGATCTGCTCTCATCTCCCTGGAAACTGAAGAATTAGAACAGCAGTCATGAAAGTGAGAGAGGAGCAGGTTTTAGGAAAAGGAAAAGCTGATGGGGGGCTGGGAGAGTTATCTGACCATATAGCTAGTATGCACCTGAAAAGGAATATTCATTATTTATGCTGACCATGCATTAAATACAGCACTTGCTTCTGCATGTTTTTCACTCTGAGATCATGGTAAAACTTTTTACCTTGAGCTTTACAGCTAGCTGATTCCAGAGTTCTGCTTTGCCTCCCACCCGTGCGAGAGCCTGCCTCTGTCTGCTGTGCCCTTGAATTCTCCTTGCTGTCTGAATACACTAGCAACACTTTACTGAAAGATCCAGGCTTATTCCACTTGAGACGCGAAAATGTGTGTTCAGTGGAGACATTTAATGTTGTGCTGTATTGGTTATTTGAATACATATTTTTTTAGTAACTCTGAATGTTGTTCTTTTTATATGCCAGCTGAAGCTGTTTCAGAAAAGGCACAAATTCCACTTGGAAGTATAATGGCAGACTTGGGAGGATGCTGCAGCTTTCTAATGCATAAGCGCTTTGTATTGATGTGCTGAATGTTCAAGGTGTGTGTGTATGGGGAGTCTGCAAATAAGTAACAATCTGTTTCATTTTGTTTTGGTTGACCAAACATGAAGATTCAAAGGGAGTCTACTTGCTTTCTGTTGATTTATCGCTTTGATTATTAATCTTACTACGCTGAATTTTGTGCAAGTTGTCTCTCGCATCCCCATGAAAGAATAAAATGTTGCTATAATAGCTACCCAACTGTGGAAATTAAGATCAAGGAATGATATTGACTTTCTTGCATATTATTTTCACAATTTTGGCTGATGTTTTATCAAGGACAGCACACACATGATTGAACAAGACCCCTAGAAGCTGACAGTACATGAAGAAGATGGATACCAAATATGTCCCTCCTGGTTTACCTACAGTCTTTTTTTTTTGGATGACAGTATTTTATATCAAGCTGCTGTGTGTTTCACCTGGGTATTGTCATGTATGAAGCGTGTAGGGTTATAGTGAAGTGCAGAAATGCACAGCTGTGGATGTACCCAAGCTCTGATCAGGAGCTGGCCTTGATGCATGGGCCTTTAATTTGTACCTGAAGCAGAAACAGCTGGTGGAAGGGTTGGAAAAGTGAGTGTGGGAAAAACTTTATCACATGAAAGCAAGGCTTCTGGGAAAAGATGGTGCAGTTCTGCACTTCTGCAACTCAGAAATTGCTCCTCTTCTCCATCTGCATATCCTGCTTCAAACAGCTTATAGCAATGCTGGAGAAGGCGCAAAGAAGGATGGTGAAGATGAATGAACGTGTAGATGGCTTTTGTGTGATTGTGTTCATTAGCACTATTCAGCCTTGAATAAGAGATCTGATAGAGGGCTATGTGATCAGAAGGATGAAAGGTTTACTCTTCCTTCTGTAACAAGAACTAGGGGACATCAAATGGAAGTAGCAGATGCCAGATGCAAAGCAAAAGGAGGAATAACTAACTTCTTGTAACAGGTCTAGATGATGCTAGCAGTTTGAGAGATCAAAAAATTCAACAAATTCCATAGGAGACAAATATGTTTAAGCTCCAAACACAAAGTCAGGAAGCCTTTTAACAACAAACAGCTACTTCTGGAGAGATTATTTAGAGGAAGCTTCATTTATATAGTTGTCTTTGCACTCTTCCCTGGATAACCACTTTTGGATGGTGTTGGGGATGAGCTACTGGGCTAACGCACCTTTTTGCCTAACTTGGTATGGCAGTTCTTGTGATAGAGCTGGCAAAATGGGCATAACTTTTATGAGCAAAAGTGCTTTGTTGAAGTTCTTCTTTTCTTAGGACATTATAAGAGATCTTTGAACATACCCACTCTGGGTTTTTCATTTAGACACGCTGTTGTCCAGAATGGCCTTGTTGCAGTGGAAGAGCAGGATTGATTATCCTTCTGTCTGAAGCCATCATTTTCCTGGTTTTCTCAAGTCAAAGGATAATAATTATAAGAAATTTTGTAGCAAGCTCTGAGCATTTAGTCCAATGTTACTTTATTAGTGCACCTATCACTATATGAAGGCATGTATGAACTGTAAAATTTCCTTGTTAATGCAACATCCTGGTAATACAGACCTCTGAAGGTATCCCTTTTTGCGCATTTTAATTTACATGCAGTTAAACCCCTTTTTGAGGTGTAAAAGGAAGACTACATCTGCTTGTTCAAAACAAACAAAAAGGTGTAGTCAGATCTCTGTTAGAGTTACTGGAAGGTATTAATGGAAAAGGTGGGACTGTTACATCGCTTCTGCTGCTTTAAATTAGAGGAGTGTGGTGGGACAGGTGTCAGGGACTGCTTCTGTGAATGGTCCATTAATTCTACCCTGTTTGGAAAAGCAACCAAGTAAATAAAGGCATAGGATTTGTCTGCAGACAGTGAGATTTACTCTGGGATAGTTTGTGGTCTGCATTTAGTGTGCCTTCTGAAATCAGAAACTAGAAGTTGCATCTTTTAAAGGATATGTTAAATACTGTAGAAACTCTCTGATAAAGATACTTGACATGGCAAGCTTTCCTACCTTATGGACATGTGAAATTTGTCAGTCGTTATGGGGTGGTTGTTTTTTTGTTTGTTTGTTTGTGGTTTGTGTTTTGTTTGGTGATTTTTTTTAAAATTTTACGTGTTTTTAAAATTTTACTGTTTTAGCCTGAGCTGAAATTTCTTTGATAATGTTTTATCTTTCTACTGGTAACTAACTCAGGCAAACAGGATGTTTGTTAGCAACAATCAATTTTTTTCATCTCTGAGGATGCACTTCAAAATCCAGTTTTGAATCAGCAGCTGCAAATGACTGCAGTGCTGGGCTATGCTGGAAATGTGATACTGGGACCAGGATGATGGTCAGCTGTGAGAAGCAGTAGTGAACAGTGTGCATGTAGCACCTTACTCTCTTGCTTTTGAACTGACCCAGATTGTGTGGGAAGAAAAGAACAACGACCCTGTAATGAATCCTTATCCATGCTTTACAACAGCTGTTTGGTAAGAGGATTATATATCTTTGTGTCATCATTACTGAAAAGAATATGTCCGAGTGTTTTGTTGTTTCCTGATCTTTGTAAATACTGTTCATAAATCAAATGCACTCATTTCCTCAAATAAATCCCATTATCTTAGGAGTTGTTGAATAAGTGCTATTGGAATTTCTTTGCTTCTGGAGAACAGTGAATTATTTTATTACAACATCTGGTAAGTGAGACATTGTCTATGATTTGAAGTGGTGTCATCCCAGCTGGCTCTCCAGCTCCTTTCCATCCCCAAAACAGGTCTTGGTAGCCAGCCATTCTGCGTGTTGTCTTAGATATGTTACACAGCAAAGGGCTGCTGATAGTCCGTGTCTGGTCTGATTACGTATATCTGATAATATAAAAGCTCTCTTAATGCACTGGGCAAGATGTAGGTGAGATGGCATGCCTGGCTTTACTCAAAATATGCCTAAGTCTGTCCCTAACAGCTATTATGGCTCTCTGTTTTAATGATGCGAGCCTGGGTGCTTCTGGCTTGTCTAATCAGCCCCTTAAAAAGCTGACCGCAATCAGGGCACTAGTGGCTGGCTTCAGGGAGCATCTTTCTGGCTGCTGACTTATATGAATTAGGTAGTTCTAATTCAGTGGCGCTCGCACAAAGAGATTAATGCATGCTCACGTCTCCTGGCCGGCCCTTCGCCACTGTTTGTCAGGTGGGAAGCTGCACTGGGTGAGGATGGTCTCCAGGGCTGCAGTGCACCTGCATGTCGATTGGGATGTTGTCTTAACTGTTTAGAAGCTCATTAAAGTTAAATCTCCCATTCTTAGTTTTCTCCTTACCCCCCTCTGGCTAGCTGTCCAGGCTTTTGTGAACAAACCAGAATTGATCATACCAATTAGCTAGACCCAGGGGAGATTTTGAAATGTTAATGTATATTATTTTTCTTTGCTATTAGGTAGCTCTTTGCTACTGCTAATGATTTGTGCTTCCTTGCTTTGATGCATTTGTTCTTCTTTCCTTTAACACTTCTCAGTAGACTGTTATTTAGGTAACATAGTAGACCTTAAAGTTTGTTTAGCTTTAAATGTCTTAACTGTGATATAGTAAACTGGTGATATTTCCAGCTGCTGTTAAGGTTCTGCTTGCCTTTTTCCCTCCTGAATTGTATGCCCTTACACAAAAGATGAATTAAATGTCACTTCCTATGCTTCTGAAAGTTGAATGGTCCAAATAAAGACTTTGTATACTCAGAAATAAGTAAAACTCTAAGCTGCTACAGGCTTTTAAAGGAATCAGGTTGTTTGAGCTGTTTCTTGGTTATAACTTCCTTACTTTGAAACAAATCCAATTAAAAAAAAAAACACGTAAAGATCTGGTTAAGAGACGGTGGTCTGAACCTTAAAGCTATGACTGTTACGTATGTCTTAGCAAACACAATGGATGCTACAGCACCTCTTCATGAAAAAATATTTGTCTTTTTCCTACAGAAGAAGCATTTGGTGTTCTTTCCTGACTGATTTCCTCTTTCTTGACCAAAGTTCAGCAATAACTGTGGTTCTGAAGAAATGGAAGCTCACCAGAAAGTTGTGGCTTGACAATTGAGAATCTCAACTGATGTGATGGTTTTGTAGTATTGATTCAATATGGCAGTTCTAATAAAAAAACCAGCATGTCTCGCCCTGTGAACTGGGTGCTCGCCTTGGAAAAGATAATAGAAAAATCAAAGCATTAGTATTTTAGTCTTTACAGTGTGGTTGCACAGCACCTAAACAGTGATGTCGTTATGTATTCAGTTTCCTCTCCTGGGTATCACAACTAAGTGCATCTTATTTTAGGCTAATCTGACTTTTTCCTCTAAGGTTATTGAGTATTAAAGCTCTTACCCATTTCTGGTGTTGATAAAAGTCCTCAGATTCTGCATGTTTAAGCAGGTAGGGACATCTTGTACCAATACCCTTCTTAGATTATTTTTGTCTGTTTTGGAAAAATACCAGACCAGCTTGGTATGCTCCCAGTTCACACCTATAACAACATGGTGCTCTGTTAGCTAGTTTGTGGAACTGCTGTATATTCGTGATATGAGTCTGTGGATATCCAAGGTTTAATCCTTTCTACCTTGATAACCAGACCCCTCTTTACATTACTTGTTTTTATAGCAAAATGAGAAGGAAGGTGTTTCTGCTCTCTCTTAATGTAGTACTAATTCTGGAATAACCTCTGTACCTAGTTCTTTGGTGCTCTTTTTCTGGGTTGCATATTTTTGATGTGAGAGCAGATATTTTAACTGGTGAACTTCACTTTTATCACTTAGGTCATGGCTTAGGTAGGTGGCTTGTCTAACTTTTAAATTTTCAAGGCACCCCCAGTCTTGTGCATTTGGATGAAGCAAAGAATACAAGTACTACACGGAGTACGGCTGACAGATTGGCCAGCGAAAGACACTGCCCGTGTTGCCCCAGGATTCATTCCAGAGTGACGATGGATTCTGGAGGAAACGTCTCTCCGTGCATACACACTCATGCCTCCTGCTCCCTTCTCAGTATTAGGCAGACTTCCCTCGTGCCAGCCCTTCTTTGGAGGTTAAAAGAGCATCAATGCTTAGTAAAACCATCACAAGTTTGACTGAATGTGTTTAAAGGCCAAATCACTGGCAGGGGAAGAGGTGGTGATGACCTTTACATTCCTAGGAGGGCCTAGCCCTTATGTTGCTCCTTGTATCTAAGTGGAGTTTTTTTGATCTTTCGCACATCCCCTTCTCTTCACCCCAGATAA
This sequence comes from Phalacrocorax aristotelis, assembly GCF_949628215.1. Classification (NCBI taxonomy): domain Eukaryota; kingdom Metazoa; phylum Chordata; class Aves; order Suliformes; family Phalacrocoracidae; genus Phalacrocorax; species Phalacrocorax aristotelis. The sequence continues at coordinate 32,473,621 of NC_134281.1, forward strand.
ATTTTAATTCTTTTTTCTATTCTGACTCTTAACCTGGGTCATCCTCCTGTTCAAACACATACACAAATACCAAATTCTGTGCCTGTGTATGGGGTGCAGTCTTAGATAAGAATACTACTTCCTGAGTTGCCACATCATTAGGACCATAAAAAGTACTCTGAAAGCATCAGAAGTATTTTCTATAATGTATTTAGTTAAACCATACTTTCCAGTATGCCTCACACACACAGATAGTTCCAGCTCATGACATTGTGATAATAAGATGACAGCTTTAAAACATAGTGCTTTGGCGAAGCCTTCTCCTTCCCATCTTCCTTTTTGGTTTTAGGGGCTCTTGATGTTACAGCCTTCATATGGCAAATGAATTCTTGGCAGAGTTTACTCTGCTTGCAGTCCAGACCTTTACTGCTCTTCCTCTCACACATTAAAATGTTGGGGGGTTTATATTCAGTTTTTGTAGCCTTGTTGCACCTTGTTAACCACAAGGGATAAATAGTTCTTGTTTTACAAATTTGCAAGACTCTAACATAATTATTGCATTAATACTGCTTGGTTGTGTTTTGTTTCTCCCTCAGTGATCTCTGGAGATGTCCTTTTCACCAAGGGTGAGGCCCTCAACTCAACTCTGCATCTTTTTCCCATTCCACCTCACCTTCATGCAAATGGGTACTAATTTTTCTCCCAAAAAGTAAAGACGTCCTCATTGGTTGAAGATGTAAAGATTAACTCCAGAGAGACTTAGTTTCGCTAGTAGAAATGTGGAGCGTTTTCTCTGCTGTAGGGCACAAATAATGGCCACAAGGTGGCTGTGAGATGAAAGTGCCCATCTTCCATGTTTACTAATTTAATTGGCAATCTGCTCTTTGTTTGCGATAGTGCAAGCACCAGATGAGTTTGGTGCCTTCTTTTCTGCCCCTAAGGCCTCCAGCCCTCAGGATTGGTGCCAGGTGCCTTGCTGGCCCGGTGCGGTGGGTGTGTGGACTCTGAAAATACTTCCAGCCCAGTTCATCACAGGGGAGCAACAAATGCATTAAAAAAAAAAATGCACAACATAAGGATTACTTTGGGGTTGGCAACTGTCAGGCAACTTGCAGAAGACTAATGAGGTTTGGGACCAATAAACATGGAAATGATTACAGATTTTCTTAAGCTCTGAGGCCCTCTCGATTTCACCTCCCTCCTCTAGGCCAAAGGATTAGTTTGTCATCAAGCACGTTGCTACTCAAGCTTGCTTCTTGCAAAAATGAAAGCAAGATCAGAAACTAAATTTCTTCCCTTTACTTGCCTCCAATGATTTTGTAACTTGTAAAAATCTTCACTGCCTTCAAGGGTGGTTGAACAGCCCCCAGTACAGAGTTGGCAGCAACTTGCCAGTAAAATAAGCCTGTGCTACACATACCTGCTGAAACGCTGGTCCCTGCTTCAAAGCAGAGGTTTGTAAACCTGAAGGGAGGCTACTTTGCCTGCTTCTAAAATGTGCTTACACACGGATTGACCTTCCTAGATGGAAGTTGAGGGATTTTTTTTGACACACCCTGCACCATTGGGTAGTGTCAGTCTAAGGGAGAGACGTACTCCTCGTTCCCCTCAGTGGGACTTGAGCTAGAATTTCAGTTAACAAAACAGATTACTCCTAATCAAACCAGTTTTGTAGAATAACAGAAGAATAACTTGGAAAATGGGGTTTCAGATGGAGGTGGATGTGATGTGCTGAGCTAGAGCAGACTCTTCTCTGCAGCAATGGGTGTATATGCATCCAGGGATTTGCTCTCAACTGTGCGGTGCAGCCGTGGGCAGGGACAGGGCTGTAATTTTAGGCTTTGAGAGGTGGACTTAGCTGGGATTGCTATAGGTACTGTTTTGAGACTGAGTACTATAAATGTAGGCATAAGGATAACAATGTATTTCATGATCATTCATCTAGATAATGACTTTAAAATATATGGGGGTGTTTATTTCTCTAAATTAAAGAAATTAGATTGTGACTTTCTGCACAACCTTGCAAATAGGCTGGTGAAGCCTGTCCAGTTCCATGCACTCTTATCTCAATGCAATGTGTATTATTTCAGTCTCACGGTGAAGCTTTTCTGTCCTGGAGATCCACAGGTGGTGAGAATTCGGCCTTGCCAGAAGCACGGTGAAGTAATCTGCCTTCAGTTCTGGCTAACGCTGCCCACGGATGAAGGGCGTTAACAGTTGCCCTTTCAAGAAACTACTCTTCCATATAAGCGGTTTTTGTTTCAAGTGTTGTGCTGGCATTTTTCTGTATGACATAGATAAACATTCTTAATTGTTAGAGTGATTATTATTTAAAACCTTCAGCTCAGATTTCTGAGCTGCAAGTTTTGATCCTAAATGAACAAATTTTTCTTCCCCTGTGGTATCCCTGTGTTTGGGTAAGGCACTTTGAAGTCAAGCAAATGCAATTTAACTTTGAAAACAACGATGATGTATTCATGACTCAGTGGTACTCCAAATTCTTTTTGTGATAAGCAGAATGACATTAATAAAGATGGTTTGCTGCTTTTCTTTCTGCAGGCACTATGCTATGTAGAGAAGCTGCTGTGGAGGGGAGGTTGGGGAAAAAAAGAAGTATACAGTTTGCCTTTCTGCTTTAAGTATCTTTGAGACCTCCCAAATGATACACTTTGTCCTTTTTTTCTCCTGTTTCATCACATTGAGAGAAGTCATAGAGCATGAGGCATATCCCTTTTTTTCCAAACCTTGATGTAAAGACAGTATCTTTTCAGCAGAACTCTCAGAAAACTAGAGGATCAAGCGTATATTCAGACTATTGCATCTATTAGGTTTCCTTGACATAACTAAAAAGCCAGTGAGTAATCTATCTAATCTCCAGGAATGATTTTTTTTTTAAAGTTTCATTTTCAGATTTTGGATGTGACACCATGATAAAGGATGCTCCTTGCAGCTTCATAGAATAATGTGGGTGAAGAACCCTCTGGAGGTCTTTGGTCCAAGGCCTTGCTCAAAGCAGGTCCAACTAGATCAAGTTGATAAGGGCCTCATCTGATAGGGTTTGGAATATCTCCAATGATTGAGGTGCCACCAACTCTCTGGATTCACACACACTCAGCTCTTGACTGTTGTGCTGAAAACATTTTTTTCTAGTTGGGTTTCCCTGTGTTGCAACTCTGTGTTACTTCTTGTCCTTTTACCTCTAAGAAGCGTCTGTCTCCATCTTCTCTGTACCCTCTGATTATATAGCTGCAGGCAGCAGGAAGAATTTGCCATTCATCATCTTAATACTGAGCAAACTCAGCTTAGTCTCTCTCAGCTTGGTTATCTTGCATATTTTTGTAAGAGATGCAGATGATCTAGAGAACTTTTGGCCTTTCAGCTGCTTTCTTGCTATTTGAGGTGAAAGGAAGTATTTACTAGAATAGCACCAATTGGTGAAAGACTGCTGAGACTTTATTGCTTGTTCCAGATTACGTGCCTCAACAGCTTTCCTTTGCAGACACTCTATACCTTGTGTCAGACTTGCATCATTTGTAAACCAGTCCAACTCAAGAGGAACTCACTGACTTGCCAGGCAGGTGGTTTGTATCAAAAATTATACATTTTTGCCACTTGATTTAGGCTGTACAGTTGGAAACAGAGTTCTGCTCTAAGAAAACTGTGTTCTTGTAAGTTCAGACAGATTTTAAAGAGTTTTTTCTTTTTAGACTTATATTGTTTTGACTGTATACTAATGTTTCTTTCAGAAGTAAAGGGGGAATGTTAAACAGCCAAAAATCTTCCCTTTTAATCTTCTCCTGACAGATGAGGCATGCTTCTTTATTTGTTAGGGAACTGGACAGCTGCTGAAGTGACTCCCTTTGCCAGTGTGTGGGTCACTGTTCACGTGAGCTTAAGAAAACCCAAGTACTTGAGGGTGCATTGTCCAGTCTGATACTCTTGCCATCAGAGAGCTCATTTTTATTGTAAGTACTGGAAGCTGGAACCACAGCTTCACAGTGCAAAGCAACAGCAACTCTGACTTCGGGAAAGCTCTTTCCTCCTCTACTTTGCCCGAGTCTGGTTATTCCCACTACTGTGTTTTGGCACAGGAGTTGGCGCAGCTGTGCTGTGCACTGAAGCAAAGGATTTGGTCTGGCTTAAAACCTTTAAAAAACCCAACCAAACAAAAAGACAGTACTTCTGGATTTGAATCTTTCTCTGTAGGAGCGGGAGAAGTGGGGAAGAAGTTCAAGGGTGGTATCTCCCTGCTTTCTTAAAGCCGGGTCAGTTCCTTGATTCAAAGCTCAGCTCTGCAAATGGTTGGGCTGAAATAACAGAAGGGTAGCTGCTGGACTACAAGGGGGAAGGACTGGGGCAAAGACCTGCAGTGTAGAGGTGGAGAGGTCAAACTGGTGGTTATTACCAGCTTCTTTGTAATGGTTGCGCCTTTAGAAATAACCAGTTCAGACATTTGCCTACTTATAGCTCCTTGCCAGTTGTGGTGTTAATTATATTTGCTTGAAGTTTGTAATACAAGTTTATTTGTGAATAAGGTGTGGGAGTTGCAGTATTTGCTCATAGTGTGTTTTCAAGCCCAGAGCACGGTGCCCTCTTTTCTTCTTTTTTTAAACCTACATCTCATTTTTTTGAGTACCTGACCTTAAATAATACTTCTTTAAGAATGCAAAAAACTAAACACCAAGGCAAATCGTGTTAAATTTTATAATTGAATCAATTGGATGCCAGTTTTTAATAATTTTTACACTGAAGGTACAACACTGCCATAGAAAAGACCTGCTCTAGCATAAATTCTTTCCTAAATAAGTATTTCTGTCCCTGTGCCCATTTTCCTTCATTGCTTAATATTGAAGAAACTGGTGTCGCTTCCTAGGGGGTCCTGGTTTTGCTTCAGACTGTCTTGCAGCAGGCTTTGTTCTTGTTGCAAAAGCATAATAATTGGCTAATCTTACCATTATACTCCCATAGTCCAATGTCCTTGTTTTCTACTTTTTAATGTGCTTACAACGTCAACTTAGTTTTGAACCTATTAAAACATTGTGTTGCTTTTTCTAACCTTTTTCCCCCTCACTGTGATGTTAGCATATGCTCAGTGTCCATGATATTTTCTCATAGTCCTGGTATCTCTCATCTATTCCCTTCCTTTGAGGATTGGCCTAAACTGTTCTGAGTTTTCAGTAAAAAAAAAAGTGTTACATGTCTGTATATGTATTTTTCTATCTTTAGGAATTTATTCTAAGTGGTCTTTTGCTCCCCATACATTTTCTTGATTGGGATACCAACAGGATATTGAATGGTATTGAAAAGATTATTTGGTTTATTTTGAAATAAAGCCTATTTAACTGAAGAAATGCCTGTTTCTTATGGCACAGTCGCTTTTGCATCTATCATTTGAGTACAGGTGTCAGAGAGACATGACTGGCTTATGTACTTATCTTGAAACATGGATAATAAGACTGTTGTAGGTTTTTTCCTTCAGTTGTCTGGCATAGAAAAAAATCTGCTCGTACTTACTGTAGATAAACTAGGCTTTTTAGTCATATCTGTAGGTTTGGTTAGTCAGTTTGGATGGCTGAACTAAATTGTAGTATCATCAGTCTGCTTCCTTGCCAGGTTTAAGAATGCATCAGATAAATGCTCCTGATAGCAGAGGAGGCTGTCACTTCCATTTCTGAGATGGTCTGATATCCTGTGATAGGCAGCAAAACATGATTAGGATGTCACAGGACAAACATCACTAGGATGTTCACCTTTCCAGCCCTTTCCTGGTCCCCATTTTCCTCTTCTCCATTGGTGCTATGTTTCCGGCTCATGGTGAAAACTAACAGCTTCTCTTTCAGCTTTCTGCAGGAGGCTTGAAATGTGAAATTCAAAATCAGATGAGGTCTCCATAGTTAGCACTGAACGTTCTTTCGTCATCCCTTTAGGTTTAGATTTCTGCCACTAAGTATTTTACAGAATAAAAAAACGTTACTGGCCTCATACGACGTCTTTGGCTTTGTAAAGCTTTGTAGAAATTACTCTTTGAAGAAAGAACAATTCTGCAATTAGTAGGATTTTGTTCAGTGTTAGAGGTTGAAAATCTTGTTGGCAAGGAAACTGGGTCTGTGCCAGAACATGCTTGTAAATATCCATATTCTGATCTTGTTTCCAAAGGCAATACTAAGAAAGCCCAACCCCTTAACTTGGCTGCTGGGAAGAAAGTGCATGCTGGAAAGCATCCATGTTATCAGCTTGTGCCATTTTCCTTTGAAGAGGAGCTCTTTGTTCTTTGCCGGTGAAAGCCTCCTGCCTCCCTGTTAGGAGCAATGTTTCTTGCCTATTGTATGCCTCTTTATGCTGCCTTGTTAGTGCTTGGCTGAGGTGGCCTTTATGCAGGGGTGAGCTGTCGTCAATAGCTCCCTCCTTCCTCTGGCACGAGGGGACTTTCTGCTCTTGCCCGCTCCTAGTCATCCCTTGTTCAGCTTTCAGAGCCTCCACATGGCCTTCTCATCCACAGGGATGGATCATCTTTTCCTAATCATGTACCAGCCATCGTCACAGGCGTAGAAACTGTGTCCCTGGTTTTCCTTTGTCAACCCTGATTCTCACCAACAATGTTACGTGTGATCACCAGATAGAGCTGCATGAATTTGTAGCTTCCCCCCATAGATGTTTATGGTACATGTCAGTATGTCCAGCCATTGGTAGTTTCTCAGAAACAGAGGGACATAAAATGACATTGTGGGGCTGGAGTATTATTAGTTATTGTTGTTCTTGTTGTGCTTTGGAAAAGGCATTGAATTTGAGATAACTAATGAGAAAGTGGTAGGGGAGCCTTTCTAGTGGCGTCGTCTTTGCTGCCTTGACTCCTGGCTGCGGCTGTGCCTCTGCAATTTGCTAGGCAAGTTGGCCTTAATATATCCATTAACATGATCTTCTCTTGGACGAAGCAAGCTGCTGGCTGCCAGTCTGCTATGTCTTCTGCTGCCACTTTCTGATTCTGAGGAGCACGAACCTGGGAGCCATTATGTCAGGAATAACCACAGTCCTCTTTTTGAATGCTTTTTCCTGGTGAGCTGCCAGTTTTTCTGCAGAATTGGAGGACAGAAACAACATGGATGGATTAGCTAGGTTGCTTGCACTTGCAGGAGTTATTTTTTCTGCTCTGTAGGACAAATGCAAGAATGTGTAGTCTGTACATGTTTATTTTCAGCCATACAGTAGCAATCCTTGCCATGTTTTAAAAGCTGAGTCTGAGTTGCTATATATTACAATACTGATGTCTTTCAAAGAAAGCTGCCAAACTAATCAAAGTAGAGCAAAGCAAAAACACAGGCTTGGAGCATTTGGGTTTACTGACCTCATTACCTTCTCTCCAGCACTTAAAATTAAGCTGTTCAGATGACAAACTTCCGTCTTACTGAGGCTGAGAACCAGTTTTGATAGCACACTGAGTTTGTAGTGTCGGCTACCTTTGGCCTTTACTGCATAAACCATAACGGCATCTTTACCTAAGCCTTGATTAAACCTCCAGGTAAGTCGGGTTTTAGTGCTATTTACACATTCTGACCAGAAGAGCCTTGCTTTCATGCCATGTCACTGTTTCCCACAGATTTCTGAGCAGGCAGCAAACGGATCAGCTCATGTCCTTTCATGTCTGACTATTTGCCGTATGATTTTTCCATTGTTACCAAGGCAACCCCTCCTACCCACCCCCCCACAGGCGAGGTCTCAATACAATGTAAGTTATTGTCTTGAGCAATTATTAGGCTATTATTAAAGCACCATTGGAATATGTCAGTGTCCCGTAGGAATTTTAAACAAGTGGGAGCAAAGACAAGAGCAAGCATTAGAGGGCTGTGAATGCATCGTGCTGCTGGTAGCTTGGGGAGGATGCCTATAGCCGCCCTAAAACGTCTCATAAAAAGTATGTGAGCAGTCTTCCCAAACTGATGGAAGTCAGGACTTGCCAATGTGGAATAACACTGAAATGTAAGAGGGGAAATTGCTATATCGGTGTTCTTTAGCTGCGTGCTGCTCCTTCTCACGTGGCTGCCGTGCACACAAAACATCTTTGCGTGAGTTAAGTACAGCCCACTGGGAGATACTGTAGCATTGAGACTATTGTTTGATGGAAACGGTAGTAAAATATCCCCATCCCATGTGGATGGAAGAGTGTTCTTTGTTGGAAAGTCTTATGCATTCACAATCCATATTTGTATGTCCTGAGTTTAAAAGTGAATTGTCCATCATTAGTGACAGGATGTGGAGAAGTGTGCAGCGAGCAGGTAAAATAAGAGAGAAAAGGGAACCTTAAATTATGTATTTATTTATTTATTTATTGATTATAGTGGAGTTTTATCTTCCAAAAAAGCCCTCTTTGCCCATTTTCCAACTGTGGGAATTCGGGAGATCTAGGAGCAGGGCTTGCCTTGCAGTCTCCTCTTACAGTACGTTTCCTGCAGGTGCCACTGGGTTTGTGTTCCTGAAGCCACCGCTGCTCGTGCAGCTGTACCAGTCCAGTCTTTTCCATACCTTCCCATATCCTGGGACTGAATTGTCTGTCGCTTTTGTCTTGCTGATGCAGTCCTTCTGTTGAGCGATAGCAAAACTGACAGGGTTTTATAGCACTGTATCGATTTCATCCAGGAATTTCTTTCCAAGAACCTGCAGTGTTGTCATGGATCAAAGATGTCACCAGACTGATTTGGCATTTCATTTCTGAAAATTGCCAGAAGAGGACTGCAGCTCACCGAGAACATCTTTGTTTCGGGCTGCACAAATGTTAAGAGCAATTGTGAGTACAGATAGAGAATCCATTAATGATTCTGCATATGGGGAAAAAAACAGCTGGGAGAACCTTATTTCTTGCTGTTGGAAAGTGAGACTGTTTCTGGTTATTTAGAAGCTAATTTCTCTAGCAAGATTACTTCAAGATCCACCTCCATGGTGGATGATCTCTCCTTCCCACCTTTTGGGAAAGGTCTTTTCCTCCATCCCAGACTTACTGCCAAATTAGAGAGGTTTGCCATATTTCCTCAGCACTGTAATGTGTCATGATAGATATTTGGGGATGTCTTTGTATGTCTGTTGTTTAGTATTTCTCGTAGACTAGAGTGCAATATCATGACACTGTAATGCTTAGCCTGATACATATTTCTCAGTTGTCATTTATGGCTTTTCTGCTGTTTACTTCTTGCATAGATTTTGCGACCGTGGATAGCAGCAGTGAGGGATTCCCAGCTAGTAGAGACCCGAGTACATCTGAATTCATCTGCTGCCAGCATCTGGCAGCTGATTGTCAGGTAAAGACTGCGGTGGGTTCAGTCTTACAGTTCCTGAGTTGTTTCAGTGCTTGCCTCAGCTCTGCTTGCTGTTTTCCTGACCTCTGATGACATAAGTGATGTGAACTTTGTGAGCTCTGTGGTTACCATACCCATGTGAGGTTCGTGGACAGCAGCAAAGAAAACAGATGCGAACACTTCTGCTACAGCTGCTCAGAGCTTTTCTGTATTGTAGTGGCATTGGAGGCAGCTTGCTGCTGTCTCCTTAATGAGCACTGCGGTGATGTTTCATTGAGACTTTGTTAGAGACTTGTTAAAGGAAGTCAGATTTAATAGTTGATGGCACTGGATTCTCTATCAGCATATGTCTTTTGACAGCATTACAACTTCAGGCTCTGAAAATGATGTAACTATTTTACTATAATAAAATAATTACCATTTTCAGAGAGGAATCTAGGGCAGTAGGCTATGGTTCATAAGAAACACTTGTTTTGGCAAATATTTTACCACTCAAAATAAAAAGCAAGTATTTAAAATTATGAAATCTCTTTTTTACAGTGTTACAACCCTTTTTTCAGTACTAGCAGCGTTCCTAAATGTGTATAGCTTCCCTGAATACACCATCACCTTTATGGAACATCGTTTAACTCTTGTCAAATTTGCCTACTTATATAGTGAATATTTGAAATACATGCGCATGGGGTGTTGCTGTTAAATCTTCGTTACTAGTGGTTGTAGAGGTGGCATGTATGTATACTACATTTGCAGGGAAAGAGTTTATTTTCTGTCTTTCAGTGCTACTGGATCTGCTCATGAGGAGAGGTACATAGTCTGTGGGTGTCCAAAGAACAATTCACAGATAATTTCTTTAGTATTGAACAACATGCTAATAAGGCATGCTAGGCCACGCATTAGTGAATCGTTGTGTTTGCTTTTGCATTTTGAAATCAAAATTATCAAATTCTTTAAAGTTAGCTGCAAAGATACTTTCTCATAAAATGCTACTTGCTATAAATTTCCTAGATTTGCTCTTGTACAATAAACACAAAAGCAAATACATCTATTAGTTCAGCAACAGCTGCCAAGATTGGCCTTTTCAAGCTTGTTCTTAAAAAGCAAGATTGATTATCAGTGACTTTTTGTATAGAGGCTGCCTGTGTGTAGTTGTATTTTGTGCCTTGTGGGTGTTCTCCTGTCCCTCAAAACAATCCAGTGTAATTGATACTGTCAGCTGAGCAGTGCGCTCGATGGCTGCAGTGCCAGGGCTGCTCAAACGCTGCCAGCAGAGGACTCAGCTGGTAGGTTAGGCACAGCTTATCTTGATTTAAGGACAGGTACTCATGCACCCCTTAGAAAGGGAAGGCTATTTTTTTGTCTTCAATAAGTTACAGCTCCCTTTAATTATATGTACGTTTTATTGTGTACCTTTTGTCCTCACTGCCTGTGATACCTTGTGTTCTTGTGGTCTCTTGTAGTCATGTGATACAAAGCCTATAGGTCTTATGAATATCTCTGCTTTTTGCTTGTTAGGTATATTAGCACCAAATGGACCTTTTGGGTGATGGGGTGATTGTAGCAGATGCTTAGCTCGGTCCTGGCGACAAATTTGAAATGTTATTTTGACCCCCTCACCTGTATGACGACTAATTCCATCCCAGAGGATTTTTTCAGACTCTATCCTGCTGTTCAGTGTTAGGTGCACGTGACAGCCTGTAAATGCTTCTCAGGTAAGTTCCAAAGTCGGACTTTTTCCTCAAAATGAAGTGTGTGCGCTGTTTGAGTCTGTCTGTTACAGAAAGCACACTATCTTTGCCTCACGTGCAGGCTGTTTCCTTTGTGTCAGCAGTTCCTCTTGTCATAGTCTTAGAATTTGTGGTCACTTCTTTCTGCATCTGGGAGGTTGACAGACACTTCAGCAGATACCTGGGTAAGTTTGCGTGCAAGACCCAGGACTCTCCTTTGGTCTTAAATCTATTTCTGCTTTACTGAACTGAATTTGAGATTACAATTGTGGAAGTTATCAGCTCTGGCGAGCAAGGATACGCCAAAGCTTCTGTTGCAGCAGGTATCAGTATATTTTTTGACAAAGAGTTGTTGGCATCCTTATGGCAACCCCATCTTGTATTTCTGCTGAATACTGACTGTTTTGTCATCTGCGTGCTACCTGCCATGTGGCACATTTCATATACTTGTTTGGCAAAAGAGAGGAAAATACATCTATGTTCCACTTTAAAAATAGTGCAGCCGTCTGTAAGACCAGTTGTGTTGTGTTGTGGGATTGCCGTGATAACACTGTCTCTTAAGGCAGATTGATAGCTACAGAACTGCAGTTTCAGGGTGTGCATGTGAATCAAGTGATAAAACAGCAAAGAAACCTGAAAAATGTATGTTATATGCGAGTTTGCAGGGGGCTTTAATCTTTTGGATTAATTTCTTGGTTAAAAGTTGGTGTTATTTCAGGGGTACAGCACAAAGTTTTATGAAAAGCTGAGGTGACCCCCGTGGGTCAAAAGAGGTGGCTGAGACCTGGCAGTCCTCGGGCAGGTCTAGCAGGAATAGAGCTTGTGTTTCTAATTCGGGGTGATGGAAACCAAACCAGAAGCAAATAGCTCTTGTCAGGGGTAGGAACAAGTGCAACATCTGCAGCTTGCCTTTGTGTTGCCACAGAGCATGGGCATACAAGTGGTATTACTGTCATGTGTACGCTTTCCGGTGTATTCCAAGCCATGGTGTTTTAGTGTTAGCAAACTTTAAGGTTTTTCAGTTTGAGAAATTTCATTGAGGGTAGTTGCGTGTATCTCTCCTTCAGGAAGCTCTACGTGTATGGATATGGACATTTTGCTTGTGTCTCTGGCTTAAATTTTTGCTTCATTCATTCCATGCTGTCCCTCCTAACCCATCCCTCTTTTCTTTCATGACTGTAATGAATTAATGATTTTATGTAAATCTGGTGTTTGATGGCTTTAGGAGGTGTGCCTTGGGACTTATTTAAGCTATCACATAGGAAATGCATCATCTGCTTGGTGTTTTCTGCAATTGCAGTCAGTTTTATTTTTCCTTTATTCCTTCTACCTATTTTCTAAATTTTTTTTCTTAAAGCAGTTCTTTAAGCATGTTTAGCCCATTTGCCAGGGTTTAAGGATGTAATTCTTTTTTCCACCCTATCTCCCTGCCCCACCTTCCTTATTTTCCACCTTAAATAGGAAGGAAAAAAAGCAACCATCCTTGCACTACACACCTGATTGCTATTCAGTTCCCAAAGGAGAGGCACTGAGAGCTAAATGCAGGGGCTGGAGGTCTAGGCTCTCTGGTTAGATGCACTGAATGTCACTAATTAGAGTAGAGTAGCCACTTACATATTTATTCATGTTTCAGAACAGTTGGTGAATCAGTTGAGTGGATGAACTAGGGCAGCTTCAACGCTTCTTGTGTGTGAATATGCTTAAAAGAAACCCTCAAACCTATTGAAGTTGGTTCCTTGTGGCTTGCTTATATAGCCAAGCATGGCTGGAGCAAAACTTCATTTCAGTGTGACTTTTGGGTGATGCTTTTTCCACTCCCCCTGTCTTCTGCTGTTGCAGAGGAGCTGATTCCATCCTCCGAAATATTTGCCAGAAAAAATACTTCTTTTCTGGTGACAAGAAAATAATGTTACCTTTAAGGTCATCCTCACTGTGTTTGTAGTTAATGGATTAATTTGCCTAAAGCTTAAAGGGAAATCCTTGCAGGAAATAAAATCAGGACAACTTGTGCTGATGCATTGCTGACAGACATAACAGCGCAGAATAACCTTGCAATATGTGGTGGTTGTTTTTTGGTGTGTGTTTTTTTTTTTTTTTTTTAAATGGAGCAGATTGATTTCCCCATAAACACCTTGAAGTGTTGCCTTTCACCAAAATTCTGTCTGAATTTAGCTCCTAATTGATAATAGCTCATTTACATTTTCGGAGCAGGATGGTGACAGCCTCCTGGTCTCCCCTTGCTGGGAGACTTGCATTCCATCTGCTCTGGCTGTTGATTAGCAGCATGCCAGCTACAAGAGCAGTATTTCTGGATGCTATGGTCATCTGTTGCATTAAAATTTTTATGTGAGGACACAACCACAAAGCGAAAAGCACGGTTAGGAGAGTGAGAATAATGATTTTGGGTTCTGCTGTTGTTAGGGGAGTGCCTCATGGGCGGCATGGCTTGAATGTGCATCGTTGGGTCCAGATCTCCTAGAGAACAGCAGAAGTATTCAAACACTTGGTGGACAAAGCTCAGAGTTCCTCCTTGCTTGTTACTACTGCTGTTTTAAGTACTTGCCACCTCTATTCTAGTTGTATCACCCATACTTCAAGTAAGGAGCGGTCTTCAACAGGTTTTGCAAAGAACAAGGTTTTAAGTCAACCATAGCTTCAAAGGGGGTAGCTAACTGCTGTTTGGCAAGGTGGTTGTGTGCAGCAGGGGAAGGCGAGGGACTAGCAGGTTTTTTTAGGGCAAAGCATGCTTAATTTCATTTACCCTTAACAGAGAAAGTGCCGGTGTATAAGGTGATGCAAGTATGTTTAGAGGTCGGTAATGTAAGGGTAGGGTAGAAAGGGAAATGGGTCCCTGATATCTGAAATGTATTGTATAACTTTCCCTCTCCTGAACATCTTTAAAAGTGAGTCCAGCTTTTAACTGAGAACAACGACACACTAAAATGTTCCAATTTAACTGTTTTTTTTTGTTGTGTGGGACACTACAGAGTAAAGCTGAGGTTGGTCATATTCTGATCCTGAAGTTCTGTGCTGTAACTGGGCTACTTCAGGTGGTTTATAACCTCTGTTGCAGAGTGTTTTAGTGTGCGTCTGCCTTGTATGACTGGTGAGTGTGCCAACTGGAAGGTAAAGCGGGTTTCTTAGGGAAGACATCCATAGATTACTTATGCAGGTTTATTGAAAATACTGTTGTTCTGCCCATTCGCTCAGCTGATACAGCAACTGAGGCTTAAAATTCAGGGGTTTTGCCACTGTCAAAAACAGGGGTAAAATAGAATTGGTTGTGGTGGCTCTGTAATGTGTTCTATGAGATGTAAATAAGAGATGACTTAGGAAGTTGGGCTATTTGGTTTTTTTGTACCCTCAGCATATTTAGAATTTGTGTTTGGATGCAAAACCTTTCTGTTGGCAGTTACTTCTGCAGTTTGTGTATTCCCTTCCCACCAGGTTTTGTTCTGTAAGCAGTAGAAATTACTGAATGGTTCCTTTTGCTTTTTTATTTACCAAGTGCCAGCAGTGCTGTGCATTGAGCCCGGGAAAATGTGGGGGGGAATCACATGCCTCTAAATCTTTCTTCTTATTTGGGGTGTAAAAATCCTTTTCAAAAGGATTCTAGTTCCAGTCTGGCAGAGATGCTCCAAGAGGAGATACCCAGCCCTTGTGGCTTTTGGCTAGGGACTTGTGCTGTGCGAAAAGAAAGAGATGAGCTTGGAAGACAGACAAACAAACAAGTGCAGTCCTAGTCTCTGTTGCATTTTAATACTACACTAAAATTACCCCTCGAACACAGTAGCTCTGTTGAAAAGCTGAAGTGGGCATAGGCTTTCAAATCAATCCCTTTGAAAGACCATCTTCTGTCCCCTTGAAGGAGGGACATTTGAACTGTAGCTTATTCCTTCCATGTCCTTAAGTAATAGCAAAACTTGTGGTTGCCAAGTGGCATCTGAGGAATGCTACTTCTGCTTGGACTGGATTTAAACAAGCCCTTTAAGCACAGGATTGAGGATAAGGGAAGGTGAGGGATGCTACTTGAAAGTGTTTTTGAAAGAAACCAACTCTGAACCTGTAGAGACCTGCACTGGAGAACTTCTGCGTATCTTCAGTTTACCGCAGTGTCTCCAGGCATGCTTCAATACATATTTTTTAATGAGTAGCAGGGTGGGGCTCAGCTGGGTGGCTGTGCTCATGTGTAAGAGAGGAGGAATATAACCTTGGGTAGGCTTTGTACTGCTGTGAGGATCTTAGAACATCTGTCGCTATAATAATGTAAGAATTAAAACAGAAGAATTACTGCCTTGAGTAGATAAGCAGCTACCCTCATGCTCATTTAGTGGTGTTTGAGCTAGATGTATATCTTTTTAAAAGAAAACTGTTGGTTGAAATTGTGCAAAACCTTTAGAAAGACACTGATGTAAACACTGATGAGAATTACAAAGCTGTTATGTTTCCTCCTTCCTGGGAAGACAGAAGGGCTGAACATGGTCTGACTGTAAAGGTCCCCTGGTAAAATCTTGCACAGAGCCACTCTCAAGCCTTGTCATTTCTCTGAGATACCTCAGAAACATGTTTTTCTTCATCTGATAATTGCTTGCTTATTATCTTCTTACTAACTGTTTGCTCTTAATAGCTGGTAAAATAAAGAAGAAAAAATGAATCTGAATCGTGTTCATTCCCTGGGGGGAAATTAAGCCATCGATAGCATGTTTAAAGTAGGCTTGTCTTTGTACTGTGTGTTCGCTGCCCTCCATATGGGGAGCCTGTAGTTGGTTCTGCATCATTTGTTTTGTCTTTCTGGTTGCTCTTAATATTAATTGAAGTCTTTCCCAAGACACAGTTTTGTTAATCTTCCCTTTGTCACTTCCCTCCCCCTCCAGTATCCCCAAGAAAAATGCTCTCTCTTGTGTGTCTGAAAAGAGGTTTAAAAGTGGCATTGTGTTGGGTTTTTTTTAGATGTTGGTGATCCATTTATTCACCTGGTTTTTACCACCAGTATTAGTGTTTCTATTTCTTTGCTTAACTTCTGAGTGTTCTATGTGCTGTAATTGTTATAAGGATGCAAACAAGTATCCTGGAGTGATGGGTATAGGTCTCTTATCAGCTTCAATTATGCAAAATCTTTTCAATTAGCTGTAATTCCCTTTTCTGCCTCCCCCCAGACAAACACAACCAAGCAGGGCCCTCCAGGGGCACTGGTGTGCTGTGCAGGCAGCCTTTCCCCATCTAAATTGTGTTCTGTCCCAGGAGCATTAGGATCAGAAAGCACACTCTGCTACTCCCTGTGTTTTTAAAAAGTTATAATGCTCTTAATTATACCATTTCCCTAAAGATTTTCAGCATCCCTTCTAGCAACCTATGGCAGGAGGTAGTACCTCCATCTTGAGATTCTCACAATTTTGTCAGCAGTAATGGAAATAAATGACTGTCCTGGACTTGCAAAGCTTTCTCCCTTACCGTGCAGAGTCAATAGTAGGTAGTGAAGTGCTTTGTCCAATACTGGTAACTACCAAAGTGGGATGCTTTGTTAGATGGACTGATGGTTACATGTGAAATAGTAATTTCTGTTGTGCCACGCAAGGCGGAAAACAGGTGCCAGTAACTCTGCACAAAATGTTCCTGTAGGCTTTGAGGCGGTTCTGGCTCTGAGGTTACCATCTCCATGCGTAATGACAGAGAACAGGGAGAAAGCAGTGAAGTTTTTCTGACAGAAATACTCTTTGTATGGAGGATTTATTGGAAAAGTTTGAAGCCCTGAGGATGTGAATGATGTTTGCTTAAGTAACACAGAGAAGAGGTATGTGCCTTCTGCCTAGTATGTAGAAGATTCCCCTGGTCAAAACAGTGCTGACTCTGGTTTGCCAATGTACATACAGAATTACCTGCAGCAGGATGAAACAACTCTGGGTTCTAATAGCTTGGTTCTTCAAAAGAAATATTTTGAGGCCCTGTAAATACCACCTCTTTAGTCAGAGCTTACCTTTCTCCCTGTTCTGCCTTAAACTTACCTTGCTGCTTGGTTTAGGCCTTATCTTGGCCTAATTAATTAATTTTTAATTCAAGTATTCATACTCCCACTGCTGTTTTCACAGCTGCCTGACAGAGTCCGTCAGGGAACCAAGGAGGGTTGACAATATCCTTTTCCAGCACTTCGATGATTGCACAGTTGTACCAGAGAAGCTGAGATTGCTGGGTGCAAGGACTGGCTCTCAAAGAAGTGCTTGAGTCCAAAGTGAGGTTTTGTAAAACTAATTCAGTGCCTCTAGTTCTGTGTTACTTATCAATCCAGAAGAATTGCTGTGGGTCCTGTTTCTGCAGCTATTTAAGCATTCCTGTAGGCAGGCAGCCTTCCTTGCGGAGTGGCCTGTTGGACTGCTGGGCTTGCTCTCAGAGCCTGCACACAGGGAGCCTAAACAGGGCATGGTTTTAATGCTGAAAGATGGCGTTTCCTAAAGCTCCTGGAGTATGTATGCTGCTGGTGACCACCTGTGAATCCTGATGAAGAGCAGAACTGCTTAGGTTACGAGAGTCTTAGTTTGGGGAAGTGTGGTAAGGGTGCACTGGCTGGTGGTGCAGCAGAGGTGATCTGCATGTCAGGCTGCCTTTGCAGTGATGGCTTTATTGCTGTGAAAATGTTGGTAGTTTCTGGGCCTCTTATTTCAGCATAAATTAACACTTTTCTTGTACCACTTTCTCATGCACAACCTGATTTTTGCCATCCATTTAAGAAGAAAAATAAAATATATATACATACACTGTAGAAACTGGTATTTGGTGGAGGGAGGGAGAAAGAAAGTGGGCGAGAAAGCACTGAAAGAAAAAGACTTAAATTACATTTCAAGATGAATCTGCACTGCTTTATTGTGCTCTTCAGATGAGTGGGTGACAGGTTAAATCTGCTGTGGCATGCATGTATGAACCTTATTCAACCTTTTCAGTTCTTTTCTGGGGAGGTGTTCTTTCTAGTTGGTACCTCGCTGTTGTACCAAATGTTGTCTGCACCGGCGGGGCTGTGAACAAAGGAAAATGTCCACAAGGGAATATATGGAAACTTGGACCCATTGGGTAGCCAGTGATGTGCAGAGCATCTTCGGTACAGGTGAGACCTGTGAGCTCATGTGCCTTTGCAAGGCTCATCAGACCCAGCAGAACACATCCCTGTAAGGACACAGGTGGGGGGGCAGTGACCAGCTGTTGTGCCCAAGAGTAATTTGATCAAGGCTTGTCTCAAAGGTCCCAGTATAGCTTGCATAGCAAAATGTTGCTGCCGTTGTTTGTGTAACACCACGTTACAGTGAATTATCATGTTACTTTGTTTTCCAGCTTATTTCTTCTTCTAAGCATTTTAACTTTTTACACTTTTTATTCATGTTCAAAATTGTTAAAACTATACTAAAATATCTCAAAAATGTTTTTAACATCAGTTGTGCTGGAGTACGTTGAACTGGCCGGTTTGTATCTGAGGTAAGAAGGCTTTTCCCTGTAAATGCATCATTACAGAGTTTGAGAAGAAGGGCAGACTAGAGGCAATCGTGCTGCTGGAGCGTTGGCAGGAGGTTAGGTGCTGGTGAGAAAAAGACCAAAGCTTGAACGTATTCGATCTGTTTACCTAATAATTGAGATGTTTGCTGTGTTCATAGGAAGGGTATGGCCATGTGATCTCAACTCAAGTGAGCTGTGTTGGCTTTACCTTGTCAGCTGAGCTGTGGGGTAATGCTTTTAGTCATCTCTCATCACAAGATAGATATGAGTTGAAGTGGGGTGATTTGATATTCCAGTTAAATCAGTCTAACGGGTAGCTGCCGCCAGAGGGGTAATCTCCTCCTCACTGCCTCCTCCCTACCTGCGATGAGCCATTTCAGAGGACTAATCCACAAGAATCTAGTTTATTGATCAACTAGGTTTTTAATGCTTTTTACTTCTAATGTTGAATAGGTCTCTAAATACCTGATTAACTTCCTGAACTGGTTCCCTGTGGGCTTGGATGAGCAGCTGTACCAGCGCAACAGAAATGGCCTTGGGTGTGTGGCTGAGCTGGGACATAAAGGGGAGACTGAACCACCTACAGAATTCTTCATCTCTCCATCTACATGCAATTTTCATGGGAAAAACTTACCTAATAACACAAGACTTTAGAATTGCACTTTATGACCGTTCCTTTAACTGGCTGTAATTGTTCAGTTTTGTTTTAATTGCTGTCTTGTGTTTTTGGTTATGTCAGATGTTCTGAAGGTTTCTGTGCAGTTTTAATGAGAAGGTAATTGTTATTGCCTAGTAAAATTCTGGAAATAAGACTATTAAAACTGGAGGCTCAATAAAAAGAGCATAAACAGTCACTTTATTATGAAGCTTTATCTCCTGACAGAAACCTTTTTTGCTTGATTAAAATATTCAAAAGATTGAACTTACATCTTTCTTGATACGTATGAATACACATTAAAAAAGATTGGAAAGTTTCCTCTTACTTCTCTTTCCATGCTATGAAGTATGACCTTCATTCAGGAGGTGGGGGAGGGAAAGAGTATTTAGGGTGAGGGATCTCTACTGTATTCAGCACTGGAGTATTTTAGTTTCCCTTAATTGCCCCTTGCTGCTGTGTTTCTAGTCCCCATGGTAATTTCTTCCATCACTGGTTTGGGGGCTGGACCAATGGCCCAAATCTACAGCACTGGGATGATCTTCCTCTCCCCTTTCTGGAGCATACATATATATTTGTTTAAAAGTCGCTTGGCTAAAAGGTCAGGAGCTCTAGCACTGGTGCTGATATCAGCGGAGGATTTGCTGAATTCATTGAGTTTTGCCAGACTGAAGGGAAACATGGGCTAGGTGAATATACGGAAAAACATCAGTTTGAATTCTGAGCTCCTGACTTCAAATCAACAGTTCTGGTGCTGGTTTTCCATACTGCTGAGTGCTTTTGCGACTTCTTTTGTTCTGCTTTTGTCTGTTTGGCTTAAGGACCAAGTTGGGCTACTTAAGGAAGTATCCTTTACTTCCATCCACGTGAATTAGCAGAAGGAAGGTTTTTAGATTGTTTCATACCTGTATAAAACACAGCTGTGCTTATTTACTCTAGGTCCGTTCAGTGGATCTTAAAAGCATGAACAGATACTGCTAATTTTTGTTTGGTGGCCCTCTCATTGAGGAGGGGGAAAAACTATAATTTTGGATGCAATGTTGCTCAGATTAAAGGCTAATGAAGACCTCTCTTTGCAGAAGGAATGGATGGCAGTGCTGAACTGTCATCTCATGTAGCATCTGTAAGAGGTGTATGGGCTAGTTCAGACCTCTTGTCCATAAGAGGCTGGAGTATCTCTGCGTTACTTAACCTGAAATGTGTAAACTGTGATAGGGTTTTTTGTGCAACCATAATTGCTGCTGTCTTGTCTTGTTTAAATGAAAGCCAGAATTCGAAGCAGCGGACCAGCAGCTTGAAGAACATGTCATGTGCATTGTGTAACCAGGGATCGTCCCGGTGTGGTCCTGGTAATTCCACAAAACTGCAATATCTCTGTTCGCATTGCCGGTTACTTGTCTAAACTGAGCATACGTGACCGTTCTGTCTGGACAAGTCCTAGTGTGTACTGACTGAGTAACTCAATCTGGTATTCTCCAGTCTTTGTCTTGGAGTCTGATAATGGTCAATGTGAAATTTCATCTGGAGTCTTAGCA
Source organism: Phalacrocorax aristotelis (assembly GCF_949628215.1). Lineage (NCBI taxonomy): Eukaryota > Metazoa > Chordata > Aves > Suliformes > Phalacrocoracidae > Phalacrocorax > Phalacrocorax aristotelis. The sequence goes on from NC_134281.1 coordinate 32,494,274, forward strand.
TTGAGCGTCTTTCCTTGGCTCTTAAGTGTGTGGCAGTATTTCTGGTTGGGCTTATTGGGAAACTGTTTCAAGAACACACAGTGAATCTTTGCTTTCCTTCTTGAAAAGAATAAACAATTAAAGCTTGTTCTTAAGCAGGGAAGGCAGGTTTGAGAGTCCTGTCACTGTGTGATGCCTCCTGGCATCCAGGTCTATCACACTGTATTAATATTTTTATGGTAGGTTCTGAAATATTATTAGGCATTTGTGCTGCTTCTAATTTTTTTTTCTGTCACAAGTTTCTGCCTAGCTGTCCTTCAAATATGAGGTACCACATAGCCTCAGTTTTGTTATTCTACTGGGAATATTGATTTTCCTAACGGTACAGAAGTGAAGCATCATAAGTGTTGAAACATCGTGGTCACATATAAGGACAGAGGACAGAATGTGGAGTTATAATCCCAAAGCTGAGGCAGTGCTGGCAGTCTGCAAATTCAGACAACCACCTAATAATCATGAATTATAACAGCAAAACTGGGGACAGCTGGGGCGTAAGCTTACAGAGCCTTGGGGTCATCTCTGCTCCAATGCTGTGCCAACCTAGTTGGGTTTTTTACACCCCTCTTGCCTCCCCTGATCTCAGCTACTTGGAAGGTTGTAATTTAGATCCTTTTCCAGGCACACAGGGTTAAACTAGCCATGCTTTTTACATATCTGCTGAAGGGTTAGAATCTTTTTCCTCTGAAATAAGAGAATTTGAAAAAGGTCAACTTCAAAGCATCATTGCACAGATGGCTTTGCAGAGCTGTAGTCACAGTAATGCGCATGTAGCTGCGCTTGTACCAGGAGAATCCGGTGACAGCACCACTACACTCTCGCCTCAGTGACTTCCTTGTAATAGCTGTCAAAGACTAGTGCTGCCTTCTTTGTTTGCAAAATGACTTCTTACGAGTGCTAGATACTTGTTTAAAGAAGTATAGAAGCTGTAGAACAGCTGCACAGCTACCCTGCAGACTGCAAAACCTGACACTTCAAGCTACAAAGCTCGTAGCCAGCCAGCTGGGCAACAGCTGTCTTCTCACATCTGGCTCTGTGTTGCCTGTTTTTTCTGCACCTGAGGTTCATACCAAGATGCTGCCATTGCTTTAAGATTCTATGTTTAGAGTCACAAATATAAGTAATTTATAGGAGGCACTTGGCTGGATATCTAGCTTGTGAGCATGTTTGGGGAGGTGGCTTTTTCCTTCCAGCTAAATAAACCATCTACAAGAATCTGGCTGGTTTCCTTGTAAGATTTCAGTGACACAATCTAAAAGTAAGGAAGCAGAATTTTTACCAACCTGAAAATCATAATTTCTAAAGGTATTTTGAAATAGTTTCCATTCATTCTGGATTAATTGGTAAAAACAACAAAATGGTGAACCAAAACCTGAGAGACCTTGTGTCGGTGACCTCCAGCAATTCTTGCCTCCTCCTCCCCCATCCCACACACAAACATTGCGTGTGCAGGCAATACCAAACTTATTTGCTACTTGAGTGGTCATTTTTTTATTACTAGGTTTAGGGAAATAATTTAATAACCAAATCTAATTTGGGCTAAAGCATTCATTAAGTGGAGAGCCAGCCAGCTCATCCGTGATGGTTTAGAAAAGTAGTTATAGCCTGCTATGAATTTTCTTAGTGTGTTGTGTTTTTTTAATATTAACTAGTGCACGAAGCTTCTTTCTTGCTGATTTCATAGTATTTTAATTCAAGGTCCACTTTTTGGTTGATGGAGACCAAGAGAGATGCACACCATTACGTGTGTGTACAATTTGCCGCTCAGAAGTTAAGGTGGAGAAACATGAATGGAAATGTTCCTTATCTGCAAGCAGAGTTGGCTTCCTTCCTCATCCTACAGCAGGAATATGTCCTAGGAATAAATTTCTATGTCTGTACTTCAAGCACATAAAAGTTTTCTCATGCAGAATCTTATTTGCCACAAGATCGGACATGAAACTGCATGGCAAGTAATGAATTTATTAGGAGCTTTCAGTGAGTGATCCAATTTTCAGCTGACCCAAGTATAGCTTTCTGTTGTGAGGAAGGGAGTTGCCTTGCGGAAGAACCTTTCCTTTGGAAAAATACCCCTGTATACATGAGGACAATGCATTAGAGGTGTAAAGGTAATCTTGTGTTTATGAACTACACAGTTTGATTTTTAGCTGAAAATTTTTTTCACTGTACTATGTAAAAGATTGGGAGACTGTACAATCCTGGTGCTGTAGAACTGTCAAGGGTATTAGAAAATTGTGATGGTTGAGTAGATGGGCAAAGCTGATGGAGGGCTTGGAAGCAGACGTGTTTTTTCATTATAGTGACCCACTTTTAGAATTTTGAGAATGGTAATAAAAGTAGCCTTTTTTCTTTTTTTTTTCCCCTAATATGCCACTGAGCCTAGAAGCATAAGCAGTTACTGTCTTCATAGACCTGGGAACTAGAAAACTGTCTTTTAAATCTTGTTATTTTTTCAGAGCACAGATGTGTTGTTGCAGACCTTTGAGCTGTGTGTACAGGGCTTTTGGTTAGCAAGAGGCCAAGGCCAGGGTGTGGAAAATATTAAAAGCTTAGTGTATTTAAAATGGTGCTGATGTTAAACTTGTGATCACCAGTTCAGTATTATTTGATGTGTTTAATGCCAATGTTGAGTTTGACTTTTTTTACTGAATAGATGGCAGTCCTCCAAATAAACAAAATCGTCTCCTTTTAGCTGAAGTGTTGAAATAACCTTACTCAGAGAAAAGTTTTGTAGCAAACAGAAGATGATCCTGCAAACTACACCTGTACTGATCTCATAACAAAGCTAATTATCTTTTTTAATTAAATGCCCCTTAAAATTCAGCATGGTAAAGGCTGAAGGAATTCTTTTTTTAGTTATTACTTTTAGAGGGTACTGCTCTAACAAAGAAAACTTTTACTGTCTGTTTTCTTGCATGGAAGTGAGTAACCCGAGCTGCCTGGGATGCGCATCATTTGTGTATGTGCTACAGCTACAGAAAACAAGAAATGAAATGAACAGTCCACAGATGCACTGAGAAATGAGTGCTTGGGGCAGTGCAGGAATATAACTCGCATGTTAATTTTTCAACTTCAGGTTATATTTCAGATGTGCCAGCATCTGAACTCTCTGCAAACTAGAAAGTGTGGCGACGGGAGTACATCCAGATTGCTGCTGGTTTACCACTTGGCTTTGCAAGTAAAAGCAAGAGTCTTTCAGGCCTACTTTGTTTTTCATTCACAGTAGGCAATTGCATAGGACGATGAGGTCAGGAAGCTGCAATATTGATCATACTATCTTCTTGGCAACCTTGTTCGGGGCAACTTTGTGGAGCTTAGGGTAAATGGAGTATTAGGGCTATAGAAAAAGAACAAAAGGAAGGTTACTGCTGGCCCTTCTTGGCAGCAATAGCTGGATGCCTGTTTAAAAAAGCATCTGTTGTCATGGAGCTTCTGAATCCAGGGCTGGTTTCTGGCACCGTGATTTTCTCATGGCAAAAAACATAGTCCTGTCCTAGCCTTGGGGAGGAAATAAATAAATAAAGGCCATAGCCTTGGCAGCACATGTCTGTTATTGCAGCTAAATGACTGAACGGCAGCAGGAACAGGACCAAAGGGAAACCTTTTCTTTACAGAGAATCCTGGTTTTTTTTTAAAGCTGGCATCCATTATAGTCTGCAAAATATCTTTTATAGGAAGGTGTTTGACACTTGGAGAAGGATTTTGAATAGTTTATATAGAACTTGCTTTCCTCTGAGTCAGCAATGTTTTGAGGTAGAAACAGAGACATGAATTCGTAATCTCAAGGTTTTTGGAAGGTCTTCCAGTAGCAGTTTGTTTGTGTTTTAAAGCCCATTTTCCTCTTCTAAACTTCAGGCATAGTCAAACAGTTTAACACATGTATTTATAATTTCCTGAAGTGGTCAGTAATGGACAGTAAGATATTTATTAATATATTTGGCATTGTTTATGTTAGTTTAACACTATGTTGCTTGCTGAGGTTTTTGCTACGATATTTTGATTGCATAGGAATATCATGCTTGACTTCATGAGCAAAAAGTATACTCCGCTTCCTGATGAGATTTTTTTTTTTAATATTATCATTCTTGGGTAGTTCGAGTGACTGAAGTTTAAAAACTTGCGTGGTTTTATTTTTGCTTTGTGAACTTACTGGAACCTAGAAACAAGTGGTGGTAGAAGTGGCTCAGTGCTTCCGAAGCAGGAAAGCAGTGAGAATCTGTGCTTGTACGTCTGTATGACTTGCTTTTAAAGGCGAAAGGTTTATTACCCCATGTCAGAAAGCACCTATAGGCAAGCTCTTCTGCTAGAGATGTGTGAACTCTTTGCAGCAAAGAATTTGCCCTTCAGGTCGGTCCTTAAGAGTCAGCTCTGTTTTGGTACTGCCTGATTACTGTTATTTTGAAACATTTCAGACAGCTAGTGAATAAAATCTTTGCATATTAAGTATCGCATGGTAACTTCTGTTGCTTTACCTGCCTGCTTGTTTTGTCCGCCCGTGCTAGTGGCTGTTGGGTCAAGGAATAGGGCTCTCACAGGCAAGTTCAGATTGGCCTTGCTGGTGGGGCCCCAGGGTAGGATGTTGTAACCTCTCTGACTCCACTCTTAGAAATTACCAGCCCCAAAGCAGAGTTATTTTCTGTCTTTCTGGTGTTCTATGCTGCCTGTAAAGAGGGATCTGTGTTGAGGCACTAGGCTGAGCAGGAGCAGTAGAGGCACACGTGCGTGTGGTTCTGCAAAGTCTGTGTTGGGCCAGTGACCTCGAGCAGGGGTGTAATGACACCACGGGGCTGCTGCGGCTTTTCTTCAGCAAAGAAGAGTCGGAGCCCTGTCATTTCAGGGTTGGTTTGCACAAGGGAGGGAACCCGCGTCCTTGGGAGTAGCTGCAGATCTGCAAGTGTAATCGTCAGATAATGAAGGGACCCTGGGAGCCAAAACTTGGAGGTTGGAACAGCCTTCGGAGCCCTTGTGAATTCTTTTCTGCAAGCCCTTGGCTGGTGGAGCTGTAAACATCAGTCATCTGTGCAGGACTGGTTTTGGGGTTTGTTTTTTCTGTTGTTGTTGTTGGGGGTTTTTTTTGTGTGTGTGTGGTTTTTTTTTTTTCTTCCTTCCTTCCTTCCTCTGTTTCACTCCTTAAAGCATCCTCAAACCCCAAGACAGACTTCTTCCAGCATTGCCCCTGCAGGCTTGCATTGTGTTATTTGCTCTTTCTATACAAATGCCCTGAAACACTAATAGTGTCTGTCGGTTTATGGTGCTCAGTATCAGCGCCACAAACATAAAAACGAGGAAATTCTAAATACGAAAAGTTTGTATATACTACTTTGAGGTTTTTACCTAAAAATTAATGCTGAAAGAAAAATATTTTATTATGACAGTCCAGAGTGTTTATGTGCTAGAGTGAAACTTTTCTGTAGACACTCATCATCTCAATTTAATAACATGTATTTCAAAATCTATTTCTTGACCTTATCAAGACTGTAATAAAATTTTAATTTTTCCTATTTAGTAATACTAACCTTTTTTAGTCTGTAAGACTGCATAAGAATTCAGAAACAGTAACTATGGGGGGTATGAGGAGTCTGCTTTATTTCAGCATTAGGAACATTTGGAACAGATGATTGACAGTGCTAAAATTTGTAATTATAAAGTGGATTCTTTGATTTTCACTCATTAACTCATTTCTTAATTATTAGAAAAACAATTTTTTTTCTCTGAAATTCTGCACTTCCAGAGATGCTGCACTATATTCCTTATAATAACAAAGTGACCAAATTGCTGCTTTAATTGGAAAATTTGACTTGAATTACAGAATTGTACTTAGCTCTTCTAAAAGAGTTAGAATTGTCCCACAGCAGTGGGGGAGAAGTGTGGATCTGATCACGATCACCATAATTTAGGCCTCTTCCTTTATACTTTGCTTATGAGAGAGATATTTTATTTTCCAGGAAGGAAGAAGGTAGTTTCCACACATTTACTCGCTGGGCAGATCTTAGTTTGCTGTGGTGCTACGTTTGTATCTGAAGGATTATAGTGATGAGAAAGTGGGAATGATGGCTGAAGCCAGAGAGTCCTCCTGGAAGGTCAAATGAAGCCTTCATTTAAAAGCTTGGCACCTTCCTTCTAAATACGATTGTTTACTAATCTGGGCTGAATACTTTTTATGACCAGCTTTGTTCTTCAAGAGCAAGACCAGTGCCTGTGGTAGGGCAAACGTGTATACCAGTCCCAGCACAAAGCACGCTGCAGTGGCAGGAGTGCTGGGGGAAACAACTGACTAGCTGGAAAGGGCACGGCATGGACACACAGCCCTGATGGTACTTAGCCTTCCAGGGGAGAAAAAAATAATCCCCCATCATAAACCCCAGTCTTTGTTGAAGAGGTTTGCTCTCACAAAGTTTGTGTTGGAGTACTTGCCAGTGCCCAAGACTGGGGAGCAGAACAACTTCTGGGTGGATAAATGTAAGAATTTAACCCTAACATAGAGTGATGGTAGCATCCCGCTACTTAACCTGTTTCTGTTTTGGTTGGAAGATCTTTTCTTGATCTGGCTCATCGCATGGTTGCGCCAGTGATGTGGGAGGGAAGAGGGGGGCCACCCATGCAGCTGTGTGGCTTTGTGCTGGCTTCACGTGGCGGCAGAGAGGTGGCTTCAGGATGCTGGAGGCAGCAGAGTAGGCAGGTGGGACAGGGCATGGTCTTCCCTTTCCACTGGTGTGCAGCTTCTGGGTGGGTGACTCTGTGGTAGTAAGATTCCTGTAAGTATAAAGGGTAGTCTTGATCCATGCCCTACAGGCATGGTCACACAAGGTGGGTTAGGAAGCGGAAATGAAGCATGTGAGATCTGCAATAGCACCTGAAGGATTAAAAAAGATGATGGAAACTTTGGTCAAGGTGCTGGTCTGCTTATGTGGGCTTTTCCCTCTCTGTCTTGGGGCAATTCCTTTCACAGCCAAAGCTGTGTTCCCTTAGAGCCCTTTGGACTTGATTATTCTTTCTCTGCGTGAAAAAGAAGGTGGATTTACTGTGAAGAAACATTTCCATGGCAGCCACTTAAAACTGTTCCCATGTTCTTCTGTTACAACTTCCTTTTTTTTTTTACTATTTTGTTTTCTAGACACAGATGAGGACACAGTGAAAAGGTGTTTTGCCACATTTGAAGAGAAGTTCTTCCAAACCTGTGAGAAAGAACTTGCCAAAATCAACATTTTCTATTCAGGTAAGGTGCTTATTTGTGTGTATTTGTGGAAAATACAGCACTGCAAAATAGAGTCTGAAGCTCTCAAACTTTCAGAATAACCACAGTGGTCATGCAGGTCTACGATCAGGTAATTATATGGCAGGTTTATATGGGAAACTGCTCTGATCTAATCACAGACGTGGAGCTAAACCATGCTATTTGAATGGAGGGAGAACGAAGGGCAGGTGATTTCACTGCCTTGCAATAGCATCCTGCTGAACTTTATGAAGATGCTCTTAAACTTAAGTGGCAGCTAACATATAGGGCACAGTTTGTCAGCTTACCCATGGTGTCAGTCTCCTGTGGATGTTTTAGGCGTGCTAAGGTCCCTCGCTGATGTTTCCTGAGCTTGTGCAGGAATAGCTATCACAGCCTTGCCTGTGTAAGGTAACTTGACCCTCTTGATGTCTCCGACAAGTTTTTAAGTGCTTAACTCTTACTTAAACTCTTGCTGCCTTCTGGAGTAGATCAGCAAGTAGCAATCTGTCATTAGCTGAGTGTAAAATCCTGTTTAGTAAATTGAATAAAAATATAATGGTGGTGAGAGTAGGGATTCCTAGGGGTCATATAGCAAAGCGCTACTGTTTGTTGCTTTCCCACCCCTTGGTTTTAAAATAAACTTTAGAATGGGGGATAACTGGAAATTCACCCTGTAATATTGTTACAAAAGGCTTTAGTAACACTGTGCACCAGTTCCACCCACCATTACGCTTCAGCTGGTTTACAACCTCTTTTGGTAAGGTTTAAATTGTGTTTTCAACTAGAAGAGTGTTTAAATACGGATAAAACGATGCATTGACTTCTGCTATACTTGCTCTTAACATGTTGATTTATTAACTTGGTCCTAAAACCAGGCTTTTGCAGCACAATATGGTAGTCTTTTCTATTTCTGATTTTAATCTGGTAACAAAGACAAAGTTGAATTGTGCAAGATATCTTAATAACTATCAGGTGATGGCTTTGTTGCTAGCTATTTTATTGCTAGCAGAATCTGGGTTGTAAACACAAGAATAGCTGAAAGCATAATAGATTTAAAAAACTGTGCATTGCAGCTTGCCTCTGTTCAGCTGCCATCTAGGGAAGTAAACCTCTCCTGGGCCGGCTGTGCCTGCTCTTCTGGCTCCCTGGAGCAGTGGTGTTTTGCTATAGTCAGAGTGCATGCCAGGACAAGGGCAAGGGGCAGTCTGTAGGTAGAAGCAATATGTTTGATTAGGCTTGCTGGGTTTTACACTTTATAGGCGTTTTTCTGCATACAATTCATATGTACCTAACTCAGAAAAATTGTTCTCAGTTTTGTGTCCCCCTGAGTCCTTCTGTTTCTCTCCCAAGTCTGAGGTAAGGCTTTTATGCTCAGAAACCTACCTTACTTTTCTGGTGATATCAGGTCCTGTCTACTATGAGCTAGACTCTGTGGAGGAAGTTCTGACAATTCAGATGTGCAATACAGATTATCATTTTCCCTAATGAGGACCTGCTAGCACATGTGCGCCCACATATACGCACCCATTCCAGCATTGTTGAAAATGGCATTAATAATATAGGGTATTTTTCTTCAACTTGCTGTCATTTCAAAAAGTTATAGGAGAATATATGTAATTTGAAAATCTCTTCTGATAAGATTAAAATAAGTCTTTTATTTGCAGAAGAGTGATGTGACTTTAATAGTATGGAAACCCTTTATTAGGGTTATTAACATTAAGTTACATCAAGAAATGTTCCATCAGTAGTTCCTCTTCTTGATCATGTCAGAAAAATGTCACATCAGACCCTGTTGTAACTCCAGGCATGTGGTGGCTTGGATTATAACCTAGTACATCCTATTTATTATAGGCTTATTATACGGCTTATTACACACTTGTCTTTATGACAATAAATACTGTCCATTTTCAAGAAAGCTAAGCTTTCTATTGATCTCCGCTTCATTTCCTTGTCGCCTTTCCCAGCTCTTAGAGATCCTCGGTGAGCACAGCTGGGGATTGTCACAGCACGGACAACCCCATCCTCTTGGGATGGGCTGCTCCCAGACCCCAGCTCCTCCCCGGCTCCCTGGAGCACTGTGGGTCGGAGTGCCTGCTGCAAAATGCCTTTGCCTTTTGCTGTATACTCAGATTGCCGGCTCTCATCAAACATAGCCTTAATTCCCCAGAGCATCATCCCAGCTCTGTAGGAAGGAAAACTGCCAATTACTAAATCTGATTTGATAAACAGTTTGTGATTATTTGGACTATGCTCAAGAAAACCTACACTCAACTGAAAGAAGAAAGAATAGCAGTAAAATTTTCAGATGGTTACAGTAGAAGAATGCCTCTTCAAGTGCTAAAGCTTTATCTGTGGCCAGTTTTGATTTGTGTTTGGGATTTTCTAGAGGGGAGGTTTGTTCTATTTTAAACTAGTATCATCAGGATCTGCTTGGGCTACTGTTTAGCTAGTAACATTTTTGTGGTTAATTTAGGAACTGGTTGTATTATTTGTAGGAAGCCACGGCTTTAACTTGGTAAGCAAAATATTGGACACGTGTTCAAGTAGGAAAAGGAAGGAGTGCTTAAAGAGCCTAAAATGCCCAGAGCCCTGAGCCAGGTAGCTGTGAGGTGGTATGGGCTGTTCAATTACCTCCTGTCTGGTGAAACAGGTTTTGATCACAACCATGACCAGGTAAACTGGAACTTGGGGGGAAATGTTACTAGCTCCTTGGTGTGATAGGTTTTTTTTCCCATTATCCCTATGTGTGAACTTTTCTTTAAACATGGAAAATGGAGTCAAAAGCAACTTGGAAAATCATAGTTGAGGTGATAATTCTTTACATGGTATTTTTTAGTCAGGATCTAGAAGCGTTTTTTGGGCAAAGCTGCTTCTTTATTGCAAGCACTTTTGCTGAAGTCTGCCTCTGGTTTTAGATTTGTCCTTAGTCTTTGCTGTGCGATTACGCTCGAGCTGAGGACTCAGTGGGCTGCAACACAAGAGTGGTTCCAGTTTCTAAGTATATGCAGCTTTTTTCTAACTCTTTTGAGTGGCACATATTTTTTGATAGTCACTTTTTGGAGTGCTAAATTAGTGGTACTGGTGAATGTCTTTTCAATTATTTTGGAATATGTTGCAAACTAAGAAATTAATTTCTACTTTGCTTTGTCATTTCCCCAGGCAATCCCCTGGGAGGTTTTAAGAATAGCAGCACACATTTTGTCTTATTTTTGTTCTGCAATGAATCTTGATTATAAGATCATACCTAATGACCTGAAATGATTTGTGGACTGGATAACTGGAGTCAGTGCAAGAGAGAAGGCAGGGGGGAGAAGAAGGCAGCAAGACTGCTGTTTCTCAGGAGTGGCAGGTCATTATAGGACTGAGTCAGTTGCCTTTAAAATCTGATCCTCAGAGGACTGCAGTCCTCCCCTATGGATGGAGAGGGCTGTATAGAAGACAGCACGTGACTTTTCTCAGCAGTGCGTCATTAAGGAGAATATTTGTATTTGGAGATTATGGTTTTTTATGGATGTCACTTTGCAAACACATAGGAAAATTGCAGCAGCAGTTTTATAAATATTTCAAAGCATTGTCTTTTCTTTAAATATTGTGTTACTAAATTGATGGATTGTAAGTTTTTTCCGGACATAGGGACAACAGAACAGTGCTTTAAATTGAAAGATGTAAATTTAAACTCTTCCATATTTAATAACTTGATCCAAAAGAAATCTCAGTGTATCACAGATGGTTTAATATGACATTTTGAATATACAGAATGAATTTGTGGGTTTTATTTATGTGAAAGTTTTGATTCTAACAGCTACTCTAACAGATATCCATTACTTCTTCCTGAGAGAGTTCCCAAAGTGGGGAGAGAGTACTGGTTTTGCAATCTGACCTTGTGTGTGTTTAATATTATGTGGTGGTTGGCTGTGGGCAGACACTTCTCACCGTGGGCTGCACTGCCTCTGTTCAGTGAAGTCCTCACAGCTGTAGAAGTTGTTGGAGAGGAGTTGTCCTTTCCTGTCTTCTTTTTAAAACCTCTTACTTTAATAAAGCTTATAATCAAGAAAGTTATAGAGAGTTTCAGGCTCTTCTGTACTTGATTTTTCTCTATTGATACCTGTTTCCTGTTCAGAAAGGCATTCTCCTTCTGGAAAATATCTTACGCAGAGCACTGTAAAATTATTTACACAGGAGTTTTGCTCTTAAAATTAACCAGAATTGAATAAGACTGAGGAAAAGGTCAGAATTGCTCCCATAAGAGTCAATCTTACGTCTGGGGGAGAAATTGAGAATTACCATTAAGTTGTTATATAAGATACTAATGAAGAGAATTAAATTGACAGCTAGGAGACTGTCGGGCAGAGCTTTGGGTTGTGGTTTCTGGTGCAGTGGTGTATGTCCTGCTGGGTGGAGGTGGCTCCAGCTCCCAGCCACCTGCTCCAACACTGAACCCGCTCAGTGTCTTCCTGGCCAAGGCCGGCACCCGTGGTCTGTGATAGTGCTTATCGACAGAGATGCCAAAGTTGTGACTGAAGCCGTAGTGGGGGGAAGCCTGGAAGGAACTAGCTGTACAGAACAGAGAGAAAGATAATGGTGTCAGTTATGCTGCTTTTGGCATTATAAGATTGTTATTTAGCCAAAAAGATTAATTTCTGAAAGTACATAAAGCAGCATGTTTAAAGGAACACCTGTTTTATACTTGAGATATGAGGAAGAGAGACTGATGTGTTCTGAAAACACATCAAAACGAGATTTAAATTCCGATTGACTGTCCCTTTAATCAGTAAATGATGAGGCAATGCTTCTAACCTGCATGAGCCTAAACTGAGGAAAAGAGGGATAAATTATTACAGAGGATCATGTACAGCAGCAAGTAGTGTTGTAACTCCTGATCAAAGCAGAAGCTGTGTTTGTCTGTCACCGGGAGCTTGGCAAAGGGGTTGCATTGCTCTTGGAGCAATGAAATTCATCGTCACATTTGAAGTGTGGTTTTTTTTTTTCTTTGATTTCCTTACTGTCATATAAAAAGACAGTAATCACGTAGTCAGTAGTGGATGCACAGATATGAAAAGTGCTTTGCTTACTAACTGTCAAGTTTCATAATATTGTCTAACAGGTTTTTTTCTAATGCTTTTTTGTACATTTGCTTTATTTGAGAAAGGCGAGCAGCTTTCCTTTTTGTGCAGAGTAGACGTGTGGTCACTGCTTTGGTATTTGGATGAGACCCTATCTGCCTGGCGGCCTCCAGCTACAGCTCTGCCAGTGTGGGGGGGGCCTGACCCTGTGTCCCTGGGCTGGTTTATATCCCCTAGGTACAGACGGCAGCTGCGCAGGTTGGGCTTCTTCCATCAGTAACAGGTATTCATACAGTTCTGGAACAAGCATCCTCTAGAAATCAGATCTGGGGTGGAAGTTGAGAGGCCTGACTTCATGTCTAATGCTGCTTTAGTCTGTGCTGAAGGGACAGCCCCTTCATTTTGACTATATTCATTAAGACCTGTCTGACATGACAGCTTTTTTTTGGAGGACACGTATGTTTTACATAGGAGTGCATTAAAACCGTTAATGAGAAGGAGCTTCATAAAAGAGAAATATGCAGAGTTGTTGAATTTAATGCTTAGTGGGGGAAGGCCATGCAGTAGGTTATTCAATGCAGTTCTTTTTACCTACAGGTGCATTACTTCAGGAAAAGGCATAGTGCTTTTTGTGGGCTCAGTAGGCATGGTATTCTCCTCTCATCTGACTTATTCCTTTCCTTGCTAACAGAAAAGCTTGCAGAAGCTCAGCGCAGGTTTACTACTCTTCGGACTGAGTTACAGTCAACTTTGGATGCACAGAAAGAAGCCAGTGGGGCTTCCACGCTACCACGGCGCAGAAAGCCGGTCTTCCACCTGTCCCACGAAGAGCGTGTCCAGCATAGGAATATCAAAGATCTGAAACTGGCCTTCAGTGAGCTCTACCTCAGCCTCATCTTACTGCAGAACTATCAGGTACGTGCAAAAAGAGGTGGAAAAAGCCCTGTGTTTAAATATCTCTGTGCTTTGTGTATCCTTGAGTAGCCTCATTCAAGACAGTTTTATTTCTTTTTTTTTTTTATTTTGGGGTCCCTAAACATTTTTAAAGAAAAGGCAGATGCTTAGTAGCTAGAGTACATCTTGGTTTTTTTTTTCTTCAGCTAGAAGTGCTAAGCTGTCCTGCAGAAGGACCTTTCTCCTTCCTTTTCTGGGCTGGCTGGCCCCAGCACCCTGGCCCAGGCACAGTCAGGACACAAAGTCACGTCAGGGCCTCCTTTTTCTGTAGTGTGTTGTTCTGCGCGGGGCTGGAGCTGGCAAGTTAGGGAAGCAGCTCTTTTATCTAATATTTGTAATGAAGCTTGAAATACTGACATACTGTTTCCTCTTGGCGTTACCATGGTAGTGTCTGTGACCTTGCTATATCAGAATTTCTTGTTAAAACATCCATTTTAAAAAAAATGTTTTTAATTCTGTAGGATACAGGCTCATTTGCCTTGAAGTATGAAAAAACAAATCTTTAGTTGTACTTGGATTTCTGGCATGAAAGGGCATGGTAGATATTGCAGGCGGTGATTTAGTTTCAAAAATTTTGAAACAAAAACCCGAAACCGTTAAGATCTTTTTTTGCTAGGTTAGCTCTTTTGGGGTTAAATACTCTGAAATGCTTTTAAGTGTCTTATTGTGGAGGGTTTTAGCTTCTTAAACAAGAATGTTTGAAGTTAAATTTGCTACATCTGCATTTAGACCATTACCAGTGTTGTACTGGAAAATTTTACTAAACAAAATTCACCATAAGAATTACCTGAATACTGCTCTGCAGTATGGGCAAAACTTAATTTTTCCAAAATTCTGAGGGTTTGTACCTCTCCTAAAATGGCATTGTGTCCTTGAGCACATGAGCATACGCTGCCAACACTTACTCCAGATGCCTCAACTGGAATTACCTTGCTTTCACAGTTTCCAAAAGGAGCAGAGCTTCTTTCTACAACATAACTTCAAAGAGAGAATGAGAAAAATTAGTTCAAATCAGTTTTGAAGTTGAGGACAAGGAATACAAGTACTAAAACAAAAATAAACCCAATTCCGGAGTACTACTCTTACATTCTAAGCTCAGAAGTGATTAAGAACTGGGAGTATTCAAGGTCTTGCAGTTTTGGAGAGGGAAAACAGTAACATGGTGAGAAGATGAAGTAGCTGAGGCCTTTGTATAGGAGATAAAGTGAAGTCACCAGCAAATTCCTCAGTCTGTTAGGACTGAAGCAAGAGCAAAAGTTGCATGTGTTCATTCCTAAGGTACAGAAACCAAACAGCAAGCAAAACTGTAACTTGTCTCCAGGGCAGCTGTTACTTTTTTAACTTAGCAATGATTAACCTTCTGATAAAATCAAGTTATAGTTAACAGTAATATATAATTCTAGAGTATGTTAATATATAAATAAATCTATTTGAAATGCTGTGTTTTAGAACATACAAACCTTCAAGAAATTATAATATATGCTTATGTATAATATTGTACACTTGTGGGGCAAATAATGGAGGCTGAATCAGTCTTATTAAACCACTGTGCACTTGCCTTGCTGGTGTGTTTCCCAATGTGCTTGTATATGAACAAAGATTTTTGAGTCCAATGTCTGATCCCACTTGGTCTTGTATAATATTATTGCATAAGTTGTGCTGTTTGGTTTTTTTTGCCTTTAATGACAAAACATACCATTAGTTGATTCACTTCAATGGATTTGATTAGTATCCAGCAGAAATGGAAGTCAGGCTTGGAGAAAGCCCCTTGCCAAATAAAAGCATCATAAATAGCAAGAAATACAAAACTTCTGACTGCATAAATGGTGTTTGACTGTTTTGTTTCACAGTCTCATCACTGTATATTCCTTGTCAGAAGTACTTCAGTAACCAATGGGGGTTTTATCACTCACTTTAGGGTTGCCAAATTTTTGCAGCAAGAGGATGGAATGCCACTGGAGAGATTGTAGGGTGTCTGGTGTAACTGTGGGTGACCTGCCAAGGCACACCAGAGTTAGCCTGTGATTGCACACATGGCAGATCAAGCACTCTTATATTGGTTCAGGCTACAGAAAAATAATTTTGTTGCATCTTTTTAAGTTCAAAATTCTGAAACAGTGATCTGCTCTACCTGGGGTTAAATACTGGCTTTTCCAATAGAAAGTAATTAAAGTGTCTTGTCTGCAATAATACAGATCGTTAATGTATTGGCTTCCTGCTCCTGTCTCCCTAGCCTCATTTCCCCACCTAAGCGGTAGGGGTCTGGTATTAAATCACTCTAAGCATAATTAGATTGAAAATAATTTCAGTGAGTAGTTGGCGCTCTTCCCCAGGGCGTTGGATTTTGCTGTTTTCTCTGGTTTTCTTTCCAAGCTACTTTCTAAGCGTTTTCAGAAGTGAATCTTGCCACGGTCTGTCTGTGTTCCTGCTGTTGCTTGAATGAAACGTTGAGTCTTCTGAGTAGTGTTTTCTGTATAATGAAATGCAGGATTTCAAATGCATCTTGTCACAGCAATTGCCTGCAGTGTGATGAGCTTTGCCTATCTTAGTTACTGTGCATTAGAAGGGTGTTGGGTCAGGTCTCATATATAACTTGGAAATCAACTGTTACTTCATGTTTTAATGCAGCACTGTGTGCTTATCTCAACAGACCAGAGAGTTACATCTCCCACGTCTGCAAGCCTAAACTAGTTTTGCCGTCACTGTGCAATGTACTCTGTGGATAAGGATGCTGTTATGGGGTTGTGCTTGGCTGGATTTAATCTGCAGCATTTAAAACTTTCACAAGTTTTCTGTTGTACAAGGATTTTCCTTATATAATGCAGTTATCTGGAGAACTTGATTTGAAACCAATCTAAAGTTTAAAGAAACTGGAAATCAGTAGCCTAGTTTCAGAAGGGAAAACACCTTGATGGATTGGCAGCGACAGTGGGAGTTGGGACAGAACAGTCTTCCTGCAGCATTGTATTTTTAAGAGCTCATTACAACTAGTGCTAATCCAGAGACCAGCTGCTGAGTTGCGGTACCTGAGGCATGCAGTACGGTGAACCCAGACAGAGGGAGCATGTCTTGCAATAACTTTAAGCATAGAAGTTTTGAGTATATCCAAAGGTTATTTATCTTCAGTGAGGTTTCATCAGGAATGTCGTTGCATCCTGCATTAAGGAGGAAAGTGGCAGCGATTTGGCTTTTCGGATAATATGAGGTTTAGGTAGTTCCCAGCAAATAAGTTACCTCTTTTTATGCCCTTGAGTCCCATATTTTTTCTGTCATTTGCAAGGGATATGTATTACTTCTAATGAAGTAATACCTCAATAACTGCCTGACAATAGATGCAGTAATTTTGATTCCTCTTACTAACTATTCCTTTTTTTGCTAGCAGTGGAAATATAACCATTTCGCTTTCCTGGGAGCTGACTGAGGTTAAAAGCCAGTAACTGTTTTCCCTCATCTGCAGAACCTGAACTTCACCGGCTTCCGCAAGATCTTAAAGAAGCATGACAAGAACCTGGAGACGGCGCGGGGGGCAGAATGGCGGGTGGCCGAGGTGGAGGTGGCACCCTTCTACACCTGCAAGAAGATCAACCAGCTTATCTCGGAAACAGAGGTAAAAACGCTAATCTGGGCACTCCTCTTTTAACTAGAAAACAATATTTTTGTATTCACTACCAATTTCTATACTGTTTTGCCCTCTCTATGTCGTGTATTCACCACCAAGGTGACTATTAATTGATTTTGAAATGTCACTGATTTCTGGCACTGCTTACATACATTTGGGTATGTTCTCTTCAGCTGGTAACTTGTCAGTCTGAAAAGCACACACAGGGTTAGCTTGTGTTGTGTAATAGCTCGGTGCAGCACGGTGAGCTTTTCATATCTTTGTTGCCGTGTATTAGAAGATAGAAGAGTATTGGGCCAGGGCTCAAATGTAACTTGGAAATCAACCACCGTTTGTTTGTTTGTTTCAATGCAGTACCATGTGCTTATCATTAGAATGAACTTCTGTGATGTATATCTCTATCTCATTAGGAAGTGGTGACCAATGAGTTAGAAGATGGAGACAGACAGAAGGCTATGAAACGTTTGCGTGTACCACCCTTAGGAGCAGCTCAGGTGAGAGATCGAGTTATATAGTGAAGCTGCTTCTCCAGCTTGTCAAGGTGCCAAATTAGATTCAACATTTGAACAAAGTAGTGCAGATAATTGATGTGAGCATGCTCTGCAAATTGTGAGGCGGGCATGGTCACATAATCTGCTTTGCTTCCAGAAGATTTGGAAATAGCTTGCTTACTGTTCCTAATTATGCAGACAAGGTAATGAAGGGATGAGATAAATAGTAAAAGGATATTTGTGGTAATAGTAACATACGCATAGTTTTTGTGTGGTCTGGAATATGTTTCAAAGGACATTGAGATGCCCAAGCTCTGTTTCAACACAGCAACAACATAGGCAAGAATGTTATACAGCATTTTCAGTTTAAGAAAACCTCACCTGAAGAGCAATCAGAGATCCAAACATTGTATCCCTGATTTTAAATTTACTCTGCAGATGAATCTGATGTTGCTGATAACCTATTTACTCCTCCTTAACTCCACCATTGCTTTGTTCACAGCCTGTACCAGCCTGGACTACTTTCAGGGTTGGATTGTTCTGTGGGTTGTTCATTGCACTGAACGTCACTGTCATACTTTCAGGTGGGTATCCTCAGCTGGACCTGGCTGTCTGCCACACCTTGGTTTGGGTATGTTCTTGTCACTTAGTGAGGCCTGGGTCTGAACTGGGTTGGTCAGGATGTTCTGGGTAAACCAGCCTGAGTCAGATCACACTTTTATGAATTATTAGTTCTGCTCAGTAACAGGTTGTGGGTTTTCTCCTGTTATATACACAGATTTTGGACTTTGAGAGTATTGTGGTTTGTTCTCCTTAACCTTGGAGGGGTATTCTGGAGGTTCAAGATCCACGTATAAAGACAGACTTTTGTTGTTGTCCTGTGAACACACAGCCCTCACCCACCTTGCGATGTGCTTGTAGAACTTAAGTTTTGCTTGGTACTGATTCCCTACAGAGAATGAGACCAGACTTAGAGCCATGTGAGCACCATACCACTCGGGAGGTTTTCATGTAGAAATTTCTAGGATTTCTGTCTGGTGCCTATTAATGGAAGTAATTAAATTTTTCTTGTTGGCAGATTTTGGCAAGATTGTTTAAAAGCTACAATAAATTATTGCATATCTCAGGCCTTGGTTTTATTCTGCTTTGTCCCTTCTGAGTTTGGACTCTGATTAGAACAAAAGACATGTTAGTACTGTAGATTCAGATGCAGTACTTAATCACAAGCTGCTTTACTAATTGTGTGTGTGATCTTAGTAGTGTTGTAACTTGCTTAAGCAGTACAAAGGAAAAGGCTTAACAAATCAACTTACAAGCTCTTGCATTAGGGAAAGCCCACGTCTGTGTTTTTGTCTTAAAAGAATTTTTAATCAGATGGTTCTGTAGTTGGATCCAGTCACCTCTTGGGATAAAATTTCTCTGGGAAGCTGTTTGCAGTGCTTCCCGTTTGGTCTTGCTCTAGTAGAGGCAGAAAGTTGACCCATATGTGTGAAGGGTTCGTTTAATGTGTAAAAGCTGTTCTTTATTCATTGTATCTTTTTTTTTTCCCTGTAACTTACATGCTTGATCTCTGTGTGAGATGCAAATACGATTGAAGCCAGTTGTGTTTGCTTTATCTCTCAGTATTAAGAATGAAAAGGTGAAACAGTTGTGAGAATAAAGTCATAAAAATGATTATATCTCTAAAGCAGATGTTACTAAATAGTGTGAATAACAAGTGTTTGTATCAGCAGACATGATCTGGTATCTGTATGTTACTTCAGATATTAGACAAAAACTGTATTCTAACTGCAAAGTGTTTGTTTTTAATTGGATACTACTTTGCTAATCTCTATGCTACTTAGTCAACTTGGTTGACTAAGATACGATTTTAGTGTTCTATGTGTAGAATCTGTGAAACAGCATTAGAACATGACTTCTAATAGTAAACCACTTCTCTGTTCCCTGATTTTTAAAACTAGAACAGCAGCATTTTACAGAGATGAGTTCATAATAACTTGGGATTTGTTAAAGCCTGCACAGGCTACAGGTGGATCCCAGGAGGGTGTCACCCTAAAGAGTGTGAATTTTGAGGCCTCACTGTTTCTGTATCAGCTTTCCTAGGTGCCAAGTTAGCGTGTAATTGAGGTTGAGAGTTCATGGAAACGGGCATGTGTTCTCTTAACCAGGGACCATGCAAAATCTCAAGACTTTTGCTGCAGCCCTGTCTCTTGCTAGAGAATCAGGCTGCAATGCCATTGGGCTTGTCACCAGGGATGACATCTTCCTCTCTGAGCACCTTTTTCAGAGCCTGCATTTGCTGAATGGATGAGCTGATCAAGCGTCACATACCTGCTGACTCTAGGTGACTTCACTTACATTCGGTTTAAGAGGAAACAGTATGTGAATGGAAAATCTCTTTGCCTTGAGGTTGTAGTCCAGAGCCCTGGACTGGGTTGTGCCAGTTTGAGACCTTGTACACCTTTGCTGGGTATTTCCCTGCAAGTGGGGTCTTCGAGGGTCTTCAGTCAAACTACTTCGCTGCAGTGAAGAAAATGGTTCAGTTAGGAAGCATGAGGAGGGAATCAAATCTAGCCTTTATGCTGTGGAAGCTAAACTAGATAGGGTCTTAGTATCAGAGGAGAGAATATGCAGAAACACTCTTAGCTTCTCTGTGTTAGTATCTCAGCTGCTTGTACTGTTCAGTATCTGCTTTTTCTCTAGAGCCAGCTGCTGTTCTACACTGCAATTATGGTCCTCTACCACCCTGGGAGTCCAGAAATAACATTAGCAGGCATTAGCTATGGAAGTCATATGCTATACTGTCATATTGAGCTGTGTTCACTTCAGGATAAACCTTTGTCTGGGTGTTCTGTCTTGAATAGCACACAGTGCATCTGTCCTATTCTGTCTGGTTATTTCTTATTCAATATTTTGGGGCTTCTCTGTCCTGTTTGGAAGCACCTCGCTTGTTTTTGTCTGCAGTCATTTCCGATTAAAATTTGAAATGCTTGCTTTTGCAATTCCATATTTGGGACTCATTTCTTTCAGCTTCTTCAGGGTGTCTGTCATTTCTGTCCAAAATTTGACTCTTCCCTGAATCGAATGTTCTCTTTAAGTTTTAAATTCAAAGCAACAGTTCTTGAGTCATTGTTCC
The DNA here is from genome assembly GCF_949628215.1 of Phalacrocorax aristotelis. Classification (NCBI taxonomy): domain Eukaryota; kingdom Metazoa; phylum Chordata; class Aves; order Suliformes; family Phalacrocoracidae; genus Phalacrocorax; species Phalacrocorax aristotelis. The sequence goes on from NC_134281.1 coordinate 32,514,789, forward strand.
TTGCAGCATTCCTTCATAATTTCATGTGATATAAAGTACAGATGCTGAACTTATGAAACTTCTTAAAGGTATTCTTTCTCTGAAGAAAGATTTGAAAAACTTGGGAGTGTAATTTAGACGGGAGGGTTCGTGAGAATAAATTCTCAGCATTGATTCTGTAAAATTACATGTCCTTTTTTTCCCCCTCTTAAAAAGCATATGGGTGAGAAACACTCCTTGAAACTGAAAATGAGGATTCAGACAACTGTATTTTATTTGTGCGTTTCTCATAAAACCTGTATCAGGCAACCAGGGGACAGTATTTTGCAAAAGCGCTTATGCTAGAGAGAGCTGCTGCTGTATAAGGCCGCTCATTGTTTGAAATTAAGCAAATTTGTTTCCAAAACCCTAAAGATTGAACAAAGGAAGCAACAAGCTTTCCAGTATTGCTGCCTTATGTTGGGTTTTCTGTTTGGGTGCGGCTAGAAATGATATTGCTAGTTATGAATATGTATTACATTACAGTTGTATTGAGTTCAGTGATTAGGCGCAGTTTAGCATTGTTTTAAATGCTGTAAATGGTGCCTCTTGGTTTTGTGGGGAGCTGAAGTATTTGTGTATCTGTCTGTTGGGATTTCATCTCCATTAAACCAGAACATTTAAGTGCATACAGTCACAATTTATGCTAGTGCTGTCCCTTGTGCCTGTAGTGTGAGACAGGGGACTTAAGACGCTGCTGCTGACCCAACCACACCAGCTGGAGAGTGATTCCCCGCCCCCCCCCCCCCCCCGAATACTCCTAAATCCTCTGACAGAATAGGCAAAAATTCCTTCACTTGCTGCAATACACAGGTGTGTATGAGTGTACCTTGTTTTCACAGAGTACAGCCGAGCATCTGAGAGACAGCGTAAAGCAGTGGAGTGCAGCTTTGCTTTGTGACCTGACTTGTGCTATCACTAAGGTCGTTTCATTTTTGTCTTTGCCAGGTGTGGCTTTTATAGATGGACCAAATGTGTGGCCACTGGTGAGAATCTATCGAGGTGGCTTTCTGCTGATAGAATTCCTCTTTCTCCTGGGTATCAACACATATGGCTGGAGACAGGCTGGAGTGAATCACGTCCTCATCTTTGAACTCAATCCCCGCAGCAACTTGTCCCATCAACATCTTTTTGAGGTAAACAGAAATGATTGTAGGAGTGGTTGAGCTGTGCGGTGTATCAGGATAAATCCTGCACTGTTTCCTGGCAAGGAGTTCTAACACAATTAGAAAAGGAAGTTGCTGAAGTCTGATTAGATTACAGGATTGAGCACTGCACTCCCTTTTCTTATAATGAGAATTCATTGTAGGTTTCAGGGCTATATTTTCATAACATGTCTATGTGGTTTTTTATCTTTCTGTAGATTGCTGGTTTCCTGGGGGTTTTGTGGTGCCTGAGCCTGCTGGCATGTATATATGGTAAATTCACCTACATCCCTATGCAGGTGAATCCACTCATCTTGTACGGCTTCATGTTGCTTTTTCTCATCAACCCTACCAAAACCTTATATTACAAGTCCCGTTTTTGGCTGCTGAAACTATTGGTAAGTCTCCGATCTGATTTAAATAAATAAATTTTTAAAAACGCTGTAGCTGAGCAGTAGCAGTTGGGTATATCCAAGCATCACTAATCATCAGGGAAGAGGAATGCTTATACCACTGTGTATTCATAGAGCAGACCTGATAAGGTATTGAGTGCAAATGGTTGTTGAGCATGAGTTTACAGAAGCAACTTTGGCTTGTCTGTACTAGTCTATCATTATCTTCATACTGCAGGTAGCTACTTGTTAATTTTCCTATAGACAGCTGTATATATACTTTTGCCCATACAGAAACACTCAGATGCCTCTGCTTGTTTGTTCCTGAATGTAGCAAAACAGTTTGGTTAGGGTTACAGTACCCTACAGCTACATGGATGCTCCTCAGGCCAAACTGGGAGAGTGCCAACATTGAGAGGGTTCACTGATGGAGAGGGAACCTTTGCAAAGGTTACTGCTTACAAAATTATGTTGATGGGGAAAGGGGGTTTAGCAAATCTTTTTGTGGTCTTAAGCAGAACTATTTTTGTCCAAGCTCCTTTTCCTGGTAAAATAAATCTGGTAAACTGAATGTAAATATCTGTGCTACTTCAGTGTCCAGCTATAGATGGGAGCTCTGAAAGAATAGTTTTCAAACTTGTTGTATGGCTCATCAGTTTCTCTCCAAATGGCTGTTTCACACGTTCATCCCCACCCTGTATGCCCTTTTAAATTGACTTTAATCAAGATGGTTCCCTTGATACCTTATTCTTGCCAGAACTGCTCTGAAAGCATCAAGCAGAAGAGGGTTTGGCTGCCTGACGTTACTCGTAGAATCATTTTAATGCCAATTAAAACAATTAACTTTATCTGGAACATGACAAAGATGAAATGCAGACTCATGCTTCCAGCATGTGCGTGCAGGTATGCACACAGGTAGTGTGCACTTACCTCTGTTATTTGATTTGCTAGCTTATTACTATTTCAGTTTCTTCCTTTTTTGCCTTCCAGCACTTAGCCATCTCTCATAGATGTACCTTTAGTCCCAAGCCTCATTAGTCTTACTGCTGTCCTTTGGTGCTAGGGGAAGCACTGGAAGTGCTCTAACCATGTGAGCAATATCTGTGCTAGTTTACCTTAATGTTTTAACAGCGTGAGATTCTCACCCTAAGATTCTCAGTCTTTACGGAGCTCTTAGATTCCAGCACCTGTTCTATCCCAGCTATCTCTAGACTATGCTGCAGTCTGCGATACAGACATATATTCGAGTGTACACGGGCCAATTCATCCCAAGGTCTCCTGAGGAAAAAAGTCTCTTCAAAATGCAAGATCACCTTAATGGTGGAAAATGACACAGTACATCTGACTTTGTGTTATATAGAAGGGGGAAGGGAGAAAAAAGAGGCCAGACAAACCACATAAAGAGTAGCTGTTAGGCTTTTCTCATTTGTATTGTATGCAATTGGCCGGCTGGGGTGTATTTTATTTCTCCTTGCAGTTGCCGGCAGCTGTCTGGGTAAAAGGAGGTTTAAATAGCACAATTTTAGGACTGTGTTGTTCACGCAAATTCTGGTTTGGTGAGCATTTTTCTTTGCATGCTTGATATGTTTCATTTCCAGCCAAAATGAAGTCTGATTTACTGATGTGGCAGAGCATTACTGGCACCTTCAATTCTTCTAGAACCAAATCAGGAGCATAGTTCAGTGTGTTTTAGCATTTCCTGATGGAGACTTACTGTATCCACCTGTGACATCACCAGCTGCTTGTTGGTACTCATGAGTGGGGTCTCTTTTAATAACCCCTGAGGTACTGCAAGTTGCACCTGAATTCATCTTCCTCTGAATGAAAAAAGTTATTTAGCCCGTAGTAAGTTTAATTCCCATGCCGGGCTCTTATTTCTCACCTAAATGGTGTCCTCCTTTGTCCCTTTCTGCTGGATGAGAAGCCCACGAGTGTACTTGTGTAGGCAGAGGAGAGCAGCTCGCCGGGAGGAATCAGATCCAAGCACAGGGGATAGCACAGCATCTGCATGCCCACGCTCTCTGCAGGGCGCTGAAATGGCGAAACAACTGCGTGGAGCCTGTCTGAGAGAGGTGAAAATCTAGGAAGTGTTTAGCTCCAGCTCAAATATCTACTGTCTCAGCACTATTAAAACTGCAGTGATCAGCACCAGTAAGTCTGTGCTTGGATTGTGGAACTGTTGATATATAATTGAAACCTATTACTTGAAACTGAGATTCAACTCCAGCTTTTGGTATCTTATGACTTTATTCTTGCAGTCCATCTTCACCGGAGGATGTTGCAGACACTTCTCAGCTGGGAAGTGAGGGGTTGCCTGTGGTACCTGCCGGCAGGCAGTGCCCTCCGCTGCCAGCACCCTCTGGAAGCTGGGCTGCAACTCCAGCTGTGCCTGGGCAGCATGCGGCAGCAGTCGGGAACTACAGTGCCTGATGCGCAGGGTTGGGCGGGTTCAAACGGCAGCTCAGGTTCTTGAGGATAGTTGACTGAGATAGCAGTGCCTTAACTAGGTCGTGGGCATATCTGCTAGCTCCTTGTCTGCTGTAACATTTAGGTGGAAAGCTTCTACTCTCTTAAAAGTTTTATGCTGTCATCTGGTGGTGCCTAAGTGTCTCTTCTTTAATAAAATCCATGTTGTTATTTATTTCTTCTTTTTTTCAGGGAGATCTATCAGTAAAGCTGTTTTCATGTTTCTTTTGTTCTAGTTAGTCTTTGTTTCTGGAAAAAAAGGTCTATGATGAAACAAGTAAAGATACTATCAGGGTGTGTTGGTAAAATGGAGGAAGGACCTTTTCAAAAGGAAGCTGGTGTGGCTTCTCAGACCTCTGCAGAAGCTGTGCTTTGACTGAGGACAGACATCCCTAATGGCTGGCCCTGTTCAAGCCTTTGTAATAGGTGCTGTCCTAGTGAGCACAGTGCTTTCTGGGTCAGGATACATATCTGCTGTTTAATGACACTAAGTCTTAATCCCCTATTTAGCTTGAAAATTTAGGACCAGAGCCTTAAATTGGCATTACAAGCTGATGGGAACATGTGAGTCCTTTCCCGGGTTTCTGTAACTGCATATCCTTCAGGTTAATAAGGAGAGCAATATAAAAGATCAGTGTTAGCCTGTGCTTTCATTAATTTAAAGGTTCATAAATCTCTGAACTACGGGATGGTGCTGGTGCTGTCTCTTTGAGAAATTGGCTGTTAGTACCTATAACTAACTGGGTAGAGGGAGTTGTAATCAAAGGTAATGGACCATGAAAACTGTCTGGTTTGAAAGTAGCAAAACTGCTGTTAAGGCTTAGAGGGAAAGTGGACTGGGATTGAGAGGGAGTCTAATTGGCAGTCAGTAGGATTTCCGCCGCCCTTTCGTTAACTCTTTGCATGCTAGAAGGCCTGGGAGATCAGCAGCAACAGTCTTCACTCTTAGAACTTCTAACACCAAAGAACAGCTATTGTGTTAAGTAAACCGAGCCAGGATCAGACTAATGGCCATGAGGAGGGTCTGTGATCTTAGTGACATTAAGTGTGAGAGAGAAGGTAAGTGTGGAAGATGTCAGTAGACATAACATAAATGACTGAAAGAAAGCGCTGATCAAAATGAGGAGCAACGGGAGAAATGGAGCTGTGCAGAGCTCTTACTGGAGGCTGGGAGTTTCTGGGAAAGAGCTTGGTTGGAGGAGACTGGGCTCTTCTGCCAGTAAAAAAGCAAAAAGGTGGGGGGGGGGACATGAATAGCTGCATACAGGAGGAAGAAAGCAGGAATGTTATTTGTACTAAAAATGAGGAGACAGTTATCTTTCTTTTTTTGTCAGCAGGAGCGAAAGGTCAGCAATAAATCTTCAAGCACTTCTGTTATTTCCATATTTGTTCAATGCTGTAATGTCCTGCCACTGCATTTAGATGTCTTTGACACTATATCATGAATTATTCCTTTTTTTCCCTGACAGTTTCGAGTGTTCACTGCTCCCTTCCACAAAGTAGGCTTCGCAGATTTCTGGCTGGCTGATCAGCTCAACAGCCTGGTCGTGATACTCATGGATCTGGAATACATGATCTGCTTCTACAGCTTTGAGGTTCAGTGGGAGGACAATGATGGACTTCTGGCAAATACAGGTAGAGTAATGCTGATGACCCATGCAAACGTGGTCAAAATGACCTAAAAAACACAGAGCAAGGCAACTTCATAATCATCTACTTGTCTTGAAGAGGGCTACCAATGACATAGGGAACTAAAATAATTGGCATTTCTTGTAAACGCAGCATTAGAGAGATTCTGCCCTTTTGTACTTCCATCCAGAGAAATGGAATTTCACATCAGTGTTCATTTCCTAATCCAGTCATTTGGCCTGACTTGTATATTCATCAAACTTATTTAGATACAGCACTTCTTGACTGGAAAGAGAAATCAATTTTCCTGGCATTATTGTTTTATTTCATATTGGTTTAACCATGTTTTTGCTTTTAGCCTGTTCCTGTGGCTCAGCATGAAAATGAGGTGCATGAGCTTGGTAATCAGTTTTCTGTGCCTGCTTCTTACAGGCTCTGTCACAGTACCCTAAAGCAAGAGAGGGTGGAGAAACTTCTGCAGAGCTTGTTAGTGCCACCCCTTATTCAATTAGAGTTGATGCTGTGATGCCAGGGTTGTACGTGCTCCGCCTCTTCTCTCCTTTTTAGCCAGAAGGGCTGTAGTTGGCACATGAATTTTGACTTTGGCCTTCCCAGTGGCAAAATAGTACCTGTCTCCTCCTGGATCAGGCTATTGTCTTTCCATTTTAAGCAGCGACTGCTGGCAAATCATGTGGTCTGATGGTTTTGGCACTTGCTGAAAGAATTTGCAGCATGCATCAATAAGCATCAGTGTTCACTTTGTTCTTCCAATCTGTCTGATCTTGCTCTTCACTTTAAGACAGTGTTGCAAGTAACTATATATTTATTTATTAAAAATAAAACAAAAAATAAATAAACCGACTGAGTGGATAATAGCTTGTCCTTTTCCAATTCAAACAGTGGAATGATAGTGCAGTGCTTTGGGATAAATATCAGCTAATAACTTGTCTCCATTAGTCTGAATAAAAAACAAGTGTGTGTTAGTCATTGGGGTGTTTGGTTTAGATGTGCTGAGTGAGACAGCATAAGAATATGGTGTGCTTGGAGGTTCCAGGCAAAGCTGGGGTTTTCCTGGTCATTTCCTCAATAAAAAGGTGGTTTTCAAACATCAGGGATGTGACACGATGTCATGTTGGTGTAGCTGTGTCTTACCCCAGTTGCTGAAGTCAGGGCTATGCCCTGGCTTTGCGCTTTTTTTTTTTTGCCTTTTTTTTTAAAAAAAAAAAGAACAAAATACCCCCAAAAACATACTGAAATATGGGGTTTTTTCCTATTACAATATACAAGAAAAATGGGTCAATGACATCTTAGGCAAAGTAACCTTTTTGAGCTGTCCTGCAGAGTTTGGAAATGCTCTCCATTTATGCACAAAAATTCAGCATCGAAGGCCTTTTGAATGTCCGTGCTTAATTTGATTATTCACAGTACTGCCAACAGCACAAAATAAATTTTAAAATAGATTATTTCTAATTTTCTTGCATGTTAATTATACTGGCAGCAGTGAAAGAGTTAGATGGTGATCTGTCTGGATCTGTTATTGATGCCATGTCACCTGAATACCCCCGAGGTGGAGTAGGGAAGCGCTGCAGGATACTTTCTGGTGATGAGCTTCTCATTTTTCTGGATACACGCGTGTGCGTACGTGTGTGTGCCCAAGTACGAGACATTGATGGGGAATTGCTTTCATGTGGAGTAATATTACTCTTACAGAAAGGAAGACCATAGGAGTTCTTAAACTTACTGATTCTGTGTCCCTGAAACTTTTTTCTTGCAGATAATCAGATTTGTTACAGCTACTCCTACGGAGTGAGAGCAGTTGTCCAGTGCATCCCTGCTTGGTTGCGATTCATCCAGTGCCTGCGCCGTTACCGTGATAACAAACGGGCCTTTCATCTGGTTAATGCTGGAAAATATTCCACCACCTTCTTTGTGGTGACATTTGCAGCCCTCTACAGCACTCACAAAGGTATTGGTTATTTTGGAAAATCCTTTGCAAGTCATGGGATTTGCTTTTTACAGGGGAGAAGCTCAGAATTTGGCATCCTGTTGAAGTATAAACTTTTGTCTCTTGGCACCTGTGGAACATCTCAGTGGAGACAAAGGCCTGTGTAGCTTGCAGAGTATTTTACGATCATCTATTAGGTATTTTTTGCACAAATAGTCTGCTTAGAAATGCTTAGAGTGTGAAGAGACAGTTTCCAGGTTTCTCTCTCAAAAGAAGAAAACTGAAATACCTGTCAGTTTTTGCTGTGAAGGGAGGTTGAATGGGAGGTATATAAGGAAAGGGATAACAGAGGAAATGCTTCTCCCTTGGCATTTGTGAATAGCTAACCTGGATCATCTGCATAAGGTCGGTCTATCATTCCTGAACACAGGGAGATGTGCACAGTGCCAGGAAAATGCCCTCTCTGGATTTTCCTGTGTGTTTTTATCCATGTTTTTTTCTGCAGCTGGTAGGGAGTTGTTTCCAATCCATTTAACTGCAGATTGAGCTCTGATCCCTCAAGTTCCCCATCTCCCTGGAAACGACAATTACTCGATTCTGCTCTTGTTCTGAAGGAAAAAGCTTTTAGTTTCTGCACTTCAGGCAGTCCCCCTGTCTTTCATTGTTCTGAAGTCCTGAAAGCTGTATTCTTTTATTTGAAAATATATGCCTTCTATATCTCCAGGAATTAGCAACCACACATGCTCATGAGCAATTACTTATCCTGAAATATGATTGTGGTGAGGCAGGGAGAAGTGTTCAAGGCATGCTTCTAGTTAATGTGCTGGGTTTTTTTGAGGGGTGGCAGGGTTATTAAAAACCTTCCTGTGGCCAAGAAATGGCTGATTTGACGTAGCTGGGCCTGAAGTCATGCCAATAACGTTCGTCAAGCCTTGCATTTGAATGGCAGAGAAGTGCACTGGTGCAAGCTGGCTGAAGGCTGGAAGTTGGGCGCTCTGCATCTGGAGGTACACGCAAACCTGGGGTGGGAGCATCAGTGGCAGATGCAGCACCTGGCCTCTCTGTGTCTCCTCCCCGCTGCCATGTCCCTGGAGCTTGTTCCCATTTTAACTTGTTTGCTCAGTGACATTCTGCAACTCTTCAGTTCCAGCCCTGCAGTCCAGTTAGTCACCACTGCCAAGCCCGAGATGAGACACGTACAGATGCCTGGCTTATAGTCACTGCTTGTATGCTTTTATATAGTGTCTGCTCTGGGGAGGCTGACTAATGCTTCCCTTTCCCAGGGGGACACTCTGGCAGAGCCTTCTGCAGGAAGGTTGGGATAGGTTTGGAACCAAGAGGAAAACCAGCGCCTGACAAAATGTCCTGCTGAAGAATTTGACCTCTTTCTGTTCCCCTTGAAGTTTGCATCTGTGCCAGTACCGCTGACCCTTGCTCTCGTTGATGCTATACATAACTGTTGTCTGCTCTTCAAGTCTGGCAGGGAGTGGGTTGTAATGAGGTGTTTATGAGCCGGGGCGGGGGCTTGTTCCAATTCCTGAGTGATGTTCGTGACTCCCAGCTTTTGTCTGTCCGGTTTTGTTAGTGGGAGTCAATAGCATGTAGCCGTTGGTATCATGCAAAATAAATTTGGAAGCTTCATGGCCTTTGGAAATTACACGTTAGCACAGATTTTGTAAATGTCACAGTGCCTGGGCTTGTAGCGATTTTTCAGAGGGCTGCCTAAAGACCTTGCCGTGTCTTCTCAGCCTTGTAGGCCTATTCCCATCCTGCCATAAATGCGCTTTCTAATATGCTGTACCTGTTAAGAATCCAATTTTATCTGTGTGCTTTACATAGATTCCCAGTTCTTTTCGAACTTGGAATCAGATGGTATATCATCAAGTTGTTATTATGTTACTGTTGAAAATAGATGCACTGCTCGCCCACACCTTCTCTGTCTCTGCCTAAGGATAGCAGAGGCAAGCACTGATCTCTTACCTACAGAACATCTGCTGGTGGCTAGCTGTTTGCTATTAAGAAAGCAACTGCTGCCAAAAACAAGTGTCAAATTGGAAAGATCCTTGCTCCTTAGACCTGCTGTAAATTGCAGTAAGTAAGTAAGTACCCGTTAATCGCTGTGGTAACAAGAGTTTTATTTAAACAGCCTTTCATGCCTGTGTTTGCAAGCCTATGACTTATACCTCTGGAATGAGAGTTTTTGGCTGCCAGGACAAGAGGGTAGTTGGCCTTTTCATGGGAGGTCAGGTAATATACACCAGCACCTCTTTTCCACTTGGGAGTCTGGAAGGGCTTGTCTTCCTCACTTGTTTTGAACACTGAATAATTTGTAGCTGCTCTGTAGGTTTTTTAGCTTGTGCCTGCCAGCTGCTCGGAGATAGACTGTGTAGCTAGGAGAGTTTGCTGGTGTTGAAAGCCAGCTAATTTATACAGAGTCCACTTATGGCATTGTTGTGCTGTGTTTTCATTGTTTTCATATGCTTGTTAGAAAACAACTGGAACTAAAGAAATGTTCAAATGCGACCTTACTATGTTTAAGTGGTGTAAGCTGCTTCCAGTCATATGTGGTACTCCCTTCTCCAAACCTGCTCTAGTGCATGATCCCCCCAGTAACACTGTGGGCTTATGACTAGTATCTCAGTTTCCCCAAAGTATCACTGTTTAATAATTTGTATTGCTCAGGCAGTGCATACTTCTGATTATTTCTTCCCTCAGAGAATTTCTTTACTTTCTTTTGATTTAAATGCCGAGTGCAATTTTCTTTGCTGACTGCAGTTGGGATGTTAGACTGGCAAGATACTGAAGTAAATTCTGTTAGGTTTCCTCTCCCAAACTGGCAATCCTGTTGTCTTTGGACTAGACCAGTTTTACAGAGTTAGCACCAAGCTATCATCTCCTGAATTAGTGAAGCTGAAGCGAGAGTAGCTACCCCTTAACTTCAGACCGGAGCAAGCAGCGGTTGCGAGGACGAGTGTCGACTGGAGCTGCCCGCTTCACCATGGCTCAGAAACACGGCAGCGTCAGGGATGACAGCAGCAACCCAAGGGCAACTGTTGCTGAGCTCCCAAAGGAAGAATTCTCAGTATTTTTATATCACTCAAAGGAATGGGAAGCAAAGGCCGCGTTCTGTAAATATAGTCCTGTGGGGTATGTTTGCACAGGCAAATGAGGCATATCTGTAACTCTAGGCTACCTAGCAACTGGCGTGTGTGCCGCTGGTCCCTGCCCGCTCGCAGAATGGCCGAGCAGAAGCCTCAGCCCTGGCTTTTTCTTACCCTTGCTTCAACTTCCTTGGGAGTGCTGAGCTGCCTTCCCCCAGAGCTAGCCAACTGAATATTACATTGCCTTATTTAATCCCTGCAGAAACCTAAGTGGTGCTGGGGAAACAAATTATTAAGCCCAAGTCTGCAGCAGAATATTTACCCCAAGTGCAGTGTCATTTTGACACACAACTACGTTTTGCAGTGTTTTTGCTCTGCCAAAAGCAGATGTGCTTTCCTTGACAAACGCACCAGTATGGCTGCTTCCACTTCAGTCCAACTTATAGTAGCATTCCACAGGGATCCCCTCTCGTATAAAGTGTACTTGCATTTAACGGGGTACGCTGACATACCTAGAATAGCCAGCCTTGGTTTCATTCCTCAGTCAGACCTGATTCAGCCTTATAAGATAGGATTGTTGTGTTTAGGTGTTCAGCTCTTATGAGAAGCAGTGCAACTGGAGTTGGGTTGTACTACTCTTAGTGCCGGTTGCTGCTTAAGCTTTATGCATGATTTGAGCTCCATCTTCATTCTTTGTAAAATTAGATGCTCTTGGTTTTGCTACTGTCTGTCAATTTTCTCTTACCTTGACGCTGTTTGCTCCCATGGTGTCATCAAAAATATCTGGCTTCTGTGCTTGAAGAACTGAGCTTTGTACTCTTTGTACTCAAAGACTGAGTGCTTTGTACTCTTCCATCATTTTCTTGTTTTGTTTGGTTTGCTATTTCAGTGTGAGCATTTGCGCGTTTACCTCGGTTTTTTTCAGGAACTTGTTACTGAGCTTAAGCACAAGTACTGGGTTAAAAGTGGCTATGTGGGATTTTATCCTTTAAGTAAAAGGAAAGATAGTTTATGCAAGTTTTCATTGTCTGTTTGATTTACACACCTCATTCAATGAAATCACTGTGGTCTGGGTAGTATCCAGCTATTTATTAACCTCTGAATTATTCCAAAGTTAATCCATGTGGCCAGGAAACTTGAGCAAGTGTCTGTTCTTCCATACCACTCCCACATCCTTTCCAGGTTCCTCCAAATAAGACTGCTGAACGCTAGCTGTTATTGGCTTGGAAGTGCCGTGGAGAGTCTTAGGTCAGTCTAAGATATAACTGCCACACACTTTCTCATTAAACAGCCCAGGAAATTGACAGTAATTAAAAATACAGAAGTTAACTAAATAGGGCTGTCTCTAAAGAGTAGCGGTTCTGCCTGTGTTCTCGCTGTCGCTTCACAAACAGGCTTCTCCTGCTGAAGTGATGTGTAATTTGTTGGGTTTTTTTTTGTTTGTTTGTTTGTTTTTAACCTGAGAAAACTGTGAAACTCCTTGCTTTGACAAGGAATAGAGACATGAACTGTCAAGGCAAGAGGCCTTCGATTCATGGGCTTTTGCAGGCAGGCGTTGGACCATCCCTTACTAATGGAGAGGTTTGACCAGGTCTGACCAGATGAAGATGAATTAGAGAATGTGCCGCTTTTTGAAAATATAGTGGAAGATTCCCAGGTCTCGTAACTGCTGCCCACTCCTCGTTAATCACGATGGCTTCAGCTGTTACCAGTGGTGATACCAGCTGGTGTAGCTGACTTCACGCTGGAACGGATCGCTGGTTCTCCCACAGTCTGTCCCACTGCAGCTCCGCTGGGAAGGTGTATGACTTCCAGGTGGAGGATAACGATGCATGGCAGGAAGGAGGAGAGGTCGGTGGTAACATTAAACTGTTGCAGTGAGAGCTGCAGGATACCTGACTGCTCCTTAGCTTTGCTTTTGTCCACTGCCTGAAGTACTCGGTAGTGGGTTGTGTCACTTAGCCCTTGTTGTTACCTTGTTAGACACTGCAGGGTGCAACCCCTGCAGAGTGAATTTGTGGTAGGTGGAAGAAACTGTGATCCCAGATCGTTACAGCAGGAGACAAGAACAAGGTGATGTGAGAACTGGGACTAAAATGACTTTCACAGAAATCAGACATTGGTGCAGCAGTTTATAATACCTCAACTGAGAAATGTCATTTCATTTCTAGGGAGTGGGGCTTGGGGCAAGGCAAAATAAGTGGATGTATAGCATTCAAGTAGAAATCTTTTTTTAAAAAAAAACAACACAAAATTTTAAAAAAACTTCATGAAAGAATGAAGCAAGTAGCATTTGTGAGATCCTGTTCCCTAGTTTATCCCTTACGTGTCAGCACAAGATCTTCCATCTCTCCCTTTCTTTCTCAGTACTGGAAGAGCTGTCAGTGCAGTGGCCTTAGGGAGGGCTTGGAATGGCCTCTTGAACTAAAACAAACTTTGTAATGGGATTAACTGGCGTCTTTCTTAATACTTGCAGTTTTTGCATGGCTTGCCTTAGTACAGCATCCTGGCAACTCCATCAGGATGATTATTTGGAGCTGAAACGTGCCATGTCTGTCACATCGCTGTGAGCTAGGATGAATTTTTGTCTGAAACCCTGTCATCCCATGCCCAGGAGGCCTTCAGTAATGAGTAGTGTTCATTAGCCAGTCTTTCTGATCCTTTCCATCAGAGAAGCAGCAGTGTCGTTAGTGAAGAAATGGAGGCATTGCCAGGGGCAAACATTTCCATCCTGGCCTCTGACCTCCTCCCAGCTTTGACGTGGGTCTCTGCAGCATCTTGAGCAAGCTGGGCTTCTCCACGCCAGCTTGTTAGCTCCCCTAATTGCTTAGACACTCATTCCGGTGATGGTGCTTCGGGGTGGAGCCGGGAAGGGTGAGGAGCAGCCTGGCAGGGCTGTGGCAGGACCACCCTGGACGGGGTGGAGGTGCCGGCAGGAGCTCGCTTGCCAGCAGCCTGCAGTAAGTGAGCGGGGAACGCGAGACAAGAGGGCAGGCTGTGCTTGGCAGGGAGCCTGGGAGGAGGGGGTGTTAGGCAGAGTGATTTCGGGAACTGCCACCGCACCCCGAACGTCAGCACAAATGAGGTATAAAATCCCACAGGGAAATCTTCCTGTGCTTTGTTAGGTCTACAAATGTCAAGCAGGACATTCCCGGAGCTGGCAGCCGCGCTGTGGGGGAGAGGCAACCTCGGCACCCTGCCACTGAGTGATTCATGTGTTCACTTCTCAAGACTGCAGCTAAGAGAGATGGATTTTAATAGCTGGGATTTGGAAAGTGGACTTACAGTACTGTTTGTATCACTTAATACACTTTGGTGTTAAAGGTGACTAGAGAAGTGGGAACACTAATGAATAAGGTGTAAGTAAAAACAGTGGCCTACTGATACCTCATTTCATGGGCACTTAAGAGAGGTAAGCCTGACCTTTTTTAATGGAACATTTTAAGAAAAGGAACTGACTACATCACAAGCGATTTTCCTTTCAAATGTATGCAGGTCAGGAGTTCTCTGGTGCTGCAGAAACCTAGGAGATGCAATCATCCAGCAATATTTTTTTTAATTTTGATTTTTTTTGGTTGCTATTATATTTTGTAGGAATCTGCTTTGGGATCTCAAAGCGCTATAGAGATAGCAGGTGACATTGTGTCTCAATCCCTAAATTGTCCAACAAAGGCCCTGATTACCATGTTATTTATTTTTGGTTGTGAATCCATATGTTCTTATTAGCGAGACTGCTGGTAAACACTTAAATTGGAAACCCCATCCTTCTCAGGGTAGCAGTTAAACATCCCCCAAGAACACTTCTGAAATGCTAGAAAAGCCACCAGAAGAAGAATCAGATCAAATCTGTCATGACTGATATCCTTTCTCTTGTTTGCAATGAAATCACGTTCTTCTGTTTGCAAGATACAAGCAATGAGATTGCTGTTATGTCTTGAAATTAGACACTGTCGTATCGTCCTACAAACCCAATGCAAACCTGCAGCATATTTTTAGTCAAAATAGGATTTGGGGATTTCCCTGTTCTACAAATGTAGAATCTAACTGAAGAAGAAACAAGATGTTGCCTCCTGACAGTTCTTCACTGCACTGTATCTTGCTGCTTTGCTTTAAATTGTGCCCAGAGGCTATAGCAGAGGTTTGCAGAATCTAACGGGAAGGTTGTTCACACGAAATGGTTGGTATTTGACAAAGCCCATCAGCGCACCATGGCAAGTCCTCAGTGTGCTCCTCTGGGTTATTTGCCTTTTTACTGCATTAAGTCCACTGTCATGTCATGGCTCTGCCATCGATCAGTGTTAAAGAGTGGTATGTGCTGGCTGGGCAGGAAGGCAATGCTGCTGCTATTCCCTCATTAAGATGTATAATTATGGAGGGAGTGGTAATACCGCACTTCAAGCAGTAAGGCGTTAGACAAATGCTTTGGAATGTCATTCTGATGGCAGTTCTTAGGCAGATAAGTCACTTCTGGCTGTCACCCCCCTCCCGTTGTGTGCTGGGGTGGAGTTAATGGACACATGTCATCCCTGGGCTAATGGGGTGGCAGAAAGTATATGCTCTGTTCTCCAGTATCTGTGCTTGGCTAGCACACTGTAAATATATACTTTCTTTGTTTTGGTTCCACTTAAATCTGTGATTGAAAGGCTGGTCATCAAAGGAGGCTGAACTTGATTTGCCTTGATCAAGAGGTTTTTAATTAACGTTGGAAGCAGAACTGCTCGGGCTGGGTCAGTTTTGTCTCGTAGCAGGCTTACCTGACTGTGTTTCCTGATAACCTCGTGCTTCTTACAGCTTGTATCGCAGCTTTCAGCAGCAGCAGAAACCACAGCCGACTGCAGTGGCTGACACAACAGGAGTGCTTATTGAGGGCCATTGTGCTCTTATCCAGATCTTCAATAATACATGGCATTGATTTTCACTGTGTTGAATACTATATAGTGTTTACATTCCCCAGAATAATTCAGCAGGGTAAACAGATAGTATTCTTTGGAAGTAAAGTCAATATTAACAGCGTTCAGGATAGTATTTGCTGACTATATTTGATGGAAAGCAACCTTTCTCTTGCCTATGTTTAGAAAGGGCTATAGTTTCTGCCAGAGTATTATTCTCTCAGAATGTTAGTCAGATATTGTGTCCCCTGGGGCTGGGTTTGGGATCCAAGATATTGTCTATCAGCAATTTTTGCAGGCAGTAAATTCTGCTGTTGCAAGTGCCTTTGGCTGTTTTCTGGGACTGTGGCCATTCACAGCTTCAGTTCAAAGGCGGAAGCCTTCCATTATTTATTTAGTTGA
Organism: Phalacrocorax aristotelis; assembly: GCF_949628215.1. Lineage (NCBI taxonomy): Eukaryota > Metazoa > Chordata > Aves > Suliformes > Phalacrocoracidae > Phalacrocorax > Phalacrocorax aristotelis. Next base: position 32,530,776 of record NC_134281.1, read on the forward strand.
CCTTCTGGGGCAATTTGTCTGTGTATTTGTGCAGAGTATCTACTGGAATTGCCTTTTATAGGATAAACTGAGGATGCTAATGGAAATTTTGTGGTGAAAGTTGCAAATGGCCCCTGTGGTACGCTGCTTCCCGTCACCTTTGCAGCAAGTGGAGATAGCAGGGCACTGCAGGCTCAAATAGCCTCTAACATAGCTGAACACCTCCATGTTGCAAACATGCTAATGTGAACGTGTATTGAAACCTGCCCATCAGCTTGGTGGGTAAAGCTGCACCTGCAACTTTACATGTCACCTTTTGTGCTGATGGTGTTTTGTCCTGCATGTGCTGGCTTTTTTAGTGTTTTTTGTTTGTTTGTTTTTGGGGGGTGGGTGGTTTTTTTGTGGGGGTGTGTGGGGGTATGTGTGTGGGTGTGTGTGGTATGGTTTGTTTTTTTTATAACTGTAGCTGAGGAAGTTGCTACATGGTGATGCCCTTTGGAACATCAAGTAGAAAGGTCCTTCATCCACCTCTTGCTGGGTGGACTGGCAGTTGTGCTGCCAAAGGGTTGCTACAGTCCATGGGATATTGAAGACTTGGACTTTTTTCCCTCTTGGAGAGGTTGAGGTCTGCCAAGTATCCAGGGTGCTTCTCTCATCCGGAATCTCTCTCTCTCTCAGATGGGTTTTGGTGGTTTCTAGCACATCATTAAACAAAGAAAAACCACTGGACAAAACAGTTCCTGCTTAAATAGACCCTGACATCATCATACATATGCACAGCTATGTATTGCTACCGAAAAACTGGCAGGCGGGAGTAGATGGAGCTTCTGGGCAGAATATGAATGCCTTGATTTTCTAGCCCCCTGAGCAGCAGTGAAGAGGGCCACTAGGACCAGCCAGTGGAGATTGAGATATAATTGCTTGCCTAGAGCAGTAACATATTTCTGTACACCAGCTGAATACCAATGAGGACAGAACGAAGGAGGGTATTGAACAGAATTGCAGGCAGGAGGAAAAGGAGGATAAGTGATTAAAGGAAGGGACTCAAAGGCCAAGGCTGAAGACAACAGGCTAGTTCTGGTTAGAGCATTTTGCCGGGGAGTTATTTGGTCTTTTAATAACATTTTTCAGGAGCTGAATGCGTTACAGAGCTAGTCAGTGAGAAAGCGAGCAGGAGCAAGGGGCAAGCAGCGTTGACCCCAGGTGCCAATGAAAAGACTGCTGCAAGGCTAGGGAGCTGAGGCCATGGTAACCTAACTAGAAGCAAGCACATCCTTTTGAGGTTGATGAGACTAATGCCACAAAATTTCTTACTTGGGCCATTTCCTTCCCGGTACTCCCCCTTTTCATAATTGTGCACAATAACCTTCAAGGCAATTTAGGTTTTAGGAGCATGAACCTTTGAAATCAGCTTCCTATGTAATTGCCAACTTAGGATACAGTTTTGTTAGCCCATTACGTAGTTTGAGATGATAGTCTGGGGTGAATCGCCCCTCCGTACTGGAGAACTCTGAAGGAATGCCCAGCAGTGCCGTTTTGCTGCAGGGCATGGCTTGTGCCAGGGATGTGGTCGAAGGCATGGCAATGGATGGTGCTGTCTGTGCTGCCTTCTCCGTGTCTCTTCCATGAAGATTTGGAGTAAGACTCAGTTTATTTGAATTCTGTCCTTAAGGGAAAAAAAAACAAAGGCAGAATGACCTAGCCTTCAAGCCTAAGCTACAGATAGGAAGCATGACGCCTCGCAGGGTTATTTGGAGCATTTTAGATGCTTTGAAAGCATTTAACCTATTAACTGCCTCTGAATTACTGTTTAGGATCTGGCAGTGGGAACTAAACAGGGAGATACAATGAGCTAAAAATAATGTTGGAAAGAAGAGGCTTAGTGTCTGTGAGTCACTGAATGTCAGCATCTGCCTTTTCGTCCTGAAATAATGTAGTGGAGGCTTCAGAGGAGCTGGTGGGGGAGAATGAAGTCTTGCAGTACAGCTCTAATTGCGAAGCTCCAAAAACCTCACCTGTGTCCTGTTTTGTGGGCACTACACTTCAAAAAATGCATAGGAGGGGTGATTTCAAAGCATCAGGATTAATGTACACGGGCATCGGAGCCCATATTCTGCAGGACTTCTGTGCCTGCTCCCGGGTGACGTCATGGCTCTCTGCAGCGGCAGTGGCGGGTGATGTGATGCTAGACCGGTCCCTGGGTAAAGCCAAGCCTCAGGAGGGTGTGGGTTATTGCTCAAAGGCTTCTAACCCTGCACAAAAGTAGGGAAGCTGGTCAAACCTGAGAGCTACGGCAGATCTCATGTCCTTTTCCTCACTGAATTGAAGCTTCACTGCAGACAGGCTTTGCTGCGTAAGTGGCTTTAATAGGTTTGCTTTAGGGGGTGTGTTTTGAAAGGAGAATGAGTGTGTGTATTTGACCTATATCCTGCACATCATGTCTGGGAAGCCTGAAAGACATAATAGGAGGAATGTACTCTTACACGATGCCTCTCATTTTCACCTCCATTAATTTTATTAGATTGCTGCATTACGTTTGTATTGTGAATGATAGAAATAAAAAGGGAAGGAGAGAGCAAATTGCCCTGTTGCCCTCTCTGTGATCAGCTTTGGGGATTCTGTTGTTTCAAAGCCACATATATGGAAAACAGTGCTGTCACTTAGCATGGCATCAGATTTGGACTGGAAACATGGGGTTTTTTGTACTAGAAGTGTTGTTGGCTTTGTTAGAAAGAATCAGTGAATGAGCAATTGCAGTGGCTGCACAGAAAGGAGGAAAGACTCCTGACAGTGGGGAGGTGCGAAGTGTCTTAGCCTTGCAAAGCATTGTAATGTGTTTTATTTTTGTGAACCTTATGACCCAGATTTGCTAATTAAAAGCAAACAGAATTATCAGATCTGTTTGTTTTCACTCAGCTGACTGATTTAGGGAAGTCTAGCTGAATTGAGAGAACAGCATAACCTTTTCAGAGGAGAATGGGAAACAACTTAATTACAAAAGCATATTCGCAAGTGAGCAGACTTCGGTACCACAGTCCTGTGTTTCACAGAGGAGCTCCGTATGGGCATTTAAAACTGTACTCAGCCTCCTTCAGGATTTTTATATACATGTTAAATGTATTGCCCTCTTCTTGCTTATTTTTCCCTGCCACCGCAACCTCTGAAATGGCTAGTGGAAAGTCCTGTACTGCCCATCTTCTTTCAGGCTTTTAGTGCAATAGCTCACAGTTGTTTATATTTAGGCAAACTAAAATATTCTCTTAAAAACCCCTCCTAACTGAACACTGCCTCTTTGCTTTTTCCTTTGTACAAGCATGTGTCTTTTGTGAAATATGGCCCTCAGCTTCCACCTGCTGTTCAGAGTTAGAATGGCAGGTCTACTGCAAGTTTCAAGAAAACAAAAACATTAGTGTAAATTTCAATCCCAAGTACAAAATGTTGAACGAGATGAAAGTGGAATTTAAATGACAATATAAAACTGGTCCTGGTAAGTCTTTCGGTTTGGTTCAGATTAGCTAGCCTGATTTTCCCAGAAGTTGGAATAAAAAGGGTGTTATTTCCACTGATAAAATCAGCCAATTTGTAGCTGTTTTAAGAAGCAATGGACTTTAAGTTGTACAGAAGCATGCTGTTCTTCTCTTTTCCAGCTAAAAACCACAGTGACACCCAAGTGTTCTTCTACCTGTGGATTATCTTCTATTTCATCAGCTCTTGCTATACCCTCATTTGGGACCTGAAGATGGACTGGGGTCTCTTTGACAAAAATGCTGGTGAAAATACCTTTCTTCGAGAAGGAATTGTCTACCCACAGAAAGTGCGTATACAGCCTGCCTTTACATTAGGAAAGGCTTTTAATATTTTAACAAAACTTGCTGAGTTTAGAGCATTTAACAGTTGGCCACTGGTGCTTCCTGAATGCTATATGCTGGAATTTTCTAGCAGTAGAGTTCATTTGTTTCCAAGAGATCGTTTCATACTGTTCACTTTTCTAGAGGTTGAGCAGCAAATTCTGTATCTTCCTGAAGGCCTGAAGAGTTCTGTCTTCTGTGCAGAACATATACAATGAGCTGTCCGGTTTGTCTGTCTTGTTCTTCAGGCATACTACTATTGTGCCATTGTAGAAGACGTGATCCTGCGTTTTGCGTGGACCATCCAGATCTCCCTCACTTCCATGCAAATCTTCCCGTATGCTGGGGACATCATTTCTACTGTATTTGCCCCACTTGAGGTATTCCGGTAAGGCCGCTTGACTGAAGAGTTCACTTCTCTCTTACATTTTTATTACTTGTATAACGTCAGTGTGGTGGGAAGTGCCTTGCTCCTTGGATATGGAAGGTACCTGTCCTTGAAATGGAAGACTAGGTCTAACAGGAACATCTAATCTGAACAGGGTGCTAAGTAAAGCAAGCTGTAGAGGGTTCTGCAGCAATGAGGGGCTGGGTCCATCATGCTGCATTTGCAGTTTCTTCTGAACCTAGACCTAATCTTGAGGGTTTTGTTATTACTAAATTTCTCCTTAAAATTCCATGTTGGAATTTCCAGAATAAATTTCACTCAGTTCTCAGGTTTACAATTATTCTTAAACCTCTGCTGCTTTTCCAAACACTAATTTGGATCCTGTAAGATCTCAGGGCGTTTTACGCACTTGTGCTCTAGCTGGAGACCTACCCTGACAAATTCTCAAGATGAGTAAAAGCCCATGAAGCTGAACCTCACTCATGTAGATGGCAGAGGTTGCGTTTTGCTTGTAATGCCTGGTGCCTCCATGCTGTCCAGACTAGGGCTGTCATCATTAGGACAATGAATAAGCCTGACAGATCTGTTCTTTTCCAGAGAGCTGGGAAGATGTAGCAGGTGCTGCTGTTAGTCATTTGCTGTTTCTCCGTACTCCCAGCATGCTCCCAGAGGCACTTTGACCAGTGAGAACAGTCAGTGGTATCTAGGTGCATGTACCAGTGCTTTGCCAAACACGGGCAATGCCTGTAAAAGTAGAAACAAATTGGTAACTCCCTTTTTCTCCATCCAGGCGGTTTGTGTGGAACTTTTTCCGTCTGGAGAACGAGCACCTGAACAACTGTGGTGAGTTCCGTGCTGTGAGGGACATCTCTGTGGCACCACTCAACGCTGATGACCTGACGCTCTTGGATCAGATGATGGACCAGGAAGATGGTGTACGAAACCGCCGCAAGAACAAACAGTGGAAGCGCAGCCAGAGTGTGTCCTTGCGCAGACCTCGTCTTGCTTCACAGTATGTTTTGTCTCTCCTCTAGCGCAATAAACCTAATCATGTGTTAGAGCTGTTGTTGATGCTTGGTGGCCATTTATGGACTGGGTAATCATGTGAAGATCTCAGCCACAATAGTCATTCAAAGGGAGGGCACGTCCAATTAGTAAATTAATATTTCTTTGCTGGTGGGTTGATCTACCCATTACATCATCTTGGGGTTCTGGTAAACCACTGGAGAAGGGAGTTCCCGTTACAAAACTCCCCTTCTGCAAAAAGCAGCCTGTAGCAGTTGTCAGACGTTGTAAATCCAAACCTGGAGGAAAGGTTCCCATCAGCTGGCCATTTCCAGGCTTCAGACTACTCCAAGATTTCAGTTATCATTTCTTTAAGATTTTCTACATGAGATCTCAGACCCTTTCCCAGATCTAAACCCATGCACTTTTTCTTTCTTTCTACCCCTCCTCCTTACAGCCTCGATGTTTCCCCACCTTGCACCCAGTCCTGAACCTGTTGACTGCTTATCTTCACTGCAGTGCCTGTGCTCCAAGCGTCACAGGGTGCTCTAGTCTCCAGGCATCATTTCTGCCCCAGCAGCACAGCTGCGGAGCCCTGCCCTTTGGCCAGGAGGCAAGCTTGGGCTCCCTGGGGACGCTGAACCACAGCATGTCAGGAGTGTTGTGCAATCCCTGCAGCACATCCCCCTGTTGCATCATGGCATGGGAAGGGTGGATGGGAGGAAAAAGGAGGCCATGGCTGTCACGCAAAGGGTGTGCTCTGGCCTGAGCTGCAGCCCTTGGGCCACGCTTGTCTCTTATCCGTGTTGGCTCAGAGTGCATGGATGTGACCAGTAACAACAGTCTGCATGTGGCTGCTAGAGACTGAAAAACTTTATGCAGAGGAAATGTGGGCCAAAGCCTGGTCGAATTCCCTACGACCATGTCCGTTTACACCTCAGACATGCAGTGGGCTGAGACTTGTCAAGCATATTCCAAAAAAAGCTGCTGTACCTTTGTGCAGCCCAGTGACAGATTGAACAGGAACACTCCTTTGGATTTGCAGCTCCTGCTGCAATGGTTTGATGGAGTTTTGTGTGGAGGGTTGGATGGATGCAGCACACCCAGCAGTGCCACAGCAGTCCCCGGCCGTTTGTTGGCGCAGCCTGGCAGAGGGCATTGTCCGTGTGTGCAAGGTGGCCGGCGTGGCGTGGGCAGAGCCATGGGAGGAGGATGCAGAGGGACAGTCTGGGGATGTTTGTAAGGCTCTGCTATTCCCAGTGAGAGTGTAAAACAGTTCCAGTACCCTTCTAAATTCCCCTTCTGTATAAGACTTATTTCTTTTTTCCCCCCACAAGTGCACTTGTGGTTTTACTGCCTCCATGTAGTAATGGGAATTTCTTCTCCCCAGTGAGTATTTTCTGTTTGTTTGTTTTTTTTTTTTTTCCAGGTCCAAGGCTTGTGACACTAAGGTATTGATAGAGGACCTAGCGAATGAAGTGAACACATGAGATGGCCACGGTCTCTTATTCCGCATCCTTTGTTTTCTCATTCTGTTCCCCTCTTCCCCAAGTAACCCGATCTCTGGTACAGTTCCAGCTGAAAACAGGAGAAAACACTGAACACGTTTTCTGAGCTCTTCCAGACCAGATCCTATGGACTCCAACAAGCTCACTGTGTTTCGTTTCTTTTTCTTCTGGGTTAATTTTAATGTTCTATTTTAAAAAAAATAAAATATTTTACTTTGTTTTGCCAATAAAGAGGACAGTTCAGGAAAGAAGGATTGTTTACAGTCTCAACAAGGACATACAAACCTATCCGGATAACGAAGCATCATAGGGACTCCCTCATGGGACAGTGCCAAGAGCACACTCAGTTTCTGCTTGGCCCGGTTTTGACTGGTTGAAACCGGACTTAAGTTTTTAAATCTGATTTTTTTGGTTTTGTTTTTTTTTTTCTTCATATCCAGCGCTGAGGCACTGGCTGCACTTGCAGGGAAAGTGCACTTAGAGCAGTATCTTCATTCATGAAGCTACTTTTTAATTTGATGTAACTTTTCTTATAGTTTTTTGGAAATATGATGTATCTGTTGCATATAGTTTTCACATTATTTATGAAACTTAACAACCATATGAGAGTGATTTTGAGTCCTGTGCAATGAAGGTTGTAACGGTAAAACAAAGCCAGGTATGTAGATCTAGAACTCCAGGGTCGTGGGGTTATGCCCTGCAAATACCCCTCTCGTGAGACAACTTGCACCTGTGTTTACCTCCTCTCTCTCTCTTTCTTTCTTCTCAATTTTATTTTAAACCAAAGTTTCTCTTTCTGATTTTTTTTTTTTAGTTGCTGCTATTGCTTCTGGGCATGTCTCTTGTGCCGGTTCAACGCCAGCTTTCCATGCAGCTGCCTGAAAGTAGTGCAGATGATCCTAAGGCCCTTTTCAAAGGAGAGTTGGGTCCCACCAACAGTGCAAAAAGCTAGGCAAACAAAAGCTTCAGAACTTCATTCTCCAGATCAAAAAGTATTTTTCAAAGCCTTAATAATCCTTAGATGGCGTGAGGGCATCCCATACCGACCAGGGAGCTTTCCCGGTGTTCTCCTGCAGCCCAGTGCAACAAAAGTGGGACAAGGCAAGGAGGTGATGGTTCCTGTGGGCAGGGCGGGTTTAGCAGGCTGGGGTTCGGGAGTGGTGTTGTGTTGGGGAGCGTGGAAAGGACTGTGTTGTGCCTACCTGATGGGGAAGGTGAATTTGAAAACAGGTGGTCTTGTGGCTTCTGGTTTGGCAAAAAGCCTCTGTCTGGTGCTCTCACGGTATGCTGCCCTGTGGCTTGGCTGTTACTTGTGCCCCTTGCCTTGTCTCACTAACCCAGTTTGGGAAGTGCCATACTATTAAGCAGACTGGGTAGAGGGCAGCTGTATTGCTGGGGAAATTATGTCGGAAGGCCGAGGGCCCCGGGACTGCCACCTTCCCCTCCGCCCGGCTCACAGGCAGCCGTGGTGCACAGCTAGGACTGCAAGGGAAGGGTGAAACTCCTGAAGTAGGATCCTCACACTGATGCTGTCCAGTGACTTGCCTCTAGTTTGGGCGATGGAATTGCAGGAATCCCTGCTCAGCTGCTGTTTGGTGGTTATTGGTTTTTAATTAGCTAATAGCATGGTTTCTCACATGACCAGTATGTTGCGTTTTCTCAGTTTGCCTGCTGTGCCTCTTGCCCAGAGGAAATGAAGAAGGAAACTTTCTTCATTTAATTAGAAATAGATTAAAATTCATTGGTGGTGAACCCATGCCAGGCCAAGGGCAACACTGCAAACCTGTAACTACTTACACTTCTGTGATGTGCTCTCACCTTATAAAGAAACTGGGACAGACCTGCCAGGAGATGCCTCCACTGTGGCGGCGGTGTGCATGGTGGAGTAGCTGGTGCGGTGCTCCTCCTCGCAGCTCCTGCAGCGTCGGTCTCCTCCGGCAGGAGGGCAGCTGGGCTAGCAGGGGTTGTGCCATTCCTCCTGTCGGTGCCCAGGAGCCTGTTTTCCCACATTTAACTCCCTTAGGTCTGTTGTTCTTTCTTAAACAGAGGGTTCCTGTTCGTATGGAAGTGGAGTCTGAGATACAAAGCCCTTAAAATATTTCTGTTTCCTAATTTGCATTGCAGCAGTTGTTGCCATGTCCAAACCTTGTGTAGCGTTTCCAGCGAGAGCAGTGGGAGACGAGTGAAGCCATACCTACCTAGGAGAGTTTAGAGGAGGGCGGCCCCACCAGGAGGGGCAATACAAAATAAACCAGTGCTGTTACTTAAGCAAGTGCTTCTTTACAAAAAGAAACAGAGCTGACTGGCAGCTCATCCTTTCAGAGGGAAGGAAAAACAGAGAGATGTTCTGAAGTGATGCCGGTCCCCTGAGAGCACTCTGCCTTCCTCAGCTGGGCTGGGAGAGCCAGGCATGGGCTGGGTGGGTGGCCTGTGTCCTGCCTGCTGCTGCACCCTCCAGCCAGCCGCATCCCGACCTGGTGGGGAGGGTCAAGTAACTAAATTCTTATCCTGTAGTTTACCCAAATCCTTAGGGGAAGCAAGAATTCAGTCTGTTCATCTGCTCTGCTCCCTGCTCTGCTCTTTCCCTTCCCTCTGTCTTTGCTGTCAGGAGAAATAATAAAAAGGGGAGGTGGCGTGCTACAGCTAGCAAATGTTACCTCCTGAAATAAAACATCATCCCTTTTGGTAGTGAAGATGCTGTCTTGGGGGGAAAGGAGCCTGAATTCCTGGAGGCATGGCCTTTGAAGGCTCCCAGCTCCCTAGCTCTGCCTCTGCCTGTTTCCTCCCTCCCAGAGATGTCTGAGAAATCAGGCAAGCAGCTTCCTCCTGAGAGCAAGCGCTAAAGCTGGGATGGCTCTGTGTCTACAAGAACATCTGGCCAATAAAGGGAGACCTAACAAAGCAGAGCAGATGGTGAGAGAAAATAGCCCCGTTGCTGCTTGTGAGCAGCCTGCACAATGGGAGCGAGAGGAGTGGGTGCAGTCCCGGGGCGGCTTCGTTTCACGAGTGGGCTTTGCTAATGGGTGCTTGGAAACACTCCTGGAGGGAGGACAGCAGGGTGACAATCCAGAAGTGTGGAGAGCAGAGTTAAAGAGCTGGGGTTTTTGTTATCCCGTGTTCTAGTTGTTGGGATGTAGCTGGATGGAAGGTGGAAGCACAGGTCTGTGCTCTGGCCGCTGTGAAGCTGCGCTGCCTTCCAGGTGTTGAGCTCTACCTCTCCTTGTGATTTGGTGCACCGGAGGCTTGTCAGAGGTTCTGGCTGTGTGCGGCTCTTGAGGAGGGTGCGGGAGCTGCTGTTGTCTGGCTGAAACCCTTGGTCCTGTCTAAGGGGAGGAGATGACACAGTGTAGCCGATGAATTTTAGAAATTCTCTTTGGACTAGCTTCTCCATGCTGATTGTTGCTGCTTTCCATCCTTCCTGCACTTCCAGGGGTTTTCAGGTTACAGGGGACGGGGGTAGGATTTGCAGCATCCAGAGTTTATTTGCTAGCTGGAGTCCCCTGTGTGGCTTTGGGACTGTGTCACCAGAAACACCAGGTCCCCCTGCCTGGGGAAGGCAATGCTGTGTGCTGTGGGTGGGCGCTCCTGACAGGGCAGCAGGGCAGGTTTGGGCTTTATGGGCTTGGCACGCAGGAGTAGGAGCTGCTCCATCAATGGGAGCAAATGCTGTGCCACCACGTTTTAAAAGAAATACATTTGCAGCGCTCATGGCTGTGGCCCGTATGTATCAAATAAGCTCCTACCTCTCAAATCCAGGCGTGTTCCCAAAGTCAGCTGTTGCTCATCCTACGTCTTTCCCTGCCCCACTCCCGCCCTCCTTGTTCTGTCGGTGTCATTGCTGTTTGTCTGAAGCCAATGGCACACAGGGTGCACGGGGATGACCGGCAGCAGCATTCAGTGTGAAAATCTTGGGGGGAAAGTCTCTTGTGGAGCAGAGTTGGATCCTGCTGCTTTTACTTCCCAAAAGCCTTCTTGTGCTCCTTGTTCTGCTTCCTCTCCAGTGCTTGGCCACTGCAGCCATGTGGGAGGCAGGGAGAGAAAGCACAGTCCAGGTTCAGGAGATAACAATTCCTGGGGGATTTTACTACTGATCTTCCAAGGAACAAGGGAGACGGCACAAAGCCTTTGAGCTTTGCCTGAATTTTGAAGAGCCAAATTAATTCAGCCTTACGCCACAAGCGTGCTGCTGCACACTGCTTGCTGTGACTCCACCATGCGCGCCAGGCTTTGGGGGCGTTTGTGGCCCCGATGTCGGGCCCCGCGGGGCACGGCTTGGCTCCCATTGGGAACACAAAAGCCACTTTGCTCACGTGCTTTGTCCCAGCCCCATGTCCTCCCTCCTCTCCTCCACTGTTCTGCCTCGCACTCGCAGGGGGAAGATGATCTTCTGCCTTAAGCATAGGGTTTTTTAATTTTAATTTTTGTTCTAGAAGGTGATTGGATTGTTTTGTTTCCTTGGAAAAGGGGGGCTGAGGCTTCTGAGAGTGGAAAATCCCTACGGTAACTCTGCAGCAGTCATGGTTGTGCTCGGTGGCTGTCACCTCATCAGACCTTGCCTCCCTTACGTGATACCATCCCAAATACTGCACCGTGGGGTTAAACTGGTATGTCAGCATCCCTCGGGAGCTTCAGCCCCTGCTGGGGCACCCTGCTGCAGCAAGGCAAAAGCAGGTTTTTTAGGGAGAGGTGAGGAAAGAGGTGGTAATACTGGAAGTATGCGGATGCTGATGCCCCAGCCCTGTTCCCGGTGGGAGTCGGAGGCTGCTCTGGCCCCAGCACAGCTGTGTGACGGTGGGCGAGAGGCGCCGACCCTGCCTGGGACGATGCCCCGTGGCGTGACAGTCCCTCAAGCTCTAGAAAGCAAATTGCAAACTCTTGCTCCAGAGGAGAAATTGGGCAGCCTGGTGGAACTCGTGACACCCTCCCCGTCCCGTAGGTCCTCCTGGGAAAGGATCGGTGTTTGGAGGGGGCTCGGGGTGGAAATGCCAAAGTTCCCCCCGCCCCGGGTCCTGCTGCGGCCTTCCTCTCCCCTCCCCACTGTGTTGGTCTAAATGAACTTTCTATGAAGCCCTGTAGATGTCAAAAGTAATTATGGAGTGTGATTAGTCCTCTGTGGGTGCTTTCTTTCTTTCCTCCTCCTTTCTCTTTTGCTATCCCCTTCTCCACTCTTCTTTTTTGGCTAAGTGGAAAAGGTGAGGACAAAGAATTGCCGCTTGCTTGGACTCATGATGTATCTGTGACTGCGCTATTAGCTGTCTCCTCTTTCCTCCCCAAATGGATATAATTTTTGAAGTGTGGAATACCCTTCTTGATAAGTAGGTTTAAAAAAAAAAAATGCACAATGTGATACTGTTTCATAGTTTCTAGGTGGTTGTATAAAGCAAAGTTACTGTGATTGTGTTTTTCAAAGGAAAAAGTGATTGGTTACGAAATCTGTCCTTTTTTCATTATTACAAGCTCTTTGTTTTCCAATGATCTGATGGCTCTTTTGTCCCCGGTCTGTGTGTCTTTCTTCCCACGTCCCACCCCTGGTGCTGCATCTACCCACGAAACATTTGCTTCGACCGCTCTGTAGAAAGACGCTGCTCTTGTACCCTTGGGAGCTGTGGGCTGTCGCTGGTGGCTGGAGGTGGGGGACGTCTGCGTCCCGGGAGGAGGTGGAGGTGCTTGGAGGGAGGGAAATGTTTGAGGAGGGGTTGGAGGTGGAGGACAGGTGGGCTTCAAGGGAAGGGCTTAAACCCAACACTCAGGGGATGGTGCTGGAGGAAACCTTCTGCATAGACTGTGCCGTATCAGCTAAAGGCTCTTGGTCCTTCTGGGAGCCTTTGGTTGCCTCTCTCCAGCTTGTCTCTGGTCCAAGGTGTTGTCTTGCCTGCACAGTGGGTGACTGGAGGCTGAGCAGCCCAACCCTGGGTTGTCTGGGGTCTGTGCTTTCATTTTGCTCTCTTAAATCCCTTCATCGTCTTTTGCAATCAATCTTCCTCCAGAAGAGAGCCCAGCGCCTTGAAATCACTCTAAGCCTGTTGCGGCTCATGCCAGCTGCTTCCCAAAGATTTAATCCCCGCACCCTGGGTGCTGCAGGCTGCGGCTCCCTGCCTGCCTGGTGGCAGGAGCCTGGCCGCCCTTGCTTTGGCACCTCACCGGGCGGTTTGTCCCCAGCTTGATGGGGTTGACATCTCCCAGGCACGTTTTCCCAGGCAGAGGAGCCAGGACCCCTCTCCGGGATGGTGTTGGAGGTAAGGATGGGTCCCGGCACCACAGGGGAGGTCAGACCCCAGAGCTGGGGTGTGGGGCGAGGAGGCTCGCTCTGCCCCAGGTTCTTCCACCCAAACCTGCCAGCGGTCCCGTGCTGCCTGGGAGCAGCTGGGGGAAGATGCTCCATCTGTCCCCCACGGAGCAAGGAGACATCTGCGCTGCCCGTCGTCCCAGATGCCTACAAGGGCCAGCCCCTGTGGGGAAGGAAGCCCTTGGGCTCAGTTTTGGCTGTCATGGAGGCCCTGGGACCACTGGGGTGGTGTGGGATGTTTTAAGAAGATAAAAGTGATTTCTTGCTGCTCATGCTGGCAGGGGCCAGTGTGGCAGGAGCCGTGAGGATTAAAACAATTTCATAATCCTGGTGATTTCCTTTTGATCGGGATTATGAAACCAATCACAAATATCAAAAGCTGTGGCTTAAAGCGGCAGCCGGAGCGGAGCGGAGCCAGGACAGCCATGGCCCCCGCAGCAGCCATCCTGCCCCCCGGGGGTGGCAGCCCCGGCACCTCCAGGTGAGCGGTTGTCCGGCTGGGACCGTCCTGTGTGATGAGTTTTGTGGGGTCTCGGGAGGAGGGCAGGGGAAGGGGTTTCGTTGTGGGTGGCTCTGCAGGGTGCATGTTGCACACTGGTTTTAGAGATGATGGTATGATGATACAGGGATACACCAAGCTCCCATCATCCTCCCACCTGAAGATGCTCAGTCCGGAGCTGTTGGTCTTGGCTTGCTGTGGGGTCCAGGTAGGATTTGGCCTCCAGGAAAGCAGGAAAATTTAGCACATCTGCAAACATGGTGCTCACAGGAGGGTGCCTCAAGCCAGCAGGCTTTGCTGCTGGTCTGAAGGCTATTAGAGAAAACACCCCCACGCTGGCGTGACCACCCTTTCCATCCTTTTTGCCCTCCTAAAGCCCCAGCGACTGGTGTGGGCAAGACCCATCAGGCACCCGGGGTGAGGTGCTTCCCCCGGCAGGCCCGGGGAGGTGGGCTGGCCTTGCTCCCCGCTCGCCTCCCAAACCCGCAGCCCAGACAAAGGACATTCCTGAGAGCCATCCAAGGCAGCTGGGTTTCCCTCCATCCCGGCGCAGGGCGTTGGGTTCCCACTTCCTGCGGGGTGCCCTCCGGCCCCCCATGCCGTGCGTGGCCACAGTGGCATCGCCCTTGGGGGCCACCCACCAGCCATCATGGGGGCGGGTGGTTCAGCTTCGGGGTCGGTGCAGGACTTGGCTGGGTACCCTGGCGTGGGGTGCGCGCTTCGGGGGCGCGCTTTGGAGGAGGAGGAGGCCCAGGCAGGAGGCAGGGCCAGCTGAGCTCCCACAGCCCAGCCAAGAGGCTGAGCCCTGGCTTGGCTGAAGGGGCTGGGATTTGCTGGCTTGTCCCTTTTTTTTTTTTTAAACTTTTTTTTCTCCTCCCCTGCTTCCTTCCCTTCTTCCGCTTTCTTCTCCCTCTTCCCAGCCCTCTCCTGATGCTGCTCCGGGGGTAAGGACAGCCCTCCCCTCGTGCCTGCAGCCTCGTCCTGCCACCGCTCTGCCCTGTGGCAGCAAGGGGCTGCAGTGACCCAGGGGGGTGGTGGGGCCCGGGGTGGGTGCTGCGGGGATGCTCCCACAGCCATGGCCACGGGGGAGGCTCCTCCAGGGGTACCAGTGGGGATGGGAAGCTCCCGGTGGGGTGCAGGGGGCAGTGGCACCCCGGTGCCACCGGGACCACAAGGACAGTGCAGGACGGGTGACACGTGTGACCCTGGGGCTGGGGTGGAGCAGGGGGCTGGTGTCAGTCTGGTGGCACCTTTGACAAGTTGCATCTGTGCGGGATTTCTGGGGAGTTTAGGGCCATGATTTGCCTCGGAGAATGCCGGTTCCCTCCAGTGCATCTTGCTGGGTACCCCAGGGCACCCAAAACTGTGTGGGCAGGCACCCATGCTCCTGCTCAGCCCCTGGCTGGCCAGTTGCTTTGGGGAACTACGGCTGCCCTGTTCCCCCTGCTCCAGAGTGATGCTGGTACATTGTCAGTGCTGTGGGTGGGTGGCCTCGTGCTGTGCCATGTCCCTGTCCCCTTCCCCACCACGCTCTGCACCACAGTGGCATCGCATGCCTTTGCTCTCACCCTGGGCACGGGCATCCCCACTGCTGCTGTCTGCAGAGCCTTGGGCAGGCATGGGTGATGCTGGATGCAGGAGGTGCCAAGGCAGGTGCTGGAGAGGAGGCGGGCGAGAGCAGCGTGGGGGCTCTCCCACCCTCCCCTGGGTTTTCTCCCTGCAGGGCACATGGAGGGGGGCTGTCCTGCTAAGACACGGTGGGCGCCACAGGTCCCCAAGCAGCACGGTCAAGCTCCTGCCCCACCAGAGTGCCCCAAGGCCACCCGCAGCCCCCACACCATCCTGGAGAGCAAGGTGAAGGCGCTGAAGGAGAAGCAGGGGGCCAGCCGGCCGGACACGCCCGTGGCTGCCCCCGAGCGGTCCTCACCCAAGAAGCCCCGGCAGCGGCGGGGGAAGCCAGCGATGGATGTGGCAGCGGTGGAGCCACGGGCCCAGCTCCGCACCTACCTGACGGATGGGCTGCTGGACAGCGGGGACCCTGCGGCCGGCAGCCCCCCGGCACCCCGCACCGGCACCCCGGGACTCTGGCGGGTGCCAGCACCCAGGAAAGATGTGCCAGGAGGCACCGAGCACCCCTGGGACAAGGTTGGCAGGACCCAGGGCTCTGCTTCCTCCCATGAGACACCCCCTGTGGAAGAAGAGGCACGAACCCCGCCGCGGGACCAGGGGGGTCCCTCTGCGTCTCCTACCACAGTGGAGGGCTGGGAGAGGCTCTCGCTGGCCGAGCGGGTGGAGAGGAACCGGCGGCTGCTGCAGGAGGTGCTGGGCCTTGCTGCGGCCGGTGCGTATTTTGGGCAGGTGGCAGCTGCTCCAGTAGAGCCAGGGAGAGTGGGAAGGAAAAGCTTTGAGGCAAGGGGGGGTCCTCGGCGCCATCCTCCAGCATCCCACACTGCTGGTTCACACCCCAGGGCTGCCCTGTCCCCCGTGGGTGCTGCACCCCCTTCACCAGCAGCTGTAGGAGATGCCCATGAACAAAATGGGGTGCTTCTTCACTGGGATGATGCAGGTGCTGCTGGTCCCTGTCCTGGTGAGGAATTTCACTGCTAAAAGCAAGAGTGAGAATCCCACTTTCTGGGGCACTTGAGGTCTGTGGGCATCATTTTATATTTGCAAGCCGGCACCAGAAAAGGGAATTAATTTCCCCTTTGAAAGCATCTGCTCTGATGACCCCGCAGTCCCCGTCCCCACGAGTGCACCCCATGCTGGGTGGCGTTACCCCCTGGGGTCTCTGGAGCCAAGCAGCTGGGATAGCCCCAAAAAAGGTATTTGTTAGGATGGCTGAGCTGTTGGGCTGGGGATATGGGGGGTGCTAGTGAGGGGGACCAGGGTGGGGACCACAGTTCAGCTGGGCTGATGCTTTCCCCTGTCCTGCGTTTCAGAGGTGCCGGTGAGCGACGGGGACTGGGACTCGGGGGTCTCACTGCAGGATGCCGAGGGCTGCAGGTAGGTCAGTCCCATCATGGCAGAGACAGACATTTCCCTCTTTCCTTCTCCCCAGACTTGTATTATAAATGCACCCCACAAAGCAGTGCTGAGGCTCAGCAGGTCTCTAGGGGAGAGCAGTGGGGCAGCCCTCCAGTGGGGCAGCTGGTGGGGGGAGCATGGAGGGGTTCCTGTGATGCCTCAGTGTGAGCGGGGCAGGAGGGACAGGTTGAGCCGAGTGTCCATGTGGTGTTTGGGCATGGGGGGTCCCTGCCAGGACCCCAGGGCGGGAAGGGAGCTGGGGAAGAGGCCAGGGCAGAAATTTGCTCCAGGTGCTTAAGAGGATCGAGGCAGCAGGCGTGTGTAATCTTGTTGGACTAACGATAAATCTTAGAGGTACGGACTAAAAATAGGGAGGCGGGACAGGCAGGTAAGCTGGGGCAGGTAAGCGGACTGGGGAGCAGGGCCAGGGGCTCGGGGGCTGCATGGGAGAGAAGCAAGTGAGTGGGGAAGACCCTCCTATATTGTGGTTACTGGTTCTGCTCTGCTCTGGCAGCTGGCGTTGACTGGAGACAGCTGGGTGCAAGGCAGAGCTGGGGATGTTGTGTTCCCCCTGAGCAGGGGCAGCCAAAAACTGGGGGGAAGCCTGGACCGCCCCCCCATGGTGCTGCACAGGGGCCTTTCCTGGGGGCTGGTGCGCACCCACCCTCCTGCTGTGAAGAGGTTAAGGCCAGGCTCCCCGAAGTGACTGCCTGAGCTGATTATTTTAATCAGGGGGATTAGGGCCATGGCCAACAGGGAAGGCAGTGCTGGAGCAGGGCTGCGTCCTCCCGCTGCTGACTGATCCCCCACCCTGCAGCCGGTGGGGCAGGGGGGTGCGGGGGAAAGACCCCCTGCAAGGAAAGGAAGGCAGCAAGGCAGCCAGGTCGGGGGGTCACCCCAAACCTACCTGCGTTCACCCCGCTGCAGGATTCATACCGGCGAGGAACGGAGGCAGTGTCTGCCTCAGTTTCCCCATCCACCTCTGTGATGCCTATGGTGCAAAGCGCTGCCTCGGCTGAGCTGGTGCCCAAACTGTGTGGGTGCTGAGCCCCCGCCCAAAGCATCACCGGTGCGGGGTGTGACCCCCCTCCTCCCACGGGCTGTCACCCAGCGCAGCAGCCAGCCTGCCTGCGAATGGAGGCCAGGCCCCGTTTTCCCTGGGCAGAGCAGCCTCGTCGTCACTGTTAAACCACGTCTAATCCCTGTTATTTTTTTCCTAATCTCCCTCTCTGCCGCGGGGCCGCAGGGCCTTTGTCCCCGGGCAGGAGCTTGAGCTGAGCCCGCGGCACGAGCAAGCCAAGCAGCTGCTACAGCGCGCCCGCATGAAGGCTCGGACGAACCCGCTGCGTGCCAGCCACGACATCCTCCTCCTCCCCACTGCTGCTGCCCCGTGCCCCAGGTCAGTGCCAGCCCCGCGGGCCACATCCCGCCTTCCCCTCCGCCGCTGCCTCGCTGCTCTCGGTGGGTGCTTCGGGACGCGGTGCGTGCGCAGAGCGGGCGTGTGCGAAGCGTACCTGTGTGTGCGGAGTGTGCGCGTGCAGGCAGGCACCTGTGCGGAGCGTGCACCCGTGTGTGCAGAGTCAGGGTCTGACCTGCTGCGTGCAGCCGTGTACCCCTGAGTGAGCAGTCCTCTGCTTGCGCAAGCATCCCCCTTGCCTGGGCACACGTGAAGTCTTTGCAGCGTAATATTTGGGGGTATTTAATTGTGTTTTATGAGGCATTAACAGTGTGCTCCTGGCTGCCTGGGAGGATGCATTTCCCAGCTGATGGGGAGTGCCTCCCCGGAGGAGGTTTGGTGCTGGAAGGCTGTACCAAAGCTGTGGCTTGCCGTGTGCGCCAGGTCGTGTGCAATTCGGTGTTCCCAGACTGATTCACCGCGCACCTCGGTGCGGGGGAAAGGTGACGGAGGCGGGGCCGTGGCAGCAGGACATTGCTGCAGCTGCTCACCATTCCCGTTTTGGGCAGCCCGGGCAGAGGGCTGGAGGGGAGCCGGGTTGCATGGAGCATTGGGTGGGCTTCCCTCCCTGCCTGTCCCGCCATCTCCTGCGCTGGGTTTTCCCGCTCCCATCTAAGGGAACCAGACAGCCCTTGCAGCTCCTCTGTCCATCTGTCCCCATGCCAGGGAGCCCAGTGGGAGGCTGATCATCACCCCACGGGACGGTGGGAGCCTGAGCGACTCATCGAGTGGGGAGTCGAGCTGTGGGCAGCCACGGCGGCCTCGGGGACCCTCCCCGTCCCGCGTCCGCTTCGAGGATGAGTCGGCCCGTGACGCCGAGGTGCGGTACCTGGAGCGGCTGCAGCTGCGGCACCGGCGGGCGCTGGGCTCGGTGCTCTCCTTGCCGGAGCCAGCTGGCAGTGGGCAGTTGGGGGACAGGGCCGGCCGGCCCAAATCCCGGAGCGGTGACCTCGTGGCTGGGGGCAAGTGCAGTGCCTGTGGCTCCTTCCTTGGTGCCACCGCTGGCCGGGGCACAGACACACCAGCAGCCACTGACGCGGCCGAAAGCAGCCCCGAGGCACAAGGAAGCATCCCGGGGGATAGTGGGGGGATGAGTGCTGCCTGGTCGGAGCCCAAAACTAGGGTTCTTGGCCCCCGGGGGTCCCCGCTGTGGATCCTCCCCTCACGACAGCGCATCCACACCGAGAAGATCAAGGAGACGTACATTGGGGATGTCACCTACATTGATGAGGTGGACTCAGCCCTGGAGAGCACCGACACCTCCGATGGCTGCCGGACGGACAGCGAGGAGGCAGGACCCCGCAGCCCCCACCCACGGGAGCACCGGGACCCCTGGGCTCGTGGGCACAGGGCCCCCCGTGCCACCCCGCAGCTGGAGGCGAGGGCTGGGAAGAAGATATGTGCGGTCAGCGGTGACCCCCACACAGGGGACCGGGGCTCGGGTGGCACCACAAGCCAGCCAGGGGCTGGTTGCCCCCCGCTGCCGAGGAAAGCCAGCAGCCAGGAGGAGGAGGACCCCCACCGGCACCTGGGGGCCAGCAAGGGGGTGGGAAATGCCGCTCATCCTCCACAGCAGCCCAGTGAGCCCCCCGACCCCTCCTTGCAGCCAGGGACTGGCACTCCAAGGCTGGGCACCCACCGCCCTGCTCCCCCACCCCCCAAAAAGGCCTGCTCCCAGGCGCCTTGCAGGAAAGCCCTCCTTTCTGGTGGCAGCTGCCGGGCATCGAGACAAGGAACCTGGGGCCTGGAGCCCAATGGTGGGAGTGCTGTGCCCCCCCAGCCTGGGGGCACGGCCGGACAGGCGGAGCAGCAGGGTCCCTGCAGCCCCAGGTGGCTCCCAGGCAGTCCCCTCCGTGCCTTGTCCACCAACAACTGCAACAACACCCACGGGCAGGACCCCCTGGGTACGGGCAGAGGTAAGAGACCCACGCACGGGGGTGCACGGGGCTCCCCAATGAGGCAGGGATGTGACTGTCTTACTGTGGTTACAGGGGCACTGTTGCAGCCCGACACCGGCCCAGTTGCGCCCATGCCCCAGAAGGCTGCTGATCCACCTGGGAAAGCTGCCGGGACACCCGGAGCGCAGCAGCAGCGGCACCCAGCCGGGAGCGCAGCACACGGGTGAGTGAGAGCGAGGGGCCACTGGCAACCCGCGCCACGTGGTGGGTGCTGCGTCCCCGAGCATCCCTCCTCGGCACAGCGGGACTCCGCCAAGCTGAGCCCCCCAACGCTTCCCAGTGGCACCACACCTTTTGGCACTGGAAACCTCCATCTGGGGGTGACAGTTTTCCACACGTGTCTGTTTAAGTATGTTCGGGGGGAGCTGTGTTTCACCCCACATCTGGTTCTGCACAGGGTGTTGCAGCAACAGGCAGCCTTGGAGGGGTTTTGCTTAGTGCCAGATCTTCCCTTTTGGGGATGATCAGCTGCTAAACAGGGGCTGCCTCAGGGCTCGCCAAACACAAACCTGCTGGACCTGCGCCGAGCCGCAGCATGGCTCAGCCTGGCAGGAAGGTTTGGAGGTGGCGCTGGGTTTTTCAAGTCCCTTGGCAGGATGTGACCCCTTTGGGCAGAGAGCAGGGGAGGTCTGCAGGGTGTTAAACCCCTAATGTTATGGGGAAAATTGCTAGGGAGCCTGTCAGATCTCTCTGGCTAATGAAGCCATCCCTTGCGCATGCTGGGTTACTGCTGCGGGGAGGTGGCTGCACCCGGATCTCACCCTGCAGCCTAATTTCTCTGTACTGCGGCCATCAAGGCTGCAAAGGTGGGTGCAGGATTCACCCCAGCCCTGAGGCAGCTGCCAGTCATGCTCCCTGCCAGGCCCATGGTGGAAGCCCATTGTCCCTCTCCATCCAGGGAGCCGGGGCGGCTGGTGAGCCGCAAGGGCAGCAGCACTTCAGCATCAGGGCTGAAGAAGCTCCTGTGCAGCCTGAGCCAAAGCACCAAGCAGCGCCTGGGCCGCTTCCGCTGCTATAGCATGGAGCAGCTCCCGGCCCCCAGCGGCACCCCAACAGATGGCCCAGGCATGAAGAAGTCACCCTCCCTGCAGTCCCTGCAGCTGGTGAGCCTAAACGTCCCCCCCGCAGGAGTTGTCGGCGGGGGGCAGGGGGGTTCCACAAGAGGAAGTGTGCTGGGCTAGGGTGAAGCATTCCTGAGCATCACTTCATGGCCCCGGCAGTCCTGGGACGGGCTTGTGGGTATGTCTCATCCCAAACCTGCTGGGTTAGAAAAGCCTGGAGCCAAATGGGGAGTGGGAGGGGGAAGGAGGGAGTGGGGTGGGGGGTGGAAGACCTGATCTGGGGAGGGGAGATGGGGTAATTTGGTTTGGGGTCACAGCTTGTGTGTCCCAGCCAGCTGAACGGTGAGGTGCCTCCCCAAGAAACCCTGCTCCTTGGGCGGGTACCCTGGCCCGGAGTGGGGGACGCTGGCTTATCCCTCCTCAACGGTGGTTTGGGGAGGGCTCCAGTGGGGGGACAGGGAGTGTGGGGTGCCCCCACGCTCCCAGCTCCTTGGGCATGTTGGCAGGTGAAAGGCTGTGGTGCCACATGGTGTTCACAGTCATCCCCACCTCAACTGGCTGCTTTTCCCCAGGTGTCACAGTCACCCTTCTGCCAGCCCCAAAAAGCTGCCTCCGTCCAGAGCCTGCACCCCCTCCTAGGCAAGGCACCCCGTGCCAGCGCCTACCTCCTCCCCCAGACCACGGCTGGCAGGTAGGACAGGGCTCGGCACGTCCCTGCCATGCCCAGGAAGGCTGTTTCGGGGTGCTCAGACACATGGGGTGGCTCGGTGCAGCTGGGGACCTCGTCACCCGGCCCCCGGTGGCTTCGTGGGGTCCCTGCTCACCCTATCTCCCCTCTCCCCATAGGAAGGGGGGTTTGGGGCCACGGCGCTCACTGAGCGTGGAAGACATTGGGGCACCTGGCCGGCTGCGCGCGGTGGGGCGCGTGGTGGAGGTCTTCCCCGACGGCACCAGCCAGCTGGAGCTGCAGCGACCGCCCCATGGCGCCTTCGGGTTTTGTGTCACCTCTGGGCATGGCCGGCCCGACACAGGTACAGTGGGGTCATCCCAAAGCATCACAGTGTGCCCAGGTGGCCACCAGCATCCTGGCTTGTATCAGGAATAGTGTGGCCAGCAGGAGCAGGGCAATAATTGTGCCCCTGTCCTTGGCACTGGTGAGGCCACACCTCGAATGCTGTGTTCAGTTTTGGGCCCCTCATTACAAGAAGGACATTGAGGTGTGGGAGCGTGTCCAGAGAAGGGCAACGAAGCTGGTGAAGGGTCTGGAGAACAAGTCTGATGAGGAGCGGCTGAGGGAGCTGGGGTTGTTTAGCCTGGAGAAGAGGAGGCTGGGGGAGACCTTATGGCTCAACAGCTACCTGAAAGGGGGTTGTAGCAAGGTGAGTGTTGGCCTCTTCTCCCGAGTTACTAGCGATAGGACAAGAGGAAATGGCCTCAAGATATGCCGGGGAGGTTTAGATTGGGTATTAGGGTATTGGGTATTATATCTTTACTGAAATAGTGGTCAAGCATTGGCGTCACCATCCAGGGAGTCACCATCCCTGGAGGTATTCAAATAACGTTTGACATGGCACTTGGGGACATGGTTTAGGAAGCCTGGGAGTTGTTGGGTTGATGGTTGGACTTTTTATGATCTTGAAGGTCTTTTCTAACCTTAATGATTCTGTGATTCCATGAACCTCAGGGGAGGCATAGCCTCCATGGTGGCTCTTGTCCCCAAGCAAGCTTGGGGACAGTGTAAGGGGCTGCTCCATCGCTGCTGAGCCCCAAAGGGGTGCCAGTGGATGGGTGGATGCTGCCATATGAGGCTTTGGCCATGTCCAGTCCCGTGTGTCCATCAGCACATGGCTTGGGACACACAGCCCATCCCAAAGTCCATTTATAATAAATTCGTTGCTGTGCATGGGCCCAGTGTGCAGCCCCTGGGTACCCCCCCGCAGGGGGCACAGCCTCGGCCATGGGGTGTCTGGGGGCCTCACCCACCCCTGTCCCTCTCTGCAGGTGTCTATGTGCAGGAGATGGCAGACGCCGGCACGGCCAAGCTGTACGCGGGGCTCCTAGGCGTGGGGGACGAGATCCTGCAGGTCAACGGGGCAGCTGTCTCGGGGCTGGGGCTGGCCCGCATCCGTGAGCTGCTGCTCCAAGCGGACACCCTGTCCCTCCGTGTGCTCAGGCACCGCCCGGCGCCCCGGTAGCCCTGGCACAGCTCCTGGGAAGCCCGGTGGGAGGAGGCCAGTGTCCCGCTGACACCCCGGGATGCTGCTGGACGGCATGGCGTGGACCAAGCTGCCCCACGGCGCCAGGACCTGCCCTGTTCCGGTGCAATAGTTGGGTCCCCACTGCGGTGGGGGCAGGTGGATTTCCTGGCCCCCTGGGAGGCAGAGCGGGACCAAGGATCCCCCCAGACACTACCCGGTGTGTCCAGGAGGTGCCCCAAGTGGGGGGACAGCCCAGCCCGGGACTGTCCTGGTGGGCACTGTGGAGGCCAGAGCGGGGACACCCCACCCCTGCATCCCCAGGAGATATGGGGTTCCCTGCCACTGCCAGAAACCTGTGCCTGTGAGCTGGTGTGTTTCTTTTAAATTATTTCAAACTGGAAAAAAAAAAAAGTAATCATGGTGTCCTTGGCTTGCAGGTGGCACGGCGGGACTAGGAGGTGACACTTGGCCAGGTGGACAGGGCGTGCTCCAGCCCCACGGCTGTGGGGCTGCTGGTGGATGTGGGAGCCAGGGGTGGGTCTGGGTGCTGCCATGTGGGGCTGAGCCCCCCACCAGGGCCAGTGTAACCACGGCATGCAGCTCATCCAGGGCGCTGAGCGTGTCCTGGCTGTGGGGTGGCAGGGGGTGGCACAGCACATCATCCCAGGACAGGCAGAGCTGGGGTGCTGTCAGCTGAGGGCAGGAGCTCTCTGGGGCCCGAGTACCTGTTTGGGCTGTGGAGGAGGGAAATGGAGACAGGGCAGGAGGGGATCCCCAGGGGACAGTGCTCCCTGGAAGGCTGTGCTGGGGTCTCCCTGTTGCCACCCCGCAGGCAGCCTGATCTTTTTTTTGGGGAGGGAGGGGTGTGCGTCTGGATGGGCTCGGGGCCTTTGCTGCCTGGTTTCCCAGGCCCAGTCACTCTAACAGCCACCTCCTGAGCGTGTTGTGGTGCTGGGGGGCCCTGGGAAGGCAGCTGGGGGGCTCAGCCACCCACAGCACTCCTCAAAGAGCAGAACAGCCCCCTCTCCCTGCTCAGATGAGCAGCATAGTGGGCTGGGGGGAGCGCAGGGTGACGGGGCTGCTCTCTTCCTGCAAGCACTGCTGGGACAGCAGCGGGGATGTGCCTGCAAGTATCCACAACTAATCACAGAGGGGTCTGCGCTCCTGCTGCTCGTTTTGGGGTTTTATTTTTTCCAGCCACAGAAGGAGAAACTCATGCCGTGGCTGCAGCGGCTGCACAGGGACAAGCCTCTCCCGCAGGCGCCAAGACTGGCACGCGGAGGAGGCACAGCAGCGATAGCTGCCTTCTGCATGGTTGTGTCCCTGCATCTGGGCAGCAGCTGCTGGGCATAAGCTGCTGCTATGCCCTAAAAGCCATGAGGGTGATGCCCAGCAGATGCTGGTGGGAGCTTTTCCTGGTGCCAGAGACCTCCCCATTTGTCCCCAAACAAGGGTCACTGTGAGGCCGAGCACTGATCCCTGCTGCTGCCCAGCGTGGTGCAGCAGCAATGCATTTATTTAGTTAAAGGGAGGGGCACCAACAACAACAGAAAAAGCAAATGTACACAGGAAAAGGACCGAAGACAGTTTGGTGGCTTGCAGTGATGCCAGCAGCTGGGCCACCCTCCGGCAGCACACGGGACTAACGAAGGAGCGGTCCCGCACGGAGCACTGGGAGACATTCCTGGAGGATGCACAACTACACTGAAAATAACGTGGGGGGTCAGAAGTGTGTAAACACCAGCCAACGGCGAGCCCCGCTCCCTGGTTGAACTTGTGCTGCGAGGAACCTGCTCTTGGAGAGGTATTAAGCCCAAGGAGCTGGGCAGACGCTGTGACAACCAGCTTGGAAAGGAGACACCCCGTATTTCTTGCAGCATAACCAAAAGAAACGAGGTGCTCTGCAAGGATAAAGAGCAACTGCTGAAATAATTAGTGCAGGTTGGCGCTAAGGGCACACGTGTGTTAATGCCATGAGCACCCGCCCAGGCGTGGCAGGGCAGCTCGGGATCACACCCACCCCCCCACCCCCCAAGTCCGGCGCCTGGCTGCGGAAGGCACGGTGCTGTCAGTGCCTGCGGGAGGGGTCACACAAACCTGGTGGGGAGGGATGTTCAGTCCGGGCTAAGCGTCCCGGAGGTAAAGCTCTCTGGTGGCGAGCTTCCCGCTTGGGGAGGATGATTTTCAGGGGCGATTTGCAATTTCAGCAGAAGTTTTGGCGTCAACACCAATTAACTTCCTCCCCCAGCCCCATCTGAGACCCACATGGGAGGCGCAGGCCAGCCTGTCCCAAGTCTTTTAGTGTTTGCAACTTAAATATGGGCGCAGACCTTAGTAAGAAATTGTTTTTGCTTTCCTGAAGAGTCACCCCATGCCCTGCAATTGGTGTTTGCAGCACGAAGCCCCCTGCCTGCGTTTCTCTCCAGTGATACTGCCAGGGTGCGCTTTCTTCACCATGTTCTGGTATCGACCAACTGGCTAACTCCTAACTCGCCATACGAGGGAGACAACTAGGCTGACACTGCTGAAAGGACACGAGTGACAAACAAAGGTAACAAAGGACTGGGAAGTAATACAGAAGTGATCGAGCTTGGAATCTCCTGCCTTTTGGTTGCTTACAACGGAGGTGTCCAAAAAATAGTGTTTGGGAAAAATTAAGACATCCTATTTACAAGTTCGTATGCACTTAAAATACATAATTGAGCCCCATTCCTCTGAAAATGTGTGTCATGCACCCGCAGAGAGAATGTGGCTTTAACGGTCATCAAAAGAAAGCTTTAAAGAAGTATTTTTTTTTTCCTTAAAAAAAATAAGTTATTTTAGGCCTGACAAATCACTTGCCAAAGGGAAGCAGCTGTTAAACAGAAGCAGTTACTCAGTTATACAAGGGCAAAGAAAGCATCAGTCAATGAGCTTTAGAGGCTTGTATAACAAAGGAGGCAATTTTAAAAGCTTTAACAAACTCACTCTCCAGCTAACGGTTGTTTGCCAGCTTTCGGCATGCATCAACCCAGGTTTAAAGCTCTGGGGTTTCTAATCGCGCCCGGCTGGCTGACGACAGGACACTACACCCTACAGCTCGCCTGCGGCGGTGGAGGTGAATGCTCTGCTGCAGGCTCACTGTGGTATCTTGGCGGCAAGTTGGCGGCACAGAGCCAGCCCGTGGGAGGAAGGCAGCATGGGGCAGGGGCAGTTCGGCTGGGGCTCCCCTCCCTCGCCGGGGCTGCGTGGGGTTTCATGCCTCTGCTCCTCCTGGTAATGCTTTTGGCTGGCAAGCGCCCATGGGCCCGTGGTTTGTAAAGCTCAGTGAATTCATTAATTCCTCCCCTGTCCTGTCCTCCCCAGGGCTCGCTGCTCTGTGTCCGCATCCGACTGCGGGCAGCTCGGGACCGCTGCAACTGGCTCCTACCTGCACGGGGCAGAGGCACGGGGGTCAGGTTCCCCTCCAGCTGCCTCGGTCCAGACCTGGAGCCCAGGTCCACGTCGCACCACACCGGGGAAAGAGGCAGCTCCAGTCCTCCACCCCCTCTCCCCAGGGCCAGGTTAGACACCGTCGGAGCCGAGGCACAGTCCTCAAAGGAGAAAGTTGAGAGCTGGGTGTGGGTTTTCTTGCCAGGGATCTCTGTGGGCGGACGGAAAGGGCAAGAGTTTCATTTCCCCATGCTATGGGGGCAAGGGGGCGGGGAGGGGGCGTCTGAGGAAGTTCAGTCCATCACAGGATGAAAAACAGGATGAGCACCACCAGCAAGATGACGAAGAGGACGATAATTGCACACCACTGCCGTCGATCTGGAAGGAAAAGGAAGCATCGGTCTTCCTGTTTTAATGGGGAAGGAAAATCGGGGAGAACTTTTCTTTCTGTA
This sequence comes from Phalacrocorax aristotelis, assembly GCF_949628215.1. NCBI lineage: Eukaryota > Metazoa > Chordata > Aves > Suliformes > Phalacrocoracidae > Phalacrocorax > Phalacrocorax aristotelis. Next base: position 32,557,849 of record NC_134281.1, read on the forward strand.
CTGCTAGGAGGTCAGTTTAAGCTTAAAGAAGCCATAAAAAGCCAAAGCAGCAGCTCCCTTGGCAGCATGCCCCCCTGCAGCCCATGGGGCAACAGCATTTGTCCTCCAGGATACACCGGCTTTTAGGGACAGCTGTAGGAATTTTGAGGCTTCTCACCAACCAAGTTCAGATTTGATAAGCTGGTTCAAAAGCAGTTGGGAGAGAGCTGTTGTGTTGCTGCTAATTCGTGGAGTAACCTGTTTGCTAGAGGAACAAGAAGGGGTTCAGTGAAGGCTGCACCAAAGAGCTCCACCAGGAAGAACTTGCAGCAGCTCCCCTTAGGAGAGCGCCAGGAACGAAGTCTCTCCTGGATATCTTTACACCTCGCTGGCCCTGTGCACGCTCTGCAGAAGCTCAACACTGCATCGCCTTTGACGGCTGCTATCTTTCCATGGCTACGTCTGCAACGGCAGAGAGAAAGCCCCTGCAAGATAATGGTGCAACAGTGGGGACAGGGCTGCTGCACCTCACAACTTCTGGGCACAGCAGCTGGCCTGGGAAGAGCCCTCCTGCTCAGCCCCTGCACATGCGATGCCAGGGATAGCAGAAATGCTCTTTCGCAACCCTCAGCAGCACTCTGCAATGATCGAAGCATTCTTCCCAGAGGAAAGGAGATATGCAAAGTTTGCCAGCGGTCACACTGCCACTGGGCTGGTGACCCAAAGTGCACTGTCAGCCATTTGGAAATGGTCTCTCAAGGGCTGTATTTCCACCACCTCATAAATCCCATGGCCAGCCTAATCCTGCAGACCAGGAACGTTTCTCCCAACTCGCTGCTGCCTCCACAAGCTATCCCAGCACCCACAGGAGAGGGGCAACGGAGGAGGTGACTGCTGGGCGTATCGCCAGCACTCGGAGAGGCAAGCTGGCGGCGGGGGACTTCCCGGCAGGCACGCCGGGCTTCCTGTTTGCTCTGCCTGCGGCGCCTCGCCAGCCCACCAGCTTCAGGCACAGCCTTATAAGGACTTTTCTCATGGGTTCAGCCTCCCCCCGTGGAGAAATGGCCTCTTTCCTCTGCCAGCTGAGATATATATCTGATCGACAACCCAAGGGCAGGTGGGATTTTAGAAGGGGCTTGCTGCAGGCAAGCATTTGGTGCAGGGGAAGCCACACACGGTGGCAAGTGTTTTATGGCACCTTGAAAGCTTTTGTCCTGCAGGCAGCCCAGGAAACTGCAGAGAGCAGGAGGCTGCATAGCTTCCCTTGCTACCATCTAGAGTGGGATTTTCCCACCGCAGAGCAGCAGCATAAATAGAAAGGCATCTGTAAATAAAACAAAGGCAAAGGATAGGCTGCAGAGCAGTGTCTGGGCAGGAGCAGCTGCAGGGCTTGGAAATCTTCCCCCTCTTTCAAGCACCAAGAGCTGCACCCTCCCCTCTGCTCGGGTCTGGGATGGCTGTCAGTGGGTGGGAGCATGTAGTGTCCCAGCCTGAAGATCTGAGGGCTTGTCTCTCCCTTTCCAGGACTGTATCCCACTTCCCAGGACCTACCACTTGTCATGTGAGACACTTTGGCGAGCTTCTTCATGACATTATCAAGCCGTGACTGAGTGCTGTCTAACTCGTGGGAGAAGTCATCCAGCATCCTGGGGACAGAGAAGCATGGCACTTGTCAGCAAGCAGTGCATCCCTTCAGGATTTCTCAGCATGCTCACACACACTGATCAAAACACTGATGTGATAGTGTATCGCACCTTGGCGGAGGAACGCGATGTGGCCCTATCTCCTGAAAGTACCCAAGGGGGCATGAACAAAACCTGCTGAAGCAGCAGCTCTGCTTTGGTGGAAAGTGGGAATTAATCTGGGACTCCTGTCAGACCAGTCCCCCCTGTATGTTCACAGCTGAGCTCTATGCACCCTGCAAGGTGAGGAGTGGGGGTTTTCCTCCTTTGAACAGCGAAGTCTCACTTATAGTCTGTGATTAGCAGAGACTGGTTAGATAGATCTAGGTGCTGTCTTCGACTTTAAATCTCTTTTCATGTTCAGGGCTTGCAGCTGAAGCTAAAATCTTGTTCCAGTCATGTATTAAGCAGGAATGAGATTTGCAATTGCTTTTAAGGTGCTTTAAGTTCTGTGTGGAAGTTACCCCTCTACTCCATCCACACAGTGACTGTAATGAATCTGAAAGCCTTCCTGACGCTGTGCTTTGTCAATGCCAAGAAATCATTTGAAGAGAAACAAGTACATCCAGAACCAAGGTACCAATCCAATTGTCTCCAGCCAGTGCGACTTTAAAGCTTAACATGTTTCAAAGCACAGCTTCCTTCATCTGGAGTTTTAGGGCATTTGTTAAACCTTCATTCACTGGGGAAAAAAACGAGTTGTAAAAAACTCATAGCAGTAGTTACCTGCTACTGTCTAGCAAGCACTGATGGCTTACATGATTATCTGAAATGGACACACCACACTGATCTGCTTCCATGAGAGCAGAAGACTCTCACGCTGCAAGACTTCATACAGGAGAGGGGTTTGAAGTTCCTCCTCTCCATCAAAGAAAACATCACTTCACAGGGGACATAGCCCTCCAGTCTCTATCAGCCAAGGAGGGCTTTTAGGCATGAACCCTTCAAGCCTCTCTTCCCGCGGCAGCTGTTAGCCTGCATAACTGGAAACTTTCTTCACTTGTTTGCAAAGGACATGCACTGGGAAAGAAATCTAATTTATATGTAAATGGATGGATGCAAATTACTTTGTCAGCTACCCTTCAACCCTTTGCGTGGGTGAGGGATATTTTTAGCTTTAACTATCAATCGTAGCTCTGTGCTGTGTTTCAGAGCAGCAAGGCAGAGATGAGAACTCCTGGGTCAAGCAGCTATCCAGAGCAGCACAAAACCTTGTGGAATGGGAAACTGCACAGTCTCCCCATTACACAGCACCTCCCACCCTCATCTGTTCGGTACTGCTGGCTGCCTGAAGCCAAGGAGTATAACTGTGTGCCTTAGGGGGGGGTGTTTAAACAGAAGAAGAAAGAAGGAAAGGTAAACTGGCAGCTAAGCCTGCCCTAGGTGCAGGCTTTCAAACAAACGATGTGGTTGGATCGTTGCAAGCTGCAGTAAGAAATGCTTTCCACTGTCTAAAATCAAAGGCTGGCTAGGAGAGGCTGCCTGAGGGACTAGTAAATTCAAAACCCTAACAGGGGCAGATATATGTGTGCGAGGACCTCCAGCTGTGTTGCAGCCAGCCCCACATCTCACACTTACACTGCTTGCTCCTCCAGCTCCCCTCCAATGCGCTGGGACATGTTCTTCAGCACCCCGATGCTGCCAGAGACCAGCTCCAACTGCTCATCTTGCTGCTCCACAATCAACTGGAGCCAAAGAGAAGGGAAATGGGCAATTACAGGTCTGCTGTCTCCTGCAGCTGGGTCAGAGCCAGCTGATCTGGTGGACAGACACTTGCTGCTTGGCCAATATCAGCTGCAGGGCCTGGGCACAGAGCTGAGCCATCAGGAATGAGGACCACGTTCCTAAGAAATACTGGAGAAGTAGCAGCTGCAGGAAAACCTCCCCAGCATGGCATCCCCATAGAACAGCAGGCTGCAGTCTCCTGTCATCCCTGCAAATCTTCCCTCAGCTCAGCCATGCCGCCTCACTTCCCTGGGAACTGAATGGTATGCACCTGCTGCACCTAAGGTGGCTCTTGAAAGCCACACAGGCTGGTCGACAAAACCTCCACAAGCCCTGCTGCCCGCAGCAGGTACGGCAGCAGGCACCAGGGAGCCACACTGATGCTGTGCCTGGGAAATGCAATGGAACATGCTGCAGCTAACAAGGGGTTAATGTGAGTAAAAGGCTGCTGCAGCTTCTACATTTAAAAATAGCAAGCCTGGCTCCCAGTGTGCCAAAGGAATAGGTCGTCTGATGTTTTAAGTCATTTTCAGGGCACAGTCACGCTAAGGATTAGATTTACCCTAGTTACCTACTTCTGAATCTATTTATCTTCCAAGAGTCACTAGGTAAAACTCATCTGAAAGCCAGGACGGTGTTATGGGTCAGGAGCTTTAGCAGTTTGCCACCTCTGAGAAGCTGCCTGTTTAAAGGCCCATGTTTGGGTGGGCTGCTGCACGAGGGTCTGTGTGCTGCCCAGTCACTTCTCCAGACAAACTCCCCTGGCTGCCAGGAAGCACCTCGCCAGGGGTTCTTGCAAAGCAAAGTCCTCGTGCAGGCTTTCTCATGAATCTCATGTTGACAAAGGCAGGAAAAGGAAGCAGGCACGCGCTCCTGCTCCTAGCCTGTTCTGATGAAGATGCACACAAACAACTGCAAACAGCTCATTTTTTAACTAGGGGAAGCTGCATAAGAGAAACGGGCTGTTTTCTGCTTGCAACATATCTGCTCCTCCAAGGATTTCAGCAATCTTTGTGGTATTAAAGCTTAATGTGCTACAGCTTCCTGATCATGTTGTTTGCCTCCTGTACAGAGCAGAAGACCCAAGCCTCGTGCATTAAAATCTCTACTCCCAGATGCATAAAAAGCTGTGTTGTACAGGGAATGCATGCACAGGTATATGCTGCAAACAGAGGATTGTCAGGCTCCTAGATCTTGACCAACGAAGGACTGGATTTTTTTGTTTTGGCTCTTGCAGCCCATACCTCATCCCCCTGGCACCCATTTGGCAAGCAAAGCTACTTAGTCTGCATGGTGCCAGCTGCCTTACCTGTTGTTGAGCTTGCTGCTCCTCAATGAAGTGTGAATTTGCTAATTGCAGCTCCCGGTCCAGACGGCTGTATTTGTCAGGTCCAGAGCTCCAACTCTGACTCCCACTTTCTCCCAGGAGTGCCTAAACAGATGCAGAGAGCCCTTAGCAACACCTTCGTGTGTGCTCACAGCTTGTCTATAAGCTGTAGTAAGAAGGCAGACAAGGCAATACTCCCATACGCATGCACACAGCATCCTTTTCCTCCTGCTCTATTGCTACTCAGCCAGACTGCCATCACAAACTAAAACAATGCTGTGCCAAAATACCACCCTGGGAAGTCTCTGCAGCCTGATATTGCAGATATACCTCTCCAGCAGCAGGAGAGCTGGAGTACGACTGACAGACGGTGTATGCAGGAGGTCTGTGCAGCACAAAGGACTAGCAAAGATCTGCTAGAAAGGCAGCACTGTGTGCTAGGACATGTAAGCTGGGAAGTATCCAGATATATTGTGTTAACAGATGTATAGCTCGAACTGAACACTGTGCTACTAATGACAGAGGCTTAAGTGGGTCTGGAAAAAGTACTTAACCAGTTGAGCTGACAGTAAAACAGTGCAATATATAACCACAGCAGTGCGTTCTTTGATTTGGGCTACCTGCTCCTCCAGCATACCATTCAGTTGCCAGCATACAAGATTATACTTGCTACCTGCTCTACAACCTGAATGGAGAAGCTTGTGCAAAGCCAGCAGAGACATGGCTTTCCAGCTGAGTAAGCCATGCCCCTGGAAGGGGAATAGTATCAGCAACAGATGCCGGAGAATGAAGGTGGCCCACAGGTAAGAAGCTGCACCCTGCAGCACTATGGACAGATTCGGGAGCTCTACCCACCAGTGTGGAGGCAAGGACGACTCATAATGAGACTGTCTCGCAGCCTCTGGGCGTGGGCAGGAGGGGATGACTGTGTCGCTGTGAAGAGTGGCCAGACAAGAACCAGGCTTCTCTGGCAGGCTAAAAACAAGGCAGACGCTACAGTTCATCTGCCTTACAAGGTTCAAGGAGGGGCGAGGAAAACTGACGGGACTGCCTGCGCAGGAAGCTAGCAGGACGTCTGGCTTTGTCTGCCCCAAGGCACTGAGCAAGGTCCTGGTTCTCTCCACTTCAGGGCAAGCACAGCTACTGCTTATTTAACGCAGCACACTAGTTTTGCTGCAGCTTCGATAGAAAGGCCTCTGTTTGCCAGCCTTAGCCTGTGAGGGTCAGGTTGCCACCAGCCAGAATTTCAGACACAGAGGCACACTGGAAGAGCTGCTGCAGCCCAGCCCAGCACAAGGTTTGTGTTCTGGAGGGAAGGCGAGGGGTTGGGAAGGGAGAGGAAGACAGCAAGGGGAAGTCAGTTTTCCTGACCAGATGTTGCCGTGTGAGCTAGGCCATATGGTCTCCTGTAGCTAGCAGGAACTTCATGCAAAGGAAAGCAGCAGAACGCAAAGACAGCTACAGACCTGTTTGAGCAAGGCTGTAAGGGACTTTGCTTCTTCAAGTGTTTGCCAAGCACGTCAATTAACCTGCTAACAAGCTAAGGAATCAGCTCTGTGCTTCTCAGTAGCTTGTTGCAGTTTGTCATTTTTGCCACAAGTGGTAAGACTGATGCAGCCAGTTAATTGTACGAAGCGCACACCAGCGTTTACTGAGGCAGCTCTGGAAGTCAGATCTCCTTACAGCCTCCCCGTCAGCCGGGGAGCAGCACAAGCCGCATCTATTTCTATTCCTTAGATTACAAGTGCAGACAACCTGAGACTCCTTGAGCTTCTTCCATCTTCTTACATGGCTAACTATTACGAGTGGCAGCTGTGTGAAAGGATATTGCAGTATCTTGGCTCCTAAACACAGCAGAGCGCAGGATTACATTCACTGACATGGATTCCGAGCCTGCTCCCCCCGAGGAGGAGGGAGATTCCCCTTTCCATGGGAAAATGCAACAGACAGTTGTATACAACCAGATCAGAAGACAGAGACAGATGGCGAGTGCTGACTTATACTTATTGCTTTGAGAGGCAGGCTTCAAAGAGGGTGGCAGCAACGTGCCTGCAAGAACCAGCTCTCTCAGGTCAGCAAAACAGACACGGTTCAAATGCACAGCTTTGCTGCAGCATGCAAGCCCCTTCCCGGAACAAAGGTTTTTAAGGGGGCTAAACTACAGACAGGATATATATTGTCATTCCAGTTTTTACAGTTTTGATCAACGCTATACATACTACCTTACAATGTAGGGCCTCAGAGTAAGCGAAAATGGAAGTTTCACCTAACACATATGTTAAGACAACAACTGCTAGAGCTGATAAATCCTCCTCACTCCTTAAAGTTCCACACAGCCATGCATTCACTTAACTTTCCTGTTTCTGGTTCTCACCTGTCTGTTTTTTCTTTCAGCCAGGGCTTGCATGGAGGAGTTTGACATCTGATCCTTCATTTCCTGTTTGTTCAATGAAAGAAGAAATATGTGAGCACTGGATTTGAGGTGACAGGCAATTTCAGGGTGCTACAGGGCTGTCTATTCCCAGCAAGGCTTCTTTAGGGGGAATGAGGGAAGGGAGGTTTCCTTTGAAAATGTACAGTTTTGAAGAGTCTGGAAAGGTACTGTAGAAAGCTTCATTGCAGGTCATCATTTTACTAATACTAAAATCAACAGCAATGGGATTTTTTAAAAATATTCCTTCCTTACTACTCATTTTGCTCCACTACAGCCAGAAACACTTTGATTCATATAATATTAAACTAATGTTCCTAGTGATGGACTGTAAGGAAGAGTCATGTTACTGAAGGTCTTGGAAGCCTGTTACTGCCTGCACTTTATTCCCAGTTGCATCTGGTCTTATACTGCACAGGACAAGATAGATTTCCTGTCCTTGGCCATCCTCTCTGCCTCTACCTCTTTTATCCATTAAATTTTGCTGTTGAGCTCCTGTAGAAGATTGCTAGCCCCAGAAGGCTCCCCATCACAACGTAGTCTAGTTTTTATAGGATAGATTAGCAAGTAATCAATATGACCTCGGAGAGGTTGATCCACCAGCACAGTTCTGATGTTACCAGAACATTTAGGTATGTTTTACTGTTTAGAGGTGTGTAATACACACCTAAGTAAGCTCGCTTACTTCTCACTGGCTAATGGACATGCTGCTGTGCATCAAAAATTCCCCATGGAAGCTAGAAATTAGCTGCATAATGCCACTAATGAATTTCGTCTCACAGTAAGAGACGCTGCTCCAAACCCATTAGCCAGCAGCTTTCAACCAGGAAAAGAGGACCATAGAGCAGGCTTGCCTGATCCTGCCCATCTGGGAGTGGACTACACCAAGGGGAAGGCAGCAAGCACACACCTGCTACCTGGAGCCAGCCAGTTTTGGGATCAGTTCCCAGGCAGCAAGCCTTAGGAGCTGCATCCAGACCACAGGGCTGCAGGTAGGGTATCAAGCTTGCTGCCAGCCACAGCAATGCATTTCATGAAGCAGGAACATCAGAGTCATGAGGGGCAGCAGAAACTAAGCCACGCTCAGTGTAGCTATTAATAGGGAGAAAACTTCCTAACTAGCGGCTTGTTACCAGGCAGTGAAGCTTTTGCGGACATCTTTCTTCTCTATTTATTACCACCAAGTTGTTAAAATTCTCATTTTGCTTCTGAAGTGTGAGCTTAAACTAAACAAAAAAACCTTCCTTGAATTAAATCTAGTGGTTGTTTGGACTATTTTGTAGCAGTAGGAAGTCAAAGTCACCACTTCAATAACGCTAGGTTTCAACCATCTGTCAGTGTTTAAAGTGGACCGTTTTTCAAAACTAGTGCTACAAAAGCACAGGACAGTTGTGATTTCCTTCAACGCTGAAGGGAGGCTCCAGTCTCCCCTGCATCGCAGCAGGGTCTTTATTCTTCCTCCCCAGTTACTACAGGTTCCCAGGCTTGCCGGTGCAAGAGAGGTGTGAAGACTTAAAGTGGCAGCAGCAGAAAAGGAGGGTATGCCATGGGGTACCTGCACCCTTGCAGCCCCAAACCCATCTGGGTAGTCCCAGGAGGCAGTGTACAGGGAAGACAAGGAAGCCTGCAGCAGAGCAGGTAGCACATGAAGTTTATTCTCTGCTCTCCAGTTCAGCATGGAAATGACCACAAGCTTTCCTTTTTTAATCACCTATCACTCCCCCTTGCCTTCCCCACGCTCCCACCCCAAGCCCACGTTCCTTACCCTGACCACCTGCCGCGTGCTTGTGATGAAGGCTTTCCTGATACCCAGCTCTGTCGCATCGAGGTTGAATTTCCGTGGGTTTGCCTCAACAATGCGTAGGCAGCGAGTCAAGGAGTCCCTGTTAGCAGTGCTGGGTAAGCACACAGATGATACACAAACCCCAAGCATGCTGCAACGGGGATCTAGCAACTGGGTGCTGCGCTGTGCCTTTCCCCAAAATCTGATTAGCAAAGTATGAAATACTGGAGGAAAACACAGGCATGGCAGGAATGTACTGTGCAGTACGTGCACCAGTGTGAGATTTCTCTCTTTCATTGCTTTGGTTCTGATGCTGCGCAGCACCTTCAGGAGTGTTCACATGAACACAAGGGAAAAGGAGTATTTCTAATAGCCAGCCTAGAGTATGACTGTCTACAGAGGAATCCAAAGCATACAACACAACAGGCTTTCTAGAAGAAAGCATCTTCGCACCTTGTCAAAATGAAAATAAAAAGGCAAAAGGAAAATCCTTTTGCTGAACATATTTGCCTTAATTTCTCATTTGCAGTTTGAGAAAAGCCAATGTAAATGCAAAATTCAATCCCAAATAGTCCTGATTTCTGCAAAAACTATCGACTAGTATTTGCCTATTCAGGACAAATCGGGAACTGTACACCCCTGCCTCCAAAGGACCACAGAAAGGATATTAATTGTTTCATCCAAGTCTTCCAGGTCCCACTCAATGCTCCGCAGGTTATTCCTGAGCTCATTAGTGGTCCAGTCAATTTCTTCTCTTGTGGCGATGGAGGGATCTTGCAAGAGCTCTGTCCACCGCTGGAAGAGCCCCTGGGCAGTGTTCACAGCTTTCTGCACCTCCCTGCAGCCAGGGTGGTTAAAGAGAAGCAAAAGGATTATCATCAGTTGCTCTGCAGCAGTCACAGCAGGACAGCCCTGCATCCAGCTGCGCAGAGAAGCAAAGCTTTCTCCCGAACATCTTTCCTTCAAACAATTTTTAGTTTATTTTGTAAAACAAGGATTTGCCCTACCTGTTGGACAATCCCATCTCTTGTTCTAGCGCAAAGTGCTGAGCAACGACAACTTACAGGTCAGCTGCTAATGAAGGGACCTATTTCTTTAGGGAAGGTTTCTGTCAAGTGTCACACAGGCAAGCCAGGGCAGAGTGTCTGAACAAGGCTGCTCTTTGGCAATTAATGTTTTGTATTCCTCTCAACAGCTTTCCTCTGAAGACTCTTGACTACCTACGTAAGATACCCCAAGGGCACACAGAATTACAGGAACTGTCCCCACAATAGAGCCAGGCAGACTGTTGAGTGCAGCACTGTTTATTTTAATTCAGCATTTAAAAAATACACAGCTCTACTACGCTGGCTTAGGGAACAGAAGTCTCTTCTGCTGCTCTAAGCTTTTTGGAGACGAATGCATTCACAGCATGGGAAGGCAGCTTTGCTGACAGCACTGAACACTGCTTTGATGGTTTGGGGAAAGCGGGTCCGTAAGTTTAGGTCACTGTCCATCAGTGGTTATCTGTATTTACACACTCCGTGGTCCTGAGCTGTTAACTGCTCCCGTGTTCACAGAGACCAGACTTTGCTGGTGTGAAAGGGGCTACCACAAGCCCAAGACCTTGCACACAGCATCCATGTAAGATGCAGGTGTTTGTCCCCAGTGAAGGAAAGCAGGTTATCAGCAGGGGAAGCCCAGGACTGCAGCTCTCTCCGCATTATGTCATAGCCTGAAGTACTCAACTTTGTTGTTGAAGCTGCAGTCTCTCAGCATCCTGATACACATCCCTCCTCTTCTCGCACGCCTACAGCTCCTTGTCTGCCACATCTAGTGCCCTAAAGTCAACAGCCTGCACTGAGGATCTGGCAAGCTTCGTTCCTTCCACTACTTGCTAGCAAAACTTTTGGGTTTCTTTTCGTCTGGGCATACCTGGGGAAGTACCCACAAGCAGGAGTTTAAAGCAGAGCTAGATGTCCTCCGATGGGAGGTGTTATGAACTCCAGGAAAGCAAACTCAATGCAATGTAGATGGCCTCCACCAGTCCCTTCCACCCCAACCTGCCGGGTAATAATTAATGCTGGGAGTGGCAGCACATTCCCTCTCCCCTCCCAGCTGTTCCCTGCACAGTAAGGGGTCCTCTCTGGAAAGTTTGACAGTACTTTTGCTCCTCACCCACAGCGACTCCTGTTTTTTTCCCCTTAGCACCAGTTCAACCTGGCAGAGTGATTCACTTTCCCTGGCTGCACCAGCAACTCTTCCCACACCCCTTGCGCTCACATGACTTTCCCCACCGCTGTCCTATGAGTACCTCTACTGCTCCTGAGTGCTCTCTCACTGTGATATGGGGCAGGAGACCAGCCTGCAGCAGAAGCTGAAGCTGGCCCCGGGGTTGTATTTAGAGGCTACGGTACTTTCACCCTATTAATTACAATTCTTCTCTCCTCCTGCCTCGACCACCTTTAGTTTGCATTTGCCTTTGTTCAGGCTCTTCTCTGCTTGTTTCCTCTCACGGACACCGTCCATGCCGCAGTTTCTCCCCCAGCTTGGTCCCTGCTCCGTTCCATCCTTCCGCCTGGACACCAGGGCCCTGGTCCCTTGGGGAATGCCACCCCCGAGCCAGCCAGCCCCGCTCCGCCTGCTGCAGGGCGACACTTCCCAAGCCACCGCCGCCTCGCTCCGACGGCGGGGACATCCGGGCGGGCTGTCCCCAAGCTCCGGCCCAGGCAAGCGCTGCCCCTCCCGCTGCCCCGCTCGCCCCGGCACCCGGGGGTGCACCGCACCTACAACACTCGCCCCGGGGGTTTGCCTGGCCCGCGGAGCGGGGAGCGCTTTATGCGGGGAGGCCTCCCGCGCCCGGTCCTCGACGCCGGGCACCTCAGCAGGCCCCGGCCCAGACCCACCCCCCCACCGCCCTCAGCCGCAGAAGGGGCGGGCGGGGGCGCCATTTTCCCCCTCCCCGGTCGTCTCCAGAGAGGCACACCCCACCCCCAACCGCCCCGCACCCCCCAACCCCCGCGCCTCCCGTGCTGCGGGGCGGCCGTGCCCAGCCCGGGGACACCCCCGACCTCCCCCACGGCTCCGGGTTTCCCGGAGTCGGCGCTCACCCCTTCACCACAAAGAAGGGGTCCTCCATCGACATGGCGCCGCCGCCGCGCGCCCCTGCCGCCGCGCGCCACCCGCCACGCCCCCGCCACGCCCCCGCCACGCCTCCTGGCCGTCGCGTGCCGCGCGCCTGCGCACAGCACCCATGGTGGAGGCGGGCTGGGGTGACGTCGTGCGCCAAAATGGCGTCGTCCTGAGGCAACGGCGGCGGCACTGGGGACGTGGTGGCCCTCGGGGGGAGCGGGACCCTCCCAGCTCTTCCTGAGGGCTTTTCCAGGCCCGGGGCGGGGACAACCTCCGGTCGGCTGCGGAGGCCTCCGGCAGCCCGTCAGCGCTGGGAAGCACAACGTCCCTCTCACCCCATCGATGCCGCTTTTCTTCTCGGCACGGAGCAGGCATGGCCTGGCCGGGAGCACCGGGGTGTCTGGCAGGAGCAGGCGCAGCCAGGCTGTGTTCCCACCCAGTGTGGGGAAGGAAGGAGAGGAGACCGACAGCCAGTCTGCTCTGCTCCCGCTACCCTTCCTGCCCCAGGAATAAGCAGGCACTGCTTCCTTCCTCCTCCCTTCTGTGGGGCGAGAACAGACCTGTGGCTCTTGGCTTTTGTCCATCGCAGGGTGAGGGCCCCCTGCTCCCTCGCTCCCCCCTCTAAAGCCTCTGGGCTCCTTAGGAGCCCCTCTCCTTTGCTAGCACAGATAGCCCTGGGCCTAGAAAATCCAGCAGGAGAGGAAGGGTGCCCACACAGTGCCGGGGGGTGTTTCCGTACGCCATGGCTGAACTCCCTCTCTGCAGCACTTTGCGTGGGCAATGTTCCTGCATCGCTGCTATGGGACTGGCAAGCACGGTAGTCAATTTTGCAGAGGCTTGGCCATGAGTAATCCCCCAAATCTTTCCCCTCTTGACCGAAATGCATGTCTCTGCCTGTGCTTTGTGAGTGTGGCTGTGCTCCAGCATCCCTTGCAAAGGCATCGCTGAGGGAACAGGCACAAAAACCATTTGCAGAGATGCTTCCTCAGCATGCGAACTGGATACCTCGCTTTTGCAATCGCAGCAGCTTTACTCATGAGTGTGGGGTGGGAAGGCTGTGGCACATGTAAAACCAGTTTCTGCAGTTTGTGGGGTAAGAAAGACGCCTCCTGCTCTGGCCAGCACAATGCCTGGGAAGCCACAGCTTGCCAGGTGTGGTGCAACAAGCAGCAGCTTATGGGCTTGTGTTTGCCAGTCTTTCCTTGCTGCACCTTGGATGGCTTGTTTCCCACGCTGGGAGGTTTTGGGGGGGTGCCTGCCAAATGGGCTTGTGCTGAGCACGGCGGGTTCCCTCCAGGAAGAAACAGTGTTGAGGAGACACTGGGCTGGCTACGTCTGTCCCTGTCCCCCAAAGACCTTGTACTCCCCAAAACCTTACTATGTTCCCATGATTTCCACCTGTGCTTCATACTCCTCAGAGCTACCGCCTTTCCCATTGCCACTGTTCCCCATGCTGTGCCTCAGCCCTCAGCTCCTGCTCTGGCAGCTTTGGGCTTCTTGCTGGGACAGAGGAGGAAAACCAACGTGTTTCCAAGCAGGGGAAGGAGAGTTTGGTTTGGGCTGGAGATACTTGGCAGTTCTGATTTCCTCCTGCCAGCAGTGTCCCAGCGGAGGCCTGGTGACTACTGGGTACCCACGCTGGCTCTGCTTCAGGTGCTGCTGCTCTCTGCAGGGACAGTATTTCCCGATGCACTGTGCTTTAGCAACTCATGTATTGCAAACAGGTGTGGCAATGGCAGGTTGTTCCGTGAGGTGCAGGACACCATAACTCACCTGTCTGAACATGCACCCTCAGCGGGGACACCCCTCTGAAGCAGCCGACTGGCAGCTGGACCACGTTGTAGCCTCATTGCTCTGTTTTTGGAGCCTCCGAGGGATTTGATTGTAGTAGTTAGGGCGCTTAAAGACACGGTGTATTCTGAGCAGTGCACTCCAGGTTATCAGGGTTAAATTTGTTCAAACACTCATGAAAGTCTATCGGGGCAATTTACAGTGCTCTCCTTTTGGTGCACTGAGGCTGTGCAGTTTGGCTTGGTCTTGCAAAGCATCCCCTGAAACCTTCACTGCGCTGGGAATGAAGTAGGAAAAAGCTCCCACAGCGTCTGTGAGTTACTAGCTGGGAAAGTCAGAAATCCTTTAATAAATTACATGAATGCTTTACTCAGTTCGCTTTGTAGAAAATGGGTTTTACATGTCTGCAAAAAAGTGTAAAGCTTTGCAGAGCTGTTAAGGGCTGAAAATAAGGAGGCGCTACCGAAATGTAGGGAAGTTGCAAACTTTCCACGAATAAAAAAGCCAGCCTTTTCTTTGATGCTGGAAATGAATTTACGCAATGTAGTAAATTATTTCGATTTTCACATGAAAGCCACTCCAACTGCGCTGCTGTGTACTTTTTAGAATGGTGGCCTTTTTGCCTTTTCTTGTGGGAAGCTCTGATTTTTCGGTTTGGAAGCACCAGGGAGTGTTTTGGTACCTTTTCGGCATGGTCAGCTAACCTATTCCTCCCTGGGAGAGGCGTGCTCAGCGCATGGCGCACAGCTGCAGAACTGGTTAGGAAAGATCTGATTAAACACTTCTGTGCCGAAAAGCGCCAACTCGTCAAAATCCCAACTGTCTTCAGGAAAGAACTGGGCTTGCTGAAACTTTTATCAGGAAAATTTTTGTGGCATGTGTGTGCATGCACAGGGGTGTGTGTGTGTGATCCCATACCAGCCTGTCACAAAGAATAGGCATTTGGCATGGAAGAGATGGCTTTCCCTCTTGGGGAAAAGCTGGATTTGTTTTAATTTGGAATTGTAAAAGTAAAGAGGATTTTTTTTCCCCCCAGAAGAGGTTTTACAGCTGAAGGAAGAAGCGATAAAGCAACTGGGTTTCAGGTGCTTCGGTGTTTTTCCTCCTCGTTTGCATTTTTAGTGAAAGTTGTTGAAGATTTTCAGTGGTGGTTCTAAGAGGAGGATTAAGGCAGTGATAACTTGATACAAAATACTAGTCTGTAGCTAAATATTCAGTGTTGTGGTGGGCAGTGAGGGTTTACATCAAACCCTACCCACTCGTGGCTCTTCTGCATTTGTAACTAGGTTTCGTGAGCCTCCTTTTTACAAATCTGTGGTGACTCTGAAGCACAAAGAAGGCAGAGGACATGAGGCCTCAACCATGTGATGGCATTGCCACAGAGGCAATGGCTACAGGGCCGATGGAGCGGGTTTGCTTGGGCTTGCAGTTGTCTGGGAAGGAGTGAAGCCTGACTGAAGCTTTTCCTGCAGTCGTGAATTTCCTCCTGTTGCTGTCTCTTGTGGGCTCTCTGTTGTCTAACGAGAGCTGGTTTCATGCTGTAGCTGTACCTTTGGATGGGTTTGTCACAGTGCAAGGCCTGTGTGCAGCAGGGACTGCAATCCCTGACTGGGCAACTGGACTTTCTGTAGGGTGAACCTCTGGGATAGCCTGCCACAGGCTGCCAGGGATGCTGAGAGCTTGTCTGGGTCCAAAAAGAGATTAAATTACATGAGTAGCAAGGTGCTGGACTGCTAGAGTCCTCGTTACTTTTTTAAGTGGGTGCAATTAGAAGGAGCTGTTCCCCAGCAGCCTTACCCTGTAACTGTTCCTCATTATCCCCCTGTCCATTGATGACCTGGCCAGGGCTCTGGGCTCCATCATGCAGTCAGCCTCAAAAGCCAGGTGAAGGATGCGGTGGCCAAAGGAAGGTCCCTACGTGAGAGGGGGCACAAATCAGAAGGAGCCGGGGGAGTCAACGCTTGCTAGTGGGCACAGACGTTTTATTTTGCAGTTTCCCTTGACAGTGGGAAGAGGGATTCGACACAGAGAAGATCTACTTTGCCCTTGCTGCTCTCATAGGTTGTTGCTACTCTGAGGACTCAGAAGGTTCCCTCCTGGCATGCCTTTAGACTTTTAATAAGCACTGTGCATGGTGTGCTTTGCTGGCAAGTCCCAAGACCCCGGTCCCTCTTTTTGTTAACAAGGAGCGGAGCAGGCAGCCTCTCCTAGGATACTGGCTCCGTGACTCGGGAGCATCATTGTGTAACCTCCCCATCATGCCTAAGCAGGAAGCAGTTGCACAGAGGACGTCTGTGCTCTGGGATGTGCAGAGGGCTGCACTTGTCACTTGCCTGCTGGCGAAAAGGAAGGTGACATTGAGATACAGGGAGAGAAGGAAAAATAATTAGGCTGAGACTCCTTTGGGCAGGCGATCTACTCCATGGTTTGCTGAACTGTGACTTTGGTTGGCTCCGTGATTAATTTGAGATGTTTAACCCCATGCTGGGCCACAGGTGAACGCCACTGAGGCTGCCTTCTTCTTCAACAAAGAGTTTGCTGGGGAGCAAATTGCTCCAGTGGAAAGCATGGGCTTTGCTGGACAGCCAGGGGGTCGTCTGTGGGGCTGCATCCCAGGGCTGTCCTGATTCTTTTCCCCTGGACACAAGGCAGCCTCCATCTTTGGAAATGGCACAGGACCCATTGCGGGCTTATCAGAAAGGGTGAAAAAATACAGGAAGGTGGACTACAATAGAAGGGTTGTCTGATAGGAAACCCCAGACAAATAAATGCATTTTTTTCCCCAGGAAACATAAACCAGTTCCATAAAACACTGAAAGATGTGGGGCCACATTTTTCCAAGGGAAATGGCTGCCTGAAGAAGGTGATGGCTGGGGGTGGGATTTTTTCCCCCCTCTTTGTGTTTGGAGATGCTGCTGGAGAAGTAGCAGGATTTCTGATTGGCAGGGGGTCTGGGTCACAGGTCTCCAGGGGAGGGGAGGGAAATCCCAAGCCAGTTGCTCAGAGTAAGGGAAGGGAAATTTTAAATCATTTATGCAGGGGGAAGAAGGGGAATCCCAGGTCATCGGTGAAAAAAGAAAAAATGTGTAGGAGAGAGCCCTGCCTGCCTGGGGTATCTACACGATCATCTATGCCGACAGGAAGGGGATTTTTAACCCTGCAAAAACCCTTTGCTTTCTAGTACGTGGCTGCGCTGCAGGCTCACACCCCACTGTGGTTTCAGGGGTGGGTGTTTCGGCGCTCTCAGAAGCTGAGGGAGATACTTCCTCTCCTTTACGTTTAGGTTTGTATTGATTTGTTTGTATTTGTTTCACTGGAGCATCGTGTTTGGTTTTCATTCGGAGGTGATTAGTGGTTAGTGCGCTTGGCTGTGTTTTGGGTTGTTTCCCAGCTCTTCTGACCTTATCTCCAAGCACCGATAAACCAGAGCAGCTGGGAACCCTGGGGGATTAGTTACCAATATCCAACTGCGGCAGGTCCAGACTGCATCCGTGCAAATCATCAAGTTTTCTGAAGAAAACCAAAACAAAACAACCCCAAACAAGCCTCCTCCTCCTCCTGATCCCTGTGTGGGTCCCTCACAGTTTGGATGTTTGTTATTCCCCTCTGGAAATGAACTTGGGCTGCAGATGAATCCACTTTTGGAAATGGTCCTCCCTGTCCTGTTTTGCTTCTATCAGCAATCCCTGGGGATGGGCCTGGATCTCCCTGGGGCTTTGGCTCTCTTGAAGATCTATTTTTGCTACAGGCAGCTGTTGGTGCAAAGGCTTTTGCCCCAAAAAGTGGTGGTGAGGGAGGTGTGGCTGTTTTTGTAGAATCATAGAATTGTTTGGGGTGGAAGGGACCTTTAAAGGTCATCTAGTCCAACCCCCCTTCTTTTTTTTTGTTCCTGTCTTCTTCCCAGGAAGGGTCTAACTCATGAATCCTGGTCCAAATGAAAAAGAGAAGGGATGATGCACTGCAGTGGTGCTGGGACAGCCAAGAGAAGTGATGGATGACTTCAGCCTGTGCTTTGAGGAGACCCTAATTCCACTGCCCATCCTACCCAGAGAGTTTTCCACCTCTTTGCTGCAGCTGGCTTACCCCCGGGGCCTGGGCTGCACATTTGGTGACAGCGAGGGGCTGGGGTGGGGGTGGGGAAGAGGCGCCGCTGTCAGAACAGGATCTTGCTAACCACATCCTCAGTCCCACCGCTGCTGGTTGGGGCAGCCGCGCTGCGCGCCAGATGGCTGTGGCGGTACGGCCCCCAGCCACGCCGCTGCTGCGTGGGCTGCAGCCGTGGGGATAGGAGGACCCTGGCTGGGGTTTTCCTGCCGTAGCTGGGGATGCAGGCGGCCAGCACACAGCCCCAGCAGCCCACGCTGCTCCCAGCCAAAACACAGCCGCGCGAATCTCCGACAAGCTTCCCGACACCGACCTCCTCTGCCCGCTGTTGAAGGCGGATTTAAACGCCTCCAAAACACCCGGTGGTGTGCGCAGCCCTCTGCAATTATTATTTGTACCACAAGCTGCTTCCTGCCCTGAGCTGCTTTTATCTCGCATGGTTTTCCTTTCCAGGTGGGGCCACGGGCTCCCTGCTGCTCGGCCTCCGGGGCTGCCTCCTCTGCCGGCTTGCTGGCCGTGCTGCTGGCTGCAGCTTGCTGGCGGAGAGGCCACCTTTGTCTGCCAGCCTGTCCGCCCTCCTCCTCCTGCCAGAGCTATTTTGGGAAACAGCAGTTGAGCCGGAGGATTGTTAATTGTTCGTCAAACCCCTTCCAGCCCGGTTAGATCACACGCAGGGATTAGAGTGTCCCGTCACACCCTTTCCTTCAACTCCTTCTCCTATATCCCCACTGACCCTCCAGGGATGGGGGGCAATGCCCCTTCTGTGAGCAGACGGACGGACACGAGGTGTGTCTGGGATGCTGGCCCCGCCAAGGTGATGGCTCCCACGCCGTTCCGAGCTGTGGGTATCACAGAGATGATGAGCCGTGTGTATCATGGAGATGCCCAGCTCGGAGGGGAACACCAGCTGCGTCGCCCACCAGTGGGGGCTGGCTCCGGGTGCAGGCGGGAGCCCAGGGCTGGCAGGCAGACAGACAGACAACAAAGCCACCCCAGGCGCTGACCTCAGAAGCTGCCATGTGACTCTGCCTCAAACTTACTAAAGCATGACATCAGCCTGGGAGGGAAAGGCAGGGCCACCACCAAAATACTGCCTGGCTTAAACGGGCTGCCTGTGTGCTGCCGGGACGGCCTTTGCCTGCACTGCTGCCCATCCTCTCCTCCCACCAGCCTCTTGCATGGCCACCCCTGGGAAAGCAAACCCCTCCCCCATCCCTTTGCAAAGGGCACGAAAAGCAGGCAGGGGCATGGCAGACGTCAAGGCAGGGCTTTGTTGCCCTGGGAATAACCTGTGCCGACAGTTGTGCCTGACACTGGGCAAGGTGTTGGTGGGTGAAACCAGTGGTACCAGGTAGTAGCTCTGCTGTCTGACAGTGTGCATCTCTGCTCCTCCCTGCCGGTTCTCAAAGTCCCTTCTCTGAGCACTACGAGGGATGGGGGGCTGCTCGGTACCTGTCCCCATCATGCTTATCCCTGTCCAGGGTTGGGGAGAAGCTGCCAGCCCACCCCGTCCTAGGCAGGGTAGGTAGCCAAAACCTAGTGACCAGAGAGAAATGGTGCCTCATGCCATTGGGGTGAGGTGGTGAGTGGCAGAACAGGTCGGTCAGCTCGGATCCAGGCATCTTTACTCAGCAGAGCTCTCGTGCCCTGTCTCCTCCACCCACGTTCGTTTTTTTCCAGCTGGTGGGTTGGCTTTGCGCTGCTGTTCTTCATCCACATCTGAGTTGGGAATATACCCAGCTGAGATGTATCAAACCTGGCGTTATCTTTCTAACAGGGGTCACCTCTGTGGAGGATGCAGGTGCCCGGATCCCACCAACAGCAGTCCCAGAGCAACATGCCTGGTGATGCACCAGCCACTTTGGAGGGGCACAGCTGAACACCATGCTGTGGCGGGGGTACTGGTGGCAGGCAGACGTGCCAGCTGCGGGCAAGAAGGCGTGACTGCAGTCCCAAACATCTGAGCCCAGACCTGCCCAGGCTGGTTAGACTGACCCGAGGGCTTAGGCCAGGGTGTTGCCGGCCCTCTGAGGCGTGGGAAGCAGGTTTGGCGGGTCTGGAAACCCTTGGTTCCCACCGCTGGGGCTCGCGTCCCTCTGGCCTCCCACGCCAGGGGTGGAGAGGGACAGCCCCAGTCTCTGCAGCTGGGAAAGGCTCGCCCTGGCACGGGCAGGGGGAAAGCTGGGACTGGCTGTTTTGGGTAATGTTTTGGCTGTGCAGTTGAGCATGCCCCCGTCTAGTCATTTAATATGGAGCGTGGCAGTTTGTGCAAGAGGAGGTGGACATTTTGAGGTGTCAACTCCCTGGTTGACATGCTGTTGTGTTCAACATCCAGAAAGTGGCATTTGAGGTTTTCCAGTTGTGCTTGAGTGGGAGGAAAACATGCCTTTGGTCTGAGTGTGGAGTTTTTTTGGGGGGAGGGTTCCTGCTGTGTCCCACTGTCTTGATGTGGCTGAATTTTCACCTGGTTTTTGCTACTACTGTGGCTAGCCACCCCCTCGTTCTTCCGGCAAGCCAGGACGCAGTGGCAGATCCTACCAATAAAATATCACGAGAGGCTGTGGCATTCCTTTTGGGGTCTGAGTGGATGAATCTCTTGGGAAAAGGAGGGATGGAAGCGAGTTGTCATGTGTCAGCTGGGAACGGAAACTGATACTCCAGGGCGGCACGTTGAACTTCCTTAATTTGGGGCCCTTTCACTTTTTGCGTCCTTGCAGATGGTGGTTGCTCCTCGGTGGAAGAAGGAAGGTCCCCACTCAAAGCCCCGAAACACCCCCCCAAGGTTTCTCGGAGGCTTCCCTGGCGCCTGGAGCTGTGTCTGGGGGGGGTGGGTTGTCCCCTGCAGACCCCAGCCACCCAGCTGGCCCTGGCAATGGGGTTCACAGCTACGGCAGAGTGACGTTTTGGGTCCCAAACAAAATGCTCCAGGCTGCCAAGATCCCCATCATCCCTGGAGATGCTGGTGGCCCATTGTCCTCCCCCATCCTCCCTCATAGCCCTTCCCACCGCGATTGTGGATCTTCCTCTCCTGTCCTGGGCTTTCTGCAAGCTTCGCCGATGGACCCCTGGAGCAGATCTCCACCGGGCAGCTGGGCAGGAATAGCTTTCTGCTCAATGTCAGGGCAGATTTTCCTTGAAGTACTCAAAGGTGCGCTTCCTCCAGCTGACATCAACACCAGTTCCTTCCCTAACACGACAAGATGTCAGAAACCAGTGCTGAAACTGGGGGAAACATTTCTGACCTGCACAAAACAGGGGTTGCTCTCGGTTTGGATTTTTTTTTCCCCCAGAATTGTTTCGATTGTTTTGGCCAATATTCCCACTGCCGCCTGTTGGTCTGATCAAGCCAATGTGGAGCGCAGTGAAGCTGGGGTGCTGGTAAACCTGGGGTGCTGCTCGCTGTCCTGCCCACTCTCCCCCGGCCTCTGCCGAAGCTAGTAGGGCTCACCAAGGCCCGTGCGCCGGCGTTGCCGCTTTAAGAGCCCTCTCCGCGGGGCGAGCGTTCGAACCCGCTCCCCTGCCTCCCCATTGGCCGGTGCGGGCGCGCGGGGGCCAGCCGGCGGTTGGAGCGCCCTGATTGGCCGGGGCGGCTGGGGTATAAAAGGCGGACGGGCGCGTGGGTTCTCCTCAGTCGACGGCGGGAAGAGGCACGCCGGAGCGGCGGGTGGGTGGGTGGAGGCGGCAGGCGCGGCGTTCGACCCTGTTTCCCCTCATGGAGTTCAAGCTGGAGGCGCACCGCATCGTCAGCATCTCGCTGGGCAAGATCTACAGCGCGCGGGGTCAGCGCGGCGGCCTCAAGCTCCACAAGAACCTTTTGGTATCGTTAGTGCTGCGCAGCGCCCGGCAGGTTTACCTCAGCGAACCGGGCTGCCCTCCCGAGCCGCCCCCCGCCTCCTGCGGGCCTAACGAAGAGGATCCGCCGCCCTGCGGCAACGCCTGGGCGGCCGGCGAGCCACCGCCGCCGCCACCCCCGCAGGACGAGGCGGCTAGGGGCGGCCCACAGATGCCCGGCGCGGACTGCGAGGGTTCCCGGTCGCGGCGCTGTTGCTGCGGATGTTGCTGCTGCGGCGAGGCGGCCTGCGCCACCGCAGGAACCGCGACGCCCCCGCCGCCCCACTGCCCCCGCAAGCGGAGCGCCGGCGAGCGGGGCCACGCCGGCTCCCCGGTGAAGAAGCCCCGCCGCGAGGTGGAGGAGGAGCCGCCGCCACCACCGGGTGAGCAGGAGGACATGGAGACAGGCAACGTGGCCAGCCTCATCAGCATCTTCGGTTCCAGCTTCTCGGGACTGCTCAGCAAAGAGCCCAAGGGCCGGCGGCGGGCGCCCCTTGAGGGCGGCGAGGCTGAGGCGACGCCCGCCGAGGCGGCGGCAGAGCCGGGACAGATCTGCTGCGACGAGCCGGTGCTGCGGACCCTTAACCCCTGGAGCACGGCTATCGTGGCCTTCTGAGGCACCGGCCGCAGAGACTTTCCCTCCGCCGCCGGGAGGGGGAGGGGGGGCCCGGCGCATGGACGGGCAGCCGGACCGAGAGGTGACACCCCCACTTCCTCCCTCCCTTCCTCCTCCGCCTCCCGCAGCGCCGGCCCGGCGGAGGAGGGCCCCCGCCGCAACGGACTGGGCGGGCAGCGCCGCGTGGCTCCGGCGCCGGTGAGTCCCGGCGCCCTGCCCCGCCGCACGGGAAGGACGGCGGGGCGGCAGCACTTCCCCCGGGTCCCCTGCGCCGGCACCCGCCCTGCCCCGGGCGCGCCCCGGCCCGCCCGGAATTCCCCTTCTCGGCCGGGCCGGCCCCCGGGGGAGGCTCCCCGGCTGCCGCCGACACGGGGGGTACTCCCAGAGGGTAATATTTTAAGGTTGGAAAGTATTAAGTTTATTAAATAAAGTCTCTATTTTGGAAAGGTTTAGGTCAGAACTATTACATGGTGCTTTTTAAAAGTGTTTATTGAGAGAAATGAAGTTTACAGACGGTCTGATGGCAAGTCCGTGAGCCTGTTCCTTAGGCTTGGTAACTCCCGGTCTTTGTTGTATAAAGGCTGGGCGCTCCCATAGGGATTTTTGTACAGCGTTCTTCAGTGATGTTATCTTGTTTTGTATAAAATGTAATTCTACGTGTACAACACGTATTAAATATTTTCAACTGCACGAGCCTAGTCCCTGTTTTTGCCCCTGCTTGGCTTTGGGGGGGAGGAGGGCCGCGGGGAGCCGGGCAGGCACAGCCAGGGTGTGGTTGCTGCATGTCTGTGGCTGGATCCGCCCTGCCTTGCCAGAGGCGTGGGGTGGGTTAGAGTCCAGCTCCTCTGGGAGCCGGGAAGCAAGGAAACTTCTGTCAGGGCGACTGGAGTCCTTCCCAGGGTCTTCCAGGTGCTCTGGCTGCAGCCTCTTCCTGGGGCCACAGCTGCTGTGGCATTTGAGGTCTTACTCAGAAAGTACCTAATGTGCAGAGTCACTCTTGTCTGTGGGTGGAAAGCGGTTGCTAAATCCCAGAAGAGCAGCTGCATGTGTCCCAGCCCTGCGGCATGGCCGGGTGGAGGGCTGGCCTCTGGCTTTGCCTGCTCAAAGGTCTGGGCTGGGGCTCTGCGAG
This sequence comes from Phalacrocorax aristotelis, assembly GCF_949628215.1. Classification (NCBI taxonomy): domain Eukaryota; kingdom Metazoa; phylum Chordata; class Aves; order Suliformes; family Phalacrocoracidae; genus Phalacrocorax; species Phalacrocorax aristotelis. The sequence goes on from NC_134281.1 coordinate 32,581,358, forward strand.
CAGATCCTTACTGCACACAGGCTGTGCTTGCTGCTGCTCTGCCGGAGATATTTTTCAGTGTGCCTGTTTGCTGTTACTTGCAAAATAGTTAAAATGAATATCAGGGGGGTGGGTTTCTTTCATTATCAGTACAACTATAACTGGGTTAGAGTTCCTGCTCTTAGGGGTGGGGAGAAAAATTTGGCCTCTACTTCACAGTGACTGCGGAGTGTCCCGAGGCGCTGTAATTAGACTGAACTGGGGAACTCTTTTCCTGTTTCTTGCTGGGAGATTCACTAGAGCCTTCTCTGCTCCTAATTAATGAACTTTTCAAGTGAGGATTGCATCTCTGGCGAGTCAAGGAAGATATTTGCAAGCTGTGAAACACAGCCTGTGATATCTGGCCGAACCTTGGGGGCCTGGCTTGGGTGGGAGAGCTGGGGAGCGGCGTGGGAGATAAGCAGTGACCAACTTCACGAGAGCTTTCTGCTCTCTGCTTTCTCTGGCCCAGCAGAATAAGCACTGTGTTGGGGGGCGCTGGGGTTTTACACCTTGTTTCTATGAGAACTGGAAGTGTTGGGCTTGGTCCTCCTGAAGCGCTGGGAGGGCAATGAGGGGAGGACTTGCTATAGGGGAGAAGCTGCCTGGGCTGGGGTGGCTTAGAGGGAGCTCTGCTAGTTTGTGTGCGAGTTGGTAGCTTCCTATTATGTAAAAGCGAAAGTCCTGCTGTCTTAATTTTCCCAATAATTGCACATAATAGTGACATACAATTTTAGTCTGGTAGAGAACACCGAGGAAATTGCATGTGATGAGACATTTCTTTCCACTTGATGACCTTTGGGAGGTGATGGGAAGGGCCTGGCCCTGCTTCACGAGTGCCCTCCAGGAGAAGCCTGCAGTCCAACAGCGTGGCTGTTGGATGGGGGATGGTCACCTTGGGACCTCTCCTGTAAGAGGAGAGCACCAGGAGGAGGTGGGTGGCTGCCAAGGACTTGCACTCCAGCTCTCCTCTGGCTCCCTTGCAGAAGAGACACCCTGCTCTGAGGGCGCAGGTTGCCCTCATGGGTCAGAAGCCAGGCTGGGGCATGGAAACAGCCTCCTGCTCCTGTATGAGCATGGCTTCCTTCTCAAGGCAGGGGAAGGGGGGGCTTCCGTCCTGCCTCCCATTTGCCAACAGTGTCTCCGTAGAAGCAGGTGGTTTTGCCAGGCCCTGCAGTAGTCTCCTGAGTGCCAAAATGGGATGGGGGTACTCCTGCTCTTGACTGTCATGGAATTGATCAGGAGCCTCTTGGCGTATCTAAAGGTTTTCTGGGCACCCAACTGCTGGAAGAGCATCTGGGCCATTTGGTTCATGAAGCCCTGGTGTCCCTGTGTGGACAAGACCTACCTTTCCTTTGGCAGAGATTACCGGCAGTGCTTGTATCTGTTCTATCTTCCAGAGAGGAGTTGTGCAACACCTTAATTGCTGTTGGCCTTTGAAAATATGGCAAAGACTACCCGGAGATGCCAACGCAGCTCCCTCTGGCTGCGTGACCTCTCCACAGAGGTATCCGGGTGAGCGAGTTCTCACTTACCAGGTGATAACCACGGTGCCGTGTACCCGAAAGATCCGGTCCAGCTCCATCGGCTGCTGGAGCTGTCTCTGCTGTGCCAACAGGTGCCTCGCTTGTTGCAATGGCTGTGTTTTTGTAATGTGTGGGGTTTGCTCCCTGGGATGTGCATGTCCCGTGGAGCCGCAGGTGGCGGCTGCTGCTGAGGGGGCTGGAAAAAGCGACCGAAACAAGATAGCTGCCAGTGAGATTTGGCTTGTTGTAGAGGGGTCTGCGCCTCTACTGGAAAATGACTCTCAAATCAAAAAACACCCGTAATCACGATGCCACCTTACTTTTGGAATCAACTTTTCTGTTCTTTGTTTTGTGTCCTCCCCCTCCAAGTGTCCTTTTTTTTATTCCTATAAACACTTTTACCTAAACAGGGTTTGTTATCCTTAATTCATCTGTTCCAGCATGCTGCTTTGATCCCTGGACGCCTCCTTCCACTCATGGGGGCTGCCTTTCGACTGGGGCAGAGGTGAGGGATGGTATGGGATGGCTGAGCAAGGAATGAGCTTGAGGAGAGACTAATGACCCAAACCTGCTGCCTGGGCCAACGCTAGCAGAGGGAAGAGAAGTGCATAAATAAGCCAGATAAAAATAAAAACTTCCATTGCTTGGAAGAGAGGGTGACTCCTATGGAAACTACCTCACGGGGTCGAGGAGGATATGACTTAATGGCAAGGTGGCAGGAGCTTCACCTTCTTATAATAGCAATGAGCTGTTGGAAGTGCTTGCCTGGGCTGCTTCCCCCATCCCAGCTCTGATTAAGTCCCGTGAGAGCCTGGGAGAAGAGCAGCACTGGGAAAATCCTGTAGCGCAGCCGGAGGGTGGGGTAGATGCTGGCAGAGGGAGCCAGGAGTGTGGTGGCCAGGCAGCCTGGACGATGCTCAGGGAGGGGGGCGAGCAGCAGGCTTTCACTTTTCTCCTGCTATAATCGGCAAGGAGCGATTGCTGGTTGCAGCTGGGTGGATGAGCTGTGGCTTGCATCAGGGATACCTTCTGGAGAGAGGGAATGATTTAGAAAGGGTTCTTGCCAATAAGGGAGTGTTAATGGTGTGAATCATCTCTGCCTTTAAAGGCATGGGCGTATGTCTGGCCTAGGACGGGCGCCAGCCAGAGGTTGGAGGAAGCCTGTGGGGCTGGGAGGCAAAGGGCAGTGAGGGGCCGAGGCTCGCAGGAGGCTCCGGATTTTGCTCCAGATGCTCTTGCTCCCTCCTGGCCTGATGCGACCTGGCTTTACCCCCCCGTCCCTCCTCTCCTGGGGCAGGGGAAGGGCGGGAAGGCACTGCGCACTCATTGCTGCAGCATCCTGTGTCAGCGCTCAGGAATCCGGCGAGCTGCTGGGAGGGCGGAGGGAGGCAGGCAGGCCAGCGCCGCAGGGCTGCGCGCCTGCTGGGGCCTCTCGCCACCTGGGGAGCTGGGGGGCACTGGAGCTGCCCTGGAGGGGAAGGGCGATACTTTGCCCAGGGCAGGGTTTCTGGGGGAAGGAGAGGGGGATAAGTACTGTGGACAGTACTCCTTGCTTAGATGATGGCTCAAAAAGCTGGTTAGAGGCGCGTCTGGATGCCCCCCAGCCCTTGCGCCACTGGGGGGCCTGTGTCTGTCTCCAATGGACTGTGCTTGCCAGCGACGCTCTGCCAGTATATATTTAGGGTGGGTGGAGGGAGCTCCCTCTGGTCCCCAGCAGGCTGGGCAAGGCGAGGGTTGCACGGGGCATTTGCCGGGGGGCAGGGCTCGTCCTTGCCGCTCTCCCCAGGAGGGGGCAGGCTCGGTGTTTTCCTGGGCAGGGTGCTCCCAGCCGGGGGGTGGGGAGCTGGGCGGTGAGGAGAGGGAAGACGGTGAAGCTTGCTGGCAGGGCTGAGCCTGCCAGCAAGGCTCGTGGGAAACCCTGGGATCCAAGGAGCATCCAAGCGCCTTTGTGAGGCTGGAGCGGGGCAGAGGGAGGGGTTGGCACTGAGAGAGGACAGCTGGAAGGTGCCTGGAGCTGCCTTGGCACAAAGGGACCCCAACGAAGGAGAGCTATTCCAGGCCAGCACGGGTCCCAGAGGCAGGGTCAGGCGAGCTCCGGGACACAGGGTCAAACACAAACAACGCTTCTCCTAGTCTTCTGATTGTGATTTCTGCTCCTGAAATGCAAACCCTGCAGGGCCTCCCCTCCCCTCCTTCTCTCCAGCTGGGCGAAGGCTGGCCTGGCTGTGGTAATGAAATGCAGAGCTGCTTGGGAGAGCCAGAGGAGGGGAAGAAAAGGCTCTGTTTGAGGTTTTGTGCCTCTGGTTTCCTCTGGCCCTCTCTCCCAGTGGGGTGATTTATTGGTGATGGAGCCTGGGGAGAGGGGGAGGGAAGAGCTTGGAGCTGCAGGCAAATAGTCATCATGTATTTCCTAAGCACTCATGCAAGGTAGAGGGGAAAATGGAACAAGAGGAAGGTAAACTGCCTGGGCAGGAGCCACAGAGTGTTATTTACTAGAGCTGAGCTCTCCTGAGCTTGTCCCAGTTGCTCCAAGGTGGTGTTTAGCACTCTGCACACCAAAGGACTGGCTTTGTGGTGGATGTGCTCTCCCTCCATCCTGGCTTCCCTGCCAGCCAGGCAATGGGGTGCTGAGACCTGCCCGCAGGCAGCAGCTCTGCCACTGGCTCTACTGGCCCAGCCCAGCCTGCAGGGCTTGCCTCTGGTGCAGGCAAGGGAGGACGAGGGGGATGGTTCGTCTTTTTTTGCTTTTCTGCAGCTGTGGGAAGCTAGCCAGGCCTTTCCCAGAAAGGCGGAGAAGTGGAGGTACTGGGTGCCGCTGACCTGTTTTTGGGCACTGGAGGGGGGCAGCTGTGTAGCTGGAGGCACTGCCAGGCTGCGACCTGTCTGGCTGCAGATATATTTGCTGCCTGCAGCTACACCAGCTCAGCCGGGCCTTTCCCTTAAGCCAAGCTTTGGGCTCTTCCACGTTGCTCTGGCACCGCCAGCAGCAGGCTCTCCCTCCCATGTGGGATTCTCTGGAGTGTTGCCGTGTTGCAGGGTGACTGCCTGCTTGGGAGAAGCAGGCAGGGCTGCCTGTTCACGCTCGCTTCTCTGGTTGGGAGCTTGTGTGGTTTCCTAGGGGGAAGGTCTCCTCCTCCTCCTCCTTGCCTCTGCTGACAGCATCTGACCTCAGCTGTTGTCCCTGGTGGTGCAGGGGATTAATCTGAGCCTCGGGACAGGTTGAGGCATGTCCAAGGCAGAGGAGAGCTTCGTGTGTACAGACACAGAGGAAGGAACAAAAACAATTCCCAGGGAAATATTTTCCTGCTGCTTTTCCTGGCAGCGAGCAAAGCGTGAGGAAAAGATCTCGCTATAAATTGCTCGCAGGAGCCTTGAGTCCCAGATCCACTTTCCCTTGGCCTCCAGCACCCCGTGAAGCTTAGCCTCCCCCCAGACCTACATGGGAAAGGCCGCAAAGGGTGCTTAGCCCCCAACCTGCTGCTGAGCATCCCCAGGCTCTGCTCAACTGAGGCATCACCTCTGATACCTGCTGCCCACCAAGCTGTGGAGTGCACAGAGCCAATTTGGAGCATTTGAAAAGCAATGGGAAACCTCCCCACCCCGGAGAAGCAAGGCAGGGTCTGCCGGTGGACTCTGCCCTTTACCTGCTCTGGCCTTGGCTGCCCTCCTCCTCCTCCTGTGGCTGTTTGCTTTGGCAAGCCCTGGGGTTCGCCCCGCCAGCAAAGCCCTGTGGACCCGGGTGAGGCGGAGTGGGAGGGGAAGCTGGAGGCGCGGGGCAGAGAGAGCACCCATGGGAAAAGGAGAACAGGGAGGGAAATGGAGAAGTAGGTGGCCAGCTGCACAGATGGGGCACACTAGCCCTGCTGCCAAGGGCAGGAAGGACGTGGCTAGCTCGGAAATCTGGAAAGTGGCTTGGGAAAGACAGGAAAGGGGAGCAAGGGCAGGAAGGAGGGAGGGTGTCTGGAATGGGGTGCAGAGGTGGGAGCCCCAGTACCATGCCGGGTTTGGTCTGTGGGAGGCCCATGGGTGCCTGCTTCCCTCACTCGTGGTCTAGGGGGTCAGGCATGCTGTGGTGCCCTGCTCCCCTCCCCAAGCAAACAGAAGGATGTGGGCAGCTTGGCATGGGCAGCCAGGCAGTAGTGCCTCCCCCCACGCCACCCCTCACAGAGCAGGTGTTTCAGCTGGATTGTGGCTGGAGCATCGCTAGAAAAGGGAGGGAGGAAGCAGCAGTTTCAGCAGCAGGAGTCAGAGAGATGCCCACCAGTTCCTGGTCACCAAATGCAGACACCAAATCCTCCTGCTCTGCCCTTTAAACCTGCTACAGCCATCTGGTGCAGTTCCCTTCCCGGTGACCCTGGGCCTGGGCACCCACTGCTCCATGGGTGCCTTCTTTGCCAGGAGAGCTGCTCCGAGTCAGAGCCTGCTTTGTAAACCCCCAATGACCTCTTCATGCTCAGTTCCCCAGGTTTTGTCCTGCAAACCCAGGCACCAAGCAGCACAGACAGGTGGGCTTTTCCAGCACATGCAGTCATCCATCCCAGCTCCCTCCATCCCATGGTGTGCCAAGGGTGGTGGGAGAGTGGGGTGGTGGAAGCACCAAGCCAGGAGCCAGAGTGGGAGGCAGGTTTGCCCCTGTGGCACAGTGCTGGGGGTACTAAGCATCCCTGCTTTGCACGGCTGGGTGGAGGGGAGCTGCGGGAGCAGCGTGGTGTTATGTCTCCATGGCAATGTTGCCGATATTTTTCAAGGTAGGAGAAATTTATGTGTTTTTTCACCCAGCACCAGCCCAGGGCAGTGTTTTATAGGAGCCAGAGTGCAATAAGCAGCCGCAGTGCTGCGGGGATGGGGGATGTGTGAGGGGCAGCGGGCCACCCTTACCTCTCTGGGGCAAGGGTGAATCCCCCAGACCCCAATCTCTCCCTCGAACCAGCAGGGCTGAGCACGTTGGCAGCTCCCAGGGCAAGGGTGCAGGGCAGGCAAGGGAGGGCAGAGCTCACTCGGGCAGATGGCTGCTGCCTGTTTGCAGCCCTGCTTGCTCCAGGGGGGATATTTGACCCCATGGGCCCTTGGCCTGGTGGAAAGGCTGGGACGAGCTGCATCTGCAGGAAGGCAGGAGGGATGGAAGGATGGACAGGGGAGGGAACCGGGTCTTTTCTTCCCTTTTCTCCAGTGTCGGGGAGAGCTGCAAAACGCTTGCTAGTGTTTTCAAGCTGGGATTTACCTTGTGCAGGGCTGGCAGGGCCACACTCCCCTTCCTGGCTCTGGCACTCGACAAGGGCTGACAGCAGCACCCTTCAGCAAACAGCCTGTGCCACTTGCTTAATCACTGTGGGCGGTGAGTGGCCCTGCCCTGTGGCTTTTGTATTAATGGAAAGCAAATGTCAGTGGGATGTAAACACCAGCCGGAAGGCCCTGGGTAAAAGCCCCACTGGGTATTCATGGCATCGCTCTCCCATCCTTTCCCAGAGTGTGGCTCCGTCTCCAAAGGGTGGTGCTGGTGAGGCCATGCTGCCTTCCAGGGCAAATTTCTTCCTGCCTTATTTTTGATGAGATTTTCTAGGGAGAATTGATGCATTTTGTGCTAAAAAGCCAATTTTTGTGGAGGTGGCCTCCCTCGAGGTGGCCTCCCTCACACCTCCCACTCGCCCTTGTCCCCCTCTTTGGGCAGGGCCCTGTGTGCGCTGGCCTCACTGAACCTCCCTCCCTGGAAAGGGCAATGGGGTGAGCGTTAGCCTTCAGCTCAGGAGAGTGTGACGTGATGTCCCTGGTCGGTGGCCAGGCAGGGAGGGACTGGCCGCCCTGGGTTCAGAGCGGTGGCACAGGGCTGATTGGCACTGGGAGAGCACCAGGAGACGCTTTCCTGGGTGGGGGTGTCATATCTGAGCATGAGGGAGGGCTGTTAAAAATAAACAGGGTGACAAGTGGCAGGAGGAAGGAGCCACCTCCTGTGTCCCCACAGCCCTTCCTGGGGAAGGGGGAGTGGCCGTAAGGCAGCATGTGCTGCCTGGTGAGCTGAGCCCAGAGCCAGCGGCAGAGCTGGGCTCTGATCCCAACCCCACCGTGGTGGCGAGATCACCTCCTGTCCTAGGTCACCCCAGCACATTGCACCCCTGGTCACAGCCTGATCCCTCCTTCTCAGCTCACAGTAGAAGCCTGGCAGTCCCGGTGATGGATGTGTGCTGGAAAAATATCACCTTCAAAGGCTGGCAAAATCAAAGGAGGAAAACTTACTGTTTTCAAGGCACCTCTTGGCTTTTCCCAGCACAGATGGGTGCTTGGGGAGTGCTGGCGATGCCACAGCAGAGCCTGGTGCCATCCCAGTGGCTGGAGCCCTCCAGCCACGCTTGCTGGGTGGGGACACTGCACTTTCCGATGTCCCACATTGGGACATAGCGGTCCCCCTCTGCCAGATGGCATTGGTGAGGGGCATCAGGTTGGCTGCTGTCAGAGGATGGGCAAATGCGAGGCCAGTCCCTCCTGCAGAGCAGGAACATGCTGCCAGAAATGAGGTGTCAGGCAGTGAAGAAGTTTGGGTCCCCCCGTGCCACCTCCACTGGCTCAGAGGCTGACGGCAGGGCAGCTCGACTCCCTGGGGGACCTGAGCTGGGAGCCAGCACTGTTTTGCACCCATGGGAGTGTGACCCCCCATCTCTGGAGCTGTGGAGGTCCCAGTGCTGCGGCCAGGAAGAACTGCCTGTGTCCTGTCCCTGCATAGCTTTCCATGTGGGGAGAAGTTCTGGAGCACCGGGAGGAGGTAGGGAGGGCGGCCACGTGCTCAGCTGTGGCTCACTCCAGCACTCTTTTTGGAGCGCAACCCTGGGGGGGAAATCAGCTGGCACACAAAGGCAGCCGCTGTGTCCCCCCGTGGCTCCCTGCCTGGTCGCATGTTGCTTCTTGTTAGATCAGGGCGTAGGAGGCTAGAAGTGACCTTGAGAGATGGCATGCCGCTCCAGCTCTCAAGCAAGCCTGGAGATCACCTGGTGACGGATGGGCCAGGACTCAGTCGCCATGAGATTAAGGGGCTGCCCTACCCCAAACCAGTGCATCTGTTCAGATAGGGGGGTTTTGTGTCTGTAAGGGCTGGTGAGAGGACACGCTCATGGCTGGCTTGGCAGGACGGAATGTGCTTGTTGTGGTTTAGCCCCAGTCAGCAGCCAAGCACCACGCAGCCGCTCGCTCACTCCCCCATGGTGGGACGGGGGAGAGAATTGGAAGAGTAAAAGCGAGGCAACTCATGGGTTGAGATAAAGACAGTTTAACAGGTAAAGCAAAAACTGCGCGCAGAAGCAAAGCAAAACAAGGAATTCATTCACTGCTTCCCATGGGCAGGCAGGTGCTCAGCCATCTCCAGGAAAGCAGGGCTCCATCGCACGTAACGGTTACTTGGGAAGACAAGCACCATTACTACAAATGTCCCTCCCTTCCTTCTTCTTCCCCAGCTTTATATACTGAGCATGACGTCATATGGTATGAATATCCCTTTGGTCAGTTGGGGTCAGCTGTCCCGGCTGTGCCCCCTCCCAGTTTCTTGTGCACCCAGCAGAGCACGGGGAGCTGAAAAAGTCCTTGACCAGTGTAAGCACTACTTAGCAACAACTAAAACATCTCCGCATTATCACCACTGTTTCCAGCACAAATCCAAAACATAGCCCCACACTAGCTACTGTGAAGAAATTTAACTCTATCCCAGCTGAACCAAGACAGTATCCACTCCTTATTCCATACCTTTTATATCATGCTCAGGTTTGACACTATCCAATACAACCTCATTAATCTCCACCCCCTTCCCATCCTTTAATAGAATATACAGATTTCATTTATCATTCCCCTAGTCTGTGGACCACGCCTGTAAAATGTCTGTGAAATGTCCATTTTCTTTAGTCCATGACTTTGGGCTCCATCTGTTCTGGTGGTCACTCAGGACAGGAGGGGTGGTGTGTTGCATGGAGTTACTGGGCACCAAAGCCAGCCCAGGTCGGGTCACTGCTGCACTTGCACTGCTTCTTGTGAGGCTTGTCCTCCACTGGTTCGGGTGGTTTCTGCTGTAGTAATTCCTATAACACGCAACTCAAATTGCAGGTTACAACAATTTAAAGGTATTTCCATTACAATCTCCACCCCTGGCCCCTTTGGGCCAGGTTATAGGTTTTAACATTGCAATGAACTCCTCCCCTTGCTCCCAGCCTGGCTAGCAACAAGGGGTTTCTGCTATTGTAATTTCTATAACATGTAACTCAAATCCCGGTTTACAACAATTTAAAGGTATTTCCATTACAATCTCCACCCCTGGTCCATTTGGTTCAGACCATCAGGTTTAACATTGTAATGAACTCCTCCCCTTGCCCCTGCTCTGGTCTGGGCTTATCCACAGACTGTAGTCCTTTAGGGTTGTACCTGCTCCAAGTGGAGCCTTACCCAGGAAGCACAGTCTCTCCATGGGTACACCTGCTGCAGCACAGACTTATCCAGAGCCACAGTCGCTTTGAGGTGCGCCTGTTCCAGCGTGGCCTTCTGCATGGGCCACAGTGCTTTCAGAGATATACCTGCTCTAGTGTGGCCTTACCCACAGCTGCAGTCCCTCCAGAAGTAAACCTTCTCCATTGTGGGCTTATCCATTGCCACACACTTTGAGGTGCTCTGGCATGACCTCATGGGCAGCCACTGATGCTTCAAGGTGTACCTGCTGCAGCATGGACTTATCTACAGCCATGGACACTTTGAGGTGTACCTTCTCCAACATTGACTTATCCTTGGGCCACAATTGCCTCAGAGGTATACCTGCTGTGGCACAGACATAACCAAGGCCACAGATGCTTCGAGATATACCTGCTCTGGCATGGGCTTATACACAGGCACAGGTGCTTTGGGGTGTCCTGCTCCCACATGGACTTATCCACAGGTCACAGTCTCTTTGACTCGAGTTCACGCTGGAGTTTCAGCCTGTCCAGTGCAGCAGCACAGAAACAGCAGCGGGGCCCTGGCCATCTGCCAGCCCAGGCACGAACTTCTCCAGGCTTAAGGGGCTGCTATCACTTATTGGAGCTGGTGGCCTGCAACTTGTCCCCACATGTATCTATGCCATGATTCACGTCTCCTTCTAAAAACCAGCATGAGTGTGCATGGAAGTCAGGGTGAGTTCTTTTGGTTGTGCCAGGGGCAGAAGATTCATCCTCCTCTATCCTGCTCCTCCTCTGCCCTGTGAGTTCCCACGGTGGCAGCCCAACAGGCACTCATCTCTAGGGACATACATGTGGGAACAAGGGCACTGCCCCATCCATCATCAGATGTGCTTGAAAGTGCTCGGCTCTGGTGGGTGGAATTGCGGGTGACAGCCCTGTGCCTCCCAAACATGGTGGCCAGCTTGTTTTGCAAGTGGGTGTGTCAGTGCTGAATGTTACGTCCTTGCTTCAGGGCCAGGTTTGGTGCCAGAGTCCCCTGGGGAAGTTGGGCTCAGCCCGCACCCAGCCATGGCCAGCACCCTGGGATGCAGCTCAGCCAGGAAAAACAGGCTTCAGGAATTAAAAGAGGTGATTGTTTCCAATGCTGTCACTAGAATGTGAATATTATCAGAGCCTTTGGGTGTAATCCTTGGTGACTGTGTCCGGCTGCTGCCTGCTAAGCCCTCGGTGAGACGATGTGGGGAAAAGACATGACCTAACTGGAAGCAGGCTGTAAATGGAGTTCCTCTTACTTCGTTTCCTTGTACAGCAAAGCCCTCTCGTGGAGGTCGGCAGTAGCTTGCCAGAGAAAAGCTGGCTGCTGTGATGTGCTGCTTGTTCCCAGGGAGACCCAGTCCTTTCCCTGGGACACCATCCCCTGGGTGTGTAAGATAACAGGGCTATCCCATGGCCCCAGCCTGAGAGTGTGTGGGACAGACCTGAATGTGCCCATCTGCACATCAGCTTTGCATGTCTGTGTTTCATCTTGTGCTGATTTAACATCTGGCCCATGGGGAGTCTCAGGTGTTTCCAGGGAGCTGCTGGACCTGCTCTCCTGGCTCTGTTAGATGCTTGGCACCCAGTGGGATGGCCTAGTCCCTCAATGTGTGCCTTAGAAAATGGGAATGGTTGTGACTTTGGCTTGCCTTAAGGGCCACCACTTTTAAGGACACCACAAAACACCCACAGTCTGTAGCTTCTGTCACTGGAATCTGTGATGCTGGGATGGGACAGTGTGTGCTTGCTGCAGGGCTAGTACTGCCTGGGTCTGCTCCAGGCTGTGTGCAGTGGCATGTGTCCCCTGGGCTGCCTACACCAGGTGTGAGCAATGCCCCATCACTCAGCATCTCTGCTCCTTTGCTTAACCTGGGTCACCTGCTTACAAGGAAACTATCTTCCCCAATGCATATAGCCTGTTTGTCTCTTTAAATCTAGCAGAGATGAGCCACTGCTTCACCTGTAGAGCTGGCTAGCTGATGGCAGGGTCCTGAATTGCTTCACCTGGGCTTTCCACCCACACCCTATACCAAAGTAGTTGAGTTGTCTGGGGAATGGTGGGCTGTCACACTCAGCTGAGGGACCTCCTTGGCCCTGCCTGCAGGCTGGTGCTTGAAGACACAGGGAGTATGGTCAGACTGAAAGAGTGTCTACTGCCATGCTTACAGCTGAGGACAAGGAGCTCAGGTAAGGTTTACTCCTACAAAGTGTAGGGTGTGGGCTGGTGGGCTCTGTGCTGAGCCCTTGGGGTCACTCCTATGTGCTGTGCTGCTGGAGCTGTGGTCCTATAACTGCTGTAGCATGTGACACTGATTGTAGAGCAGTGTCCTTTGCCTAGCTATATTTAGCATTTAAGTGCCTGGAACAGCAAATAAGCAGTTCAGAGGGATTATTTGCATTTTATTTTGAGGCACCATTTAATGGTCACCTTGCATATATTGCTCCTTTGTGAGCCCCCAAGTCATGGTTTAATTCCAGTCCGAGTAATTGCATCCTGCTGCCATCAAATGCCTCCCCTTCCCACTGCCCCCTGCCTTGCTCTCCTTCGGTCCCTGTTGAAGGCAGGGTATTTTCCCCTGGAAACCCCTTTGGTGCTGCTGGCAGCAGCTGGCTGCCCTTTCACCCCAGTCCTGGCTCTGTTACAATAGTGGGCAAGGGGTGCTCTTGCGCTTAGGGGACACCAATAGCTCTTGACTACTAAAACCCATTGAATCCTCAGGAGCTGGGCTTTTTCTTTGCAGTGCCCAAGCACTTGATTCCTTTTGTCCTGACTGAGTTTAATTTCCCCTGTTGGGTATGTTTAAGTAATTTTCTTGCGCTTCTAGTTACACAAAAATTGTTATGCCGGTTGCATTTAAATTGTACAGTTGCCACCTCCTCGCTTGGGGGCTGATGGCAGGCTGTGTAAATATTTAGTGTTTCTGCTCAACTGACATCAGCCTTTTGGTTTCTCCATCCCACCTTCTCTGCTGGTGCTTTGCATGCCATGGCCTTGAGCAGGGTGTTAGCAGGGGCTTGTTCCTTGATCTCCACAGGTGGCTCTGGGGGCTGACTTACACCCCATTGGGGGTGATGGGTAAAATATCACTAGTGCAGCTGGGTGAGGACTGTGTGTCTGCATGCCTGTGTGTGTGAGGAGCAAAGCAATCCACAGGCTTGCTGTAACATTGATCAAGAGCAGGTGGTTTTTGCAGGTGGCTTGTTGGGTAAGACTGGCCTGGTGGGCTGTGGAGGGGAAGCAGGACTGTCTGTGGGCTGTGTCTTGTGGAGCACCCCCTGTACCCACTGCAGGCCCTTTTGCTCAGAGCCAGGGTTTCCTGCAGCAGCACTGGCCCCTGGGTGCCATATGCCTGGCTATGTACCCTCACAATGCGGAGCTGGGATGCTTCCTCTGTGACCAAGCCGGCAGATGGGGCTCCTGCTCATGGTGAGCTGCTCTGGAGGAGGCTGGAGAGCTGGGCATCCCTGGGCAAGCTGCGCTGGCAGTGGCCCAGGGTTGCTTACTAGCCCCAGTCCCTTGTAAAGGGTTTTTGGTCCATTGCACATGTTTGTGTTTGGTTTTTTTTTTTTTTGCCTCCTAATTATCTCATAACAGCTGAACTCAACATATTCTCAAGGCTTTCCTTGCAGTGCTGAACCTGGCCACACACATGGTCACTTGGGGTGGAGTCCCTGACCTCTGCTCAACTTCACTTCCCATGGCCTGCCCCAGGTGCCACCTCTGAGCTGCTCTTAGCCATGCAGCAGGGAGGATCTGGGGTGAGGAGGTGTCTGGGTGCCTCTTACCCCTTGGGGGGGGGGTCCCCATGTTGCAGTTGTACCATGTAGGATTTATGCAGCAAGTTGTCAGGTGTCAGTGTTGTTGGGTTGGTGTCTCCCCCCTTGGCAGTGTAGTTGGCCCTTTCTGCTGGGCTGGAGGCTGAGCTCTGGGGAAGACCTGGTTAGGGGAGAGGCACACTGCTCTGTTAGCTCCCAGGCAGACTCTGCTCTGCCAGTATTGGAACATGGGTTTGCTCCCTGTTTGTATCTTCTCCTTGACCGTTTTTTGAAGTAAAAGTGGTCTGCAGCCAGGCACTTGGGATGGAGCAGTGCGAGGTGCTGTCCTTGCTCCATGAAGGCTTTGTGTCAGGAGGACCCTGTGACTAAATGCTCATGCCCTATCCTGTCCTCTGCTCCTGCTGTGCCTGAGCACCCTTGTGCTGCTCTTGTGCCAGTGATTGTATGGGATGTCCTGCAAGCAATAGCTACCTGGCTTCTTGTCTGCTATAAATGTATCCAAAGCCATCTCCTGGCACTGTGCTCTGAGACCTGTCTCTGCAATCCAGGAGCCTGGCTGCTCCAGGATCTACCTGCTCCTCTCCCCTGCTGGACCCTGGCACCCTCCCACCCCTTGCCAGCTGTCACTCTGCGAGTGCCCAGACACAGCATTCATTTTAATTGTTCAGCAACATCTCCTCCTTTGATCGATAAATTACCCTCTGCCATCTCCAAAGTAATAAAATAAAAATGTCATGGGCGTAGAATGAGTTGATTGAGATTAATGATTTTCTTGTTGTCTTGCCTGAGCTGTAAAACAGCCTCTTCCAGCCGCTGTCACTCCTGGCTCCTCACTGCTGTTGTCCTGTTATGTAGCTCCTCAGGGACTTGGTGTCTTGAGGAACGAGCTGTCACCAGACAGCTAGGAGATGATCGTTAGCATCATTAGCAGATGTGCTGCCTGGAAAGAGCTGCTGAATGCTTGGAAGGGGGATCAGAAGTGCTCTGTGCCCCATTGTACATACCTGGCAGGTGGAGGAGGCTATGGGCAGGTCTCCTGGCCAGCTCCTCTCCCCCTGGGCCATGCTGCTGGAGATTCCTGCTGTTGTTGGCTTACCTGCTGGGTGCTTTCTGGGGTAGGGGAAGAGGAGGTCTGGGAGGTGACTGAGGCTGCTTTGCTCTAAAATCACCAGTGACCCAGAGAGGGTGTGTGGGAATTACTTGGTTTTGGAGTGGTGGTAAGCAGAGGGACTCCTCGCTGCAGTGTGCTGTGGATGCTTAAAAAAAAAAACCTGAGCTCAGGTGTGGTGAAAAAGTCTGGAAAGAAAAGACCGTGGAAGGCAATTAAATAAAAATGACCCCCTGCTGAACTTGGGAGAGCATTTTGGGGAAGCATTGCTGCATGCTTGCCCTGTTCTCATCTGCTTCTCTAAGCATGCTGGCTGTGGCAGAAAGCGGGGTGATCGGTTAGATTTGGTCTGCACAGCCCAGCTGCCCTTCTAGGTCTGAGGATATCAGGCATCCTGCTTTCTGCCCGCGCTGCTAGCATTGATTTTTGGGCTTGACAGGAACTTGTATTTGTGCTCTGCCACAACGTTTGCATGCTCTGAGAGCTGGAGCATCGTCAGAGGCAATGGCATTGCCCCACATTGGGCTGAGGAACCTGGGGACTAGCTTGCTGATTCTGCAAATAAGAAGCAACTCATTGTTTTCATTAGCTAGATGCAGGTTAAAGGCTCCTGGTAATGATATTAGGATGTAATTAGGCATATTAGAAGAGATTTATGCCTTTCTGAAGCATAGAGGATGGGATGCAGAGAGAGGTGGGCTCCGGGAGGTATTGGGTCACTAGCCCACCCCCGCTCTGTGTCCCATCTCAGTGCCAGGCTGTGGGAGACCCAGGTCCTTCCCTCGGCTTGTTTGCAGCCATAGGGCTGTTTTTCCTTCTGAGCATTTTTCCTTGCTGGCAGCAGTCGCAATGAATTTGAGCAGTATTTTTTTCCCTCTGCTGGGGATGACACGTGCTGTCTTGCATGGAGACTTGGGGACTCCCTCCAAAAATATCTGGGAAAGTCTGCCTTCCTCATCCCTGGCAGTGTTTGGCGTCTAAGCTGGGACAGGCTGCTCACAGAGCTCCTCAGGAATGCTGAGTGGTGGCAGGTTTAGGGTTTGCCTGATGATCCCTCTGCAAATAAAGGGTGGCTGAGAGGGGCTGAGCAGATCCACTGACTCCCAAATGTGGGTCTGAGGGAAGGGGACCTGTGCAATATATCTCCCTGCTGTCAAGTTCCTGTTATCTGTCCTCTGAGATGGCCAGCATGGTGCTGTAAGGCTGGGTATGTAAGCCAGCAGCAGTAGGTTTCAATCAGGAAAGCCCTCCCCTCCCCTTGTACCAGCACTGCAACAAAAGGCTGCATTTAGCAATTTTCCTCTCTCCCTCTGTGCTCCCCAGCCATAAATGAGCAGAAGGCTGCTGAAGCAGGAATCAGACTGCTCCATGAGTGCAACTTTAGGTACGTTTTTTTTGATGTTGCTTTTTTTGACATGTGGACCTTCAGAGATCCTGCCCAAGTACTTGCCAGGGTGGCAACCCAGTTCACTGGTCCTCTGGAGAGCCGCCCCATGCTGGGCATGGGCTCTGGCAGCAAGGGAAATTGCACGCGCATACACTGGGAACACTGCTGTTGGACTGGGAACGTGGTGCACTGGGAACAGGCTGCTCACCTGGGAGGTACTGCGCATTTTAGGATGCAGGACTCCTGCTTGTAGGTATGATAAGGTCTACTTGCACTGTGGGGTGTTGGAAATGGCCTCAAAATGAGCATAGGTATAAAGAAAGGTGGAAATAAAGAGCAAGGCTTGATCTTTCCTTGTCCCAGAGTGGTCCATGTGGTATAAGTGGACGTCATGACCTTCCCTGGCTGGGAGGGCCCCTGCTGCAAAGCTTGTCTCTGTGTCACCCGTGGGCCATGCCTGCTCACAGCCCTGCTCTCAGGGTGACTCATGACACCAGGTGCAGTTACTGGAACACAGAAGAGTTGCTACTCCTCCTCGATTTCCCTTTCTTCTGACAAAGCAGCACCCAGTCCATGCCCTTGGCAATGACGCCTGAGTCCCTGGGCAGCAGCTCTGTGGTGGACTCCCCTGTGGAAGGCCAGTGGGGAAGACCACCCAGAGGGATGTTTTTTCCCCACCCCCCTGCCAGCATGGATGCTCTTCACTGTGCATGGCGCTGTTGTTTTGTTTGCAGCTCCCTTGAGTCCTTGCTCTCAATTAGCTGTGTGGTGATGAGTCCCGCAGGTTAATTACATATTGTATCTAAAAAACAAAAGAGAAGATCTGTCTATTGTTCTAAACTCATTGTGCTTTGATATGAATTCAGGGCTGTTGTTTTCACTGGCTTTTGTTGTTGCAATGGAGACAGAAGAACCACTCTGAGCTCCCTACCTCTCATCCCAGGATTGCTCACTCCCGAGTCCCTGCTCTTTTCAGTCTCACCATAGCTGGGAGCTGTGCAGTCACCTGTTGGCCTGATGCCCTGGTCTGCTCCTCCCGATCCTCAGTGGAGCTGGGATGAGTGGTGTGCCAGTCCTGCCTAAAGCTGAGGCTTACCCCAAGCACCACATGAGGCCTGCTGGAGCTGAACCCACAGCAGCATCTCCCAGCCAGCAGCTTGCAGAGCCCAGCGCTGTGCTTTTGCTGCATGCTGCTCTGGGGACCTCTGCAGCACTTTCGGTGATGACACTGAGGCCTCCTCCATCTTTGCAAGTAGCAGCAATACATGTAGTCCCCAGCAACATGTGTGTGTGAATTGGCTACTGCCTTGGCCAGAGGACTTTGGTCCTCTGTGAACATAGATCCTACCTGCCCTTGTGCTGCTCACATACCTGGTGTGGGCTCTGTGGTCCCAGCCACAGCTGTTCCTCTGCTTCCCCTACAACCACAGCTCTGGGCTCTTAATGCCACTAGGTGCTTGGACTGGTCCCCAGTGTTGAATTTTGGGTGTACTGATTGTCTGTCACTTATTCCTATTTTGTACTGGATGTCTTCCTTGGTTTCTGATGGCTGAATTCAGGTTATGGCTTAGGAGGCTGCTGATTTGGTTTTCTTAACCTCTTACTGAGGGAGTTTTGGGCTGAAGCGTTTAATAAATTCAGATAAAGTGCAATATTCTGTCTCTTTGTAGGAATTCTTACTTTAAACTACCTGCAGCTTGGGGAAACACTTCCAGTGCAGAAGGCCTTCTGGTATATGTCTTGTGGGTTCTCCTAAGGACTTGTAAAATACTACTTTTTATGATTAAATCTGCTTTTGTCGCTGTAATGAAACTGTCTGTTCTGTGGTTTCTTGGGCCTTTCTTAAAGATGGAGGTGATGCCTGCTATGACGTGATCTTCTGGTGCTGTGGTGCAAACCCCCTTTATAACTGAGAAGTTGGACAGGTTTTTTTTGACATAGCTATCTATGGATCAGGGCAGAAATTATTTTGCTTGGCACCTGAGGCACAGGAAGCCTGCAGACTGCCTCATGATGGGCATGGGAGGAGCTGGGGGGAGCACATGTTTAGGGGAGGTGGATAAAAATTCAGATTGCATCAATTTAGTCTTCTTTGAGCTGACAAAACAGTTTTTCCCGTTAGAAAATTGCAGAGCTTCAGTGCTCAGCTGTCTCAGATGGCAAATAAAAGGTGATTATTCAGTATGGGAATTTTGAGTTGCATTTTGCAGTGCACTGGAGGTGGAAACCTTACATTCCCAGATGCATTGAAGTGACTTCAAGCACTGGACCTGAGCAAGCACAGGCCAGAGCTGCATCTCCCCTGGCAGCACAGTAAGTGTGAGGGAGGTTTATTTGATGGCTTGTCCCTGCTCTCTACCTGGGTGATGCTGTGGCAGAGAAATGCAGCTTCATTTGCCATCACAAACCTGTAGTGCCCTCCTAGGTTTGCACTGAAGACCCCCAGAGAGGTAACAACTATGCCCTTGGGGGTACCTAAGGCAGTATCTGCTATTGAGATGAGGAGGGGTCTGTCTCTCCTGGGCTTCTGCACCATTGGAGTGGTCTTGGTCCCTACTATCCCAAAAGGGGCTTTGTAACCTTAATGCTTCATGTGGCCACCGGAGTCTGACTTAGGGCTTTTGCACACTCTGCCTTGCTCTGTGCCCTTTCCCTTGGCAGGAGAGCAAGGAGGAACAGCCCAGGAGTCCCAAAGCAGGAGGAAAAGCTGGTGCCAAAGCTTTCCCCCACTGCGCTACATCCCCAGTCTGTAGGCAGAGGCTTTAATGGGATTTTGGGTGGTGATGGCGGCAACCATCTGCCTTTCAGCTGTAGCGAGATGTCCTTTCACTGTCTGTGCCTGCCAGGCTTTCTGCTGCTTTGGGGTGTCCCGCTTGGCTTGTTTCTCTGGCAGCATCTCCTTGCAGGGAGTAATTACCTCTATGCTGGAGCAGTCGATATTGCAGCCGAGGTAAATGGAGGGGAGCATGATGCTGCCATGTGCCATCAGGGAGGGGGGGGACATGAGAACCCCTGAGGTCTGGCCAAGCTCATCTTCTCTGTTGGTCCTAATTACAGGCTGGTCTGGCAGGAGACCCCGTGGGCAGGATTGTTCCCAGAGCAGAGGAGATAGCAGGAGAGCCACAGCTTTCTCTGCAAATGAGCCACCTCAGGGCTCTGAAGAAGCTGTCCTTCATGCTGGAGATGCCCTTGTCCCAGGCTGGGGGTGAGCTGGTGGGGGGAAATGACCTTTTTGGGCTTGAAAGATATTTTTCCCAAAGCAAAGGGAATCTCCAGTGCCCTTGGAGGTTCATGGTAGCTCGAGTGGCTGTCCCCAGCCTCATCCAGGGAGGGCAGTGATGTGCTGAGAGGCCTTGGGGTGCCCGTGCACCCACTCTCCAGGGACATGGGGCTGGAAGGCTGTGTGTAGAGCATGGGCTATATATAAGAGATGGAGAGAGCCCCAGGCTGCAGCAGGAGAGGCTGGGTGAGGTCTGGATGGGGGCTGTAGCTGCCTCATGGGAGCCATGGGTGCCTTGGCTCCTGCTAAAGCCACCCAAGGGGTTTGCTTCACCATATGATGGAGAAATGGTCTCAGGAGCATCAGCACAGCTCTGTTGCTGTCAGCTGAAAATGAGGAGAGAAAGAGTACTCCCCTCAGTGTTCATTACAGAAGGGGGAGGAAAAGGAAATTATTGTTCTCCTTGGGCTTTTTCTGAGGGGATAAGAGAAACAACAGGACCAGGAAAAGCCAGGAAAGGAAGTGATTCATGTTTAATTCACCTTCCAGTTCCTATTACTGCTTTTCATTTGTGCTACATGGCAGCATTCAGAGGCCCCAGCTGACATCAGTTACCCCACATGTGCAGCCATTGCTTAGCCTGGAGTGGGAAGCACAGTGAGGAAGGTGACGAGCATCCTTCATCTGCAGGGAAACCAAATCATGGGGTGGGTCAGTAGCTCTGCTGGCTGAGTAGGAGCTGCACTGAGCTTTCCTCATTATTTCAAGAAACGGGCAGTGAAGAGGGGAGATGATTTCCCCTGGGGGACGTGATATCAATTGCCTTGTTATAAATTGCTCTCCATCCCTGGATGTTTCTGCTACTTCTGGGGCTGTTTTTGGCTCTTTCCATCTGTTGGGCCCGTGACAAATACCTGGGTTGCCTGCTGCCCTAAACCTCAAAGGTTTGTATTTCAGAGCTTTAGCAGTTGTAGCCAAGGTCTCCCTGGGCTGGCTAGCTGGGAGCTTGCCCGGCAGCAGGAGGGCAGCTGCACCCCTGCTATGTAACTGCAGGCTTCAGAGCAAGAGAAATGAATGGTGTGCTCTTCATAACTCCAATATCAGGCACTGGGGGAAAGGGATGGAGCTCAAAAAAACCCAACCCACCACACCCTCAAGGCAATGACCCGTGGGGCAAACGTTCAATTAACCATCTGCTGTCTGTGTTGAACTAGTTTCCCACTCAGCAGATCTGGCAAGAAATGAAAGGTGTTTTTCTGCTGCAGGGAGCAAGTGATGTCCTTCTGTGGCAGCAGGTTGGAGATAGATTGTGCTGGGGTTTGGGGGCAGAAACCCCCCAAGTGGGGCTGAAGCCCTGGGGATGTCCTCACCTGGGGTGGATCTAATGCTCTGGAGGTTGTGGGGCTCAGCAGGCAGTTTTATAGTAGGTGTGTGTGTGCATATAATGAAATGGAACTTTTGAGATCAATCTTGTGCAAAACAGATATAGTATAGCATAGTCATCAAGACAGTGCAAGGAGAGTTTTTTTTATGTAGGAAACAGTATTTCCTTTTAAAGGAGTAGTAACTGCCTCCTAGATACCCCTTTTGTGCATAGTCTGGGTTGTTCTATGCCCCTCTGCAAGGCTGAGGCTAGCTAGCAAAATCCCTGAGGGTTGAGGTGCAGACAGGTAATTCACTGTCACTCAGAAGAGCAAAACTTGTTACAGGCTCTAACATGTTCCTAGGGGGAGGTAGAAGAAATGTGGGCACTTAGAAGGTAACAATTTTGTCTCTGGTGTGTAGAATGACAAAGAATGATGTTACTGAGCTTACTGGTGGCAATGAGCCCTGCTGTCCCCAAAGATAGGGACCTAGTGCTCGTTGCTGAGCCCTGCACCCAGTGTATCCACCCTGGAGAACAGCCAGAGAGGAGAAGCTGGTCCAGGCCTCTGCAGCCTGAGGGGGAGCAAATATAACCCAGCATCAGGGCGGTTTGAGGGGAAACCACCTCCGCATGGGCACAGCAAAACCTTTAATGGGATCCAGCAGATCATGATATCAAATCTTGCTTAGCAGATGTGCTGTTCTGATTAGCATCAGCGTTGTATAGTCCATCCTAAATAAGGGTCTATTTTTGCAACTGTCTGGGCTGGGATTAAGTGGATGATCTGTCCAAATACAGGGACCGATGGGATCACCAAGTGGATGTTGTTCCTGGTGCTGCCTGGCACCAGCACTGCCAGCCTGTGCTGCTTGGGTACCGTCAGCCCTGTGTTTGTAGGTGCTCGTCTATCCAGGGTTTCTGAACAGTTTCCCAGCAACAGTTTCCTCAGCTCCCTGCTGCCTTCAGCTAAAAGTACCCAAATGTGAGCTGCAAGGGAAGGTGTGTGGGGAGAAAAACAGGCAGTGGAGCAAACTAGCTGAATCTTCTGAAATCCTGGGATTAAAAGCTGAAGTTTCTCACTAGCTTCCTCAAAGTAAAGCATCAGCTCTTCTTTTTTGTGACAGTTCTCTGAATCTGATGGGTGTTTTCTGCTGTTCTGTTGGTTACCAGCTTCCCCCTCCCTCTGCGTGCCTTTGTTACCCATGGGAGTGCTGTTTCCATACGAGGTGGTGCAGGCAGCCCTGGGTATCTCCTCTAAGGTGAGACACAGGGGAAATCCAGAGAAGCTTTCTGAAGTCCTGCCCAGGTGAGGTGGGTTGGGGTGAGTCCAGCAGCCCAGGTGGCTGAGGAAGACAGAAAGGGAGGTGAGAGCAGAGACACCCAGCTGGGCTCAGCTCTTGAGAGCAATTTCTTTTCCTCTTATTCCATTCCTCTATCCAGGTCTGAATTTCTAGATTTAAAAAATAGTACAGTAACTCCTGCTCTCCATCAGCTGGGTAACGGGCTGTGCTCAAAGCTGATGCCTGGAGGCACACATCGTTTCTGTATTTTCCGTGCCCTGTTAAAATCTTCATTCTTTATGTAGTCTTGGGACCACAGATGTCCCCTAGGTACAGTCAGCTTTAAATCTGGACTTCATCACACCAGACTTGTCCTAGAGTAGCATGTATATGTTTAGCCCTGCCTGGGGGGAGTCCAGTGCCCATGCACAAGATTGGCCATTGCCCAGATGGACCTGCTTGTCCATGGCTGGAAGCAGTGGGCTCTTGCACTCTTCCATACCACTTAGCTAGATGAAAGCACATAACGTATCACTAGTTATGTTGTGCCCTGCTGATACCCTGGCTGGGGCATCCTGGCACTGGAGCAGCAGGATTCCCACCCTGCCTAGGAAGTCACGGTTGGCCCTGGGCTGCCCCAATAGCATATCCCAGTGTCCTGCTGGCCACCAGGAGATGCCTGGGACCTGGCCTGGCATACTGGCCACTAGCTGAGGGAAGCTGTGGTGCCTTTTCATGTGCCATCACAGCTGCAGGCTACTGATTTTTCTCAGAGGTTACCAGGTTCCCCTGGATTTAGCTGAATGGTTTGGGTACAAAGTTCCTCAAAGCCCCATTGAAATCTCATTTCTACTGACAGACACGCTGGGAAAACTGTATTAAACCTGATAAGAGCTGGCTTGGAGATCCCAGCTTTTATAAATACAGTAGCTGTCAGCTGTTTCTGTAATGCTTTAACGCCCATTGTAAATAGCTCCAGCAAGCAGAAGGATAAGAGCGATGCATAATAGCTGTGGTTTAGGATATGTGCTGGTTTAATGTGAGCAGCTTGGGGATTAGAGGGAAGCACTGGAAACAATGGCTGCAGCCCTGCAGGCAGCTCTGGGAGTGCTGCCTGCTTAGGTTGCTGCACATCCTCACCCATTGCTCCCTTCCCTGCTCCTGCCTGCTGGGTGACCAAACTCACCCCCTGCTTCAGCACCCTGGTCCCCAGGCAGTGCTGCATGCCTAGGACAGAGGTGGCACGCAGGATTTGTGTGTTTGTGGAGCCTCTGTCTGGTTTGCTTAAAGTTGGGGTACTTGGGGCTAAAACGTGAATTTCCTTCTGGGCAGGGGTGGGAATATAGTGGAGTCTTTGCAAGATACCTCTCTAAATGGTAGTATGTGAATGTGCATCCACAAAAGCCATGACTGCCCCACCAGGAGAGCAATGGGGAGAGGAATGGTCTGTTTGGTGTAGAGGAGAGGCTGCTTGGTGACTGGGATTGACATGAGCTGCATCAGGAGGAGAGAGGTGCCAAAAAAGCTATTCAGCTTTATAAGCTATTTCCCTGTTGCTCGTACGTGTCTCTGGGTGCCTCCTGCGGTGAGAAGCCCTCCCTGCCTGCTGGCAGGAGGATCCTGTTTGGGTCTGTTTAGACATTATTTCACTAATATTGTTGTTTATCATGGGTTGGAGCTGTGCCTCAAAGCCTGAGCAGCCCTGTGGGGTGCTGGCTGCCTGGTGTGGTGTGTGCCTCCGTGATCCCTGGGCAGGATTGGCCCCCGTGAAAGCATCGCTGGGGCTCCCTGGGGAGAGCCATCACCTGCTCTCAAAGAGTCTAACTTTCTTGGCGTCTTATATAAAGCTGGGGAAGGCTGGCAGTGTGGGGATTATCTAAGGACCTGGCATGATGGGTGTGTAGTCACCCCCCCTTGCAGTGTTACAGTAATTTTGCAGCCATGTGGCTTCAAATCCATGGGCGGTGACAGGGGCTAGAGCCTGCTGGGCGAGCCAGTGTGTCTCAGCAAATCTTTTGGTTAAAAGCTTGGAAAATAAAATCCAGTTTGTTTCTGGACATCAAAGCAGGTGGAAAGGATGCTGCATGCTAAATCTCTCCTGATCAAAGCAGGTGAATTAGGCTTGAGCTGCCAAGCCCCAGGACATCCCCAATGAGTGGATTAGACTCAACCTGTGAAACTTCCTGGGGCCACTGAGCTTCAGGGGTTTTTGTGGCTGTACTGGGATGGGGTCATGTGGCTTTTGAGCTTTGTGTGGTTCCCTGAACTGGAATTTGGGGGGATGATCAGATTGTGCTTGACTGGTTCTGCCCAAGCAAGGGCTAGGAAAAAACTGAGATGAAGGTGGATTGGGCAACCTGCAGCATCCTCCACCCTGCTCTTGATATAGAATCATTAAGGTTGGAAAAGACCTCTAGGATCATCAAGTCCAACTGTCAACCCAACACTACCATGCCTCCATAGAATCATAATGGGCCATATGCTGCCACGGCCTCAAAAGGTAATTTTCTGCTACTCTGCAAATGTAGCCTACAAACTAAGTTCAGAGAAGGCAGAACTGTTAAATATTGACTTGCCTTTTAAGATAAAACTAGATTTAATTCATAAGAGATTACAAACTTGCTGTTTACTTCAACTGAAGAAGATATTGAGCCCCCTCCTGCCATCTGCTGAAGGTAAATATTTTATAAGGGCAGGTACATACAGAGTTGAGTCAAAAATTTCAGCAGGACCAGCTGAGGGCTTCTTTTAAATGGTGGTGGCTGTTAACACCATGCAAATTTTGGGGACAGTGAGGATTGTAATGCTTGTGGCAGTTTGCACCAGTGACTGACTGGGGTATGTCAGCCTCTCCACATCAAACTTAGTTGGAGAAACACTGAATGTCTGAGTCTTGTTGTGCCTGTGAACTGAGGGAAGGCGTACCTCACTCTAATTAACTGGTGGTCACAGAAAATGGGTCATAATGAACTCACTTGGTGTTGCTTATAACATCACAAAAGATAATACCTGTGAAAGCAACGATTTAGGAGTTATGTTTGACTTGAATAGGAATGATATAAGCAGAACTTAAAATGGGTAAAAAGTTGTCTGGTCTGCCTCAGCGTTCCTGTAAGTGGAGAAGCATTAGAAGGTGTTTGTTTCTGGTGGCTTCTCTGACTTTAAGCTGTGCTAGTTAATAATATTTTTAGTAATGTGAAAGACACAGCTGTTGGTAGAAGTCTGCAGCTGATGGAGTAGTAGTATGTAGTGAAGGCAACAGGAGACCAAAATTCTGACGGCAAATGCTTGGTAACCTGGACCTGGTTCTCTCCTGTTCTCAGGACAGGAAAGTGATTGCCTGGGGAGGACTAGGGGCTGCTTCGGAAAAATCCACCAAGGCCTGTCTGAAACCTACCTGGGTGAGCCCTGGGGTTGGGGAGGAGCAGCCAGTGAGTGTTGAGGGACTTTGCTACTGCTTTTATTTATTCTCTTGGAATAACATGCCCCATTCTAGTCTGCAATCAGGGGGATGCTGAGAGGGTAGCTTGGAGTGAATTTAAAACCATGATTAAAGGTTTGTTGGGAAAAGCACCACACAGCCAGGGACCTGATATATTTGGACTGCCATGGGGAGGTGACTTGATCTCTGGCTCTTAAATGCTTGTAGCAACCCTAGGGTGAGGACTTGCCCATCCTCCTCAAGCATGAGGAAGATGGCGTACTTTTTGGAGGAGACGGGAAGATGCCGCCCACATGTTGCACCCCGGGGCAGTGCTGCTGGACTGCCCACCCTGGGGACTGTGGCCTTGTCATGCCTCTTTCCAAACCCTCCTGAACAGCTGCAGGTTTTGGATATGGAGCAGGGGTGGATCTGGGGAGGTGCCTCCGCTGGGGCATTGCTGTAGGCACCAGCAGCCTCCTGAGCTGTGGGAGCAGGTAACTGGGCAGTGCCACAGAACCATCCTTGGTCTGGTCCCGTAATGGCACCCCAGGGCACTTGTTTGGGTTGGCTTTCCCAGATGTGTGGATACCAAATGGCTTTGCTAAACACCAAGCTATTGCAAGGAGCTAATTGACATTCCATTGGATCCTCAGGTCTTTTTGTGAGAGAAATTACTAAAACGCAGCTGCAGCCTTCCCAGTAAACAATAAGCAGTTGGTTTCACATAGCTCCCTGTCAAAAATCCCAAACTGGAAAGGCCGGAAAACAAACAATCAGATTAGAAAGAAATGGGGTTTTGGCACTGGTTCCCTCCGTGTTGACTGGGCTGTGAGACAGACCCTGAGAAATGGCTCAGATTTTAGTTAAACAGCCCAGACAGAAGTAAGGGAGAAAGGGAGAAAAAAATGGGATAAAAATGTTGGTGTGCTTAAATCCAGGCACCTGCAGTTGGAGAGGAGCAAAGCAAGGGTATGGGTCTCTGTGTGCTTTCCAGATGGCAGATACATTTTAAACACCAGAGGCATAGTTATACCCTGGGTACTGAAGCAGAACAGGCACCAGGAAAATACATGCTTCAGTTAAAAGCTGGGAGTTTGGAAATTGAGAGCAGCTCTTGTTTTGTAACCAGAATATAAACCACGGGTCTGAGGTAGAGCAGCAGGCAGGGCATCTCTGTGGGCTCAGCTTTCCCAGTGACAGGTTGGGTCTGCTGGCTCTCTGGTCATTAACCTAATTGACAAAAATTGGCTAGGGCATCCTGGGGGGGATTTGTTAATATTTTTTTTTTCTTGCAGTCTACAATAGCAGATGGGTGAATGAGATTTTTTTTTTTTTTTAACAGAGGACAAATTTAATGTTTCTTGATCATCCCATTCAGAGTGCAGCATCCTTGTGATTCAGCTGGCCAGAAGCATGGTCCTGAAGGGGAGAGGTCCATGCTTCTGCCTGCCTCCCTCTGCACTGTGTTATTTTCCTTTATCTTTTGCAGCACAGTCTCAAAAATTTCTGTTACTGAGAAGTGGTATGTTTTTTTGTTTTGGTGTGGGTTTTATTTTTTCCAGTAAGGCTTGGTGGTTTGGGAAAAATTCCTGCTTTGAGAAAGTTTAGTCTCACTTTACATAAACACCCTAAGATTTAGGCCATTTTTTCCCTTTCAGTCCTTGTTACAGTGTTCATATTATTGTGAGAGAGTAAATATCATTAAAGATGTCTCAAGTTTCATGGGCTTTCCTGTTGTGAAACAGAAGTCTGTATTTTGGCATATGTAAGCTCTGGGGTACAAACCTTAACGGAGACATCAGGGGATAGCATTTGGCATTTACTAGAAGGTGCTTTTTTCACCCTGAGGTGGTTTCACAGGTTTCCAAGAGTTCACCAGCCGTGGAAGTCATGCAGCAACCCTTACCTGATTTCTCTAAGGTAATTGCAACCTCCTCTTTCCAGGAGAGCAGCACTTCCTCACCGTGAAGGTCCATGGCTTTCTGGTGGGTCCCTCCAGGTCTCACCACTTGATGGGACCAGCAGACAACTTGGCAGCTTGCACATATGCACTTCCAGCAGCTGTCCTCTGCTGCGTTGGAGTCTTTGATGAATGTATATGGCTCCTTTGTTTTTAAAGATATTTTCAGCTGGCCTGCACTTCATGTCTTCCTGTCTCTTTAGCTCTGTTTAAAATATGACTAGTAGAAAAATGCACAGATCAACTTGGAAGCAATTCTGACCATGAAACTCAAGAAATGAGGCATGTGCCTTCCAAAACAAGGGGCTGCACTTTCTGACCCAGACTAGTCAAGTTTACAGATACTGATGACCCAGAGGGAGTGCAGAGCTGTACCACGCTATTAATCCCTCCTGGGAAGCAGAGAGTGGCAGGTCCTCTTGCTGCAGCTCCCCTGGGAGAGGAGGTGGTACCTGCATGGTGGTCCCTGATGGGTTGTGGGTCCCACACACAGGACAGACAGAAAGATGTGGGACAAAAGCTGGGCGCTCTCTTGCCCCAGCACAGCCCCGAGCCTGTGCCAGGGAGGGCAGGCTGAGACACTCTGTTACGTGCGATGGCATGGACAATGCAGAAGGTGGAGGCAGAATAACCTGGGTGGGGATGATGGTGCAGGGCTGGGCATGGGGTGGTCTGCATCACCCTCATAAAAGCTGCTGGTCCACTGATGCTTGACAGAAGCCAATGCAAAGCTAGCTTGAACCAGCCCGAGTGCTAAAAACTCAGGGCAGGAGTGTACCTTGCAAGGGGTCCCTTCCCCCGTCTCAAAATGGGAGCTGTTTTATCCAGACCACCTCACAGTGTTTGTCTGACCTGCTCTCAAATCCCAGCAGCTCCCCAGCTGTCTGTCTTGAAGCTTAAATAATCTTTGCTACTAAGCTGGTTTTTTTCCTTCCTAGTGTCTAATCTACAGTTTACAGCCCATTACTTCTTGTCCTGTTCCCTGTGGGGATGCAGTGCAATTTATTCCCGCACCCTTTGTAGCAACCTTTTACATAATTGAAGACTGCTATCATGTCTCTTCTGCCTTCTGATTTCCAGACTAGACAAATCCAGTCCTTTCAGGTTTTTTTTTCCCCAACAGGTTCTGTTTTGCTGCCCTTTGTATGCTCGCTTTACTGCCCTCCGAACTGTCTCCAATTAGTCCACATCTGAAGTGTTTGTGGCTGTACATGCAAGAAGGAGGAGGAGAAAAGCTAGTTACACTTTTGTGCTGCATGGAAGGGAAGCAATATTAAAAAGCTAGAGGTCCTCGGGGTTGCTCTACACAGTGCTGCTATATGGGAATAAGAGGTTAGTAAGCTAGCAGTGAAAATAGAGCAAGTCCAGGTAGTGTCTGCAGATGAAATGGTGCTGGGTTTGGGCAACGGGCTCAGACGTCTCTGGGTGCTTCCATGAAGCTCGGGGTTGAGCAAAGTTGGATGCTTCTGGATGTA
This sequence comes from Phalacrocorax aristotelis, assembly GCF_949628215.1. Classification (NCBI taxonomy): domain Eukaryota; kingdom Metazoa; phylum Chordata; class Aves; order Suliformes; family Phalacrocoracidae; genus Phalacrocorax; species Phalacrocorax aristotelis. The sequence continues at coordinate 32,610,334 of NC_134281.1, forward strand.
AAACATGCTCATTTCTGTCTAGCTGGGCTTTGCAGTTCTGCATTTTTTTTGGTTCTCTTTCCAGCCAGTGCCTCAGGCTGCTAACCTGCACCCCAGGCACTCGCCTTGCCTTCGCACGCTTGCATGGCTGAGGGAGGATCCTGTGAGCGAGCAAAGCTTGCAGGGAGAACCACCGGCAGGCGGGTGCCCTGCTGCTCACTCCCCCGAGACGACAGCAGCTCGGCACTGGGATGTCAGTGCTGTTCCTGACGCCGTCTCTCCATATTTCATTCCTGTCTAGCCGGGTGGTGGGAGGAGATGCTCAGCTTTGTCTCCGCACCGATCAGGATTGTCTTTTCTTTCGGGATGGGGAAGCTGATCTGCATTCATGTCTAATCATCCACAGAGCTGGCAAAATTATGCATGTAATGAGCTCTTGGGGAGAACCTTGCTTCTCCTCCCCCTCCTGCTGCACTAGCAGGGAGCTGGGAGCTGCCTTGTCCTTGGCACTTACCAGGGAAGGCATGAAGGGCTGTGCAGATCTGTGGGGATGGGGAGAGGGAGACAGGCGATAAACGGTGAACCCCCAGAGTTCAATAACCCCAGCTCCCACCATGAGCAGGTAACCATGGAGACATCCAAATCCAAGACATCACCAGTCCCCAAGTAACAGCATATATACATATATATTTAAATAAAGGCCCTGGGCTTGTCATTGAGAAAGCTGTCGTGGTGCATTCAGGCTGGCTGCTGTGCTGGGGTCGTCTGAGTTGCAGGGAGGCTGTGCAGGGCAGGATTTGGGGACACTGTGCATGCAGGGCCATGTGCAAGAGGGTGTTAAAACCACTTCACTGGGGGGCCAGAGGGGTGCACTGTTAGGGGGTGTGTTTGCATCCCTGCCAGTCACAGCTTGTAGCAGCAACATAAGAAAAATGGTGAGGAATGGGGCTGCTGATGTATGTGGGCTCTCTGGCAGCATTTTTTCCCTTCTGCACAAGCCAGGATGGCCATGCTTGGCCTGGATTTGGGATTCTGGTGTGCAGTGTCCTGGCAGCGGGTTGAGGGATTCCTATGCATCCTGAAGAAGAAGGGTATTTGCAGGTTTTCTGTGCTTTTTCCCTGAGGTGCAGACAGAAGTAGTGCTCTGGGGCAGGAGCACACTCATGGAGCGTGTGAATGAATGGGAGTGCTGGAGGAGATGTTTAAATGAAGCATTTGTCTCCAGGATTTTCTTTCCTTAGCTTCATTCAGATTTAGGGATGAAGGTTTTAAAGAGACAGCATCCAGGCTGGGTGGCACAAGCAGGCATCCCTGTGAGGGGGTGGCTGAGCACCTGGCTCTGCTGCTTCCCCAGCCCTGAAGGTGCCAGTGAGGCGCACCACAGAGCCATGCAATGTCTTGGCAAAGCAGAAGAAACACAACCTGTTGCCAAACAGTCTGGTGCCCTGGCTTGCTGGGTTGATGTGCACCCGTGATACCACACAGGGCTGCCCCACGTGGGTGTGGTATGTCCTGTGGAAGGTTGTGTGCCATGTAGCAGCAGATGCTGGGGCTCAGTGTGAGCATGAAGACAGGTGCAGCTTTGGTACAGCATTAGCAGCCCTGCCAGTGTCCAGTCCCGGGAGCTCCTGAAGCCCAGGATGCTCCTGGGTGCTGCTGAGCTGCATGGGTTTGTTAGGATACTTTGCAGTGTGGTGGGATGAAAGGGAAGAGCTGGAGGGGCACTGGTGTGTGGGCATCTTCCCCATCCAAACAACCCCCTGGCCAAGGCTGCAGTGGGCTTCCTCCTAGAGAAGCCATCAATGACAAGCTTTTGGGGACTCCTGTGCAAACCAGCTGGGCTTATGCTGAGCTGTGCCATGCTAAGACTTCTTTCTGCACATGCTAAGGGGGAATATAAAAAGTGTGCTGCCTTAGTCCAGCAGCCCCTTGGCAGCATTACTGGGCTGTGGTAGCGCTGTGGATCTCCTTGACCAAAATGCAGAGAGCCTGTGTCACCTCTAGCTCCCGTACTCTGCATCTTCATGTCCAGTTGTCTGCGGGTGCTGCCCTGGGGGGTCTGGGAAGGCAAAATAAAGCCCAGGCAGGAGCAGTGGGAATGCACCTCTGCAAACTGGGCTGCAAACATGATTTAAGAAGAGGCCTTGAATGCAACTCCTTCCCACCAGCAGCCCTCAGATGCAGTGGGGTAAATCTGACTGATCTGGTGGCCCACATCCTTCCATGTCCCTCATCCCCAGAGCTGCCCTTGCTTTGGCTGCTGGTTAAGGGGAGGACTTAGAGAAGAGCAGGTAGTGCAGGGTTCTATTTTGCATGGATATGTAGTGGCTGGAAAACTCATGCTTCCTTTGCATGGGAAGGGCTGTGGAGGTCCTCATGCCCTCCGAGCAAGGTGTGTGCAGGAAGGGGAAGACCTGGGCTGTACGAGGGTTTGGGGAGCACCAAGGCTGGCTGGTGGGGCAACGAGGGGTCCTTCACCACCAGTCCCCAGCCCTGGTGTGGGACTGAGCTGGTCAAATCAAACCTGCTGGAGCAGCCGGGGTGCAGGCTTCTGGGCGCTGCTCCAGCCCAGGAGCTGGGTGGGTGGCTGAGCTGGCCTGGATGGGCAGAGACGTGGCTGTTTGCTCGGTTGTGCCCCCCATCCTTACTCCCGGGGTGTGTGTGTGTGTGTAAGTGCAAGGGGGTGTGCCCGGACAGTTCCTGCTCTGTTTTGGCGGAGCTCGGCTCCTTCCCTCCTTTGTTATCCCGTCTGCCCCCTCTGGTATATGTGCGAGTTCCCTTTCTCCGATTGTCAGAAATTTCTTTTCCACTGTGTGGGCAGGAGACAGATTTTAACTGTCTCTATTTTCTCTCTCTCTCTTTTTTTCTATTTTTTTTTATTTCGTTTTATCCCCCCTCCCCCTTCCCTCTCGCATTCCTTCCTTCTCTGCTCCTCTTCTGTTTCCCTCCCTCCTTCCCCTCCCCTCTCTCCCTTTCTCCCTCCCCCCGGCTCTTTCCTCCCTTTCTATTACAAATAATGTCTCTGGAATAATATCCCGGCCTCGCCCAGCTCTCCTGCAGGAGCCATGCCTCTATTTCCAGGTAAGCGGTGGCTGGTGGGGATGGTGGCCCCGGGGAGCTCCCACTCGCTCTCCCAAAGTAGACAAACGCTGTCGCCGTGGGGGCATCGTGTCCCCCACTCGCTGCTACCTGTTGGGGACGGCCGGGAGCCGTCAGTCCCGGTCAGCTGGGGCTGTCTCCATCCTCCTCCTCTCCTTGAGGGGCTCGGGCTCGGTGGACATCTCCTCCCTTCCCTTCTCCGGCAGCTTTTGTCTCGTCCTGGCCGCCGGGGATGCGCTGAGCTCCGGGCGCACGTTTCGCCGCCGCTTCGGGGAAGGAGGATGGGGGGAAGGAGCCGGAGGCAGGCAGCGGGGAGAGGTGGGTTGGGGGGCGGGGGTCCCGGGGGGCCGGGGGCTCTCCTCCCCGTGCGGGGGGGATGGAGCTGCGCTTTGAGACGGGGGGTGGGACACACACCTCAAGTTTGAAGCTCGACTCCCCGTCGGGCACCTTCCCGAGGGTTTCTCAGCGGCTCGGCCGAAAGCAGCTCTGCTCCGACAAAGTTTTTATTAAGGTAGCCTTGGAGCGGCGGGAGCCTCGGCGCTCTGCTTAAGGTGGCTCGCCGGCCGCGGGGTGGGGGGCCGGGGGCGGCCGCGGTGGGGCTGGGGGTCCCGCTGCTCTCGGGAAACAGCCGGGGGGTGTATACTGGGGGGTGGGGGGTGTCTGTGCCGGGGCCCTGCCCTCCCTCATGCCCCGGGTGGGTGGGTGAAGCCGGGCAGGGAGTGGAAGACCTTTTTCTTCTCCTGCCTCGGGCACCTGAGAGCTTTGAGCTCCCGGGAGAGCCCTTGCTCGGGTGGAGTGGCAGTGGTGGTGTTCGGTGGTGGGCTGGTTCAGCTCCAGTCCTCCTCTGCCAACCCAAGGCCTCCCAGGCATTGCAGCGTCTCTTCCCTGGGAGTGCGCAGGCTGCCTGGGTGCCCACAGCAGCTTCCGCTGCCTGCCCTGGGCTCCCAATGTTTCATATTATCTCCTTGGACCCAGTCCCCGCTTTTTGTGGGTCTGGGTGCCGCTCCTAAGTTTGGACCCTGCCTGGGTGTTGCTGATGGCAGTGATGAATGAGCAGTCCTGAAAATCAGGGTTTGTTTGTCATGTTCTTGCAGCTCTCCTGGCTGCTCTTGCATTGCAGAGCGTGTGTTTCAGTGCTTGTGGCTCCTGCTGGCTCTCTGCATGGCTGGAGGGGGGACAGGGACAACTGCCCTCATGATCCTGAACAGACATGTGCTACTAGTACCCAGGACCGCCCTGCCTTCCCCCACAGACTGCATCCCCCTGCAAGAAGGATCTCATCCTGCTCTCGGTGCTGATGCGAGGCCAGGCTTGGTCTGTGCTGCAGATGGGGAGGTCTGGGCTCAGGATGCTGTGGGATGTGGTGACACTCTTGGCTGGTCCGGATCCATGGCCAGGGCTGTTTGGCAGATGAGGCACAGCGTTACAGAAGGTGCTGTCAGCAAGATGAGACATGCGTTTGCAGCCTCAGCTCCTGCTGCTGGCATCTTTGGCAAGACCAGGGCATAGCTACCTCCCGTCGAGTAATTGGAAACTGGGTGCCATCTGAATGGGAGGGTCTTTTGGAGAGGTTCCCTTCAGGTCCCTCTCCCTGAAATGTGTGTGCAGCGCTGCTGGCACACGGCAGCAGCGGGGTGCCAGGGAATTGAGATCTGGGGTCACTCCGGTCTACTTTAGTGGGGGTCTTTCTGGAAGACAGCTCTCCAGCAGCACAGCACAGGCGGGCATGGCAGAGCTGCAGGGTAGGCCTTGGCACTGGTGGGCTGTGCTCCCCCGCGTGCAGGTCTACAGATTTGGGAGGTGGAGGAGATGGTTGTGGCAGCAGACTGTCCCCTGGCACTGAGCTCCCCTCTGGTCTCTGCTTCTGGCTGGCTGAGTTTCCTCATTCCTTGGTGGTCCTAGAATACCTGGAAAGTTTGTTCACTGTAATTTGGATGCATTTGCATCACTTGGGCACCTGTGGGCTTCTTCCTCCCCTGCTGTCACACAGGACAGTGTAAGTCTTTCCCCACTGAAAGGCTGAGTGAGAGTGTGGCCCATCGCCGTTCTACCTTGCCACCTTTTTTGGACAGGCAACGGGTTGATGCTAGGTGCAGAGTCTCCCTCAGGTTCACCCGTGCTGTTGAGGGCGCTGATGATCTAAGCATGTGTGGGGATCTCCTGGCCAGTGGTGCCTTTGACTCCTTGTGAATAGGACTGTCCCCATAACTGTGTGAGTCTGCAGCCCCCTGCGCCCCCTCCCTGGCGTGGTTGAGTCAATGCACCCACCCACTGCATCCAGTGTGTGAGTCACAGGCTCTTCATACACTGTTGTGAATCACTCACAGCCACACTGATGACTTTAGTGACAGCTGAAAAGAGAAAACAATTCCCCCCACCTCGCCCCCATCACCACTACTGCGGCCACTGGGCTCCTTGCTCACAACGACCCAAGAAACTTTTGGTGAGTAGCACCCTGGTGATGGCAGCTGTGGTTTCTGCTAACTTTCTGCATCCTGTGGTTGGGTTGATCTGTGGATGCCACTAGGATGCTTCCAGCTGAAATGGATGGGAGGACACCAGGGTGATGCAGCCTAGAGGATGGCTCTTCTGCCTTGGTGCTAAGAGGGCTCTGCTTGCTACATTGGGATGAATCTGGCTGTGTGCTGAGCCATCCCCTGGCTCTTCCCCTGGGGCAGGGTGTATTTTGGGCCAGTTTTCCTAAGTCTGTTCCACTTTCCACCCCCATCTCTCTGAGGACGACTCATGGAGATCTGGAGCCCCATCCAGGTGGCCTGCTCTTCCCTCTCCCCCAGCTTTCTGGATTGCAGCAGGACTGTCTGAGCCCCAGCGTGAGTGGCTGGCGATGAGCAAGAGCTGTCAGGAAAAAAGCCAGATCCCACCCCCTGCCACGGCTTTGGCTGCTCCTCTCACCAGTGCTGCTGGCTGGCAGATGGTCACGGCCAGCAGCTCGGCTGGTGGCTGGGATGCACTTTACTCCCCTGTCGGAGGCTGGGGCTGTGTCTCCGCTGGCCCCCCCGGGGCCGGAGGTGACTGTTTCAACACAGGGAAGATGCTTGTTAATTAACCTCCCTGGGGATTGCTGTCTGTCGCCTTCCTGGCTCTGCTGGAGAGAGCCCAAAGCAGGGGACTGGAGGAGGCTGGTGGGGATACTGCCTTCTGCCTGCCCGGGCAGGGGACCAGCGCAATCCTGCATCCCTCACCACTAGGTACGGGCTTACTAGGAATTAGTGAAGCATCCCTGTGTCCCCACTCAAGCAGTGCAATTGTGGGGAGGATAGTAAATAAATCCAGTGCCTTGTACCTCTGCATAGGTCCAGGGAAAGCATAGGCGAGGAGCAGATCAGACAGGCTTCCTGGGTGCCTTCCAGGTCCCAACCCACCCCTTGGCCACCTCCCGCATCTTTTCCATGCTGTTTTGCTTTATTGCTGCCTGTTGCTTTTGCAAAAGCTCTTCCTGCCCCTCCTTCCTGCTGCCAGCTCCCCACCAGCATGTCCCCTCCTTTCTTCCTGCTCCCCGAGGCTGAAATGAAGTGCTGGAGTATTTCAGGGATGTCAAAACATACCATTAGTCACAGCCGTGAGGCCTTGTGCCCGGGGAGAGGCTGCTGAGCTTTCTGTCAGGCTGAGAAACGAGCAGGGTGGGTGGGAGCTGGGGGATCAGGGGGCAAATGCTCAGAGGCAGCCCAGTGAAAGCTTCGGGATTTCTCCCTTTTGAATATCTCTGGCATCACCGTGGCTTAGCTTTGAGCAGCAAGCTGGATCAGAAGTTCCCTGGCATGAATTATTCTGCAATTCCCCTCTGATGTCGAGATGGGGTATCTGCAGAATGAGGGGCTAGGTTTCCCCCTGCTTTGCTGGGTGGGGTCTCCCCAAAAATACCATGCCAAGGGGACCCTCCAACCATGTCCAGCTCCTGTGTTAGTTATCGGCCCAGAAAGGATGTTGTTCTCCTCTACAGCACAGAGAGGTGTTATCTTTAGTGCTTTCCATACTGGGTTATGTGCCCCCTGCCTCAGGGACCACTTTGTGTAGATTTAAATCAAATATTGGGTTTCCCAGGCAGTTGTTTAAACAAGGCAGCACGGGCACTGAAATACTGGCTCCCGGCAGAGGTGCAGAGCCCTGCTACCCTGCTCGCCATCTGCAAGCATCCGTGCTTCACAGCCTGGCTCATGTTTGTTGTTCTTCTGTTTCTTTGGTAGCAAAATACTCTATTTCCTTTCATTTAACAAGCATGGAATGGGGGATCCTATTAAAAATACACTGAGCTCCTGGTGCGAAGCATCAGTCTGATGGCACGGACAAGATGCTAGAGATGCTGGAGCCTGATTTTGGCTCTGTCTGGTGCTGTTCCCCTCTCCCCTCACTTAGGTAGGTGGCAGAAACCTCAAACTTGTCAAGCTTCGTGTGGAAGGGGTTGAGCTTCACCTCTTCCTGAGATTGTCTGAGGACTGCTGCCTATAAATAAGCACGAAACCAGCCGGAAAGGTGCCTTAAAGCACAGAGGTGTAGGCAGGCCTGGGCGATGATGAGCTTTACCCCTGTGAGCAGATACCTGGAGAGGGCTGATTAAGCTGTGGCTAATATTTTTATGAAGCCTTCTGGTTCAGTAAAGCATTTGCATTTCCCCTGCCCTGTTTTTCCAGGCTGCAGGCAGAAGGTGGGCTTTAACCCCTGTTACCCCAGGTGCGGCAAGGGGTCCATCTGCTTCGTGGCCCCAACTGGGACCAGTGCAAGGGCTTTTAAGAAACTGGTTCATGCTGGGCAGCTCACTTGATGTTTACCCATGCTTTAGAGTGACTTTTGGGGATGGGTGCTGGAGGATGAAGGGCTCTGTGCAGCCTGGCACTGCTAGCAAAGAGCCCTGGAGAGCTTGCCTCTTCCTGCAGGCAGAGTGAATCTGCTCCACAAAACCAGGGCGGCGTGCGGGCAGACTGCCTGTGCTGCCCTGCCTGCCGGGGGTGTGAGTCTGGCTGGGAGCGGGGATTTGTGCGACGGTGGGAGCATGCCAGCTCAGCTCCAGAGAGAAACCCCGGCTCCGGTCTGTGCTCGGGGCATGGATCCAATCCCTGTGGCGGGTGGGAAAAATGCAAGTCTCTCCTCCCCAGCCCTATGGCATCTGTTCTGCGAAGCTGGTGTGCATTCACTGAGGCTTCCTGAGCAGGGCTGGGAAATAGAGCTGGGTTTAAAATTAAGCTGGGTCCTTCAAGGAAAGGAGCACCTCTTCTGCATGTTCGTGTCCTTGATGAGCCCTGTGGTGGGCCAGAGTAGCTACTTCCAAGTTGGCTGCATGGTGAGTTTTAATTGAAATCTTGTGTGCTGACTGTGCCTGAGAAAATCAGGCTGTAACTAATAGGAGTCACTCAAGACGGTGACTAATTACCATGACTGAGCAACAGTTTGGGTGACTCTTCCTCTTGCTCTGCCAATTATCCCAGCCCCTGGGGAGCAGCTCCAGCAGCTGGGGCAGAATGGGGTGTGGGGAGGAGGGTGGGAGATGCTGCGCAGTTGGGGTTGTCTGTCTGGTCATTGCTGCTGCTCTTGCTTTCTGTATATACAAGGTTTTTGCTCTCTGGTGGCAGATGCTGAGGGGGTGTTGGTGCTGCAGGCATGGCTGGAACTGGGACCCCTCCTGGGGGAGTGATACAGGGTGAGAAACTCCATCTTCAAAGTGTAAGTTGAGGTGTGGGGGACATGCTGGGAAATGGGGTCCAGCCCTTGAGTTTTCCCCATCCCAATTTCCTCTGTGGGATTTTTCCCTGTTGTTGGGTCCTCCTTCATTTCTGCCACATCAGACAATGGCTTTGGCTGTTTGATCAGCAGCTTACTAAGCAACCTTAAAAAAATTGTTTACAAAACACATCTCTACTGATGCTAAGTAAGCTTGGTTCTGTGGGCTGCTGCTTGCCGTCTCCACTCAAAATGTGTCACTTGCACCGATAGTTATTTTTAGAGCTGAGGTTTGCAAAATGCAAAGGCTGGGCAGGTTTTTCCAGGGTGACAGATTCCTGGGAGGAGGAAGGGGTGACCAGGGTGATCTCTTGCTCTGCGCCAGCATGTGGTGGCCACTGCTTTCACCAGCGTCCTCTGGCGAGGTAATGCTTGTGTGGCTTTTCCCATCTACGTTGGGATTTAGAAATCCTTTATATGCCTTTCTCCTTTTCCTTTCTCCTGGTCCTCCTTGATTTGTGTTCAGTGATATTCCTGCCTCCCTACTCTGTCTTCTGTGGCTGGTGCTTCCCTGGAGGCTGCTCTGGGTCCCCAGTTTCTCTGCGGGGGCCAGCTGCTGTGCAGTCTTGCCAATCCTGCTGGCCCCTCTCCTTGCCTGCACCTCCTGTGTTTCTGCTCCAGGAGCTGAGAACCCTGCCTGCTGCTGCCCACTCTGCTGGTGGTGTGAGCACAGGCTGTGCCAGGGTGGACGTTTGGGGGCAAACAGCCCAGGAGGCAGTGGGAAGGGATTGGAAGAGATGGGGAGTTCAGCCCCTCTGCTCCCTGTGGCAGCTGGGCTGTCTCCAAGGGCAGTGTCAGGATGGAAAGACAGAAGGAATGGGTTGGATGTCAGCCCTGCTCCCTCCCCAGCCTCTCTGTGACCCTGTGCTTATAGGGTCCAGTGGCTGTGGGAAGCTGGTCCTGGCAGGAGGGCATTCCTCATCCACAATCGCCCTCATACCTGCCTGTGCATCTCCTCTACCCACTTCCAACCTGCTTCTGAGCCAGGCTGGAAAGCCACTGGTCTTGCACCCTATACCCTAACCCCAGCCTACTGCCTGGCCTCTCTTAAACCCCCTCCTGCTCACTTTCTTGGCTCAGTACAGCTAGGTGCTGAGGTCTGGGGGTTGTTTCCCCTTCCAAGCTGGTCTGCCCCAGAGCTGCCACCCCTGGGACTGTCCCAGGGCTATTCCTCCAGAAGCTCCTGGGGCAGGAGCCTGTGTGGGGAGCAGGGCTGGGCTGAGCACACCCCCAAGCCCCTCTCCAGCCCTGCTGGCTCTTGGAGCACTTTGTGATTGGAGGGCAGTGTCACAGGGGAGGAGGGATGCCCTCGAATGGCTTCTCATGTGTCAAGGTGATGCTGAGCAAGGAAAGGAGGAAAACAGGTCCTCACGGTGCAGCTTGATGGCCTGGGGAGTCCATGGGCATCCTGCATGTTGGACCAATGCATTGCAGTGTGGTCTGGTGCCCATGCACAGAGGTTTCCCTGGCCTCAGAGAGAGCAGTTTGGTGGAAGTTGAGATGCTTCAGTGGAGTGAAGCTGGTTTGTACCAGGCAAGTTCATGAGAACAAGTAAGAGGGGTGATGAGAGGGTAGAAGCTTTGAAAACACCCAGATTTGATGTTGCTTGTTGGAATAGGTAGTTGAAGGTTTGAAGGCTTTAGGTTTGAAAGCCATTTTTTTAAATCTGGTGGTGTTTTTCTTCTGGTGGATGTGATATAAAAAGCAAAATTGAAATGAAATGCGTCTGCTGTGTTGGAGTAGACGGTTTCCACCAGCTACAAATGACTATTTTTTTTTTCTTTCCCTTCCCCTTCTCTTGGCACTTTTTTCCCCACAGCAACTTCTGGAGCTGACACTTTTCTTCGTCAGCAGGTCTCTCCTGCCCTGTGCACGGCTGCCCCCCCTGCACTCTGGGCTGGCAGCACTTGCATGCGGCGAGCGAGGAAAGCAAGCAGACAACTCAACGTGAGTGATAGAGCAAGCTTCAGCTTTATTTTTAAGTCGCAGTGCTTTTATATGCTCTTGTAGACAAGCTTCAATAATTGCTTAATTAATGTCACGGGTTGTGATACTTCCTTAACAAACAGTCTAGTTCTGCACTTCGTGCCAAAGTTCCTTGTTCTTGTTTATCGTTTGCTCTCAAGGTCGAAATGTCCCTCGCCTTTCTTCCTCTTCCTGGTGACTTGCAGATTCTCTTTAATTTTCCATCAGCGGGTCTGACACTGGGTCTATAGTCAAGCTAATTCCGTCGCATACCCATAATCCTCCAGCCCGCTTTCTATCTCAAACAACTTATCATGGGACCCACATGTTGATTCAATCCTATAGTTTCCCACATTTCCCCCTTTTTCTTTTGTTCCTTGAGAAAGGAACACGGCATTCATGCTTCTTTCCATCATTCGTTGCATACATTGCGATATACAAGGGACACACATTAATATAATGATAAACATTGTAAATATCATTAGTCCCATCTGCAAAATACTCTTGATCCAATTGCCAATGCCCCATCCATTAAACAAGCTGTTAAACCAATGCCATGGATCATCCTCCCTAAGTTCTGAGACCTTCCTTTTTAAGCTCTCAATACTTGCATGTATTGATTCTGAGTGATCTGATAGATTCATGCAACACATCCTTTCAAATTCAGCACACCCATGTCTTTGGGCTAAAAGCAAAAAATCTATGGCTGCGCGGTTTTGCAGCGTAGCGTGTCTTACAGAGCCTACATCTAGTAATAAGTCAGATAATGCCTTTGATGTGGCATTTGTTTGCTTAGCTAGCCAACACCCTAGCTTGTTTAATGTCGTGAGGCTTTGAGCAACACCAGCTCCAGGAGCCAAGAAGGAAGCAGCTATGATCTTTGTCGGATTCCAAAATTCAGCTGTGGAGTCACAGTTGTCCTCAAACTTATGAGTGCTCCTTTTGCTTCTCATCTTTCTATGATGTTGATAAATCATTGAAGTGTTAGGAGTAAGAAGCGTTAGGCGACCTATAGAGCAAGGCCCTCCCTTTATATGTGACGGGATGCCAGGCCAAGCCCGATCTCCACAAATTAAAAACAAACCTGCAGGTAGCGCAATAGGCATATTGCTAGAGCGTGATATATTTGCAGAGGTATAGTTACACCAAGCAGTGGCATTTTTATATACACTTAGGGTGGCATTCACAGGCCAAGAAAGAGACTGGTTTCGCCCCGTATAATTAAAGTATAAACAAGCATCCATTGACAAAGAACCCAATAGCTCAAGCTCTTGTGGCTCAAGACTAGTTTGAGGGTGATGGACTGCCCAACCGTCCCAATTATTCACACAATTCTGGGGAGTATCACAAAGGCTTCCTAAATGTGGTATATTTTGTGGTATCACTAGCGTCCAATTATCAACCGGCACTCCAACCAAACAGGTGGAAAAGGGATTTCCTGGTGATGACAATGATAGGCAGATGGAATCTTGGCCTGTTAGATTTGCCAGGGTAACCCATACATTCTGTTTTGGCTGGGGCGGTATGTATATGCCCTCGGTGATTCTTATCACGATACTTACGATGACTACCGGGAGTACTCTCGTGTACATTTTTCTTTGTCTTTTCCCAGTGCTTCGGTGTTACTTCCCATATTTCAGGTACCTGGTTCTTTACAGCACACTCTTGGCGTGGCACTAGCAAAGGAGCACTACTGATTTGTCTAATCCAGTCAAGGGTGTGCAATTCATATCGTCTAGAACCCTCTACTTCGTGGCCTGTGATGATTAAAACCTTATGTGTCTGTAATTGGTGATAGTAGCAACTGTCACACCACCTCCTAGCTCGATGGGTTCTTACCCACCTGCGCTGTTGACAGCTATGACACTCTCTTAGTACCCAGGGTCGGCACTTATTGCATTGGGGACATTCTATCCGTATCCTGTCTACCTCTACCGGTGTAGTCATACGTCTTCACCGTCTCCTGTCACTTCGCAGATTTCGTTCTTCTGTTCACTAGGCATAGCCTTTACCCATTTACTGGGTATCAACCTTGGACCTGTAGGGGTAAGCACACACATGTAACCTCGACCAAAATATTTGACTTCTACGGACCTTTGCCATAGACCAGTGGAAGGGTCTCGATACTTCACCATTACTGCCTGTCCTGACTCTTTCCTATCGTCATTTCCATGCACCCACGCAGGAGGGTTATCGTGTTCTGCAAATATACATAAGTGATTTAATACAAACAAAACTTTTGCAAGCCGTTCTTGTACATCTTTTACGCCTCGAAGTTTGTTTAGATATTGTTTTAGAGTCTGGTGCGCCCTCTCAATTATTGCTTGCCCTGTGGGTGAATGTGGAATGCCTGTGAGATGGCGTACTCCCTATGCCTGTAAAAATTTCCTAACCTTCTGGCTACAGTATGCTGGCCCATTGTCTGTCTTAATCTGTGTTGGAGTTCCCATTACAGCAAAACAGACTGTTAAATGATGTATAACATGGACGGCCTTTTCCCCTGACTGTGCTGTTGCCCATAAAAACTTGCTATAAGTATCGATAGTAACGTGAACATATTTTAGTTTCCCAAATTCCGACACATGCGTAACGTCCATTTCAGGCCAGGGAAACATGGCAAGGCCTCTGGGATTAACTCCTAGCCCTATGCTTGGTCCGTGATGGCTGCAAGTAGGGCAGGCTCGTACGATTCCCCTGGCTTCTTCCATGGTGACTTGAAATTGTTTCTTTAAACCTCTTGCGTTCTGGTGAAAGGTTTGGAGAGATTCTCATGCTTTAGCGAATTCGCTCACTGGCGCCGTAATGGCGCCGAGCTTGTCAGCGCGATCATTTCCTTCCCCCAAGCCTTCCGTCCACTGATGGCTTCGTATGTGAATAATACAATATGGCAATGTTCGTTGCTTAATGGTGGATTGAAGCTGTCTTAGGAGTTCGAACAACTGTAGGTTTTGTACTTCTTTTATACGTGCATCTTCGATACGGTTAACAATTCCAGCCACATAAAGAGAGTCAGTTACCACATTCAACGCTTTCATCATCCAGCGAGAAAATGTCCATACTACAGCGGCTAGCTCCAACGTCTGTAAAGAGTCACATGGCTCGGCATGTATTAACTGATATTTCCATTGACCATCTTCATGCCATGTCGCTGCTGCTCTCCTGGAACGTTTACCGGCATCCGTATAGACAGTCACTGCTTCTATTATGGGTACTGCTTTGCGTTTTGGCCTTTCCATCCAGCTGTTGCTGATCCATTTAAGAACAGGAGCTTTTATTGATTCTAGTTTGATTTCTATTGCTTCTGTTAATAAGCTTGATTGTAGCGCTGGGGAATTCCTCAGCTACCACTCCAGATCCTCTCGCTTTACTGGTAGGTAGATAGTACGTGGCTCTGCTCCTATTATTTGAAGGATACGAGACCGACCCTTTTTAATTATCTCCGCCAAATCTTCTGTCTTTTCTTGAATCGTTGTCTTCGGCTGTAGGCTTGTAAATATCCATTCCAACACCCTTATCTTCTCCCCCTTTTTCTTTTTGCACTGAGTAAGTGCACCCAAAATGTGAGTAGAGCCATGGAGTATGGTGAGATCGATGGGGAGATTGGGGTCTAGCCGGTCTACTGCTCTTTGGACGATCTTGGAGCTAAGACGTTGTATCATAGAGGTTTGTTCGGCAGTCAGTCGGACCGGCGTGGCAGGGTCAGTGCCCTTTAACATCGGGTGAAGAACTTCTAAGTCATCATTAGTGATTCCGGCTACTGGCCGTAGCCATTGTAGGTCTCCTAACAGCCGTTGAGCATCATTAAGGGTTTTGATTGCTGTGTGTAACGTAAGCTTCTGTGGACTTACTTGAGAGTCACTGATGTGCCACCCGAGGTATTTCCATACTGGTGAACGTTGAACCTTCTCTGCTGCTATTACTAGGCCGTGTAGCTGGAGCTGTTGCTGTAAATATAATTCTTGCTGTGCTGAAAAAGGTTGTTCTTGCGCAAACAAGATGTCATCCATGTAATGGTAAATTACAGTGTCCGGCCATTGCTGCCTCACGTCTTTTAATGCAGCATCTACGAAAAGTTGACACAGAGTAGGGCTATTCTTCATGCCTTGTGGCAATACTGTCCATTCGAAGCGTAAGTCAGGACCTTCTCTGTTGATTGCTGGTAAATGCAAATCGCTGGGTATCCTGAGGATGCAGCTTTATAGTGAAAAAGCAATCCTTTAAGTCGATAATCAGTAAATGCCAACCAGTTGGTAACATGGCTGGATTTGGAAGGCCAGGTTGTAAAGCTCCCATCGCTTGCATTTGCTGATTTACTGCCCGTAGATCATGTAACAGCCTGTATTTCCCTGACTTTTTTTTGATAACAAAAATAGGGGTGTTCCAGGGGCTTGTCGAAGGTCGGAGATGTCCTTGGTCTAATTGTTCTTTTATTAATATGTGGGCTTGTTGTAGACTTTCCTGTTTGAGCGGCCACTGCCCGACCCATACTGGCTCTTTTGTGAGCCATGTCAGTGGGATTGGGAAAGTCCATGTGGCAGTGACCGCACCCGAAAAGGGGCGCCAGCTGATGCAGGGGAGTCAGTGGTAAGTATCATGCCCAATTGATTCAGCACATCTCGCCCAATCAAAGCATGGACTCTTGCTGGCAACGGCATGACTGTGACGTATAAAGAGGCGACTCGGCCATCGATAGTTATTTTAACTCGTTGTTGGCTGCGTTGAACTGGTGCTGTGCCTTCTACCCCTTCTACTCCGTCGACCGCATTCCTTAGTGGCCATTGAGGAGGCCACTGGTTTTGTGTAACAATGGTGATGTCAGCTCCTGTGTCTAGCAAGGCAGAAAGCCTTTGGCTCTCATTACCATGGGCAATCACTACACTGGCGAGGGGTCTTTCGTTCAGAGACAGAGTCAGGAAAGCAAGCCCCCCAGTGGATCCAAAGCCTTCTGTTCCTCTAGCGCTGGTATCATGTGACACTAACGGCTGTGCCAGCTGTTGTATCGGTACAAGTTGTGCAAGTCTGCTGCCTTTTGGTATACATATAGGGGGAAAGGCAGTCTGTGCCACGATACAAATTTCTCCTTCATAATCACAGTCTATAACTCCAGGCAGAACAAACAATCCTTGTAAGCCGCTTGATGACCGTCCAAATAATAATGCTCCACACGCTTGCCCACTGATTATCAATGGGCCCTTTATTCCTGTCCTGATCTTCTGTGGACGAGTGTCTATCAAAGTGACATCTACTGCTGTTGCCATGTCTAAGCCGAGGCTCCCTCTGGTGGCGGGTTGCAAATTGGAAGCTGGCCGGAGTTGCTCGGCGTGACTGGTGGCGTGGTGACGGAGTGCTGAGAAGTCACTGGAGCCGCTCTTGGTGTCTGCGCGCTGCGACCCCGGGCGCCTAGCTTCCCGTTTCCCGAGCGCCGGCAGGCAGCTGTACTGTGGCTTTGAGCTTGGCAGTTTTTGCACCATAAGTTGGTTTCGCTGCACTGTCTCCTTATGTGTCCTGCTTTTCCGCAGCGGAAGCATCGAAAATTAGCTGGCCCTCTTTGGTTACTGTTAGGGTTTTTGGCTGGACCCAATGGGGCGAGAGTGGCACAAACTTGTTGCTGAACCTGTACCATTCCTTGCCCAACTTCCCTCAATGCTTCAACTAACATAGCTTGAGGGCCGGTAGGTACTCGACTCATGCGTTCAAGCATCACCTCAATGCCTGCGTCTAGGGGAAGTGTAATTAAAATACTTTTAGTAGCATGGTTGGAGTTTTCCATAATACATTGACGCAGCAATGGGCCCTTCGTAAAATCAGGTAAGTCGGCACGATTTAACGCTTCTGTAACTCGATCTACAAATGTAGCAAAAGGCTCTTCCCTCCCTTGTTTAATCGACATGTAAGAAGGGGTGACAGGTGCTGTTTTGACGCGCTGTAAGGCGTCCCTTGCTAGCTTCATTGATTCTCTTAATACATCAGGGCCTGTCTGCATTTGCATGTCTATGGACGAGAAGGGTCCTATTCCCAAAGGTTGTTCTACTATTACTCCTGCTAGCGGATCATTTTGCTGGCGCTGGGTGTTTGTTTGCCGATCTATCACATAGGGTGTGCCAGTGAGCCTGCCATAAAAGCTGCTGTGACTGTTTCAATATGAATTTCATAATGTTTTTAATATCCTCGGGACAAAGCAGCCCGCTGCCCCAAATGTAATTTAGCATCTGTCTGGTCGGTTCACTGTGTACACCCGATTCGCTGACAGTACTTCTCAGCTGGTTCAAGATTTTCCAATCAAGAGGATTATGGTGTGCTAATAAATTTTGATTGTTAGCAGGGTCCGGTTGATAGATGACAGGGAAAGCTTGAGCTAGCAAGTCGGCGGTCTCTAGGTCCCTATTTCGTAATATCTCTAACCCGATTTTCCGCCAGTCAACTTGGCTACGCACAATAGGTACAGAACGGTGACTAGATGGTGTGCTCGGCTTATTTTCCTCCACCGGAGAGACTACATCATATGAATTTTCAATATCTTCACCTCCCTTTCCCAAGCTTATTCCTTCTCCGCTAGTTTCTACAGATGTAAATCTACCAGGAGGGGGAGGAGGAGGAACAAGGGGTCTTCGAGGTACAGTAACTGGGATCCCCGAGAAGGGAGGCGAGGGATTGTTCCAATTCCAATCTTTCCAGCATTGGGGTCACAGTTGTCTAGCTGATCAGAGGCAGCTGTTGCTAATCTTTTTTCAGTTTTATATTTTTTCATACAGTTAATCACTTCCCGCCAAGGTTTCGTTAGCTTTTTCGCTGTCTTATTGTCATCTATCACCAAGTCCCACAAACAATCACTATAGGCTCTCCACTCCTCTACTTCAAAAATCGATTCCGGTTCTTTAAAAAACCCTTTCGCTTTGCCCACTGCAACTAGCCCTGACAAGTCTTTTAACTGACTTACTCCCCGCTTTTCTAAAAAGCGCTTTAATAATTCAAAAGCTACCTCGACCTCCATTGCCTGATGTGAGGATAATCAGCGTCGTTTGTACGGCTCTCGCTCCCGGGTTAGCTTCAACTGCGGAAGGCGGATCCCTTCTTAAATTCCGAGGTTGGGTCCAGGCTGGAGGGTCGGAAAGTATCAGGAATGATGCATAAAACGACTCCTCTTTTGCCCCCTGGCTGCCGTCTGCCAGTGCGTCTCCATCTCGCTGCCGTATCAGAGATAGTCCTTTTCAGGTCCCTGTTTGGGCGCCATTTGCGGCGAGCGAGGAAAGCAAGCAGACAACTCAACGTGAGTGATAGAGCAAGCTTCAGCTTTATTTTTAAGTTGCAGTGCTTTTATATGCTCTTGTAGACAAGCTTCAATGATTGCTTAATTAATGTCACGGGTTGCGATACTTCCTTAACAAACAGTCTAGTTCTGCACTTCGTGCCAAAGTTCCTTGTTCTTGTTTATCGTTTGCTCTCAAGGTCGAAATGTCCCTCGCCTTTCTTCCTCTTCCTGGTGACTTGCAGATTCTCTTTAATTTTCCATCAGCGGGTCTGACGCCGGGTCTATAGTCAAGCTAATTCCATCGCATACCCATAATCCTCCAGCCCGCTTTCTATCTCAAACAACTTATCATGGGACCCACATGTTGATTCAATCCTATAGTTTCCCACTCTTGCATGTGTTATTAAAGGACTGGGAGGGAGAATTTCTTACTCTGCTGTGGGATTTTACCCTTCTCCCGATGAGTTATGGCAATGCACGGATATTAGCCTTAGTCCTTGCTCTTGTGTAGGACCTTTGGAGAGGTGTTGCTATTTGCCCAGCACCGCATGGCGGGGTTACAGCTGGACACGGAGTCGGGCAGTGGGGATGCTGCAGCTGGCTCTGCCTGCTTTCTTTTCCAGTGCCTGTTCCCAGCCAACTGCCAAAACTTACTCAGTCGTTCTCATGTCTCACTTGACTTACTTGTGACTGTCATGACTTTTTTAGTCACTTTATCTATTTTCCTCATGCAGAAAGCTGTTAGTGTTGCTGGGAAGGTTTATTAGCCTCAAAGCTGTCACCTGTTTCCTACTTGTTATTCCAGGTGGATAATTTTCTTTCTGCTCCTTAAGAGCTGGAGCTTGTTTTCCCCGTGTTTCTCTCTGGAGGAAGGTGGCTTTTCAGCCTCTGCCCCTGCTGCTGGAGTGACGGAGAGGGCTTTGGTGTGCCTGGGGATGGGGCTGTGCCTCAGACCCGCAGCTATCTATCGTTGGGATTTTTGGGTGACTTGAGCTTGCTCAGAGCAAAAGCAGCAATCTGAATTAATGTTTTAATTATCTTGGCCTCTTCCCCACAGGCTGTTCTCTTTGTTTTTAATTTTGGAAAGCTCTCACATGCAATCTCTCTCTTCTGCTGCCATCATCCGTGCCGTACAGCTCACCCCAGGAAGCGAGCTGAAGGCGTGGGTGCTTTCCCTGGCATGAAACACAAACCGCTGCCGGGGGCTGTGGAGCAGCTCCTGGAGAGCAGGCAGGCGGGCAGCTTGGGCACCGATCCCACCGGGGCTCCTGCTGCAGCCTCTGTGCGCCAAAACAGGGGAGTTTCTTGGCCCGGGCTTTCAGAAGAGGTGTTGGGGAGCTCTTGCGTTGTGGATCTCCTAAAGTAGTTTCTCCCAGGGGTGCAGGTGACAGAGGAGAGCATGATGCTTTCGCCTGAGCATCTTCAAGGTGTCACCAGCTGCTTTTGTAAATGTGGACCTTTGCATGCTCTAGATCTGTAACCCTGAGGGGTGTGGGTGCTGCTGGGGTGTTCTGTGCCCCAGGGAATGGTACGCAGAGTTCAGGGGATGAGGGCAATTCCCAGGGCTGATGAACACTATCACCTCTGCACCGAAGCGAGAAGGGGGGTCAGTTCTCAGGAGCGCTGTGCTCCTGTTGGGGGGGGGGGGGGAATGGGACATGAAGACGGGAGGGGGCTCTGGGGCACTGCAGCTTGTTTCTCAGTGCCTGGAAGAGGGGGAGAAAGGAAAGCATGTGTGTGCACATGTATGTGTGATACTCTAGCACTGTTGTCTTCAGAGGAGTATCCTACCTGCAGTGCCAGTGTAGGAGAGCTGGCATGAGGAGAAGAGTTGAGAAGAAAGGATGAAACTGCTTTGTTGGATCAAATATGTATTTTATTAATAAAAGGCTTATGTGATTGGAGTGCCCTGCAGCAGGAGCAGTATTGTGTCGAAGTGAGGATTTAAATGCTTTAAACAAATCAAGTTGGACAGATATGAGAGACCAACTTAGAGTATTTTCATCTTGCTCTGTTATTTATCAGTTCCCTTAATAATTCAGGAGTTTTTTATATTAGAGGAGACCAGACAAGGCAAATAAGTGAAATGTGGCTCCTGGAGCTATAGAGTATAGGTACTGAGGCTGGAGAGTTCTCCCTTCCAAGTGATATTGGATTCTTGCTGTTAGAAAACATGAGTATGCTGCACCAGGAACTGAGCACCCCATCTTGTGCTCTTGTAGCACATCAACATTAACATTGCTTTGTGGCATTGCATTGAGAAATGCTTATATCTTTCCAGGTGAAGCTATTTTGCTGTGGTTGTCTAAACTGTACTGGCATACTGTGGTGGGAAGGACCTTTGGCTCAGAAGTGTAAATGAAGGTTTCACCTGTATGGTGATATTTGAGTGTGTAAAATGAGGACTGAGGGAGGTCTTTGAGTGCTGACCTTCCCAACCCCTGCCTCCATGTGGGGCTCCTCTAACTGAGGCTGGACCAGGTGGGTATAGTCAACAGAAATAGGTGCTTCCTGTGTGATGCTGGTGCCTTCATGCATGTCCTGCGCTGCTGCTGTTAAATCACCCAGGCTGCCAGTGGCTATTGCTGTGCATCGCTGGGAGGAGAAGACGAATAACGTCCCTTGGGCCATGTGTGGTCCCAAGCACAATATATAAAAGCTGTCTTGAGCAGTGTTTAATGTGTTTCCAAAGGGCTGGGGGATATGGGTGGCTTGAAATGTCTCCTTGCGTGCTGGCTGCATTTTGGATTTTAGCCCCCCCCACCCCCCCGTCTTTTTTTCTTGTTTTTGAGTCTCTAGTTTTGTGGATTCAAGGGTTGAAGGCTGCAGGCTCTGGGCTGCCGTTTCTTCCAGCCAGGGAGATGCAAACATTGCATTGGGATATAGAAACATAAAAAAAAGTAATGATTTGTGCTTTAAAATATGAGCTGAAAACCATTAGCACTTCTTATATTCATGTTTTCAGGTCTGTCTCTGCTTTCTGAAGCTTTGGAGCTAAAGAGGGAGCAGAGGAAGGGACTGGTCTTGTTTTGGCTGGGGAGCAGTTTATTCTGGTGGCCTCTCATCTTGGTGTGGTTGAGGATGCTCTTGGCTCCATTTCTTCTTCTTGATGCCAAAAACCTGCACTTCTTCCCACCTTTCCTCCAAACTCATGCTTTTCCAAATTGTGTTTATTTTCCAGACTCTTCAGTAAATCAGCATCTTCCTTGGTGTGTGTTTTTTCTCCTCAAGCCTCAGTGTCTGGGGTAGATTTGGGGATTGTCAGACACCGCTGCTTATCTAGCGCTGAGCCAGGATTGCAGCTCTGTAGCGGGTGCGTGGGGCTCGGCCAGCCCTTCCTCTTGAGTGAGCTGAGACTTTCCCTGTTTCCTGTCTCTAGGCCCCATGGTTTTCAGAAATAACCAAAACCTCATTAAATTTGTGGGATCCCTTGGGGACATAGCAGTGTGTTGGGATGGCAGCCTGTTCCTGGCTCTGCAGTGAGACCCAGGGGATAAGCTTTGGTTGGAGCATCCCTGCAGTGCTGTGTGCTGCGCTGGGGCTGGATCGGCTTGGGTGCTGGGGCTGGATCGGCTTGGGTGCTGCAGCTGGGCGTCACCACCATAACTCTCTCCCAGCCTGGAATAGTGCATGCCAGCAGGGTGGGCGAGGCGCACGGAGAAACCCTGAGAGTAAGAGGGGGAGAGCTTGCTCCAGCCAAAACTCTGCGGCTTGGCCGCCCACTCATGCCTGCCTGAGCTGCTGGGGGCCGTCTCCCTCCATGGTGCAGGACGGGGTGTTAGTCACACACCGCTGGCGTTAGTCACGTTGGGAAGCGTGCTGGGGCTAAGGTGATGACGCCCATGAGAGCCGGGAGAGTCATAGGTAGAGCCTATTTTTAACAAGGCTTGCTCTGGATCCAGAGCACAGCAGTTGGCACAGGGTCCCTGGAAAGCACAAGAGCTGGGTGAGCCCATGGCAGGAGCAGCAAGAGGCATGGGTGGTGCCGCCTGAGGTGAGCACCCGTGGGCTTTCCCCTCCTGCACCCCGTGAGCATGCTAGGGCTGTGCCGCTGCCACGAGGCCAGCTGGGGTGAGCGGCTCACTGCCCAAGGCTTTCCTGGATGGAAGACTTATGGCTGGGTCAGAGCTGGCCCTGGGGATGCCGAGGAGCATCAGTAGCTCCATGCAGGCTTGGCTGGTGTTAAGCCCCTGTCCCTTGTCCACCACCACGCACTGCTGTGTCCGGGTGTTCGGCGTGGAGCGGGTCTGAGCCCTCCCCTTCCCTGCACACCACCCTGGGGGGATGCAGTGGTCCCTGGGGTGAAGCACAGCGACAAGGATGGGTGAAATTAGGCTGGGTCCTATTGGGTTTAAGGATGAACTCTTCTCCCTTCTGCCAGCCCTGGGTAAGTCCCTTTAGGTGACAGCACGGTGGCTGCACTCTCACCTGGGCCATGTGGGGCCAGCCTGTGCTCCCTTGCCCTGCTTTGGACCTGAGGATGAAAGTGCAGGTTTTACTTCTTAAAAAATAAGCTGCTGAAGTGGATGCTGAATATGAAAGCAGCAGCAAGGGACCATGGTTAGTGTTGCCTTTTTGAAGGAAACACAATAGCAATCTGTTATGGAAGGGTGCTTTTTTTTTTCTTTTCCCCTCCTTTTTTTTGACTTAATAATTTGGCATTTGCAGCACAGGGAGTTTCTGGGAGATGGTATGAGGTTTCTTCTACTATGGGGTTGGTTGGGTTTTTTTTCCTTGCTACAGTGGCTTTAGAAATTTATCATCACTGATCTGGTTTTGGGTTTTTTTTTCCCTCTGGCATATGGAAGCAGCAAGCTTGAAATAAATGTGATCTGTTAGCCGTTTCAAGCAGACTGTACGTACATGGTGCTCCACGTCTCGCAGCAGACTGGGATTTTTAAAACCACTCTGTATTGGCCTAGTGTTAAAGATGCTGAGGGCTGCGGAGAGCACCCAAGCCTCTTGAGAGGATGCATTGTTTGGTGTGTATCATCCTTGGTCAAAACCTGCTCAGGGGGTTAGGCTGTGTGGTGGGGTCCGTGCCTGTGGCACTGCTTCCTGGGCTCCCAATGTGCTGGACCACATCTGGACCAAGCAGCACACCACAGCCATGTGCGTAGCGCTGTGATCCCCATCTAAATTGTTTGCTTTGATTTTCAAATGGGGTGAGAAATCCTGCAGGTGAAAGGAGCTTGATCCAGAGGTGTTGGCTCAGCTGCCAGCCATTTGCTGCGGCATCATGGGAGACCCCTAACTCTCTGCAGTGGGGTGAATACCTGGGCTTGCTCTTGGACTCACACCAGGCTACAGGTGATTCAACACTTTAACTGGACATCTGAGGTGGCTGGAAAGAGCCTAAAACTGCTGTGGACTATTCTTGCCTCTGAGAAGTTTCTCCAGAGGGTTTACTTGGGTGTTGAGGCTGTGTTGAGTCTTGTGTCTAGAAGTGTCTCGGTGTTTATCTGCAGCCAGCCTTCCCTACCCCGTGCTGTGGGGATGCTGACTGCTTGGAAAGTTCTTCATGGACGGCTTGGCAATTTCTTTGTGCACTTGCTGGTGTTAACAAGCTTCGCTGGTGAATTTCTGAGGTCAGGTTTTCTGCGCAAAATAACCACAGGGATGGTGGAAAATGAGCCACAAGCGTGAGCGAGGGATAGCTCAGGGAGGGGGGCGGGTGCAAGTGGGTGCTCCGGCAACCTGAGCTGCAGTTGGTGTTGGGTGACACGGGGTGTCTCGGGAGGCACAGGAAGGGTGAATACTGGGAGCGCTGCAGATGTGTATCCCCAGTGAGTGGCTTGACTCGCACTGAGTGAGACACAGTCTGTGTGTGCAAGGCCAGTGATGGATGGGGAAGTGTCCTGAGGAAGTGTGGGATGTGCCTGGCAGGTGGCTGGTATGTGGGGTGTCTGCTCAGGTCTGTACTTGGCTGACAAAGAGGGTGGCCCGTGTGTAGGAGTAGCTTTTGCTCAAGGGTGTTTTTGGAGGAGAGATGGGACAGGTTTATGTCTTGGTGTCGAACTGGTGCTTCCTTGATGAGGGATTGTGTCTGAGAAAGGGAAGGGCAGGGGAAAGAGGGGGCAGTGAAGGGGTGGACACAAAGACTTCTTTCTCCCCATCAGGATGCTAGAGTTGTTTCACTCGGAGGCTATAGGCAAGAAAAAAGGACCAGGACAGACCAGTTGCCTTCACCTGCTTTCCTGGACCCCAGTGCAGGTTATGAGCTGAGCATCACTTGCAGAGGGTGTGATGAGCTGAGCATCACTTGTGGAGGGTGATGGTGCTGGGTAGCCATGGGGCAGAGCCTTGCAAGCAGCTCTTGGAGCTGGGAGGTGTCAGAAGCTTTGTCCCAGCAGCTGCTGCTTTAGGGGAAGCCTCAGTTTTGCTGGACAGCCAGTCCTGGCTGGCCCTTGTTCAGTCTGTGCTCAGTACTCTCCGAGACTGGGAATCCCGTCTGGGTGCTTGCAGGCTTTAAAAATTTTCTGTTTTCAGCTGGGGACTGTAACAAATTGCTGGCCTGTTTGTAGGGGCTGTCCAGCACATTGTGGTCAGAGGAAAGGGTATAAAACCCAAGCAAGCACAAATGATGTATTCCTGGATGGTGATTTGCACTAGGGTGTAGCTTGATGGGGTTTTAATACAGCCGCATACAGGCCAACAGGCACTGGAAGAAGGCTGGAGGCCTTGCAAGCAGTTCTGTTTGTGGCTAGCACAGAAACAAGGTTTAAACCCAGAAAATGACCTAAATGTTATATCAGCTCCAGCCTGGGAAGGGTGATTGTGTCAGCATGGTACCCTCCTGGGAGGGATGAATTTTGGTTGCTGCTGCATGGAGGGATGGAGGCGGGGTCTGGGGATCATGAATGATAATTTCTTGGATTGCCCCAGCTTGCTCGAATGTCCTGCTGGTGCTCTGAAGCCTGCTGGCAGATGGTGGATGGCTGGCATGGGAAAATCAATGGCATTAAATTACTTAGGAAGGAGCGAGTGGGCAAGAGGAGAGGTGGGGAGAGATGCTGCCAGAAATACATTGCCCATTTCTTACTTGCCAAGGCTCTGAAAGCAAATGGTCTCTGCTGGTGTCCAGCAGAAGCATGCATGAGGGGGTGGTGATGAGGGGGGGCAGTGCTGGACGGCCATGCTGTGCTGGAGGAGAAACCCCCGGGCGGCTGCAGGCTGTGTGACATATGCCAGCAGTCTTGTGCTGCCAGTCCTCAGTCATCCTCGAGATGTCTAAAAATTACAGATGGCAGTTTCCTAGTGTAAAAAGAGCTGCTTGCTGCCTGTGGAAGAGTCTTGTCTGCCTTCCTGGAGACAGAGAGGGACGGGTGGGGGAGCCACTGATTAGCAGCCACTTCCACGCTCTGCAACGTGATTGCCGATGTTTGCAAATACCATGAAGTCCAAGCTCCAAGCACACACATTGCTGTAAAAGGGCCAATTTCATGATGGAGTTGTGAGCCAATTCAGCTGTTGGGCATCCTTTCAGTCGAGAGATGGGGCTAACAAGTGAAGCAGTCAGCTTGCTTCAGAGCAAAGCTCCTTCTAGCTCCATGCCTGGTGTGGCCACTCAGCCAGGACTGCAGAGGATGCTGGGCTGGACTGGTGCATGTCTTAAGAAATATAAGGAATAGCATAAGAAATAGGATGTACGTTGCTCTTTGCCTGCTGGACCTTCACAGGGTCTGGCTATCAGCAGCGCAAAGCTTGGCAATTGCAGCTAGGCTGTTATTCCTGGCTGTGCCTGCCCTCCTCTCCTCCATGAATTAATCTCATCCTTATTTTGAGCTCGTTTGTGCTGTGCATAAGTGTCCCACGAAGCAGCTATCTGGCAGGAAGGTTGCTTTGGTAGAAATTAATCCTAGTAGCGTGCTTCAGAGGGATGAAACCGCAGCGATGAAATAATGCCACAAATAAAGAGGAGAAGTAGTCGAGGCAATCGTGGTATCAACAGCTCAATACCAGCAATTGTAGCAAACTGATAAAAGAAGGGAAAGTAGAGCTGGATGAGCTCTCATCGAAAGAAGAAACATTCTGAGGACGAGAGGGAGCCTGATGATAAGACAGTGGCTTTGATCCCAAAGGGAGGTGCTAGAATTGCCGCCACTAATGAAGCAAGGCAGTGGGTGGTAATCACCACTGTTGCTGGGGTTTGGAGGTGGAATTTGCACCAGGATGTGGGGGCAAAGCTGCATTGCTGGAGGGAGGGAAGTCCACTGGCAGCGGCTGGGGTCCAGCTGGACCTATCTGAAAGAGCAGTGCCTAAAATGCCACGCTCTGTGCCTGTCCTCTTGCTCAGATGGCTTCCAGAAGTGCTAACCTTTAATGTGGCACCTTAGCGAAGCAGCTGGGCTCGTGCCCAGGCTGCCTTAGCCCATGGCTCCCCGTGGGGTCCAGGAGTGCGGCTGCCTTTAGGAGCCAGAAAGAAGTGCCCAGGCTTTCCTGAGGGATTTGGTGGTGTGCCTGGAGGAGGAGAGGGGCCCTTGGGGCTTCCTCTGTGTCTGTGCATTGGGTGGGAGGTGAAGACTGGGCACTTGCTGAGCCAGGTTATTAGTCCTGGCAGATAAGAACATTTCAGCAATCCCACTTTTTTAGCTACCCATAAATATTTATTTTCCTCCCATCTCCCATAGTGTAGGAGATCGGGGAAAAACTGGGCTCAGGGGATGAGCTCTGGGGGTGTGTGTGCTTGGCAGCTTGGAGTGGCTGAGGGTGACAGTGCCGGGTAAGGCTGAGGGGAGGGAGGAAGGGCAGGGGCTGGTCCAGGCTTTTGCCCCTGAACAACTGAGTATCCTGGGTCGTGCTCTCCTACCCTTTGGACCCAGCAGGGAAGCTGGTTGTTTCCTAAAGGGTCCTCAATGCCTGATTTGTGTATCTGTTATGCTGACAGGCAAGAAATACCTCTTTATTATCCATTTATCCTGACCCAGCTTAAGTCAGGTTAAGGTAAAATGCAAATCCACTCAGCTGTCTGCAGTGTGTAAGGTAAATAGGGGAGGGTTATAGAAGACCTGGGTGAAGGAGCAAAAGGAAAGCCTGCCTTTCCTCCTTTGAGGTTGAATCAGGAAGGTCTTGCTCTATTTACCCACTAATTTGGCCTGTCAGTCTGATGCCCACCCTGTCAGGGGCTCTGGCTTGTCCTTGTCTTTGTGGCTGGTGAGGACCTCGCAGTGGAGGATGCATAGCACGCTTTCTTCTAGTCTTCAGCATGTCAGGACAGACTTATTCTCTATCCCCTTCCCTTCTTCACTGTGCAATTTGTGCAAAAGACTGTCTTTTTTCTTTGCACAAACAATAAGACCTTTTCAGTGAGTCTTTGTACATAATGAGAACAAAAGTCAAAGAAGAATAAAGCCCGCCTTTGCTCACCTTTAAAGCATCCCTTTGTTTTAACCTCTCAGGGGTGCTGTGACTCCTTGTGCCGGGAATCTGATGTTTGCATGATCATATAATTGCCTTTGCGGGCCTATTAAGTAATGACACACATTGTGGTTTGTGAGTCACCTCAGCGAAGGCGCCGTTGGAAACGAGAACTTTTTCTTCCAAGAATTTTGTTGTTATTTTTGTTGTTAAGTTTCCCAGCTGGAGGGAACGCGTGCAGTCTGAAAGAGCTGCCACTGAGCCCAGTGGGGGTGAAATGCAAGGAGGGAACCCAAAAGGCTGGCCTGGGAGATGGCCATGGGATGCTGTCCTCCTGGGATGCTGTGTCCTTCCTGCCCCATCCTAGCAAGGCAGTTCCTGGCTAAGAAAGACATTTTTCAAGAAATCGCAGGCTGTAGCGTGAAGCCAGAATTGGGGCACCTGTTGGCAATGCCCAGGATGCATAGGGTGCCATTCAGACCCACAACCACCCTCTGGAGAGCCCAGACAGAGCAGCTCCTGGGTCTCATGGTCCATCTTGAGACCACATGTGTTCAGCTTGCCTCAGCAGGGGGAACAAACTTTTCCCAGGGCAGTGCTCAGGAGGCTTGGATTCTTCATGGTTTCCTGTTTTTCCTTCTGTATTTATGTCAAATCCTCTTTGCATCCGTGGTTTCAAGATGACTTGGGTTTCTGATCTATGTCAAAAGCAATGCCCTGTTCTCAGCCCCTTCTTATGTGCTGCCTCATTTCAGATGCTCTGGCGTGAGGAGCAAGGGCTGGGCTGTCTTCTGCCAGCAGTGTTTCCCAGAGACTTGTCATTTGGGGTCACTTGTCCTCCTTTCCTCTTTGAAAGGAGCTAGCTTAGGCTGTTACCAGGCTTGGCAGCGCTGCTTCTCACATCCCTGGGTGCAGGAGCAGCTGAGCTGTGATGTGCAGAGCCAGCTCTGCTGCTGTGTGCTAATTAAAGCATAAATTCAGGCTGTCCTTGGGGATGGTGGTGCTCTGTCCGTGACTACTTGCATGTACTGGTTCTTGGCTTGACAAATATCCAGGGGATGCTGCTCTCCCTGTGCCCATGGCTTGCTGAGGTTTCAAGGTCCATGAGCTCGAGGCTGTTTCCATAGGCGCACTTTGCGTTGGCGTTGGCTGTCTGCCCTGTGTTGTGGGAATGACAGGCAGCCCAGGAGGATCACTGCGCCTTTCCAAGGAAAACCTCACGGTGGGAGCTGGAGGGAGGAAGGCAGCATGGCCCAGGAGGGGTGGCAGCCTGCACTCTTGTGCAGAAGCGGAGTTATATTCCTGGAGGCTGGCCCGGTGATTACAGCTGGAAATTATCTTAAGAAGCCCTGTCTTTGCCCTTCTTTGGAAGGCAAACTCCTAAGAGCATGCTCCCTGGCTATGTGTATGAGTAGCTCCAAGCACTGCTTGTTTCTAGATGCTGCTGTTGCACAGATCGCAGCTTGCTTTCCTATCCCTGATTATTTCTATTGCCAGGCTCAGTCCCGTGCTCTTTGCAGAGCAGTGGTGCTGTGCTAGGTAAGCCCAAGTCCAGCACTTGCCTGCTGGAGCGATACTTTTCCCCTTGGCCCTGTTAGGGCACAAAGCTTGTACAAGGGAGGGAAACGACGAGCTGTGCCAGGCATCATCCTGCCTTTCTGATCTCTGCCTGTGGCTGTTGGCACACATGTTCTCAGGTCTGCCCGTGCGTGTTTTCTCTGCCTTCTGTTGGGGGAACTGGAAGGCCAGTGGGCGTTGGGGCTCATATCGGGGGTGGCAGGTTGCAGGCGTGATGGGCGTGTGATAGGGGGTACCTTGCCTTGAGATGCAGAAAAATCTGCCTGTCTGGCACAGAGGGGTACAGGAAGAGGTGAAGAGATGAGGTGGTCTCAAAGGTGATGTTGGAAGAGATTTGGGCATTGGGTTGTTTGTCAGGATGGACGTTCCCAAGTACCAGGACACCTTGCTGACCATGCCTGCTGCTACCTCATCAGTGAAATCTCTGTCAGGCCAGCCAGAGCCCTGTCTCTCATTGCCACCCAGCAGCGCTGTGCCTGCTCCCGGCTGTGCCCTAAAAACATCCTCACCCTGGGGCTCACTGCCTGCAGCCGGCCCTGGGGTCAGGGGTCCTGGTCTCCTGTCAGTCTCTGGCTCTCCTGCCTCTCTGTGCTGGAGATGGAGGGCTGATTTCTTTGACGTACATTTATATAAATAATAGTGGGGTTGTTTAACAGTCACTCTTAAAGAAGAGATGAGATAATTTCATGTTTTGATGTTCTTAAAGCTGATTCCCCTGGGAGCAGTGCTCTGCAGGAGGGCTCTCTTACTCTCTGTGCTACCCCGGTGCTGGCATGGGCAGAGCCCTCGCACCCACTGTGGGCTCAGGGGCCTTTAAGATGCCTCCTAGTTGTGATGTGGTCCAAGCAGCAGCCTTGCCCCATCCAGGCTCAGTGCAGCTTTTCCTGGGAAGCAGAAGAGGTGCTCAGCCACAGGGAGCAGGGTCTGCTGCTGCAGCATCATGGCAGCCATGAAAACCCTGGTGAGGCAGAACAAAAGCTGTTTCTTAGACAAAAGATTGTCTGATATCTGGTGCTGGAGTGTCTCCTGGCCTGAAGCAGCCCCTGGGTATTTGCAGCAATGCTCTTTCTTCCATCTGATTTTTGCAGCTATTCCAGGGGTCTTTGTTGTAGTGTCTTGGCACTGTGAAGGTCCCCTTTTATTCTATGTGAATGGGTGATGAGAAATGAATGTTCCTTGAAACAGGAGCCAAGCAGCCCTTCTTTGACTGCACAGTGTCCCTCTGTCCCAAACACACTGGCATGTACAGTGCTGCCTTCTCCCAGCTCTCTTGTATCAGGATGTTTGACCTGACCCTTCCACCTGCACCTTTTGCTGAGCATAGGAGTAGGTCTGTGCAAGGAGCAAATGCCTGTAAATGTCTCTTCTTTTCTTTTCTTTCTTTCCCACCTTGCTTAAGTGTTTCCATTACTGGTGTCACACAAAGCTCCCAAGCATGGGATGCAGTACTGGCTCTTGCTGGGTAACAGGCGTGTGTGAGGGATGCTGGGAGCAGCTCTTCCCAGCAGAACTGCTTCAAGACTGCTGGTGGTGGGGGCTATGGGAGGAGGGGTTTAGTCCAACAGACTTTCCCCCAGTAACGAATGACTCAACTAAAAATAGCTCACCCTCACCAGCTGGCTCCCACAGCCACTGTGCCACACACACTCAGCCACCATATTCGGTGCAAGATGGAGGAGCCAGAGGATGGTGGGTGTCCGGAGCTGGCCAAAGCAGGGCTTGCCCACCACAGCATCCATGCTGCTGTGAGGGGAAGTGCATGTGGCAAGACAGGAAAAGGCCACGAGGACGAATCAGTTGCTCTTGCAGTCCATCTGTCTCTGTTTGGGGGGCCCCAGGCTTAATTTCTTCCTAGTGCTCTGAGGTGTAGTGCTCTGCTTAGCTGTGCTGCATGATGAGCTCTCCTTCTCCCCTTGAGCAGGGACTACTAACTAGAAGCTTGAGGTAAGCACAGCTCAGAAGAGAGAGGCAGATGCATTTGATTGTCCTGAAAACCAAGTGGCCTTGGAGATGCAGGTTAGTGAGCTGGAGGGAAGGGGCAGCGGGAGGCAGATTTGGAGCATTCCCTCGCCCCAGGAAGGATGGAGCAGGGCTGAGTTGTTTAAGCATGTGAGTTCCCAGGGAGGCCAGCCAAGCTTGGGGAAGAGACAAGATGGGCTGGCAAAGTAGAGAAACCCCACCTGGCTCGGGGTGTCCCCAAGATACTTAGGGGCAGCATCCTACATGCTCCTCGCTATATATAAACATATTCCAGAGGGGTTTGCTCTTGTCCCTGTTGTGCTCTCTCCTTGCTCATTCAGGAGAGACAAGGGACACTTGCTCACAAGGGGAAGCACCAGCATCAGAGCAGCTTCTTGCTCTGGTGCTGCTGTTGAAATCATCCCCCAGATCCCTGGGAAAGGCTGCTGGGCTGACGGACCATGGTTGGAGAACTCCGGCAGCTTTGCTACTGGTTGCATACGATACAGCCAGGGATTGTCCATCTTGGACTGAGGCCTCGTGTCCTCTCCAGGAAGGGGTCTCTGCCTCCCTGCTCACCCGGGGCTCGTGGCAGTGCTGTGATGCTAGACCCTTGTGCTGCCTGGGGAAGATCAGCCCCCACAGGCCAGCACAGCACTGAGCCTTTCTGCTTTAACTTGGGGGCGTTTTGGTGAAGGTTATTCAGATAATGGAAGCAAAGGGTTCACCCAGCACCTTAAGTGCTGAGTGTAGTTATTATGGTAATACATAGCTATTTGGCTAAAGACTTGATTGCTGCCATTGTAACACAAACACATACATGGAGAAAACCCCTAAAAGGAATTTCATCTTTGTAGGTCAGTGGTGCTCCTGGGAACCTGCTTCTCACTGCAGTTCTTTATTAGTTAATCAGCTGCTAGAAGGAAAAATGAAGTATGGTGTGAGAGTCCAGGGTTTCCTGCCTGCAGAGGCTGTGTTCCTTGGCTGTGGCATGCGGTTTGGGTTGCGATAATGGGGTTGAGTCACCTGGCAGTGTGTAGTCATCTTTCAAGGATGCTGCAGACGACCTGTGCATGTATCGTCTTCCATCAATTGTCCGCTGGTGCTGAGGTCTCGAAAAGGCTGTTCTTGGTGGTTTGTGGGGTGGGATACAGCCCTGGGTTGTGTCCCATTTCAGCCCATGTTGACATACAGGCCAAGGGGCAAGAGATGCTCACTGTGCTGTCCCTGTTTGGCTGTGGCAATCCCAGCATGGGAGGAGATGGATGGATGCTGGGTGTGATCTCTCTAATGAGATCCCCATGAGATGGGGTGAGCTCCAGCTGTGTGTCATCACAGCTGGGTGGTCCGTGTCCTTAGATGTCCCCAAGGTTGCGCTGGGAGCATTGTGCTGGTCCCAGCCATTGTGCAGGTAAAAGCATAAATGCCCATGCTTTCACAGCTGAATATCCACTCTCTAATTCATTTTAGTTGCTCACAGTGCCCTGTGGCCATGGTTTTGTCTAGATGACTTCTCTGCTTCAGGAGTAAACAGTAAATTTCCTGACTCTTATTACTTTTAGTCTGAAATTTGGGAGATAAGAGCCTCTAGAACCTTCATTTTCTGGTATTGAAAGCCTGCTCTGTGTCACAACAGCAGCTGTTCCTCCGCTCTCCTGTATTAAATGCAGCCAAATGCATTGTTTCTGTGCAGTAATGTCCTCTGCTTTTGGTGCAGTTGGGTGAACAGAGGGCAGTAGGGGCTGCCTGGAGCCATGTGGGGCTCTGTGCCACACTCTTGCCACATCACGGCTGTGCAACCAGGGATGTGGACAGTGAGCATCAGCCCGAGTCACTAGTGGGAACCCATGTGCGGTGCCATGGAGGGGTCAGACAGGCAGATATGCTGTTCTTTTCTGCCTTTTTAAAAAATTATTAATTGTCATTAACGGAGCTGCAAAGCCATCTTCTGCCCACCTGTTAACAGGGGGCTGTGCAGCAAACCTGGGTTTATTCCTATGCAAAGGTTGATTTGCAGCTGGAAGGGTTTGGAGGCACTGATATGCACCCAAGTTCTATGTTATTAAACAAACCCAGCGTAGAGGGAGGTACGACTGCTGGCCAGCTGCATGGTCCCAGTTCCAGCCATGGCCTGTTCCCGGCTGATACTGAGCTGTGGGTTTCCACGGATGGGATCAGATGATAGCTCTGTGTTTTCCAAACCAGCCACGTGTTGGTTTTCCATTTGTGGAAGGCAAGGCTGGCGTTTAAACAGCAGAAACCGAATTACATGAACAAATATGGTGTTTTTCCTACTAATTTGGGTTCTGTGTAAAAAATAGTGGGTTTGTTTTCGGTGTAAGGGGGGACCAAAGGCTAGAAGATGGGCAGATGCCCTGGTGTCAGATGCTTCATACATGGCGCGTGGCATCCCACGAGCACCCTTGTTAACATGTAGCCTCATCAGCTTTCCTTAACAAAATGTTCTGGCATCTTCCCTTCTCTGCTTGTCACTTCTCCAGAGGGAATGTGGCTTGTTCTGCTGGCAGCATGAGCCCTGTTTGCTTAGGCGGAGGCAGAGCTAATTATTTCTATTTATTTCTTCAAACTTTCTCAGTGTTTCATTTGAGGGCTCTGCTTGAGCTTTTTCACTTGTCTCCAAGCCTGGGAGTCACCAATGTCCCTGGAGCAAGCCTGGTGGGAGGCGCATTGGAAGGCATCAGGAGAGCCAGTGTCCATGTGGATGCCGGACCTGTCCTCGTTTGCTCTTAGCTAATTGCCCCTACGGCTCTGCTGCAGCCACACCATGGCTGAAACCCAGAGTGCTCGTGCTTGGTATGCAAAAGAGCCTCCCATCCGCCCCAAGGAAATGCTCAGGGAAGACACAGGGCTGCAGAATGGTTGTTTAAAACAAACAAACAAACAGCCTCCCCCCCAAAACAAACAAGCAAACCGAAACCACAACCAAAAAAACCAAACCAAAACCAACAAAAAACAAACAAACCAACCCCACCCCAAAAACCCCCAAACCCCTCAAAATACAAAACAAAGCCTCCAAACCCCAGACAAAACCTGGTGTGCCTGGGTGAGGAGTTAAAATTTAGCAGAGGAGGGTTGAAAACAAGCAAAGCAATATGAGAAGGAAACGTATATGTTAGGAAAATGAGAAATTGCAAAGGTACCCAGGACTGGATTGAAAAAGTGATTAATTAATACCTTAAAAAAAACCCACAAGTCGCATGGGTTAGCAAAGTAGTCAAGAATCTGTTTATAGCTTTCACTGGGAGAAGCCAAAACTCTTCTTATCGATGTTCTAATTCATTTGCTGAGGCTCTTAATGGCAGTTGCCTTTTTCTTTGTGGAGAGCTTGCCAAGGGGTGAGTATCCCTTGGGCCAGGCAGGTTTAAATTTGGGGGCGTTTTTAGACTCTTCGTATTTGCAGTGCAACACCACAGACCTGAAGGAGGTAGGATGCTTCCCTGGCTGTGCTGTGCACACCTTTCCCTGCAGCGTGAAGATGTCAAGCTTATTTTGGATAGCATGGGTATCTGTGCTCTCTTTTGTTCCCTCAGTTACTCTTGGATTTTTTTCCCCTATATTTAATTTCTTTTTGCTCCTGGTGTGGTGATTTCCCAGCCTTTCTCCCGACCACTGTTTTCGCCTCCCTGCTGGAGGAAGAATTCAGGTGTCTCCAAACAATGGCCTGGGGAAGGGGTTAAGATGACTGATGTGCTCAATTTGCTGTGTTATTGTTATATTTCAGGGGATTTAAACCCTCCTTTCCATTGCTGGGTTGTTTTCCCCTGTGTCAGGGATGTAGTTAGGAAGGGGGTGACAGCCCTGGTGTGAAGTGCCTGCTGCCTTGCTCTTTTGCTCTTGTCCCCTTTTTCACCTCCACCATGGGCAAACACTGTGGGAGGGAATTTCAGGGACTGCTGAATTATTATTCAGCAATAATGTGCTGAATGGAGTTTCTTTAACATGAGAATAAAGCATTTCACCATGACAAGGCTTCAGGTATATTCTCAGACACAAGCACCACCTGTCTATGGGGCATCATCTGTTTTGCTTAGCCGATGCATGGTGTTTTTAGAGGTGTTCCTGCACCTTTCACCCTGATGTGCAATTCCTGAGTCAAAGCTGTGCTGATATTCCCACATCCAGCCTCCTGAGCTGCTGCCTGTCTCTGCCAGGCTGCCTAGTCCTCATCCTGGGATTATGGGGCTGGAGGGGGCACATGGATGCTCCAGCGCTGTGCCCACCTGGGAGGCAGCGTGTGAGGGCACTGCACCATCTGCCGGCACGCATGCTGCTCGCACGGTCCCTGCCTGCATGGGCAGCTGAGTGCAGGCAGTGGCCGGCTTTTTGGCGAATGCATGGCTGCCTGCTGGGCTGCAAAAGCGCAAAAAAAAGAAACCACCACCAAACAAATACTTACCCCCCCCCCCCCCCAACCCAAAAAACAACAAACCAACGCCCTCCCAACAAACAAACAAAAACATCTCCCTCCCCCAAACCTGCCTTTAAAAGCAGCACGGTAGTGGTTTGATCCAAGTCTTCTAAATCTCCTCTTTTTTGATCCATGCTGTGGTCTGGCCACAGGGATCTGTGCTGCTCTGGGGACCGCAGGGAGGGCTGGATGTGGGGTTAGAGTGCTGCAGGTCCAAGAGGTGCAGGGGTGCCCAGATTGGGAAGGAGGAGGAAAGCAGTAAGGCAGGAGGTGCTACTCCTTCCCCTAGCCTTGGGGGTCCAATGTTGTGTTGCCCTGTGCCTGGTTTAAGAGGGTCTAGCCCAACAAACCCAGGAGAAATGGGACTTTCAGTTGGCATGGGAGGAAGGGAGGGAATTGAGGGCGAAATGGAGCAAGCCTCTGAGCCTCCCCTCTCTGTCTTGTGCCCCTCCAGAGTGATGAGCTACAGCAGCACCAAAGATGCTGGGATTTGGCACGTGCTCCGTCAGCACCCCGGCACCGGGCAGGGGGGCTGAGCTGGATGCTGCTTCCCCCCGCTACATCCTGGCCCTGCCCGAGGAAGAGACGTGGCGCAAGCACCGGCTCGGCCTGATGCAAACCACCCAGTCCTGTAACCTGCTGGAGCCCGAGAGCCTGGCCGAGGCCCTGGTCTCACGTGCCGCCAGCTTCGATGCCCTCTATGAGCCCCGGTCCCGGGATGCTGATGCTGGCATGGAGGTGGGAAGCACCTTCGACGTGGGGCTCGGCCAGTACGTCCCTGTGAGCCCGGACGTTATCAAGCGCCGGCGGGGAGGACTGATTGAGCAGAGGGATATTATCAAGGCACATGAGGCGCACAAGATGCAGAGCACGCCACAGGCGCGGAGGAAGGAGTGGGAGTAAGTACCGGAGAGCCCCCAGCCCAGGTGGGCAGATGTGGGGAGTGGGAGCATTCCTAGTCCTCTGCAGGGCTGGTGGGGGGGGGCTGCGGGGTGTCATGTTGGCATCACCCCCATAGAGCAGCCCACACTAGCTGTGCTCTATCTCCTGGCACTCCTGAGCTGGGCTGCTTATTCCCATTGCCTTTGTTTTCTAGGAGGGCTTTTTAACGGCAGGGAACAACTTGAAACAGAAGGAATGAGATGTTTTGGGGTTTATTTCCCCGCCCTGCTAAACTTCTGGGTCCTTTTCTCTTCCTGTTCTCTTAAAACTGATGAGATGTATGGTCCTGCCTCCAGCAGCTGGGACATTGTGCAGCACCCATCCTGCCCTGCCCTGGGGCTTGGCACATCCTGCAGGTCCTGCAGGGCTTGGGCTGGTCTAAGCCAGCTAGACCATGGTATTTTTCTGATGGGGTGAGTTTTCAGGGTGTGCATGAGAGATGGAGAGTGACACTGCTGCGCTGTGTGCGGGAGGCAGGTGTTTGTCAGCCAAAATAGTCAGAGGTGCTTCTCTTGGCTCTGAGCTGGAGGGCAGCATCTGATAGGAATCCTGCAAAGGAGCCTCTGTGGATGAGGGGGTTCCCCAAATCAGGGTGGTTAGTGGGATGAAGAGCCTGGTGAAAGGGAACCTGGAAGTCCTCTTTCTCTGAGGACTGGCTAGGATGGAGTTTCCTTTGGCTGCAGTGGGCTTTTGGATGCATTTGGGGTTATCTCCTTCTGCTTTTACTGTGGCTACAGCCCTGCTGCAAGGGGATTTGTATTTAATCCAAAGTGGCCAAGTCCCCCTGAATCAGAGCAAGCTGGAGACATGAACCTGGGAGAATGGAAGAGAAGTTTTTGGCAGAGCTAGAACCCACTTATTTTACTTATTGTTTTAATTTAATAATTTCTTCCCATAGTTTGCCTTGGTGCTGCAAAAGAAACCCAGATCAAGGTCCTGTACTATTCTGCCTCACCCAGTATTTGCTGCACAAAATGCATTCAAATTATAAGGTTCCCCCCCCTTGCCCTACTCAGAAAAATTGCCTGGGATAAGCTGCTATAGAACATCCTGCTCCAGTATCGCTGGTCTAGAGCAGCTTCCTGCCTTGGGCACTTTATTTTGGGGAACAATCAATGTATTATAAAATGCTGGGGTGGTGAAGGAGGTGGGAGCCCTCTATTAATTAGATGTGGCATGTTGTTTCAGTGAGATCCAGGTCAGTGCTCTGCTTTTTAGAAGTGGGTGGGATTCCTTTGAGATGTTTTGATAAAATTACTTGTGATAATACTGAGGCTGTGCACACCTTCCTTTGTTTTTTTTTTTTTTGGAGGGCAGCCCTTCGGCAAGGCAGGTTTTCCCCAGCCCTTTTGGCTTAGTCCCCATCCCTTTGCACCCAGGGAACCTCCTGGCCGGTGACTCAGGAAGCCCTGTGTAGGGGAAATAAATTGACATATGGGCTCAGCAAGTGCTCGGTACCTTGTTATCTTTCACGACCCACCAGGGATGCCAGATGAATAAATCATGGCTGGGCAGGAAGCAGAGGGATGGCCTCGTTAATTGTCGGCTGGTGGAGTGAGTTCCTAGAACGGCTGCTCGCTAATTAACTGCCTGGATGACTACAGCTCTATTTCGTGGCAAGGAGATGAAGCCAGAGCTCTTCCTGCTCGTACCGTGTGGGATGTGCCCCTTTTGCTGCCCTCGGCTTCTCTATCTAACAGTAACTCAAACACAAAGCTTAATATTGCTGTCTTTAATGAAATGGGAATACTTGGGCAGCTGCCATCCCAACCTCTCTCTGTTTAATTGGGTGTTTTCCCAGGCTGGTAGGGTCCATTCTTTGCATTTCCCAGCTCTTGGATGCTTGGTTTTGGTATTTCAGCCTGCTTTGCAATGGTTTTGTGGGTGTGTGTGGGAAGTCACGTCTAAGGCAGGTGTGCTGAGATTTGGGATGGGCTGTCCTCCCTTCACTAATCTGGTCTTGTCATTGTCAGGGTCTGGCTGTGGGACACTCTCCTTGCAGATGCCCAAGCCCTTGGCCTGCAGGAGGTGGAGACACTGGAGGTCCGTAGAAGCCCCCAATGCTGGGGGGACACCGGGCTCTGGCATGGACAGCAGCCTTCAGGCTTTGCAGACCTCGTGTCCTGAAGACCAGAGATCACTGCTACCTGTCCTGGCCAAGTCCTTTCCTGAGGAGCTGGTGATGTTGGCACAGCAGGCTGAGCTCCAGAGGGCTGGATCCATGCCTCTCCCAAAGTTAGGTGCCCTGATACCCCTTCAGCCTGCAAAAACCACATGCTAGAGGTTCCTGCTTTAACATCAGACTTGTAAAACAGTGGTGTTTCCCCAAAAACTTTGCCAAAGTCCAGGCCAGAGTGCACAGCTGGTAACCCTAGTGCCATGGGTGCTCTCTGAGACTAGACAGATAGCATGTGGGGGAGGAAAAGCAAATTAATTTCCTTATCTATGATTTTATTAGTGATAATGCGATTTCCCTGTGATTTAATTTTCAGAAGGGCCCATCTTGCAGGCCTGCATGGATTGAATTGCCCTAGGGGCTTTTGCCTGGTAGGTCTGGTGCTAACTCTCCTGGTGAGCACTGCTGATCACAGAGCCCAGCCATCGGTGGGAGTGGTATTCTCCCATGGCCCCAGCGTGGTGGTGGGCATTAGATGGAACACGGGGAGCCAGGAAAATGGCTTTTCAGCTCAGCTTTGAGCAGTGGCATGGCCTAGGGAGATGGCTGGCTTGCCCACAGGGTCAGAGTAGACCCAGAATAACTGTTGGGGTTTTTTTTTTTTCTTTCCTCTTTTTCCCCCTTGTTGCCAAAACTTGATGAGTTAAGCCAGGGTGGTTGAGAGAGGTCTGCACCTCCTTCACAAAGCTTCTGGGGAGTTTTTAGTTAAACATTACCCTCCGAGCACTGTCTGTCTTGCACTGATACCCCTTCATGTTAACTCTGGCATGTGTTTCCGATATGAGCATCTGCTGCTTTAGTCAGGGGTCCCAGAGTGACTGGGTAGCTGCTGCAGGTCCCCTTGGTCTCCTGTTTGCCAGCCATGGCTGGGTGGTGTGCAGTGGGGTGGGCACAGGGAGCGAGTGCTGTCTGTGCCTCTCTTCTGCTGCACAAGAGTCCTCTGCTCCCCTGGGGTAGCTTTGTCCCTGGAGATGCAGCATTCCTGGTGTGCAGCCAGATGTTTGTGTGTGGCTGCTCTTGTGCTGGGTTGCAATGAGTGAAGAGAAGTAAGGGCTCTTTCTTACTGTGGTGTCAGTGTCAGGAGGTCTGATCCCTTCTAAGCCTCTGTCTCTGTTGCCTTTTGCCAGTGAAAAACCCACAAGTGAAATGTGCTTTCCCCTTAAGATGGAATAAAAATAGGAGGGGGAAAATGTACTTTTCTGTATTTTTTTTCATGGAAAAACTGAGGCAGGGAGCAGAAAACAGTCTATCATGTGCTGCACGAGTGTGTGCAGGGCAGTGGCTGTGTGGGAGGCTTAACTTTACAGTGAAGTGTTCACATACCAGCCCACCTTGTTCTTGTGTAGGGTACTTAATCCTAAGGCAGACATTAAAATATGTTTTCCAGTATCCCAGTCTGATGCCCTGCCCTCCATCCCACTATTCATGCGTTAGGGTTGGGGATGGAGATATCTGCTGCACTTCAGCAAGGCTTAACCAACTGCTGCTGTGTGGAGTGGTCATGGTTGAATCACCAGTGTCTTTGCTGAGTACGTGTGGCAGCATTGTTTAGACTATGCCTGGCTGAGAGGGAGCTGAAAAGAAAAGCTCCTTGTCAAAATAAGTAAACAGGCAACCTCCTGTGGCTTCTCCAGGCTGAGCAGCTGCTTCCTTAGCTGATGGTAAGGACAGGCAGAGCCACCTGGGGAACATCCCAGAAAAACCTCAAGCTGAGTTTGCAGTAGAGAGGATGCAAACCTGCCTTGCATGGCTTAAAACCACATGTGTGTAGATATTTGTTGAGCTTAACTTATGCAATTTGGGGAATGCAAACTGTGCCCTCATTTTGGAATGATATCTACAGCAAGGATGCATGGAAAAGCCTGATTCCCAGAGGTCAGGAAGGGAGTGTGAGAGATGGGGAGAATGGAGGGAAAGCAGCTGGGTCATGGTATGGTTTGGAGGTGATAGTGTGGAGGTGGGATGCTGTAATTCGGTGTTGAAGTACCTGGGGCTCAGGGGTGATGGCTGGGAGGTTTCACCATCTTGTGGGAAGTAAGG
Organism: Phalacrocorax aristotelis; assembly: GCF_949628215.1. Lineage (NCBI taxonomy): Eukaryota > Metazoa > Chordata > Aves > Suliformes > Phalacrocoracidae > Phalacrocorax > Phalacrocorax aristotelis. The sequence continues at coordinate 32,650,840 of NC_134281.1, forward strand.
CACTCTGCCCATGGTACAGGACAGTGCTCCTAAAGGATAGGATCATTAAAAATGTTGTCCTGTCTTGTAACATCTTAGAGTTAATAGCTTTGATGTACAAGCTTGCTAGGTCTCCCTTGTATGCTATGATCTGCAGTGATATTCCCATAGCCCATCTGGGAGCCTGTGGTCAATGGAATGGCAGGGCAGGAGAGCTGTCTGCTGCTCACTCAGATCCGTACCCGCAACGCAGATAGTGGGGAGCCTGTTGGGCTGGAGTGTAATGTTACTGCAGCTCTGCCTTCATGCGGTTTTATTGGAAGAAGCAAGAGAACAGAAGAAACTGTGAAAATGCACAGGGTGTTGCTAACAGATCTCGGGGGCTCTTTACAACTTGGCAGTCTCTGTCTGGTTATGTGCACACTCTGCATTCCAGATTACAAATGCAGCTGACTTTTTTTTTTCTTAATGCTTTTTTTTCCTTGGTGCTGAATGAGACAAAGGGCCCCCTTGGCATGCACTGGGCTGCCAGCTCCATCGCTGCTTCCCAGCGTATTACCCAGTGCGTCACACCATCTGGGTTTAACTGGCTGCAGCGATGGAGAGGGCAGGAGGGGGCACAGGGTGGCACTGTCCCTTGCTCCATGGTGCCAGTGAGGCTGCCTGGGAAATGCCCCCAGGCTGGGGCTGCTTTGGCAGCAACATGGCCCTGGCTGGACCAGCATCCATTGCCCTGGCCCACCTTGGGTCTGCAGGGCATGGACAAGCCCCAGGATAGCTCTGAGTTGCCATCACAGATGCTGGTAGCTCTGCGGCATGGTTTTGGGAGAGGTGTTGTATGTAGTGAGTGTAGCTGCTGTGCTGTAAGCAGCAGCCCTGCTCTGTGCAGCAGCTCCAGCCCACCCGAGTGGGCCCCATGGGGGGTTGCTTGGTGCCATCCTGCCCCAGCAACGGGCTGGAGGAGGGTGCTGACTCTTGGCTGTAGTGATGACATTGGGAGGGAGGGACCTACAAAACAGCAGCTCTTGCCTCCCCATAGGTGCTGCCAGGAATGGAGAAGGTGCTCCTGCATCCCCTCCTGGTCTTGGCTCTGGCACCAGTGTCCAGTGCCCATCTTCCCTCCTCATGCCTCTGTCCCTGACCCTGCCCCGGGAGGTAGACTACTTTTCTCCTCCAGCTCCTCTGCAGCACTGGTCCCCGGTTACAGGCAGCTTAGCCACATCATTCTCCACCATGGGCTCCTGTTCAGATGTCTGCTGCTGTGTGTCTGGGAGCTTGGGGGAGCAGGGCAGGAAGGTTGGGGCAGCACAGGCAGCTGGCAGGAGCTGTGAGGTCTCTGCAGGTGAAAGCCCTGAGATGTTGGTGATGGGCAAAGCTAGGCTCCTGTACCAGGGAGCATCCTTCCTGCATGTCTCCTATACAAGTCCTCTGTAACCCAGGGCAAAGCAATTAACCTCTCTGACAGCTAATGAGTGTCTCTCAGTAAAGATGACTCTCCCTGCTTATGTTTTACCCTGTGAGAGTAGCAATGCAGGTGGTGGAAAGGGCTGTGGATGCATTAAACCTGGGGGCAGTGAAATATTCCTTTTATGATGGTAACTTGGCCTCGATGAGCAAAGGAGTATCTCTCCCAGAGGTATCTGCCCTCCCTGTGCTCTCTCCCCCCTGTTCTCTTCAGTGCAGACCAAGGTTTTGATGCATGGGGAGGAGATTATTTTCTGACCTGGGGTGAACCTGAGTTCCATTGAATATCCTGGCAACAGTATGGAAATAGCAGCATCTTTCTCTGAACTGCATCAAAGTCTGGGTTTCTGGCACACCCTGGAGGAAGAATTACCTTTCTGAGTTAATTCAGGTGACTTAGCAGCCCTTGGGAGGCTTTGCAGGGAGGGTGGGTAGTAATGATAGGTCCCAGCTTTCCTGAATGGTGGAGGCCACTCTTGCAGGGAGCTGAGCTTCTTAGGAGGTTGTTGCTGGACGTGGAGGGTGAGGCAGTTCCTGGTGGATGCCTCAGCTTGGGAGCTGCTGCCTCACGTTTTGTCACTGCACCCTGGCATGCCTCCTTGCTGCTTCCCTCGCTGGAGTCTCAGCTGCAGCTGCGGGCGTTGGAAAACTTCTTTAGCACATCTCGGGACTGCACTGAAGCCATTGTGCTGGGGCTGGTTGTGCTTCCCAGGAACAAGCCTTTGGAGAGAGCTTCCCCCTTGGCCTGGGGCTGGCCAGGGCTCTGAAGCAAAGAATTGCTGGGAGATGGTGAGGTGGGAAGGGACCTCTGGAAGTCACCTGGCCCATTGCCCTGCTCAAGTAGGGTCACCTAGAGCAGGCTGCCCAGCACCTCGTCCAGGCAGGTTTTAAGTGTCTCCAAGGATGGAGACTCCACAACCGCTCTAGGAAACCTGTCCCAAACATTCAGTCCCCCTCACAGTCAAAAAGTTTATTCCTGTGTACAAATGGAGTTTCTTTTACTGCAGTTTGTGCCTATTGCCTCTTGTTCAGTCACTGGGTGCCACAGAGAAGAGCCTGGCTCTGCTTTTACTCCCATATGCATTGATAAAATCTGCTTTGAGCCTTTTCCAAGCAGGCTGAGCAGCCCCAGCTCTCCCAGCCCCTCTTTGTAAGACAGGTGTTCCTCTCCTTTAGTCACCTTTGCTGGAGTTGCTCCAGTAAGTCCATGTCTCCCCTGTGCTGTGGGGCACAGTGCTCTGGATGTGTCCCATCAGGGCTGAGCAGAGGGAGAGTGACCTCCTTACCCTGCTGTCAATGCTTTGCCTAATGCAGCCCAGAAGGCTGCTGGCCGCCTCTGCTGCAAGAGCACACTGCTGGCTCATGGTCAGCTTGGTGTCCACCAGGTCCCTCAGAGCTTTCTCTGCCAAGCTGCTTCCCAGCCAGCATGTACTGGGTCGTTATTCCCCAAGTACAGGACGTGGCATTTCCTGTGAAGCTGAACTTCATACTGTTCCTCTGCCTGTTTCTCCAGGCTGTCAAAGTCCCTCTGGATGGCAGCACAACCCTCTGCTTTATCAGTCCCAGTTTTAGATCATCTCCTCACGCTGCAAGCAAGATTCAGTGCAGTATGCATGCAATGCAGCTTCTGGTATTTGGTACACGTTTGCATCCTTGTCCTTTCCCTCCAGTGGAATAATCCAACCAGTTCCCCTCTCCCAGGCAGCCCGTGGCTGTCCCTATGTGATTCTGATGGGGGGGGCTGTCTGCTGGCCAGGAGATGTTTGTGGGAGAGGTGTTTCCAGCCTCTCAAGTGTGTGGTTCACATTATTTTCTATTCACAGTTTCTGAGGAGTAGTACATCCACACACCCCCGCTAATGTATTTTTTCTATTTTGAATTTAGCTTTTATTTTGAATTTAGCTTTTATTTTGAATTTAGCTTTTATTTTGAATTTTATATTTAACATATTTATGATATAATTATATTGAAGAGATGACAGGGTAATAAGATAATTCAGGGTGGAAGGGACCTCAGGAGGTATATTAGTCCTGTCAGACTATAACTTTTAATTTAACTTTTTTACATTTTAAAACACAGATGATGACTTGTTGCACACTCCCAAAATGGCATTTTCTTAATTTCAAACCAGATAGTTTTCAAAGTTGGGAAAGGTTTTTGAAAGTTTGGTGAAAACCCAACTGTGAGAATTAGCACACAACCTGTCCCCAGACAGACTTGCTTGTTGCAGACTTAGCCGTACCATGGAAATGGCACTTCTGCCTAACTGCACAAACACCAGTGACAGTGAAATTTCTACTGTGTGTGTATGTGTGGGACATGGTCTCAGTTCAGCTGATTCTGAAGGGTTATGGGCTTTTCTGCACTTGCCAGTTGGTCCTTTCTAGTTCAGAAGGTGTTTGTTGCGTTTGTGCATGACAAACATTAATCCCCGGCTTAGACTGCTTGCTCTGTGTGAGAGCTAAAAAAAAAAAATCGAAGTTAGGAAGGTCATGAAATTGAACTAAAGCAGCTTTCAAATGTGGCTCTTGATTTCACAAGGTCACCTTTGAAACATCAAGGGATCTTTCTTAGAAAAGCAGAGGAGAGAGATGCGTTTCTTGTCTCTGCTTACCTTTTGTGTGCTCGATGAGAGAGCCTGGTCTGATCCTTTGGCGCAGGGTTACGGGTGTGTGGGTCACCCAAAACACATTGCTGTTTCTGTTGCTTGGCTGGTTTTGGGCTGGCGCTATGCACACCGGCAAGGCACTTTCTGTTTAACTGGGAAAAGCATACTGTTGCTCATCCCCTGCCGTGGGGGACCATGCAGTGCTGAAGGAGATCGGTATGGCATCGTCCTTCCCAAAACAAACCTGAAAGAGCCGGTGTTGTGTCTTATCTTTTATGGATACTGCTGCTGTGTGAGGGTTGCTTGATAGGAAGCACCTTTCCTGCGAGCTTGGGGTGCACCACCGTGGTAGATGATGCCATAACAAAACACGCGTTTTCTTTTTGAGCTCTTATATGAACGAGTCCATTTTTGTCATCAGAGGAGTTTCACAGGGCTCATTTTTTACCCACTCTTGTTCATGAGATGATAAAACAGTAGCTAACATGCTGTAACTGTCTTCTCTGTGTATTTGCTTGAGTGGAAATAAGCCTAAAAATTCTTCAATGAACTTTTTCCCATTGAGGAATCACACTCAGCTGTGCTTCCCTGGGGATGGGCGAGGGTGTTCGCCTTCACAGAGGCTGTCGAGCTGATGACTGCCTGTTGCTGCGGCACGGGGATGGTTTTTTCGCACCTCCCAGCACTGAGTAGCTTTTGGAGAGAGGTTTTGCTCTTTGGCCTTTTCTCTTTCACAGGTTTGGAAGATGGAAACAGCATCTCCTTCCTGGCTGCATGCCAGGGATGGGGCTTCTCTGGCTGTCTTGGGCATCAGCTGCTCAGCGTAAGTTCAGACTTGCCGGAAAAATTTTTCAACAGCTCCATCTTCTCCTGGCTCTTGTCCTGACAACGTAATTTTATCGAAGGCACCCTGCTTGCTAGCAGGTTGCTTCTGAGAAAGCTGAGCTTGTGAGTTTGGCTTGATGAGATTGGGGGCTGAGATGGTGGGTTTCTGGTCCAGCTTTCTTTTGATTGCTGGGGATATCTGCAGCCAAAAGCAGGAGGCTCCTCTGTCATCCTGCTTGCTGGTTCCATGGTTGCTGTGTTTGTCTGGCTTGAACCTTGCAGGGCAGGCAGAGGATCAGAGAAAGCACAGGATGGTTCCTGGGCATGGACCTGCCTTTTGTGGGGGCAAAGAGGAGATCTAATGAGGAGAATATCCTCCCCTGGCTTTGGCAGGAGCTAATGCTGCTGTGCCAGAGGGGTCATGAGGATGCTAATGCAGAAAGTGAGGGATTTCTTCTGCTTCGGTAGAGCAGAGGTTGAAAATTTTTCTTTTTTTTTTTTAATCTCTCTCCAACCCTTTGGCAGGCTAGAAATAAGCTTTCTCCTGTTGACTGTTTATGGCTGGCCCTGGGCATGTCTTTTTTGAGCTTGATCTCCCCATTCTCATGCACGCATAAAGCCTGGTGGCTTGGTGTTTGGCTGTGGCAGGATCTGCCAGCTTGAGCCCTGTGCTTGCAGGGCTTTGGTGGCAAGAGGGGAAGTATCCCCTCAGGTCTCTGCTCCTTCTGCTCCTTGATCTGCTCTTATTCATGCTGCCCAGCCCCGACCCTTTTGGCAGGGTCATGCTCAAATATCCCTATTTTTTCCCATTGGGTCCTCTCAGGTCATCCTCTCTAGAAGTGCAATGCCCAAAACTTATGTGTCAGGGACAGGGGAGGATGGGGAAGTTACATCTCTCCTGCTGCCAGCTCAGTTACTGCGGGGCTGGGGTGTTTGGCCGAGGAGAGGTAGTGCAGAGGGATTTGCGGGTTGGAAGTGGGAATGGAAATTCGCTTTAATCTGATGGAAAAGCAGGGGCAGGCAGATAGCTGTTATCCAGGAGGTGGGATTACTGTGTGCCTGCCTGCCTGGAGCAGCTGGGATGTGGCTGCAAATGCTAATTAGAGCCCAACTTGCAAGGCTAAATAAAGCAGCAGGGCACTCCAGGCAATTTATTAATGGGTGATTATTTCAGGCATCTTCAGCTGAGCTGCGAAGCCTCCCAGCCTAAGGCAGAGGCAGTTAGCCCAAGGAGCGCTGTGGTCATCGGAAACACTCGGTGTGGGGGTGGTTTTCAGCAGGAAATGTGAGAGCAGGCAGTAGCAGGCTGGGGGATGCTTCCTTCCTGCATGGCATTGCTGCAGCCAGCACTGGGACAAAGAGATGCTGCCCCTTGGCTGTGATGGCTTGGGTCTTACCCACCTCTGCCTGAGCTGTCAGCAAACCCTTTGTGCTTGTTCAGTGGTGTACACATCTTCACAGGTAGCCCTTGGCTTTGGTTTGGGCTTTTGGGAGAGTACAAAGACCTGCGCATCCCCTGGGGAGGTGGGTGAGTGCAGTCACTGAGCTTCACGGTGGCAGAGTGAGACCAAGCACCAAAACCAACTCCTGTGGGTTTTGCAGGGCTGAATGCACAGCCCTGCTGGTCCCTGTGAATGCACAGAAACTGAGGTTTCTTGGCTGTCCTTTAAAGCTCTCCCAGATCTTTCAGCCTGTGATCATTCGGTTGTTGAAACCCCCTTTGATTCAAGACACATCATTCCTTCTGTTTTATCAGTAGCTCTGATGTATGTGCTGCTCCAATCCCACAGCCATGCAGTGTGTGGGAACATCCAGCTTCAAGGGTCTGTGGTGCATTTGGACACTTCTGGTGGCTTCAAGGGGTACACGAGGAGTTTAGCTTGGTGCTTGTGATCCCAGGGCACTGTGGGCAGTGGTGAGACCCAGGGCTCAGGCTACCCGAGCAAGACCTGGTGCTGGGCTGTGGCACTGACATCTTGGCATTGGCATGCCTGGCCTGCACCGAAGAGCCCTTGCGGGGAGTACACAAGAAGCAGATTATATACAGTGCCTGATCCTTGTTCTAACATCCTGTCTGACTTGCGGACACACCTTTAGCATGTCTCTCCTTTGCTCATACAGAATGATGCCACAACAGATCAGCCACATGTGCGGCGAGGGGAGGAAGAAAAGGAATGGAGGCTCAAGGGTTTTTCCTCCAGGCTCTGCCTGGAGCTCCCTGAAAAAACATGGCTGATGCATGCAATCAGCTCTGGCATCCCACCCCTAGAGAAGCTGGGGACTGATGGGCCCTGCTGGGGTGTGATGGGATGTTGCGCGTTTGGGAACCTTGAGTGGGACCAGCTGTGAACTACTCTCATGTTTGGCATTTTGCTTCAGGTCTGTGTTGCATTTTGCTTGGCAGCTGAGAACTGGCAGGTGTTTTAAAAAAATGGGGCCAAAGCTGCTCTGGGCTGGATTCTCTCAGGGAAACACTTGCAGAGAGGTTAGGAAGGGATGTTGGACCCCTGGGGTGGGAATGCAAGGTGTGCTTCATCTTATGCCTTGGGAGTAGGCTGCAGGGTGGGAAGTCTGGATGACAGCAGCTGATGCTGCTCCTTCTGCACCTCCATCGCCTGCACTCCCACTTGTGAGAGCTTGTTGGGGGGAGATATAGCACCAAAATCCCCACTTCCAGAGGGTTATTCCTCCATCTCAGGAAAGAGCTTTACAAGATTGTTATCCCATTGAGTTTTAAAGATGCTAAGGCTAGATGATGTGCTTATGGGTCTTGGTAATTAAAACTAGCAGTGTTTGTGTATACAGGTTTTATAGCAGTGCACAGCAAATTACACTTTCAGCTTAAAGCAGTTTCAAATTTTTCTGCTACAGCTGCTGTGTGACACTTGCTGTGGCTGCTTCAGCCGAATGACCGGGAGGAGTTTGGTGGAATAGTGGCAGTTGCGTAAATGTGGATGTGTTATTCATAGCTCTGTGTGAAATTTTCTGGCTTTTGCTAGTCTTCCAGCTGTCTGATTTCTTGGTGAATAAATTATGGTGCTGACCCTGAGAAATCAGCCCATCAGGTCTGTGTTGGGGATGTGTCCGGGCAGTGCTGCAAGAAGATGATGCTCCTCTCTGTGTTCAGTGCTGAGGAAGGCACATCCCGGTTGGGCGAGCAGGCATGGGGAGCACTGAGATAGGCAAGGCTGCTACCAAAAGAAGTGAGCAGGCGGCAGAAAGAAAACACTTGCCTTGGCTTGAGTGAGAGTTGCTTAGCTGCAAGGCAGTGCAGAGTCTCTGCAGCATAGCTGAGGCTGTTGTGCCTGGCCTGGTGCTTTCCTGGCAGGAGAGATGCCAACACGGCTGTTGTGGCCCATACCACAACTGCTAACATCTGCACGGATGAACATCAGGTAGAGACTGGTGTGGTCCCCTCCTCTGGAGGTGCCATCCTGGAGCTGCTTGGATCTTCTCTACCCGCATCCCAAGTGTCCATGGGTGAGCTGCATCAGCTCAGAGATCCTGCTGCTCTGCTGCAGAGGTGCTTGGCTTGGCAGGGCTTCCCCTTTGCAAATGGGTAAAACATCTCTTCCTAATCCAACAGGTAATGAATTTGTTCCTGGAAAAAACACTTCCATTCCTGCATGGTTATAAACATGCTTCTGAGTCACAGCCACCCAGTCCCAATTTGAAGTTTGGCCAGAGCACCACAGATGATTCTCATTTTCTCATTTGATGTTTGTTTTTTTTTTTTTTCCCCTCTTAGCATAGCTAGAGCCTTATTTGAAAATATAAAATCAAATCAGGATGCCAAAAGCCACTTTCTAAGATGATTGTAGCCCATGAGAGCACCTGGGAATGTCAGTAACCAAAGCAGAGCCTGTGCCCGCTTCTCCAGACCCAGCCTGGGCTGCGTTAGGGATCTGTCCCCTGCGTGATGCTGTCCCTGGGATGAGGAGCAGCCTCAGGCTTTCTGAGCAACCCAGGGCTTGGGAAAGGATGCTTTTAACAATATTGCCTGTAGCCAGCAATGCATAGATTTTGGGTTGCCTGGGGTGAGCTGGAGGCTGTTCCAACGATGGGAGAGCCGTACGAAGGGATGCAATAGCTGCGCGGGGGGGAGGGGGGGCCTTGCGCACCTGTTTTAAAGCACCCCGCGGGAAGGGCAGGCACAAGGTGGGGCTCGCCTTGGGTCCCGCGACTGCAGCCGGGGGAAGAAAAGCCGAGCCCCATTAATCGGCTGCTGCCGGAGGCTGGGACGAGCGGCGGGGTCTGCAGGGCGGGGGCCGCGGCCGCTAGATGGCAATGCCGGAGCGGCGGCGGCCCCGGCCCTGCGGCGGAGGCGGCGGTGTTCGGGCTTGGTCTTCCCCTGGGAAGGGGTAGCCCGGTGCCTCCTGTGATGCCCTGCCGTGCAGGGGTAGTGGCATGGAGGGGGGGCGAGCAGGGGGAAGGCTTGGATGGCAATATCACTGTCAGGCGGGGAGTTAGCCTGTCTCTGTAAAACGCAGCATGTCCCAAGCGCCTTCCTGTCCTGGCACCCACTGTTGCCCTGTCTTCTTGGACTTCCTTCATTCACAAAAAAAAAAAACCACAAAACCCAAACCAACCCCAAAACCCAGCTCCCCCATAGCTGGCTCTGAATCTCTGCCATGTTGAATCATGCGGGCATCAGCCACACTTCTCCCTGACTCACCGATCCCAGCGTGCTGGGGTGAGGGTCAAGACGAGAACGGCAATAAACATCCTGGGAAACAGAGCCTGCATCTCTTGGCATAGCCAGGAACTCTTTTTTTTTAATTTTTTTTTTTATTTTTTGCTTTCAGTCTTCTCTTAAAGAGCTGCTTTCTCATAAATATCCCATCCTTTAGCACCATCTGAGCAGGAGAGAGGCTCCCAGCGGGGTCATCCTGCGCTCTGCTCTGCAGCAGTGAATATAGAGTAGAGCCGAGAGCAAATCCCTGGGCACAGGGGATAGTCTGCTGCCCCAGCAGAGGTGTCCAGGTAAGGCTGGCATCCCTCTTCGAGGGGGCAGGAGGAATGCTGCCTTCCTCCTCCTTGGCCCTATTGCACCAAGTGGTGAGGTAGGTGTGGTGCCTCTGAGCTGGGCAGGGGACTCGGGGGAGTGCTGGGTCCAGCCTTCCCCATCCTCCTCAGCCCCTGGGTACCAGCCAGAGCCTGAGCATTTAGGCTGGGTGGAGGCTTGCCTTGCAGGCTCAGGGGGATGGGAGAGGCTGGGGGGGGGGTCTGGTGGAGCCGAGGCAGGAGCTCTGCAGGGCTGAGGATCTGCTCCTGGCAATTGGCCCAGCCTTGGGCTTAATTAACAGCGGCTTAAGGGGTTGAAGAGTGGGAAGAGTGGCATAGCTCCTGATGCTGTACTGGAGGTGGGGAGGGGGAGGAGGCAAAAGGGATGAGCCACAAGTCATAATTGATTCGCTTAGGGCAGTGTCTTGACTGGAATGAATTGAAGAGACTGTAATTAGTCGGTAGCTGGTGAGGTCTCCTTACTGCCCATCGTTAGTGGAATGAAAGCCCAGGGTCACTCTGGCTTGTGTTGGGGCTGGCCGGTGGCCTGGGAAACATTTTGGGAGGGATCTGCCCACCCCTTCTCCACTCCATTCTGCAGTGTGGTGGTGGAAGAGATCGGGCACTTGCTGAAACCTCCCAGTTATACACCCATGTCTGTTATAAGGCTAATTGGAGGAGCAAAGTCAAGTAGGGATGCAGCAGGCGAGCATTGTGTTGAGCTTGTGGGCTCTCAGTGTCTGGCTGAGTATGGGGGAACTGATCCCACCACCTTTTTGCAAATGTTCCTCTGTTATTCTGCTGCGGAGGGCCTGATCTTCCTCTTCCTTGCCTGGCTGGCCTGAGGGCTCTTGGCAGTGCACCTGTGAGAACCTGGACCAAAAAGTGAGCTCTGTGGCTGTTTGGTCATGGTAGTGCCTGGAGGGTGGGGAAGTCTGTGGTGAGGTGCTGCCAGGCTGCACTGAGGGAGCAGCCCTTGCCCAAATGAGTTAATAAGTTATGTGATTAAGGGTTTGACTTTTTTTTTTTTTTTTTGAGCCACCCCAAGTGCTCCTGGCTGCTGCACAGCAGATTTGGGGACAGGGCAGCAGCCACTGTTTGCAGAGCAGGTTGTTGGTGGTGGGGTGGGCAGGGGAAGAGCATCATGGAGACACAGGGTGTCTTGTGATGCCAGCTGGATCTGCAGGTGCCTTTCCTGTGGGAAGGGCAGGTAGCAAGCACTGAAGGCCCTGGGGAGCCCTTCAGATGTGGGGTTGAATAGGAGGGATAGGGGATCCTGTGTGTGATCAGCCCGTAGGGTGTGCTGAGCAGTGAGGCTGATTCCCTGCCCACTGGGGAGGGAGGACACTGGGGATATCCCTGGGGAGCTGCATGTCCCCTTTGTGTGCAAGAGGGCAGGGAGAGTTCCCCCAAAGGCAGGTGGCAAGCAGCGCCTGTGCCAGGGCACAGCCCAGTCCAGGGGACCCTGAACATCCCTGGGCAGCCTCAGCACCTGCGTGGCTATAGAGACTAGGGCACAGCACCAGCTGAGTCCCTGGTCTCTGCCTGTGAGATGGCTGGTGGGAGCGGGGTCAGTGCCAGATTGGCCCTGGGGCCAGCCCCCACTCTGTGGCAGCCGCTGCAGAGACACATCCGGACTACGTTGTTTAGACGTCTCTGATGAGCTGCTGCTTCTTCTGGCCAACACCAAGCATCAAAAGAAAATACTGAGGCGGGGGAGAAGGGGGGGGATGGGGGTGCTGCTGCTAAGGAGCCTGATATCTATGTGAATGAGCAGGAGGACTCTCCCTGGGCAGCCGCTGGCGTCGTGGTGGCTCTGGTGGGGAACCGGGAGCCCTGAAGTTTCCCAGAGATGGGGGCACAGTGCATGTGGCTGGAGAGATGCTTGGTGCAGGCTGAGGTGGGGTGAGCCTCTTGTCTCCCTTGCAGGCAGGGGGGAGGCAGAACCCCCTTTTGCCCCCCCTTGGCCCCCAATTTAGCCACTCACCTAGGAATACCCATGTTCTGGAAAGCCCTCTGCAGCCAGGGTGGGGGGCTTCTTGCAGGGTGAGGTCTCCCCCATTGCCTTTGTTCCCTTCAGACCCTCCCCTTGCCTCTGACTTTCCTTTGCGGCAGCTCCCGTGCTTGCCAAAAGAATGCACTGGATGGAGCGAGGGAGCGAGCCGGGCGTGCGTGCGTGTGTGCGCGCTTGTGTGCGCGTGTGTTGCCACTGACTTCATTAAAGCAAGCTGTCCCTGAGCTGCAGAGGCGCGGCAGCCTTCAATTTCGTGGCCCGGCTCCTGCGGGAAGCTGGCGTCTCCTTTGCGCGCTCCTGCCCTGGCAGCAAAGGGCTGAGCATCCCTGCTGCTGCAGGTGCCTGCAGGGGGGCTCTGCCCGCCATCCCTGCTTGCTGCCCCGGGGAGCCAGCAGATGGGTGGCTGGGCTCTGGCAGGCTGCTGAAGATGGAGTCGGGAGGAGGGAGTTGGACACTTGGCTCCAACTAGGCTGGACCACGCTGCAACCTGTTCCCCTGGCCTCCCCTCTGCTGCGCTGGGTGCTGTACCAAATTGCATCTTCCTTTGCGATGGGGTGGACAGAAGGACTTGAATCCCAGCCCTTTTGCTGCCTGATCTTTGCTGGCAGGCAGTCCTTGGGCTCGCCTTGCTAGGAGGGGGGTTAAAAGGGGTGGTTTGGGCTTTCAGGCGGAGTGGTGGGAAGGATGTGGCTGGGTTTAACCCCTTGCTTCGTGGCAGAAGGTGCTTAGGGAACGAGCTGCTGTGGCCTCTGACAAGCAAGCAGGACGGCTCCCTGCCCTCCCTGCTGGCCTGGCTGCCGGTGTGGCTGTTGCTGTTGCAGGGGGTGGCCAGAGGCAGCCAGCTGCCCACCATGCTGTGTCGGAGGCACTGAGCCGGTGCCGCGTGTTGCCGCCTCTCCTTCTCCACGCGGGTCCCTGTTCCCCTGGAGGGATGGAAGAGAGACGGAGCTGAGCATCACCCAGAGAGGAGGAGGGGGCTGTGGCTGGGACTGTACCCTGCAACCCCCCTCCCTCTTCTCTCCCCCCCACTGCTGCCTTGGTGGTGCTGCTTTGGCTCACCTGTGTGTTTTCTTCCAGGATGGCTCGGTTTGGGGAGGCGGTGGCCGGCAGGCTGGGCTCTGGAGATGGGGGCTCCGATCAGAACCGGAGCCGGCAAGGACCTCCTGCTCCTGCGGGAGGGACACCGGGAGCCTTCAAGCAAACCAAAGCACAGAGAGCCCGGACTATGGCTCTGTACAACCCCATTCCTGTCCGGCAGAACTGCTTCACTGTCAACAGATCACTCTTCCTCTTTGGGGAAGAGAACATAGTCAGGAAATACGCCAAGAAGCTCATCGACTGGCCATATCCTTTCTGCACCCCCTGCAAGCCCCCCCCTTGCTCCCTGGATTTGCCTTGGTGGCCGCCCAGGACACGTGCATGTGGCACCAGCCAGCAGGTAAGCGCCTGCCTTCTGCTCTCCTTCGGTGTGTGGAGAGGGGTGCCCTGTCCCCCAGAGATGCTCTCATCACCCTGTTGCTTCTTCCCCTCCTGTGCTCTGCTTGGTGCCTGGTGGGGAGCTGAGCCCCTTCTCCCCACAGGGACCCCCCCCGGCCCCTCCTCAGGCTTGGATTTGGAAGCTCCCTATGCTGGCAAGGGGGATGTCTCTGATCCTGGTTTAACTCTGCATGCTTTAGGGTGCCTTATACGTGTGCAGCTGGTGGGGGGTCACAGCCTTTCCTCTATGCCTTCATGCCTTGCTGGAGTTTTGTCACCCCACCCCACCCGGAGCCACCCATCCCACTGGGCACAGACCCCCAAGAGCTTGTGACTCTCTAGACCCTGCTGGGTGGTGGCTTTGTCCCCTCCTGCACTTGCTGGAGTGTGTTCCCTTTGCTGCTGATCACACCTGGTAGGGCATGGCCATCCTCACCCTGCAGCCTCTGGCCTCCCACGGTGGCTCTGGAAACTGGCTGCCCCCTCCCTGTGGCAGAGGGGAAGATGCTGAAAACCTCTGGCTGTGCCCCGCAACCTCTTGGTGGGCTGGTGCAGGGGCCGTGGTTTAACCCAAGGACCTCCCTCCTAGGGCTAGATGGAGGGCACAGATCCCCCCGCTCCTTCCCCTGCTTCTCCATCGTTTCATACACCCCTGCGCACGTCCCTCCCCTCCCACCTCCCCTGCGGTGCCCCTGGGTATCCTGGCTGGTGCCCAGTCCCGCAGCACACAGCTCCCCATCATCCTGGGCTCAGCGCCTTGCTGCTACCAAAGAGCCCTCTTGGGCTTTGCCCCCACAGAGGACCTGAGCCTGAAAACTTCAGCGTGACCGCGCTTTGGCTTTAGGACCCTCCCCGTGCCGTTTTCTGCAGTGGTGATTACATGCAGCTCTTGCCGCTGCTGCTTTCTCTCCCTGCAACTTGTTGGTTAACTTGCTGGCTCCTCTGGCGGGCGCGGGAGAGCTTGCCCCTGTGCCAAGCAGCAACGCCTTGGCCTGGTGCAACAGGTACTTTGGGGAAACCCTCTGGTGAGGTGCAGGGATGCAGGATGGGTCACCCACCCCGCTGAGCATCACTGGGGAAATAGTCCCTTTGCAGCTCTGACATGTCAGGTTGAGCCTCTGCCAGGCAGGAGCTGGTCCTGGCTGGGGAGCTGCAAATCCCCCAGGCTTTGAGGGGGGTGACCTGGGAGTGAAGGAGCAGCTTGGAGGGGCTGAATTCCCCATGGCATCCCTGAATCTGCCCCTGCTGGCAGCACGTGCTATGTGGGTGACTGCAGGAGCATCGGTGTGGTAGTGAGGATGGGGGACGCAGCAGCTGGGGACTGCAGGGCAGCGGCCAGGCTGGCCTGCCTGCTTTTCCAGAATATGCCAAATTGTTCATGTGCTTTTTTTAGCATGGTATGAGAGGGTTGTCACCCCTTTGGCTTTCATTTAAAGTAAGAAGGAGCTGGTGTGCTGCTGCTGGCCTGGTGCTCCCCACGTGGGCAGGGGTCCTGTGCTGGCGTGATGTCTCATCTCCAGGCAGCTGCTGTCTCCTAGAGACTAGAGCTTCACCACTGCGCGGTAAAAACTCCCCAGCATTATTCTTTCCTGGAATTTGCAATGCATGAGGGAGATGGGCTCATTATATTTTTTTTTTTTTCCAGAAGTAAGTGACATATCCCCGTGTGAGTGCTGGGAACAGGCGTGTTCCAGGCACGGGAGCTGAGCATCCCTGGCCATCCCCCACATAGCTGCCATCTCTTTCCAAGAAACTCATCCGCCCCAGAGCTCCTCCACACTGCCTGAGCTGTTGAGGGCTTGGGGATGGACAAGGCTTTTTGGTGACAAGTTTAGTCATGTTGGCCAGGCAAGTTGCTTCCATCCTTGTAGCCTGGCAGACTCAGTTACTGCCTTTTAACGTGTGAGCATCTCAGCTGCCTGGCCCAGAGCCCGTGGCATCTCTCCTGGGTGAGGGCGAGGGTGGTTTTGGGAGGTGAGCATTGGATTTTGGCCACAGTTGATGAGAGCTGCTGGCCCCAGGAGGGAGATAGGCTGGTCCCAGCACTGTGGGTTGGAGTGGGCACGGCACCAAGGAAAGCCAAGGGGGCTGAGGTGGAGTGCGGGGAGGAGTAGAGGCTCTTCTTCATCCAGCTCCAGTTGACTAGGTAATAGGGCTAAAAATAACTGGTGATTCAGGCCTGTATATCTGCTGGGTAACTGTATAATTATAACCAGCAGCCTCTGCAGTTTGGCTTCCCAGTGTAAATAGGGATGATGCATGGAGGGGAAGGAGGAGAAATACGAGCAACTGGGATTGGGATACAATTCTGTCGGGAGATGAGTCTTTGCTGAGTTCCTCACTGGAAAGCCCAGTGGGTTACCTCCACTGGAGCTGTTCTTTTTACTGGTCCTGCTCAGCATGTGAGATAGCCGCTGGTTTGGCTATAGGAACATCTGCTCCTCCTTTGGAAACAAAGCCTTGTCCTGCCTGCTCTCCTTCTGCTGATGGCCAGGCCTTTAGCCCTGATTTCATTTGTTTGGCTGCCTGGAAAGCTGCAATTCAGTTAGCACATGAGATGGGCTGCAGCTCATCTGTATCTGCTCGGTTCTTCATCCGTTAATCACATTTGACCTGGATAAGATCCCTCTCCTGCCCCAGAGAGGCCAGATGACATTGTGTGGCTCTGGCTCTGTCCCCAAGGACAGCATCTGGCTGCAGGCACACACTGTCCACTGTACCTGTCCCCTCGGTTTGGCAGGGGACAGGGATGTCTGTCAGCCCTCTGGGGCCCTTGCTGTTCCCTGCAGCGAGGGCTTTCTCCTATCTCAGCCCCTTTGGGGACCAAATCTGGTGTTGGGCTGGCCAAGAGCAGTCAGGGTGTCTGCAACACAGCAGTGCATATCCCCAGTCCAGCACACATGGGAATCTTACTCTGTGGGATGCACGCCCATGTGTGTCTGAACCGTTTTGGTCATGACCCTTGCTTTGACCTGGGCATCTCTGATGGTCTCTGTGGGCACTGCCCCTTGGGGACCCTGGTAGTGTTATGCCACACCTAAGCAAGCATCTCCTGCACCTTTTCTCTTGCCCAGCCAAGATTTTGCAAGGTCTCACCTCCCTGTGGGAAGAGCTGCGCCATGTCGTGCCATCCTTGGGCAGTTCCCTCCTTGCGCTACCCAAGAACATCTCTTTTTTTTTTTTTTTTTTTCTCCTCCTCCCCTCCAAGGCTGTTTTTTGAGCCCTTCATTCATCAGATTTTTAAAATGTTTTTTTCTAGGGAGGGGCGAGTAGGTGTAATGGCAGGTCCATCTTTTTGACAGCCGGAGAGAGCGAGGCTGCCTGTCAGATGGTGAATTTGAACAGAGGCAGCTGTTGTCATGGTGACACCAAGTTGCATCCTGTTGCTGTGGCAACCAAAGTTAAAAAACTGATGTTAAGGCAGGAAAATCACATGATGTGGTTCTTTTT
Organism: Phalacrocorax aristotelis; assembly: GCF_949628215.1. Taxonomy (NCBI): domain Eukaryota; kingdom Metazoa; phylum Chordata; class Aves; order Suliformes; family Phalacrocoracidae; genus Phalacrocorax; species Phalacrocorax aristotelis. The sequence continues at coordinate 32,667,660 of NC_134281.1, forward strand.
TGTTAAAAAAAAAAGAAAAAGGAGGAGAGGAGAGAGATTTGATTTCCAGTTTTTAAGCGCAGGATGAGGCGGGGGAGATGGAGACGCTTCTCCACGGAGCTGTGTGCACGTGGCAGGCAGGTGTCCTGCATCCCTACGGGAGTGGCAGCAGTGTGGGCAGCTCTGGCCTGACCAGCTCCTGGCTGGCACTGCCTTTGGTTTAGTCCCCGATGGAGACCGGACCACCACGTTTTGGAGTCATAAGCAGTGATGCCTACGGCCACAGAAACAAAGTGGAATCCCCCTAATTGAGGCATGTCTGTGAAGTGAGATTTAGGCAGGCTGAGCACCTTGCCTGGGTGCTCCCTGTGAGCTGCACAGGGACACGAGCACAGCCCTGAGCCCACACTCGCTCTCCTGAGCCTGTTTTGCTGTGTGTGACAGGCACGCAGGAACTGGCTCGCATCCAAAGAATGGCTGGAGGATTTGGGGTCTGTTGGTACCTTGTCCTTCTGGACGTCACTTTCTGTCAACCCCAACAGAGCACAGATGGGCTTGGAGCACTGGGTGGGGCAGGGCGCAGAGATGGCGACTGCTATGAGGGGTCATGGCTCTGTGGCTGCTTGAGGGCACTGGATAGCCTTATCTGCTGGGGGAAGATCCTCTGTGTCTTTGGGGACAAGCCAGGGAGGTGCTGTAGGTCTGGGGAACCCCAGAGTTGAATTAGGGCCACTCATCTCCTTTGCTCCATTTGGCATTTTGGGTTTCTCTTGGAAAACAACCTTGGAGAAGTGCTCTCTTTCCTGCTGGGGTATGGAGCTGCGAGGAGGGGGGTTGGGGCATCCTAGGGCTGGGTATGTTGAAGAGGTGGGTCTGTCTTCCTTTCACACTGTGTCTGTGTGAGGCAGGCAGCAGTGGTGGGATTGGGACCAGCAAGATGAAGTCCACAGATGTAGGAACTGAAGCTCCCTCTCAGTGATACCTGGGGAGCAGGGAAAGCCCATTAGTGACCGTAGCAGGTCCTGAGGGAAGCCTGAAGAGGAGTGGGAAATGGAGACTTAAGTTTCTAGGTGATGTTGGAGTTTGGCTGGGTGATGCAAGCAGGGTGAGGGGTTAACTAGTTCCTGCCTTCCTGCTGGCCCTCTGAGGTAGGGTTCAAGAGCCCTTTTGGAGATGCCTATGTGGCCTCACTCCCCTGGCTCTTCTATTCCTTCCCCACCTGCCTGCCCAGGAACGGGGAGGAGGAACGGTCACAGCAGTGGAGAGAAGGAGTGGGGCTCTCTGCAGCTCCCAGCCCTTGCCTTTGTCCAGGGAGGGATTTGTCTTGCATCCAGCCTCTTGGGGAGGTTGCATCAATGTGCCATCAGCACCATAAATCCATCTTCAGGGCTTGGAGCTGGGCACACTCCCTGCATTAGCAGTATAGATGTTCTGGGTGGGCTGGTTTTGGCTCCCAGCTGGGGAGGGAGGTGAAGAGGGTGGGTCACAGCTGAAAGCAAGCATCCACCAGTGGCTGGACATCTCCCTGGTGCTCGCTGCCATTTCCTGCCAGACCCAACAAGAAACTCCAGCTCTAGGCATGGGCTTAGTTCACAGTGCCTGCTCTAGGTGGGCTGGGGCATGGGTTTGGGGGGGAGATGTCCATGTGGCCTCGGGGTACCTTCCCCACCTCAAACGCACTGGGAGGGAAGCATGGAGCTACAGGTGTGGCGTGCACTGGGATCGGCCGAGTTGCTAAGGAAACAAGTCAATGGTGCAGGGGAGAGAGTGTTGGGTAAAGGAGATAAATCAATAAGAAAACCTATTTTTATCGGCTCCCTAATGATCCTCCAGAAGAAGCCAGACGAAGGAGGAGAAGGCTGGGGGGAGACAGGATTTCATTACTGGGCTTGGAGGGAGGCGAGTGCTACTCTGCGTTTTGGGTGGCTGGAAGGTTGTGTAATTAGACATCTAATGAGAGAGGAAACAAAAGATTGATAGAGAGTTGTCTGGTGGGCTCCAGCCCTGAGCTGGGAGGATGCTTGCTTGATGGAAGTGAAGTATGTGAATAAAATTTCCCCCAGTTCAGCCAGATGTTCCTGCCATCCCTTGGGGAGGATTTTCTTACCCTTTATCTCTCAAAACCTGTCACAGCTGGAGCTACAGGGGCTTGTTTCCACAGGGCTGATGCCTTGCAGCTCTTACACAGTTCCAGATGTGATAACCCAGGCTGGGGTCCTCAGAAAACTGGGCCAGTGGGGTTTGGAGAGTCACTTTTGGCAGTGACCTTGTGCTTAGATCACTGCTTACAGCAGCGATTGCCCTGTTTCCTTTAGACTTGGTACCTGCTGACCCACATACCGTTCGCTCACCAGAGGTGGGGTGGGGACACGGTCCTGTGCTGTGACAGACATGCACTGTCCTTGCACTGTCAAGCCAGATGTTGGAGCCAGCAGGGAAATACAGGCTCGAGCTGAGCTGTCAGAGGTGGTCCTGAGCTCCCCAGCCACTGCCAAGCAGGGCTCCCATGCTGCTGGCTTTGGAGAAGTTGGGTTTTTCCCACCTGGCTGTTTCCCCTGTGGGACTAATGGCCACAGGAGGGTGGAAGCGGCGGTAGATGCCTGGTACAGTGGGGAGGAGCGTGGGATGCTCGGCGGGGTTAGCTGCACTGGGGCAGACAGACGGACTCACTGCGCCGTTCCCACACTTCTTATCTAGGCAAATGTGCTTAGTGCCTGGGGAGCTGGCTGCACCGCCCCACTAACGTGCTGTTTTCTTTTAAGCCTGTGCTAATTGCTCGCAGACTTTCAGGAAAATGAAACAAAAAGACCCCAAATAGGCTTGTGGCTCGGGGCCAAGCGCCGCAGTCTGCGTATCAGCTGAAGTGTGTGGCCAGAGGTGGGAAGCAGGGGAAGTACGTGGCTTTTGCAGGAGCTATGCAATGAAATCCTCACTTTTATTAAGCCTTAGAGGAAACCTTCTGGGGTCTGGCCTCCCCCCAAACACAAGGAGCTGCTTGCAGTTCATTCCTGGCTGGCACCAAGGTCTGAGCCCACAGCTGTGAGCTCTGCAGCGATCTCTCTTTTGGTTTGCCTTTAACTTAGTGACCATTAATTTAACTGAGTAGCCTTTTAAATGCCTTGGCTGAATCATTCCTGGCTCTTCTCCCTACCAGGCTAAATACATCCCAGTTCCAGCAGGCTCTTCTTGGCTGCCCCTCCTAGCCAGCTCTCTGGGGACCTGCTCTGTATGCCCAGCCCTGCTCCCACCTTGTCTGCAAGCTGCAGTGTGCACAGGGTCACTGCTGCTGGGTTGCTGCTGCTGGGGTCACTTCATGGTTTCCAGTTTCCCATGCTCATGGCCAGCGCTGGTATGTCTTCTCTCACCCGTGGGCTCAGGGCCACTGGTTTAAAGCATCTCGTTGCAGTCAGTGGCTTCGGCAGCCAAAAGGCAAGGTTGTGAAAGAAAATAATCCTTTTTCCCGGGGCTGATGGCCCAGGCATCTGGCACCTCCTGGCCTAACTGGTGCAAACCTGAAGCTGACAAGTCTGGAGAAGCCCGGTGTGGTGGGGAAGGGCTCAGCTGGGGTGCTGCTGGCTTGATATGGCAGGAGTGTGGATGATTTCTTTATGGGCAAATCCATCCCAGGTGGGATCATATCTCCTTTCCACAGACATGAGCCTTGGGAAGGTGGCAGTCCCCTCCTGGGGTGGCTGCTGACACCAGTGGTGGCAGTAATATAGCTGTGGGTTTTTGGCGTGGAGGGAGTGGAGAAGGGGTGTGCTGCCTGCTGATGCATCTCACCTCATTTTGTTATTGAGGACAACAGGGCTTTTATTGTAAAGATGTGGTAAAGGTCAATGGGAAGTTGGAAAGATGTGGCTGTCCTGTTGGTTGGAAGTGCTTTGTTCTCAGGGCTTGACAGTGGGCCAGGCAGGAGGAGGGAGCTTCACATTCCTACTTTGCTCCTGGTGGCCCCTGTGAATCAAAAGGCAGGAGGGAGCTGGCTGTGGGGTGCTTTCCTTGGTGTCAGCTTGCCCTTTCCTCTGCCTCCCCTCCCTACTCACTCAGGTCCTCAGATGCCAGCATCTATTTCTGCTTGTCCTGGTGCGATGCTGCTCCTGGAGAAGGGTGTGTAAACTCTAGACCTGGCTGTAGGATTTAGGATGCTCGTAAGGGTCCAACCAGATCCTGCTGATAATGTGCCACTACCCCTTGGGGTGTCACTGAAGCATGGCTAAGCTGGGATGTCTCTGTGGGGACTTTCGATGCTGCTGGAACTGGAGCTCAGACCCAGGCATCATCTGTGTCTTGAGCTGTGAGTGCTCAGTCTGGTACTCTGCAGTTCCCAGTGCTGCCTGGGCTCACCCTGCCATCTGTGGGGTGCTTGGCAAGGGACTCTTGGTTCCTAGGGCATGTCTACCTTACCAATGCAGGGCACAGGGTGAGTTGGTCTGGGTTGGGTCCCCAGGATCTGCCATGGATGCCCTGTCCTCCTCGGGCCGTGAAGATAGCTCCTCCCACAGGGATGCTTTAGGATCAGGGCTGATGGTAGCCCGTGATACACTCCCTTCAAGCCCCATCTCCTGCTGCTTCATGATGGAAAAGAGAAGGCAAGCAGAAGGGACGTGGCGTACAGGGATGTGCCAGCCCCAACCACCAACATGCCATGCCAAGGAGGGCCTCCCTGACACTTCTAGGGACCATGGCAAGCCCTTTTCCAGACGAAGGCCAACCTGGTCAGAGCCTAGTTCTCAGTTCTTGTCACCCGCTTGTTTCCCAAAAGCACCAAGGTGGGCTCCACCCTCCTGCCTGGGAGCAGCAGGAGTTGAAAGCTGGGCTGCATGTGCACATGTTCCTGTGTGGAAAGCGGTGGTGGTGGCTAACAAGCAGGTGAAACGAGGCGTGGGAAGGGGTGGGCTGGTGGGTCAGGGTCATCATCCACCTCCTCTCTGCTCCTTAACTCCCCTCCACTCCCTTCGAGTACATGATCCTGGCAACCATCATTGCCAACTGCATTGTGCTGGCCCTCGAGCAGCACCTCCCTGAGGACGACAAGACGCCCATGTCACGGAGATTAGTAAGTACCTTGTGTCCATCCCTCTCCACCCCGTAGGTGAGTGGCAGGGACCAGCTGAGAGGAGCAACCCTATCCTACCAGCAAATTTCTGCTGTTTTCAGGGTGGTAAAGCAGGAGGTTTCTTCTAGGACCAACCTGTCCAGCCTTCCTGGGGCTGCTGACGCATAATCCTCCTCCATGGAAAGGGTTCAGGAAGGTTTAAGCACCTTAAAAAGTGGGGTAGGGAAGGGGGTCTGGGCAACTTGACTGGGTCCTAGCCCCTACTTTTTGTTTCCAAGGTTGATGCTGGCTGAGGAATAGCTGGGAAAGTTCCCAAAGGGGAGGACGGGGCTGGGGAAGGTAGGATGGGACATGAGTTGGGTTAATGTGAAATGTCTGGTGGTGTTTGCTCTGTCTCCCCCTCTGACTGTGTCACTGGTTCCCCTCTGGCAGGAGAAGACGGAGCCCTACTTTATTGGGATTTTCTGCTTCGAGGCTGGGATTAAGATCGTGGCTCTGGGGTTCGTTTTCCACAAAGGCTCGTACCTGCGCAACGGCTGGAACGTCATGGACTTCATCGTGGTCCTCAGTGGGTAAGTCAGGCGGTGTGGGGCTGTTGGTAGGGCTGGGCAGTCGGGCATGGGGGCTCACCCCTGTGGGGACATGAGCTCCAGGATGCGGGGCAAGGCTCTGGTTTGCTGTTGTCGGAGCTGGTTCTTCATCCCAATAAAGGAGGGGAGGCTCCCTGTGCTGGAGGCTCCTGTGTTGGCTTTGCTGTGAGCAGCTAATGGAGGAAAAAGGTTCCCCATCAGGTGAGGAGGGCTGGCTCTGAGGGCATCATGTTAAGCATTCCTCAGCTTGTGGTCTGGCGTCTGTCACCCATCTGGGCATGGGGTGAGGTGGGGATGGAGTGGGAGTGCAGTCTGACCAACTGGACATAGTCTGGGAGTGGTCTTGGTCAAAGCCCCCAAGGGCAGGGAGAAAATCTCTTCTCCTTTTGCCTTCCCAAGCATTTTCCAGCCTTGGCCCAGTGCTGGGGGTTTGGGAACAAGGTCTGGGTGGGGCTGTGTTCCCAGGTGATGCTCGCTCAGCATCCCAACACGCAGCAGCGATGCTGGGGGTGATAGTGCACAGAGCTTCGTGGGTACTGGTTGTGTCACTGGCTGTGTCACGTGATGTGGCCCAGATTTGAGTCCTGCTTGTGTTGTGATGGGCTGTGCTGGTGGTGTAGAAATGAGCAGGGGCATTTTGACTTGTGTTAGCCAACACTGGCAATTGACTTAAGCAGAAGCCCTACAGGGTGACCCCACCACAGCCCCTCGCTGTGTGGAAGGCAGGTAGGTGCCTGTAGCCACCAAGGGGTCCTGGGGAAGGGGTGCCTGGATCATGGCTGCCGCTTGTTTCCATGCTGATGGAAATGCCACATTCAGAGGAGCTGGTTTGGTGTGTACAAACAGCTGGTGTCTGTGGATCTCTGAGCACTACATGAGCTCTGCTGGGTGCAGAGCAGCTGTAGCACTGACTGGGAAACTGAGCCACAGGAGTCAGGCAAGATACCTAGGGTGTCTCCTGAGTTGCTTGCTGTACAGTCCTGTCTCTTGGCTTACAGCCTTCTGGGTGGTGGCACCACGTGGGACATGACACCCGTTTGGGTGTTTGGAGGAGGAAGGTGGATGCTGAGCCTGGTGCTGCAAAGAACATGGCAATAGGTGCTGCTTGGTTGTGGTGAAAAGGTGCAGGTTGGGACTGTGCTCAGGAGAAGGGCTGAGGTGAATGTGACTAGGAATGTTTTGACTCCCTTGGTCCAATGTGGGCCTGGACAGCCTTGCTGGCAGGGTATCTCGGTGTGCTGGTGGTGGGGTGATGCTTCTTGGTGGGCAGCAAGCGGGCTGCCTGCGGGTGGTGCAGCCATGGCACAGGATGCTGCTGACTCTTCTGCATCTGCTAAGTGACTCTCAGGGGAGGGCTCTGTGGCCAGGCAGGCTCAGTGCTGTGGGGAGAGCGGCTGGGCACAGCTCCTGGGCCAGTCACATCTCTGGGGACAGTGTGGGACACATGTCACCCCTGGTAACAACAAGAGGGGATGTTGCAGCCTCACTGTGCAGCTGTGGTGCTGGGCTGAGTGTGCAGAAAGCGGCCGGCTGGCTGGGAAATGCCTGTCGTCCGCCTCCTGGCCCAGGCATCCTTTGGGGCCTGGGCCAAGGGGAAGCACTAGGCTGGGAGCGGGGGTTTGCCGTGGACCTCTCCCTGCCCTCCCTGCCGCTCTGGGTGAGCTGACTGTAACCGAGCTGGTGCTGAGTCAGCGTTCAGCAATTACTCACTTGTGAAAACCTCGCCAGCAACTTTCAGTGCCGCGCCAGGCCCTGTGCCAGGGAATCAATTGTCCGTGAAGGGCTGTTAGTGCTGTGCTGCCCGCGCTGCTGGGAGGTGCCCAGGTCCCCCTGACTGCTGGTTATGGGACACAGCCCTCTGGGGTCTGCTTCACCACTCTTACCCCCCTTGCATCCTGATGTTTGCTCCAGCAGGATGAAAGCCTCACCAAGAAATGCCTGACTACCTGCCGGCTTTGCCCCAGCACTGCTGGTGCCCACCAGCATGGGCTTACTGGGTTTTCAGGGTGAATTCTGTTGTACGATGTGTAGAGGAGACAACCTGCAGATTTTCATCTTGGACCAGTTTTGGGGAGGGTCATGTCACAGGGGGATCAGGTGTATCAGGTCATAGGCTCCTCTGTGCTGTTCAGCTCTCGCTTTCGTTGTGTGGTACTGGCAAAGCTGCTGTTCTTCGGCACCATGGTTGCAAAAAACTCTTGCCTGTTTCATCTGCTGAATTACTGGCAAATTTCTTCAGCAGATAATCCTCAGCTGGCAAATGACTTGCAAACAGTTTGTGGGACAGGGTTTGCACTTGGTGGTTCACACTGTGTCAGTTGTGTAAGGAGGGTGGTGAAGTCTTCATGCAGGATGTATGTGGGTGACCAGTGGGTTCAGGATTGTCTTTGTGGACTAAAACTTTGCACTTGATTAATACGTGAGTGTCTGGACAGAGACTATTGAGCTTGGGAGAGTTAATGGTCGTCGGGATCTTGCTGTGACTTAGCAAGAGGCAGTGGCTGTGGTGGAGGGGATGTTGTGAGCATCAGAGGTGTAGGGTAGCGCTCACCTCAGGATGTGCTGACTGGTTTGGGATGCTGATGCATCCCAGAGAGGACCAGAGGGGATATCCCTGGGAACAGGACCCACCCCAGAATCCATCCTTGATTGACCCAGAGGGACCCAGCATCACACTCACTTGGCCTTTGTCTCTCCAAGGGTGTCACAGGGTACAAGTCTTCCTTTCTGGACTTTCTTGCCACATATCTGATGGGAGAGGTGCTTAATGCAGGTGGCATCATGGCCCCAGACATCACACTGGGGTTTCTATGAGCAGTGGGATATCCTGGGCACGCTCTCCCTGGTGTAAATTAGCTGAATGAGTGGCTACTGCTGTGAGCGGCCTCCTGGGACTCTGTGCAGGAATGGATGTCACTGACTTGGGTTCAACTGGTGTTTGCTTCTCGTGTCAATAAATCCAGATTTTTTCATCTCAGTGGAAATCAACGCCCACCTAAAACTCCCTGATGCTAAAGCTTCCACTGGGGAACTAATAGTCACATTTGTAAACCCGCTTTCTTTATAACCTGTGGTTTCCAAATCATCATTGCTGCCTGAAAAAAACAGCCTGTTCTCCCCCAGCTAAAAATATTTTTCTCTGAAATCATGCATAATATACCTTCAGTTGTTCTGAGGCAGAGCTGGGGAGGGGAATGTCTGTGTTTCCGCTGGGGCCTGGGGATGCTCCTTGCCTTGCCCATGAATGAACCAGACCTGGCCGGGTGCTGAAGGTGGACTCATGACCTGCTCGATACAGTGTGTCCTGGACCAAAAAGAGGAAAACTGCTCAGAAATGGTCAGAAGGGGCAGCAGAACCTTGGTGACCTCTTAACTGGGGTGGTCCCAAGAGGGTGAGGTTGAAGAACCTTCAGCCACCAGCAACTGGAGCATCAGCTCTGTGCTCCCTGGGTGCTGTTAGTGTAACAACTAGAGAACGAGGACCCTACACCAGCCCGCCTTGTCCTACACTGTATCTGAAGGAGCTCATGGAAAAAGAAGGGTTAAACTTCCTCTGAAAATATCCCAGTGGGTGTGTGCTTCACACACTCCAATGCCTGAGCATCATAGCACCGCGCTGGCTTTTTTAACAGCAGTTGCAGCGGTAATACAATAACACGTTATGTGAGAGGTGAAGGGGTGGGGGAACACTTCTAACAATGGGGAGAAAATCAAAATGGAAATCAAAAGGCCCTTGTGAAGTTGTGCTACTGAGGAGTAGGGGAAGCAGCTGCTATAAAACTAGGATAAATGCACCGGGGTCACTAAAAAGAAGAGCTGGCGTCTGGGTTTTTCAAAGGGTTTAATAACAGCCGCTACACCTGGATGCCTTTTGTGAAGCCCTTGGGTACTGTGGTTTTCATTAAGAGATTCTGTGGGGTGGACCATGGCCAAGGGAAGGCAGAAATGAATGATCGCCAGTGGTGCTTGCTGTATCTTTAGCAAACCTGGAGCCGACTGGAGGGGTGCCAGCCTGTGCCAGTGGAGGAAAGCCTGGCTCTCCAAGCCCGGACGGCTTGCCCAAAAACTAAAGTCCTCTCCCTGCAAAGGCAAGCAGCAGTTGTGAGCTGGGCTTGCCCCTCTGACCTCCCGGTGAAATTCTGTGCAAACACGTGCCCTGATTTTCAGCCACGGCTAGGGTGTGAAGCTGGAGGGAGTTGTTCCTAGGAGGCTGCTTTCCTCTTTGCTACAAGGCTGCAATGTGAGCACGGGAACAAGGAGGGCAGGTTGTTGCTCATTGTGGTGCTGCCTGGATTTTGGGATGACCACCCTGGAAAGTGCCCAGTGCCCTTTTTGCAACTCCGCTGAGCTCCTCCATGGCAGAGGTGAGGATGCTTTGCCCTCTGGTATTTAGTGCACCTTGCACAACCGAAATTTTGTTTCTTAGGTGGTCTTTTTGGTCTCACAGGTCCAGAGACAGAGGGGAGGCCCTTGAATTGGTGCTGGCAGAAGCTCTGTGCAGGAATATTCGTATGCTGCATCCCCTCATGGTTTGGGTTACCAACCTCCAGCAGCATGCATGATACCCCATGCATGTGCAAGAGCACACACACATATGCATGTGCACATGCAGGCTGGGAACAGGTTCTTTCCCCAGTGCTGGCACCTGCATTTTCCTAACTGAGGGAGGACAGCACATCTCCAAGCAAGGAAGTCGGGGGAGCAGATACAAGGCTTGGAGAATAAGTGTTAAATCGGAGCAAAAGTGCATCACCCCAACAGGATTATTCTGCCAGAGCCTGTACCATTACAAGGAGTGTTGTCCTATAGGATAAACGAGTAAAGAGACAACCCCGAGTCCAAAAGTGGAGCAGTACTTTGCTCACACCAGACTAGACTTTTTTCCTCTTCCCTTCTTTTCCTTTCATGCATGATGCTGGTCTCCGACCTGATGTCTGCCCCATCACCCACCCCTTTCCCAGCTCCCTCCTTCCAGGACAATTAGTGAAGTGTTTGGTCTTTTGTTTGGATGAATAATTAATTCCCCAGCTTTGTGAATGATTCATATGCCATATGCCACGGTGATGGGACATGCCTGACATTGGCACCTCGTACAAAGGGCAGTGCTGTTCCCCCGGCCTGGTGAGGGGATGGGGTGGGTGATGAAGGAAAGGGCTTTGTGCTGCTGGGGACAGGTAGGGGTGGGACATTGGGTGACCCTGGGGCTGGCAGACCCACGGCTCTGGCTTTTGAGGGAGAGAGGCATCCTGCATTCTCCTGGTGCAGGATCTGGCCCTCATGCTGCTCACATGCTTCGCCCCGTCCTTCCTAGCTCCTCTTCCCCAGCGGTTGGTTTCCCACAGCCACTGCGCTGCGGAGTGAGTCAGTCCCTCCCACAGAGCTGCTGGGCTCCAGTGGCATTGCCTCCCCTCCCAGGCACCCCTCCACCCTGTGTGGTCCCCAGGGGCTCCGTCTGCAGCCCTGACAGCCCTGCTCCACATTGCTGGGTGCAGAGTTCCCGGGCTGGGGTGAAGCCTTTGTCCTCCCAGGGATAAAGCCTTGGGCCAAACTGCAAAGTCCCTGTGTACTGCCATGGACCTTGCTCCGGGAGAGGAGTTGCACGGTAAAAGCCTGGCTCAAGGGAAGGGGTTATTTTCCACTACATCAGCATGTGAGGAGGTGGTATCACCCAGGTTTGGGTAAATATCCTTGGTGTCTCAGACCTCTTCGTTAGCATGAGTTCATCTAACTCCTGCTTGCTACATGGTCGCATGTGCTGTGTTTGTCTTTGCGGGGCTGGCTCTCCAGCCTCCTGGCAATGACTTTAGGTTTCCACCAGGTTCCGTTTGTGCAAACACAGTTTCACTACCCTCTCCTGCCCCTGCCAAATCCTGCATCTGCGGAGAGGTGTCGCAGGAGGGAGGCACAGGGCGGGCTTGCAGAGGGGATGCTCCATCATGTACCAAATCCTGGGGTCTCCTCCAGGAAGAGGTGGCCTTGGGGGATAATTTCATCCCCCAGGTTGAAGGCTGGTGAAGGCAGATTTTGTGTTCACCCTCATCACACTTTGCAGGGATCCATTGGTACCTGGTTCAGGGCTTTCAGAGATGCTAGGAAAGATGGGATCAGCAGCTTTGCAGCTGTGCAATATGCTTGTGTCATGGCCCCAAAACCTAGAAAGAGCAAGCAAAGATGATGGAGGCTTTAAGGTTGCTCTGAACTGTGCTGAGGGCAGGACTTTGGCCTGGTGTCCCTGCCTCCTGGCATCCCCAAAGCAGGAGCGCTGTGCTCTGCTGGGGCATCCTCAGGGAGGGTGATCTAATCCCATTGGCCCTGCATTGAGTGGGGTTTGGACCCAAGCTTAGAATCCATCCTGCTACTTGTGATGCTCTCTGAAGAGGGAGGGCTTGATTCACCAGCAGAAAAGGGCAAGAATGGGGTAAATTCATCAGGTAACTCACTTTCTCTGAGCTGTTTGACCGGTGTATTAATTATGAAGTAGTCTCCCTCATAGAGTCAGGTGACAGTGCAGGCCTTCAGAGGCCTTTCCACTTAATTATAAATATTAATTTGTGCATCAGCCAGCCAGCACCCTCCCTGCCCCAGATTTTGAGCTGAGATTAGTCTGTCTCAGCCGATCCCTTCCTCCATCCAGCACACCCCAGAGCTGCCCTTTGCTGGGACGGCTTGTCTGCATGTGCCTCTGCAGCGGTCCCTGATGGAAGTGGTTGAGGGATGCTCAGTTTGGGGTGGGGGGATGAATCGAGGGTCGATCTGATCATTTAGGGGTTCAGCCTTTTCTTGGGGTCCCTGGTGTTTCAAAAAACATGCCCTGAGATGTGTGTGGTGTCCCCAAGGGCTGAGGCTTCAGGGCTGCTGGTGCCAGTCCTGATGGGATGATGGGGATGGGAGCAGGTGTGATGTGCAGCTCCTGGCATGGGCAGCAGAGGCACGATGGGTGCTGTAGTGTGTGATAGTGCCCAGATTTGGTGCTGGCTCTGTGCTAGTAAAAGGGCTTTGTGTGGGAAGGGTCACTGAGCATCGCTCATGGTTTATTCTGCTAAGTCCTGAAAAGCAGAGAGTAATTTAAAATGTGATTATACTTCCCCCCCCACCCCCCCAGGAAAAGAAATCCATAGGTGCAGGTCTTCAGCTGGAGGCGAGGGCGTGCGCTTTGCTCAGCTGCTGCAAGCTGGAGCGGTGCCCGAGGGCTGAGCATCGCTCTGCCGGCAGCCAGCCCAAAAGCCTGCAGGTGCGGCGGGCCCAGTGGGAGCTCGCCCTTCACTCCGCAGCCTGTAAATAAATAAAATAAAATAATCATCCTGGTTGCAAACACAGAGAGTGTTTTTTTTTTTTTCCCTTCCCCCCTGAAAACATGTTTTTGTCTGCTGGTGATTGCTCACTATTCAATTATACTTTGGGGATTAGCATATATTTCCCATCCTGCCTCCTCTCTCATTTGCATCCTTCCAATAGCTCCTCTCTGCTTTTCTTCACCTGAAGCCTCTTCCCCCTTTCCTCTGAAGAAGTAAAACTAACCCCTTTGCCTGGGTGACCTATAAAAACGCCTTCACTTTTTTTTCTTCTACTTCTTTTTTTCTCCAGTACATATGATGAAAAGCATGAGATCATCGGGATTTTTATAGCCCAATCTGGCAGCTTTTTCAAATAACTTAGATGGTGAGATGTAATTTTAGTTTGGGTCCTTGCCTAAAAATAAAGAATAATTATTAGCACATCAGACGTGGATATTGTAAGTATTCGAAAAGGGTTTAAATTGTTCTACAGATACCGGAGTTGCCGCCCTGTGTCAGCAGAAAGGTCTGTTACAGTCTGATTCCCATCTCTGTTCTGTGCATCCTGAGGAGCTATAAGAAACCTTAATGTATGTCAATAAATACATCAGAAATGGGTCATGCTGAGTGACCCATCTGAAGAAGAAGAAGAAAAAAACAACAAACCAAAAATAAAAAACATGCTTAGAGGGTTAATAAGCAATTAACAGGTGAGATGCTGAAGTCCAAAGCAGGAAGGTGTGTTTTGAGTGCTGTATTTATTATTAGTGATAAAGTGGTGGTGGTGGTGTCTGTACACTAGCAAAGCCTAGCTGTCAGAGAGAGGTGATGTCTGTTACTTAGAGCCACTGAAGGGCTTGGGAAAAGCAGACAGAAGCCAGCCTTGCATGCCTGGAAGTTTGCTTAGCTTTTTCTAGCCACCTCAATTGGTCTAAAATGGCCCAGGGCTTCTCAGACCCCGCTCAGGGGCTCTGGGGTGCCTCGTTGCTCTGGGATGGGTGGGTTTGCTGGGAGCAGCTCCAGCAACATGCGCTCCCAGTTCATCTGCCCTCACTGGGAGCTGCGGCTGTACCCACAAAAGGATGCACAGGCAGCTATTTCATAGTGGTGGGTCATCTTTCTGCCATTGGTCAGGAGACATGTCTGCAGTACAACTCCCTCACTCTGGTGATCTGTCCAAACCCCCTTCTGAAAGAACTTGTGATGTCCCTTGTCCCCCAGCGAGGACAAGGAGCATGTCATCTTGCCACAGAGGAGTCCCATTCTTAGCAGCTAATTTAGAGCGCTGGGAAGTAGTGCCCTGAAATCGCCTGAACCTTGCCTGAAGGCTCAGCGTGACGGCTCCTGAGCCCTTCAAACAAATCTGGGTTAGCAGAGGACTTTGCAGCCAGGGTGTTCTGCTCCCCTCCATCATGCTGGACCAGCGGTGCCTCAGGTGATGGTCCTGCCCCCCCCCCGCCCCGAGATGTGTGATGGGCTGGGAGCAGTGATGGCTCCATCTCCATCACTCTGCCTGGTTATGTAAGGACCACAGCTCGTGCTACTCTGTGGTGGTAGGAGAGAACTGTTGGTCCCACTCTGCTGCCAGGAACCTTCCAGCTGGGCTTGCATTGACAAGCCACTGGGAGAAGGGCTGGAGCCTGTGTCCAGCTGAGGAGCATCCCTGGTCTCCTGAAGATGCTTGGCCCCAGCTGGAGTCAACACAGGGGCTGCAAATGCTTTTCCTCCATCCCTTTGGGAGGCTGTTTGGACACCAAGCATCGGGGCATGAGGAGCAAAAGCTGAAGGAGGGGCTCAGGGTCTCCAGCGCAGCATTTGGCACAGCGTGTCCTCTACGCCAGTGTTTTTGGGGAGTGCTGGGTTACCCTGCTCTCACTGGTGGGTTGCATGAAAGAGATGAAAGCCCCTGTGCTCTTCTCTCTCCCACGTGCTGCTGAGTGGCCGTGCTTTATCGTACTTATTGATTTTGATCTTACAACCAATTTAACAATATAGCTTTCCCTAGCCTCTGGGTGCTCCTGACTTAAGTCCCTTTTCTGCTTTCCTGTCAGCCCTGTGGGTAGCGGGGGCTAGTCACGGGCTGGGGCACAGTGGAAAAGTGCCATCAAGGGTAAAAAGTCCCTGTGTATATCTGGAATAAGCAGCCTGATATATGGGGAGTTGTGGGTGATGCTGGGAAGATGCATCCCAGGTGCTGTTGGGATGGGGTTTTGCTGGTGAAGGGAGGAAGAGGAGGCTAGGAAAAGAAGTTGAAACAACCTGGTTTGCTAATGTGAGAGTGCTTCTGCTGCTGGGGTATCCTAGGAAACTCAACCGCCTTTCTGGAGGGGTAGGTTGGTACCTGCCATACCTTGGGGAGAGGGAGAGAGAAAGAGTGCTAATTGCTCAGCCGCCAGAGAGCTGCTCTGGCCTGTAATTAGATGAATTAGTGGAACAATGACCCAATTTCCCTCGGTTTTTGGATTGCTGCAAACAGCCCTGAGGTTGCTGCCTCCCTCTGTCCCACTCTCCTCCCCGTCCCTTCCTCTCTCACCCCCTGCTCCTCCACTGCAGCCCTCCCTCCTCCTCCTTCTCATCCAGCTCCCCAGGGACTGAGCCCAGATGGGAGAGGAGGCCATGAGCTCCAGCACTGCCGCCTGTGCTCCTGTGGCTCTGCTGGCATCCCTGAGCCACTGCATCCCCGAGCCACTGCATCCCCATCCCCTCAGCAGGTACAAAGGCCCTGAGCATTTCCACTGCTGGACTTAGTGTGTACCAGCTCCCTTTGTTTTCCAGAGATGGGCTTTGTGTTTTACAATAAAACCTCTGGAGTCCTTCCTGTGCCTGCTGGTTGCCTTCCAAGGTCATCAAACTTTAATTGCTATAGATTTTTGAATGCATGTGAGGTTCTCTGCTCCTTTTCGGCAATCCCAGAGGTGGGACTCTAAGAAAGCTCCATGTGTGAAAAAAGCCAGAGCAGCTGATGGCTGGAGGTGCTACCAGGGGAGCATGGGTAACCACCAGGAGAGCAAGCCCAGCTCTGGGGCACCATCTCTGGTACATGTGCCACTTGCCTGGAAGGGAGCTTAAACCCATGCAGCTGCGAAGAGTACTACATCTACAGTATTGACTGCATGGTATGGGTGATGACCAGCTCTGCAGTGTGGGGCTGTCCCCAGCCATCCTGGAACATGGGGGGCAGCCAGGGCTGGATGGCTTTGGCTGGCCAGAGTGGCCCATGACCTTTGGTGCCAACATCAAACAGGGCTCACTGGCATGTGGGCTTTGGGAGGCGTTGAATCTCTTTATCTGCCCAGAGACATGGTGCTTCTCATGGCTTTCCCTAGTCTGGCATGAAAACACGGCTTTTGGCACTGGAGTGGCTGAGGGCTTTGCCCAGGATAACTTTGCTCTCTCCCTGTCTGCCTGCAGCATCCTCGCCACTGCTGGGACGCACTTCAACACCCACGTGGACCTGCGGACACTGCGGGCCGTGCGCGTGCTCAGACCTCTGAAGCTTGTCTCGGGCATTCCCAGTAAGTTGGATGCTTCTGGTCCTCCTCCTGGGGTGTCTGCATCCATCCCTGTTGTCCTTCAGAATAAGAGGCATCCTCGTGCCACCTCGCAGATGAGGGGTGAATTCAGGGAAGAGGGGGACAAACCTCTCTACGTAGTGGGAACTTTAGGATGGAAGCATTTGGTGTCCCTGGGTGGCATTTCCCGCCACCCAGTCTGCTCCGTTCTAGCACAAGTCTGGGCTCGGCGGCTCGCCGGGGCCTGCCAGTGGCTCTGCTTCCCTGGCCAGAAAGCGGTGGGTGGATCCTTTCAGGATTGATGTTTATTCAGGGGAGATTTCAATTTTTTTTGCAAGATTTTCTCTGCCGGTACAGAAATAAATAAAGAAACTAGGCTGCTGCTGGCACTGGTCCTCCTGTCCCTCCTGCCCTGGGTGTTGTCTGGGCAGTGTGCTGGATCTGTGCCTTGGGGGCAGTGAGGGGGACAGAGCTGCATGGGCCTTGTCCCACCAAGTTCACACAGGACAAGGACAGGCAGGACACCAGGTCCAGAAACCAGTCCTCCTGGAGCATTGATCTGTAGCCTGGCCCTCCCTTCTCCCCCTGGGATGGTGCTTTCCTCTGTGGTCCTCAGCTGCCCAAAGAGATCTTCCAGGCTGTGCTGGCCTCTTGCATCTGTCTGATAACTGTCCATCCTCTCTGCTCACTGTTGTCCTCTTGCCAGAGGTGGGATGGATGTGCCCAGGTAGGGTGTTTGCATCACCGTGCTGAGCTGTGCTCTTTCTTTCCCTTCCCAGGCCTGCAGATCGTGCTGAAATCCATCATGAAGGCCATGGTGCCTCTGCTCCAGATCGGCTTGCTGCTCTTTTTCGCTATCCTTATGTTTGCCATTATCGGCCTGGAGTTTTACAGTGGGAAGCTGCACCGAGCCTGCTACACAAACAATTCAGGTGGGGAGAAGGGCTGTGCACCCACGCCACATCCCAGGGGTGCAAAACAGCCAGGGCAAGTGCATGTCGCTATTGTGGGAAGCCCAGGGCTGAGAGGATCCTGCACTTTGCTTTGTGCACACCAGGCATCACTCAGTTGTGTTTAGGATGTCCCAGTTTCTCATAGGATCAGTTTGCGTGCAGCCAGGGCTGGTCCCAGTGGGGTCCCTTGCTCTGCCCCAAGCCCATCTGCATTCATAGAATCATAGAATGGTTTGTGTTGGGAGGGACCTTTAGAGATCATCTAGTCCCACCCCCCTGCAGTGAGCAGGGACGTCTTCAACTAGATCAGGTTTCTCAGAGCCCTGTCCAGCCTGATCTGGAATGTTTCTAGGGTTGGGACCTCTACTACCCCTCTGGGCAACCTGTTCCAGTATTTCACCACCCTCATGGTAAAAAATTTTTTCCTTATATCCAGTCTAAATCTACCCTCCTTTAGTTAAAACCATTAGCCCTTGTCCTGTCACAACAGGCCTTGCTGAAGAGATTTCCCTCATCCTTCCTGTAGTCCCCCTTTTATGTACTGAAAGGCCACAATAAGGTCTCCCCGCAGCCTTCTCTTCTCTAGACTGAGCAACCCCAGCTCTCTCAGCCTGTCTTCACAGGAGAGGTGCTCCAACCGTTGGATCATTTTTGTGGCCCTTCTCTGGACCCGCTCCAACAGTTCCATGTCCTTCTTGTGTTCAGGCTCTTCCCTTTGGCTGTTTCCTGCCTCTCTCTCACCTCTGCCTCCTTTGGCTTTCTGCTGTGTGCTCGCAGGTGAACTAGAGGAGCTGGACCCCCCCCATCCATGCGGGGTGCAGGGTTGCCCCCCAGGCTATGAGTGCCGGGAGTGGATTGGTCCCAACGATGGGATCACGCAGTTTGACAACATCCTCTTTGCTGTGTTGACCGTCTTCCAGTGCATCACCATGGAAGGTTGGACCACAGTCCTGTACAATGTGAGTAGCACTGCTCTGGGGTCTCTTTGAGGAGATGGGGATGGAGAGGTAGAGATAGTAGTTCTGTGTCCTGGAAACCTATGAGATGCTGAGTTTCCTTCATGATGGAGATGCGGCCAGCCAATCCTATTTGCGTGGGAGATGGGGATTAAAGAAGGATGTGTAACATGTCTCTGGGCAAAAGAAGCTCTAAGGGCATTGGGCCCTATTTCTGGGCTGGTTGTTCAACCTGTTGCGGAGAAGAAAACCTTGTGGGCATGGGCTGCAGCAAGCCTCCTGCTCAAAGTCTGTCCCTGGGGAGCACCTTCCCTTCCCTCCTTCTCCTCCTGTGCTCGCTGGGGCAGCTCTGTAAGAGTTGACATGACTTCTGGGCACTGCGCATCCACTCTCCCTGAAGACCAGGCAGTGGATGTGCCTGCATCCCTGCAGTGATCTTGGGATGTCCCAGAGCTGGGCTCAGACCGCCTCCCTGGGGCAGGGGCAGAGTTTTGGTGTCCGACAGGGAGCTAAGACCTTTGGCATTTGTGCTGTAAATCTCCGTCAGTGTTGATGAAGCTGGGCTGGGTTCCTGTGGTTTGCAGCTGTTTGAAGTTGCCAATGCCCGAGCCCTTGGGATACGCACGGAGTGACTTGGGAGCAAAGCTGGGAGCAGGGGAAAAAAGCTACAGGCAATCACAAAGTGCGATATCATTGTGGTTGATTGACCGTATACATACGTTTTAGTTTATGGGCTAGAAGCAACCATGCCAGTTCTGTTCCCAGCCTAATTTCAGCATCAATTTCGGCATCATTGCACTGGGAATGTTTTTATACCCTGGTTCCCATAATGCCTGGAGATTTGAAGAGTGGCATTGCTCTGTGGGAGGCAAATTGGATGGATTGTGATGGGGAAACATGCTTCACTAGTTACTTCGTTGTGAGCAGCAAGGCTGGTTTTCAACCCTAGGCAAAGGTACTGTGCTGCCAGTGTTGGGGTCCCCATCCTGCTTGGCCCATCCCAGGGTCCTTCTGCGGGTGCAGGATGATGTGCGCAGGCAGACAGACCACGAAACCCAGACGGGGGTTGAAAGGGGAGAGTTCATGGCAAGGGGTTGACCTTGCCATGAGGATTTGGTTTTCCTCTTCATAAAGGAGGCAGTGGTGCCTGGATCTTGCTGCTTTGGGAGGGGAATTAGGCAGGATTGAACCACATGGGAGGTCAGACCGAAAAAAGACTCTTTCTTGGTTGCTTCTGGCGTATCAATGAGATTAGAGATTTGACTACAGTGCCTATTGCCCAGGCATAATTGAGTATAGCAGGAAAGGTCAATTTTGCTGCCTGGCACCATGGTTCCCCTGCATTTAGTGTGGCTGGGCAGCTGCCGCCTGCTCACACCACTGTGCTGCAGCCCAAGCGTGCCCAGCACTGCCGGTGCCTTGCACCAGCAACCTACCCTACACCTTGTTTCTTGCATTAATGACCAGCTCTATGCAAAACCCAGGGGCTGCTTGTGTCAGTGCACCTCATGTCCCCTCTGCCCCATCCTTAAGTGCCTGCAGCAATTGGCAGCAGTGCTCCCCATGCTAGAGGCCTGGTTGTGGTGTGCGAGGAGCTGGTGAGCTACATGGATGGGCAATTTATGGTCTGATCGACCTTGTGGGTTTCTACTGGCAGTTCCTGAGAAAATCTGGTCTCCTGCCATTTATGGTGTCCTTGCTGGGAAGGCTGGAGCTGATCCCTTTGATATCTGGGATTTGCTGATCCACCGTCTGGATCTTTCTTGGGGGTAAGGATGGGAGATGCTGCTGGGAGCGCTGATAACCATGCTCTGCAGGACCTACCCCACAGGATCCCCTGTTTACCACTGTAGCTGCTAAATTGGGGCCTCTCTGGGTCACCTGGGGAGCCACAGCCCCAGTACCCAAATGCTCTTCCCAGCATCAGTTGCAACACCGGGCAGATGTGCTCTGTCATGGTGTCCCTGATGGCTGGGACCAGAAGGTGCCTTCCTTTCCTGCTCCTCTGCAAAGAACCAGCTATTATTTACTTATAATGGAAAGGATTAGGGACCTTCCTTGGATTTTAATTGAATGAGGATTGGAGCCTTGGTATAGTAGAATGCTGCTGATTCACTCTGGGAGGCGGCGAGGGACGGACACTGTTCCCAGCACTGTCGGGCTGCACTTCCCCCCCTCACCAAGGCCAAGTGCAGTCTTGTGGTGTGCCTCTAGGTTGCAAAGGCTATGGGTGCTTCGTCGTTTTGCTGCTTGGAGGCAGTAAAATGGGCTTCTGCCTTTTTTTTTTAATAAAAAAAAGAGGCATACACATGGGTGATGTGGTCCCTGGGGGATGCTGGAGGAGGGCTGGGCAGGGGTGGAAAGCCACTTGGATGCTCTGCTGTCACCTTCGTCACTGGGAGCAGCAAATCAGAACAGGGTCCCGCTGCTAACAAGCATGGACCTTGCCCAGCACCTGCCCCAGGTTTGGGGGGATTGGTGGGGGACTCTGCTTTCCCACTGGCGTAAAGCGTTGGGAGGCTATGTCTTTGCAGGTTAACACCACAGAGGAGAGGTAGATTGCACAAAAAACACTTTATCAATCTCTTAAAAAAATTACTTACTATAGTATTCCCCTGTGTAACTGTATCGTGAGTTTATGATCCACTTTTCCCACAATTTTACTGGGTCTAGAAGCATGGCTCCTGGAATTTGGAGATAGCATCACAAAAAGCTAATCGGCCCCATGGTACTTTCCATGTGTATTATTTCATGGATGTGCTTGCCTTTCATTTTGTTTCCATCAGCCTTGCCTGCATGAAATGCTGTCTTGCTAGGTAGAAATCACAGCATGGGGGGGAAAAAAAAAAAAAAGCCTCAAATTGTGGGGTGTTATGGCTTTTCCAGCTCCCATCCCTGGGAGCCTAAAGGACTTTAATTTCTTTTAGAGCAGAGTTTCGGCTTTGTGGTTCATCTGTCTGTCTCTGTGGTCCAAAACAAAACAGGGGCTAAGGAGTACGTTGCCTTTCTTATATTGGAGCAGATGTCCCTTCCCTGGGCTGACTTGAGACCAAACCTGATTTCTGTAGGGACCGGAGGGAAAATAATGCTGGCAAAGAGGCTTGCTGTCCTACTTCTCCGCGTCTGCGGGTGTGCTCGTTACAGGGCAGGGGCTGGGTTGCAGTTTTGTCATTCAACAGCAATGCTGGGATCCAGGAGAGGGGTGGCTGGGCTGGTGAGGGGCAGCCAGTGTATGCCACGGGGCTGGCCGGGCATGGCACAGGTGCTCGGTGGTGCTGCTGGCTTCAGATGCTCAACCCAGCTCCCCTGGTCCTGGGGAGCAAACAGGAGAGGAGTTTGAAATTGTTATTTCCTCTAAAACACCGGCTAGAGAGACTGTATTCACTGAGATTACTAATTTGCTTTTGTGTTCAGAAGCACTCAGCCGCGGTGCTTGCGGGTAGCAAGGAGGAGCCTGGCTTACCATGAGGTGCCACTCTCCTCTTCCCCCACTCTGCCAGGAGCTGAGATGGGAAGAAAAACACCTGTGGCAAACACGTGCTGGGGCCGTGGGCTGGACTGGTGGGCTCTGCAGGGAGACAGGTCAGCCCTGCCTGTCCTGGCTGCGTCCCTTGCCCAGAGCACTCCTCTGTGTGCTCTGGAGCTGCTGGAGCTGGTTACACCAGCCACGTGGCACCGGGACGCAGGCCCTAGTTGGGCATTAGTTAGTCCGGGACAAATTAGAAACCAGGCACATGGAGAAAACTGCTGTTTATAGCTGTGGGAGCAATATGAACGGGGACAGTTGCAGGCTGGGAGCCAGAACTGCCTGCACCTTCTGCCAGCATCGCTCACAGGGACTGAGGCTGCTGCGGGGTGCGAGTGGTTGCAGTTGCTAGTGGTTGCTGAGGTTGCATGTGGTTGCAAAGCTACAAGCACAGGCATGTGTCTGGCCATGGCCCCGGGCACCCTCTGCTTGCACTGGGAGAGCGCTTCACAGGTTCAGCACGGCCAATGCAGAGAACCAGAGCCTGCTGCATGGGGAAAGCCTATTTCCCTGCATGGATCTGGCCATCAGGTTGAACTCCTGATCCTAATGTTGTGGCTCTAGTAAATTCCTGAGAGTCGGAGCAACCTGCAGACAGGCAGGAGTACCTGCATGGCAGTGATAACCAAGCTGCAGCCAGGCCATGCAAAGAACCGACTTGACTTTGCTCAGGGCTACAGCTATTAGCAATGATGGGTAAAAACATTTGCCTCCTAAGCACATACATTGAAGCAGTGGTGGAAGAGCATCCATGCTGCTAATTAAAAATGCATGGCAAGGCCTAACAGGAGCTAGCTGGCCACAGTTGCTTTCTATAAACCCAAAAGGCCTCTCATGGCACAAGGGATTGGGACTACAGAGAGGCAGGGAGCAAAAAGGTAAAAGTAGCCTTAGGAAATGCCAGGGCTGAGTGCTGGGACCCTTCTGCGTGCTACTGCAGCAGGGGGAGAGCGTTTGCTGGGGAAGAGAATCAAGTCCTTGGCAGCTTCCAAAATACCTACCAAAATGCAGTGGTTGTGGGCAGATCCATGTGCCATAGCTTCAGGGGAGATGGGGTGTGCAGGTCTTGTAGCCCTGTGCAAAGCTGAACAGCTGCCTGCAAAAAGCCAGGCTGCTGCAAACACGCTTGTTAGGTACGAAGTGCGAGCCGTGCATGCAGATCCCGGCAGCGCAGACTCTGCAAGAGTGGCTGCAAACATGAGCAGCTGCAAAACATGAGCTGCTGCAAGGAAGGGGTTTTGCAGCGAGCTTGACTTAACTGCCACATGCTTCCAGCACGCCCGAGGTGCTGTAGCCAGGAGGGCGCAAGGGGAGCCCACCCTGCGGGAGCGCTGGAGCCTGGCACTGCCCTGGTGTTTGGGATCTCCTTTAAATGTAGGGTGCAAAAGGGACAAGATGAACCTCACCATGCATGCAATTAATCTCACCATGTGCATAGATCAGGGTTTCATGCTGCTGAGTGTGGGCTGGGTTTTCAAAAGTTGGCTGGGGCTGGTTTTGACTGTGAAGCACCCAACCTGAGAGCTTTTGCTGAAGCCTTATTTTCAAATGTGGTGAAACATCCATCCTTTTTGAAATAGGGACTGTTCAGGCAGCCCTGGTTTGGAGTGCTGGGAAAGGGAGGTGTGTTAAATCCCTAGCTGTGCTGGAGCACACAGATCAGAGATGGGTACACGGCTCGGCTGTCCTGCTCCCTGCCAGGTCCCCAGCTGCACTAGTCAAGCGGTCTTGGAGGGGCTCAGAGGAGGAGTCTCTTTCAAAGCAGTCACTTTTCCGAATCTGTGTGTACAAAATTACTGGTCACTTGTTGGCATAAATTCCGAGTGTCACGGTTGTCCCTTGGGATGCCCAGCACTCAGCTGCTCTCCCAGAAGCACCTATGTGTGAACAGCGTGAGCAGGACCTGAGCATCGTGCAGGTCTAGGTGTGTTTCTCCTGTTTTTCAGAGAGTGAGGGCAGTGCCTGTCTTTATGCGGGGCAGCCAGAGGCCAGCAAAATTAATGACTTGACCAGAGAGGAGTTTGTTCCTGTTGGGGTTTGCTTGGACTGGGAACTGAAGTGGGAAACCTCTCTGAGCCCTGGTGCTTCCAGGAGCTGCTGCAGCTCCGTTGGACATTGGTGCCTGTCGCCTGGGGCCTCTGGTCCCAAGGTGAGAGCTGCAGTGGTGCAGCCATGTGCCGAGGGTTGTAGGGACTCTGCACTGAGGGCCAGTGGTGCAAAGATCCTCCAAAACAGCATCTGCCTGCCCTGACACCGCGGTGGTGGGCAGGGCACTGGAGGAGCTCAGTACAGCAGTGGTCCCACAGCTGGGGGCTGAGCCTGCCCTGCTGCTCCTTCGGGCACTGTGGAGGGTGAAGTTGGGAGTGTGATGGGTAACGGTGACTCCTGGCAAGGGGCGGCACTGGCTAGAGATGATCTCTGGGGAGAGGAGGAGGGAGAGAGTCTGGAGAGCGGAGGAGGTGGGAGGGATGGCAAAAGAGGGAAACCACTTGGCTTTTTAGCCTGTGTGCCCTGGGACATTGCCAGGGTCTTCAGCTGGAATGCTTGCAAAGGGAAAAGGAGTCCCTTCTTGTGTGTTTTAAATTAAAATGCAACACACAAAAAAAAAATACCCTGTTGGGGAGGTATGAAAATTTAATCAACACCCAGTGCTCTTAGCAGCTCTGTAGCAAGCACAGATCTTAAAGCCTCTGCAGCTATTCCTGGCGGCTCCCGGCCGTGCAGGCGAAGGGGGAAGTGCTGGGGGGGGATGGGGGCTGCCAAAAAGTCCCAGGCGCTTGTGGCATTGCAGGACAGAGCCCCTTCCTGCTTCTTCCTCTGAAATGTTAAACGCTGAGTGTTTTAAATAAAATTAAGTTAGCAAGGACTTAAGTTAGTGAGTGCTGGAGCCCATCCCCGACAGGCACGTGTGCCGCAGCCAGCTTGCTTTACCCTCTTCTCCCTTTGGAAGAAACGGCTCTTTCTCCACACTCAGCAAAGCCAGACCCTCGCCAGCTTGCCAAATGTTCCTGGTTTTGGTTTTTTTTTTCCATTTTCCTTCTCTGTGTGTGCTGAAATGACACAGCAAGAAACAAACTGTATCTGCTGGATCCCCAGTTTTGCAGGCATGTTCTGTCAAAAGCTCCCTGCCCACACCCTCTTCCCTGCCCGTGCAGGAAAGTCTGGCTCCTCGACCATCTGCCTGCAGGAGTGGGGAAACCAAGGGGCCAGTGGAGGCACTGATGCTCCGGCACTGCCCAACAACTCCAGGCTCAAGGAGAGGAGGTAGCCGGGGATCTCGACACTGCCTGGCCCCCACTGCTCATCTTTGTTAAGCCCAGGGTTTCTAATTTCATTAGCGGGTTTGACGTTGGAAATTGTGCCAGTGAGGCTTTGCAAAGCGGATTCCATGCCTCTGTGCTGATGCATGTGCTGCTGTGCATCAGGGGGTGTTGGGGTGAGTTGGCATTCTTGAGCAAGGTTGCACATGGGTCTGTGGCCCCAGAGCTTTGCAGCTGGGGATGTTCTTGCAGTTAGGAAACATTGTGGGGCCTGAGCTGTTTCTCTGGGCTTGCAGCATGCTCGAAACAAAGCAGGGATCCAGGCTGGTGAGCACCAGACCCCACTGAAAAAACACCCCAAAGCTGATCCCATGAAAACCATGCCTTGCTGCAGTGTGCAGGCTCCAGGTTCAGTGCTGGCACATGCCTGAGCCCAACACAGGATCTGCACTGGGAGCACTGGCACTGCCTTAGCCAAGTGCTGGGTTTAACGAAGGCTGTGGACCTTTGCAAATATTCCATCAGGAAAAGTTCATCCTGCCTGCAGGGCAGTTAAGGGGTGCTGTCATCCGGGGCTAGGGAAGGAGGAGGGGGGGCCTGGGCAGGGAGAAGGCAGGGGTTTGGGAGCAGAGGTGGGGGCAGCTGGGGGGGTTGCAGCAAGGGATGGCTGGAGGGGAGAGGAGGAGGCCCACATGGGATCGTGGTCTGTGGATTGATGCTGAGGCATCTTGGTGTGATTTTTCAGTGGATCAGAGGAGAACAGAGCAATAATCAGTCTCCATGCGCATATCAAATGTTTTGAAAATGCTTGATTTTTATTAATACTTCTAGAAATGCGTTTTTTGCATTCCATTTAGAAAACAGAAACATGAAATAATCTGGAGTTTTTTGTTTCCCTACTCCTTCCCCTTCCCCACACTTGCACAGACACAAGCATGCTGACACCCTGCAGGCTTTTCTCAGCTTTCTGGTCCCCTGTGCAGGGACCTTCTGCCTGCTGCCTGCCCCTGGCACCCCAGAGCACCCCAGGGGGCCAGAAAAATGCAGCGCTGCAGGCAGGTCATCAGGCAGGGGGTGCCCACCCTGCCTGGAAACCCCGGCACGTAGCCATGGCAGGATGCGTCCCACTGCAGGCCAGCCCCAGCCCTGCAAAGGAAATGTACCAATTTCCTCATTAACCTGATTTGGAAAAGCAAAGCATTTTCATTCAGATCTTGTCCAGTGCTGGGGTCACTGATGGATACCAGGCAGGGCTTGCCGGGAGTGAAGCATGGCCCTGCATGCAGGAGATCAAATTACCACTATTAAAGGAAGAAAGATCTGTTACTGCGGTGGGGAGAGCAGCAGTGGGTGTCAAGGTCTTGAGGTAACTGGTTAGGCTAGGGAATCTGCTACAAGGTATTTAAAAACATTTTTTTTTCCTCTTTTTCCTGGGGTATGGAGATATTGAGGCTGTTCCTGCTGGCCTGCCTGTGTTTCTCAGCTGAATGCAGCCGTGGTTTGCAGGGAGGATCATGTTGGGGGCTGCGGAGGTGATGCTGAGGGGATGGCATCAGTCATGGTGGGGGCATGGTATGTGTCACCACCAGGCAAAGTCCATCAGGAGTTGCTAAGCCAAGGATTTGGCATACAAATCCTGGGAGCTGTGGTGTTTTTGCACCTGCTGTCCCAGCAGGTCTGCTCTGGCCCCATGCTGGGCAGCAAGCCTGAGAAGTGCTGGGGAAGGCAGGCATGGTACCCACGGCAAAGCCTCTGGAGATCCTGGCTTTTCCTCTCGTCCCTGATTGCCTTGCTAGGATCACAGCTGGGGGGACAGGCAGATCTCTCCTGCCCAACTGTGGTGGTTGGGACAGTTTGGTCACCCTGTCCCTGCCTGTTAAAGCCTGGCTGCAATGGAGGCAAAGCCGTGGGTCCCTGTGGGAGCTGTCTGCGGGGTGGGAGATCCCTGGCAGAGGACAACAATGAGAGCAGGATTGGGCCACCCCTGCCACTGGAGGTTCTGTGGATTTCCCCCTTGCCTGTAGCACAGTGCTGCCATATCTCCTGAGCATGTCACAGCCCGTTAGTTACAGCAATGAATGTATATTACCCCAGCCTAATTATGTGCTGTTTTGGTCCAGATTCAAAGAGAAACCGCAGAGGCTCTCTCCTAATGCAGATGGATTTTGAGATGGGACTTGACCGCCTATGGGGTGCCAGCGCAGGCAGTTGACTTTGGCCAAGCTATTTGTGGGTATCTCCAGGATGCATCTCCTGCTGGGGAAGGGACAGAAAGCTCCATCCTCTACAGGGAAAGCCTGAAGTGGGAGCCTAGCCCTGTTACTAGACAGCAGAGAATCAATGAGGGTGGATCACTGTCTGAGTGAAGTCTAGTGGCTCCCTGTGTCCTGCTGCTCCCCAAATGAGTTGGGTGCCTGCAGCTTCATTCCCCAGTCCCACTCCTCAGGCTGGTGGGCAATGAGTGGCCATTAAATGTTTCTGCACAGGCAGAACATGCTCTCTGTTTATTTTTAGGTAGCAGAGACTGAATTTGTGGGTTCTTTGGGTTTTTTTTTCCCCTTTCCCCTATAGCAAAAATATCCTAAAGTTTCCCATGCAAGTGCAGCCTGAGGGAGGGTACGTGTGGGCAGCGAGCTTGTGCTTTGCATTTGACTCGGGTATATATTTAAGAATTCTTTAGATTTCTGGCCCCCTGAGTGAGACTTGCTTTTGCAGTTCCCTGTGCCTTTTCCCGCCCTTTGGAAAAAAAAAAAACAACCCAAAACCCAGCCCAAACCAAAAAACCCAACACAAGCGCTGCCGAAAGAATAACCCCATGCTGGGGGTTGAGAAGTGGGAGCTGGTGGGGGCTCCTTTGCCAGGTGGGCACCCGCTGTGCCGGCTCCATTACCCCACAAGGGTCCTGCTCCCACACTTTGGTGGTGTCATTTATAGGCTTGGAGGCTTTACCAGCAGTGAGATGGGCCGTTTCTGAGATGTGACTGTGGTGGTTCAGCTCCGGCTGGGGATCTCTACCAATGCCTTGGCATGAGAAACACCCTTGGGTGTGTTAGTCCCTTGGGGAAACTGTGGCTCCCTAGTCTTCACTGACAAGCTCATGTTGGTTGTGTTGGTGTCTTGGGTATGCCTGAAGGCAGTAGCAAATGAGTTTCTTGGTCTGGTGGCAATGGGAGAGCTTGGGTGGTGGTGGTTTAAGCTGGGGGAGTGCATAATGAAAAGGTGGCTGTCTTGAAGGGAAGGGAAGAAGCAGCAAAAATCAGCCATCAGGCAGCTCCTCCATTTCCCAAAGGGTTTAGGTGAAAGATGAGACCTGGTCTGCAGCCCAGAGAGCTGAGCATTGCTGCGAGGCTGGGGCAAGAGCAAGGAATTTCTTCATTAAAGGAATTATACTTTATTAATGCAATTTGGGGATTAAACTCCTTACGTCTACCCTGACTTCTGTACCTTATGACCTCCTGGTACCTTCAGCAAAGGGGAAAAAACTTGTCGGAAGGCACAGTGGACCACGGTGATGAACCATGGCTTATGGAGCAATATTAAGAACAAACAATTCCCCAAAAGGATGGCACAAGGGGCTGCTCAGTTAAGACAGCTACATCTTGGTGCTGAAGAAGTTGGGAAGTGCTTTGGGAGCTGCCAGATGTCACGCTGACATGGACCTTGTGAAGGATGCTCAAAGGGATGGCAAAAGGTTCCTCACCTCTGCAGATGAAAGAAAGGCACGGCTGAATGAAGCAGTGGTGGGGGAGATTTGGGCGTGGATGCGTATTTCACCCTGGCTTTTGGTCAACACAAAGAGGCCACAAAAAGGGCTGGATAGAGGGAATGAGGACGTGGTCATGAGCACAGCCGTTGTGGAAGCCAAGTCCCAAGATCATCACACCCATCAGCCTGGCGCTTGGGATGGCTTCCCTCCCCCCACTCTAGGAGGGAGCTGGCACATGAAATGGCAGGTCTGGTAACAAGTATTTTTAACAACTCCATCGAGTTGGGGGAGGCACCATGTGACTGGAGAATAGCGAATGCGATGCCTATATTTAAAAGCGGGGGGAGGAGGGGAAAAAAAGTAAGGCAGGCAGGAATAGGACTGTAAGCCTGACCTCGATCGCATGCCATTTCAGAACAGATTTGGAAGGCAAAAGAGGAAAATGAATCATGGGTTTGCCAAAGGTAGGTCACTCCAGGCTAACCTGGCATCAGAGACCTGCAAATGTGTAAAGCAGCTCTTTGTAGTAAAGCTTTTGCTATGGGAAAGTGTTAATGAAGCAGAGAAGAGGGGAAGGAGAAGAGGAGCTCTGTGAGGCAGGCAGGGAAGCGAGCAGCGTCAGGATGGCGCTGGGTGGTGTTGAGGGGATGTAGTGGCTGGTGGCAATCAGCGGGGCTTCTTGGGGATGAGTCATGGACTTTCCTGCTTCCAGCAGCGGCTGGCTTCCTGGAGCTGGGGTGACGGAGGCTGCCACCCCAGGCTGAAGGAGTTTGAGGGCTGGAGGAAGAGATGTGGGATGCAGTGAGAAATGGAAAGCCATGTGCCTGTTGAGGAACAGCAAAAATATCTCCTAGGAGCCCAAGTCTTGCTGATAGGGAAGTAGCAGTGTGGAGGAGGATGGGATGAGCGAGTTGACCGCAGGCCAGCGGTGCCCTGGAGGAGCAGGGAGATTTGCAGGCAGGATGGCAAAGTCTTGGTAACATTGCACAGGGATGGAGTGGGACCCATCAGGATCACTCACTTGGGTCTCCTGCATCCAGGGAAAATGAACTGAGCCTGGACTGGAGCAGGGAAGGGGCTACTAGATAAAAGGGGGAGGGAGAGCCAGTCATACAAGAGAGAACTAGAAGAACCTTGCTTTGACTAGCAAAGTAGAGGCTGGGGATGGCCATGATAGGTATCTATAAATACATCAGGATGGAAACAGTATTTCAGCCAAAGGCCAATGCTGGTAAAAGAACAGAGGGATATATAAAATGACCACGAACAAGTTTAGGCTGAGAATTAGAGCAGCCATTAGAGAATCTACTTGAGGAGCCTTCCAGTGGGAATACTGAGTTTTTAATGTTGAGTTGACAAAAGTCTGGGGGAGATTGCATGAGGTGGGGGGGGGGGTCCTGGACTCAACAACTCTGCAAGACCCTGGCAGTCTGCGATCTCTCTCAGGCAAATGCAGCCAGGTGTGGCAGTTCCTTTGGTTTCCTGGGCAGATGTGCTTCAGCTTTGGGAGTGGAGAGACAGAAATGCATCCACTCGTGCATGCTTGTGCATGTATGCACACACGTGCATGCACACATGCTGTTCTGTGCTGATGTTCTGCTGCACTGAATGCTTTGTGGTCATGCTCTCAATGGGCTAGAGAAGCAGTGGAAGGTGCAGAGGCTGAGAACTGCCAAGCTCCTTGTGTTTCCCAAACAAGCCCTCTTGACCCCCTGGCTGGGCCCTCTGCAGTGTGGGTGCTGCAAAGGTTCTGGAGCAGCTCTTCCAGTTCCTTGGGGAATAAACGGGCAAATTTTGGCAGTCCAAGCAGACAGGCAGGTACCAGATGGGCTGGAGCCACCACAGCTTGGCTGGGCATCACCAGCTCCTGGTTTTGTAGGGTGCATTGGGATGTGCCCTGGGAAATTTTATCTTGGTGCTGGAGGGTTCTGGCAAAGCTGACACCAACCAGGGAACCCATGTGGCTGCTTGGGGCAGGACTGTTCCTGGGCCTGCTGGCGTTGTCCTGGGCGGCTGGGACCATTCCTGAGCTTGCTGTGGTCTGTGGTGTGTCCTGGGGTATGTGGGGTCCATGGCCACAGCTCCCCATCCCCTCCTCTGCCCTAGCAGTGCCCCTCCTGGAGCCACTGGCTACTAGCAATGCCAGACATGTAACCCCCCCAAAGATCCTAAAATCTCTCTAATCCCCTTTACCTCCACCCCTACGAGAGCTGGGTACACAAATGCACATAGAGGCAGGCAGCCTGTCCTGGCAGGGCCCTGCGAGCCCTTGCTTCAGCTTTCCCAGTTGTGGGTCCCTGGTGCCACCAGCTTTGGCCATGCCCACAAACTGCAGTGGGAGGAGGTGGTCTGGGTGCTGCTGCTGGTATCGCTGTCTGATAATCCTGGGGAACTTGCCCTCTGCTCCATCATTTCATTTCTGTCTCCCACTCCATCTTCTGCTGCACATCACTGGAGGGGAGAAGGCCAAAGGAGGGGTGGTGATGGCCCAGTGCTGGGGGAAGATTTCTTCACCTGTAGGAAAGGGCCTCATCTGTTTTGCATCCCCTGTGCCAAGGAGCTTGGGGAAAGCCCATGTTTTTTGGGCAGAAGCCAGTTTCAAGGGTGATCCTGGCACAGGTGGCAGGTACCCAATGGCATCCTGGCAGGGAGCTGAAGCCCAGCCAAGCTCAGTCTGAAGGGCTGCACGATGCCTCAAAGACTAATGCCATGGCAAATGGTGCTGTTAGAGCAGAGCATGGTGGCCTGGGTGTCTCTGGAGGGCAGTGATGTGTGTTGGCTATATGGGATTCCCATGCATGATTCCTACCTTCGGTGCTTGCTTCTCCTATGGCCCCGAAAGGGGCTGGTAGTGGACGGGGGCTCTTGAAAGGTGCAGGACCTTGAGAAGATGCTTGTGGTTTCCCCAGTGCCAAAGAAGGAGGGCAGTGAGTATTTCGAGATGCTTTTCCCAACTTCAAAGTCCTTATTGCATTCTGTGTACCAGGCGCTCCTTGGCACTGGGGTCTGCCCACATCATCCCCCTCCCGGTGCTGTGGTCGGTGCCTGCAGTGGGATGTGTTGGCATGTCTCTTCCTGCCTTGGACTCAGCATCAGGGTGGTGGGGACACCCAGCTGAGGTTCCCACTGATGCCTTGGTCACTGGAGGAAGACTCCAACATGGTGGTTTTCTCTCTTCCTCGGAGATGCACTTTTCCCGTTGCAGAGCCTTGTCTTGGCTCCTGCACTGGCCGACAGGGAGATGTGGTGCCAATGACTCAGACGAAGATGAGGGCTTAATTAGCACGGGGAGAGGGGGGAAGAGAGAAAAGAGAAAGAATCTTTCATTGCAACAAGATTGATACCACCTCCCCCAGACAGTCACGTTCTGCCGCATCACCCTCCAGCCTGGCATCATGTGTGCCGTTCCTGACACTGGAGGACAAATGGGGCCCAAGAAGTCACTGCAAGGTGCAGAGGGGCACTGCTTTATTAAAAGCCTCAGTGAATAAATGTCTGGAGGTACAGAGCAGGGCTTGCCAGCAGCCTTTTTAGCTGTCAGGCTTTGTGCTGTGGTTAGAGCGACCTTTTACTCTCAGCTCCTTGGGGTTGGGGTAACATACCTGGGGCAGGAGGGTGTCTACAAGGTTTTAGCGATGATGCCATCATCAAAATGCCCATTTGAGGGTGTGGAGCTTGTCCATACCAGCCCCTGCCCCCCTGTGCATGGAAAGACAAGCATTGGTTGCCTCTTCTTTAGTCACCAGCTTTTCTGGCCCTAAAGAACCTTATAAACCTTTCCCTTTTAACCTGCACCATGCTCAGCAAGCACCGCGGCTGCGAGTCTGGTTTGCCCTGTCTCGGTGGGATGTGCTGGGGAGCACCAAATCAAGCTGCCAGGGGGCATGTGGTCAGGGTGGCTCCTGTACGCTCAGCACCCCGATTTCAGGCTGCAGGGCCCTGCACCTCCAACTATACCATTGTCTTACAGCACCTGTGTCCCTGCAGGGATAGTAGGAGGAGGCAGAGGAGAGTGGTCCTGCCTGATGAGGGCTGGAGTCCATGGAGGAGACCATGGCTGGGGCAGGACGCCAAGCGACATCAGGGCACTGCTGGCTGGGAGCTCCTGTCTGGGCATACCTGCCTGCACAGGCAGCTGCCTGGTGCCTGTCAAGGCTTGGTGGGCATGGCCACATCACCCTGAGGAGCCTGGCGTTGTCAGTCTGGAGGGACAATCGCCACTGCGCCTGAGCTAATGCTCCTTTCCTCTGCCCTGGGTGCTGGTGTTGAAAGTAATGTCATGCATATTTTTTCTTTTCCCCTCCAGACCAACGATGCCTTAGGAGCCACCTGGAACTGGCTGTACTTCATCCCCCTCATCATCATTGGATCCTTCTTTGTCCTCAACCTTGTCCTGGGAGTGCTGTCAGGGTAAGCAAGGTGCCAGCCTTCCTCTCCAGGCCATGCCTGTCCCCAAGGTCAGCCCCCAGTACTGCCGTGTCCCCCAGGACCCTGGTAGCTGGTTCTCCCTGTCCCCTGCCTCCCCTGTGCCTGCCTGCCTCACAGCAAGGGATAACTCCCCAGCTCTGCTTACTTCCTTTGCTCCTTGGGGAGCCAGGAAAGGGGCAGTGTTGAAGATGCCTTCTTATTGTTTCACCTTGCTGAAGAGCTCGTGGCTTTGGTCACTGCGAGAAACAGTCAGTGTCGATCTTCTGACTGCTTGGGACCTGCTGGAGTGGAGAGATGTGGGGGAGCTTTATGGAAATGTGCTTGAGTCTAGGTTGTGTTTATAGCGGGGTATGCATTTGCTGGCTCATGGAGTGTGGTGGGCATGGGTTGGGATGGGTTTGGGGCACATGTGGGAGCAATGTGGGGCACCTCCATGCTCTGTGGGCTGTGGCTAGTGGGGGATGCACACTGGTGAGGGTAGGGGTTCCTGGGGTGCTCATGGACAAGCTGGGGCATAGGGACAATGCAACTGTCCCGGTTGTGCTCTTCCCAGGGGAACCAAGGTTTTAATCCAAGCCATTACGCTGGGTTTGGAGAGGAAAAGACTTCTTGTCTCCATGACAATGAACTGTGGTTGCATCAGCACATCCTCAAATGCTGGCAGCGGTTGGTGCACAGGGACAGCATGGCCTCTGCTGCACTGGGAGAGAGATTTGGGCTCCTCTGCCCTTGCTGCAGGTGGCAACGGGCAGCCCCTACTCAGCAGCAGGTCATTTTTTTCCTAATTGTCTATCACGGTGCAAAAAAAAAAAACCAAAAAGCAAGCCATTGTAGTGCTGGTTTGACCAGCTGGAAAGCCCTTAGATGCAGGGATCAATGTGGAGACTGGCCCTGGTCATCTCTCACTGTCCTGAGCATCACCGTGAGTTCAGGTGTGATGGTGGTGGTTTCAGGGGTGCTTTTGGAGCGGCAGGCTGGGCTTCAGAGTCTGTTAGTGGGTTGAATTTCCCCAGCTCTCTGGGGTCTGTGTGAGTCCAGGGACTCTGGGGACAGGCTGCAGGAAGGGCTTCACGCTGCCTTGCAGGGAGGGAGCTCTTATGGAGGATGAAAATGTCCAAGTAGTGTTGGGTGGCTTTTGCATTTCTTATGCCTCATCTAGCTTGGGGATTTGAGCAAAGTCCAACTGGGTGTCAGTGTCAAGCAGGAGCTTTCCTACAAAAGCCCAGAGAAGGAACGTTAGGAAGGTTGGGGCTAGGCAGCTTATTGCAGTGTTGAATTGTGCCAACATAGTGTGTTCTGTGGACACTGAGGCTTTTGGTGCTGGTGTGATGCTGAAAGCAGCCTGATAGCACTGCTCTGGCCTGCAAGCAAGCCACTGGCAGGAGGACCACAGGGTGGCCAGTGGGGTGTCTGGCCCATGCCCTGATCCATGCTCAGTGCTCGCCTGTGCAGGAACTGCGTGAGGCAGCTGTTCCCATGTTGCCGAATTGCATGCAGTTGTCTAGGGCTCTTCCCAGGCGCCGGCTGGCATTTCAACTGTTTGTTTATTGCTAATAGGGTTTGTACTGGGGAAGGATGAAAGTGGGTGGGTGGCCTAATTGGCAATGGAGATGCTCTCGAGGCGTGCCAGATACCTAGGGAAAAGCGCAACTGCTCAGCTCC
The DNA here is from genome assembly GCF_949628215.1 of Phalacrocorax aristotelis. Taxonomy (NCBI): domain Eukaryota; kingdom Metazoa; phylum Chordata; class Aves; order Suliformes; family Phalacrocoracidae; genus Phalacrocorax; species Phalacrocorax aristotelis. Next base: position 32,702,565 of record NC_134281.1, read on the forward strand.
CTGGAGGGCTGAGTGAGGTGAGCGGAGGCAGCAGGCTGGGCTCTGCCACCTGATAGCAAGGCCACTGTGCATGCCCTCCTGCCTAGCCACAGCCACAGGTATCCCCTGCAGCTCGGTGAATGCAGTACCTTGGCGGTGGTGAAGCATCCTCTTGCCAAAGATGCTGCCAGAGCCATGGAGGGTTGCAACATGAGGCAGAAGAAGGTACTTCAACACACAAACAATGTATGTCCTTGAGTTCAATAAGAAGGGTTTCATTCCTCGCTTTGCTTGCTTAGTTTTTATGGTTTTTAACACTTCTTGTAATCCTCTTGTGCTGGAAGAGAGCACTTGGTTCTGCTGCAGGAGGGGTAGGGTGACCTTTCCATGCCCCAGCCTCTAAGCTGGGTGAGCAGGCAGGTGAGCTGAGAGGAGGTCACTTTGGGGATGAGATCAATGGAAACACTTCCACGTGAAGGAAACCCCTCCCCAGAGTTACGGCACTGCTTTGCGGGAAGACAGGCAGCCGTGCCCAGCTAGCTGAAATCACAGTAGCTCTGTTAACTTGGGGCGCAGTGGTGAGCAGCGAGCCCTGGTAGCCTGCTTGCAGAAACCTGGACCTGCATTGCTTGTAAACTGCACCATCTGCACGAGCAAATAACAAGGTCTGCTTGGGATTTCCAGCCACCTTCTTGAAGTTCACACTCTTAGGCTGCTGCAGAGCTGCCTTTCTGCTCTCACTTTGTCTTGGCAGCAGTTTTCTTTGGGGAAAAAATCGAACACCCAAGGCAGGTCCTGAATGCGAAGAGGCTGCGGGAGGGCATTTGTGTGTTTAACTTGCCACCATCAGAAGTTTGCCAGAGCCCAGATATAGCAATCTTCTGGTTGCGATGTGCATCTTTCCCAACAGTCAGTTCCCCAACTGTTAAGCTGAGGCATGACCTCCGTGATGTAAACAGCCTGGATCCATCTGCTCCTAAGCACAAAGTATGTGGGAGAGGAAAAGAAATTATTTCCATCATACTGAGGCTCCTCGATTTTTCTCTCTAAACACTAACACGCACACATGTACTGAAATTGCATGCAATGCTATTAAGAGGAGATGGAGTTGCTCCAGGCAGGGGCTTGGAAAGCCAGTTCCTCTGGGGCTTTGGCATTTATTATTGTGTCTATTAACTTTCCTCCTCTATGGGTGCAATTACGGATCAACTTATTCTAACTGAAAGCAGGAAAGAAAAAATAAATTGGCCCAGTTCCTCTTTGAGAGCAGGTATGAAGCCCAAGGAGATGTGACTGCTCAGCTTTGAAAGCTACACAAGGTACCGAAATAATCCTGGCAGGAGAGTGTCAGTGGGAGCGAGTGAGGATGGAGCGTCACTTGAAATGCCCTGTTTTCTGCCACGTGGCAGCTGGTGGATTTGGGAGCTTGGAAAGATGCTGAGACTCCTATCAAGTGTTGCCTGCTGTCATCCTGTGGCCTGAGTATGGTGTCATCCAGCACCCTCCTGCAGTAGGGCCAGGTGCACCTGCAGCTTTGCACCTCTTCCCAGGGAGAACCAGTGTAGTGCTGAGAGAATTGTATGCTGCAGGAGGAGTAGGAGGGGTGGACGGGACCTCCTTCTGCCCTGCAGCTGATGGCCTGTTGTGGGCAGTGCCCTGCAGTCGGTTGGCTCTGAGACAGGGAGATGCAGAAGTTGCACGTACCCCATGCTGGAGATTTGCAGAGGTCTGGTCTCCCTTCTTCAGTAAATGTTTTCCTGTTTTTTTTTTAATCCCCTCAGCTCTTTCTCATGTAAAACAATTTGGATCTGTGTGTTCAGTCTGCATCTCCAGAGCAGCAGGCTGGGTGAGAGCTGCGTTGCCCCATCCCTACCGCCTGTGGCATGTGTGGTGCTGCAGCGGCCATCTCAGTAATGACCACAGCTCACCACTGGTCCTGTCCTAGCAGCTGCAGAGGTCCTGCCTGCTTTGCCCCTCCTGGCAAGGAGATGGCTTATGTCTAACTTGTCACTGGGAGCAAGAAGATGAAAGAGTGAAGATAAAAAATAAGCCATGCTTGGAGGTATAATATTGAAGACTCTTGCAGCGTTTCTGATACCAGATGGGCTGCGTTTTGACTCTTTTTCCATCTCCCTTTCCCTAGCACCTGCAGGGAAATGGTTTGCAGTTGCTCTCCTCCATTCATTACAGCATCTGTCCTCCTGTTCAAGGCTGGTATACTCCTTTTTTCTATCCAGTCTTGTACTTCCAGCCCCTTTCTAGGGTGACAAAGCTGCTATAATCACTGGTATTTGTGGTCTGCAGCAATAGCTGAGTGGAGGCAGAGTGGAAGGGGATGCCGCCTGACCTGGGAATGCTGGGTCCTCAGGTCTGCCAAGAAGACGACCTCTGGAAGCTCATGGCAGAGCAAGAAGTTGAGCACAATAGCAAGAAAAATTAAATCCATCTGCCTTGTACCAAACAAGAGTGATTTAAATCCTCCTAATTGCTTCCACTCATCGTGGTAATGTTAAGTCTTTTCTCCCTTTCTTTTCTGCCCCCCACCCCCAGCTATTGCACTCCTTTGAAAGAAACTACTAATGTTATAATTAAAGGATCAATTTGGCAAGATTTCTTTGTCTTAAGATCTTCTTTCTTTCAGGTTGGGTTAGTGCTGTGTTCCCAGTCTCTGGAGAGTTTTCTTCAGCTCCTTCAGGAGCCTTCTGTACCATCTCTGAAATCTTTTCACTTCACTTAATTTGAATTTTTTTTCCCAAACGATTTTGAGGCATAACAAATGATGAATAAAATTAAGTTTTATAGCAATTAATAGTAAGGATGTTGAAGGAACAAGTGTACATTTTCAGTGGAGGAAGGGGTTATTTTTTCTGGCTCTACACAAAACATGGGCCCTGTGCATTCAAGCTGGATCAGGTGGTTTGAAGCCCAAAATGCTGGGAAGAAGCTTAAGTCTCGGAGGTAGGTGGTTTGCAGAGGGGAAAGCAGGGAGACACGTTGCCACAGTGCAGAAAAGCTTGCGGGGAGATCATGAGGGATAGCAAGATGCCAACAAACATGCCTGAGAAATATTTCGTCGGAAGTGTGAAAGCTTGGAAGCATTGGGGTTTTTTTTTTCTTTAATGATTGTAGCATCTCAGGGAGTGGCTCGGATGAGATGTAAAATGGCTGTGCCTGTTGTGCGTTTGGGGATTCACTAGCTGGAACCACTTTTGAATGGAGGTGTGGGTGTAATGGGGAGGGGGGTTGTGACACCTCATATTAGGTCCCCCAGCACCATCATGGGATGCATGTTGGTGAGGCCGTGCTTGGTGACAAACAGCTGTGCTTGTCACTTTGTTCTGGGGAAGCTCTTGTGCCATTGACATGGTATTTGAACATGAGTGAAGCAAAGGAACCTTTGAGATCTTCATCTATATTCAGCAGCCAGGTGGGCATCCATATTCAATGAGTGCCTCTGCCTTGCTTTGCTGTACCACCTTTCTGCAGAGGGCCTCCAAGTCCTTTGCAAACAAGCTGCCTGACAAGAGACACGTGTGTCTGGTGTGCTGTATCCCCCGGTGTTACATGGAATAACAACTCCTCTTACAGCCAGCTGGACAGGATAAAAAAAAACCACAACAAAGAGACGACTCAGTGACTTTCCCCTTGATTTCTCTTTGCAAATTATTTGCTAGTGTGTCTCAACTGCTTCAGATTTGCTCTTGTTCCTTGCTACTTGCAAATCTGCTCTGTGGACTGCACATTATCTGTGAACTGTCGGTGAAAAGGCTTGTTTGTGATCCTCTTGACAAAGCACTTGGCACATAGTTCTTGCTTACAGATTGTTTTCGGAGTTGTTTTTTCCAGATCTTCACAATTACCGTCATCCTGGTTAATGATAGCAATCATGTAGCCATGGCTGCTCTTTGATTTGGTGAATGGCTTTGGAGATGCCCAGTTCCTCCATGACCAACTCCATGCTTGCAAGAGGGTGCTGGGCACTCCTATTGGGTGAAGTAGACAGGATGTCCTGAATGAATCATGTAACATTACCAGTTCTTTGTACATCGTGGGTGGCTGTTTGTTTGTTTTGCAGTGGTGGAGTGACATATCTAGCATTTGCATTGTGGGTTTCACACTTGATGGTTGCTTCTGAATTCATTGTATTTGTGTGTTGAAGGTGTCAGTTAGAGTGCTTGAATGTTCCTGGGAAGTTAACGTGATGAAATGTTGAAAATGGGAGATGCTTTTTCCATGCTGTAACTCACCTTCAGTACTGGCCCCAAACCTTTCATCTGCAGATCGCTGTCACTTGCAAAGGGGGTCTATAAAACCATTCTCCACTTACAGAGGATAAAAACAGGAGCATAGGAGGGAAGGGGAGGAGTGACATTTTCCCAGTACTGCATGAGCCAGTGGGAGTGATTGCGAACAAAGCCCGGGGCTCTTGAAGCAGTGAAGCTGCGCTGCTTCTATCAGCCCTGCCTGAAAAAAGTGAAATAAAATCCAGAGCTTCCATCTTTTCTTCTTGCTGCTGGGGCTACTAGACCCTCCACTACCTTTCCGTAGCTTTCTTGCAGCATGGGTTGACCATGCTATTGCCACCTTTGGCACAACATTGCAAACAACAGATGACTTTGAGCAATGGGACAGAGGTGCAAACCTCAGCATTGTTACCCTTGTAGAGTCTCAGTTTCAACATTTTTCCAAGCGGAGTGTTGGCGGATCCTTCTCTCAGTGATATTTGCCCTCATTGTCGTTTATTTTTCTGTACTTCAAGTACTTTCTGTACTTCTGTACTCTCCAAACTTTGAGCCCAGCCCAAGTGTCGTGGAATACCTGTCTTTTTTTTAAAGGTCACAGCAGGGTTGAGCTGAACACAAAGCAAGCATCCACGTGTGCTCTTCTCACTTTCATCATGGAGTACTTCCTATGCTTGGAGGGCATACATGAAGCGTATGGAGAGGCACTGAGCTGCCTGGAGCTGATTCTACCCTGAAATGCAGAGGCTGGACTGGACACCTGTATCTCTGCTGGGATCCATTGGTGGGGGACAGACTTTGAAGCAACATACAGCTGATGCCCATCCATGTTCCCACACAATGGGTGAACCTGCTTTTGGATGAATGAGAGCCTGTTACCTGAAGCTAACTGTAGTCAAGAAACATGGATTACTGGAGAGAAGAGGGGGAAGTATTTAAAGTCCTTGCCATTCAGTGGGCTTCGTTCCCCATGAGCAGAGGCAAAGTCTTAGTTCTCCTGTGTTTCTTACTGTTTTGGGTCATTTTGGGATCTCGATTACCACTCTGGCTCTGCAGCAAATACCAGTTATTTGAATTCTTGAACTTCATCTTCAAAGCTGCCCAAAGCCTGGACCCAAGAGATCTCCAGGTTGTCTGATCTGTAACAGAGTTGATCCTTGGGAAGAGTGTGGTGTCCTGTAATGCAGACAGCCAACAGTGATCTTGTCTTCACTGCTTTGGGCCCTATGCAGAGCCATGATGGCCTACATCTCTTCAAGGAACTGGCTTATAAAAGGAGCTCTTTAGTGCTAGGAGTCTTGATGTTGCTTCTGGTAGGTTCTCATCTGGAGCCCCTCTGTCTTCTCCCCACTTGTGGAGACAGTTTCCCATTTGGGCTGCCTTTTCCTTGCATCTTCATGTTGTCATTGCCTTCCCCTCTGCCTCTATTTTTGTTCACTTCTCTTAGAGTGGGGTGTCAACACAGACTAGCATGGCGAGGTCAATCTGAATTGTTCATGCTGCTGGGTATCAATCCTGTGTAATGTAAGCCCCTTTAGGACCTGGTAGATGTGACAGACATCCATGAGTACCTATAAGAAAATCTGGTTTAAATCACAAGCTTTCTCCAAGGTAGATCTGCTCCTTCTTAAATGGGGCAGTGATGTAATGGGTAATCTCAGGGCTGGTATCTCCCAGCTCCTTCCCATTTTACCATTCGATGTCACCAACAGCTTGTCAGCTTTTCATTCCCCAACTCGTGTGTCTGCCGGCGCTCTATAAATATGCTCTCTTTAGCATCATCAGCTGTACGCTCCGTTTCTTGCTGCAGCTTTGTCACAACACGGCGAACACGTAACTTTCACCAAAGTACACAGGGATGATCAAAAGCTAATGGCCACCTCTAAAAGGGAGTACAAGAAATAGGATGTTTCTATTTTCCTTTTTTAAAAATTCTTTTTACCAGTTAGTGCTTTGTGGGAAGGCTTTCTTGAGGCAATCCAGCTTTGTTAAGGAATCATAGAATGGTTTGGGTTGGAGGGGACCTTTAAATGTCATCTAGTCCAACCCCCCCTGCAGTGAGCAGGGACATTTTCAACTAGATCAGGCTGCTCAGAGCCCCGTCCAACCTGATCATGAATGTTTCTCTGACTACTTCTGGCAGGCAATTTAAGCGAACTTAAATCAAGCAATTACCCATATCCAAAAAACTTGTTGCCTCCTTCAAAGCACACTTATGAAGCACATCTTCCCCCTGCAGAGGTTTTTGTACCTTTTGGACTCCCTCCTCTAGCCTTTACTCCTGATTCAGTGCAATAATCCCAGTCTACAATGGCAGTTCTGCTGTGTCTTCTTGCCACCGTCTGTTTAAGTTAAAGCACCAGGTTACAGACTGCACAGTTAGTTCAACACTCTTTCTTTAGTTCCTTTACACCTCTTGGGTAAATACCATCTGATCTCCCTGGTTTGCAACTGTCTTATCCGTGTTTTCCAAACCGTCTGTTGTCAGTTCTGTCCCATAACCTTCCCTGACACCCTCCTGGAGTTGAAGGCAGTTTTTCCTCAAATTGTGCTGCTGAAAACTGAGTCAGAGCCGTGAGCTGAGGCCTTTCAAGTGCTGAGGAGAGCAGCAGTATTACCTGATGTTATACATCCCATTATACGTGTTTTTTTTACAGCAGCACAATACTGCTACCACATCCTCAGTGTGTAATCCAGTATTTCCCCCCTTCCCACCCCATACTTGCTGCTGCCTTGTATCATTTTAAGACCTGTTTGCTAACTGATTGATTGGAGGCATCTTTAACAGTGGCAAAAGGTGACAAATTGATGGGTTTGAAGATGGTCGGCTTGTAGTTTCGAAGCACGGAAGCCACAACATTGATATGACCAGCGCTATATACCCACTCTGGACTCAGAGAAGCTCCAGAAAGGATACGTGTGGGTTGTAGCATCTGTGATATTTTTTTCTTAGCTGTTTTTTGGGTTTGGTGTTTGGTTTGGTTTTGGGGTTTTTTTGGTGTTTGTTTGGGTTTTTTTTTTTGTTTGTTTCAGAAAAGGGGACCCCTTTCCAAGCCAGATGCTTTCACGTGGGTTCTTCTCCCAGAAAAAACAGACCTGTGCTCTCCAGCCCTTTGAGTGGAGCACACTGGTGTAGTAAAAACATTGCTGCCCTGGTGTGAGCAAGGGTGCGGGGGCCTGGGGAGGAAAGCAGCCAAGCGTGGTGGTGTCTCCCAAGGTCTCCTGCTGGGAGCAGAGATGCTGTGAGGTGGCGTGAGGGGAATGCCAAGGCTGTAGAGGAGAATTTGCAGGTAGAGGAGGAGCAAACCATCTGTGCTTCAATCACCCTGGGAGGCTGGGCACAGCGTGAGGATGGATGGTGCCCTTGTGTGCAGGACAGATGGCACGCTGCTCCCCAGCTCCCACCATGACCTTCAGCACTTGCCTCCACTGCTCACTGCGTGCCTTTGGCTTTACAAGGCCAGATGGGGAAGAGCTGCAATGACACAGGTTCAGCATGAGTGGAGCTTGGCTGTTGTGGGTGGATGTTTTCATGCTGGAGGCATCAGGATTTGGGGCCAGGATACCCAGGTGGACAAGCAGAGGTGTTGCTGGTGGGGTTCGTGCTTTCTACTGGGGTCGTTTGAGTGCCGTCACAGGCACCCGATGGGGTAGCACAGCCTCAGGCTCTTTGCAAGGCAAAATTGGGCCATACCTGGCAATGTAGCCCAAATATGCCAGGGAGCAGAGCCCTTCAATGGGAGGCAGGCACCTGGCTCTCTCGATGATGTAATGCTGCCCTGCCTGCGACTTGGAGGCTTCCCAAGTGCTGTCAGTCACCGTGGCTGGCCCTGTTCTCACTCACATACAGTATTATCTCTACCCGCTGCTGCAAATTGGCTCTGAGCAATCCTTGATCTGTCAGCATCGCCTACCCACTCTCAGATGTCACCAGCCCCCGCTGCTGCCCTGCTCGGTAATGTGTCTCTCTGAAATGTAATAATTCATTAAGTTGAGCTTAACTTTTTTCTTTTCCCCCTCCCCTCTCTGCCACCCATTCCTCCTTCTAATGGACAAAAGCAATTAAGCTCCATTAGGGATCAAGCGTGTGGGAAGTATCTCCCTCGGAGACACTGCTGCAGCTGCACGGACCTTGTCACTGGATGCGTGTGGCACCAGCTTCTTGCAAATTAGGGCTCTGTGAGCAAACAGTTGGGTAGGGGGAAATGTTGGTTGATGAGAGGGGTGCTGGAAAAGATGCTCCCATTCCCTTGTCTGGGAGAAGGTGATCCTCAGCTTGGTCATTCTGGGTTTCATCATGGACACATGATGATGGCTTCTCTTGCCATGCAGCAAAAGGAAACAGTAGCTTCAGCATAGGATGAGCTGGAAGACAGAGGGATGGGCAAGCAGGAGGCAGCAGAGAGGGGCCAGATTCCCAGCTGGTGTAAATCAGGGGAATCTTTCCAGGTGCTCCCAGTTGCAGAATATATCTGCCAGGTCTGGCTGGCAAAAGTTCTGCCAAGGTGCTGGCTAGCATGGGGTTACGGCCCATGGGGCAGAGGTTCAGTGCGTGGGAGGACCAGTGAACCAAACCAGAGGGAGAAAGGCAACTTCCCCACTAGCTCCGGCTGCAGATGGCATCTTCTCATTTCTTGACGTCCCAGATTTGCTAACAAAATCCTGTGAGGGATGATAGCACAGCCAAAATGGTCCTGCCTTTCCTCCAGCTAGGGCAAGGAGGGGTTTTGGTGTGGCATATCCAAAACTGAGTGTGTTTTGCTGTTGGCTGAGGGAGGTCCTTCCTTCTCCCCCATCTCCTCCTGCCCTCCTTTCCTCTACTTAGGCTACTTTTCTCTTCCTTGCCTTTTGTTCTCTCCTGCTTCCCTGCCCTAGGAAGAAAGTCTCATTTCAGTCTGAAAGCCAGCGATGGAGGGGGAGAGTCATTTGATGCTTAATGCCAGAGCGGCAGGAAACTTCACCTTCCTGGGGTGGAATTAAAAATGCTTGAATTGTCTGGGGATCTTAAACAAGAGATGCAGGGAACATTCAAAGCTTTTCACACAAACACGCACACACACACATGTGAAAGCCCACACAGCATTAAGGGTGTAATAGCTCAGCTGGGGTAATGCACTTGAACTCTCTCTGCAGCAGACAGACCAATTCTTTCAGTTCTTTTGAATATTTTTTTTTGAGGCTGGAGATTGCTGCTAGTCTCTGGGGAGAGAGACATTCGTCTTGCAGAGAGAACAGTGCTATTTGTTCTTTGCAATCACGCTTCCCTCAGAGCAGCCTGGGACCGGGAGGGGGCTGAGGGCATGGGCTGGGTTCCTACATGAAGCTAGGGCTCTGTGGCCACCAGGGATTGGGGGCAGGATGGGGAGCTGCAGCCAGCAGATTGCATCCCTTTAATGTTGTTGCAAGGAAGGAAGGGTGTGCTGGGGGGATGTCTGGTGTGAGGGATGCTCCTTGCGTGCATATATGGTTGTGAGTAGAAGTATAACATGTGGCTTGAGATGCCCCAGGTATATGGTGTGTGTGAGCTTGGGGTGTGGGACCTCCTAGAAGCAGGTCTGGCCATGTCACCTTAGATATAATCCACAGCGTAGGTGGGAGGTTACCTACATTGCCACCCCTGTGCTTTCTGCCAAATATTTCCATTTCTCTGTGTGTGATGGCCTTTCCATATGTGCTTAGGGCTTTGTGTGCTTCTTCATCTTCTTTAAGACCTGAGGGAATGGCAGGAAGATGTACTGGGGGGGAGGGGTTTAGGTGGGATATTAGGAGAAGGTTCTTCACCCAGAGGGTGGTGGAGCACTGGAACAGGCTCCCCAGGGAGGCATCATGCCACCAAGCCTGATGATATTCAAGAAGCATTTGGACAACGCCCTCAGATACATGGTGTGAATTTTGGGGTTGTCCTGTGCAGGGACAGGAGTTGGACAGGATGATCTTTGTGGGTCCATTTCTCTCAGGACATTCTATGATTGATTGAATTATTCTATGATTGAATTGATTGGTTGAATTGATTGATTGACTTATTCTATGATTGAATAATTGAATCATAGGATTCAATTATTCATACAGGGTGGGTGAAAACCTTGGGAGGGCAGCCTGCATGGGCCTTCTGCGTATGGCCATGAGCGTGTATATACCAGAAAGCAGACCATACTTACCAGTGTAGTCTTGTGTTTTAACTGCGTGTGAGAAGGTGTGTATAACCCTAGTTGCATATGGGTGTCTTTGCACAGCTCTGTGCTGGGCTATAGGTGAAACCATATATCTTATGTACTGAGAAGTGTGTTTATGATTGTGCCTAGGAATGCATGTGAGCACGTGGATGCTAGTACATCTGTGTACCATGTGTGTTAGAGGCTGTATGAGCAGTGAGCACTGCATTAGCTCCAGCCAGTGTTGCTCAGTGTTTGCCCCCAGGCAGGCCCATGCCTTTGCCTGTGTGGAGCCCATGAGGTGCTGCCTGCCCTACTGCCTGCTGTGGCACCAAGCCAAGCTGTTGTCCTTCTCTGGACTGGTCATCATGCCTGGACAGTTCGCATGAGACACTGAAGTCCAGAGAAGGACAACAGGGATGTCTCAAGTCCTGGGAAAATCTTCCCAGGAGAGGCTGGAAAGAAAAGGGTTTCAGAGGAGGAGGTGAAGGCAGGGGACAGGACCTGCCCTTCTCCATCCCTTTGCTGTCTCCTCATGGTGCCTGGCTTTTGTTCCCTGAAGGGACACACGGAAGCTGAATTGGTGCTGGAGTTGAGTGGTGCTCGGAGCATCCTGCCCGAACAGCAGGACCTCCCAGCCAGGGCACGTAGGGCTGAGTGACTGAGCTGGGGATTTGCTCACTTGTAGCTGCACCTTTCCTCCTGCAGAGAAGCCTCTCCTCCTGTCTGTTCATTCATCCATCCTCTGGCCATGCTTTGGCTGGGGATGGCCATGCGTTGCCCCACATGCTCCAGCAGCCCTTGGCTTGTGCTTGCCCTTGGTCCCTGCCTCCCCTCCCAGCTTCCTGGTGCCCCCAGCCCCCCGCACACTCTGCTACCCCCAATATGTGCTTTCACTGCCCCCTTCTGCCCTTCCACAGGGAGTTTGCCAAAGAGCGTGAGCGAGTGGAGAACCGCCGAGCCTTCATGAAGCTGCGGCGCCAGCAGCAGATCGAGCGGGAGCTCAATGGCTACCGGGCCTGGATAGACAAAGCGGGTAAAAGCTGACAGGCCAGGGGGGCTGCCTGGGGGGTGGTGGGCACTGAGGGGTGCTGGTCATGCAGAGTGGCGGGGAGGGGAAGAGATTCCTGAGCATCATCCAGTGCAACCCCAAAGTTGCACAGGTGCTCACGTGGTGGTATTGGGTGCATGGATGAACTTAGACCCAGATGGTATGATGGTCTGGACATTGTCAACAGCTGATGAAACACCATGTTTGTGGCATGAAACTGTTGTATTTTGAGCATGAGGCATATTACATTTCCAGGGAAGGCTGTGAGCATCACTGCTGCGAGCTTTGCTCTGCCATGGTTTCCTTTCTCTTGATGTTTGCTGGAGTCCCCTACAGTGGTGGGCAGGGGGAAGGTAGGGCAGTAAACAGTGACAGTGGTTTTCCAGTTAAACCTGCTTCTGGAGCAGACTGAAGGGGATGCACTCGCTAGTTCCCAGCTTGGGGATCCCACCTGGATCTGGGTGAGGGCTGGGGATCTTGAAGGTTTCCAGGCTTCCTGCTGACACCCAGACATGAGCAACAGTCCATGCGTCCTAGTCCCCAAACTGCCACAGCACTTGTCCTTTCTTGCACCTCATTGGGTTCAGTTCAGTGCATTCAGCTCTGGGAAGGGAAGATTTATACTTTCACCTTGTGTTCAGACTTGAAAAAGGATGGTATCTTGAAACAAGGCCTAAGCCTCAGATCTCAGCTTTGGTCCTGGGTTGGCATGTTGAGCCCCAGACCTGTCTACAATATTCAACTTCTTTAGTAGAAGGTTGATTACAGTGGAAGAAGAAGGGTTGATTACAAGTAATTTTTCTTTCTGATGCAATGTGTGGTAGCTGATGCTTGCCACCCTCCAGAATTTGCTTCTGGACACTTAACCAATACTTGACAAGAGTTTGCAACATAGAGCAAACACCCAGGCTGGGTGAAGTGCTTAGGCACAAGGTAGTGAGGTCTGATATGCTCAGCCAACTATGTCTGGTCTCCTGATGCTGAACTCTGTGTTTTGCGTAGAGGAAGTGATGCTGGCTGAAGAGAACAAAAATTCTGGGACCTCAGCCTTAGAAGGTAAGACTAGCAATGCCCTGCCTAAGCATCTGCCTCCCCTTCCTTCTGCCTGCCTGCAGATGGAGGTTGAAACCCTCTAGCTGTGATGAGTGGACAGAGGTTTGGGGGATGCCCCAGTGGAGTCTGTGGCCTGAGAGAGGGGTGTGGGGAAATGGATTGACAGTAAAACCCCTAAGAGAGCATGGAGGTTGGAAGATGTCTGGTCCCACACAGGGACAGCACTGGACTAAGGTCACCTGGGTACGTCTGTCCTGTTACCAGACCTAAGTTAGCCAAGTACTGATCACCAGGCTGTGGTTCAGTGAGCTAGCTACCAGCAGAATTGGACCACCGACACCCCTTCCTCTTCCTTTCCCAGTGCTCAGGAGAGCCACCATCAAAAGGAACCGGACGGATACCATGAACTTGAGCGATGAGCACTGTGTCGATATCTCCTCAGTGGGCGAACGGAGGCTGGCACAGAGAAGACCTCTTCATCCAACCTTGGGTTAGTGCAGTTTGGAGCTTTCCTCCCCAAAATCTCTGCCAGTTTATTGAGTTGCAAGGGTGATACCTGTCACATGGAAATTGTCACAGATAGGCCATATCTGCTAGCTTGACAGCAAAGGGGGCAAACCAGCTTCTGACCCCGTACCATTTAAAACTGTGGTTACGTCATGTCCCATAAGAGCAATGCCTGTAAGCTGTCTGCCCTGTCTCATGTTGCAGGGAAGGCTGGAGCACCCAACTCCTTCTCTCACCTTGACTGGAGCACCCAACTTCTACTCCCTCTTTTCCCTTAGGTAACCCCTTGAGTCACTCTGGCCTCAAAGGCGCCAGAGTGGATGGTGCCTCCTACTTACGGCACAAGGAGCGACTCCTGCGCATCTCTGTTCGCCACATGGTGAAATCCCAGGTCTTCTACTGGATTGTCTTGAGCCTGGTGGCTCTCAACACTGCCTGCGTGGCCATCGTCCATCACAACCAGCCAGCCTGGCTCACCCACTTCCTCTGTGAGTCCCTGGGCTTTGTGTAGGTGTGAGAGCACTGTGTGGGCAAGCAAAACCTCCTGCAACCTTCTTATCTCCAGTGGTTGGATGTTGCAGCACGCCCTTGCTCCTTACCCCAGGGCACATGGGGATGAATCCCACCACTGTCATGCTGGTATGGAGCTGGGTGGGGAAAAACCTGAATTACATCCACTGTTGATAAAAAAGACCACGTACAGCCATTTAATTCAGCTTTGCCCTTGGTCCTGTGGCCACTGATGGCTGTCGCAGCCCTGTGGGCAAATGTGGAGATTTACTGGCCTCATGCCCTTCAGGTCTGATGTATTTGTCAAGAGAGAGAAACAGACTGCAGGCAGGTCTCAGCTGGGTTTATCCTAAGATTGTGAACAGCGGTGATGGAAAGCTTGCAGGAGATGCATCTTTGAATGCCCATAAGCAATTGCTGGAAAGGTGTGAGTTTGCAGGGAGGGAACTGGTCATGGGAGAACCCTGTGGTTAAAGTTTTGGTGCAGAGCATGGCATGGAGATCCGACGCTCGAAAACAGTTACTGGAGCATCCACCAGCCCACTGTGGGCCATGGTACAAGGTCAGGCCTCGGAGGCAGTACACCCATATCTATTCTAGCATGATGCTAACTGCAGAGCAACGTGGTCAACCCAACAGCAGCTGTGTCTTACACCTGAGCTGCTGCAGTAGGGACAGTGCTGCTTTCTCAGTTGTATTATTCTTACTCACCTTGAGAATGTCCTTGTCAAGCACTAGGCCTGGCCAAATTTGCATTAGCATGCTCAGACCTGCCGGGATCCCAGCACGCCACGTTGTGGTACGGCAGCTGGTCGTGGTGAGAAGCATCTTTTGGACAAGGTGAAGAGCCAGACTCTTGCCTGCTAATGTTCATGAAATAGCTGGAGAAGCCTTTCACTGGCTCTTGGCTGTTCAGCTCAGTTACCCTGGCCAAGTTCCAGACATGCAATGATTTAAATCCAGGTTGCTAATATTACCCCACAGGGTTGTGTGGTTAATGTCTTTGCAGATGCCTCAACCACTGTCATATAATGCTAAAGAGTTGCTCTGCTCCATACTGACCATCTCTGGTCTTCTCAAACCCCTGGGACACCAGTGCACCTACTCTGAAAGATTAACTTGTGGGGTTGAACCTCTGTTATATACAATTTAGCTCCTCACAGACAAGCTTCCCTCATTCTGAACCCTGAGAGCTTGGGGAAGCAGCATGGTCATCAGCTTGTCCCACCTCTGTGGTGTGCTTTGTGGGCCCCTGGTGGGTGCATGCAGGATGCTCCATGCAGGTCGGAGCCCCATTTGGTCGTAGCGCATTTGGGTTTTCTCTTTCAGACTATGCAGAGTTTCTGTTTCTTGGGCTCTTCCTCCTGGAGATGTCCTTAAAGATGTATGGGATGGGGCCACGCCTTTACTTCCATTCTTCCTTCAACTGCTTTGACTGTGGGGTAAGCAGCCCCAGAGATGCTGTGGGTGTGGGGGGAGATGTTGGCCAGTGTCTGCAGTGCAAGGCAGCAAGGGGGAGAAGAACGGGATGGCCCTTGCAGTGGGCAGGGGCGTCCTTTCTTCCAGGACAGCCTGCCTGTGCCAGGCTGAGATACCAGGTCTTGGACAGGGTGGTGAGTGCCTTGTCTTCAGGCATGTGAAGATTTCCTGCAACAGCCTCTCCTGAGCCTGTCTTTGACTCATGTCTGTGTCTGCCTCTCAGGTCACAGTGGGAAGCATCTTTGAAGTGGTTTGGGCTATCTTCAGACCAGGAACCTCTTTTGGGATCAGTGTCCTACGAGCCCTTCGTCTCCTGCGAATATTTAAAATAACCAAGTATGTACCAACCGTCCACGCCTATCACTCTTCATGTCAGACTGTGGCTGTAGCCCAGATCCAGTTGCTTCTTCTCTTCTATCAGCATCACTACAAGTGCTCCAGCAATGTCTCTGTTTTCTAGATATTGGGCATCCCTGAGGAATTTGGTAGTCTCATTGATGAGCTCCATGAAGTCTATTATCAGCCTGCTCTTCCTCCTCTTCCTCTTCATTGTAGTCTTTGCCTTGCTGGGAATGCAGCTCTTTGGAGGCAGGTAGGTCATTTCAAGTCTGGGGAAAAGGAATTTCTTGATGTTAAAGCCAAGTGATGACACCCTCTTAGGTGCCTATGAAGACTGTAGCCTTGTCCCTCAGTCTCCTGCTAACAGTGGTACTTCTACCATACAAAAGTCCCTGCTTAAGGTGTGCCTTTGGGTTGTGTGGGTCCTTCTGGCCAGGAGACCTTTTGTGTTCTGCCACCAAATGCTCAGGAGACCTTCCTTAGGGTGGGGAAAGGCCCTCCCGAGCACAAGAGAGCTGACCACACAGCAGTCAGGGGTTTGATGGCCTTGGTACTCCAGCCCATTTATGTCCTCCCGGTTCCAATTCCAGGTTTAACTTCATCGATGGGACACCATCAGCCAACTTTGACACTTTCCCCGCAGCCATCATGACAGTGTTCCAGGTAGGAGCTGAGCTGCAAAGAGACATAACCAAAGGGACCTGGGACGACCTGCTCACTCTCCCCTAGCTGGAAGGGGCTCTTTAAACCAAATAAGTTCCCCTCCACCGGCTGTTAGGATATAACTCTCTTCCTCCCTCTCCTCCTGTATAAAAAAGTGGATGGCAAGAGATGGAAACTCTTCCATCTCTGTTAGAGGAGGTGGAAAAGTTTCAAAGCTCTTTTGAAGACACCTAAATCCTCAGTGGTGTCCAACATCATCTCCCTCAAGTGCTGCAGCTGTAGAGCTGGGTTATCCCCTGCACAGGGTCTCCGTAGTTGGCTCCTGTGCATTGGTGAGGTGGATCGAGGGGGCTGTCCAGGTGACGAGAAGGTGTGGGTGACAGAGCTGCTGGCTTGCTTTCCTGCAGATCCTGACGGGTGAGGACTGGAACGAGGTGATGTACAACGGCATCCGCTCCCAGGGAGGTGTTCGCTCAGGCATGTGGTCCTCCATCTATTTCATCGTCCTCACCTTGTTTGGAAACTGTATCCACCTGGCTGCTGTGCTTTTAGTGGAGACAACCCCATCACATCTCCCTCTCTGTGGGCACCCCCATCCACAGCCACTGCTCCTTCCTCCTCTCCCAGTTGAGGGAGTCCCATCACACATGCAGCAGCCCTGGATATATCCCAAATGCAGAGAAGGAGCTGTCTGGAGGTGAACTGAGGGCTGTATATATGGGGTGGGTGAGGAGTCTGACCCTGTGGCTGCTCCTTATTGAGCTGGTGAGAAGCCATCAGGGCCACCTTCCCTTGGTGGCTGCAGACACCCATGTCCTTAACAAGTGCCTTGTGCATCCTTAGCTGCTTGCAGATACTCTGCTGAACGTGTTCTTGGCTATTGCGGTGGACAACCTGGCCAACGCTCAGGAGCTTACCAAAGTATGTTCCAGCTGCTTCTTTTTTTTCTCTTGCTGGTGTGAAGAGAGTGAAGGAGAGGGGCAGCAGGAAAGACACCGGGAGCACTGCCTGTGACTGTCCTCACTCCAGAGCCAGGGCTACCTTATCCTTTAGCTGCTTTGGAAAGAGGTCAGGTCAAATTGGAAGTGGGGGCTCCCCCTGCAGGAGGGTACACAGGGTTGTCCCCTGAAACAGAAACCTGTATTGCTGGGCAAAGCTATGTAGACTTTGATTTGGGAAAGTGCTTAAACCTGCTGGTCTCAAGTCTCTCCAGGAACACCCACACTTTCCAACAAGTGCAACTTAACTATTTCTTCATTTAAGCTCCCCAGTTTCATTTGCCTACAGTCAAATCAAGATAACCCTCATCTATCTGATGGGGTCTGATGTGGGATGGTTATTTGCCCAAGCACTCAGGAGATAGAGTGGGGAGTGCTTTCCAGTGGTGTCAGTATTTATTGCCCATCTGCCCGCAGGGCAGTGGATATGATTTAGGATGCAATTTAGGGTGGTGCTTGAGAAGGTTATTGGGCTTAGCTGTTTTTAAGACGATGCTGGGAAATATTTGGGGAATGCTAAAATGTTGGGGCGCAATCTGGATAATGGTGAGTAGGCGAGAGCTGCAAGGGTCATTGCTGCTCTTTGGAAGGGACTAGCAATCTTGTGGTGCCTGTTATTTTGCAGAGCCCATGCCTATTGCTCAGGTCCCTGGAGTGCACAGAATGGCTTCCATGCTGGTGTAAATCTGACCTGTTAGCATCAAATGAAATGGGGCATGGTGCTTGTTTGCCTGAAGGGTGTGTGCGGGGGTCCCTGTCGTCCCGCCGTGGGTGCAGGTGGCACTTCCAGGGGCTGCCAGCTGCTACTGGGATGAGAGGGGTGGGAGAGCCCCACGGTGTACCAGCAGCATCAATTAAGAGAGCGCTGAGTTTTTGAAAAGGCTGAATGTGCACTAATGACTCCTAATGATATTTTTTGCTCCAGAGACACAACCATACTCATTAAATCAATATGGTCTCTGCCGGGGTCATTCATGGATGCCTTGCCTCCCACTCCATTGGGGGGATGCCTGTCTTACCCCTGTGGCTGTGAAGAAGGGAGGGCTGAGCTGGTCTACGCTGCCTGGGGCTGTTCTAGTGTGCACAGCCTGGCTCTTGCCTGGAGTGGGCTGGGTTCACTTATTTAAATAGCACTGATGCCTTCAGTAAGATCTAGCATAGTGTGGAATTTGTATCCCTATATTAAAATAAAGGCTGCCACTGGAAATACAGGTGCCTGCTCCCCTTTTCTCCTGCATGTCTTGGCATTTAAGGTAGCCCTGTGCATCCTTTGCTGCCTCCAATGGCTGCATGTTCCCTTGAAACCCTAGCATCCCACTAAGCAACTCCACTCTTTCCTCCACAGGATGAGCAGGAGGAAGAGGAGGCCTTTAACCAGAAGCACGCCCTTCAGAAAGCCAAAGAAGTCAGCCCCATGTCTGCCCCAAACATGCCTGCTATCGAGTGAGTGACCCCCTCCACTGCTAGCCCGGTGCCCTCCCAAGCCCAGTGGGGCTTCTCAGCAGGGTGGAGAGCTGAAGTGGAGCCTGGCACAGCTACTTGTGAGGCTGTCACAATAAAAAGGGGTCCCCTCACGGGGTGAGTCCTTCTCCGGGTGTCTTCCTGAGGATGGATGGAGAACATGCTGCCTGTGAGCAGCAGTGCCTTCGGAGAGGTGTTGGAGCGGGGACCAGCTAACCCTGCAGGACATGGGCTTCCCACCCCTGCCCCAAGCAGCAGCCTCAGAGCTTGGGCATGGCAGAAATCCACTAAAAGAGGCTTTCTGCCCCAAATGTATGGCTCAAACACTCAGGGCTGCTGCTAGGGGTGGGGAAGGAGGCTGGAGAGGAGGAAAGTATCTCAGTTTTTTTCTTGAGGAGGGGTGATATTTATTCCCAGGGAGCATTTCTTTGTGGCGGAGCTGCACGATTGCAGCCAGGGCTGGGGTAGAAGGGACCAGCGGTGTCAGAAATCTCCCCTGGGCTCCTTCCCTGGCAGAAAAACCAGTTATGAGAGATGGAGCTGTTTTGTGAAACCACATTTGATTGTACAGAAATTTGATATGGGCAACAAAAAAAAAACCCAAACCACATAAACCCCCAGCATGGTGTTAAGGAGCCTTGTGTCTGCATTTCAGAAGAAAGTTCTGTTTTTTCCTTTCTAGACGCCTTTTTCCTTTTATTTTGTAGTGTCATATGGTCTAAATCACATAAAACTTTTGAAGTCAACATTGGAACGAGGCGTTTTGATTTGTTTCCCAAAACAGTACATTTCAGTACGGCTGAAAGGATTTTTTTTTTTTTCTTTTTTTATAGAATCCCTTCCCAGGGAATTTTAGGTTTCGTTATACTTTGAGACCCAGCCAAGCTCATACATGGCAGAATCTCTTGCAGACTTGCTGCGAGAAACCACTGTCTTCAGGCGAGCACTGACGTGGGGGGGTCGGAGGCGGCCTTGGGAACAGCCTCAGCTCCCTGGCTTGGCAGCAGTGGGATGTGATGGTCCCTCATCCTGCATGCATCACCCATGGTTGTAAGGGCAGCAGGAGCTGGGGGTACTTGTAAGCCCTGTCTGGTCTCCCAGCAGCTGCAGGTATCGCCCTGGTTTGGGGGTGATGGGATGTTCGTAATAAATCTGTGCCTGACCAAGTACTAGGGGGGTTTACAGGAGAGATGGCAGAGTCTGTGTGTCATGACTGTCTGTGGCTACGAGTGGGAATGTGTCGGACAAAGCGAGGGAATAAAGGGATATAAGCATCAGAAGATGCTGGAAGATGGACAGGTAGGACAGAGGAAGAGGGAATGATGGGCTATATTAGGGTACTGAAGGATTTGCCCACGCTGCACATCCCTGCTAGAGTTTTCTAGCCATTGTCAGATATAGCTGGTTAGGCAAACAGATCTCTCTAACCTTTTGTTGTTGTTCTAGTGGCATTGAAATTAGAGGTATTGATGTTTGCACATCTTTTTTTCCAGCGCCTCCCCCTCATCAGGATCAATAGTGTCAAGGGCAGGAAGGGGTTATGATGCTGTGGGGGTGACCATCTCCAGTATCAGGTCTGATGTGCCTTTGGTGGTGCAATGCTGATGCCAGCAGCTGGGGAGGGCTGATGGAGACATCATAGCAAGGGACAAGCCAGAGCAGAGCCTGTACCAAAGGGCTGTTGGACACTCAGGATGGTGAAGCCGAGATGGTCTCTGCATTTGGGTGTGTGCAGACACAGATGGCTTCATTTCTCTGTGGGAACCCAGCACAGGCAGGTTTGGTACACACGTTCCTGCCTGCAGAGAGGTCCGGTGGTGCTTGAGCGGGGATGAGTGCTCCCACATGGCCAGGTTGGCGTGGGTAGCTGTGGTGCCGATCGGAGTATTGTATTCGTACATGGGCGCCGTTGGTGCAGATGGCTCGGGGCTGTTTGACGAGTGGGTGGCCAGATGGACGCATGCGGATGCTGTCATGTGTTGGTGCCTAACGGTGCATGGATGCATTTGAAGGCTTGGCCACTTGCTGCAGGGACAGCGGTGGGTGTCTGCAACTCGATCTCTGCCTTGAGCATGGCACCGGGCTGTTCCCGTGCACGAGGCCGTAAGGAGGTGATCACCAATGTGACTCACCAGAGGGCTGAGGGTATCATTGCACTCACAGGATGGCAGCAAGATGCACCCCATCTCGCCTGCGTGAACTCTGCGCACATGCGGGCGCTTGGTCCCATGCGGTTGGAGTATATTTGCTTGCGCGTCCTGCACACACACGGCATTTACAAAAAGCAAAACCTGGAAATCACTGCATGCACATTTGCATATGCTCGTGGCTGTTTGCTTGGAGCCATACGTATCTGAATCATTTCTGTGCTGATACAAAGGATAAAGCCTTGAATCTCCCCAGCTGCCTGAAGTCAGCAGGGGTGAAGGGCACTGACAGCCCTGTTAGGCTTCCCTGTGTCGGGGCTGCTCAGGTGAAAGGGGCTCTGCAGAGTCTCAGCCCTGGGCTTATGCCTTGCTTTTGCTGGGGAGCTTCATGTTTCCCTCTGTGGTCTCAGGGCAGCATCAACCCATGGTGATGGCTCTGAGCAGCTCGGAGCTGGACTGATACACCACCTCCTCTGCAAAATTGCCACGTGTTGCTCAGGAAAAGTTAATTTCAAGGAGTTCAGAAGAGCTGTTAAATATCTAAGGATGTACCAGGGCTTCTGAGGGGCTACAGCCTGCACTGTTCTCCCCATGCTGCTGCTGCACAGCTGGTCAGTGAGGGGAAGGCTCCATGGCCCCTACGAAATGGACCTGCATCCCTGGCACGAGCATCGCTGCATGCATCTTCCTGGACGGCAGCGACATGTGCCACAGTGGGGTGTGGGAATCAGGGTACAGCACGTGAGTGTGAGCACGGGCAGCCCTACAGGCAGCTCGTTGCTGTTGTGCAAGTGTGTGTGTGCAGGAGGTTCGCTGCTGGCTGCTGCGCTCCGGCATCCCAGCAGCCGGAGGCTGATAGGCAAAGAGATGCCAGCTGCTCGGGGCGGGGACACACACCTCTCTTCATTGCCCACATGAATCGAAGGAGGGGTGAAGGGGGGATTGAACACATTTGTTTTTCCTCCCCAGAAGAGACAGGCGAAGGAGACACCACATGTCGATGTGGGAGCCACGCAGCAGCCACCTGTATGTGGGCCGCGGGGGCGCGTGTCGTCTGTGGCTCCTGTGCTTTTTGTGCGTCCATGGGGCCGGGGCAGACGCCGCTTACCTCCAGCCTCCTCGGCGGGGGGGTTGTGTGCGTGTGCCTGTATTCTGTGTGCTCCTTTGCACCCCTGTTTGTGTGCATGTGTGCGTGCATTTGTGGTTTTGTGTGTGCCTAACCCCCTTTTTGTGTGCACCGTGCAGTACGTGTGTGTCGGTGTGTGCTACTACCTGTGGATGTGCAGTCGTGTGTGCTCTGGGGGTGAGCAGTGTATGTGTATGCACACGTGTGTGCTTGTGGGTGTTTCTGTGTGCCTTGGTGCATTGGGAAGGGCATGTCTGTCTTCTCCAGGGTGTTTGTGCGCACGTTTACAGCACTGCAAAGGTTTCATGGCATAGTCCAGTCCTCCCTAGAGCACACCTGCAGGAACATAAAAAAGCCCAGTACAGCTCCTTCCCCCACCGGCAGCCAAAACTGCTGTTCCCCAAGCCTCGGTGCAGGCTTTCTGCCTGGGACATGCTGGGAGAGGGACTATCCTGGCTGAGCACAGGGAGGGAGGAGGACTCCTGCGCCTGGTGATATTCTTCATTGCAAATATCTCAGAGGGCCATTTCTCACTAAGAAAGGCAGGTCTTGTACCTGGCATCTTTTCCCCTCTTACTTACTGTCCCCATCCCATCAGGACGCCACCCTTGCCAGCAAGGTGGCTCTTGTGCCAGCATCCCCTGCACCGTCACTTGTACCATTAGAACAGTGTTGCTCTGAAAAGGAGTTTGGCTCCAAGGAGCTGGCGATACAAAGACATCCCCAGTGGAAGGAGGGATCCCTGGCTGCAGTGAGAGGGCATTGCCTATATTTAAGAAGGTGTCCCCAGGCAATCATACAAGAGGAAGGTAGTTACCACCCAGCTGGGATAGGGTAAGCCGAGGTGCTGGCTGCTCCCAGCAAGCTGGGTTTGCTGCCTGAAACCTCAGGGCAGCTGTGAGGCTGCTGGAGCTGGTCCTCCATCAGCCTGATGTGTCTGAAGGGGCAGAAGTACAGTTTCAGCCCCATTTCCGCACCTGCCAGCACCAAAGGGAAGCTGGAGGGCTGGGGACAAAGCAGGAGCCCAGTCTGGGGATGGCATTTGCTTCTCTCTGGGATTCCCAAATTAAATACAGGGCGGGCGCTTCACAGAGCGGGTGAAGCACCAGCAGCAGGGTGCGTGTCCAAGATGCTGACACCTTGCTGTTGCCCATTGCAGGCGGGAGCGTCGCCGGCGGCACCACATGTCAGTGTGGGAGCAGCGCACCAGCCAGCTGCGTCGGCACATGCAGATGTCCAGCCAGGAGGGCATCAACAAGGATGAGCCGTCCCTCATCAACCCCCACGCCAGTATCTTCCGCAGGAAGAAACCGGGGGATGGTGTCGCCCTGGAGAAATGTGCCGAGGAGCAAGGTGGCAAGGGCGAGCAGCCACCTGCTGAGGGCCCGGAGCAGCCAGGCCCGGGGGCCAACCCTGGCAGTGGTGAGGACAGGAGGAGTCCATCGCCCCGGGCTAAGCGAGACAAGGAGGCGTGGCACCAGAAATCGTGCCACGGGAACTGTGAGCCAGGTGAGCAGGACGGGGCAGGAGGTGTCATCGAGGATAGGGCCAGGATGAGGCAGAGCCAGCGGCGCAGCCGGCACCGCAGAGCCCGAATGGAGGGAAAGGAGTCGGCCAGTGCCCTGGGGAGCCGCTCAGCCAGCCAGGAGATGGGTCTAGAGGAGGCCAGCCCCACGGAGGGGACGCAGGATGGGCACCAGCACAGGGATATGGCTGCAGCAGAGATGCTGATTCAGGGGGAGCCAGAGGCGAGTGGAGAGCCCATCAGGTTGGTACCTGGGAGGGCATCTTGTAGTTCCCATGGCTCCTTGTCCTCTTCTCTTATCTTCTTGCATCTCTTTTCATCCTACTTCCCTCCCACAGGACAAACGGGGTCCCTGCCGGCGATGCTGAGCTGGTCGGGACTGCTGAGGATGGGAGCCCTCCACAAGCAGCACCTGAGGCTCCGCGGGAAAAGACAGGCAGCCTGACAGAACAGGATTGCTGCAGCCTCGACACCAGCGAGCAAGCGCTGCTGGAGGCCAGCCACACTGTCAGCCGGAGCGAGCCTGACCTCTCTTCCATTACCCCTAACACTGAGAAGGCCACGGAGAGCACCACCATCATGATCGATGTCCACGACTCTGCTGTGGTACAGAGTGAGGAACCGTCTCTTTCCTGAGCCCCGTTCCCAGCCTTCAGGGACCCTGGGGTGGGATGGAGAGCCACTTGCATGGCTTTTCTTATCCACATCTATCAACTGGGGGGGCTTTCCTTGCTGCTCCTTGAAGCACCTCCCTCCAGCACTCCAGTTTTTCAGGGGAGCCCAAAAGCAGCGCTGATGTGCCACTGTCCCCTGGGAGCTTCTCCCTTTCTCACCTCCTTCCCACCCACCCCATTGCCTCGTCCCTCCTTTCCCCTTGTTCCCTGCCCAGGCAAAACACTTGCATCCCCTGTTTTTCCTAACACATCCACAGCCTCCACCCAGCTCACTGCCGCTCAGACCCCTTAACAGCATTCTCACTGTCAAGGTGAGCCGCTTTCAACAGTGTTATTAATTAAAGAGTACTGCAAATTGGCCTTGTTAAAACCTCTTCATCCTGGCAGCTCATGTGTTTTCTTCTCTTTTGGTTCCTCCCGTAATGGCATGGGGATGCAAAGCAGAAACCCGGGGGCAGGGGTGGCAGGGACACCTCAAGGTGCTCCCTGCGTGCAAGACCAGGCAAAGGCTCTCACTTTCTTGCAGTTAGCAACAAGACAGATGGCGAAGCCAGCCCCTTAAAGGAGGCTGAGACCAAAGAGGATGTGGAGGAGATGGAGAAGAAGAAGCGAAAGAAGGAGAAAAGCGAGACGGGCAAAGCGATGGTGCCTCACAGTTCCATGTTCATCTTCAGCACCACCAATCCGTGAGGCATTTTGTTGAACCGTAGGAGCCTGGGGCTGGGGAGGGCTGCAAGGGGAAGGACCCCTAGATGTCACTGAAAAAAAAGGATTCCCTTGGGAAGGGGGCTGAATATCTCCCACAGAGTCTAGATAAGCAGCCACAGTGTTCTCCAAGCCCCGGGAGCACTCTCCCTCTGTGCCAACCACACTCATGGCTTTCTCTCCCAACTGCTGATTGCTAGCTGTGATTTTCAGACAATGTGTGTTGCATTTTTCTGCAGTTTTCTGCTCCCCTGTAGCTCTTGCCCAGCTCCAGCAGTCTGGAATAATAAGCCCACCAGTTTCTCAGGGACTGTTCCTGGCTGGCCACACGGTGTCCACAGGGCTGGGTCAGCCAAGCAAAGGGGTCAGTAAGCCCAAACCACCCTTGGGCTCCCTTGTTTTGCTCCCCAGACTTTGCTGCCCATCTTTCTGCTCTGGAAGCTGGTGATGGGGGGTGGATTTTGCATGTGGGCCATGCTTGGGGCACATCAGGGTCTCACAGGTTGGGGTGTGGGCTGTCTCTCTGCAGGGTGCGGAGGGCTTGCCACTACATCGTGAACCTGCGCTACTTCGAGATGTGCATCCTCCTCGTGATTGCCGCCAGCAGCATCGCCCTCGCAGCAGAGGATCCTGTCCTTACCAACTCTGACCGCAACAAAGTGATTGCAAACCTCCCCTGCTCCCCCCATCCTCCAGGCAGAGATCCTGTAGGATTTCAGCTTCCATGGTGGGGCACATGCGGGACATGGATCAGGGCAGCTGGTGGCAGTGCTTGCACTGTGCCATAGGATTTGACTTCGTCCTTCATTGCCTTCCTTTATAAGACCCAGAAAACCCTCTCAGCCTCCCACACATGGGGTTTAGAGTCTGGGGAGCAGACCAGGGTGCCTTGTCAATAAAGTAGCTTAAACTGGGGAGATGCTGATATGCACAGGGACTGGTATGGGGAAGCAAGATTCCAGCTCGCAGCATGATTTCAGAGCCGCCTGTACCATGTGTGGGGAATGTTCCTCCCCTGCCTATGCAGGCTGGGTTTATGGCTGTCCTGAACTCTTAGGTGACAGGCTGGGTTTGGGGCAAGCAAAACTGACCCTCCGTTTGCACCTGAGCCAGGCGAGTGCCAGGTGCGGGACAGTAAGGGGGTCTGGGTGGGCGCCAGTGAGCCCCTTTGCTTGGCAGTGACTGCAGAGCGCCCATGCCCTCTCGCTGCAGGTCCTGAGGTATTTCGACTACGTCTTCACCGGTGTCTTCACCTTTGAGATGGTTATCAAGGTAAGAGGCCTTGCAGGCCAGCTGTGCTGGCAGTGCTGAGCCCCACAGTGTCATTGCAGTGGGTGGGAAACAGCACAGTTTTTTGATTCTGGTTCTAAATTTGGATGGTAGAGACTTTAAAGTTCCTAGTGTTGGGAATTGGTAATGCTCAGCACTACTTTTATCAGTCTCTGGCTCCAGGCTCCCACAAAATATGATGCTTCCTTGCTTATATACCTGGGGCATGGGGATGGGTCCACTGCTCCCCGGCGATGTCCCTGTCCCCAGCACATCCTGCCTACGGCCGCTTCCACTCAATGGCTGAGTTGCTCAGTCCCTGTCTGTTTTTTTCAGATGATCGATCAGGGCTTGATCCTGCAGGATGGCTCCTACTTTCGAGACCTCTGGAACATCCTGGATTTCATCGTCGTGGTGGGAGCGCTGGTGGCTTTTGCCTTGGCGTAAGTGGCCGTTGTCCTTGTCAGCTCCCTGCCTTCCCTTGGCTGGGGTAGGAGGAGGATGCAGCTCTGTGTTACGGCTACTAGATTATCTTTTTTTTAAAATTTATTTCTCTGCACCTTTCTGCTCTTCTTCTGGGATGGCTACTGGAAGTGGTGCATGGCTGCTCCAGAGATTTATTTCTCCTTTTTTTCCAAGTGCTGGTGAGCAAGCAGACAGGGGGCAAGGCAAGGCAAGCTGGAGATGCTAGGAAGAGGTTGGGGGTGAAAGTGCACTTGAAAGAGGGCAGGAGGGGCTGTTAGAGAGGGAAAAAGACCTCCATGCCTGCTACACATCCTGGGGTGCACAGAGACAGCAAGAGCAGCAGCCTGCCAAGTGGAGCTGCCCTCTGAACATGTTTGTGCTGGAAATGGTACCCCCAGCCGGTGGCTTTTCCTCCACTCGAAGGAGCATTGCCCCAGACCCCTGCAGGGATGGGGATGTGGCAGGTGGGGTTTCCACCCACATCCTCTGCAGCATCATGCTGAGGGCAGGGTGCTGCATGCTTGCCCTGCAGTGTGTTCCTGCTGAGCATCACCTTGTAGTTGGGCTCTGGTACTGAGCTTGTGGCACCTGGGGTCTTCCTCTGCAGGTGGGTGCAGGGTGGCTTGACATCTGTGGTGCCAGTGTCACGGAGCAGAGGAGTGTCCAGGGATGAGTTTCATTCTGCTCTGCCCTCATCTGTGCTGCCAACTGGGGCAGGCAGTGCAGTGTGAGCTTGAGGAGGGACGAGTGGGTGCCAATGTGATGATCACAGGCAAGGGGCCACTCCCTGGTCCACGGGGCTGTGGTGCCCCATTAGTTGGTGCCTGAGCAGGGAGAAGAGAAGAGAGGAGGGGCTGGCACCCCTTTGTTACGCTGTTGGTCTCTCTTTGTGCCTTTGACATTGGTGGCGGTGACATTAGTGCTGGTGAGAGGGGACGGCCTGGTAGCAGTGCATACTGGAGCCATGTCCTTATCCACAGCTCAGGTACCATGCAAGGATCTTGGGGTGGCTGGCTCCGAGCCTCGCGGTTGCTTGATGGATTACAGCCCACAATCCATCCCTCCCATCCTACCCCTGGCCGGACAGCAGCTCCTTTCCCTCACTCTAGCCCGCTTGCACCGTCTCTGGCTCATTGCTTTTGTCTTCCTCACCCCCTTCCTCGCCTGGTGCTTTCCTCTGCTCTCTCCTTGGGAAGAACACAGCTGGCTTGGCAGAGGGATGAACCAGCCCCTGGGCAAGGCAGAGGGCTGACCACAGATGCCGGCATGGAGAAGGGGCACAGGGCAGGTCTCTGCTGGCTGAGGGCATTGCTCTGAGCCTTCAGGATGCCATCCAGGCCACCATGAGGATGGATTGAACATCTCCAGAGTCTAGCTAATCCCTCCTCTGCCAGGGCAGCCCCTCAGAGAATGTCTGGAGGGGGCATCAGCAGCCTGGAGATGTGCTGGGTGGTTTGAGGGGTTTAGGAGGGCAAGAAAGCCTTTTCTTTCCAAGGCATCTTTCATCAAGACTTTTTGATGGCTGAAGGATGGCTGAAGGAGGGAAGGTTAATGGCTCAGCCTGCTCCCAGGTGGATAGGTGTCCTCACTCTCACCACTAACAGTACTGTAATTGACACTTTCTGTCCCCTTGCCCCCACCCCACATGGGTGACATGGCTCCTTGGGTGGCCCCTGGAGCTGTCAGGGTCCCCACATACCAGCACTGAGCACATGAGGAAGCTGCCGTGCTCCTTCCAACCCTGCTTGCCATTTTCCTGCCTCCACCCAGCCTCCTGAGGGAAGGACAGGTCCTTTTGAGCACAGGGCAGCTGAATTTTTGAGCACAAGCACCCCCATCAGCTGCCGCACAGAACCCCCTCCCACACAGAGGGCCTTTGCATCTCCACGTACGTTTGCAGCAAACATCTATGTCACCTGCCCACTCTTGTAGCCATAGCTGGGTAGATACTGAGTTGCTTGTGTGGTGGACAAGGGCTCTTTATAATGTAAACCTGCAGGATTGTCCCTCTCCCCCACATCTGACGGTGGCTCCTGCTGGAGGAGATGATCTCATGGCTTCGGGGGTGAGGGGAACAAAGGAACTGCAGCGATTTCCATTGGGTTTATAAATTATAAAGCATTTATAAGAACACCTGCCTCTCCCCTTGGCAGCCCATCACCGCCACAGCCCTGGGAGCCACAGGGTGTTTGCCAGCTATAAATGTCCCAACCCACTGCCCTCCCTCCCTCCATCCTGCTCTAGAGACAAAAACTCTGGCAGTGGTATCTGAATCCCTCTCCTTTTCTTCTCCCTCCATGAGCTCTTTGATGTGGGCCTGTGGAGGGCAATGAGTCCTCCCTCTCCCCCTCCTCACCTCCATGGCACTGGGTGGGCAAAGCAATGCCCACAGAGTGGCTGTGGTGATTATGTGGCTGAGAGCGGCTGATGAATGGGTCCAGCGCTTGCTGGTAGAAGAGGTGCTGGGACATGCCATGCCATTTGTGTTTTCTGCCCTTTTTGCCTCCCTCTGTGGTTCAGTTTTCCTGCGGGGTGTCCTGGGTAGCCATGGGCACAGCAGGAGGTCTCTGAGCTGGTCCAGCAGCGCCACCATCATCCATTGGCCATCAGTGCCACATCAAAATCACCAATGAACAAGCATCCACCTGTAAAGCTGTGTCTCTGTGTGCCATCACGGCTTGTCCACTGCACCCTCGGAGCCCATACATCCCAGCAAGAGGTCATCTTGGCTCATCTGCAGCTCTCCACATGGAAAGATAATATGTCAATCCAAACGCAGCCTAAATAAAAAGCCCAATATAAAACCATAAATCTCCAAAGAGTTCAAATTAAATTAGCTGAAATAACCAGAACCATAACTAAATACCCTGCTCACTTTTGCCTCCCGTGGCACCCTCCGAGGAGACATTGTGCAGAGGAGCAGAGCTTGCTTGTGGCTTTGCAGAGCTGCCAAGAGGTGGTGATGCCTATACCCGCAGGCTTGCAGCAGTGGGAAAGGTTGAGCGGTGGAAAGGTTGAGCAGTGGTCAGTGTGAAGCCCTCGTCGTTTTGCCTGGTGAGCAAGGACAGGGGTTTCTCCACCCAGAGGTACCCAGAAGAGCTGCCTCTTTCTTTGCTGAGCAGCATCTCCTTACGCTTGTTGGCACTGGTGTCTGGAAGCAAGAGGGACCCCTATGTACTGCAAAATAACCTGGTGTGAGGCTGGCCAGGACAGAGGTGTGATATCCCATCATAGGAGTGCTGCGGAGTTAAACTATTGCCTTTTCAACATACTTTCCACCTGTTTCACTAACATGCAGCCAGGGGCTGGGGTTATTTTTACAGTTTTTAAGAAACATTTTACTTTCTAGGCTTGCCCCAGTGCTGAGCCCTCTACGTGCACGTGGCAGGGACTGAGCTGAATTGCGGATGCAGGTTTGGTTACAAGTAGGGACCTTATAGACCACCTTGGCTTGTCCGAGTGGGTACCTTGCTGGGTTGTAGGAGGTCCTGTGCTGCAGGTCAGGCTTTAATCAGTGGATTTCTTCATGGAGGTGATTTACTAAAGTTAGCCTGTCTGGATGGGAACTGTGACCTTGCAGGTAGGTTCCCTCGGAGGCACCTGCCTTTGGCTGGTTGGAGCTGAGCCTCAAGGTCCTTCCCTGACTCCTGGCCAAGGAGGACCACATACCGACCTGCTGTCATCCACTGTCCCACTCTTGGCGGGTTCCTCTTGCAGCAGAGGTTTCACTACATGTCCCCCTCCCAAAACCTTGAGCAGGGAGGGCAGGGGCTCCCAGCTTGCTGGAGAAGTCTCTCCCTGAAAATAAGCCCCATCCTGGAGGACACAACACTG
The DNA here is from genome assembly GCF_949628215.1 of Phalacrocorax aristotelis. Taxonomy (NCBI): domain Eukaryota; kingdom Metazoa; phylum Chordata; class Aves; order Suliformes; family Phalacrocoracidae; genus Phalacrocorax; species Phalacrocorax aristotelis. The sequence continues at coordinate 32,732,743 of NC_134281.1, forward strand.
TCTACTCATTGTGCCTTTCAATTGAGGCATGGGGTGGTGGAGGGCTGCTGCAGGGTCCATGCTGCCCGAAAGGCTGCAGTCAGTCCTGTGCATCTCCCCCACTGCTTTTCTTACCTTCTTCCTCTCTTCTCTCTTTTTCCCTCTCTCTGTTGGCGCTGTTTGGTGGCTGCTGGGCTGGATCAACGACAGGAATGCTTTGGGGTAACTATGCTGTTCGGGTCGCCGCGGGGTGCCACCCTGGGGAGTGCAGGGGGACGAGCACAGGCGGGTGTTTGTCTGTCTGACACCTGTGCTAACTCCTAGCTGCATTTGCAGAGACTGAAGTATACTGCTCTGCATGCACCCCTACGTTGCCCCGGGGTGCATGAAAGATGGTGTGCTCTGGGAAAATGCAGGCGGGATTTTCTTTGCAAGTACTGCAGTCCCTTGCCTTTGGAGGAGCATGCTTTCATCCTGGATCTCAGTGTGCAGTACCCCAAGATGGTCTGAAGCGCGCCCAGGGGAACAGGGTATAGGGAAAGTGGTGTCTGCCACAGAGCTGAAGCCTCTGCCCCAGCAGGGGCTTTGCCTTCACTGAAGCACTGCAGGGACTTCAGTCCTGGCACCCTCCGAGGGCTTGGGATGTGGTTCATGCCAAGCTCAGGGGGCTGGGGAGAGCTCAGCTTCAGCCATAGACACAGCAAAGTCAGGCTTTCCTCCAGATGTTATCCAGCTCTATGTCCCGTAACCCTGTTGGATCCCAAGCAAATCCACAGGAGGTTTCCTGAGGTCTGAAGAGGTCCCTCCTCCGCAGATGTAAACCACTGCAGTTGAGTTGCCCTTGGTGGAAGCTTGCACCAGCTGGGTGCTGCTCTCAAATCCTCACCCCAGCCTTGAGTTGGATGCCCCAGTCCCGAGTTGGATGCTCCAACCACTTACCCAGGCCTTGATACTGAGCAAAGCAGGAGATGGGAGGTGCAAAGGGAGTCCTGGGGCTGTTTGTACAGTTGCTTTCCATGCATTTGTGGGGCTGTGCTCCTAGGGAGGACTATTAATTAGTGCGTTTGTTTACATCTCCTAATGATTAAGCCCATTTTTGTGCTTCCTGTTGCATTAACCCTCATAAAAGAGCTGTGTTATTTGGAGCATCTGTTGTTGCAAGTCATTCTCTTGACCTTTTTTGAGGGTGCCTTGTGGATCCAAACTGTACTACCTCCACCAGAATCTGTCTGCTCCATCCTCAGATCCAGCCCATGGGCTTCAGTTAAAAGACAAGGGAAAAACTTGGTATTGTGTTTGGGATTAATAATCATATTCAAGAAATGAGGGTCATGAGGGGGCTTTTCTAAATAATTATTCTGGTAAGCTCTGCCTCTCTCAGCTGACTTGGATGGAGGCAAGTGCAGCCCTGGTCTGGAGAGGGAAAAGAGGGCTGAGAAGTTACGTTCATGTGAGATAGAGGACTAGGCTGACCATGTTGGGTAGCACTGATGGAATAAGGCAGAAACCTGTAAGAGACAGCATTTGTGTGATTAAACTAAGCACAGAGCAGGTGCTTGCCAAGGTGAATGTGAAGACCATGAATCTCCGGTTTAAACCAGGATGGAAACCCCTTTGCAAGACAGCTGCACGTAGACCCCATTAAGTGCCTCTCCTTCATTTTATTATGAATTTCTTACAACCATTAGTAACAGTAGAAAACAGTTTGCAATGGTGGGGGCCTTTTGCAAGCCCTGTCTGCAAATGGCACATGCTTGCAGTAGGGAAGCAAACCTCCTGGCCCTGCTGAGTGGCATGGCTTGGGACATGGGGGAGGGCAGCATGCCACAGCGCCCTTTGGGCACCTGCCCTTCCTTGGGGAGAGCATTGCATTGCCTGACCCAGCCCTGGCATCACACTGTTTTCCACAACAAGGGGGTTTGTTAAGGTTGCTGCTCCCCAGTGAAGGGGAAAGGCGCTAATCCTGAGGAGGAGAGGATTGCTTTATTTTTCACCTCTGCCAGTTGTCAGCGCATGTGTTGGAGGAGACTCATTTAGGTGGGCTGAGCCCTCAGCAGTCACACGTTTGTGGCCCTCCTGTTTCCATCCTCACCTGTGCTGGGGGGGTTGTCAGCAGTTGAAACCCCAGAGCATCCAGCCTCAGGTCTGCAAGGTTATTGTCTCTCCTTTTCATTTTTGGGTACATGTGCCTCCCTCCAACGTGGTAGGACCAACAAGGGCCGGGATATCAAGACTATCAAGTCTCTCCGTGTGCTACGGGTCCTGAGGCCCCTGAAAACCATCAAGCGACTGCCCAAGCTGAAGGTAATGATCATCATCTCCTGCCTTACATCTGTCTTCTCTGGCATGGACTGGTGGGTGCAGGGACCATGCGCACCAATTTGCTCATGAGCGATGAACAAGTAGTTTTCAAAGTATTTGCTGTGTTTTAGGAGCCCTGTATTCAAACACAATGCCCTTCAGGCTGCTTCATATCTGGAGTTGCAATGTGTTATTAATAGCAAGCCTGGATCTCTGCAAGGTGTCCGAGTTCATTCCTCAGCCAGGGAAAGTGGGGCTGGAGTGGACACAAGGCAGCAAAGCCCAGAGGGTCTCCTGATAAAATAGGCTGCCCTGGCTTTGGGAGAGCTTAAATCTCTTATCAAAGTTCATTATCTTTCCCACCAGAGTAGCTTGCAAACAACTCAGGATTTTGTGTGCTGTGCTGACATGGTGTTGCACTGGAAGGAGTTTTCCCATCTGAATAGAGGGATTATTTATGCAGCGCAGGTAGGATTATGGATTTCCCTACCTTAGCTGATGGGATATAGAGCCAGGAAGGAGTAAGAGACCGAGGAAGCACTGAGGTTTTTTTTCACAAGGCCATATTTGGCTGATGGATGAGGCCCCGGGTGGCACCCCAGTGACATGAGTTTTGACCCTTGCTGTTCTTCCCAATCAGTGGATGGATTCAGCCTATGTCAGTTCGTTTCTGGACACCTCTGTCTTCACCATGAAGCAGTGATAACGACATTCCTCTCTTTCTTAAAGCCTGGGGAGGTGCTGTTATTCCAGGCAGAGGTATTCACTCTGCCTTGTTATTCTGGGTGATGAGAAACAAAGAAGTGTTTACTAATTAGTCTTGTGTGCTGCTAACTGCATCATCAGGGAGGTCCCCTGTCTGCTGCCCTGGTTGCAGAGAACATTGAAGGATATAAATATCCACCCCTGCTGCTGTCTGTGTGTGTGCTGGGTGGTACTCCAGGTGTTAAACTCACTCATAAAATAGCACTTTGCCTGGGAGAAGGCCAAGCTCTTTCCTCCTTTGCACTCCAAGAGGGGGAAATGTCTTTCCCTGCCATAGTCTTGAGGAAGGTTTTGGTCCTGCCCTTTGCCGAAGCTGTTGGTTCCCCAAGGTGAGCTATGCCTTCTCCTGCAGGCTGTCTTTGACTGCGTGGTGACTTCCCTCAAGAACGTCTTCAACATCCTCATTGTCTACAAGCTCTTCATGTTCATCTTTGCTGTCATTGCTGTCCAGCTCTTCAAGGGGAAGTTTTTCTACTGCACTGACAGCTCTAAGGACACAGAGAAGGACTGCATGTAGGTGCCCTGTTCAGTAGGTCCAATGCTGCTGACACCTCTAGCAAAGGCAGGGTGCTGGATAATGTTGTCTTTGGGTTCCCAGTTAAGTCCTTGGTCATGGCTCGCTCTTGGCTGTAGGCTCTTGGGGTGGACAGCATGGCCTGAGCCCTGTCCTCATTGCTGTATCAGCGCTGTGCATCCTTGCATGGGATGCGGGATGCAGAGCCCTGTATTTTGCTCCTGTTCTCTTTCCTCCTTCTCTCTTCTCTTTTGCTTTCCTCTTCTATCCTTCCCTTCAGTTGTTATCTAGCCTCTCCCCATTTCTCCCTCCAGCCCTGCAGGAGGAGAGGTGCCCCCCCACCCCGCACACGCATACTGCCCCCAGGGTTTAAAACCACTGTCTCAGAGTCTGGCAGTGTAAAAACAAGGTCGCTGCTCTCTCCCAACCTTGCAGTGGGAACTATGTGGACCATGAGAAGAACAAGATGGAAGTGAAGTGCCGGGAATGGAAACGCCATGAGTTTCACTATGACAATATCATCTGGGCTTTGCTCACCCTGTTCACAGTCTCTACTGGCGAGGGTTGGCCCCAGTGAGTATTCTGCTCCATCCACCCACCTTGAATTAGGGTGGGCATGTCCCCGTTGGGGTGGTTGGGTTACTAACTGGCTACAGCCAGGCAGGACTGAGAGAGAAACTGGTGGGCAGGGAGGACAGGGAGAAGGAGGACAAGAAATTATGTCAGGACAAAAAAGCTTTAGCCCTTGTATGAGGCTGGGACCATGGCCAGCGTTAGCTTCTTCCTTAGGGAGTGAATGATGGATAATCCCTTCTCCTGTGTGCCCTGAGGTATATCTTAGCTCAAGTTTAGAGATGACCATAGGACTAGCCCTTTTTTCATGCTCATGTGAGCTTGGGCAATTTTTTGTCTGTATGTGGAGCACTGGAATATCCATTTTCCATCAGGGGTACAGGCAAAGGATCATAAAACAATCTGTAGCCATTTAGAAGGGTTGTCCTTATAAAGCAGATTAAGACAGAGGTTTGTCTTATCATTTTTACAACTGCAGACAGACAGCTGGCTGTACAAAGTGGGTCCCATGAGAAGTGCTGTGTGGTGGAAGTCCTGATGGGCATATCTCTGGTTGCTTTTCTTCACCTGTCTGCCCACAGGGTGCTGCAGCATTCAGTGGATGTGACGGAGGAGGACCGTGGGCCCAGCCGCAGCAACCGCATGGAGATGTCCATTTTTTATGTCGTCTATTTTGTGGTCTTCCCTTTCTTCTTTGTCAACATTTTTGTGGCTCTCATCATCATTACATTCCAAGAGCAAGGAGACAAAATGATGGAGGAGTGCAGTCTGGAGAAGAACGAGGTACGGTCTTGGGAAGGGGGAAAGAGGACATTTCCATGGGTTTTCTGCAGTTTGGGAGCCTGGAGCTCCGTAGATGTTGAAAAGGTGTAATAAATCCATGAACCACCTGCCTACCCATCCCATGAAGGAAAGAAGTGTGCCAGCCACCGTCCCCCATGTTACCATCGTCCAGGATCTGATGCACCTTGTTTTATTCCAGAGAGCCTGTATTGACTTTGCCATCAGCGCCAAGCCCCTCACGCGGTACATGCCCCAGAACCGGCACACCTTCCAGTACCGGGTCTGGCACTTTGTGGTCTCCCCATCCTTTGAGTACACCATCATGGCGATGATAGCTTTGAACACTGTGGTGCTGATGATGAAGGTGAGCCGGTCAGATCAAGCCTTTCTTGTTTGGGGCAGCAGGGAGAAGGAGGATCAATCACGATGGGACCAGAGGGTATTTGGGTTGTTTCTAGGAGATGCTTTGAGACAGAGTCTAGGTGTGTATTCCTTTGTCATAGTCACTTGAAACACAACTCCCCAAACTGGAGGCGAGATCTTCCCTAAACGAGATGACTCAAATGATTTGGACCTCTGAACTACTACTGAAAGATCTGGGTTTGCTCTGTGCTTCCTTCTTAGAAGGAGTGGCATCCTGTCCTGGGAGAGGGGTGGAGAGGGGAAGGAGGAGATGGTCTTGAGGCACCCAGGGCAAGGAACACGGATCACCGCTTTTCTTCCCTGGGACAGTCATCAGACAAGAGGCTGGCAGGCCCCCTCCTAGCTAGTGATGTCTCTCTCTTTCCATCAGTACTACTCTGCTCCATACACCTATGAGCTGGCCCTGAAGTACCTGAACATTGCATTCACCATGGTGTTCTCCTTGGAGTGTGTCCTCAAGATCATTGCTTTTGGCTTCCTGGTGAGTGACTGCTCCTTTTCTTGATGAGCGTGTTAATTCGGACTTTGGCAGCACACAGATCACCGGGGGAAGGTGTTAATAATGTGAGGTTGTTTGTATTTATTTTGGGTCCCAGCCCGAGAGCTGTTTTTAGGGTGGAATCACTCCTTTGGTTCTCATTAAATTTCCCACTGCTGGATGCTGGTGGGGGAAGCCACATCATTGCTTTACTTTTTGCTTTGTTTCTGTGGTACTCTGGTGCCTGGACCATGTATGTGCTGTGCAGCTGCTCTGCTAAAGCCAACTGCTGCTGCAGTCATGCTGGTGGCCACAGTCCCTTGTCCCTGGGAACCATGAGATGCTGATGCATTGCTGTCCTTGGGCTGTATCAGTTGGACCAGACCTGACCAGCAATGGGACCTCCCTGCCTAATTCATAGTCCTCAAGTCCCCAGCTGCTCATTTAAGATTTGAAGCCACACACTGCCTTTTTGTCAGCTACTCTTTGCTGCTTATGAGCAACTGTTGGATTTGCTATTTTGTAATTTCTTTCCTGTTTCTAACCCATACTGGGAGATGAGCTCCACTAGCAGGAGGGTTTCTGCTCCCAGCGACATCAGCTGTGGTCAAGTCAGGTCTTGTACCAGCTGCTGCACAAGCAGCAGGGGCTGAGGTGGGTCCAGGTGCCCATGAAGAGGAGGGCAAAGCAGCCTCATGGCTGTGAGGGTTGGTGTGGTGAGCTGTTGGTGCCTGACCAGGGCTGGCTGTGGCTGCTTTTCCCACTCCCGTTCACCAGGATGGTCTATTGGATGCATGAGTCATCTCTCAAGAGAAGCTGCTCACTGCAGACACGCTCAGGCCTGTCACCATCTCAGACGCAGGACAGTGCTCCAGACTGTGGCTGCATACAAATGGGCAGCAAGGTCTCTGCTGCCGCCGCTGCTGCTGTCCATGAGCATCCTTGGCCTGTGGCCTAGCACCCTTCAGACTGGCCATCGCTGAGCTCAAATCCATGTTCCCTCTCTCCTTCCTTTTGCAGAATTATTTCCGGGACACCTGGAACATCTTTGACTTCATCACTGTCATTGGCAGCATTACAGAGATCATCCTGACGGACACCAAGGTGAACCAGGGGCTGGGAGCAGTGGGGTGAACTGCTGCGGCGTGGGGGGCTCCTGCTTCCCTCTGACCCTCTTGTCTCCTCCCAGCTGGTGAACACCAGCAGCTTCAACATGAGCTTCCTGAAGCTCTTCCGGGCTGCTCGGCTCATCAAACTGCTGCGCCAAGGTTACACCATCCGCATCCTGCTCTGGACGTTTGTGCAGTCCTTCAAGGTAAGACATGTGTGCCCTGGTATCCTCCCAGACCATGGTGCTGGGGTGCTGCTCCCAAATGCAGGCTGTTCCCAAGGTCTTGCTGACTTGCTGGCTTGTAGGAGAGAGAGATCTGTGCAGTTTATTGGCTTGCTGTGCTTTTTATACTTCTCTGGAGCTGGACCTGTGCTAAATAAGATGACTCGTGCTTCTCTTGCAGGCCCTGCCCTACGTCTGCCTCTTGATCGCCATGCTTTTCTTCATCTACGCAATCATTGGGATGCAGGTGAGCACAGACATCTCGGCATGCATCCCTCTGGCATGAGCAGGCTAGACCAGCGTGTCATCGGCATTATGCACAGCAGCCAGACTTGTGCCTGCCTGTCATTGCTTCACTTGGTCACAGTATCTGGGAAGGTCCCAAGGTGGAAGAGCTTGTTTGGGAGCTGCAGGGCTGCATGCCCTGGGGGTGCTGCCACAAGCTTGGTCAGTGAAGCTCCACGGCTCACTTCCCCACTTGTACCCTTGGAGATGTGGCCATGGGGACTCAACTGGATATCCTGTGTGGCAGCTGCTTTCAAATTGCCACCCCTTCATTTCATAGGCACTTCAATTTTAGAAATGACACCCCATCTCCAACTCCCTAGCAGCCCCCAGAGATTGATTTCATGAGTGAGGGACCTGGTGAGCAGCCTTCTGCCTTTCCCATCCGAACAGCTGGATCACAGCGGTGACCTCTGCAGCCTGCCATCTACCTCATTCATCTGTGGAGGGATGGTCTGATGGTCTACTTGGGCTCTTGTGCTTAGGGAGCTGCAGCGACCTACCAGAGGGGTGGGAGGTCTGCAGAGCATGGGAAGACGTGAGCTTTCAAGGCTCCAGCTGGTAAATAAGAAGCACGTGAGCTAAAGCCCTCAGCTCCACATGTGTTGTGGGCCTGGCTTAGTTCTGTGGTGACTAAATCCCATGCTAAAGATCTGACAAAGCGTCTTCGGTGATGAACACTTGGGATCTGGAGCCACCCAATAAGCGAGCTGCCACAGTACCCAATGCCATTGCCCGACGTGCGCTGCCAGGATGGGCAGATTTTGGGGAGGCAGCATGCAGGGAGGTGGCCTCCTGCTCGGGTTGCTTGGCAGCGTTAGTGTTTAGTCTCTTCCACCCCATTTCTCCCACCCTGAGAGTCTCGTGGCTGGTTTTGGCCGCTCTGTCCTACACATCTCGGCACCGGCTCCAGGTGTTCTCCACGCTAAACATCCGCCATCTGACTCAATCCCCGCCTCCCTGCCGTGTGGTAGTATTCGATTTATTTTTTTTTTAACACCATTGTGAACAAATCCCCAAGCAGTAAAGTCTGTGGGCGTTATTTGAGCAAAATAGCTGGAGGCAGAAAATATTCTACAATCACACATTCCAAAAAACCTGTACAGGGAAAAAAATACTCTGCAGTTAGTGTATTTTTAGGTTCACAGAAAGTGGAATAAATATTTAACAGTAATAACAGAACATTTTTCCTATTTGAAGTACTTTATGAATGTTTGTTATGTCTTATCATGGCCTTGGCTGTGGGTCATTATTAGCATATTGTCCACGTCTGGGGCTTTGTTGCCTCTCTTGGCCCTCGGGATGGTAGTCCCTGGTGTCTGGCTCTCCGTGGTGGGTTAGCAGTTGGTCTGTCCCTCTGTCACTGAGCCCTTCCCCACCCTGTTTGCACCACTGTGCCTGAACCCTGGCATCACAGACCATTTTTTCACCAAGGCAGAAGCTACTGGGAGTTTCCAGGCCCATGACCCAGCGCCCACCCAGGGTGGTGTGACTTGTCCCTGTGCCTCCAGCGTGCTCAGGATCGCCGGGTGCTCTGTGGTGCTCGGATGCTGCCCATAGCACAGCAGAGGGATGGATGTGAAGCGGTTGGACTTGGTGGATCCCAGGTCCTCTGTGCTCCTGTTTCCATGGCAGCTCAGCCTCTTGCAGCCTTTGCTGCCCACTGCAAATCCCTGATGAGGAGAGGAGAGTCTCCTTCCCAATGGCTGCTCAGCACCAGCTCCTTGGCATGCTGGCTGTGCATCAGCATGTGTTTGTTGGGATGCTTTTCCATAGGGGATTGCGCAGAGAGGGTGGATGTCGGCTGCTGTGGGGGCCAGCTGTGCTGAGGGTGATGGACCTGGGGCAGGATCCATCCCTGCAACACAGCGGTGCATGCCTGTGAGCCAAGGTGAACATGCAGCCTCTTCCCTGTCTGATGAGCCCTTGCCTGAGTAACTGAGCCCCTTTTCTCCCTCCTGTAGGTTTTTGGTAATATCAAACTAGATGAGGAAAGCCACATTAACCGTCACAACAACTTCCGCAGCTTCCTGGGCTCCCTCATGCTCCTTTTCAGGTAAGCAACCATAGGAAACTTCTTTGGCAGTGTTTTTGGGTGCAGGTGTGCCAGGAGCTGGGCTGGGCAGGTTCTCGCCGCAGGCTGTTTGGTGGACATCAGCTCTGGGTGCTAGAGAGCAGCTGGGCAACACATGGCCACAGGAGCTCAGGAGCTCAGGAACTGCCCCAAAAAGGATGGCTGTCTCCCACCTTTTTGGATGGGCTGGCTGGGCGAAGCTGGCCCTTTGTGCAAGGAGCTACACCCTGGCATGGCTGTGCTCATGTGGGTCCAGCTCGGTTGCTGCTGACCTGGTGCCTTGCTCCTCTGCATGCCTGAGAGGTACTTAATTCGGGTAGGGGATTGCACAGCTTCTTGTGAGGCTTCTCCTGGGGGCATCCTGCTGCGGCTCCATCCTGTGCCACCATGAGCTGCTGAGCACAGCTGTGTTGGGTGCAGGAGTGCCACTGGAGAGGCATGGCAGGAGATCATGCTGTCCTGCCTGGAGGGCAAAGGCTGCGAGCCAGACACGACGGCCACGTCCGGGCAGAATGAAAACGAGCGCTGTGGCACCGACCTGGCCTATGTTTACTTTGTCTCCTTCATCTTCTTCTGCTCTTTCCTGGTGAGTTCCTCCCTCTCTGAGAGCCCTGGGGGTCCCTCTCATGAGCCCCCCAGCATGTGCCCCCACCATAGGTTCATCTGCCATCTTATATCTTCCCACAATTACCCTTCCTTCTCTCCCTCCCTTACCTTCTGTGCTCCCCCTCCCTCCACTTTCCTTTCTCTCTGCCTTTTTCCCTTTCACTTAGATGCTCAACCTGTTTGTGGCGGTTATCATGGACAATTTTGAATACCTGACTCGGGATTCCTCCATCCTGGGACCTCACCATCTAGATGAGTTTGTCCGGATCTGGGCAGAGTATGACAGAGCAGCGTGGTAGGTAGCCAGCTCCTTCTCTCCTGAGCAACCTCTCCGAGCTGGTTTTAAACAGGCACCTCTGTGATCTGCTAGTGGAAACCAGCTGCAATGCCTGGGACAATCAGGGAAGAACTGCTCTCATTTGCAGTCATTTCAAGGGCAGCAGTGGGTTCCTAAAATGCCTGGTGGCACAGGCGTCTTGGGTGATGTTCACAGTTTGCCATGGTGTTTATCCTGAGTGCTAGAAGTTCCTGCTCTTCCTCTCCTTCCTGGCCAGTGGGCAGGTCCCTTTCAGTCTCCTTCCCTGTCCCTGTCCGCCAGCTGGGTGCCTTTGCCCTGAGAACAGCTCCATCACCTGGTCCCCAGCACGCACAGCTCCTGATCAGAGCAGGTCTGAGCATGTCTCTGCAGGAAGACACTGGGGGTTTGCTGGGCTCCTGCCAAGTCACCTATGGAGGACATTATTTGAAGTGTGTTTGATGGGCTTGGGGAACTGTGTTCCTATGCTGGCCAGCCCACTTACCCCTCTAGAGATGGGAGGACTTTGTTTTCTGCACTCATTCCATGCTGGTGTTGGGGACTTTGCCATTGTTTTGGGCTCCTGTTTGCAGGCAGCAGCCTGTGCCCAGCAATGGGATGGGTTCATAGCGGCCATATATACCCTGGGTGGCCAGGCTTTGGCTCTGCTTCTGCGGCTGCTGCAGAGGAGCTGCTCTCTGCCACTCCTCCCAGCATGGTCTGGAGCATTCCTAGGGCAGTGTGGAGCCATAGCAGCTCTGGAAGCATGTTTGCCCTCCACTCGTTCCTAACTCCATGGGGGCATTTTTTGTGGCCCCTCCCTCCCTCCTTCAGCCCAGGGACAGCATCTTTGGAACCATGACCCACTGCTGCTCTGCCAGGGAGTGTGGGTGATCTTAGCTCGGGAGTTCTTGGCAGCCACACATACGCTCTTTGGGGACTTTTCACCTCCACTGCTAATGTTCTGCCCCTTGAGAGACCAGCTTCAGCCAAGGTATTTTTTTATGCCTAATACCATCAGCTCCTGCCATAGTTTCTTCCACCATTTCTGCCCAACCCTCTGCAGCTCAGTGCTGTCCAGATTCTTCCCCGCATGGCCTCTTCCAGCACCCTTGATGCTATGCAAGGCCCCTGTAAGCAGGTGGATTTCCTTGTCAGTGGGAGACTGTGCCTTGTGCAAGGGGGAGAGGTCAGCATGGGTGAGTAGGTGTCCTGATGGGCAACTAGAGAAGGGACAGTAGGTGAGAGCATTGAAACATCCAGCTGCTCAGTGTGGGACTTCCCACCCATGGCTTTTGGGAATGATTTCTTCACACTAGTGATGAATTCATTCCCTCTTGCCCCTCCCCCCCCCCCCATGTTGGTGGCCTGGGTCTCCAAGACAGTCACTGAAAAAGTACCTAAGCTGTCCTGTTGATGCCATGCACCCCTCTGATTTCTGAGCAATCCATGCTCTTTCATTATGATATGTAGCCAGTGGTTAGGGGACGTGCACAGGAGCTGGTGGTGCTGGGCCATTGGGGGCAGCCCTGGCCCCCGTTGCTGGGTGAGGAACGGGTGAGTACATCTGAACGGGTCCCACTACCTGAGTGGGGCAGCAGTTCTGCATCCTGACACTGACACCATCACATGAAGGTCTCAGAGGAAGACTGTCTAACACCAGGGGGGCTCAGAGATGGGTTTTGCCCAGATGGTTGGGTGAGCCCTGGCCAGCAATGGAGAGGGAAGGGAGAAGAGCATGGAGAAACCAGAGGCAAAGGTGCCGGCTAGGATGGTAATGCTGATCTTTGCCTCCTCATGAGGTTTCCCTCCAAGCTTGTCTAAGGATGCCCAGGAGGCTGCAGCTCACTGCACCTCAGCACTTCTACCCCACACAGTCCTGCTTCCTGAAGGGCTCTGCTCTCGAGCAGACTGGGGAGCTGCACCCTCTTCTGCCAGCTCTCCACCTTGATGGCTTCATTATTTCAGTTGGTGCAGGAAGGATATGGGCCATATCCTGCGATGACTGCACTTGGGTCTGGGGAGATGTGCTTCTGTGGGTGAGAAGGGGTGTGCATATGGGAGGGTTTGCTTCTAATAATGTGCACCCTTGGCAGAGCATGGTCTGGTGGTCAGAGCACAGGACTGGACCATGAGAGACCTAGATGGTAGTGCCAAAGCCATCAGTCACCAGCTGGTCACATTATCTCTCCCCGTCTCAGGTTCCCCAGATATTGGAGATACAAGTGACTCAGCTGCCAACCTCCTTGGGACCCCGTGAGGGCCAGAGAGCTGGCTGTGCAAGGGCAGGCTCTCTGATAGTGTGGTGGGACACAACTCTATCAAAAGGTCTCATGGTGGCTAGAACCCAACCAAGCTGCAGTCTCACCCTATGTAAAATCCCAGCCCTCTCCCACCAGGCATAGGCAGCCAAAGACATGATGAGGAAGGGTGATGGGTGGTGCTCACTGCCAAAATTGTCCTTCTCCAGAGTCAAGATGGGTCAGTGTGAGGAGGAGCTGACTCATGGTGGAGGAGGCAGTAGCCGATGCTCACAGTTTTCCCCTCTCTGGGCCTGACAGGGCTAGGAGAAGAACTGTGCACCCCTGGGGGTCTTGCCCCACAGACGGCTCCAGCATCCCCCCGTTAAGCTCTCCATCCTCCCCTCCACCCTCTCAGTGTCCTATTAACCCACCTGTGCTTCCTTTGCAGCGGCAGGATCTCGTATAAGGATATGTACAAATTAGTACGGGTGATCTCGCCTCCTCTGGGCCTAGGAGAGAACTGCCCCTACAGGGTGGCGTGCAAGGTTTGCCTCCCAGTCCTCCGCCACAACCTGGCCACGGGACGCACCATCTACCCCTCCTTCCCCCTTGCTCCACCACCACTGCGCCTCCCGAGGGAACCCTGACGTTGCTTTCCTTCGAGTTTAAAGAGGTCCGCGGCCTCCCAGAGCCAGCAGCTGTCCTCCTTGAGGGGAGGCTTGAGTGAGGCCAGGGCGGGCTCAGAGCCTCCTGGGGTGGGTTTTGACAAATTGTGTCCCCAAGCCAGCCCCCCACCCCAGCTCCGTTGGCGCAGAGAGCCCCCGAAAGGGTGCCAGGCCAAATGCCACCGTTCCTGCGTAGCTTCTCAAAGTGCCCTCATGCAGGGGGAGCAGGAGTTTTTTGGGGCTTCAGATGTGGTTTACTCCTGGGGAAGGAAAGGGGAGCAAAGGCAGGAGGATGTTGGGGACTTTGCCATTGTTTTGGGAAGTGAGGACTGGGAGGAGGACAGGAGGCCCCTAACTTTGGGGGATGCCGTGCTGTGCCCAGCAGACACTACTGCAAGTGTGGAACTCAGAGGACACATGACCACCTCTCTGGGGAGCAGGACTCTTGCTAGTCTTGCCTTTGGCTTGACAGACCTGCCGGGAGGAGGTGGCACCTGAGCACATCTGTGGAGCTCAACAGCTCCTACTCCCCTGCTTGAGTCAAGCTCCCAGCTGCTGGCTGTGAGTCCATGGCAGCAGTTTGGCCTCCTTTTGTCTATCTGACTTGCATATTTTTTTAAAAAATTTTATTTTAGAGTGACAGCTGAGCAAATTCCTGCACCTGCCATCTTCCCCAAAGTGCCACGACACCCATGCTTGTGTTCATGGCACAGAAGGATGAACCACAGACCTCGCTCTTCCCTCTGCATCCCTCAAAGCATCTGAGGAGGTGTACGAGGGAAGCTCAGATGCCCTCAGCGTGTGACCTTGGCTCTGCAGGGGAAGGGGGTTCCTCAGTGTGGCTTGTTGTAGCTGCTGCATCCTCCCTGCCACATCAGAAATTCTTCTTCCAGCCAGCATCCCTGGAACAGGTCTGTCACCCTCCACAGCTGGTCATGGGGATGATGCACACATTTGAAATCTTGAAGTAGACCACCAGAAGTAAAGCAGAGTGAGACAAGACCTGGACTCTTGGTTGTCTCATTTATGAAGAGATGTTTTGGGATAGGAGATTTGCAAGACTCTCAGATGACTCACCCATCCATGGCTTCTTGCAGTCTTTCCACTCTTCTCTGCTGCATCCCTGGCAAAAGATGGCGTCTTTGCTGAGGGCACTTGCTTAGGTCCCTGCAGACAGAAGACCCCTTCTGGAGGAATTCCTAGTCTTCCTCATTTGACATTAAGGCTTCTCTGGCAAATGCTGCTCTCCTGAGCTGGGTCACCTGGTGCTCAGAAGGGTACCTGTAGTGCATCCTGGGAAGATGGAGCTCTGCAGCAGTCTGGGCTTTCTGCTGACACTGTGGGGTGGACAGAGCAGTGAAGGTGGAAAAACTCAATGGGATATGAAGGCAGAGAGAGTAAGACCAGCTTTTGCTGTCATGTGAGGGAGACCATGCCCATCTCTTCCTTGTGTTACCTTGGTCTGCTCCTCCTTGCATGGGGTATTTCAAGGACATGGGAGATTTTCAGGGATTCCTACTGCCCTGGAACAATTCCCAAAAGGCAACTGATGAAGAAAGAAAACCCACGTGGTCATTGCATCTTACCACCATGGTCCAGATCCCAAAATGCCAACCCTACTGCTCACCTTTCAGTTGCTGAGCCTGCCCTGCCCATCACAATGCACAGGTTCACCTTCCTGGAGCCCACACCCCTTTCCTGCCAGACGATGTGACAATGATGACTTGCAGAAACAACCACCAAGTGTTTATGGAGTGGTGGACAGCCTGCTCTGGAAGAGATGGCTCCTGGGCAAGTTCAGGATGCAGCATAGTGGTGCAGCATGGTATGGAAGCATACCTGCTAGGGCCATCCACAGGTGGGCTAACAAAGGGGCATCGATGCAGGAAGACTTCCCATGGAAGACCAGCAAGCTCTGTCCTTATGCTGAGGAGAGCAGGTCTTGTAATAAAATCTTGCTGGGACTGTATCCAGGCAGCCAACTCCGCGCTTTGGAGCTATCTCTTACCTTTCTTCACCCCTTCTGCTTCTAGCAGTCATGCAAAAGTGAGCCAAGGCATCAGTTTTGCCCCTAATAGTAGCCCTTGAGATGGTCATGGGTTGGGTGAATGCTCCACAGACATTCATGTCCCTATGGACGTCTCCTGTTCCTGAATCTACTCTGTCATCACTTGCTGTTCTGGTGCTCTGTTCTTAACAGCTTGGTATGGCAAGGCACAGGTTTTGACCTCCATCGCTCATGGGGTTCTCTCAGAGCACCAGGACTGAGCCATTAGTACCTGGTGGTTTTACAGTCCACCCTCTACCATAGCCACAGGGCACATCTCTATCCAGACACAGGACAGATGGTCAGCTGTCCCATCAAGGATGTGCCTGTGCTGGTACCAGCTCCTGGGAGCCATCCTGTTCAGATGGATGTAATTCCATGTGCCTTCCTGTGCTTCACTCTGTGGGGATGTGGTTTCTGGGCACTGCTGTGCTGCTCAGAATGCTTTAAGATCTCTGAAGCAGCAAAGTAGGCAGCCTGTCTGTGAGAACAGACAATGTGGTCCTTCTTGGTCAGTGATGCAAACTCTTCCTTTCATGGGAATCCATTCCTCCTTCACTGTGCAGAGAATTTCAGTATGAAAGATGGTGTCTGACATGTGCTGAGTACACTAAAATCCCCCCTGCCAGGAAGGGTGGGTGGAAGATCATTGTCTTGCTTCCTTTTTGCACAAAGTTCTTAAGCATGAAAACTCTGAAGTCATCGTCTCCCCTTTAGACACCCCAAATCAGTGCCCATCCAGCTCTGCCAGGGTGCTGCTTTACAGACTCCTGGACTTGGATATTTCCTCTTGATCATCCCACTTAATAGTGCCCAATGTTGTTAACAATCCTCTTTCCAACTTGTTTAGGTGTGTCAGGTCCCAAAGGGGGTGGCTTGCCCAGTCTGTTCTGTGCCTGCACCCCAAACAGCTCCCATTGTGGGTCATCACCATCCCTAGTTCACATCCAAAATGTCAGAGCTAATCTTGGTGGGGGCCTCTTTGGCCAGGGGAGCTGCTTCCAAACCAGCCAGTACCCCCTGAGAAGTTGAGATGTCTTCTCCCGTTTTCCATTGCTGTCAGCACATGGTAGGGAATTGGCCAGGATCCCATGGGGAGCGCTTAATTTTTCAGCAGTGCCCTCTCTCCCAGGCCACCCTGGCTGAGACATGTTCCTCTCCAGCAGCATTCTCCCACCCCAACTGTAAGGGTCCATGCCTTTGCTGTTGTGAGGTTGCCCTTGCCCATTAACCATCCTGAATGGTGCAGTGCAGGTCGGAAGCCTGGCACAAAGGGAAGAAGAGGTGGCTGAGCCCCGGACCCCTGGGAGATGTACTTGAGCAGCCTCCTGGACATGCAGAGAGAGGGAGGCATAGCCAAATATCTCAGCCTGGCAGAGGGCTCAAGGCATCATCGGGTGTCCTGTTTCTGGTAGTGTTCCTCAGTACAGCAACACTGGTCAGGTCCTTACAGAGCAGAGGAGCACGAGGTGGGGGTCCATCCTAGCTGCCTCCCTTGGGAAACCCAAATGAACCCCAATGTTGGAAGGCCCAAACAGCTGCCTCTGCTGAGACTCTTTAAACTCCAACCTGGTGGAACTTGCAGCCGCATGTGGGAGAGAGCCAGGGCGGGAGCATGGCATGTACAACTTTTCCTCCTGGTTTTGTTTTTTCAGCCAATTCAGCATGCCTTTTGCACTGGTGCATGGTGGGAAAGTGGTCCATCCGCAGAGCCAGACGGAAGCAACTGGGCATCTTCCTTTGACAAGTGACCCTGGCCCACTGCCTTCTATGCAAGATGCTGCCTCCCAATTGCATAGACCTTATGAGCTGGGGATACACAGCCTTCCAGCTATGGGTTAGGTGGCAATGCAAAGCAATACCCAGGCCCGCCCCGGGAGGGAAGAAGCTATGGAGGCCACAGAGCACTGTGGTGCAAACCACCGTTATCTCAAATAACCCATGGCTTGAGTGCCGTGTATCTGATTTATACCACTCGCACACAGCCCTGGAACCTGTGGGACAAGTTGGGGGCTGCTGGAGGGCTTTAGGAAAGGGGTTGAGGCCAGAGGAGGACTCCCAGACTGCTAGTGAGACAGGCGCTTGAGGCCAGCAGCAGAGAGGCGAGGGGTGAGTTGCTTTCTGCCAGCAGTCCTGGGTCTGTGTGAGCAGTGCTATAAATCCACATCAGGACAGTCTCTCATGTATGATTTGCCTTGATTAACAGGTTTCCTGTTCTTTTCCTGTTTGTCCGTTTGTTTTTTCTCTCCTGTTTTCCTGTACTATTTTTGTTTGTATGTTTTTCTGCTCTCTGGGAATGCCTCCTCTCTCTCTGCATCTCCCTCCCTCCCCTTCCCCCTTCATGAGCAGTGGCCGAATCCATTACACTGAGATGTATGAAATGCTGACTCTTATGTCACCACCGCTAGGCCTCGGCAAGAGATGTCCTTCCAAAGTGGCCTATAAGGTAGATCAACCCTTCCTTCTACAGGGGCTAGAGCTGAGCAGGACCTGGGGCTCAAGGGAGCTGTGGGAGGTGGGGCTGGGGGGAGCTGGGGAGGCACTGGGGGCACTCAACATCTTTAGCTTGCTCCTGGGGAGTCTGGTGTGCTCAGAAGAGTCCTGGCCATGCTGGCTGGTCTCCACTGCCCACGCACATGATGCTGCCATGGTCAGTCACAAGGCCGAGGAGCCCTGGGATGGAAGATCCCAGTGGAAGAGGGGCAGGATCAGCAATAGTGTGGAAGTGGGAGGGTTGGAGAAGATGAGGTGAGGAGCAACCCTGTAGCACATTTGGGAGGGTGGGATGAAGGACATGAGGTGGGAGCTGCGTGGCTTTGCAGAGGGCAGCAGCTGCTAGGACAGAACCTGGAGCTAGAGAGCAATGTGTTGTCCAGGTCTGGAGCAAACTGAAGCTTTCCTTGGCCGCAGGCTGCTGCCTGTGGGTCTCTCAGCAGCATTCAGGGCTAGCAAAGGGGGGTTTTCTGCACATGTGCAAACATGCTTCCACCCTCTCCAGCTCTTACATGTTTGTTCACACATGCATACATCCATCATCACACTTTTCCATGAGAAAAAAGGAGGCTTGAAGGCAGGGAAAGGACATGAGAAGCTGAGGGAAAAGGAACAGGCAGGGAAGGAATGACCCAAGGTATTCACAAAGCAAAATATACTCTCTGGAAAGTGGATCTGGTCACTTCGGTTTGCACCCCGCCTGCCCAGGATGGGGAAGGAGCATGGCGTGTCTAACCTGCCTTGGTTGCCCTTCTCTCTTTCCTTCTGCACTTTTTCTACCCCTCCTTCCCTTCCCCACCCTTGGAAAATTTGGACCCTATGCATGTGCTGGCAAACTTCATCTCTGAAAGACGCAAAAAGGGAGCTCCAGGATGTAGCATGCTAGAGGAATCCAGCTGATCTGAAGTCCCTGAAGGTTAGGGACCCTCCTCTCCCCTGCTCCAGGTGGGAAGGGTTGAGAGCCAGAAAGCCAAACCACCCAGGAATGGAAACCTGAGCCCCCTCTCCCCTTCCCGAGCATTCCCCACGCCTGCGTCCCTGATGGATCAGGCCTGTCTTCCCGAAAGTGCTGGGAGGTGCTGTGGCAGCCCCGGTACCATGGGGAAGGGGGCTCAGGGGCCGTTCCTGGGGTACAGGAGGAGCCCTGGAAGGCAGTGAGCCGGTGTCCTGGGGTGGAAGGAGCCGGGGGGTGGTGGGGTGATCCTTGCCCTTCTTTTTTGGCTGTGCTGTTTTGACACTCTTTGTTGCTTTTTATTTTTTACTTTTTTTCCTTTTGTTTAATGTTTAATTTCTTTTCCTCCAGCCTGGTCGATGTGTTTTTCGATATTGTTTTCCGTCCGCTGTTTTCTTCTCTCTCTTGCACAGAGACTGGTGCTGATGAACATGCCCGTGGCTGAGGACATGACGGTCCATTTTACCTCCACCTTGATGGCGCTGATACGCACTGCCTTGGACATCAAAATTGCCAAAGGTAAGGTTGGTGGAGTAGAGAGGGGACGGAACCAGGAGGGTTTCAGAGTAACCAGCACTCATCCTTTGGGCAGGCTGAGGACATGACAGCCAAATTAAGGTTGGTTGCCCAGAGCTTGTCATGTGGATAGAAGGGATTACCTTGAACAGGCAAATTTCTGCTGCTTTCTATAAAAAAATTCTATTTCTTTAGGGAAGAGGTGGCCAGTTTTCCACTAGAAGCTGCTTCTAGAGAACAGAAACAGCTTGATGTCCATTGTGTAAACGGAGAGGGAGAGAAATCCCCTTTCTCCCCATGTACAAAACCAAACCAAGGTGGGAAAAGATCATGTGTGCTTGGCTTCCTAATGCTGGGGAACAGAAATCTCTCTCTCAATGAAGATGAAATGTTCAGAGCAGGAAAACCTGCTTTGTTGTTGTTGGAAACACTCTGAGTCATCAGATCAAAAGCTTTCTGCAGAAATGTGCCATTTTCAATAAAATGTCCCCTGGGAACAGCTCAGCTCTCGGTAGAAAACTCAACCCAGGGCAAGATATCAGCAAAAGCCCAGTGCTGAGACAGATCCTTGGGTTCAAGCTCCTCTAGAAAAAGGAGATGTGAACTTGGGTCTCCTACAGCTCAGCAGAGTTGCCCTGGGCTCTGGTGTCTCCTGTTGGTGCATATTGACAGCTCCCTTTGAGCCTGGGTCTTCCTAAGCTCAGTAAATGACTTCACCTCTGTCCAGAGAGCTCTAATCTCCTTGCACAGCATTGCCAAGTATTTAAAGATTTCAACCATGTGCTCTTTCACCAGCACATGATCTGCTCACCAGAAAAGAGAAAGTGGGGCAGCAGCAGGTGTGTGTGGGCTGGAGTAGGATTGGAGCCGCAGAGACGGACCCCAGGCAAGCTTGAAGATGGCAGCTTTGAGTGGGAGGGCAGGGGATGGGGAGATGGAGGCACATATGGAAGGGATGATAGGAAAGTTTCCCTGTGAGAGCAGGCGACCAGGCTTACTGATGCAAGATGGCCCTCACAGCCCAGAGAGAGCTGGTTGCTGCTTGTGAAGCTCACTTCAGGATGGGAAAGGGGTGTTTTCATTAGGACCCTGGTGCCAGGTCTTGAGGTACATGGGCTATTTTTTCCCCTCCATTGTTCAAGGTGGTGCAGATTGGCAGCAGTTAGACTCTGAGCTTCAAAAGGAGATCCTGACCATTTGGCCTCACCTGTCCCAGAAGATGCTTGACCTCTTGGTACCCATGCCAAAAAGTGAGTCTTTCTGGGGGCTGTCATCACTGCCAAGTTTCCATCATACCTGCTGCAGCTTCTTCCCAAAGGGAGGTAGGGACTAGTCAGACCCATCCCCAGCTGGAGAAGAAGTTGGAAAATGGTTTGTGTTGCTACAGGTGGGCTTCTGCCTTGTTCTGCCTGGCTGCTTGGGAACCCTCTTGAAAAATGCCTAGTTTGCAGTATCTACTGCCAAACACAGAGTCTCCGTCTCTGGAGCATGTAAGGGCAGGAGGCTGAGCATCACTTGTTCCGTTACATGTGATGATGTGATGAAGACGTGTGTCTTGGTGGTTTATGATGATGCTTTCAAGCCATGTCCATCCATTTTATCTCCACATGGAGCGTCTGGGTGTTCATGTCTCTTTTGGAGCGATGAGCAGACTTTGAGGGTCACCAGGGTATCCCACAGCAGGGCTCTTCCTGAGATCCGCGCTGGTGTCTTCAGACCTGCTGTTTCTGTTAAGACAAAAGTGTCCCCCACCTTCCTTCCCCTCTTATGCTCTCAGCCTCTGACCTGACTGTTGGCAAAATATATGCAGCCATGATGATCATGGATTACTACAAGCAGAGCAAAGCGAAGAAACAGCGGCAGCAGCTGGAGGAGCAGGTGAGGCTCAGCAAGGACATGTGGTGGGCAGGATGGGGAAGTTCAGAGGCCCTTGCTGCTTCCTACCGTGTCCTGACCAAACGTGCAGCCAGCTGCATGGGGTGCAGCAGAGGGATGAGGATGGTGGTACAGATTGGGCTTTGGTGACTACAAGGTATGCGTATGTGCATGCTTGATACCTGCAGCAAACATGAGCATGCTATTGCCTTCCCAAGTGGTGGGGGCTTGCTTGGTGAAACACTGGATCATCATCTGTATTTCATACAGGCTCAGCTTCTTCTTTTCTTCAATACAGAAAAATGCCCCCATGTTCCAGCGCATGGAGCCATCCTCTTTGCCGCAGGAAATCATCTCAAATGCAAAGACTCTGCCATACCTCCAGCAGGACACCCTCTCGGGCCTGTGAGTATCGCCCTGAGAATAAGGGAGGTATTCCTGTTGCTCTTCTGTTCCTGCAGACCTTGTTTTGTTCTCTGGAGCTGGCACTGTGATGCACAGCAGAAGAAACCCAGTCTGGGGCAGAAAGCTCCCAGCACAAAGCTACGTAGCTGGTGTGCGTCACCAATAGCAGTGGAGGTGGCTAAGGGGAATGGCCAGGGGTCTGCATGGATGCTTTTCTTGCAGGACCATTTTGGCACTAAGTGCAAGCTCTCTTACCGAGGAGGGTCTGAGATGGACCTGAACGTTAGGAGCAGCTGAGCAGCAGGTCCCCGGGTGTTACAGGGTCACTGGGGGATCCCAGCACCCTGGCTGGTGGGAATGAGGTGGTGGGAGTCACTGGCGCTGCACTTGGGATGTCCCCACTACTGCCTCAGGACCTGGGGCACTGGTGTCCTCTCCTGCCTGGGCACCACTTCAGCTCTCCAAGGAACATGATGTTTCTCCTGGGGGTCTCAACAGCCTGGGGGGAGGCAAGCACAGGGGCTCCCCAGCTCTGAGCCACTGAAGAGGCAACGCCCAGCAACGGCAGCATGTGGCTTGCAGCCTTCCTGAAGCTGGACTGTCTTTGCAGGAGCAGCCGGAGTGGGTTCCCCTCACTAAGCCCACTCTCACCACAGGAGATCTTCCAGCTGGCATGCATGGATCCGGCCCACGGGCAGTTCCAGGAGCACCAGTCTCTGGTAAAGTCACCTGCTGCCTGGCAGGCACTCGCCTGTGGTCCCAGCAAGAGTGCTGGTGGGCATGGGGAGGTGTGGGGCTGCCAGCATGGCAGTGAAACACTGCTCCCTGCCCCAGTGGCAGCGAGCACAGCAGAGGGATGGCAGCTGCTGGGTCATGCACAGATCCAAAGCAGGGGACAAACATTCCCAGGTGTCCCCCAGCTGGGGCTCTGGCTCCTTGCCTCTGCCTGAGCACTGGGGATGCAGCCATCCCTGGACCAGCCCTGGCTGGTGGGGCCAGGTAGCGGCAAGTGATTTTGTGGTGAAAGCAGTGACCAGGGTCCAGTGTCATGCAGTAAAATATCCTTCTCTTTACAGGCTGCTCTTTTTTTCCACTGAGCACTCATTTCAGTGCGTTACCGCGTGCTGAGTGATGGTATCTGATGTTTTCAGATTCATGTTCATTTTGTTGTCAGTGCTGGTGTCCCCAGTCCCAAACTGAGTTGTCAAACTGTCTCCGATGGGAGCACACCTCTCTGGCCTCACACACATGCTGGCCAGCAGCAGCAGTGTCTGTCTGTGTGTGTGTGTATATATATACATATCTATATATACGTATCTATATATCTCTCTCTCCATGTCTGTGTGTGTGCATTCGCGCACCACCCTGACGCTTGTCGGATGCAGTGTTGTACCACTGTGCATCTCCAGCCCGGTCCGTGTCTCCGGGGTCTGTAGTACTCTGTGTGAGCTGTGTACTGCGCAGGCGGGTGTCCCCAGCCACCGTGACCACACCACCGTCCTGCTGGTGGCAACGTGGCAGATGAGAATCCCCATAAAGTCACCTTCTAGCAGATCTCCAGGGTCACTCCCTGCCCATCTCCCTGACACCTCGTCCTGTACAAAAGAGTCCACTAAATTGGGAATTAACCAAAGTGCAAAGGTGCCACAGTTGGCATGCTTTCTTTTAATGGGGATGTGGCCAGAAAGCCTTCAAAGCAGGGTCAGAGAGAAAAGCCCCTACATTTGTCCCCTTCTGACAAAAGGAGGAGTTAAATCCTGGGCAGTCAGGGCATCCCCAGATCCAGGCAGGGTTTCCACTCCCACCGAAGAGGTGCAAGATGAATTGGCCATCAGGCGAGCCTGAAGCACTGCTTCTGGGCTTATCTGCAACGGATTGTGAATCAGAGATTATTTTTAAGTGGCGATGTGACGGATAATATGTCTTAGACTACCGTTTTGGCCCGCTTAAATTCTGTCCCTGGTTGAGCGAGCAGGGCTGTCCCCTGCTAACAGGGCAGAAGCAGCACGCTGCCCTGCTTCAACCCCATCCCAAGAGCTTGGCTGTGTGTTTATTTCCAGGAGCCAGAGGTTAGGGAGTTTCAAAGATTGCAGCCCTCTAACCGTGGCAGCTGCCTTCCTGTGGACACTCAGGACCACGCTGTCTCTGGGAGGGCCTCTTCCATGCCTCGTCTCACTGTGGATCCCCAGGTAAAACCAAGCAAAGCCCCTACGGGTGCCGGGTCCAAGCAAAGCCTACCAGGTAACGCTGGGGCTTCTCTCTGTCCTGAGCAAGTTCTGCAAGCCCCACAGCTTCCTCGGTGCCCTGATATCAGAGCATCTCCCCATATTTGGGGTGCTGCACAAATAGGAGAGCTGCTGTTCCCCTACATGGGGGACACTGGCAGCAGAGCAGCCAGGAGAATCAATATTCAGGCTCATGTGGGAGGTCCCTGGTGGGGCAGGGCCATGCCGGGAGGTTGCAGGGTCACACCACAGTGGGACACCCCTCCTTTCCTCCAGCCCTCAGTGCTGGCTGAGGTTTGAGGAGTCCCAGCCTGGCTCTCAGATGATCTCCCAGGTGATGAAATACCTTCCTTTCCTGTTGTCCCAATGCACACGCTTCTCCATCTGTCCAGGGGAACCCAGGCCACATCTCACCTCCTCATCTGTCTGCCCAGTTTCTCTGTTGTTCTGTCTTGTATTCAGCCTCCACCAAGACACAGATGCTCTTATGGGGTTCAGTTTTGCTGCGAAGTCTCTGGGTATGCTTTCTCACAGAACTTCTGGTGTCAGTGCTGGTGCGACATGTCATGGCACTTTGAGGGGCTGTGAAGAGGAAAGGAGGCTTTGCCCTGTGGGCTTTATTGACTATTTGGCAGTAGGGGAGATGATCAGAAGGAGAAGATGGGACCAGAAAGGGTACAGTGTGAGGAGAGGAGACAGGGAGAATGGCCTGCTAGAATAAAGCAAAAGAAAATACAGAAGGAGGTGATGTTTTCCACAAAACATAAGAACGCAAGCTAGAAGGTGGGGAGAAGATAGGAGAAAAAGAAAAGGAGAGGGAAGATAAAACAACAGTGTGAGTGGGGAGAGAGGGAAGAAGTATAGGGGATGGGGCCGCGGGAATAAATGAAGACCAGGGAGGGGCCTGAAAAAGTGACAGCAGACAGGAAAATAAACATGGACCAAGGGGCACTGAAGAATCCCCTCTCTGTCAATGATTTCTTCTTTGATGTCTTTGCTCCGCTTGACCCTGTTTTCAAGGCAGGGAGGGATGCTGACACAGCCTGGGGGGCAATGGCCTGGTACCGTCTGTGTCCTCATGCCTGGTGTGGGATGCTGCTGCTTTTCCCCTGACATGCGGTGCCTTGGCTTGAATCACAGTTACTGACTTTGCTTGTGGAGCGCAGTTTCCAGCCAGCTGGGGCAGGGGAACTCACAAGCACAAAAGCTAAACCCCACTTTCCTCCTGCCCCTGATTTGTGCAGAGATTATCTGGGGGGGCTGTGCTTAGGCTGGCTGCCCCCCACCCCGAATCTCCCCATCCTGGAGGCTGGTGCGCCAGTGATAATGGGTGAACTGGTAATTTCTCGACCACTGTCCCCACCAGCCCTGTGTGGCACTAACCGTCTCCCCGGCCGGCGGGGGTTGCTTGCAGGTGGTGACGGACACCAGCTCAATGCGGCGATCATTTTCCACCATCCGGGACAAG
Source organism: Phalacrocorax aristotelis (assembly GCF_949628215.1). Lineage (NCBI taxonomy): Eukaryota > Metazoa > Chordata > Aves > Suliformes > Phalacrocoracidae > Phalacrocorax > Phalacrocorax aristotelis. The sequence continues at coordinate 32,758,041 of NC_134281.1, forward strand.
CGCACCAACAGCTCCTGGCTGGATGAGTTCTCCATGGAGCGCAGCAGTGACAACACCTACAAGTCCCGCCGACGCAGCTACCACTCCTCGCTCCAGCTCTCTGCCCGGCGCCTCAATGCCGACTCGGGTGAGCAAGGGCGGGTGGCCCCATCCCACACCAATGCCAAAAAACCCCCAGCTAAGCATCCCCCACTCCTGGAGGAGGTGACAGTGGGGACTGACAGGGATGTTCTGCAGGCCACCGGTCCGATGGGCATCGCTCGGGCGGCAGGGAGCGGGGCCGATCCAAAGAGCGCAAGCACTTGCTGTCTCCTGATATCTCCCGCTGCAACTCTGAGGAGAGGAGTCCCCAGGCACATGACGAGTCGCCAGAGCGGCGGCGCGAGTCCCGGTCACCCAGCGAGGGCAGATCGCAGACACCCAACAGGCAGGTGGGTGATAAAAACCCCTTCCTAAGCACAAAGGGAGGTGTAGAAAAAGCTCCCTGCCAAAACTGGGAAGATAAGCCCCAGCTCCGGGAGCCCTGCACTGTTTCTTCTCCCTACGGTGGCATCTCCATGTCCTCTGCAAGCTGAGCATGTTGGGGTTGCTCAGGCACCCTGCATGGCATTTTGGGAGAGGGGTGGATCTCCACACTGATCCTCTCACTGCTGTGGCATCTGCTCCCTGCCAAGGTCAAGATATCCCAGCTAAACAAGCTTGGAGGTGCCAGTGCTTGAGTGTGCTTGAAGGCCATGGAGATGCTGCCTGTAGAGACCAGCAGCTGGCGAGACGTCAGCACTTCCTGCAGCAGGTTTGCAGGTGCTTTTTACTTTTGACCACAAAAAGCAGAAACCATCCTCGTTCCTGGAGCAAACCCTGAGGCAGGGATGGGGCAGGCGAGGACACAGCAGGGCCTCATCTAGGCAGGAGGATGCTTCAGGGACACCAGGTGCAGCACAAGGGGGAGCTGGGTGCAAGGCACTGCCCATTGCCCTTGTATTCTCCAGCATGTCTTGGTGCGTTGTAGGGGACGGGATCCCTGAGTGAAAGTTCCATCCCCTCCATCTCGGACACCAGCACCCCCCGGCGAGGCCGCCGCCAGCTCCCACCGGTGCCCCCCAAGCCGCGTCCCCTCCTCTCCTACACCTCCATGTTGCGGCACACCGGAGATGCCTCGCCACCCGCTGAGGAGAGCGAGGGGGGGTCCCCACTCCTCTCCTCCACCCTGGAGCCCAACGCTGCCGGCCTGACCGAGTCTTCCAGCTCCCTGGCGGGAAAGCAGAGCCGACAGTCCACCCCACAACGCTACATCTCAGAGCCCTACCTGGCCCTGCACGACGACTCGCATGCCTCAGACTGCGGTGAGGAGGAGACGCTCACCTTCGAGGCGGCCGTTGCCACCAGCCTCGGCCGCTCCAACACCATCGGCTCGGCCCCACCACTGCGGCACAGCTGGCAGATGCCTAATGGGCACTACCGGCGGCGGAGGCGAGGGGCAGGGCAGGGCATGATGTGCGGGGCCAGCATTGACGTGCTCAGCGACACCGAGGAAGATGACAAGTGCTAGAAGCTGCCCCTTGCCCTGTCTCAGCTCCCCCCCTGCCCCGCCGCCACCCTGCCCCTCTCCAATGCATGCTCTTTGCCACGCCTGGGAATGAAACAAAACCAAAACCAAATGCAGGGGAAAAGGAGAAAACCAAACTGACCGGAATGGAGGGGGGAAAAAAAAAAAGAAAAAGTCTTTGTGCAAAAAAAAAATTAAAATCTGTTGACTTTCATTTATTACTATCACTTTTTTTTTCTGCACAGAGAAGCATTTAATGGGTGGCAGAGCAGCCCGGCCAGGCACGCGTGCTGGGGGGGCGAGTGAGAGCCCCCCTGCCGTGGCCCTGCTCCCTGCCCCAAGCGGAACCCCTGGGAAGGCTCATCCTGATGGTTTTCCGCTCCCCGAGGCCAGAGAGTCCCAGCGAGGGGGTACCAGGGGCCCTCTTTGCTCTGTCACTCGGGCTTGTGCTGCTGTGGCTTTGAATTTCCCTCCCCGAGGGTCTCATCCAGCCTGGAAAAGGAGCAAGGTGTGATGATGGGGTGCGGGGGGCCAAGGGGTTGGGGTGCACCAGGGTGACCGGAGTGACTCTGCTTGGCTGGGGGGCCAAAGCTGAAGCCAACTGGTTTGTACTGGGGCAGGTGGGAGCAGGGCGGGGGGCTCAGTGCTGCTGAATGTATCCTGTCTCCCACCGACATATATTTATTTATATACGGAGAACTCTAGGTGTGCCTGTGTGTGTATATACAGTATGTGTGTGTATATATATTTATATGCTGTATATATAAAGATATACACATACATGGATTTGTTTTAGTCATCTGACAATGCTGGGGAGCCCCTTGGGGGTTTTACTGCCTGCACCCCGTTTGGCAGGGGCAGGACCAAGCCTCCCCCGTGGGCTGCTGTGCATCCATCGCTGTAGCAGAGCATTGGGAACGTCACCCTGCTCTCCTCGCCCTGTCCCAGATGTTTCCAGTGGTGGGAACTACATTTTCTCTGTTAGAGGTGGCCGTGGTGAGGGGTCTTTGGGCAGCTCTGTTGCCAGCTGTACCGTGGAGTGGGATGCCCAAGGGACAAGGACAGGGCTGTCCCTGGGGATATGGCTTGTTTTGCACCAGCAGTGCCAAGGGGGTGATGGCAAACCTCTCAGAGGCCTTTTTGCTGTGTTTTCCCAGGATAAGAAGATTCCCACGTCCACAGGGGAGAGAAGATGTTATGTGTGCATGATGGTACCCTAAAATCTGTCCTCCCGGCAGAGGAGCCCAGCTTTGGCAACTCTCTTGCCTTGGTTTCCCCCATAGCCATGGCCCCTGCCCACCCCAGGGTCTGGCACCCTCTTCAGAGGGGGGTGCCATGGGGGTGGCTGGGTTTGCAAACCCCTTGGCCCCAGCACAGGGGCAGGTGGGTGTCTGAGAGCCAGTGGGGATTTGGGAGAAGACCATGGTCCAGAGGGTGAGCAGGGTGGTTCACACCTTCTGCAAATACTGAAAACACAGTACAGGGCCACCTTCCAGCACCAGTCACTAATTAATCTGGTAATTATGTGCTGTCAGCTCTAATGATCCCTGCGCACCCTTGCCTGTGGGTGTGATGCTTTGCCCACCAGCCCAGGAAGGTGCTAGTGGCCTTGTGGTGATGGGTGGCTCATCCTGGTGAACACCAGCATGTTTCTGCTGTGAGGTGTGTCTGTCATCAGCCCGAGCATAGTCCTGGGGAGCCGGAGGGTGCTGTGCCTTTGGAACCTCAGGAAAAGGCTTGCTCTGTGGGCTGGGGTTCTGGTCGGTGTGGTTGGACCAGGCATAGCTGTGTGTGGAGGTGGGACGTGGCCTTCAACATGCTGGACTTGGCAGCACAGCCCTCATCCTGCCCTTCCTTCTGCTCATGGCTTTGCTTTGCTGTGGGTTGTTGTGGTCTGGGCCCTTGGGCCTATTCTCCAGCCCCTCTGGCTGGCTGAGCAGCAGCTCTGGCCAGGTTTTGCTTTGGCCCTGGATAACCCATGTCTTCTCCCAGCCAAAAGATGCTATGGGCAAAAACTGCCCTGCTCCTGCATGTGCAGATCAGCCCCTGCCCCAGTTTCTTTGTGAGCTCCCCCAGAAAAGCTCTGCTTTGCGAGAAGCAAATCCCACCAGCTCCGAAGGCTGCCCGCTCCTGGGCTCGGTCATGGACCAAAATCCCTCTTTCTAATGGTTAAGCTGCCCTCTGTGCACCCAAGGAGCAGGTTTTGCTTATGGGGCCAAAACCTCCTCCTGCCTTGATTGGTCCCTGCTGGTGAGTGGCATCTCTGCTGGCCCTGTGCTTCCTGAACAGACACTTCCAGTGGCCAAAGGATCCAAGAATTCCCCAGGAAGCCCTCTCCTTCACTCTGGCTCAGCTCCTGCATCCCCCATCTCAGTGCTTGGGGGCAAGCCATGCCCCATGCAGCTGTCAGGAAGGTCCCTGGTGCTGGCTGGTGGAAGGGCATCTCCTGTCCCCTTCTGGGCATCCCCTGTTCCTTTCCAGCCATCCGTGAGCAGTTTGTGGCTTCAACCTGAAGCTGCTGGAGCGTTGCTCCCTGTGCCAGAGTTTGGGGGAGCCAGGCCTGATGGACAGCGTGGGACCACGTGGGGCCTGGGGCCAGGGATATGGTGGTGCTGGGGGCCAGGGGAGGCAATGCCATACATGCCCTAAATACAGATGCTGGCATATTCTACTTCTAAATGCAGAAAGGTGTCTGACAATACACTGGGCTCTGAGTAACAGCCTGTGGGGAGGGGAGGAGGTGGCTTTTTGTGTCTGCACCTGTTGGGTGGGGGGGAGGGATGCTCCTGAAGAGGGGGCACGTTTCATGTGGATTTCAAGCTTTGGGCATTTTATTTTCCTCGGCCCCAGAATGGGGCTGGCAAGCAGTTGTGGCAATGCTCTGCGGTGGTGGTCTGGGCTGGGGAAGAGCCACACATGGCAGTGGGCTGCGGCATCCGAACCTGAGCTTTTTGGCATGTAATACCTGTGTTTTATTAACATACAGAAACTGTATGAAGAAAACCAGAGCCCCCTTTTTCCGAGGGGGCCCCAAAATGGCCTGCTCCTGTCTCTCCTGCAATAGCTGTAGTCCTGCTCCTGTGGCACAGGGCAGTCAGGGACCTGCAGGGACAAGGTGGCACATCCAAAGCACGACTCTGAAACCAAAAACAACCCCCAGGAGAACCACAGAAAAGACTATGCTGAGGGGGAAGGAAAAACAACCCCAAGGCGCTGTTGCAGCCTCCGTATCGCTTTTCAAGGCGCTGGACTCACTTTGCTGCTGTACGATCTCTTGTCCACAGCTTTTTGGACATCTCCTTCTCCGCTTGGACACTGGGGATCTGCCAGTGTGCTTGCTGCTGGCGGCTGCTGGCTGTGCTTGACCATGGAAGGGAGGATGAGAAAGCGGAGGGATATATTTCAACCTCTGCCTGCATGGGACAAGCCCCTGCCCAGGCAGCAATTCACCAGTAGCAGGCAACTTGTTCCCAGTTTGGTGCTGGGACAGGACTCGAGGCCCTGCAAAGCTTTTGGGGAGACCATGGAAGGTGTATGGGGAGAAGAGGCAGCCCCAGAGCATGGAGCCCCACTGTCCTCTCCGGGCTGGCAGTCCCAGCCCCATCTTTCTGTCCCCCCTGTGAGGCCTTGGAGGGCAGAGACCCACCGATGCAGGGCTGGTGGCTCCTGGGGCTGCAGGAGGGTGGGTGGGAGATGCTCTGCCTTCATCCTGCAGGTACTGAGGCGGGATGTTGTAACATAACATGCTCGTTCGGACCCAAATGGGGAACCGAACCAACCAATGGCAATGTACAACTTCAATGGTTTGGTTTTTTTTTTTTTGTCAAAAGGAAAGAAAAATAAAACCTTGTTGTAAAGAACCGCTGTGGACCCCATCTTGTTGGCACACCCCCTGCACCGGCAGTGCCGCGGGGACCCCAGGTGAGATGTTGGACCCCTACAAAAGGTCCCCATGGCAGGGAGGGGGTGGCACACAGCCTGTGCTGGGCAGCCCCATTGCATGGGATGGGATGTTCCCCAGCGTGGGCACAGGGGGCCATCCCCTGCCAGAGCTGCCCTGGCATCCCTATGGTCCCCAGACAGGGTGGGTGGCTGCAAAGGAGAGAGGCAGGGAGCATGTTTGGGAAGGGTTGTCACCCCAGAGGAGCTGTGGCTCATGCCTGGCTGCTTCCAGACACACTGGCTGGGGGGCATTGCAGGGGCCGGGTGCAGGAGCCTGAGGAGCTGTTAACAGCAGCACCACAGCAAACTGATTGGGGGAAGCGGAGAGCATCATGATGACATTGTGTCACTGGAGAAATGCAAGAGAGCACCAGCTAGTAAACTGAGGGCTTGGAAAACCTGCTGGGATCCAGGGCTTTGTGGCCACCCCTCCATGCCTGCGCCCAGGACATATCAAGTGGATTCAGATGCTATTGCCTGGTCCAAAGCTCATGGGTAAGTTGTGAAGCAAAGAGGCTGAAGTGAGGTCTTATATTTCTTTTTTGCAGGGCTGTTTAAAGCACAAAAAGTCCTCTGACAGTCAGAGGTGAGTCAGCAGCCTGTGGCAGTCTGCAGGCTGAGCACAGGTGACAGGGATATTTTATGGCTTTTCAACAGAACTCTTCTTACTCTTGCCTGGTGATGGGAGGATGCTGTACCAAGAGGAGCTGAGGGAAGGAAAAAGGCAATTGCTCTTCTCATCTGGACTACTTGAGCTGAGATTACCCTGTGTATCTCCCATGTGTTGCTGTTCCTCTCTGTGTGGTGCCACTGAGGACCAAGCCTGAACATCATGACCTATAGGAACTGGCTTTATGTTGCCCTTGGCTTTGTGCATCTTTCCTGTTATTTCCCAAATGCTGTCAGGTTTGGTTTCCAGTTCTTTGGCTCATGAAGTCCTAAAAATCATGTTTTCAGTGGGCAGTGTACAGTTCCATAGGGACATCGCCCAGGTGATGGCCTAGCTTTGAGCTCACTCGCCTGGACAATGGATGCAGTGACAGGCAGGGGCTGGTGGCAAAGCCCAGCATTTTTCAGGCTGGGAAGTACATTCCCATTTTATAGCCAAAAGAGTGATCTGCGTCCCTGAGTGTAGGGAAGGCTCTGCAGGGTGCTGATGCCTTCTTCATTGCTAAGGGCTTTGCACTGGTGCTGGATGCATTTTAAGAAGATGACCTCTTCCTGTGCAGGCCAGAAATCCTGCATTAACATTTTTTGAAGGAAGCATCTTAAGTATGAACTGCCCCAAAGGCTTTGAAAGCAAGACAGAGTGTGCAGGTCTCTGATGGCCATTCCATGGAGCCCTGCCTGGGACGCTGGCACCAGGATAAGTGAGGGATGTAGCTAGCTGAGTGCTTAACCTCCTCTGTGGCCCTTCCCCAAATCCCCTAACACATCTGGGGCCATGAAAAAGATACCCAGAGCAACACAGGGAAGGCAGAGTTTCACCCTAGCAAGGGAAACTGGTGCTGCAAAATGGGGAGCCTTTGCTGTCGGAGAGCCAGCACTCTGCCTGGCAGGCGCAGAGGCTAAAAAAAGCCCCTTGACAAATGGAACAGAAAGGTTAAAATTATCTGTACATCATCTGAATAACAATGGCAATGCAGATTGTACCTGCTTATAATAGCTCCAGGAGACAGGGGATAAATCGGGAACAAAAGTACCCCAGAAACTGATGCTGCTGGTGTGCGGCTGGCAGACGCGTTGGGGCGGCTCCTCCTAGCTGGGGCTTGGAGCCCTGCGGGGGGACAGGGCCACCAGAAGCACCAAAGCCTGGCCTGTTTGTTCTCTCCTCACCTTACCCATGGGTGTACCAGAGCCCTCCCAGCCCTGGGTCCCAGTGGAGCTGCCCTGGTGACTTGTAGGCTCCCATGTGGGATGTGGGAGCAGTCCCTGCCTGCAGTACCAGCATCACAGGCGAGTGTTGTGCACAACTTATCTTGCATCCAGGTACGTGGGGGACATGAACAGTCCTTTTTCTGGTATTGCTGTAAATCATCCTCTTTTGACCTGGCTCTTCTTCCTGGGAAAAGACCCTTTCCAGGAAGAGGCCTCATCTTATTAGATTTTTTTTCTGCCTGGCTCTGCCCTGCTTTCCTCCTACTGCCCCTTGAAAAGCCAAATGAAGGCACATGGTGCTGGGTACATCTGTAATTCTGCAGGCACTGGCTTTTCCCTAAAGGCTCCCCAGATTATTTTTAAGGCAGGATGATAGCAATTGTGCAACCCTCGGAGGCTGTGAGAGAAGCCTGGCTCCCATCCTTGGGCTCTACAACACCCCACAGTCATCACACCTGCTGATGACGGTGCTCACTTCACTCCTCCAGCAAAACAAGGGAAACTTGGATGTGAGGATACCAGAGCCAAACCCAAGCCTCTGGGGGGAGGAGGGGACAAGAGGAGGAGACTGGGAAGCTTGAAAGAATGAAACCTTTTATCTTCCTTTTTCCAGTCCCAGCAAGGTGTTTAAAATCCATATGTACAAGGCTGAGCAGGCAGGGTTTGGTCCCTCTGGGGACACAGCTGATGGCTTGGAGGGGAGACACCATGGCAGCTCTTGTCCCCCCCTTCCCTTTCATTCCTCTGATCGTACTTAGAAGTGCACTCTCCTGGTGCCAAGGATGTGTGTGGGATCTGAAGCGGGGCTGGTGCTTACTCACTCATGCCTGGAGCCACGTGGCGTTGCTGGTTCATGGGCTGGCAGCACCGACAGTTCCCTGGGCAAGCATCCCCCACCAGGAGCAAGCACATGCAACCACTGCTCCTTTACGGCACCACTGTGGGCCCCCATGGGAGTGGGATGCGCTCACAAGGGTTGTCCTCCCCTAAGGGCTTGAACAGCCCAGCCTGGTTCAGCACCTCAAATTTTTATTCTCATTTATTTATGTCTCTTGACAATGCTCTTCCTTGCTCAGTGATGTAGTGTTGTGCATCTGCACTGGCTATGTTTGCCAGGCCTCACGTAAGCAGGTAAAATACCACAACTGCCCTGGAAGTTGGCCCCTACCAGTGGATGGAAGAGTGAGCTGGCAAATGCCATCTTCCAGGAGCTTTTTGGGAGCTGCTTTGTGTCACCTTTGGCTTTACAGGTGACAGGGAGCAAGGGGATGAGCAGGGTTGGTCTCACCCCATCTCTCCTGTGGGCTTGGCTTGTCTTGGTACCCACTGTCCTGTCTCCTGGAAAAAGCCCACTGTGCATTTGCCTTTACTGTTTCTGTGTAGATAATAAAAAATAAAAACCACCAACAAACCCAAACCAACAAAATTCTGCTTTCTAAATGAATGCAAAAGGCATTAATTGCTCTCCTTCCCCAGCTGGTATCTTCCTCTCACCAAAGCGGGGCTCTCCAGTTGCCAGGCACCCCTGGCAATGGGCAGTCAGCTGCTGGGAGGGCTGGGTGAGTGGGTAGAAACCCAGCAGCAGCAATCTGCAGGCAAAATCACCCAGTGCACTCAGCTCGAAGCTGTTGCAGGGATGAGAGCTGGATGTCTCCACAGTGGTCCAGCGCACGAGAGAGCTGCCGTAGGGATCAGGGCACAGATGTGACGCACCCAGCACGCTGCTCCTGCAGACTGCAGCAGAGGTACCAGTGCTGCTTGGGGTGCAAGGGAGAGGGAATAGGGATAAGGGTTAAGGATGTGTAGTTATTTGCTAAAGCCAGGCCTAAGATAGACTCTTTCTCCCTCTCACATGTGCTCCCCTGGGACCCACTTGGTCAATTTATGGAGCAACCTGCCATAGATGACACGATTTTCAGATTGATTTTCACAGATCTGCATCATGGCAATCATAAATGATGTGAGGGTTTTTTCCTTTCCAAAAGGGGAGGAGCAGAGGAAGGAAATAAATCTGAGGGTTCTACCTCCCAGTGGAGTTTAATCATATGGTATCTGGGCAAACGTGAGCTTCAGGCCATGGCATCACACCTCTGGATCCTCTGGGCAAAGCATGAAGCATGCAGAACCATCAGCCAGAGCCACAGCTCCCAGCTGCACCTTTCCCTTGGCCTCTGAAGTGTTGACAGGAGCTTGCAGATGCCTTATTTCATTGCTAATTTACTTTAGAGGGAAAAAAAAAGTGCAATCAAGATTTTTTTAGTTCTTTCTCACTGATCAAAGGGTGGGCTTCATTTACACAGGCATAATTCTTTAAGGGTCTGTCCCAGCTTGAGCCCTGGTTCCTCCAGCATGTGATATTGTGCTGTATCAGCAAGTCTCACCTCCTTTAGCAGCTAGGAGCACATTAGAGAACCAGTGTGAGCTGTGTGAAGGAGCTGTGAATTAGCAAAACCTCCCCTGCCCTTTGGCAAAGCCTTGTCTTACACCTCCTAGCAGGAATAGCTACAGCTGCTTTCTGCAACAGAAGTGAGAGCAGAGGGGGGCGTGCAATGGGGGAGCAGTGGGACGGGCCATGAATCCCTACATCCTTTCAAGGACACAGTCTCAGGCTGCAGCCAGTCTGCTACCACAGCCCAGACTATCCACACTGGTCCTGGGTACAGTGGTTTGCTCTGGTCCCCAAATGCCTGGTGACTCCAGCCATGCGTGTCCCATGGTGGATAGACCCTGCAAGGACAAACATCCTTGCCACCAGGTCTCAGTGATCACTTAGGGGTGGAAGATGCCCCATCAGGTCAGGTAGTAGGAAAGGAGAGCAACAGAGGGTGCAAGCCAGGCAGAGAAAGCCACCCACACGTACCCGTTCCTCTTTGCTGCTTGGAAACATTTCTGTGTTGAGCATTGGCAAATCCCTGCTTTCCCTGGTGCTGGTTTGGGAAGAGGGACATCTTCCCACACTGCACTGAGTGGACTGGTGCTGTAGAGAGCCAGCTTGCTTTTCCGTGCCTGTGACATCTCAGCAGCGCTGCTAGGGATGAAGACCTACGGCTGACAGAGAAACAGGCAGATGGGATTATCAGTCACATGTACCGCCACTCTTTTCTTGTCTTAGCCTCTTTCTCCCCTGCATTAACTCCTGAAGCGGGTCTTCAGCCTGTGCTGGCAACAGTGATTTGATGCTTGACACAATCAGCTTCTTCCCGCCATCTGTGAGAGGCTGGTGGGTGTTTAAACATACCCAACAGGGTGTTTCTGAGCAAGGCTGGCCTTCCTCCGCATCACGCCCCAGGAGCATCCTGGCAGGAAAGCCTCCCTGGGCACTGGAGAGCCCAGCAGCTCGCCGGGGAAAGTCCTTTGCAGCTTCTTTGCTCACTCCCACCCCAGTTTATGCTGTCCCAGATACAGCCCACTTTCATCTGCATGACAAAAAGAAGCTGACCTGCCTAATTGCCTTTGCTAATTTTCCCCTCTCCTGCATCACTCTCTTTTCTCCCATATTTAGCAATCCTTGCACTTGGAAGAGCTTTAGAGATATGCTCCGGGGACAGCAGCTAACAGCTGGGAAGTCATCTCAGCCACAGCAGACATCTTTTGCTAGACCTCCTTCTCCTTCGTGTATGCTCCCTGAGCATGCCTAGATGAGGCAAAGGGGTGAGAGAGATGGCTGGCCCAAAGCTGGGGTTAGACACCAACTCTGGGTGCTGCACACCAATTAATACCTGCACAGGCTTGTTCTATGATTACTTATCACCTCTGGCTGTAAAGCTGTTGCTGCCATCTGAACCTCTGCCTCCACCCCACCCCACCCCCATGCTAGAGGGACCCCTTTGAAATATTCAGCCAAAGCAAGCAGACTGTAGGAGACTGTAGCAGAAGGAGATTTTGCAAATAAAATCTGCAGCCCCTGCTAGGATTAGCTGTTCCCAGACCCTGTTGTCTGCACTTGCTGCATGCTCACACCTCCCACCAATACACACGTGCCAGTGTGAGGCTCATGTGGTTTGGAGACAGAGCTGCCATCACCAAGTGTAACCCCCGACTTCCTGTGAGATATTCTACAAAGGGCTTGGTGCTAGCTCCAAGCTTAGATGCCCATTCCCAGCTGTGCAGAGTAGAGAAACTGCAGACCCCAGGTGTGGGCTATGAGCCACCTCTTAAATAGTGGTGATGCAGCTACAGGGCTCTCCCTGCCCTTCTCCTGTGGGAGTTGTGGCTGGTCACTGCAGAGATGGGGCTGTCTTTTAGCCAGGACAAGCCTTCATAGTCCTAGAGTTCAGGCCTTCTCACAGGTGGAGAAACTAAGGCACAACATTATAGGGCTGAGAACAATGGTTTCTAGTGGGGTGGGTGTTGCTCCTCTGGTCTTGGCAGGAGCTGGTGCTTGCTGCCTGAATGCTTTAATCATGTTTCTTAAGGTTTCCCCCTGTAGAAACTCCTTTTTGCTCTGCTTGCAAGGGTTATCTGGTGGGGGATCAGGAGGCTTTCAGCTGGGGCTGTGCTTGTTGGGGCTGAGCTGCTGCCCCAATTGCCACTGGGGTTCTCACCTACCCCTTGGACCAGCCTCTACATCAAGGGAAAGAGGTTAAGCCATATTTTTATACATAAATGACTACAGCTCCAGTGAATTAACTCAGAGATATTTTTTACAGGCCATGAGACCAGATCAGGTTTCAGTCTGGGAAGGAAGTGGATAAGTGATGTTCTACAATAATCTCCTAGCTGAAATCAGGCCAGAAAATAAGCTGTTTTCCATATTCTGCCCCTTCCCTTGGCTCATGATGTGGGGGATGGCTCTGCCACCCCGTACAGTGCTGTGGGCAAAGGGTAGCTGGGAGGATGCTGTCCCACAAACAGGCTGGGCCAGGGGAGAAGTCCCAGCAGTTCTGGGAGGGAGCCTGGCTCTTCTCCCAGCAATAAAAATTTATTTTAGCTGGGAAACTGGAGGTCAGGAGGGCTAGACAGACCTCCAAGGTTGAATTTCACAGCCATGAGTAGAACAAGTTGTCGATTTTGCCAGCGCTGCCATAAGGAGACATGTTGCAGACAGAGAACGCTGTATCCTCTATTCCTGACAAATGCCTGTCATGATAGCTTGAATATAAAGCAGGGGCTTAGGCAGAGGGAGCTTATTTAGTGTTTGTATTTTTCCATAAATTCGGGTTTCCCTGGAGATCATAAGAACCTCCAGAAGCCCAAAGCAAAGCCAGGACTCCTGTGTGCACAGCAGAAACACAGGAGCATGCAGCTGAGGAAGCTAAGCCACAGCACATTGGCATCCTCATCATGAGGAGGCAGGCAGGCTCAGAGGATGGCAGTGATATTCCCATGAGGTACCTAGGCTGGATGGGCTGGGTGTTGCCTGGTCCTACAGCACAGACCCTTGTCTTGATGCCATAAAGTTGAGAGGCCACGTAGTAATGCTGCTGGCCAAGCCACCAAGCTCCCCACCCTGGTGTTGATGCCATGTGCCCCTGCCGGGATGTGCTGCAGGGAGGAGGGAGGGCTTCCTTTCATCAGGGTCATCAAAAGGGACCCTCCTTGGTACCCTCCTCCTGCTCAGCTCCCTTGTTCCTCACCATTTGCTCCAGCAGCATCCCCTGCACCCCCAGAGAAAGTATTTGCTCTGGACAGGGTTGTCCCCTGGCAGTGTCCACCACCCCACCTTGGTCCTGGCAGTCAGAGAAGCGAGACAGATGACGGCAGGACCAAGGGGACAGCTGAGAGGCGAGTGGTAAAACTGCAGATAGATTTATTTCGAGATGCAGCTGGAGTTTTATCTCATGCCTATCCCTGTGCTTTGTGCCTGACACTGCGGCATGTGGAGACAGATGTGAAATGCGGCTCCATTTAGAGCCTGGGAATAGCAAAATCTCCCTTGAACAGCCATGTTTTAATTTGCATTTCTAGAACTCTGGCAGAAACCTGGGTCCTGTGGTGTACTCAGAAGTGGATGCACTAAATGGTAATGAGTTTCTATATTGCTGACCTGCTGGGGCAATCTGGGCAGTTGGCAGATCCAATAGCTCTCCTGGTGTCAGCGCAGCAGTGCTGGTTGCAAGCAGTGGCTTGGGAACTGGGGGGTGGGCCAGCTGGTGGGATTTTTTTTAGTGGGTTTTGGTCTGTTAATACAAACCTCAGCTTGGCTTGACTTCTTCAGTGCTGATGGTTGAATAGGCTACAAATCAGGATTAAATGTCACTGTGCAATCAAATGGGTGATGGGTATAGAAAGGAAGGGATGGCAAAAGCAAAACAGAGGGGAGAGTGCAGCAGGGCTGGAGGTGACCGATGCAGGCCCTGACCTGAGAAGCACAGTCCCCAGGAATGTAAGGTTGAACTGCTCCTAGAGAAAATAAAAGGAGGGAGCTGCCACCTAACAGCTGCTCTTTCACACTCCTTTATAGAGCTGTGATGCTCGTGTGTAGGACGCGCGTGGTCACGGTGGCAGATGTCTTCAAGGTGCTGTCACTTTTGCACCAAAAGCTCTCTCAGTGCTCTTTGGATGCTGTCAAGAAGCCCTGGGCTCGCTGCTACCATGTGCTGCAGTAACAGCCTGCCTCTCAGCAGAGATGGGGCTCCTGGGGGTGGTGCCATCTGGACGCACAGGAAGAGACAGCCTTTGCTCCCTGAAACATGTCAGCTCAGGGTGGGAGAAGCAAATCCTATTTTATGGAGGCACAAATAGCTTCATCGATGGAAGAAGGACACTTTACTAGAGGTGGTTATTGAGTCCTGAGAACCCTGGCTCTGGCTCCAAGCACGAGTTACCTGATGATGTGAGGTCTCAGTGGTGGGGAGAGCAGAGTGTGCCTTTGGTGAGCGCAAATGCTTGCAGGCAGCTTGCTCGCTGTGCAGGCAGCGGTTGCCTGCCTTGCCTGCCCATTGCAAATTGAGCTCGCCTGGCATGGGGCTGGCTCCCTGCAGACTGTTTGCATGCCTGGCTGGCTGCCTGTGCCTCATGTTGGCTGGTGTGATGCTCCCTGGGGCAAGGATGGCTGCAGGTATTTTGATGAAATCTGAAAATCTTTACACAGATAATCAAAGCGCACCCAGCAATCTGCCGATGCTCTGTGACTTGGTCAAATCTGGGATGTCACGGGGGTCTGCATCTCAGGAGATGCATGTAGCATGGCCCAGTCAGAAAATCCCAGTGTGGCTTCTCTGTCACATGGAAGATCATGTGGCTTCCCTAGTCAACAAGAGGCTGCATGGCAATGGCTTTGCAGCTGTGGCTGAAAGAGATGGCTCAAAGCGCTCCATGAGGCTCTATGAGCTGCCTGAGCTCACCCAGAGGGGGCTTCATGCAGCAGCAGGGCAAGGATGCCCTGTAAAAGGGGATTCTGACATTTTTCTAAGCTCTCCAGCAGCAGCCACAGCCATGAGTATCTCATAACAGCTTCTCCTGCAGGGACCCTGATGGCTCTTCAGCAGTGATCTTTCAGCGCTGAGTCAGGAAGAAGAGCTCTGCTGGCTGAATCACTGTGTGTGCTTGGTAATCTGCTCATCCAGGTGTGGGTCCTACCAGGCTTTGGTCACTTCAGCTGAGCTGTTCAAGTGAACGCAATGTCCGTGTTTTTTTAAAATGAAACCTGCTCCTTCTTCCCTTTGATTTACTGCACTTCCAGCTGTCCCTATGTGTCTGCTAAGTGCTAGGACTGTCATGGATGGGTGACCCAGACTCACAGCTCTCATCTCCTGGGAGTACCAGCTGCTGTCTGGAGGACCAAGAGGCCCAAATTTCTGGTCTGCTCCCCATGATGCCACTATTGTCTTCTGTGGGCATCATAAGCCTGAGCGGATGTGCAGAGCGGTTTGTCTTCACCCTTTCTGCAGTGATACTCTGTCACTCTGCAGGTATCTGTTGCTGCGTGTCTACTCAGGTGCTGATCTTGCAGACTGAGCCAAAGGTGAATGAATTTCTTTCTTTTTAAAGAGAGGCTATGCAGAGGCAGCTGTGAGGCCCTGCCAGTGGAGAGCATCTCTTGTTTTGCGGGAATGCAAAAGCCAGATGATTTCTCAATGTGCCCAGCTAAGGTAATACCAAATAATCTTATTTGCATTTTAATTTCCCAGCCCTCTTGGGAAAAGCTGATACACCACTGTTCCCCACTTCTGTGGGTGGTGTGTGCCTGTGAACATGCTTGTTGGAGGGTAGCGCTAGCAGCAGTTGGGTTTACCCCGGCTGACACTTTGTCTGCCGGAAGCGGTGGGATCAAAGTGATATTGAGGGCTCCAGGGTGGCCAGGAGAGCGTTAGTGCTGTGATAGTAAAGGCTAACCCACCAGCTGGAAGGCACAGCAGGACACTTGGCTTCTCTTCTTTGTGTGCTTCACAGAGGCTGGATACGAGTGGCAGCTGCCTTCTGCCCCCTCCCTGGCAAAGCTTTCCCATGCTGAGAAAATGCCCGGCTCTGGTTGTTTTTCTCAGCTGGCGGAGCTGAGTCACTACTGTTCTTCAAGGACAAGGTTCGTTTGCCCCCAAATGGTCTCTCTCCCTGTGCAGCAAAGCCCGTGTCCCTCTCTTGAGGCTGCTCTAATTTTCTTCTGTGAATCCGTGGGTTTCTTTAGCTGAGGAATTATTTGCCATTCATATATCCCTGTTCTGTAAAAACAGGTACTTCTCTCCTGGGGGTGTACTGCTGGGAGGCAATGTTACACCTTCGTTTGTGGATCAGCCCAGTGCATGCATGACAGCATGCCACACAGCTGAGCATGGCAATAAAACCCATCTTTGGTTCTCCATCAGAGAGGCAGGCACTCCTCAAGGCCTGAAGTCGTTCCATGGGCTCCCAAAATTCAGTCTAGGTGGAGGGGAAAGATCTCTGCTTTCAGAGGAGCAGGAATGTGGATGAAGGTGGTGTAGGTTGTGACCCCATCCTGGTATGAGCACACCTGTCCCTTGGCCCAGGCAGTGCAGCTTTGCTAGCTGGGTGACAGCATCCCTGAGCCCTGGCAATGCTCTCAGGTTTTGTTTGCCTTTCTTTGAGACAACACATACCATGGTTTAAGAAAGCCTCATATATTTAATTCCTTGCTTGTACCCCTTATGTACGTCACCAAATGAGCGGGACCAGCATATCTCTGCCCTTCTACCTGGTAAGGGGAATCGCTACTTTGTACCAGTTTGAACTGATATCACCTACTGGTGGTGAGCACTGGTGTAGGATCCTGTAAGCCTGCTCCTTCCCTCTTTTTCTCTGCCCTGCCTGTCTGTCCTGCAACTCTTTCCTTACTCTGGAAAAACGTGGAAATAATCAAGTGTTTGCAACAGTTTTCTACAGACCCTGTTTCCTCAGAGAGCTGATTAAAGACGAATAGGAGAGAATCTAATTGCACCTGTGCTTTTTTCCCTTCCTGAGGCATCGTGATTTGCCAGGAGAACAAGAAAATCCTGGATTCTCTAGGACCAAGGAAACTTCTCTAATCTCCCCTATTAAACAGAAGTGGCAGCTCTCACTGTCTATAATGCTGTTGGTATTGGCGGAGTTGTACCAGGGAATTTGACGTGCCTTGTGTCAAGCATGTGAGAAGAGAAGAGCAAGGCTCTCATCAGCAGACACCCCCCGAAAGGAAAACTGGGCAGAGGCAGCCATTGATGCCGGGGCTGCGCTGTCCCGTCCCACGCAGAACAGCAAACGTGGCTGGTGAATCACAGGCTGAGCATCACTCAGCATTGATAAAGATGCAGGAAGGTTTCTCCCAGCAGCTGCTGTGCTGCAGGGCGATGCCACAGTGGTGAGGCAGGATGTTGTGTCTCCCAGACGGGCAGGCCTTGTGCTGCCCGCACCCCTTGCAGGCAGTGGGAGGATGGCAGCTTTCTGCCTCATACTTTCATCCTTTCCCTTAAGAAGATGTCATTTCTGCCTTCCATCCTCTTGCTGTTTTACAGCCAGGCTCCTCTCATTTACCTCTGAGCTCTGGAGGGGGTTGGCAGGTAACATCTGCATAGGGGGTGCCAGAAGATCCACTGTGGCAGAGGACACCAGCTCCTGTGTTCAATGGGGACGGGCTGGGGGTCTTGTCACACATCCATGTGCAGCCCAATCCATGAGAGTGGAGGCTGCTGAATGGTGCAGGTAGGCAAGGTCCCCTGTGATGCACAAGGACAAGCCCTTGTGTTTTCCTTGCAAACCTCTATCTTTGTCTTGTGTATTTTTCTAAGCAAATCTCTATGGAAACAGGTACTGTTTGTAATAAAGCCTCTGTTTTTCACTTTGCTTCATTGCTCTCGAGGAAGAAGCGGGGCAGAGACGTATAAAGGGCAGATAAGGTTTAGGCAGGGAGAGATGTTTCAGCTGCCTTGAAACCAACAGGAGCAGCCTTAGCATCCCTTGGTCCTACCCTCACTGATGGGAGATGGAGGCTGAGATCAACCAGAGCCCTTCTTGGCTCCCTCAATTTTGGTGAGGACTTGATTCCTGGCTTACACAGCCCTTCTTCTTGTCCCAGCTGGATGGAGGGGAGCACTGTGGTGTTGAATGGGGGGTAAATCATTCTTGCCCAGAGTTAATAATGCATATTTCATGTCTCTCCAGTGACCTACAGGCCCTACAGCACCCTGGCTTTCTTGAAGGTCACCCAGTGCTAGTCCTGTCTCAGTGTCCTCACAGCACCCACTGTGACATTGCTTCCAGGGTCCATGCGAGCCACCTCCACACTAGCTGCAGTGCGGGGAGAGCGGAAGCTGCAGGGTGTGATGCAAAGGGGCTGGAAACCACCATGAGACAGAAGGATGCACAATCCCCCGCCTTTTTGGGATGCGAGCTCCGTCATCTCACACAGCTTCCTGCCTGCAGCCTGTTCCCAGGCTCGTGAGCTTTCTAGCTTGTTTGTTTATTTTGGGGAGGGAGGGGGATGTTTTAGGAGCTGAAAGAGGAACATTTTAAAGGAGGAATTCAGTGCCAGATTGGCATCCTCTGCATCAGAGAGAGCAGTGCACCAAAGTGCTCCTAGACCTGCAGGAGGGAGCTGTGTTTGTCGGCTCCTCCTGCTGCGAGTCGCCCTTGATATTCAGCAGCCCTGGGCCTTTCCAGGGGCTGTGCTGGCTGCGGGGGCTACTAAATCCAAAGCAACCTGCAGGAGACGCATACTTGTATCGTGGGGTTTTCTAGGACACACTAAGCTGTTTTCTCTTTTCCACCCAGACAGAGTGAACTGGGCCCTGAATAAGACATAACTGGCCTTCGACGCAAAATTGAGTCCATGATGACACCTGGCCCTATGGGTATGGAAGGAGGGTCTTTCACCCTGACCAGGAACTGGTGTCCTCTTGAGAGATGGTCCTGCTGCCCAGCACATTGGCCAGAGGCTCCTTGGCCCAGGGGGGAGGGAAGGATGTGCTATAAGAGGTCTCTCTCCCCACCCCTGCTTTTCTTTAAGTAATTCTTTGTGTTCAGCCCAAACCAGCCATGTGTGGCCACCCTGCAGGTAGGGCTTGCTCCAGAGGAAATCCATCTCACCAAATTCCCTACCCACTCTGCCAAGAAGCACAGCCCAGGCTCCAGGTTCCTCTGAGGGCACTGAGCATGGAACACTCCTTTCCCACTGCTGTTTCTGGGAGAATTATATGTGCTTTTAAAATAGGGATTCAGACTGTAACAATAATGGTGCTTCTTTCAAAAAAGAGTCAATATTACAGAGTCTTTGTGGTTCTGCTAGAATTACGTGACTACTGGGGGTGAAACACTGGTTAATTACCTAGTCATTTGTTGTAATGCTCCCAATTAGCTTGTGAAAGCATAGCAAATGTGTTACTTCACACCTGTTTTTAATGGCTTATACAAGGTTATTCATAGATGATAGAGAATAAACAGTGTTGCATGTGAATCTAGGGTGGTATAGCACTTTCCTGCTTCCTTGGGTGTCCTTTCTTAGCCTGGGGAAGACAGGAATTCATATGTGGGATAAGCACCTTGATGTGATTCATTTCACGTCCACGCTGATCACATCACCTTGGATGTGAGTAAATCAAGCATAGCTTTTGTCATAGGCATGGGAGCCTATCAAACCCCATGGCAATGCAACCAAGGTGGGATGGATCAGGTTCAGCGTCCACCTTTCTGAGCTTTGTTGAGCTTAGTTATCCTGGCCTCTTGCTGTTGGGGAGTAGAGGTAAGGTTTTCATGCCCAGCCAGAGGGGCTAGCCTTCACCCAGCCCCTCTTCTCTTCTCTGCCTCTGTGCACTGCCTGATTTCAAGCCCACAAGAATGTGTGCAATCAAGGCAATGTTTGCCCATACAAATGCCTGTTTGCCCACACAACACATTTGTACATCTGGCTTGGCAGATTGGTGCACATGCAAAAATGTGCAAGAAAACACTCAGGCACTCAGGCCTGGATGGCAAATTGGGTCTGTTTTGTTTTGGTGGTTTTTTTTTTGTTTGGTGTTTTTTTTTGGGTGAAGGTGCTGTTCACAGTTACCTGGTTACAGCTGCATTGAAATGTGCCCTTCTGGAGAGCTTTGGCTCCAGATATTGCACTCCAACGGTCTACATTTTGTCTCCATGTTTGGTGCAGAAGGTCACCTAAAACTATTTGTTAGCTTTTTACCCATAAAGCTTTCTAATGACCCTTTCCTGAACCTTGTGTCTCAAGGCGTACCCCTCCTGCAAGGCCTTTAGTCCCTTCCCCATGCTACCCCAAAGCAAGCTGGTCTGTCAGCACAAAACATACAGCCATAGGAAGGATACTAACTCAGGTCCTAGACCCAAGTCTGGCATGTTCATGTGATGATACCCTAAGGAGTAGTGATTTAAAGCAAGCTGCCCTGCCCAGTGCAGGCTCAACTTGCCCATACAGATGCCAGGAGTTAGCCTTAAGCTGCCAATGACTTGGTCGTGTGTCTGGACCCAAGATCTTTTATAAGGACAGGGTACAACAGAACATCTTCTCCAGCCTCATCGAGTGCCAATGGCTGTTGCGGTGTCCAATGACAGAGACTTGGCAGGGCCAGCACTGGCTGAAAGGTAAGTGTTTCTGGACTTGGCTTTCTTGACCTACTCCATTTCCCATTTCACCCTCTTTTAAGCAGAGGTCTGTGGGAGACTGTCTGCAAAGGCTGAGAGACAATACATGCATACCTAGGTGCAGCTCCCCATCCAATTTCCCTGCTCAGCGAAGACATGCTTGAGAGATTATCCAAGCGCGGGTGATGGTTTTTAACCACAATGGCCATGAAAGTCTCCATTATTTATCTCCAAGCTGCTTAGTGATAAAGTGGGTGGAGAAGGAAGCCACATTTCCTGCTCAAAGACTGTGTGGGACTACCTTTTCAAATGTTAATTTCTCATGTTTTTCAAAAAGCTACCCAAAGGCACTGGTCCGAGGAAACGCTAAGAAGCCTGTGCATATTCAAAACAAGTAGGTTTTTAAAAGTCTGCAAAGATATTTGGGGCGGGGAATAAGAAGATGCTCCAGGAAAAATCCCGCCACCATTTCCCCCACTTCAAAGTTAAAATTAGATGTAGACATTTCCCTCTCCTCTGATGTACCACCCTCCAGGGAAAAAGGGCATGAATGCAAAAGCCCTGAGGGACCAGGATCAGCCAAGGGGTTCTCCTTTAGCAATGCTAATGACTGTCCCTCTCCCAAATCCTTCACTTCATGGGCACCCATCATCAAACCCCAACTGACTGGGAAACAGTAAAACCACCAGGCAGGGCTGATGAGGGCTGGCTTTGGACAAGTGCCCAAGAGATGCAAAAAGTCACACATCTGCACTTCTGTTTTGCATCCGAGGCAATCTGGTTCCCCAATATTAAATCATTCCACTGTAAAATTCACCATCTTTCAGGACTTTGTTATTGATTAAAAACCCTTTCTACAGGAGCCGCCCAGGCAATATATGGCTAATTGGCCATTGTTAATACACACCCTAGGGTTTTCTCTTGTAGCTTTTGCTTTAAAACTAAACCAAAACAAAAAAAAAAAAAGTTGTGTTACTTTTTAATGCAGATATGAAAGAAAAGAAAAAAAAATCTCTTGGGTCTGTACCCACCACAAATTTTGAAGTGCAGAATCTGTGTCTGTTATTGAATAAGAAATGCATGCTGACTGCCAAATTTCAGCTTGAAGGCAGCCAGAAGCTATCTGGGGAAAAAAAATGTTTTGCAACTACCTTTTGTAATTGTAAAAATTAAAAGTAAAAAAAAAAAAAAAGAAAGAAAATGAATAAAAAGACCCAAACCAGAAAGAATTAAGCCCTGAAATATATGGTATTTTGTGTAACTCAGAATCCAGAAGTGACACCTAAGCTTAACAAACTCCTAAAAACATGAATACATAGTTTGCATCTTATTCCTCATAGCCAAGCAGCTTTATAACCAATATACCTTCATCCCTAGAACTCAAGCAAGAACAGAAAATGCCTCAGGCCTGGCAGTAAATGTGGTGAGGGGATACTGAGCCTTCTGTCCGTAAGAACAAATTCCCTCATTTGTAAGGGTTTTGTCAACTCTCATTTTGGCCAACCCTGGAACAATAATGTCCTTTCTTGTCTGGAAGTTGTCGCCATTGAAAGGGGACATGCATTTCCCAAGAGAATCATCTGATGGTCTTTGCTTTGCTTTTGCTTTTCCCTTGGCTGTGCAGTCCTGGGAAGAGAGGGCTGTTCAGTGAAATCTTTCCCTGCTTGCTCCTCCACAGTAATGAAACATGAGAAGAGGCTTTTCCACTGAAGAATAAGAAATCAGCAGTAAATGAAAAGAGGATGGAGATATCTCAGCCGGACTGTGACCCTGAGCTGTGCTGCGGGTGTGCTTACAGGTAGGTGAGCATCCCTTTTCACCTTGGTGGGTGGGCATCTGTGTCGGGCAACACAGTTCAGGAACTGCATGGCCCCATTGTGGTCAATCAACTGTGTCCATCGGTAACAGCTCCTGAATTCAGAGTCAACAAAGGTAAGGAGTTTGGGATTCAGCAGGTGCACCTCTTACCCATCACAGCACCCTTAGTGTGGGGCTGCACAGCTGATGCTGGTAGGCTTCCTTTTGCCCTTGACCTCCTTGGCAAGCCCTCCTGATTTAGTCTGCATTTGCAATCCCCATCCTGCTATTAAGCCACTTAGTGCACAAAAAAAAAAGTCTTTGTGATGCACAAAGCAAAGGAAATCACAGGGAAAAGCTCTTCAAAACATGCATTTTTTACAGATCAAGAATTTCACAACCTAGTGGAAAGCACAAACAATACTGGACCAGGCATTTGTAATATTTGGTGCCTGGTTTGTATAGTTACTGCAGCTAATATCCCCAAATAAATACTTCTGTGACTAATCCCTTGGAAAGAAAAGCACAAAGAAAGAGGCTGTCACATGAATGAGATTATTTTGATGTTTGTTTTGTATTTATAAACACAAATTCTGCCTCTTGGGCTGTGTAATATACTTCTTCTAAAACCCTGTTGGTCTCTTACTAGGTAAATATGTTTGCTTTCTGTCCTCATCCCATCCCTCTGTCCTTCCCCAAAAGCCAGCCAAGAAGTCCTTATCCTCCTCTCTGGACTCAGGCAAACCTCTGCATATTTTGCTGAGGATTTAGAGGTACAAAGTCTTAAACTCTAGAAATAATTGCAATTTCATTCAATGTGATTAAACTACGGAAATTTTCTCCTTGGGACTTTTTTGCACAACAGCAACAATAAAACCCCATTAAGAAAAAAACCAAAACCTGTTGGCGTCATCAGAACCTAAAAATAACAGGAAGATGACTGCTGGTGCCAGAATGATACCAAACAAAATCTATTATTGAATTAGATTCTTTCCAATTGTTGTTCTTAAGAATTTATTTCCCTTTTCCCCTCAGGGTTTGTTTGGAGCCAAGGTATTCTGCCTGCCAGTGCCATTCCAGCACTCAAATTAACAAGAAGTGATGTCTTTTACAGTAAAAACCAATATCTATTAAAATATTGATGAAGGCTAATAAGCTAAGGAGTTTGAGGCGTCTGGTTTCTAGCTGGCAGTTGGGGGTTAACTTTGAGTGGAGGGGAGAGCTGCACAGCCGCACCCCACTGCCACAGCCAGGATGAGCCTCCAGTTCCCAGAGGACAGGCCTGATGTCCCAGGAGCAAGCAGCAGGAGAAGCCTGACTCCAGGTACTGACGTAGGTACTCCAGGTACTCATGGTGTGTCTGGAGCACTCTTTCCTCCCTGCTCTTCTTCCACTGCCAGATCAGCAGTATGTTTTCTCTCCAGTGCAGGTTTAGAGGCCCTGCTTGCTGGGGTTTGCTGTCCATTCATTTAAGGAGTTTAATCTTTTATTTATTTTTCCTATCTTTCATTCTAATTAAGCTCCTATCAAGCTTGTTTCGTTGCAGCTGAACAACTTGGTGACCATGGGACTTTCTGTTATGATGTAGGAGGGACTTCATCCAACAGGTCAGCTTTTATAGCTTAATCTACGCTTCTTTCCTGCTCTAGTATCTTAGCACTATTTTAAGGGTCATCTGAAATCATCTGTCACCATTTCTCAGAGAATTTCTTGCTCGTTGGTATTGCTATCCCATCGTTATCATTATCTTGACCAGCAAAAATGAGCTGACTGCTGACACTGCAGTGAGGCCCTCCTGACATGCAGGCTGCGCTTTCATTAGCTTAGTGGCCTGCACTAATCTGCAGTACCACCCTGAATTTATCTAACCATAACATCTTCCCCAGTAAGGATTCCCTGACAGTTATATTAATACTGCTGGCATCCTCCTCCTCTCTGCCCTGGCTGCTGATTTTCTTAAGGTGCAACATTTCAGGCCCTCCCTCAGACTGGAGCTCGCCCTTTGCATCTCCGCTGGCACAAGTGAACTTGGTCCTGCAGACACGGTGATGCTGAACGGACACACCACGAGGGCTGGAGGAGTCCTGGCTTCAGTGCAGGATCAGAAAAAGAAAAATCCATATTACACAGCATCCTCTCTTGAGCTTTCCTGCACTGATGGGAGGTGCATGAGATGACCAAAAGCTGGTGCAGTCCAGCAGTGCAGCCAGGGTGATCCCACTGTTAGTGTTAACACCATGGACCTGCTTTACTCCCTCACTGAGTGAGTACGTCGGATGCAATGCCTTCAGCTCCATCATCCAGACACGCACTAAATGACACAATCCGGGCTGGAAGGAGCCATGTGTTTTCTTCTGCATGCAGCTACTGCTGTGCTTCCAAACACACGTCTCCTCTTTCCTTTCTTTGTATGGTAACTTTGCACACACAAATGTCAAATAGCAGCTGTTTGACCAGCATTTTGAAAAGCAACGAGTGATTTTAGCTGCCTTAATTTTGAAGCTAGAGTTTCCACTCCATACAGTAAAAAAGCTTCCTTTTCTTCTCCAGTAGTTGTAGATATTTTTACCTATTTCCTTTGTAAATGTGAACCGTGGAAACAGTCAGACCTTATCAGGCATGAGCGTCTTTGAGGTTTCCCCTTGCAGAAAGAAAATGTCACGGTGCCTGTCACAGCCAAGTTACTCAAGGCTTCTCCTACTTCAATTAAGCATGAGCAAACCTATAATATGTCAGAGCCTGTGCTAGATAAACAGCATGCTGGATAATTTCGGAGGTGACTTCAATTCTGGTTTTGAAAACTTGAGCAGGAAGCTGTCCTGAGAAGGGTTTCTTGAAAAGTCGTTCTCTCCTGTCTGAGACATCCCATCCCCAGAGCCTTTTCTGCTGATTTGGCCCCTCTTGCCTCTGGCTGGAGCCTGTTGAAAAGGACATGTGCAGTGTTTGGGGAAAAAGGCATCAAGCCACAAGTCAGATCAAGGCTTTGAATCCTCCAAAGCGTCCAAAAGAAGCTTGAAAAATGCAACTGAAGGAATTTATTTTTAGGGCACAGATTTCGTCTGCTGTAGCTGAAAGTCACTCGTTAATAGTTTGGTTTTTTTGCAGTGGGCCCAGACCAGACCTCTACGCTTGCAGTGCATGGCTGTTGCTTTTCCAGTAAGTGGTTAAGAGCAGAAGGGAACAAAATTCAACAGGTGTCCCCTTGGGATAGAGCTAGGAGCACTCCATGAATGTGGTGCTATTCACTGGCATAAAGCTACAGGATATTGATTTTTTCCCTCTCCTTATTTGATGACTTAAAAGTAAAAAATAGTTTCTCTACCTGTGCTGGAAAGCATTAAAACAGAAGTCCTAACTGCAGAGATAGAATTGCTACACCAAGTTAGCTGTGGACAGCCACACTGCTGTGATGCTGCAAAGGAGGTGTGGAAAAAAGGACAAGCCCATGTACTTCCTAAGACTAGGATAAAGCCAAGTATCCAACCCCAGAGTACCTTCAAAGGGTTTTGTTGATACCCCAAAGGACAAAGGAGAGCCTGCAATGTCATTCACCGTTTGACTAGAATTGGCACCAGGACAAAGTGTATCAGAGATCAGCACTGTATTTGTCACCCTCCCATAGATGGAGGCAGGGCAGTGACTGTGCAGTGTGCGGGTTTGCCTGTAAATCCCATTCATCACACACCAAGTTGTCTTCTGGCTAACCCGCTCTTCTGCCACACATGGCTAAATGATTCCATTTCATCAAGGCAGTTGTCCCTGATAACATGATAGGATGCGATCGCCTGACTGAATTATGTCAAACCTCAAAAACATGAATTTTAAAGAAGTGTCGCTATTAAATTTCTACTTCTCATAAAATTCATGTTGCTGATCCTTGCTTCTCAAATATCCTTTTTTGGTGGGGTTGACTTCAGCCCAAACCTAGGCTGCTCAGAGGTTGTGTTGCCTGCCCTCTGCCACTTCTTTACAGGGACTGGCCCAGGTCAGCAGTTGAGGGAGGGAATAAGCGGAGAGATTTGATAACAGACTGCATGTTTGTGAAAATCACGCTCGCCACACATGGGCTGGGTGGGAGAAGAAGTAGTAGGCTTAAACAATAGCAAAGCAGATGCAGTTTGAACATGACAGAGGAGGGAAAGAAAACATAGTCATGATAGGTATAGGGTAAATGCTAGAGCAGATAGTGGGAGAGATTACAGAGGCTGCATCTGAAAAGTTTGCATACAGAACCTGTTAAAATTCCCTTTCTGGAGCAGATCTGGGTGTAGGTGGCCATGCCCTTGTGTTAGAGAAGCAAACTGCTGGACCTCTGCCGTTCATTTCAGCTGCATTTTTCATGATTTTTGTAGTATTGCTGTTAGAGATCAGGAAGAATTAAAGGGAAACTCTGTCTTCTCTTATGAAATGAGAAGTAAATGCATAACACAGCTTAATTGAAATTACCGACTTCCCCAGATAAGCTGGATGTAACTAGATCAACAGTGATCTGGTTAATACAGAAAAATGACTTGTGATATCCAGAGCTTACAGATTAGAGCACTGAGGATGGAGTGGCTAGACACCAGTAGAGAATCTCCGTGGGGAAAGAAGCCCATGTAGATTTGCTGCTGCCACAATAAGGATAACTTGAGCAAAAATGAAATACAGTGCTTCAACCCTAGAGCAGAAAAAGGAGGGGATGAGGAACTGGTTTTAATAGCACCACCCCTGGGTTTTTGATTCTTTGTTGACTTTCTTGAGCAGTTCCCTGCTGGTCTGGACCTCAGTTGAAGGTGTAGGCTCAGTATGATCTCTAAAGTTGTAGAAGAAATAATTTAGGAATATAATTGAAAACACAACAAATGCATTGAGCTGAGCTGAGTGCTTTGTCCTTGAGTTCAGCTGGAAACCCGTAACATTTGAGGGACATTCTAGAGGAAAAGAGGACTATTTAAGGAGCATTTGGAGAGATGGGCTTCAGATGCCCTTTTCCCTATTTACGCTTATTAGAAATGAAATTGAAGTGCAGCATGATTAAATTATGCATATAAAGAAGAGCTTCCACAAACAAGAAAACATAAGCAATGTGGGAAGGAACAGAACTGCAAAGAGAACGAGAGGAGCGAAACCAAACAGGATGCCAAACTGCAAAAGACATTTCAACAGCACCTAATTAAAACTGTTCACATTTGCAACAGACAGAAGGTAAAGACATTCACTAGGAAACAGAATAAAGGGGGAAAAACACTAAAAGGAGTGATTTAGTCAATCACAGGAGATTCTGGAAAAATAGCAAGCTTAAGCAAAGGCCAGTTGCAGAACACGAAATGCATTTAGAGTTGGGGGTTATTTCCATTTGTCTTACAGCAGAACTGACTCCAGCTGGTAATAATGAAAAATATAATGTGCAGCAGCCCCTGCCCACAGTGCCTGCAGCCTATGGGGACCTGGCACCACCAATGTTTTGCATTTATCTCCATGCAGTGATTTGAATAAGACCACACAGCAATCAGTCCAGGACTGAGAAATCAACCCAGTTCTTCCAGGTCCCACTGCAATAACTTAATCACAAGATTATCTTCCAGCTTTTGTTAATTAATGAATCTTCATCTTTTGGCTTCAGAAACCATAGACACAGCAGTAATGGTGAGGCTGAAAATCCAGCGTAATACCTTTGTTAGCGGGATGAACTAATAACACTTCTTCTCCTGTGACACCTTTCAAAACCTGACAGGTTCACCACTGGGTTTGTCTGGTTTCAGATGTGTAGCAGAGCAGCACCAGCTTAAAAGTGGAATAATCATGACAAATTAGTCCTTAGCCATCTTTCAAAGAAACCAGATCAAATCTTCACTTGTATGACAAAAACACAGAAGATGAAAAAACAAGAAGAACCTACACGATACTTTGCATGTCTCTGTCTAAGCAAAATCATTTTAATTGGTGAACACGGAATGAAAAGTATTTAATAACTTTTGAAAGAGAGAAGACTGTCATGTAGTATATCTGAGAATTAAAAGGGGAATGCATTTTTCCTTGTGGCAGAGCCTTTGCTTTCAGAAAGAGCTGGCTAGGTTAAAAACTGAGCTTTCTTGCTAGAGAGAGGCTGATTTATGTGTACACAAGAAATCTCGCTGTTCAGAGATAAGACACCTAAGTGCTTCGCTAATGATGAATGATGAAGCGGCAGTCAGAGCTGTAGGAAGGAGCTCTTCATTAAGGAAATCAGGAGCTGCCAGAGGCCTTTGGTAACCCACCAGTCTAGATGCTGCCTGAGATCCAGCCATCTTTTCCTCGTCCATCCATGATGCTACGTGGAGATGCCATAAATCACTTGTACAGCCCATGAAGAATTACCATCAGACCAAAGGTGCATGTTAAACAATCCTGTGCTGGGGGGGAGGGGTGGGGAGCGAGGTAGGGGGATGTTTGTTTTTCCCTTCTGCCTCGATAGGTCTCAGATAATTAGCCCTGTGTCCGTGGATGGCAGCCAGCAGGGAAGTCTTACTCCTCCAAACCCCCAGAGGAGGAGGGTGCCCAAGGGCCTGTTCAGTCCAATCCATGTTACTCTCTTGCCTTTGGTGTGCTTGTGATTTGGCTGTGAGGACCAAGGCCAGACAGAAGTGTTGTTCCCAGCCCTGACACTGAGAAATGAGCAGTGTCAAATCGAGACAAGTAGCCCAGATGTAGCTGTAGTCATTGTTTCTTCAATAATGTCATTTTTGCAGGGGCAAGAGGAAGGGGAAAAGCAGAATCCCCCCTGGACTGCCTCCTTCTCGGGAAAGAGACTGATGAGCCTGGCAGCCTCTGAACAAATATTTCTGATGCAGAGAATTCACTTGTCAACTTGGAGGAGCCCCGAGAGGAAATTTCCAAAGCAGATCTGTCGGAGATAATGACACCGCACAAGAAAGCTCTCCTTGGGAGGAATGTCTTCAGAAGATGTGGTGTGTTTGAAAATATGATGCTTCTGTGTGTTCTGTGTGATGTTCTGTGTGTTGATGAGTTAAAATTCAGGCAACTGTGGCTGAATTTTTAATCTCTGAGCTGTAACAGATGAAGCACAAGGAGGCAGTGATTCATTTTTTTCACCTTCCCTGATGCTTCCTCGGTCAGTCAGATATTTTTTACCAGATCAGAAACCTCTTTTTAAGCCCGAGATAACTCACTGTGTTCTGCCTTGTCCAGATTACAAACCAGGGAATTTTTGTGCATCTGGATGTCTGTGTAATTGCCTAACACTGTGAAACCCCATCTCAGCTGAACCCTCTTAGCTCCACTCTTAGATAAAAAGCAATTAACAGTAACCATAACTTGAAACACTTTTAGTGTGAGGACAGGCAGCAAATGGCAAATAGATACATCAACAAATCTGTTTTTGCCTTGTGCTTTCCTGTTTGCAGTCAGTGGGTCATTAATTTTTATATGGCTACCATGTACTTATAAGCGGTTTGGGAATCTTGAAGTTATTACCTACGACAGTGGCTTGATTATGTTGGCTCTTCTGCCATTGCCTGCGATCCTTTGGTTTAAGAGTCACGCAAAAGGATACAGCAGCCAGCACTGCACCCCAGGGCAGTCCTGGGTACCCAAAGGAACCCAGGCTGTGCCCTGATTACTCCTCATACTTGTTGAATCTCTCAAATATGTTTCCTCAAAATGGGGCTGGGTTTGTAAAGCCATTTCCCATCTGAAAGCTCATCAGCATGCACGCTTTGTCGGTGTTGTTCAGCTAGCTCTTCTAAGTAGCAGTATTTTATCCTGTCAAATATGAAATTGGCTCAGGTCAGAAATTTTGTGCTGAGCTAGCCAATCTTTGTGGGTTTCACTAATTAAATCTGGGACAGATAACCAATAGATCCTTCAGCTGAACAATAATAACTGTTTTAACCTCTTTTTCCAGGTGTTTTTCTGATTGTTTCACATTTTCTGATCCATTAGCTCGAGTTTCTTTTCTCTGGTAAAAAATTTAGGACAACTTATATTTTACTTGGCACATTGATCTTTTTATATAAAATTAGGTTTACTTTCTGTGCGAAGTCACAGAGGCACTTGTAGAGTATATATGTGTAAAATGATGTGAATAACATTAGCTGGATTCACGCAAGTGATGGTTTTTAATCTGAATACTGCAGAGTTTCAAAAAAAGCAAATACAGAGATGTCAAAAACAAGATTGCCTTCCTTGTTACCATACTCTGTACTGGAGCAGTGCTTCAGTTATC
The DNA here is from genome assembly GCF_949628215.1 of Phalacrocorax aristotelis. Taxonomy (NCBI): domain Eukaryota; kingdom Metazoa; phylum Chordata; class Aves; order Suliformes; family Phalacrocoracidae; genus Phalacrocorax; species Phalacrocorax aristotelis. Next base: position 32,788,373 of record NC_134281.1, read on the forward strand.
AGTTATTTTTAAGCACTCTCTCCTGGTTTGTTTGGCGTTAGCCTGTGTCTCCAAATAATCTATCAGCGATTACCTGTTCAGTTTTATTACATTCTGTTCCCTTCTGCACTCATTCAGGACTTAATTTGCTCCCATCTTACAGGCAGGTTTAAATGCTAAGCTTGTTTTCCTACCAGACGGAGAATAGACACCTCTATTTCAGGTAAGCGTTTTGTGATATCTCCCCAGCGTAAGAAGATGATACTGTGCTTGTTACACTTCAGGTCGGAAGGCTGCTAAACGCAAATCAAACCAGACCTTTTGTGCCTCATAGGTTACAGGGGTTTTGCTGGGACATTTCTGCGTTTAATATAAGTTGGGTGTCCTTCTCATGCAGTCAGTAGCTGTGGGAAGTGCAAAGGGATTTTGCTGGAGCAGTTCAGCCTGGAAAGCTACAATGCTGACACTTGTCAGCACTGCCACGACCACCTCATACGCGTGGGACAGTACAGGTCCATCTCCCTGTCAGAGAAAGGCTCTTACAGAGTATTTGCAGGGCCGAAGGCAAAGCTTCTCTGCTGCCCTGAGTGTGCCTAGTCCCACACAACCATTTTCACTCCAAGTTTCTCCTTCATGGGAGATAGATAATACACTGCAGTGGCTAAAAAATGGCCAGTCTGGGCTCAATAGCTGCCTATTGACAAGGGATGTTTATGTCTTGACTCTTGCTGGGATTATACCAAAGAAAACTAAAAAGAAGCTAAGTGAAAAAGCATTAAGACAAACACGCAAAGACGGGCATCTTTGTCATCCCAGCAGTGACCAAAACATTCAGGGCAGAGGAATTCTCTCCCCTGAATGATGCAACCTTTGTAAACGCTGTCCGCAGCGCAGTCCTGCAAGTGGGTGCACAGATCCCAGCAGAGATGTGAGAGGGATCCATTCCGGTAGCAAGGGACTGTCTCCTCTGATCAAGCTGTGGTCTAGTCATTCATCTAATGAGAGTTTGCACACATTGGAGAGAAAGGACAGCAGGTCTTTCTATAGCTGTTCGATTTCCCCCCCTTGCTTCTCTTATAAGGGTAAGCCTCTGCTGTACAAGTTTCCCGACAGCTGAGTGCAAGCAGACTGCCTGTCTTATCTCCATTTGCCCCCTTCTGTGCAAACGCTTCAGTCACTTCACTGCAAAATTAATGTTTTTTCAACTACTGACACGCTCCTCTTCCCCACCCTGCAATTATGAACAGATGTGCTGATGTTTTAAGTAAAACATTTTGTTTTAAAATGTGCAACATCCAAATTTACAAAAAAAAAAAGAAAGAAAAAAAAGGACAGCTCCCTCCCCAAATTTTCTCTGGTGCTAATTATAGAAATCTCAGCTGTCTAGCAAAAACATCAGCCAACAGAGAGTTCAGCTCTCAGGATGAAGCTTTGGAAAAATACACTGAGGTTGGTGCATACAACTGGGACATGTGGCAGGTACATGCTGGAGGTGAACGCTGAGAGTTTGGAAATGCAAACAGATTTTGGGATCTGCTAGTCCCCTTCCTCCCCCAACGCCTAGAATATTGCATTGTTGGTTGGTCTTCAATTTTAAATCATCTAACAGTATGCTGTCAAGACACATGTGTTGTTTTCTTAGAGTTGGCACCAGAAGTTTGGGGTTTTTTTCCAGCTCAATTTAGAGAAAGGTAACAAATATTCTGGGTTTGCTCTGAAATCCTTACAGGAGGAGATCCTGGATTATACATCACAGTTGCTCCTGCACCAAAAGTGCAGCTGTTCTGTCAGAGTTTCAGCCTGATAATGTTGCTGGCTGTTTTGATGAAACCCCGACTCTGTCCCCATCACAAGAGAGGGTTAGAATATGCTTTCAAATTTATTCCAGCACTGATTTTTATTAGGAAATCTTATTTACATACTGAATTCTCTTCCTGCACAAGAAAACCGGAGGCATTTTTTTTCTTCTAATGCATTTTAGAGGCTATCTGACATTTTCTTATGGCTCTTAGGTATGTATAATTCAGCCTGTTCCTTGTCTGCATTTTCCAAATTACATCGGAAAATTATTTGGGTTCCTGCTTTTTTTTGGACAATCATTACTCTCACTTTTTCCAGGTTGACCTATAAATGTCCATATGCTGCAGGATATTTGCAGTAGGTGTGGGTTCCTTTGGAGACGGTCTTGTGTGGGAGACAATATGACAGCTCATCTGCATAGCACAGGCATCATACCCCTGACTTGATTTAGCAGAGAGTCCTGGATCTGGAGGCTTCTCCCATTTAGCCTGTATATTTAGGGGATTGCTCATATACACACACACATAGGCTGTGCACTCACACTCTCTCGTGCAGTCATTTTTCCTTTATCTGTGGGCAGCTCAGCTGATTTGGGAATAAATCACAGCGAGCAACAGGCGTGGCAGACCCTGGCTTGGGGCACGGCCTCCACTGGATCCAGACATCCTGTGCTGTTTGAAAAATCTGTGTTAATGTACAGCCGGAAGATTTTACGCGAACAACTTTGCGATGACCACGTGTAACAGCAGTGAAGAAGGCTGTATCGGTAAACTGGTGGAACTGATGTCCCCAGGAGAGTGCTCAGTCTTCCAAATGCCATGGCTTTTGATTAGGAACTACTAATTGTCCCTAGAATTGGTGAACCTATGTAAGACCCTTGGAGGGGATGGAATCTTGAGAAGCTGGGACACAGGTTGTCAGCATGAAACTGGGATGAAGTGCAGGAAAAGGAGCTGTGTCACACCATGCCTCAGCATCCCAATTGCATGCCAATGATTTTCACTTGGTAGCCAAGGAATTTGTGGGCATTTAGGTGGCTTTGTACCAGCATAAGGCCAAGTCAGGTGTTTATTTTGAAGACCTCCAATAGACAAATAGGCTTCCTGTCTGACTGGTGTGTTTTGGGGAAGGATTGAGCAGGTGGGTTTGAATGCATAATGGAGATAGGGCACTTTTATTCTGTTTGGAGTCCTTTGTGCTCTGATGGTGTTTTCAGTAGCTACAGACCCTGCAGAACAGTGTGCTCCTCCTGTGAGCATGGCAGTGCCATCTCCTGTTGTGTTTTTTGGTGTCTAGTGAGACCCCTGTGAGCAGAGGCTGATCTCTTGCTCCCTCAACACCACAGATGGATGTGGCCTGGGCTTGCCAGCTGTGCAAGGAGTTGGGACACCACAGCCATGAAGGGCTATGACAGGCAACTGATCCCTATCAGGCATACTGGGGGAGTGGTAGGTGTGCTGGTATTGTTTGCCATCAAGTTTTCTGGGCCTACATACTGGGTGCCAATGGAGTGGTTGCCCTGAGTGTCAGTCATACTACAGCTGTGGAAAGGTGATCCCATCTCAGGGTGTGTCAGCCACACTGAGGGGCTGTAGCAGGAGCTGGATTCTGTGTCCAACCGGCTGTGGGGGGTGACAAGGGCTGGTATCTAAGTGACAGTCTCACTGGGGGTGGTTGTGTCAGCCCCATGAGAGCGTGATGTGTCAGGGGACGGGGTGGTCCCAGCGTGTCAGTCACCTTGAGGGTTGGAGCAGGGGTTGGTCCCTGGCTGTGTCAGTCACACAAGTGCGTGTGACAGCAGGGCAGCCTCAGAGTCTCAGTCACTCTGGGCGAATGACGAGGCTGGTCCCTACTGTGTCTGTCGCACTGGGAGTGTGGCAGGGGCGGTCCCTGACTCTGTCAGTCACATCGGGGATGTGATGGGGCGGTCCCTGCTGGTGTCAGTCACACTGGGGGTGTGACAAGGGTGGACCCTGCCAGTGTCAGTCACATTTGGGGTGTGACAGGGGCGGTCCCCAGATGTGTCAGTCACACTGAGGGTGTGACAGCAGCTGGTCTCCAGATGTCAGTCACACTGGGGGTGTGATGGGGGTTGGCGTCTGGCTGTATCAGTCAAACTGAGAGAATAACAGGCACTGGTGTCTGGGTGTCAGTCATACTGGGGGAGTGATAGGGGCTGGTCTGCGACTGTGTCATTCCCACCGCAGGGGGGTGAGGGTGGCCAGCCTCTGGTGGTGCCAGTCACTTTGAAGGTATGACAGGGGAGTTCCCTGGCGATGTCAATCACATTGGAGGTTTGACGAGAGGTCCTTGGCGGTGTCAGTCGTATTGGAGGTGTGGCAGGGGCGGCCTCTGGGAGGTTGCTGGTGGTGTCAGTCACATTGGAGGTGTGACGGGGAGGTGGCTGGCGGTGTCAGTCACCCTGGGGATATGACAGGAGTATGTCACACACGAAAAAGATTGTGAGAGGAGCTGGCCTCCAGTTGTGTCAGTCACACTGGAGGTGTGTCAGGGGCCAGTCTCCAGCTGTGAAAGTCCCGCCGGGGGTGTGACAGGGACCGACCTCTGGCTGTGTCGGTCACCGGAGGGTTTGAGGGGGGCCGGCCTCGCGGCCGCCGTCCCCAGGGGGCGCCAGTGGGTTGCGTTGGACCGCCGTTGACGCGCGCAGCGGTTAATGACTCGAGCGCGGCCGGACAGCCGGGCTTTGATCGCCGATTGGTGGAGGCAGCTGTCCGTCAGGCTGGGGCGGGGCCACGGCCGCGCCACGAGGGGGGGGGCGGTTTGTTTACCCCCTTCCCTGCAGAGCGTCCCGGTACAAGATGGCGGCCGCCGGCCGGGCCGGGCTGTGCGGTGAGGGGGTGCGGGCGGCGGGGCTGCTGCGGGGAGGGCGAGCCGTGCCGGGCCGTGGTCAGTGCGAGCTTCCCGCCCGCCCATACCCCTTTTGCCCCGGGAGGAGCGAGGGGGGACAGGCCGTGGGCGAGAGGGCTGGGAAGCTCCCTTCGCGGGGTTTTGCGGTGGCTCGAGTGAAGTGCCGTGTTCCAGTCAAAAAAAGAACTCGCAGAGAGTGTGTGTTTTCCTGGGGCACCACTGAAAATATCCCACTTATGCTTAATCAGGTACTCCAGTAAAAATCCCTTATGCGGAATGGTTATTTGAATAGATTATCAAATGCATTTCTGACTCAACATAGTAATCCAAGCGTTACAATAAAAACCAATGAGTACCGATTAAGGGTATTGAAAGCACTGTTCCGCGGGTAGATATTTTTCCTTTAACTCTTTTAACAAGCTTATGTATGCATTTTGTGGGTTTTCAAAGCTAAGCATGTGTAAGGTACATGTGCAGATAGCAGATACATCTCTAAAACCACAGCCAGTCATTGCAGGAAGTCATAGGGCATATGGATATTCTTGCATATGCACTTTCTGTCCTGCGCTAGAAGGGTCAGACTGCTTCACAGTCTTGCATGTCCAGCACTGGAGTTGAGCTGCCAGAGTTGGGCCGGGGATGTTAGCAAAATCACACAAGATGTTTGTGTAGAGATTTGTTGGCAATCTAGATCAATATGTGCAAAGGAAAATGCCAGTTTGAGAAACAAGAGCATGCTGGAAGGTTATTACTTGACTAACACGCTTTTTGTAGTCCTCACCTGGTTTCCTTCTATTGTTCCATGTTCTTTACAGCTTGACTCTAGATTTGTAGCTGTATCTTGACTTTCACTAGTTAAGACTTGTTTTCTCAGTGTGTTTCTCTTGAATGCCCTGTTTATGAAATGCCAGTTGACTGGGACTCAAAGACCTAGAAGATCCTGGCAAGCTTCACTGAAAAAAACCCCATGATAGCAGGCTGGAGCTGGCTAGAGATAGTGGAACGATTCCCTGCTCCAGGTGATTTGAGAGAGGACAGCATCAGAGATCCTGAACCTTCTTTTAATTGTACTCTTAGCAGGGTACTTCTGGAGTGCCGGCTGCTCGCTTTCCCTCTCTGTGGCTGTAGCATGTTGCATGTGGTGTAATCAGCTGTGGTAGGAGAGCACTTGCCATTGGGTGCTGTGATGGTGTTCTTGCAAAATTCAGTATCTCTAACAGTAAACAGATATTGCTAGACTTTCACCAGACTTCAGCATGCTAAAGGGAGCCCATCTTTCCCCTCGGGAGTTAAAAGTTCAAGCTTCAGCCAAGTATGAGTTAAATCTACCTGGATTCAGCTCCTACTTAGAAGAAAGCTTGGTTGGTTTTTTTTTGGTTGTTTTATGTACAAAAGTCTGAAGCTCTCAGATGTTGAAAGTGCTTATGGCAGTCTAAAACAAAGTATCCAGATGTCAAGGGAGAAACCTATATGGCCAATAAAAATTCAAATTTGATGTGATGTGATTTTAAATCCTTGATAAAATATATTAAGCTGCCATTGTGACAACAAGCAAGTTTGCACTTTTTAGCAAATTTAGCAGAAACATGGGAGTGTAGAGTCTAATCTTAAAAAAAAAAAATTAAAAGTTACTCCAAAGCAGATCTAACTGACAAATAGATTACAGATACTCATCTATTCTGACAGACTTTTCACACTTAAAACACATAAAAGTGAGGTAGAATGAAAAAAAAGAAGGATTTAGCATCCATATATGTGTGTTGGGAATATAAAATGTAGAATGGGTACAAAGCACCAATAATGTAATTTTAGTAGGAATCATACATTGTAAAGAGCTAGGTGTTTCACTTATTTTTCTGCTGCCTTCTCCTTGAGAATTACAGTTTATTTTTTGTGTGTGCTGGAATAACTCATCAAGGCTGAAGGGAAAGGCTTATAATGCAGAATTCAATGAAATTGTGTGCTTATAAATGCAACATATGAAATAGAAGGCAGAGCAGGTTTTAAATACCTCAGTATTAGGAGGAAAAATTAAAATATGTGGTACTTGACAGAGCTAAGGGTATTCGTCTGAAGACCAATGTACATGAGGTAAGACCTCTGAATTTCATTTTTTTATTTTAGGTTAGAATGGCGTGTTCTTCATTACTGAAATCAAGAAGCTAGTTTTGGGACTGTGCTCATGAATTTTATGAGTGTGTTGACAGTTTTGTCGGTCTAAGTGTTGGGGTGTGTACATGCTGGTTTTATAACCCTGCCATAAAAGCCCTTTTCTGACTCATCTCGGACCCACAGCAGAAGACGCAGTGTACTGAATAGAATTGCCCTGGGTCTTTGATCTAACCCATGAGACACCATTTGAGTGTTCTGCATTATGTATTACTACTAAAGTATTTTCAATTAAACTGACATCTTAAATGTTATCTTTGCCTGGCAGATAATGAAATTCTTGTTTCTTTTCTAAGGAAGCTGACATGAAAGAAGCCGACCATGAGAGGTCACAGGAATTTGTACTGCCTGTCTCCACATTTACTAACAAGTAAGCACTATATGATACCATAGGATGGAGGCAGACTTGCTTTCTTTTAATGGCAGTTGTCACACAAGTGAGGAACACTCAAGTGATTCCAGACAAACCTCAGAAAGGGTGGGCTGCAATGCCAGCCTGCCGCTGGAGGTGGAGGAAGATTACTCACCACCTTATAGTCCTGGGTGCATCCTGCTAGACCTTCAGCCCAACAAGAAATCCATATAGAGGTGCAGTGCAAAGAAGAGGAGACCTTTGAAACTTGCTACCAAAAGCATAATTGAGCCAACCCACCAACTTTGACCTGCCATGTGAACAGGAAGGTTTAGAATGCTTTTCCTCTGAACAGTCCTGAGGAACCTCAAGAAGGGATAAGTGAGGATGATGAAAGCATCATTATTATTGCTGCTCTGGAGGAGGAGGGCCTGGAGCCCATCTCTGGAGATGCTTTCATCATTTCTTCCATGACCCCTATGAGGAAGACCATTGTTTGCTGGCATTATCCCATTCCTTGTCAGCTGCAAGAAATGCTGCCATTGTAGTGGGTTGAAGTCAAAAGAGAGATGTGCAGTTGTTGGATATGATCAGGAGTAGCTGGACTCATTCTTGTAAGACTGTCATGTTAAATTAGAGCTTATGTGCGCCTGTGGTCTCTCAGTTACAGTCTTGCTGTCTAGATGTCTGGTGTTGGTTCTGCAGAAGACTGTTAGGCTGCACAGCCCACTTGGCCAGAACGACTCACCCATCTCTTTCATGTTTTATTGCATTAGTTGTAATAAACCACAATTTGGAGTTTTAAAAAATGGCCATTTATCATCTGCACCCCACAGAAGCATGCTTGGCAGTGGAGATATTGGTAGCTAATATATTATGTTTTCCTTACAAGAACGGATGAATGGGGGGAGGGGGGTGCCTCTCTTCTATAAGGGAGGTGGACGGGGTACGTGATTCCATGTGTCTTGGGTGGAAGAAAGCTTTTACCCTGTCCAGCTACTGCACTGCAGTAAGAAATGTCTAAGAACTCTAAATTCAGAAAAATGATAATAAAAATAATGAAAATCTTCTGAGGGTTTTTTTCCTAGTTTGTGAGAGTTGGAATGATGGTTCTTTCTCTGCAAGGTTCGCCATACTAAGCAGCGTGTGGGTTTCTCACGGATTCAAGGACTGTCATTAAAGGAATGTTGCTAACTTATTTTTTAGCTGCCTAATCTGAAGAAACTGAACTGCCACTTACTGTGCTCTCAAAAGTAGCTCGCTGTTCTGTGTGAAAGGAGTAGGTATGTTTCTTTTCCTCACCCACAGCTCCCAGCAGAGTAGTTTCTGGTTTCATGTTTATTTTGAGAGATCTGTGAGATCACAAAAAAGGAGAACATTGAGCATTTTTATATACCATATTTATGTATTTTGATAATAGTGTACACTTTTGTTAATTTTTAATTTCAATTCTGTATTTGCTGTTAATTGGAGAAGCCCATTTCCAAAAGTGAGAGTTTTGTTATGCTGTCCAGCGTGCAACATCGCTGCAGCGTTAAAAGCAGGAGCAATCTCTGCAAGATTACCCAGTGATGTTGGAGAATAGTTTTGACTGTAGGAAGTGCAGAACTGGTCAGTACAATAACGGGACTAATGCAAAGTGCTAAAGGGACTGGGTCAGGGACCGCTGGTTGTAGTTGAACAGAAGCTGTTGGGAGCTTCCCAGTGGTGCTCCTGGGGGATTGAACCTTGGATGACTCCCGATGAACAGCTATGCTAACGATGGGAATGTAAAAATGGACACATGGGAATTAAATGTGCTCGCAGGGAATATGAACAGGAGGAAGGGCTGCAGAGCCATGGAAGAATGAGAAGTCTTCCAGAAATGGCGGTAGAGAAATGGTGAAAATCTCTGTTCCGTATTGGTGGGTTATCAGCTATAAGGGATGGAGGAAAGGAGCCCAAGGCAGCCTGCAGACTGTAATCGTACTGTGGCTTTGCAAAAGGGAAATGGGATCCTAGGATGTGCCAGGCAAAGGACTTCCACTAGGAGTAAGGAAATAGCGCTGCTGCGAAAGGCCCTGGTGGACTTTGCTGGGGATGCTGGGTGCAGTTCTGGGCACTTGTGGTGAAGAAATATTTGTGCAAGCTGGAAGTGCGGCACAGAAGTCGGGGACGTGGGCAGAGTCTGTTTCTTCGACAGAGCAAAGCTTGAAAGTGAATCCAGCTGCCACCAACCTTCAGCGGGACACGGGTGGTTATTGCCGTTGGGGAGGAAGGAGAAGAAACAGCTGTGAATTGCTGCAGGCTGGAGTTGGGAGAAGGCTCCAGTCCCCCGGGGCACGGGGGGTTCCGGAGAGCCTCCCGGCAGGAGCGGCGGGAAGGGCACCTGCTCGCCTTCAGCCAAGGCTCGGCCCACCGGGGCGCTCCTCCCGGCCCCCGCCCGCCGCCGCGGCGGTTTGAAGCGGGCGCCGGGAGCAGGGGGGTTCCGGGCCCACCCCCGGCCGGCGTTGCCGGAGCGAGGGCTGGCGCGGCGGGGCTGCCCGGGTCCCGCCCCGCCGCTGGCAGCCGCCGGCCGCTGCGGGCCGCGCCGCGCCGCCATTCCGCCGCCGCGCCGGGGGGCTCGGGGGGCGGCGAGGGTCCGGCGGGCGGGGCCGGGCTCCCGCAGGTAGGGCGGGGGCGGGGCCGCTCCGCCGCGGGGGGACACGGGGGCGTCTGCGGAACGGGACGGGGTGGTCTCCTGCGCCGCCGGGAAAAGTCTGGGGCTTCATTTCGCCTGGAACAACAACAAAAATTATTTTATTTTTATTTCTTATTTCTAAGACTACATCGTGTTTTAAATATTCCCTCTCGTGGAAACCGGACGGGCCTTCGTCAGGGAGTTTTCTTAAGCCAAGCAGTGCCAGCCTCCCTTGAAAAGTTTTTTTTCTTCAACAAAGGAAATAGCAGATGAGTTACAGTGTGCTGCTTGCTGGAGGTGCTCAGCCCCTTGCAGGAGGTGAGGAACGGTTCCTGCTCTCATGCACGCGTTATTAAACTAATGGGAACGGTCGAAGTTGGGGGGTGACTTGAGCCATTCTGTTCCAGGCAGCGACTAATGAAGACGACTAATTCAGCTTGTTTTTTGCACCACAGCAGAAGAAAGCACAGCTTGTGTCTCAAATGAAGCTGGCCTTTCTGAGATGTGAATAAGACCTTTCACTTAATGCACATTGCTATACTGCCCTTATAACTATTGAAACCTACTGAAACTAAATAGACAAGGTTTATATTTATGTACGCATGCAAATGCAGAAATATGTCCGTTTTTACATATATGTTTGTATAAATAAATGTGCTCGTATTCAGAGAAGTGTTACCAAGGCAAAACAGTCAAAAGGAAGTGAAAAAACAGTGGGAGCAAAGACAATATGGAAAAAGTGGGTGCGAAGGAGAAGGTGGGGGTCGGAGGAGCAGCCAAGGCATCCATCAGGATGGGACAAATGCACTTTCTGAGGTTAGACTAGCAGGTCTAAATGTGAATGCAGGTTTAAACCAGGTGAGTGAAAGCTCCCTGTGGAGCTGCCTGTCAACAGAGGCTGCTGGGACAAATCTAGAACACCTCTTGCATATCTACACTTTGGTATGGCATAAACGAAAGCATCTTCCTCACAAGACAGTTTGTGACTCAGACAGGTATTTCTGACCAATTACCATTGCTCGTATATTCTGCGAGTAAGGCTAGTCTGCAAAGGGAGTTTACCCAGAAGATTTGAAGCTGTTCCAGTGGGCCAGCTCTGGAGGGTTACTAGCTGTGCTTTGAAGCGTGGGAGGACAATTAGTAAGCTTTCTGGACAGCTCTTTTGTGCCTTTCCTTGCATATGTCGTCTTTGCATGGTGCTAGTTGGTAGTGGCAGAAGGACCCCAAAAATCCTCAAGACAGTTACAATAATGCCGGCCAGGATGGGAGGCCAAAAGGTGTTCCCAAGCTCTCCAGACCCTCCTTTCATACATTGCTTCTGGTTTTGGTTTTTTGATTGCTACAGTTTCTGGATCTCATGGCATTACCTAACTAGTTTCTGAAAGAAACCAGCTTATAACTGGTGCTACTAGTTCTTATTTAGCAAGGTAAAAACATGATTAAGCATGAATCCGGAGAAGAAGATCTGTGGTGGGGGCAGCTATGGTGTAGAACTTTGCCAAAAGTGTTTGCACCCCAGAATGCAGAAGATTTGTCATCTGTAGGTGAATTTAAAATGGAAATTTTCGATTTATATTTGTAGTGAAGTCTGGATTATGATAGATGATTTAACTTCATTACATGTAGTCTGTCTGTTTTATAAGCCAAGTGTATATTTTCTACATATATAGTAGTAGATAATTCTGTTTCTCCTACTGCATAACTTCTCATAATGTCCCATTGTTTTAATCAGAAAAAAATCTTCACTGTGATAACTTTACCTTACGTCAATAATCAGAAAAAACACTGATGAAATGGGTGTTTTATTTTCTAGGGAGGACTGTAAAGAGAGCTGAGAATGAGATGGTTTTACCATGAAAGACCTGAAGCTCTTGGTATACATCATCGACGAGCTGCAGACGAATACAGCGTATGCCTCAGAGGATGGATGTGAATGTGGACTGGGACTCTGGGGGTAATGTTTGTGACACAGGTGAGAAGCATTCAAATTATTCCAGAAAGTCCACTAAGCAGGTGGGCCACACATCTAGCCTGCAGAAGGAGGTAGACATGAATTACTCACAGACATCCAGTCTTCCTTGCAACTCTGCTGGACCTTCAGGAAAGCAGGAGCTTCCTGCAGAGTTCCAGCATGAAGACAAAGAAACCTATGAAAACTACTACCAGAAGCGAGGTGAGAGGAGTACAGCTGGCGTATTTGTCCCCTCCAGTACCAACTTTGACCTGCAATGTGAAGATAAAGATTTAGAGCACTGTTCCTCTGAACGATCCAAGAAACCACGGAGACGACTACGTGAAGATAATGAAAATACCGGTCTTCCTGATGTGTTTGATGAGGACCTGGAGCCTGTCTCTGAGGAAGCTTTGCTGTATCGGTGCAAGAAGTGTGGTTCCTCTTTCCAGGGTATGAGCGAGCTGCAGGAACATAAGCGAACTCACCTTGTGGAAAACTCATACCGATGTCCCATCTGTGCCAAAGAGTTTTTCCGTGCAGCAAATTTGCGAATGCACAAGCTCATTCATTCTAGTGACAGGCCACACAAATGTCCAGAGTGTGACAAGGGTTTCATTCGCACAGCTGATGTCTGGAGGCACCTACGCAATGTGCACAAGATAGAGCGCTCCATGGTGATCTTGGGAAATGGCATGGCTAGGAACCCATGGTCGATAGTGCACCGTGACCAGCACGCTGTTGAGTACACTGATCAGCCTTGTGCAGAAAACCAGAAGTCTGAGGAAGACGACTATAAACCTTATGCCTGTCCAACGTGTGGCAAAGGTTTTGATAAGCCTAACCTGCTTTCCAAACACAAGGTGATCCACCGACAAGACAAGCCCTATAAGTGTCAAGAATGTGGCATGGCATTTGTCCAGCTGCTCAGGCTGAAAAGACACCAGCAGACTCACTCTGGGGAGCGCCCCTTCTATTGTGAGGAGTGTGGAGGGACGTTCACCCGGATGGCGTCACTCCAGCGCCATTACCGCATCCACACTGGAGAGAAGCCCTACTCTTGCAATTACTGTGGTCATTCCTTCACCGAGTCAGGTACCCTACGGAGGCATGAGCGCACGCACAGACTGGACAAATCTTAATTCATAGTTCTTTTGTGATTGCAGTGTCCTTGGTTGCTTCTTACCTGAACGAGGCCTGCTCAGTTGGGCTGGAGCAAGCACTCCACTGCGTGTGCTCTGATCAGTCCAGACCCACTTCCCAGCAGTGGCTGATAGGGACTACTACATCAGGGGGATCTCTGGCACTTGTACTGGTAAAGATTGCGCTCACTGGCTTTAAACTGGCTTTGTTTGAAAAAATAACCTAATTAACACTGAGTAATGAAATGTGTCTTGAGAAGACTGAAATCACTCACGTGCTACCACTGTCTCAATTCGCTGAACTGACGATGCATCAGCTTGAGCTTTTTGCAAGAATTCATGGGCTGTGAGACTTCTCTCTGCAGTCTTGGTCACTGAATAAACTGGCCCTGCCCTCTCAAGTGTGATGGCTCTTTGGTGCTGGGTTTGGAGATCTGTTGTTGCAGGTCTTTGCTAAGTCAGAACAGTCCAGAGTTGTCCCTCTGTCCCTTCTCTCCTTGTATTCTGCTGAGTTTTTCTTTCCATTACCTTTTTTTTTTAATTTGGAGGGGAAGTATCATGTTGATTATTCAAAAAAAAAAAAACCTGAAACAAAACCCAACGCAAACAGTTCCTTAATAAACTCAACAGTTACTAGCTGTATTTCATAAATGTTTCTGTCTAAGGGAGTACCAATCCCTTACATACTTTTGTGTGATTAGTTGACTGGCTGTTAATAATGGAAAAAGCATTATTTTCGCTATGATGGTGGATGTTCTTGGGGTGAGGGATTTCAATACATTTGTGTCGCTGATGGAACTGTGCACTCTAAATCTGTCCAGCTGAGTATTACAGTAGGAAATGTTTGAGAAGACAAAATTCAAAGAGCAGAGGACCAAATTTAAGCCACCTTTGCTACTCATTGCATAGGAATCTTCTGCACTTAAATGTTTTCACACATAAGGAAGTTTCTCATAACAAAACTGTGGTTTGTATTCTGTGACATGTCTGAGTACTACCCAAAGTGTCTGCTAGTTTCTTCACTTTGATTTAGATTCAAATGGTTAGTGAAGTTAAATTTCCTTAGAAACTAGACTGGCAGACTCAGGCAGCTGCTGCCCAATACCCCAAGACTGTAGCTTCCAACAAGGTATGTATTGCCTCATTTATGGCAGTGGCGTTTTAAACTGTGAAACTTCATAATGACACTTAATCTACTGTTAACCACTGTCATATCCAGTTTGTCCTTAAGTTGCAGCCTGAATTTCCTTTCCATGTCAGAAAGCTTTGCTTCCTTTCCCCTGCCAGCTGCCATAGTTTCACTAATTTCTTTCTGATGCATTCTGCCTTTTCAGAAGGAAGTCGTGCAGCAGAATGAAAGTAGAGCTTCAGGGTAATGTACCTTTGCATTTACTACCAGGCTATTTAATGTAAAGTACTGATGGTGCCATTTGTTTGCGTATTTCATAGAGTAAAAAATGGTGATGGCTGCTTTACCTTCCACCCGTGCAACAGCTGAGCAGGCGTTTTACAGTTGTGGGTACTGTTGTGTTTAATGTGAGGTCCTTGGCTCAGATTAAGCTGAACCACTGTCCCCAGCAACACTTCAGCTTGATTGTGAATGGGAGACTAATCCTTTTGGCCTCACTAGTGAGTCATTTTAATTTCATTCCTCAAAGTAGTCTCCATATTAGGGAATTGATCGGCATCCCACTTCCTAGGGATGTGTTATGTTCTCTCTGAAATTATGTCCTTTTGTTATGCAGATATCTCTGCTGGGATGGCTCTGGACCCTGCACTACAGCTGTGAGTGAGACTTCTCCAAACTCCCCTCTGCAGGTAGTTCCAGTATGGTTTTAGGTTTCTGAAGGGCTTTTGAAGGGCCCTCTTAGCAAAGGGATGGTCTTATCTGAGGGCTGCTTAGCCTCTCTAAGAGGAAAGGTCTTCACATGGAAGAAGTCTTGTCTGAAAGGAGGCTGTGAGTAAATGATCTGCAGAGAGAGGTCATCAGTGCTGTTCTGTGGGGACCATGCTGTTCAACACCATCTGAAATGACCTGGAGAGAGGGCAGATAGCAAGGTGACAAAGCCATTTCAGAAGCTATCATGCATTAAGTTTCCACCCTCATCTTCTAAACCCATTTTGAGATTATCAGCTACAGTCTCCCCTTTTCAGCATCCTGCTTCTCCCTTGGGTATGCGGTGCTCTTGCTGTAGGGGATTTTAATATCCAATTAAACTGCACTGCTATGCACACCTTTATGTTGTGTGACTGTTCTGCTTAGACAGTTGCGGTAATTGGGAACATCTAGGTATTCTGCTTTTTGGTGTTAGCAGTTGGTGGAATTTGTACCTCTAAGAGCATAATGGTAAAAGTGTTTTGAACAAAGGTCTGTTTAATGGGAAGAATAAATGGTTGGTGAAATGAAAACTACTAGGCTTAACTAAAAGGTTATTAAAAAGATACTTGCCTGGAAGGTTGACTTGCATATAAAGTGCTTGGATGTGTGAAAGGAATAATTAAAACGTGTGATGGTTTCTGGGAAAAGTGTGTTGACCTCCTCAAAGAAACTTCCACTAACTCCCGTGCAAGCTACAGGAAATCCCTTGGAGCTTAATTTAACCCAGACATCATCATTTCTGCACTTTACATATTGAATATAAAGGTTTGGAAATCTCTCCCAGGCCCAGACACTCTCATCAACTCATCTGAGTTGCTGGTAGCCTACAACAGATATAGCCAGTCACAATAGCTGGCTGAAACAGAAAGAGGGTTAGTAAGCAAATACATCTGCTCTACAGTATCACTTCATTAGAGAGGTTTTGAAGTGTGTGGTTTCAGCAGAAGTCATTTTTCTTTGTTCAGAGTAGCCAGTGTATCTGTTAGCTCATCTGCATCTGTAAAGCCCATGGAAGAATATGTTCCCCTTGATGCTGTGCTGTGCAGCGGACTCGCTCACAGGCCCTCATTGCCAGGGCATTACGGGAAGCGCCTGGACACAAGCACAGGGCTGGAGCTCTGAGCTAGGCAGGCGATCCTGACTGGGCAAGTACTTTTGGTCACTGGATGGTGTTTGTGAATGGTGGAATGTAGAAACAGCCTTTACCCTTTGCTAATTTTCCTATCCCCTCACTATATTGCTTCTGCCTGACTCGTTCCCATTATAGGAAAATTCTCTTAAGGCTAAGAAGTTAGAATAGTTCCAGCACTGCAGACTCGTGGCCCTCACTGACCTGGAATCACCAGCCAGTCCTTGGCAGACACAAAGGAAAAGCTACTACTGTACAGTCTTTCTGCTCCTCTGAATACCATCATCATCCTCTTACACTATTTGCCTCTCCCAGCATGGAGGAGGCTGAAGCAGGAGTCTTTGATGTAAACAGGGAGCACCAGGCAATCCATCATTTGTCAATTAATCTGAGCAAAGGGCACTGAAATCTCTGGAGCAGACATCTTTTATTCAAAGTGGGGCTTCATCATGTGATGAGCTGCCTCTGATCTTGTAAAGTTTCTGTTGGCCTAAGGAACCCCCACTGCAGTTTTCCTACTTACAGACTGAAAACAAGCAGGGGTTGAGATCTCACCAACAGAACAGTAGATGAATAGCATTTCACTAGGATAACATACTGGAAGTAGAAAGGAAAACAGTGTTTTTATTTTGGTGATCCCAGCTGTGTTTGATGCTTTGAGAAGTTAAGAAATTGTGGGCCTATGCAACGCTAGAGTCATCTTAAAAGAGCAACCACTGAATGGGAGCTAGCCCATGAAGCAGGTAATATGGGTCTTTGCACCAGAGTGCAGCCCACCTGTAAACTCACTGTAGGATGGCTGTGCTGCTGAGCTGCACCCTGCTATGTGGGAATGTTCTTTTCCAGAAGAGGGTATGCTTAAATGAATGTGCTCGTGCAGTTCATGTAATGGCTTTCCTCTTGCTTATGTGCTAGAAGAAAATATTAGAGCCATCAACGCCTTTTCTCGTGAAAGGTTTTGTCTTAATTGTTATTTACATGCTTCAAATCTGAAAGCAGGAGTAGTGATCTGTTCTGAGCAGCTCCATTTCTGGGCAAGCTACCAGCATACATCTTGTTGCAGGGGACTCTGAAGGAAGAGGTTCCTAGGCTCAGAGCCATGCACGGGTAACAGGAAGGTAGCCTAGCCACCAACTTGCCATTTAACAGCTATTCCAAATACCTACCTGGCACATTTTAAAAAGAAACATCTTCCTCGATGCAAGGATGTTCTTTGTGGAGTATGGTAAGTTTTACCCCCAAAGAGTCAGCATGTTTTGCTGGCCTGCTTGCCCAGCCTCTGTTTTCCTTCTTGAACGAGGTTGTGCTAATTTTCTTCTTCCTCGATACCTTGACCATTGTTGCTGCTCCTGAAAATACTGCTGGTGTTGTCAGCAGGGATGGTATAGTGACTTTGGTGGGTTCTTCTGGATTGGCTGGTGGGCTGATGGCAATTTAGAAAGAGGAGTTACTAGAACCTGAGGTGCCTGCAGTTGTGATAGAACTAAAGGATTTGGTCTGAAGACTTTTGCGTGGTAAGTGGTGAGTGACAGATGACTTGTTTTCATTGTTTGGGAAAGGGAACTGGGAGAAGGTATAGTACAGCATTCAATCTCCCAGACCCAAAGACTGAAGTGTGATCTAGCTGATCTTCCTTGTGGGGCCTCTTAGGAAGATTGCTAGTATGTATGTCTTAGTACTTGCATTTAAGAAGCTCTTGGACCAGCTGTTAGCTAGGTTTCGTATTCATACCTTACTTGTTTAAAAAGAAGATTAACTTTCCTGTAGAAATCTGCTGACTATGCAAAATGGTTTGCCCCAGGAGCCTGAAAAAAAGGCATTGACTTTTGCACTGGGGAGAGTCTACTCTGTAACATAGTTCAGTGCAACACCATGGAAGTATTTCTGCTGGCACAGTGTTATATCTGCTGGATGAAAGCTGCCTTGCCAGAAAGCATGGCTGTGTTGGAGGACTGTGGGAAAATCTGGGCACTTACACCACACTGCCTCAGCTGTTGGCACCAAATCCAGTGGACTGGGGATGTTTCTGACTGGGCAGAGTGTGCTTTGAGAGATGCTTCCTCCCAGAGAGTTGGGAGGTTGGGGGCTGTGTTTCCTGAGTACAGAAAGCTGGTCAGCTGGTCTTGTCTTCACCTGCATGTCAGCTCCTGGTTACAGCACAGCAGCATGCGAGCAAGCACCACAGAAGTGTGCAGTACATGGAGAAGGCTGAGGTCTGTGTTCGTGACTGTGGTCTCACAGGTGGAACCCCTTCTGAGATAAGGCTGCCTGCACACTCATTGCAAAGCCTCCCACCAGCCTTTGCTTCTCACATACCAAAACTCATCCCTAGGGATACCTGCAGGCTTGGGTTTAGGTACAGGAAGACATCTGTGAGTAGTTACAAGACCTCATGTCCTGCTTCACTTCTGGACATGTGCAGAGGCACAGTCTTTGCATACAGTAATAGTCACTGAGATAGGCTATGCATCTGTACAAATACCTGTATTTGCTCAAGACCGCAGCAGCACATGAGCTAAAAGCGCAAGAGACTTTATTTTAGACTGTTCATGGCATACATGAGTAGATACAGAGTATTTATTTCCAGTGTATTCACCTGAGATATAACAGCAGCTTTAAAGTAGCTCCAGGACTGGGGAGTTCCTGTAAACATAGAAGAATATCCCCCATTTTAAGTACATTATTTCCTCTTTGCTCACATACTATGACACAGCATCCAGTTTGTAATGATCAGACAGTAATCACTGCAAGAGTGTAAAAATAAACCTAGGCTCCCCCCGCCTGGACAGTCCTTGGCAGCTGCAATACTGTTACGATACAAGCACATTTATTATAAGCACATTTGTGTCATCATTTACAGATACATTTACATGCCTTCAATAGCACTGCCTGGCCAGGTGGTCTGGGACCAGGGCTCAGCCCTACAGGTTTTTACCACCGTGAAGGGCAGAATAAGAAATCCAGAAGCAACATCCAAGCAATGCAGGACATCCTTCCAAAGTGCAGGGGTGTAATGCTGGCAGCAATGTTGTTGTAAAGGTCTGACCCAGTGAGGCAGCAAGGCGAAAGATCTCCGCTCCGCTCCAAGCTGGAAACGAGGACAGCTCTCTTTTTGGATGTGCTCCCTCAAATTGATGTGATTTCTTGCTGCCATTGAGAGGAAGACAGGAAGGGCCTAGCTTGATCTGTTTTATTTATACTCTCAAAAGGGGGAAGCAATTTTGGGGGGCTTTTAGCAATTTCCAGTGCAGAGCCTTGCTGAGTACATTGTGCACTTGCCTGTCCTTTGACCGGACTTCCTTTTTATCTCACAGTTTGCTATAATTGCTTTTTTGCTTCCCTCATCAGGAAACACCCTTGAGGAAGAGTTTTAAGTGACTTTTCTGTCTTGTCCTGTGAAAATTTTCCTGGCTGACTGTTTACAGACCTATAAAACATGACCACCACCCCTGGCAGTGGAAATTATGGAGTCAGCCTAGCGTGCACCTTCCTTATTCTTCCAGACCGGTCCCCAAACCCTTCCTGGAAGAGCTTGCGTGCAGGAGGTTGGACAGGCTGAAGCAGAACAATATAGACTTTGGAGCAGCGCGCACCTGCTACAGTTCTGGGCTTCAGCCCTTACCTGCTCATGTTGTGGGTGAAGGGGATGCTCATCCTAAAACCACACAGAGCCCTGCTCTCCCTTCCAGAAGGTTGGTGCTAAATGAGAGCCCAGGGTATACTCAGCCTTGCTCTGCATGAGAGACTAAAATATATATTAAGAGTATCCCGGGGTACCTCTAATATATATTAGAGATACTAATATATCTTTATATAATATATCTCTATATATCTAATAACTATTAGAGTATCCCGGTAAATTATATATTAGAGTATCCCAGGGATACTTTCACTTGGGAAACATCAGAAACTTTCCTATACTGTTGTTGTCTCCTGCAAATGAAGCTGGTGTTGGGCTGGCGTAGCAGGAAACATGGAAGAAAGGGCCAGAGGCAGGGGTGGCCTTGGGTGATGGGACTCGTAAGCCAAGCACATGGCTGCTGGAGGTAATGAGGCAAGGATGGCTTGGGGTTGTGTCAGAAAGCATGAGTTTCATGTGAAGAGCATCTGGGACTCGGATCCTGATGAGGCTGGCATCTGGTGAACAGGTACTTAATAAATATCACTCTTTTCTTTTAGCTGATGAGAAAGGTGGGAGGGGCTTTCTGTTTTCTCACACATGCCAGGGCCTTTGCTGCGATGAAGAGGTAGGTGAGGCACATCTGCTGTGCCCCTGGCCATTCCTCATCTTTCAGGCCCACCTCTGATTCTATGGGGAGCTTAGGCCAGGGGTGACCCTTCCTGAGCACTGTTTTGCCAATGTACCTGCAGATACCTCCGCAGCTGTTCATGGAGTTGCAAAGAGCAGCTGGGAAGTCCCTTTCTGGGAGGTGGCCAGCTGAGTCCTGGGGAGGAGCAGGTAGCATAAGTCCTATATACATGGGGATGCTGCAAGTGGGTTCACATCCAGAGAACCACTTCCCTTGCCTGAGAGGCTCAGATGCAGCTCATACACCAGTGTAACTGGTGGGGAAGCAAATGACGCTGGACAGTAAGAGACAGCAAGGGATAGGACTGTAATCCCATCACAGAGCTGCTCCCGGGTGGTCGCTGGGAAGACCTTTCAGGCCAGTGCTGTAAACCAGAAAATGAAGCTCTGAGCCCTTATTGTGAATAACTTGAGCAGGGAGGTCTGACTGGCAAAATGTTGTTTGTCACCAAATGAGGCTGGATAAAGCAGGTACTAACCACTAAATATCTCTGTTGCCATTTAGAAAACCCTTGGGTTCTAGCATTTGGGGATGCAGCAATAACTCAATTTATTATCAAGAAGGGGGGGAGGGGAAGGAAAAAAAGCCAAAAATGCTTCTTGCCCTTTTGTTCTTTGCAATAGATGGGTGAGAACAGGATGTTCCCAGCAGTAACTTAATTATTTCACTACTGCACATCTCTCTTACAGTGCAGGTTAAGAATGTAGGTTGAATTTTCTTTTAATTGTCCCAGCTATCACGTACCTGAGAAAATCCATTTTTGCCAACTGTCTAGTCCCTGTTATTGGTCTCAGAAAGCAGCTTATTGCTGTAGAAACACTCAGTGCACTTCTGCTTCAGAAAGGGGCTCTCCTGGGAGGAGAGCGAGGGGTGCAAATATTTTGCCTGTAATTACTGTATGCACATACTCTGTGTGAAAGGGTTGTGTTTTGCAGTGCTCATCTCATTGGCAGCACAGGAGGGTTCAGGCTTCGGTTTCGTTTTCCTTGTCCATTTCCATGTGGAATTTAAACCCGGTATGTATTTGCTTAATCCATGGGGGTGTCTGGGTTTTCACTGTCCCGTGAAATATGTGCGATGCCTTTGCATGGCCAGAGCAGGGTGCTAAGCCTGGGCAGGGTGTAAGCCTTGCCAGGGGTGGGAAGATGGATCCCTTGCTGGCCAAGGTGGGATCCTCCTTTCTTGGAGGGAGAGCGCTCAGAATTAAGTAACACACGAGTGACTGAGCTCTGCCCGCTTCCCCTGTGCTTGAGCAAACAGCTTTTCACCAACTGCTGCCTCCTTCCCCAGTGGCCATGTACCAGGAGCTCCCTGGGGTACAGCAGCACTCACAGCCCTAGATGTGGTTTTCCCCTGCCATGCTGGGGAGGCCAGGGCTCCTCCGCAACATGCCAAGAGATATCGCGGTCCATGCAGAGGGGCTGTTGGGGTCAGTGGGGTGTTGTGGGGAAGGCCATTGGGGTGCCACACTGGTGCAGGGGGCCACCGTGGAGCTACTGGTGCCGCTTGAGGTTGGCCGCATGGGCAAAGGCGTGGGCACAGTGGGGGCAGGCGAAGGGTCGCTCGCTGGTGTGGGTACGGCGGTGGTGGGCGAGGCAGGAGGACTGGGCGAAGGCCATGCCGTAGTCAGGGCACTCATAGGGCTGCTGACCGGTGCGGACCTGCTGGTGCTCCACCATCCAGCTGGCCACGGCAAAGGCATTCCCGCAGTTGGGGCAGGGGAGTGGCATGGTCCCTAAGTGTCCCTGCTGATGGCGGAGCAGGGAGAGGGGCTTGTTGAAGGTGCATCCACAGTTGGGGCAGGGGAAGGGCTTGTCGTTGTGGTGCATGTTGCACTGGTGCTTGCAGACGTCGGAGGAGCAGGCAAAGGCCTTCCTGCAGTCAGCACAGCCATGGGGCCTCTCGCCCATGTGGGTGCAGATGTGCTTGCAGTAGTCCGATGACCAGGTGTAGTTTTTGGAGCAGAAGGGGCACTCGTAGGCCTGCTCACCCATGTGCAGGCAGCAGTGCTGCTGCAGCGTGTGGCTTTGCCACAGAGCTCGCAGGCTTGGTCCTGCTGTGCCTTTCCTGGTGGCTCAGCAGGTTGCTGGACTTCTTGAAGGACCACCCACACTGCAGGCACTTGTAGGGATGCTCCTCCAAGGTGGACCCCTGCAGACCTCCAGCCCAGTGGCCTCTGTGCTGGTGAGAGTCAATGCTCGCTGAGTGATATGGCTGGAGCAGCTGTCTCTGGACTCCTCCCCAGAATTGCTCCCCAGGGTCACTGCGGTGTCCTCAGCACCACAGGGCCCAGTGGCCCTGCTGTCTGTCCAGGATGGGTGCTGTTGGCACAGGGGTTCCCCATGGCTGGGCTCGCCACCCAGGGAACAAAGGCTCACCAGCAGCTTCAGCTTCCTGGCCACACCATTAGTGTTGGTGATGGTGAAGGTTTTCTAGAAGACCTCACCTTCCTGGCACAGCAGTCCCCAGGCACAATCCTCCCTTGGGCCATTCCCTGGACCACTGTGGTTGCTGTCCTTGGTTTCCTTCTCATCTGCATTGCTGTCACCCTCGTCTTCAGGTGGTGCACAGTGGTCCCCCTTCTTCTCCTCCAGGCTACCACAGGGGTACTCCTGGTCGAGGCATTCAGGGCGCTTCAGGCTTGCCATGCTTCTTGCCTGCATCAGCCATGGAAGTCTCTAACGCTCCTCCACCCCCGGGGCCATTGCTGGAGGGGACCTGGATTTTGGAGCAGAAAGCAACCAGGCAGCTGTTTCTTAATGCATAGGTGGTTTTGTCTTTGGTCATGTTAATTTATGCTTAGATCCCATCTGCTTTTTCCTTCTTCTCATGGCTACAATGCTTATTTGAAAGCATGGATTTTTATTTTTGGCACTTTCTTAACTATTTTCCTGCTCTTCAAAATACAGAACCACCAGGAAACAAAATGCAGATGTTATTATTTACAGAGGCCTTGATGCTCTGCCAGGTTTCAGATCTGGTAGCTCTTTCTTTTGGTGGCTGAGGAGCTCATGTGTTACAACGCCAGGGGAGCAGTAGCTGTTTCTCCCATTCCTGGAGTGCCCAGCAGAGAAAAGTTCTCTATGTTAATGCAGAATCATGCATATAAAAAATATTATTTTAATAAAGGTCACCTGGCCACACAGAGCATTTCCAGAGAAATAAAAAGAGCAAGAGCATGATAAACGAAGGACATCATCTTTGAGCTCTGATGGTGAAGGTGGGAAAGCTGCCCGACAGTCCCTCCAGGCTGGTTCAGTAGGGCAGATGCCCTGTGTGCTGTTGACAGTGGATGTCGGCAAGCCAAGCTGCCTCCTGCCCCTAGGCACAGAGCAGTGCAACTGCATTTCTACTCCCTTTTTTATGCAGAACATTTAAAAAGAACTAAAATCAGACCCTAACCACAAGCCAGATGCAGCCAGCAAACAGTAGGTTTGCTGTTTATGAGATGTGCAGCACCGAGGACAGGAGGTTAGGTCTGTGACAGATTTATTTTCACTAGTGCTCTTTCCAGTTTCACAGGCAGGTCAGTGGGCTCTGCCCTGCTCTCATATGCACATGGAAAATGGCCTGAGGAGCATCTGCTCCCCATGCAAGGCTGGGGGAATGTGGGAGGAGGGCATCTGAGCAGTCGCTTCTCAGGAAGGCAAAACTGTTCTCAAACCTCAGTAGAAAAAGGAGAAGCTGCATTCCTCTTGCTGATGAGAGGTGCAGTGAATTCCTCCTTGCACGTTGAGTTACTGGTATCCCCCAGCACCCTTGTTCAGAGGCTGCTGGATAGTTTGAAGCCAGCTGGCTGAGCCTAAGCAAGCCTGCTGCTGACAGAGACAGCACTTGTGAGTGCTGGGAAATGCTAATGCTGCTTTTATCTATTTCCTTGCTCCCCAAGGGGAAAGCTATGGACAGTTCCATATGGGCTATCCAGCCTGCTGCAGCCCACTGCTGCAGAGAGGTGGGAGAGCACCTGCAGGAAAGCTGCTCACACTTACTGCAAGGGCAAACCTGGTGCCGCAAAGCAGCTTTCCAAAGAAAATAATCCACCAGTGGTCTGCCAAGTGATGCCAGGGGTGTTTGGAGGTTTCATTGCAGAAAAGGACAGACCCCAGTGACCTCTTGCCTGTGCCCTCTCTGGGGTCTCCCACCCGTGTTGCTTCCTGTCACCCTCAGGCCTGCCTGCCTCCTCCCAGCTCCAACTGGCAGAGCCTTACCTTGATGGGTGAGCATGGGTGGACAGTTGGCCCTGGCAGGAGCAGCCCCCTTGTCCCTGGCGTGGGAGATGAGGGGGGCTGGTGCAGAGCATCCCATGCAAGCATGATGGTGTCTGGCTTACCCTTTTGTGTCCAGTGGAGCAACTACAGAGCTCCAGAGGTGGTGCCTCTTTCCTCGCCCCAACCTTGCTGCCTGCATCCCAGAGAGCAGCCTGGGAAATGCAGCCGGGCTGCCCTGCTTGCCTGCCTGAATCCTTCCCTGCCAGCGATGGAGAGCACCAGCTGCCTGCTCAGATGTGCCTTCCACTGCCCCTACCAGGAGGCTTTTGCCTGCTCCTGGCTTTTGGGTGCCATTTCCCCTTCTGGAGAAAGCCCCAGAAGCAGTAGTGGTCACTGGGTGCTTTTCCTCTGCCTGCCTGCCAGGACTTCGTGCTGTGACCTTCAGTTCATCTCCAGTGCGTTGTGCTAAATCCCTGCTTTTCTTCCCCTTCGAGATATATTTGTCACTGTCTGATTGTTCCTTGGATACCACATGAGTGGTTTCTCCCTGCTCGTTAAGTCCAAAGTGTGTGATTCTGTCTTCCTGGTGTGGGAGCTTTCCTGCAAGGATATTTCCTCCCTGCTTCTCTTGCTGCCTGTGTTACACATGCTGCTTAGCTTTCCCTTCCTCACAGCAGGGATTTCTGTCTCCTGTCTGGCATCAGAATCAAACTTTTCCCATTGGTTTGAGCTGACTCACTTTGTAGGCAATCTCAGTGCCGAGGACTCTCTGCCTATAGTTGTTTTACTTGGGATTACCAGAAGCAGATGCGCCTTGCTTCTTGCACCTGGAGAGAGAACAGCCCCCCGCATCAGCACAGCCAAGGGGAGCAACTTACAGAGTAGGGAAATGAGAAGTGGGGGGAAGATGAGACCAGTGCAAGCTTGTGTCTCAATCTTGCATCATGAGAATGCCACCTGCCCCCAGGCCCACATTGTGTGTCACAACTACCACATTTTTTGAAGCTGATTTTCTTTTTTACTATATGCAGGATATTTACTATGTGCAGGATCATTCCTTTGAATCCAAAAGACAGCCACAAAGGGAAGATGGTCTTGGCGATGAGAAAAAGAAATGAAATCCCCAAAAGTCCTGGCAACAGGTAGTATTTCAACACTACAGAGCAGCCTTCAGTTCTACACTGCTGATCAGGGTTTTGCACATGTAAATAATTGCTGCTGATATGGGAATATCATCCTGCTTTCAGGAATTGGGTGAGCATGTGGGAAGGGGTAGTTACCCCCAGGCTGCACTCAGGGCATTTTGAAGATGGTCCAGTGCACAGTACTGCCCACCAGGCAGACATGTGACAAGGCTGTTGCCATTCTACTGCCTGCTCCCCAGGTGCTCCTTTCCTCTGGTTTTCCTCTCTTGGACAACTTGCATGCAGTAACCAAGAGCATGTGTCTCGGAGACGGCTCTAGATCCAGTAACTCAAAGGAATTAATGCTGCGGCACCCACAGGAAACCAGAGACATGCAAACCCATTTCTCTCTGGAGTCGGAGCCAACTGGGCCACGAGGTCACTGCTGAGTGATGGCGTACGTGAGCACCCATGAGCAGGCTCCTTCAGCAGGCACTGTTGCTCTCCTAGGGGCTGAAACCATTATTTATTGCAGGATGTGATATAAATGAACTAGCTTCCCAAACAGTTATTCTCCATACATTAGCATCCCTGCTCCTGGTAGTCTGAAATCCTCCTCCCAATAGCGTCATTCCCACACTCCTTCCCATGTAGCCTCCTGTTGCACTGGAGCAAATGACACCGGATCAGCAAAAAGCATTCGCTTGGTCTTGGCAGCATCTCTGTGAAGCAGAGGGGTTTAGCTTGTGTTGGGGAGTAGTATTCGGACTTGAACCTGTGGGGAAGCTGTCACTGAACACGAGCTGGGGATGATTTAAAAAACAGGCCAAGAGAAAGTCATGGGAAGAGACCTGCAAAGGTTGGAGGCAAGTTCAGCTTACTGGGGCCAACTGAGGCCCATTTCCAAGCTACAAAGAGAGCAGGGACTGGGGCTGGACCTCCTGCTCTAACACAGGTTGCCAAAAGTAGTGCCGAGCTGGCATGGTCCCTTGGTGACCCCAGTATTGCTGGTCCCCCTTCAGCCATGCTGGGTGTTTTGGGGTGTCTGGAGGGTTTCCTCCTCATGCACAGCTCTTTGCCTGCCCGGGGCAGGCATGCTGCTATGACCAGCCTGAAAGAAAAAGAAATATTGTAGGAGAAAAAGGTAATTTTGATGAATAACACTTTCCCATTCAGACTCTTGAAATAGGGGATAAAAGTTGTGAAGGAAAAATAAAACAAACTGTCCTCCCCGCTCAGGTCTGTAATGCTCTCCTGGGCTGGATTCTCATTGCAGCAGAGCTTTGGGCTGAAGATGCAGCCAAGGAAAAGCCTCGTGAGATGCCATGTACTAAGAAAGCACAAAGTCATACAAACTGGGTGAGAAAATGGTGATTTTAAGAAGAAAAAGACGTCACAAAATCTATAGTATGCAAGTAAGTACATTTTTGGAGTCTTTTGATTTGGTTGTTGGTGGTTTTTTTTTTTTAAGTTTTCCATATGAAGCCCTGCCTTTTTCCTTGCAGTCCCTGAACTGATCTGAAATCTGCCCAGTATTTCCCCCGGTTACCAGTGTTAGGTTATGGGATAAACATCATGTTGCATGCCCACAGAGAAGCAGTGGCAGGGAGGGCCAAATAATGCTCTGTCCTGGTGGCTCCCAGGCCTGTTGCAGGAGCTGTCAGAGGCACAAAGGCACACAGAAATCCAAACTACAGAGGAAGGGACACCATGGCTGGGCTCCTCCAGGGCTGTCTCAGGAGACCCTCCAGCCCCGTGAGCCATCAGGACAAGGGAGCTGGAGCAGCTCTCCTGAGCACTTTTGGCACTGATGTCACTGCTTTTTGGGGATGTCAAAGGCCAGCTCCTGGGTGTCTGTGCCACAACTGCACTGGTGCTGTGCCACGTCCAGGTGCCAGCAACTGGGAAGACTGGGATCCAGGAGCAGCTACTGGCCAGACTGTGTCTGAGGCCACATGGGAGGAAAATATAGGCAATAATACTGCAACATTTAGCAATGGCACAGCAGATGTCAGTGCCAGACCTGGTAGGAGGGGAAGGTGATTTTGCTTTCAGTCAAGCCGTATTTCACTCATTCGCACTTTCCCTGATAGCCACATGCACACCAGCACCAAGGTGCATGGCTAGATGTCCTGTCCAGCAGCCAGCATGTGTCCGGACGGTGTGTCCAGGATGCAGAGGGAACAAGGGGCACTAGCTCTCAGCTCCCCTCAAGTCTCCTGGGTCACACTTAGGTTGGTGATCCTGTGCTGGTTTTGACTATGCATTTCTGCACCCTTTAGGACCTGAGAGCAATGTAAGCTCAGACACCTCAGTTAATCTCAGCATCCTGGAGAGCAAATTTAGCGATCTCTTGCAATACCGCACCCCTAAAGTGGGGGCAGCAGATGCACTTGTTAGCTTTGTGCTCACTGTTGATAATAGGAGACATATCCATCCCAACTGAGAAAAGCAGTTTCTCTTGCTTTGAGATGGAGAAACACTTTAAAATTAGATTTTATTTTTCCTTTATGACTATTTGGTACTGACACTCCTGCTTTGTCTGAGGTCCTTTCTTGCTTCCAACTTCTGCCATGCCAGCCAACCTACAAAGCAAAGCTGCCTTGGTCCAGGGGCTGGGTCCCACATCTTGGATAACTTTTGTTTTTGAGTGGGTTGTTCGGCGCTTGCTTGTCTCACATCCTACCAGTGAATTTCAGAGCAGAGCCCTCAGCCTTCTGGCCTGCTCGGCTTGGCTGGTCCTCAAGCAACCTGTATTTTGGCAGGTAGATTCAACTGCTGTTCAAATATAAAGCACAAATTGATAATGAGGATCACATCCGTTCACACTAGAGCTCTCCTCAGCCCTCACTGCTATTCGGAATAAAGATTAGCAATCCCTTGCATCCAACTACTTTCTACCTCCTATGACAGCGATCACAGAAAGCCTCCTGCACACCTTCCCTCTCTTGCATTGTCCAGCAATTAATGCTGGTACCTGTTCCCACCAGCATTCTCCGCCACTTAATGCAAGAAATAGTGTCATACACTGTTTCCTACAGAAGCACTGCTGTGTTTGTGTGTTCATGCAAGAAGTCGCCTAGACCCCTGCAGTGGTGATATTGTGTGATGCTGCCTATTGACTTTCATCCAGGCTTTGGGGATAGCCCCCACCACCGTGTAAGGAACTGGGAAGGGGAATCCACATTTCTCCTCTGTTTTTTGCCTGCAGTGACCTCCAGCAATGTGTTACCGTGTGGTTACCATACTTCTGTGGCCCTGTCCCTCTCAAAGATCAGAGCAACCATCAGCCTTAGTCTGCGTCGGTGACCTATAAACCCAGGCCTGTTTGTGGAAACCTGTCTCAGGTGGGTAATCTCAATTATAAACTGCATGGCCTCTTAGAAAAGATCAGCTTAAAAGCATTTAACAAGTATATCTGGAAACTCAATTCCTTCTCTAAAGGTTAAACTTCTGATCTGCAGATAATTACTACTCTTCCCTTTGATGGCATCTTCTATCTTAAGCTGTAGAAACACTATGTAGGTGCTTTCAAGTTTAGAATAAATGAATGTCTCTTGGTATGGCTGTGAGTAAAAAATACCATCTTTGTGTTTCCAGATGAAGAACCCAAGGCAGAGGAGCTGGAGGTGTGTGTTCCCATTCAGTGGGTGAGTCACCAGCAGAGCCGAGGGCAGTGCTCAGTGCTGGGGTTTTGCTCTGCAGCTGTTCACGGCACTGATTTGACCCGAAGGCAGCAGTTTTTGCCCAGATCAATTTCTAAGGTATTTTGCGTGTTGTTTTTTGTAAATAAGCAGGACCTACAGCCACATCTCATTGCTGACTGTTGTGCAGCCACCTCAGGTTGGAGCTTCCGGCAGGTTCAGTATCCAAAGGGTGTCAGGAGTGCTGACACCGCTGTCACTTGGCTTCCAAGATGCTATATTTTTGCTTTTAAGTGTAAAAACTTAGCTGCCAGTTTTGAATATGCTGAGGAGCTTGAGAGAGTAGCTTATCTTTCTCCTAAAATGCACTGGCATGGGAGATTTTTGATGAATCCACCAAGAGAGTGCATGGTGAGGCTGGTGCTTGCAAAGCTGCGCTGTCAGCAGCAGACATGGCCTTGGTTTGGGACACTGTCCTGCCGTCCCTGTGCTGCTGAGCATTTGCGTGTTCATTAGCTGCAAACAAGCATACCAGCCACGTACACAGCTCTTGAGTGGGGTAGATCTGGAGGTGCTCAGTGGGACTGACGCATGTCTCCCTTGCGCTCCTCGCTGCTGGGCTGGGGCTGTGAGCTCTGTGCTCCCCACGAGGTTTGGTGCCAATGGGGCAACCATAAAAGGTGGCTCTGTGTGGAGATGGTGGCGTGGGTGCTATCCCAGCGCCTGTGGCACTCCATGCTAGAGGGTCCTGGCACGGGCAGTCCCCTGCAAGCTGGGAGCGAGGGCCAGGCCTGGGTGGCAGAGGCAGGTTGGGGTGTCCTGCCAAGCAGCAGGCAGCAGATGGCAATGTTGCCCTGCAAGAACTGCAGGCAAGGAGGCAGGCAGGGATGCAGGTACGCGTTTGCTGCGCTGACAGCTTAGAGACAGGGGTCAAAGTGACCCCCTTGGCAGTGGGTTCAGCTTCTTTTGCAGAAGCCAGAGAATTTCAAACAGCATTGGGTGGCTGGTAGAGATGCTCCTTGGCCCTGGGCCATCTTGGCTCCCTGTGGCTGCCCAGGCAGGAGAGGCAAGGCAGGGGATGGGCAGGGGCACCCCTTTCTGCTTGCTGCCCTTCCATTCCGCCTGGCAGAGGCTGCTGTGGTGACAGTCGGAGTAGCCCCAAGATGTGAAATAGCCCAGGCTGGCTCTTGACAGGCCTTGGGGGGGTATGATTTTTGCAGTTGGGGAAACTGAGGCAGGGAGTGTGCCATGAACAGGTACAGGAGACACTATGGACCTGGTCGGCTGTTGTTTTTAGCAGTGGGGTGAAGCTGCTCCCACAGCTGAGCCTGGTAAAGGCTTGGTGTGGCCAGGACACAAGTTTCAGCGAGGTGTTATGCCTCCTCTCCCTGACTCAGCCTGGTGCCAGCAGGTATCTTCTGGGCACGGGAGGCTGGGTGTCTCAGATGGCTGCATCTCCTCCTCATGCTCAGGGACCACTCCTGTGCCCACAGAGCCCCAGCGGGATGGAAAGGCAGGCTGCTCCCTGCAGCTGTTGCTGCCTGGCTTGGCCACATCCTGGGGCCACAGGACTGTCCCAGAGCTGTACCTCAGGGACTTTGCACGGCTGTGCGCTCTCTATCTGATGGGAGAAGAGCCATTGTTGAAAGCGTTTTCTTCTCCTTTTCTCTGAGCAGCTCCATCCCATCCTTTATCAGGCAGGGCTGCTGAGCTCAGGGAAATGGGAGCTGTTTGCCTGCTCGGGGTAGGCTCCTGAGGAGTAGCTCTGGGTTTTGCTGACTTCCCCGGGGCTAACAACATGCTGGTGACTGCATCAATGGTACAGAAAACAGGGCTGGCGTTGGCCCGGGCGGCAGGTGGGAGCTCCTGTGTTCTGCCACTACAAATAACATCAGCAGCCAAGGCACCTCATTGCCAGCCTGTGAAGGAGAAGCCAGAAGGTACTAAGAAATTTAAGCTGTCAGAAAGTGTTCTGTGGGTCCCCTTGCCCCCCCTCCCATTGCCCAGCTCCAGCACATGTCATCCTGGTTTGGGACCAAGCTATTCCCCAGGGAGTGAGGCACTGAACCGCACTTGGCAGGGCCATCCTCCACTCCCTGGGCAGGAACACTTTGAATTGGCACAGGGCCACACTGATGCTAAAAAACCAGATTAATTTCTTCCAGCTGAGAACTCCTGATTCAGCATTTCCCCTGCCAGTACTTTGCACTGGGTGTGAGATAACAAGAAGATACTGTGCACACAGGGGTGGCAGCTGTCCCAGCTGGGTATCTCCTGATTAGGTGCAATACAGTGATACTGGGTGTGCACTCTCAGCACACCGGGGATGGAGTTTGACAAAAGGGTGTGTGTGTCATGGAATCAGGGATGGGTCCTCCTGGTGCCACTGTCAGTAACCCTCAGCTGTATCCCTGGCTCAATGCTAAAGAATGTGAGTACCTTAGAAGGGGCTGTTTTTGGGATGCTCCTTAAAAAAATTAAGGCTTTATGCCCAAAGGCATCAGGTCTGTGTGGCCTGAGCCTAATTTTGTCCTCTCAGGAGAATTTGTATGTCTCTGTTTTATTTTTACATTTACCTAAAGCATGGCATTGTTCTCATCTGTTAGACAGCGGCCAGGCTCCACTGCAGCAGTGACTGCATTTGGGGGAAGGAGGAGTGTCTTAGGCTGATACATCCATGAAACACCACAAACAGTGCTCATGAGAGAGCAATCAGACTGAATGAGAGGACCTGATAGAGGCACTGACGTTTTCAAGCTGGACTCTGTGTCGATGCTGTGTGTGATTTCATGTGCTCCTCCCCTCTGAAATTATGCTTTGGTTTACAGGAGAGACTTGACTTGTCACATTAGCCCTTAGCTGAGGCACTTGCCTCAGCTGGAGGAGAAACAAAGAGACTGAGGCACAGTGTGAAGGCGCAGAGGTCTTCTCTGTGCAAGAGAATGGTAAGTGTGGTATCTAAGAAGCGGGGACCGACGGCAGAGAGGGGGTGCCAGAGAAGGGGACTGGCAGTGCTAGAAAAGTCATGGCTAGAAATGAGGAGGAAGGAAACCCTGCCTTGGAATCAAGTGCAAAACTGAGCCAGATCCTTCTCCCCTTGCTTTGTGTCCTGATCATCTAGAAGTCCTGAAAAAATTAATGGAGAGGGGAAAGAAATCAAAACTTGAATGCATTGCATGTTAGTGGTGACCTTCCCCAGCAGCAGAGATAAGGAATATGCAGTCTTTGCAGTCAGGGGAAGGACCTGATTTCAGTGCAGGACCAGGAGGTGACTATCTAGCTGGACATTGCCTGTGCCACGTAAACCTGCTGGGGGTCAGACTGCTGACAGCATTATAAACCTCTACCATTTTCTGGATGCCAATAGGCCTTATCTCTTAAGGTGAATCTTATTAACTAGGAGTGGACTTTGCTGCCTGTATTGTGGCCTTTAAACCTCGCTTGAGGTTCTTCATCCTCAGATGAATTGGAGAGACTTTGACAGGGTGGAGGAAAAGAAAAGCAAAGTGGTTTCTTCCAATGTGACGCGCTCTGAGCTGCGGGTATCCTGCCAGCCCCATGGCTGGGCGCTGTTTCAGGAACGATGCCAGGTTTGCTCTGGTGTGATGGTGGGGATCCAGGGTGGTCTGGGGGATGTGCCAAACTCTCGGTTTCCTCAGCAATGAAGCAACTCAGGTCTGTCACACCTCCAGGGCCTCAGTAGGGCTCTGCCAATTCCATCCAAACCAGTTGGGATGCTCTTTCTGTCCCAGTTTGGAGCAGGAAGCTGCCCTTGCTCTGCAGTTCCCCTGTCCAGTTCAGAGGAGCTCAGCAGAGGCACTTGCACACCTAACGCTTGTCAGAGCTGCTATGTCCACTGATAGCAGACTCGCAGCTAACAATGCTAGGCTACAGCTCACCTCACCTACAGTCCTGCGAGCAGGAACGTCACAAGGGAACTTTCTGGGCCTTTGATTAATTAACATCTATCTTTGTGTTTCCAGGAAGGCTTCTGTAGCAAGTGCAGTAACTCACTGAGGTGCTGGTATGGGCAATGTCTCTGCTTCACACCTGATCTGTGCGGTTCCTGGTAAGGCTCTGCTGCCCCCTGAGTCAGTTTGGCTCAATCTTCCCCATGCGGCTGCTTCCCTCCACTATTTCAAGATAAAGCAGCACATTTCTCTTGGGAAAGGGAGCCTTTGGTCAAGGGGAAAGGAAATCTTATCTTGTCCCTTATGCTGGCTCCTTGGCCCTTAATGCTCTGCCTGTCTTGCCAGGTGGTCTCGCTCCCCATTGCATGGGGAAAGAGAGCATTGCTCAAGCCTAATGGGTGAGACTGCAGAGGGTAGTGAAGATGCCATGTTTTCTTTGGATAGTTATAACCAGCAGGTGTGAAGTTGGCTGATGGAACCACCTGAGCTTTCTTCTACCAGCTCAGCTTCTCAAACAGCTGCTCCAAGAGCTGTGATTAATGTCAATTTATCTACTGGAAAGAAAGGTCCTGTCTGTGCCTTGTCTGTGAAGAGCTGGTAGGGAGGCTCAAGACTTGGCTGCCTGTTCAGAGGTTTGCAAAGCTGCTGAGCCCTGCATACTGCTCCTTCCTGCATCTCCCTTGGTGGCCGGATCAACAGAGGGCACTGCATGTCTATGCTTGATCTTCCTAGGAAGGGAGGGAGGGTCCTCTTCACCCCTCCAGCTCCAGGGTCAGAGGAGGCATGGATCAGCAGCGTTTGCTCTCTGACCACCAGGCCTCTCCCCCAGCTCCCTGCCAAAGAGCCCTGGGCTGTGAGGCTGCCTCCTCAATGGAATGATCAAGGCTGATAAGAAAACCTGGAGGTACTCTGTGAAATGACAGACAAATTTAGATCAAACAGCAGGAAATCCGCTCTCCGGCAGTGCAGAAGAGCTGTGTGGTGGAAAGCTCTGGTCCGGCAGAAGGTCATCCAAGAAAAACACGGAGCTGCCGTCTGGGGTGGGCTGGCCAACTGGCAGGATGGGTGAGAGCTGGTGATCTGGGCAGGCAAAGCTGTAAAATCAGTTTGGCTTTGTGCTCTGCTACGGTCACCACAGGTGGTCAGGGATGAGCTCCCACTCTGCCCACAGTGTGCAGGATGGTACCATGCAGGGAGCAGAAGAAGCCTTTTCCAACATAGCCAGAGGTAGTTTGGTGGATTATTTTTTTCATGAGAACATTATATTTTTCAGCCTGAGTGGCATTAGCATGGTTGCAGCCAGATCATGTTCTCCTTGGTGAGGTGAGCTGGGGGGCCAGTGTTCGGAGACAGGCTTTGAGCTCTTCCAAAGAGAATAAAGAAGATAGACAAATGTCCCAACGGGCACATTTCCATGATGCCCATGGAAGTATCTGCTTGCTGGAGTGAACAGGGAGCCAGATGCTACTTCTTGCATTGCTGTAGCACTTCAGGTTTTGATGCAGTAGTGTCTTCTCTTCAATGGAGGTCTCTTTGGCTGAAGAGGCAGCAGTAAAGAACAAAGGCTCATGGGCTTTCTTGGACAGCATGTCCTGCTTTCTTTCATAGGGCAGGAAGGGAGAGTGATTGAATTGCAGAGAGTTTCCTCTCCAGGTTCTTCACTGGCTGAAATCTGGGCTTGTCTAAGAGCTCTCACCCTTGGATAGTGATTTGGCAGCACTTGGATGACCACCCCATAAATGCCATCTGTCTGGCTGGTTTCTGCAGGGTAGAAGTTGGAGCTGAAACAGTAGTGAACATCAACAGGAGAGCAGGTTTGTGCATCTCTGGGCAATACCTGTGGTTCAAGCAAGCCAAAGGCTTCACTCAAATGTAAGATGATGTATTTCTAGCCAGTAGAGGTGATTGCTCCCTGGGAACCTGTCTTGGAGTTCATTTGTTCACTGAAACCTTTATCAAGAGAGTGAAGGTGATTTTCCAGAATTGTCGATGTCCTCAGGAGATAGCTTGCATGGGGGCTTTCCAAGACTCTGCAACCTCAGCTATTGCCCTTTGACAGCAGCAAAGATTAAGATGCGTGAACCTCCTGCTCAAAGAAGCTCCCTCCTCCTCTTTCACCACCTCCTTGAGATTATCATGTGGTCTGCTGCTTCATGGCCTGAGGCTCTGTCCCTGGAAAAAGCAACTGGGGTTTCACACACAGTTCTAATCACCCATGAAAGTACCCTCTGACTTGTTTCTCCTCACCCACTTGGAGCAAGGGCTTGTGTGGAGGTGTCTGAGCTCTACACAAGTGTGAGAAAGCGTTGGGGTGGAGCTGGCTGATCTGCTCTGACTCTGCGAGCAAGAGGGATAGATCTCATCTTGTTTAGGCTACCTAAACAAGTAGCTGTTGCTCAGGAGAGACAAGAAAGCTGAGCTAAAACCATGTTCCCTGGCACGATAATGCCTGAAACAGCAGTGTGTTTACATGGGACTTTTACAGGAGCCAGGAAATGCCACCAGCCTAGCTGTGAATGTCCTGGTAAACCTCCTGGAGCCTACAGCCACAATGTCAGCTCACTCCCTCTGGCAAGCATCAGACCCAAAAGGAAGAGAGGTCTGTAAGTGGAAGCAGCTGGGGAGCTCGAGGCTGCACAGACCTGACATGAAAACGGCCTGTGGCAGTGCCAGTCAGCAAACATGGAAAGGGAAGTGAGCTCCAATGAGCTCTGGACCATGTCCATCTTGCAGTCTCTCTACTCTCACCCTCCATGGCCCCTTCTGAGAAGGGGACCTGGACTCACCATTGGGATGCAGTTTCAGAGGCTTTCCTCAGATAAAGTTTTAGGAGGAGTCCTAGACTGTTGGGCTTAGAGTCCTTGGGCTGATGAATGCAGTTGAGACTGCTGCTCACCACAGGCAACCCATTGGTATGAGTGCTTCCAGAAACCAGTTGTGCTTTGTGTTGGGAACAGGTTGGGTTTGGGTTATTTTCTGTTCACTGGTCCCCTCAGGAGACTGTTGGGGACCTCCACTCTCAGTTGTTAGGAATCTTCTACAAATTTCCAGCACAAATGTATCTGTGGCCAGCTTTTTCCTCATTCATTCTTGAGCCAGAGGACAGTGCTGGCACAAACAGCTCTTCTCCCTGCTTGTAGTTTTCAATGTTGATTTGATGATTCTATGATTCTATGAAATGGTCTTTATTTGGCCTTGGGTTTCAGAGGGATGTGTTTCAAAACCATAATTTTGCAAGATCTTGACCCTCTGATAACAAGATTAGAAGAAAGATAACAACAAAATCGGCATTCAGGCTGGAACCACTGTTGTTAAATAGACAACACTGCAAAGCCAGTACTTTTTGTTTACAATTGAACTCATGAATTTTCAGATATTAATGTATGAGGGATTGAGTAAACAACCATTGTGCCTCTAAGGAATGAGTCCCAGGCTGTCCTGAGCTGGAATATTTTGTACTTTCCTGATTGCCTTCCAAGAATTTCAAATTACTTTGTAACAGAAAAACAAGCCTGCTTCACAAGACATTTGTGAGGTTCTTGGGATGGCCTTAATTCCTCTGTGCTGTGATGTGGCTGGCTTTGGGGCAGAGTTCTGCAGCTGGGTACCATGGGATGCTGAGCACCTAGGTGTTCAGAGAGAGGCGGGGACTACACGAGAAGAGTAAACCACAGGGGTCAGGAAAGTCAGCCTGGATGTGGTGCACAGGTCTGCAACCAGTGTGTAGCCCTGTCAGTCCCTGTTCCCAGTTTGATGGGAACAGAGACATCACAGACACTGGCCCAGAAATCCTGTGACTGCCATGGAGAAGGAGAGGTGAAGGGACTAGTGGCTAGTCACACAGCAGGTCAGGGTGACAGCCAACAATAAAAGCACTCTGCTTGCCTAACCTGTGAGCCTTTCAGGAGCAGCTATTATGCTCTTGGGCATGGGTCCATGGAGTAGCCACCAAGGACAAGGTGGCAAAGGGATGTGTGGGCAGGGCATGTCCCCCCACTTTGCCCTGGAGAGACCATGCCATGCTCTCCAGGGAAGCTGCAGACCATGTTCTATGCTCACGTTCTTTCCAGGCTTAACAGGGTGTTTCTGAGCATGGTGGCCTTGACACTGCAGGCTGGGGCACGCTTGCAAATTGTCCCGTATTTCTGGCTGTCCTTTGTTGAGCGAGTGCTCTTCAGGAGCAGCCAGGGTGTTGCCTAGAGTCCCTCCAACCAAAAATACCACTTGTGACTGGAGGTGAGCCTGCTTAATGTCCCTACAGCCCTGGGCTGCCCAAGTGCCATTTGGCTAGTTTTTGAGCTAAGACCGAGACCCAGAAATGGAGACATCTTTCCGCTGGTTCTGGTGGCTGGGGATTGCAGACAGGACACGTAATAAAGGCAGCTGATGACCTGGCAGCCTTGAAGTGTCCCTCTTGGCCAGACCAGGTAGTCCTGTCTTGGGCATAACGGCCAGCACTTTGGTAAAGCAGGCAGGGTGGGTCCCTCACTACCTGGGTTGTTCTTGGGTTTGGTTTCCAAGCCAGCAGTCTGGAACTGTGGAAAGTCATAAATTCAGGTTACCGAACCATCTGCTGGCTGCATTTTAAAAAGCAATTAAAGTAAAATTGTTTCCAGCCCTTCTGTTTGCAAGATGTAGTCTAAAGAGAGATAACCAAGCCAGGATTTGCCTGATCCTGCCACAGCTCCAAGTGTGGGTTAATTTGATCTAATCCCTATGCTGTGCATGCTGGGAAGTGAGGGGTTCCCTACTGAGGACTCACAGAGCATGGAGGTAAACAGGGCTGCCACGCTGTTAGCACAGAGGTTTGTTTGATGGTGAAACCCAGGAAACTGGTATTTTGATACTTTTTTTTTAATTGCTTTTAATCAGAAATTATTAAACAGAGTAGAAGAAAAATTTGGAAGTAAGAATACTTTAGCATGGTAGAGGATGATAGTGTGTTGCCAAAGACTGATGGATTGCAGGTCTAGGTAGTGTTGGATGGAGCTGCTAAAGCAATGGTCTGGGGAGCTTTTCCCAGGGTACCCCACAGGGCGGAGGGGACTGGTGTGGATGGCTGGGTGGGTGGGGGCATGGGGTCCTGGAGTTGCCACCTCTGCTCACACACTAACTCCCAGTGACCTCTCAAAGCATGAAACTTTGGTTTTTTCCTTTTCCCATAGTAAAAGGCATGCAAAGAGAGCAAAAAAGGGGTAGGGTTGAAGAGAGAAGGTAGGGTGACATCATTCTTCCTTGTCCTCCTGTGGCAGTTGTCACCTTGCCAAATCAGAGAATAACCTTGTGTTGTAGGGGAAAGTGAGGCCATGCCTCGTAGTAAGGGGCATGTATGTAGAGGCTTTAATAATCTTTCCTGGATGTTTTTATATCTACAGTGTTTTCATTCATGTTCTGCTGAGAGGTCATACCCAGGGGAGACAGGGAAATGAGTCCACATAACCTCTGCAGGGCATGTGTTTGGGGATGCCCTTATACCTGGGGACTGCTTGACAGCCAGAGGTGACAAGATGAAGATGCCCTTACAGAAAGCAGGGACAGTTTGCCCTGGTGCTTCAGGCTGTACTTGGTGGAGAGGACACACACCTGTGTCACCAGTGCCGAACCTCTTGTGACCACCCTTGGGGTGTTCTGGGTGCGAGGCAGAGAGAAGAAGTGAGGTCTGATGTTACAGAGCTCAGATTTGGGCTGAAGCATCTCCTTTTTCCAGCAGGAGAAGGTAACATGCCCCAGGGCTGAGTTTTGAAGAGGGTGGGGTGGGGTGGGGTGGGATGAGATGAGATGGTAGTGTCTCATGGTGTTGGGTTGAGGCTGGGGATCGCGGGATGCCATGGGGACAGCCTGGCTTGGCTGTCACCCACCACCCCTGCCCTGCCGTGCCAATGACCAGCTGAATGTAGGATGGTTATGTATCAAGGGGCTGCTCAGGTCTCATTTGATGGGGAGAAAAAAAAAACCCAGAAGGCTGGCAAGGAGGCAGGAGAGGGGTCTTCCACAAGGAGTGGAGGGGGCAGCACAGCTGCAGGGTCCCAGAGAGGCTCTGCTGGGGCAGCTGCTTGGTTTAGAAGAAAAAAGCCCCACGTGTAGTGCTGGGCCAAGCCAGCAGCTTATGTAAGAGCTGGCATCAGAACTGGTGGTGCGGAAACCCAGCGCGCTGCCAGCGGGGTGCAATCGCCTTTGATTTTCTTCTGTTTGCTCAGCAGCTTTCATGCGGTGGGGGAGCAGGGCAAGGGCGCGAGATTCCTGCACACTGAACTTCTCTGTTTCTCTCGGCAGGATAAACAGGACATAAAACAAAGCCCCAAGCCAGCCCTTGCCTCCAAGGCAGCATGCTGCCAAACCCCCAGCGGGGTGGCACATCCCCCCGTGTGCTCCCTAAGGAGCAGCCACTCCATCCGGGATGCCGCAGCCTGGGATGCAGGGAGGTAATGGGAGCCTACCCAGTGCGGTTTCTGGGCACTGCAGCCACTTTTGCAGCTGGGTGAGGGTTGCCTCTTGGTGTTGGAGGAGCAAGCAGGAGAAAGGGGGCAAAGGTCCCTGGCAGGGCTCAGGCAGCAAGTCCCATGGTTTCAGATAGCTGAGGATGGGTGCTCCAGAAGTGACTCCAGGCTAGACACTGTGCGGACACTGGCTGGGCTGGGTGTCCCCTGCAGAGGTTTTGCTGTGACCTGGCTGCCCCACAAGGCACAGTCCCAGGCAGTGGGACTGAGCCCTCCCTGTCTGATGTAACATGAGATGCAGTGGGGCGAGGAGGCGGTTGAACACTGGTCCTCTCTGTGCAATGGGCTCGGGGTGGGGTGGCGGGGTTCACAGCTCCCTTAAAGCTGGGCTACTTTATTTATAACCCTCCCTAAGGAGTAATTTCCAGGCTCTCTTGCCCCCATGCTAGATGCCTGCCAGTGACAGTGTGAGGGACTGACCTCAGCCCTTTCCCAATACAACTTAGCTAATCTGGCTCCCCAGAGATGCAGCTGTGGGGCCAGACCTCTGCCATTCCAAGCCCATGCCAGTTCCCCTGCCTTTCCACAGAGCCACAATTTCACCACTGCCAGCCTGGTGCAGGGCAAGGTGAGAAGGCAGGGAGCAAACTGGGGTTAAAATTTCCAAGAGTTTCAGGAGGGGTTTGCTCTGGAGCAAAGTGCTCTGTAACCACCTTGAAATCACTTGGTTGGGGAAAAGCATTGGCCAAGTGCAAGGCTGCAGCAAAACTCCTAGGAAATGCTATTGCTGCTAAAGCAATGTGAAGGGAGGATGGCTTGGTGCTGCACCTCTGTCCTGCTTGACTGTCCTGCTGGCCATGGAGGGCAGCGAGCTCCCCTCTCCTCCAAGGCGCTGTCAGTGAGTTATCCCGAGCTGCCCTGCCCTAGCCCTGCCACGCTCCTTGTGCTGCTGCATGCAATGGCATTGCCGACTTCTGCTCCCAAAAGGAAGAGCTTTGGCAGGGAAAAAGCTGCTTGGGCAGAAAGCTGTTTCCTTGGCTGGGATCTGGGGGGTCTGAGCCACACACATAAAAACCCATTGGAAATGCAGAGGTATGCAAGGCAGGTGCTGCCTACTGCAGCACTGGGCCGGGAAAGCCAGGCTGGGGTTGCCGGGGTCCCTTTCTTGTACCCAGATGGGAAGAACAAGCTGATGGCTGGAGCTGTACGAGGGCTGGGGTTGGTGAAGGCTTGGGGAGGTGTGTGGGGTTGCCTCCTCATGCAGCCGCACCAATCTTGGGCAGGAGGGGCTTGAGGAGCACCATGCCCAGGTGCCTGCTCCAGCTGCCAGTTTGTGGGCGCTGAGCACCCCTGCTAGTGCTGGTAGGCTGCAGAGCTGAGCTGTGCTCCTCTGAAACCATTGGGATCTTTGGTGGGGGGGGCAGAGATGCAAACCCTTGGGCCCCTTATCCAAACCTCTTGGCCTGGGGTTTTGTGAGAGCTGGCTTTCTCATAGGATTCCCACTCCAGGCTTGATGGGTTGGAAATACTGCAAAAACAGCCCTTTTTCTCTTTTGGTTTGGTTTTTCCCCCTGATGTTTTTTGTCTTTCCACTTCCGTCTCTGGCCAAGGCAAGTGGTGCCAAGGCACAAAAGCCAGGCACACCCAGAGGGAGGGAGAAGCAAAGCACCCTCAACCCACAGGAAAACAGGCACAGAAAGTAAGCACAGTGGCCGGGAGCAAGGAGGAGGGTTTGCTTGTCAGCTCCGGCCAAGGGACAGCCCTCCTCAGGGAGGTCCATGGACTCAAGGTGGGTATCGTGGCTCTGATTCAGTGCACCAGTCTCTGGTCTTGCACTGATGCTGGTTCACCACGGGAACAATGAGGGAGGGTCTGCACTTGGGGTGCAGACAGGGCTTGACACCCTTCTGCTTCCCAGTCTGCCCGTCAGATCTCCCTGGCTCTGCTTTGAGCCACAATGTGGGCTCAAGCTGCATGAGTTGAAAAGGCTCAAGCTCTCAAAAAGCAGCACAGGATCAAAGCTTTGTAAACACTCAGGGCATTTGGCCCAGGAGGTTTTGTTCCGACTATTTATAGCAGTTGGGGCCAAGCGAGTTCAGAGCTGGAGGCAAACTTTTCCAAAGGTGGGGGGCCGTTTGGATTAGGAAGGGGGAAAGGGAGTCCAGCCAGGCCCGTTTCCAGCAAACGTTGACTCCTTCCTTTAGGTATGTGTTGCTATCCATGACACACTAACAACAGCTCTGCACAGAAGTGCCTGGCTGGGGCTGTAAAGAGTGAAACAAAAATGTGAGTTGGCTGGAACGGAGAACATGAAATAGAGAAAGTTTCCAAACAGCAAAGCTGTAGCATTTGAATGAAAACTTTCCTTACCAGCTTGTTTTTATCCTCTGGTCAACATCCTTCAATTACAAATACACTCGTATTGTTTTCTAGGGGAGAGCTGTCGCTGATTTTAGGACAGAAAGACCAAAATATGGTTTCCTGAAGCATATGCCATGCTTAGAGAGGGAGAAGAATGGTTTCCTTATCTTCAAGGTGAATTCTTTTTTTGTGCTGTCATTAAAGAACACATAATTTTTCTGTGCTACGTGCTATAGGCAAAGGCAGACTTAAAACTCTGAGTGAGCAAACCAACCAGGACAGCCTTGAAATCTTACCACATTTGAAGCTATAGCCCTTGCAAAGCATGAAGGCAGAAGCTGGGGTTTTCCTGTCTGCTAAGTGAATTGTGCTAATGATGGTGTTTAATCGTGAGGAGCATGAGCAGCATGTTTTAGATACACACCACAGCTTTTTGCATGCCTAGATCCACTCTCTTTATTTAAGGCACTCAGTATAGGTTATAAAAATATCCCTGTAATTACCAGTAGCTTCCTAGCATGCTGCCAGATTTCTGCTGCTCTGTAGGAGCAGTATCTCTGAGCTTCCCCCAAAGGAAAGGGTGTAATTAGGTTGGCAGATAATTATAATCGGCCTAACAAGGGGACGGCTTGAGGGAAGTGGCTTTGGCAGCTGGGTGGTGCCCAGCCCAGGTGGGCTGTTACGGTGAGCGATGCTGTGCTCTTTCCTGGCAAGGGTGGTGTGGGTTTTCTGCATGCTGCTCCATGCTGCAGGAGCTGGGTGCTCCATCAACATAGCCCAAGTCTTACCATGTGTGTGCCACGGGTTGCTTTCAGAGAGAGAAATGCCATAGCTGGAAGGTCTCCTTTCATCTCCGACATCCTCACCAAAGCCTGTCCTCCCATGCAGAGGACAGCTGTCCTTGCTGCAGATGGTTTGGCTGCGCAAGAGAAGCCAAATTGTTATCCTTCAGGGAAGGCTGCAAGATCTGCAATGGGTTTTGAAGAAAGAAATTATCTGTATGTTGTCAGAGGATGGAAAGAAGGTAGGTCTGGCCTGAGTACACATCAGCTGGCTGTGGCTGGTGTTGCAAAGGGAAGTGTCATGCAGAAGGGGAGGCTTCCCCTGGTGCTCCCCAGGCCTTTCTTGTTTCATATTTCTGTGAATGACCCCCAAAAAGTAGAACAGCAATGCTGACATGTGTGGATGAGGCAGAGCTGGGTCATGTCAATGGTATAGAGGAGGTCGTAAGTGTTTTTAAAGAAGAATTGCATGACCTGGAAGACAGGAGCAACAACAACCATATGAAGCTCAGCAGTATAAAATGCAAGGTCTTTGAGCTTGAGGAGCAGCAACATATGATAATATAGG
Source organism: Phalacrocorax aristotelis (assembly GCF_949628215.1). Classification (NCBI taxonomy): domain Eukaryota; kingdom Metazoa; phylum Chordata; class Aves; order Suliformes; family Phalacrocoracidae; genus Phalacrocorax; species Phalacrocorax aristotelis. The sequence continues at coordinate 32,831,646 of NC_134281.1, forward strand.
ACCTCACATTCTCTGGAAGTGATAGAGAAGGCCTTTGGACTGTCCACTGATCTCACACAGTACCTCTGAGCCACTGCCTGAACACTGTCATGCAAAAGACAGATGCACTCCCAGGGGACTGTTACAACAAGGCCTCTCTCCACTGACATTAAAACCCTCAGGGGAAGAGCCACCAAGACCTCCACTGGAACAGTGGGTTCAAACCTGATGATCCGTTCTCCAGAAAAGGTGAGTGGAGTGAGTGCAAAGCAAATCCACTGTCCTGGTTGCTCCAAGGGTGAAATAGGTGTGAGGGTCAGACATGGTTGTTCTTCTCCTGTCTTGGTTTTTCAGCATGGCAGAGACAGGCTTTGAGCCCAGGTTCAACCCCTACCCAGCAGAAGAAAATGTTGTTCTCAGTTTTGCCTCCTAATGATGATGATGACAGCTCACCTCTTGTTTTGTGTGTCCTTACTATGAAAGACTGTTCTTGTGCTTGGTGCTAATGTTCCCAACTCTTGGCCTGGAGAGGGTACACTGGCCAACTGCACAGTCATTTGGTTTGCTGAGAGGCTGTCTGTTCTGCAATTAACAGACAAAATGTCCGCCACTGTAGTTGGAAAGAAATTTTAATTAAAATCCCTTGGTATTGGCCTTGAGCAGGCTGTGGAGTGAATGGGAAGAGGGCAGAAGGTCCAGGTCAGTGTCTTGGGTCACCCTAGGAGAGTGAACACAAGGACAGACCTGGTTTATAATTGCATGGGCTTTTTTTTCCCCTTGAGTGACCTGTCCAATGGATGATTGCAAGCTGATAGGAGCGCAGATACTGCCAACCAAAAGTTGGGATAGATCCACAGGTTGTTTAAGTCCTAATGAGGAACCATGAATAGAAGCTCACATCACACAAGTGAAAAACACCTCACTCTCTTTTCTAATGAGTGCTCTCCGAACACTTTTGTTTTGGTCTTTGCTTGTCTTTCAGAGGTGCCTAGGGCTGCATCTTCCAGGCTGGCCTCCAAGCTGCTGTCACCTACCCCATCTTCTCTCTGATGGCTGCTGGGAAGGTGCCTCACACTGCTGGGTGTCCAAGGTGGACCAGCAGCAGCCCTGCATGTGTATGATGGTGGCATGGGTGAGTGAAGTGCTGGAAGGGTGAGATACCCCCTTGGCGGGATATGGTGGGCCGTGGTCTGTCTCCTCCGGGTGGAAGTTGCCTTCTGAGTGCTTGCCTGTGATCTGCTGGGCTCTGGACAAGTGGGCATGTTGTTTCATTTGTGGTGTTTCCCACCAGCACTGTAACTGCAGGTGCTACTCTATTGAACGAGTGTCTGCTTCTACCGATGTCAAAACTCATTAATTAATGCAAAGGTCATGTAATAAGCACCAGGAAACTGGAACCAGGATGGGTTCCCCTGTCATTCGCATGGAGCAAGTCCTCACTTCCATGGCTCCAGCCCTATGGGCCTATTTATACTCCCTCTGCTCAGGATGAGGTTGTGGACTTTCTGGTTTGCATGCTAACAAGCAAGAAAAATTAAGATAAAAAAAGCTGAACGGGTATCAGCCCCACAACTTGTCACTTGAAGGCCACCACGACGGTCCTACCAGCCTGTTACCCCTTGGCATGGCACCAGGGCCCTGAAGCCACGTAGAGGCTCTTTAAAACGTTACTCCGAAATCTCTTTTATTTTTTCTAGGATTGCTAAGGTAACTTTTAGAGGGCAAAAGCCCCCCTCAGTTCCATGCCCTGAACCTTGACTCCTGCATCCTTCCTTCAGTGTGGCACAGACTTTGTCCGGAGATACCTCAGATCCTTGCGCAGGAGGATGGAGCGGGCATCTGGCATGACAAGCTGGGAAAGGATTTTATTTCTGCACTTGGGCTCTGGCCTAGAGAAATCAATTGGCTTTCACGCGTTTTAAGGAAGAAAAAAAAATCCTTTCCTGCTGCCCTTAAAGTTTTTGTCTCCTGCTTTTGGGTTTAATTTTGTGCCGTCAAGCTGTGTGGGAGCACTGAGCGGCTTTGGAGTTTCTCAGACCATGCTGGTGAGGAGGAGACGTTCAGGTGAACCCAGGCTCTTCAGCTTGGCTATACCTGCTCGTGGCTGGGATGGGTGTAGATGCCCAGGGTGCCCCTGCCCAGCCCCCATCCTGGGGGCAGGGAGGGAGAGAGGCAGTTTGGGCAGCTGGGGCTGGGAAACGGGGAAAGTCCCAGCAGTGAAGCATGGGGGTGGCTCCAGGGACTGGTCAGTGGTGGCATTTGGGGCCATGAGTGCCCAGGTGAAACATCTCAATGCGTTCCCTGCTGGCATCAGTTTAGCTCCATGCAGGACCAGCCACCTGCGCAAAACCAGCTTTTGGGATGAAATTAGCATTTTGGGACAGCAGCAGGGGGGATCTTTTTACCATTCCCTGCAAAATATGCCATTTTTAATGCCCAAGTGTAGCAGACAAAGGGGTTGACTGTATTTTTCCCTTTCCTTTCAATCCCCTTTCTGCACAGTGACGTTTTCCACTTCCATACCCTGTTCTTTTTTTTTTCCTCTCCCCCTTCTTTTTTGCCTCCTATTTCCCCCTCTGCTTTCTGCCTCCCTCCCCCAAATATCCCCCTGGGGGCACGGCCCCTTTCTCAGGGTCACCCTGTCCTGGCAGGGTGCCGGGGAGGTGCCAAGGCATGCAGAGGGGCTAAGCCAGCGCTTCCTGCTCCCTCCCCAGCAGCACAATGGGAACATTCAGCTGGGCACCACGTAGCCCAGCACCAATCCAGAGCCAGGGACCCCCCCACGCCATCCCCGTCCCCCGCTATCACCGACTCCCAAATAGCAGCATGAGACAGAAAGCAGCTGACGCTGTGTCCCAGCGCGCCGGCGGAGGCGAACTGGAATCCAGCATCACAAAACAAGCCCTGTACACGTTCCCCTCCTGACGCAGGCGCGTGTGTGTGTCCCCTCCCTCCATCCCCCCAAAATCTCCAAGTCTGCCCAGTAACACCAAACTGGGCTCCCTTTCCCACCCCGCCATCCCTGGCCAATCCGCATGCTGCCAGCAGGCCAGGGCCTCCGCTGCTGAGATCTGAGGGGCAGGAGCTGGTGGAGTTGCAGGGAACGGCATGTATTTCTTCTCTCCTTTTTCCTCCAGAGCTGCTTGTTTTTTAATTCAGGGCCAGAGGGGAGGCGTGGGTCGGAGGCTGGAGGCAGCACCCATCCTTTCCCAGGAACACAGCCTTCTGCCCCCCTCTCCCCCCCGCAGAAAAAAAAAAATATTTCAATGCTGCTCAAGGAAGCCTTGTTTTTAATCGCAGGCAGATCAGTGGTTTTTTTTGGGGGTGGGACAAAGGAGAAAGAAAGGGAGGCAGAGCAAGGAAAGCCAGGCTTCATCCTCCCCAGGTCCAACCAGATCTTTTCAGGCTTTCCTGCCTGCTCCAAGGGGGTTTTTCCTCCCTCCTCTTTGCTGTTTTTCCTCATCTCCAACTCTGTGCTTGCAGCTGCTGCTGCGTTTGCAGAATGGGAGACTGGGCTGGTGTAAATACAGCAGTCCTGGGGCGCTGGGGGGTGATTGCTAGCGGCCACCGGTTGGGCTCCAGCTTGTTGCCCTCCAAAACTCCCTAGGAAGCAGCTGGGGTAGGTGAAGGGATAAAAACACTGAACACAATGGGTTTCAGGGGATTTAACTGAAGGACTTTATGGTTGGACTTGACGATCCTAAATGTCTTTCCAACCTAAATGATTCTATGACTTCAGCTGCCTTGCAGGGGAGCTGCCAGTCCCTCTGCCTCTTCCATGCATCAGGGCTTTTTGCAGGTCCCTTGGGCTCAGCAGCCACAAAATTACTGGGTGCAAAATAATAATTAAACACATTTTGGTCTTTTCTGGCATGTTCATGGGGCAGCACCTTATGACGAGCTTGCCACGCTGTGCTTAAAAGCACACAGGTATTGGGGATGATCATGATCCCAGTGCCCATCCCTGACATAAGGGGTGGGTGTTTGGACCTGGAACTGGCAGGGCAGGCAGGATAATATGTCCCATGTTGTCTGCTTAGATGCATGGTTGTACTGAGCTCAGGGGTGGCTGCTCTTCCACAGAGTTGGAGGAGCACCACCGAGTTGAGGGTAGTGATGCTCGGCTGATTTGCATCCTGCTGAAGCCTTGGCCCAGGAAGGTGCGTAGTAGCTTAATGCAGCCAAATTCTTGTGGGAACTCAACAAATTGAGAGCCTGAAGTTAGTGGCCTTGTTGCAAAGGCTGAAAATCAGGAAGCCAGGTAACGACAGAGCTTCTATGTCTTGTGGGGAAATTACTGCCAGCAGTATTACCAGCCAGATGGGATTGTCCTGACATCCACATATTTTGCAGCCACCTTCAGAGGACTGTCATGCTCTGCTGGTCATTTTGGGTGTCATGACACAGCATTGGCTGAAGGGTGGACGGGACAAGCATCCTCCTGGCTCCAGGGGCCTTAAAGGGCTGGGAAAAAAACAGCGACTGCTGCAAGCTGGTGCCCTAAGCTGCAAATGAAAAGCAGGCAGGCTGGATCCTGCAGGAGCTGTGTGTAGCCGTTGGGTAAACTGCAGGAACAGAACTTGGCCTGTAGACTTCCCGAGGAACGGCTGGCAAAATTTTGCGAATCTTTGGGGGGTGGCTGGGAGAGATGGCGAGGGCAACATGACCCTGTGTTTGCTGCTGGTGTTCCACCCCAGGGAGAGGCTGAGCCCAGGGTTTCTTGCACAAACTGTTTGCATAAGGTGAGGAAAGCCGGAGCCTGGGGGCACAGAGCAGCTCCAGATGTCCTGTGGCAGCTCTTCTGCAACAGCTGCAGGAGCTGGGCAGGGACTGTGCTGCAGCCGCCCACGGGAAACACTGCGGATTACAGCTCCCAAGGGGTGAGGGCATTGCTGGGCGAGTGGCACCAGCTCAGCCATGCGGGATCTTGCCTCTGCAGTGATGGGGCAGGCCGCACTGGCAAGAGCTGTGTCAATAAATGGGTGTTATTTCTTAAAAAGACTTCAGGGTCTTTTTTTCTTGTGCCCTGCTTCCCTCATCTGTTTCTCAGCATAGGCCCTTCCCGTTGACTCACTGAATTGTAACAGGACACAGAATATCTCGCCTGAAAAGCACACATCTTGGATGGATAACCAGCACCACCGTCGCTTCCTGGCTCTGCATACCTCTAGCACACAGCCAGAAGAGGAGCGCTGGAAGATTCAAAGCCTCAAGCTTTAACCCTCACAGCCCTTCTGAATTGCACCCATGGACAGGATCGCTGCAAGGTAACAGAAGAGCAGCCAGGGTCCAGCCACCAAGGACAGGCTGGATAGCGGAGCTGGGAGGATGGCTGGTGTCCGATGGGCAAAGGACACATACAGTCGTCTGGTAGACTTGTTCATAGGCAGGATAGAGGTTCGTCCAGCAAACTCACTGCTCTATTCACCAATAGGTGCAGAGCCAGGGAGAGGGCAGGTGCTGGCTGCCCCTGGGCTGGTTATGGTATTCACTGGGCAAACTGGTCCTCCAAGGCACCTGCTTGCACAGACTCAGGCTTGAGTGAGAAGTAGGATGCAGGCACAATATATAGAATATCCTATATGATATCATGGTATAGGATACAGACATCGTCTACAGCTCCCTGTAGAAAACATCAGCCAAACTAACACCTCAAGAGCTGGATTTCATATCAGAGGTACAAGAGCTACAGTGGTAGGAAATGAGCTGGTTTTGTCTAAGTCCAAAGAAAAGAGAGGCGAGGAGGTTTCATTCCCTCCCTGACTCAGGTTTGGGTTAGGGATATGTATGGGCTTAGCAATAGGATGAGGGTCCCTCCCTACAGGGCAGCCCCATGTCCATGAGGCAGCCAGGGTAGGGTCTGGCTGGGTTCGAGCTCAGCTTTTATGCCAGGATGATGGGAAAGGACTGGCAGGGAGTGAGCAAGGGGGACACACCCAGCTTTGCATCACGGTTATGGGAGGGAAAATATGTTCAGGCGGTTGTTAGTCCCAGGGCCATGCTGCAGCTATTGTAGTTCCCCATTGCTGGTGATTTGAGCTGTACCTATTGCAGGGCAGTGACCTTGCAGCAGGGCATGCAATGCTGGTCTGGAGCATCAAGGGCAACCATCACATTGGTTTTGAGATCTCAGAGGATATTTCCCTGGTGGAGCAACTCAGCTCTCTTCACAGCAAAAATAATCTTCCCCTCCTCCACCACTGCTGAATACTCTGGCATTGCACCAAATAGCAAAGCCAATATGACATACACCCTCATTTTCTGGGCCTGCTCATCCCAGCTGTCCTACAGCAAAGAAGAGTGATACAGCATCTGCTTTTCTAGCTGCAGCCCTCTTCCAGCCACCTCTTTGTGGCTCTTCAGAGCTGGTGCCAAGGGCTCTGAAATCCGTTCAAGGCATAAAGCAAGGCAGCGGCAAGGAGCGAGCAGCAGAAGCAGCGCTGCCTGTGTTGAGCTCGGCCCACTGCTGGTAGCACCTCGGGTGTCTGCTCCAAAGGTCTCTAGTTTGCTCAGGTTTTTCAGGGTCATTGCTGAGGCCACCACTGTCCCGCAGCATTATACAACCTCCCTGTTTGGTGCATATGGGAAAAGGAGCTGCTCAAATTTCTTTCCTTCCAACACAGGCACAAAGAAAGGTCAGAATAAGGATGTTGGCTCTGTCACATTGGCCTGGAAACTGCTGTCCACAGCTATGACATTGAGTCTAATTTATGGGTTAAGCAGGATCGAGAGAAGCTGATTGGCAGAGGGGGATCCCATCAGTGTCTGCCAGAACATTTGCCTACAGGAACTGGAAGTAAGATGGGATCAAAGCTGTGTATGGTGTCTGCTGTGCCTTCATTGCACCAGCTTCTCATCTCCATCCCAGTTCTCTTGCAAAGCAACTCAGGAGCTGAACAAGCAGTTCTCCCTATCTCCATCCCCATGCCTGCTGCAGTGACCTTCCTGGGAATTGCTCCCTGCTCCTCCTTGGCTAATGGCATGATGAACCCACCACAATGACCCTGGGACCAGCTCCCATCTATTTGCTGTGGACTGTGGAAGACATGGGGGGGGATGTACTCACCTTCCACACAGGAGTGTCTGGTTTGTGGGGGATGGGGAAAGAAGGAGATTTATTAAATCCATTGGAAGAAGGATTTAGAGACTGCAGGACATGCCTAGTTAGAAGGAAATTATTTAGTAGTAGGCTGGTATTTTTTCTAGCTTCAGTATCTCGTGCTGCCCATTCCTTTGCACTTCATTAAACTGCCCTTCCAGCCACCCCCTTGAACTCAAATCCGCTGCAGTATGAGCTATAAATTATTACTGTCAGCCCCATGATTCCCCTGCCCTCCTGATTGCCATCTTTTGCCCTGGACACTTGGACACGAGCCAACATGGGCAGGGCAGGAGGATCAGAGAGGGAAATAAGAACAACAGGAGGGTGAACTTTGGGAATGACATGTTGGACAGGATTCAGGTCTGGCCTCTGGTAATGGGGCAGGGTATATCCCAGAGGTCGGATGCCATGTCTGGGTGTCAAAGTGGGAAGGGATGAGACAGTTGGCATGTGAATGTGCACGCAAACCTATTTATTGCCTCTTCAGGGCTGCCTTACATCCAAAATTCATGGTACAGTCTCTTCCAGCACTGTTTCCAGGATCCAGTGCTTGCTTCCAAGCCTGCAAATATGACTCTGGCAAATGGCATGCAGAGAGTTTCTCCCCAACCCTTGCACCATTCTGCCTGGACTGAGGTTTTCCTCTGGTCTGCCCACTCCTCCCTGCTCCTCCCATCCCTCCTGCTTGTTTTCTACATTCTGCAGAGCCAGCTGGGCAATGTGCTCTAATGTTTTCTTCTGAGTGAAGTTTCCTACAGTAGTAAAAAAGGTAAAAGGTGGTTTGTGCTGCAACTAAAGAAATGTCTGTGCCCTATGGCTCTACCCCATGTGCTCCTCTTCCCTGGAAGCATGCAGGCACCTATGGAGGTAGGTATGGCAAAGCCCCTGTGTTCCCCTGGTCCCCATTCATTCCCAGTTGTGCCCAAACCCCTTGTCAATGGGCAATGCCTAGGGCAGGCCAGGGACAACCTGGGCAACAGTGGGGACAACGATAGGGTCCTGCTGACGATCTCCAGGTCAGTCTTCTCCAGCCACTGGAGAAGCAGATGACACTTACCTTCCCCCTGATTCCTCACGGACATTAGCACCAAACAGATGGTCCTGTGATCCCCACCACAATGCATGCATGACAGCCCTGCTTTGGTCCAGGTCTCTTGCTGATCTCCACTTTTGGTGCCCCCAAAGGAAGACTCGAAATGCCCAAATAGTGCAATTCAGAGCATGGGATTTCAAGCACTGGTGCTTGGTGTCACCTGCCTATGCCTGCACACTAAGCCTGGATGCTCAGCCTCCGTAGGACAGGCACCTTGCAGTTGTTGTGCAGAGCGATTCCTCACCAAATTTGAGTTTCTGATGCAAAAATCACAGCAAGGTAATAGATGCCATTGCCTGTTCCTGCCTACTGATGCTGCCAAGGGTGGGCAATAAGGAGGAGAAAGTTGAACTATGAAGGGAGGAGGGAGCCATTAGCAGAAAAGGTATCTCCTACACCCCGAATCAGGTTGCTCCATGTCAGTGTTATAGGGCTGTGGGGTTTTTAGCATCTGTCATTCCTTCTCTAGTGAAGGGTGATGTCTCCTTGCAGGCTGTCAAAGCCTTAGCACCAACTAACCCAGCAGAAATGGGCAAGCAGGGATATTAAGAGGGAGATAAGTGGCAGAGGGACAATTCTGGCTGGAAGACAGTGCTGTTGGAGGTGTCGCTGCTGCTTCACTCTGCCTGTGGCTATGAGCCTCCTGTTTCTTGCAGGAAAAGAAGGAGGCTTTGAAACTTCCATTTGTAACCCCCTTGTCCCCCTCCTGGTGTCATCCAATCACTGGTGTAGAAATCCATGCTTAAGCAGGTTACATAAAGGGAAGAAATAGCTTCCCAGTGTAAAACCCATGGGATGGGTGGATCGTGCCAGGGAGGCACCAGCTTAGCATTTTGTGCAGCTAACAAGCTTTTGACTGGTAACGTGGCAGGACGTGGTGGCTTCAGAGTGAGGGTGGGCTTCAGTGACCACCAGACATGGGCCATGCTCCTAACAGGTATGGAGCAACCTCTGCGCTGCAACATGGTACTGACCCAAAAAGACACATAGCAAATTCCTCATGAACCTGTCTAGGAACTGGACCATTGCATGGCCGCACGCCAGCTTCGCTGCTGCAAAACTATTAATCCTTGGTTCATTTTCACGTCAGTGAAGAGCTGGCCGGTGTTTCTCCTGAACAACTGTGCAGCCAGCACTGTGCAGAGATTCCTCCTAGGGTCCCTATGACTCCCTGTCTGTGCTCAGATAATCTGTGGGATTACAGCCATTATATTTAACCAGGTTAGATGACTGTTACTGCAGTTTTTGTTACTGTTTTGTACCAGTCATATTTATAGGGTGCACTGGTCATATTTATAGGGCTGCAAGATCAAGTTACAACTTTAAGGGCTCCAGCCATGGACGCTGTATGGCAAAGTAACCCTGGATAAAATGGAGCTGGTCCCGCTGAACATCAGTCATCAGTACCAGCGCTTCTAGAGGGCCTTGGTGGCTCCTCGCTGCAGGGCAGCGTTTTGGCACCACAAATAGAAACCCCACCTCCCGCACCTCCCATTGTTTTTGAGAGCAGTGTTGTGTACCAAAATCTTCTGACTGGGGGGAATGGGGCTGGGGAGAAGATCGTAAACCCTTCTGCCTGAAGAGGGGGCAGTTCACACAGCCATCAGTCCCTGCAAGACTAGGAACTGGAAAAAGAAATCTTTAAACCACCTTATAACATCTTGGTTGTCCTTGGTGCTAGAGCCCTGTGGGTTTAGTGATTAGGGGATGCCGTTTCTCACAGCCTGTGTTGCTGTCCCTGCCAGATACCTGCAGCATTGGGCTTTCTGCTAGTCCAGCAAGGTGAGTGTTCTGCACTTCTGGTGATGCTGGGGCACTTTGGTGCCACCCCAGAGCACATATCACAAGGAAAGCCACATTCAAGAACAGGGACAAGCTTTACCATATTCCCTGGGTTTGCACAAGCAGGTGCAAAAGCCCCCCCCATGCACATCCCAGCCCCACTGCAAACACAGCTCCCTGCCCTGCCAACATCCCCAAAGCTGCCTTTCCACCTTCCCCTACTGCAGACTCTGCCTATTGGGGTCCCTGTCCCCCCACAGCAGCCCGGCAGGCAGGAGGGGTGCTGGTTCTGTGGGAGGTGGTTGGCTCTTTAGCTGCTATTACGGCAGCAGTAAACACCTTCTCTCAGCTGGCCAATGTCCAGTGCCGGCATCAGCCCCACAGCTGTGACACAGCCTGTGTCCTGGGGCCACCCTGCCAAGACCAGGTGCCAGCCTCTGCCAGTGGAGGGAGCGAGGCAACCCCGCTGCTCATCCTGACCTGGCCTGGGGGTGTTTGTATGGACCTGAAGAATAATCCCCCTCTGATGATGGTTCAGCCATAGCGAGCAGCACCAGCCAGCTAAATGTCAACCTCTGCTTTGCACAAGTCTTGCTTCACAAGACACCATCTTCTTTGCATCCCTCTTCTTCGAGTCTGGAGGATGTCTCTGAGGGTACATACACAAAGCTCCTTGTTAGCTGGACTTCAGGATTATGAATAGTGAAAAGTGTTAAGAAATTGAGCGCCTCCACCCGGATCTCTTTAACTGCAGTTGATCTCAGCTGTTCAGCTATGCTTCACATTCACATGAGCTAAAATTAACTGTGCTCCCATGCAAAGTCTGTGGCAGAGCTGTGCTTGGAGCAACACAGCTTTATGAACTGCTGCTAGTGGTTTTTAGGTGTTAATGAATGGTCAGAGCTGTATCTGTGCTGGGCAGCCCCTGTCCCAAGATGAACCTTTTCAAAAGAAACCTGTCTGGAGGCAAGGGTGGGTAAAATGGATCACCTGAAGTCTTAGACTGTTCAATAGCCAAGGCAAAGACTCTGGTCCCACAAGCCTGTGGACCTTCTCTGCACCCCCTTGGGCTTTTGGCTGCTCACCTCCTTGCAGTGCTGTGCTCCTGTGTCCAGTCTATGTACCATGGCACCAGCCTGATCCGGTGCTTGCTGCTGGAGGGGAGAAAAACCCATGAGCTCATCAGCAGCTATTCCATCCCAACAGTGCAATGGATAAGTGGGAGGATTGAAACACCAGACCTGTGGCTGCTCCCTGAGAGCCAGGGAGGGACGTGGTCTGGCAGAGCCAAAAGCTGGCTCTGGGATGGCACTGGGGACTTTTGCTGTGGGCAATGCAAAGGAAAAAACAGGACTTTCCTTGGTGTCTGACTGCTTATGGGTGGCAGTCAGAAGAGCAAATACCCCTCCATTGCTTGGAGACCCTGGGCATCCACCATCCCTGCTGCACAATTCTTGGCAGAGACCAGCCTGCCCTGCAAGGCCATGACTGACCCTCCAGCGTGGGGGCAGGGACTCCCAAATAAGGTCTTCAGAAGTAATGAGGAACTCCAGCACATGCACTAAAAATAAGGAAACAGCAGGCAAAAAATAAATCACTTAGAGGAGCCCCTGGCTGGGAGGCTGAGCTGGGAGGGTCCTGTGCACCCGGGCTGAATGAGCCCTGATTTGTGGTCTGACCTCGGCCGCACTCATTGAATTCCTCAGGCCTGGCTTGCCTGGCTGGAAAACTGAGTAGAATAAAAAGGGGGACATCAAGGCTGAGCTTAGCTTTTCTTTCTGCAGATAAATCACTGGGAGATGAGGAAAATGGCTGTGTTTGCAGACAGCTTGCTTTCAGCATGCCAAGCCTGCCTATACAGGGCAGCTGTGCCAGGCAGGTTACACATTGTGGGGGGGAGGAGCAAACCCCCACACAGTCCTTGTCCCAGTGGGAAGGTGATGGAGAGTTAGCCCAAAGAGTCGGTCTGCAGCAGCATGGTGGTACCCAGGGAGAGGGAGCAGGGCATAAACCAGTGATGTGCAAAGGGAAGAGTGGAGACACCCTCTGCCTTCTGCTCGTGCAATATTTTCACCGTGTCCTCAGTGCCTGGGTCACGACAACTACTCTTTATCACTGCACAGTTACCACAAGAACTAGATAAATAATCTAAAAAGGAAAAATAAAAGTTTTTTTCTTAAGATATGTGGAGGTTTTTTTCCTTTCCATACAAGAAACCTGTTACTTCGTGCTCCTGCTTGTTGTGCCATTCCAGTCTATGTTTTGGGGGTGTGGGGTTGGTGTCCAACAGCCTCACCAATTTCCCCAGGCTGTTTAGGGAATAGCGCTCTGTATAAGGGCAAATACAACTTACTTTCCCTTCACCAGGTGATGGGAAGTCAGCAAGGGTGATACATTTTAGCTGGTGAAGTAGATCAGCCAGAGAAGCAGGCTGAGCTCATGGATATTCAGATTATGGTAAATGTTTGTAAGTGCTTTCCATGGTAGAGTTTATCTAGAGGCACCTTTGCCATATGGCACCTGCTAGGCTTCATTTGGGGTTTCTCAGTTATTAAGTGTTTAACAGCAAAAGCTCAAGGGGGCAGAGTAATAACTGTACCCTACTTGTCCCCATTTTTCTTGTGGTTCCGGCAGCGGAGGCAGAGTTTACTGTAGCTTCTGTTCCCATCTATTCTGGAGCTGAAGCCATACAAACAAACGGAGGATGATTACACCACGCACTTGCAAGCACCGAGGAATGCTACGGATGTGAGAAACCGAAGAAAAACTTGCTCATTTAGTGCTTTTCTGCCTGCCTGCCAGAGCTGCATCTGCTCTTCAGCTGACACAGTGCAAGACTGCTAGCTGGCTATTAGATGAGAAGAATTTGAATAATTTTTGTCATGTGGAGGAAGAGGGAGAAAAGACCCACCCTAACAGCCTTTCTGAGCTGAAAACTGATGCTCATGTCCATCGAATGCTACGAAACAGACACCAATGTAGGGATTTTTTATTTGTATTTTAAGAAGATAAGTGCTTTCTAAAACTTTCATAATTTGAGAAGTTAACCAGCATGGCCAAACCAAGGAGGCACCAAGGCAGGCTGCTGTTGTCATGACTTGAGCTCTCATCCTTGATCTCATGCTTCTTCAGTGAACCTCTGCAAACATAACCAGTTTGCTTTTGTCTGGACAAAACTTCTACTGCCAAGTGTTTAGACAGGCAGGAAAACATGAAGCTGTGTAAAAAAAAAAACCACAAACCACTATTTAACCCTTACTCTAGGCTGGTATAAGTACAGCACCCTCAAAAGCCTTTTAACAGCCTGCAAGCCTGTATTGAGCAGATCTTAAAATCGTGCCCAGAGCATGAGTCTAAACCAAGTCCTCCCACTTCTCTATCACTTACATACCCAAAGTCCCCTTATCGTCTACTTTTTTACCATCCATGGAGACCTGCATGGATCAAGCATCCTCCCAAATAAGTTGCTCTGAGAACTGGGCCACATAACAGGCAAAAATGTTCAGACCTGGTAAAATCAAATCAAGCAAGAAAGCTACAGGCAGAAAGGAGGGAAGAGCATGAGCAGATGCAGTCCCTTGCAGCATCTTGGAGGCACCTGGGTTCACGGTGAAACGGCTCAGGAGGCCCTCAAGACCTTCCAGATGCTAGGCTGGGAGAGCCTTCTGCTGCCTTTTCCCCCTCCTTTCTTTCCTTCTCTCAGCACCACCTTTTCAGAGAGCTGGAACCAGCTTAAAGCCATTTAGTTGAAGCCAAGGAGGCAGAAGAAAGAGAAATACGATTACCAGGTCAGAGATTTATCTCCCACAAGGTTCATGGCACACAGAGTGTCTGCTGAAACAAAAATCACCATTTGTCTAGCCCTGATAATTTCATAAACAGCTCCGGATCCAGGGATGAAATACAGCCATTACCAAGGAGGTGCCTGCATTTTCACGATGCCACAGACATCTGGGATAAGCGGGGGTTTGCTTTGCTCTGCCCAGTGCTGCAGGACAGACCCCAGCAGCTCAAGACACACTCCAAAATGGGTCCTTTCTTTATACCCGTCCCAGGCAATGGCACTGGCAGTGTTCAACGTGAGCCTGGCGGCAATGGTCCCCTAGGGCTCGCCCCTTGGTTGGTAATCCTAAGGGACATGCTGGGTGTGCTGGAGCCTGGGAGGCAGAAAGACATGGGGCTGTGTCTTTATGTCATGTGTTTTAAATTGTATTAAAAAATGCGATGTAAAAAAATAATAGCATTTAATTAGGAGAATCCCAAGGCCTGCTGTGCTCTGGTTTGGCCTGGGATAGGGAACGGAGCTGGGAGCTGTAAGAGGGATATAACAAGCAGTAAAACATAATCCTGGGATTACAGGCAGCAATTAGCACCACGGGTATGTTCATGTCACCACATGCTCCCTGCCTGTGGGCTTTGGGCTGTGTTACAGGGACCAGAGCGTGTCTCCTACCCGAGCTTACTGCATGCCACAGTCCCTGGGTTTGGGCTAAGGCAGGAGTAGTCCCATGAGCTTGCACCACACTGCGATGCCTGCAAAATGTTGGCATCACAGTTTCTTAGGGAAATTAGCACTGGCAGAGCCTGGAGGACTCCAAGGAGTGCTAGCCTGGACTTGCGAGTGGGGGAGAGCTGGTGGTAGAGGCAGGAGGTAGGGGAGAGATGCCCTGGGGGACAGGATGGAAATGGGAGTTGCAGCCAAAGCTGTGCTGGGCAAGGACAAGCTCCCGGAGCACCAGCATGTACCAGGTGCCCTGTGCCCACCTGCACGGCTCAGCCCATGCTGGGTGGGAGCAGGCGGCACCAGGCACATCCCAGGCTGCTTTCCAGACTTGTGAATTACAGCTGCAGTGGGTGCCTCCTCCCCAGAGCAAGTCACATCCATGCAGGCTTGCAAAATTATATGTGTGTTGTCATCGTCCCCCGTCCCCACCCCAGCATGACTGAGAGGCTGGGGCTGCAGCGCTGTGTTTGGTGGCAGCCAGGCATTGCCACAGCCTTGCTCCACTTTGCACTGTCCATCCTCTCCAAGGTGGAGAGTGCAGCTGGAAGTTTACAACATGGCAGACGGTGACCATTTGTTCCTGGTCTGGAAAGTGGTCTCTGTGAAGCAAATGGGAAATTCAGGGAGCTGATGGTGCTTACTTGCCAAGGAGGCATCAGGACACACCAAGCGATGCATCTTTCCCTGCCCTAGCTGTGCTTTCCATTAATGATCCTAGCCCAAACTTTCACAGCCATCTCAGTAAACACTGCACATGGATTAAAAGCCGACTCAGGCACACTGTTTGCTTTATTTACAGGTAACACCAGCAGCCATCAAAAAGAAATGAGACACCAAGCAATACCAGCTGTAGGGCCAGAGTGTGGTGGGACAGAAGTAATTTTCCCGTGGCTTCCTGCACCGCTGTGCCAGCAGCATCACTCCTCCCTGGGCAGCAGGAGTGGAAATGTCCTGGGGGTTTGAAACTGGGCATTGAACACAAATGCGTGACTGCTACAGGAAAGTGAGGGCTGTCCCTAGCTCAGTGCCACTGGCACACCAGAGGGATTACGCCAATTCATTCGGTCCCATCCTGCCCCCATGGCCATGTCCCACAGCTGCAGGATCTCATCTCCACTGTGGTCCCCACTGAGCAGCTTGTGGGGCTCCTCTGTGTGCCCCACTCTCCCTCAGGGCTTCCCTTGCTTCAGTCCTGGTTTGCAGAGGACGTTCTTGCATTTCCTTCTTGCTTTCCAAGGAGGGTGGCTCAGATCCTAAATCCAATCTGAGATGCCACTATCCTCCCCCAGCATCCCTGGCCCAACAGGCCTGTGTGAGCTGCACCCCTCAAACAGCTAAGGCTGCATTCCTCAGGGGGCATTTCAAAATTCGGGAAATTTCCCAAAGGGGGCCAGCTGCCAGCAAGCTCGTGTCCAGGAGAGGGCAGGGTTAGCTGCCACACACTGTGGCACAGCACCAACATTATGGGGATTTGGGGACCTGGCTGCTGCCATTACCTCCAGCTAAGAGAGTATTTTGCCTTTTCCACAGCATTTCTTTTTTTGGGACCTTAAACCCCACTTTGCAGCTGCATGGTTTGTGCCTTTTCAGGCCCCTTCCAGCCCCAGGCTGCCCCTGCAGAGCCGGCCAGGGGCCAACAGGCACCTTGTTTACACTGTGTTCCTGGTGCTGAGCCATTGCGGCTGCTCTTTCAAGAGGCGCTGTGTGCCCTGGCAGGGTGGAGAAAATGCCTTACATTAATCAAGAGATCAGTTACAAGAAGCACTGCCCTTCCAGGAAAAATGGGCAACAGCAGTCGCCCTCCAGCCACTGAGCCCCAGGGGCTGTGGAAACCAGGGTTTGCAATGGGCTCTGCCCCATCTTGAGGATGCTGGAGTGATACCAAGGGCTCGGGGAGAGGCACTGGGTCCTGAGGCAGAGCTGGCATCACCCCAAGAGGCTTAGCACACTCCCCAGCAGCTCTTCCTCAGCCAGGGCAACCTTAGGCAGTGTGTGAAATGCCCTGTCCATGGAGTGATGCACTGAGCAGCTCAACAAGCCCCTGCTTGACTAGAATGAGAGATGGAGAAAGGTGGGGATCCAAGGAGGAAGATGGAGGAAGGCTTTCCAAGAGCAGGGATGGAGGAGCAGCCAGATGGCAGAGGGTCACTGAGCAGCACAGTGGAGGCCACTTTCTTAGCATTGTTTTCTCCAGAAATAACATCCTTCTCTGAGTCACTCTTGAGACTCATCTGGCCTTGCACTGGCTCCAGCTTGTTAATGTTTAGCCCGCTGGCCAGGGTCAGAGCCAGCACGTGGGAGGCGGCGGCAGCGTGCAGGGATAGCAGCAGGCAGCTGGGCACGCGCGAGGTCACCTCCCCACACTGGTGGGACCTGCGTTGTCTGGTGTCGTCAGCGGCACCCGGCTCCCACGCTGCTTCCGTAAGCCCTGGGACTTAGGGTGAAGCAGCTTCGCTGGGGCCAATGTCAGTTCACTTGGAAAAGGGCCTACTGGGGCTGTGTGACTCAGGATGCCCCAGCACTGGCTTTAGGGGACCAGCTGGAAGGTGAAAGGGGGGGTGCTGGCTTCAGTTCCCTCATGAAGTGTAAAGCCTGGCAGGCAGAGCCGTGGGGTGATGCACAATGTGAGCCCAGTGTGTTTGCACACATCAAGTCCCTGTTCCTCTGTGGACATCATCCCCAGGAGCCCAAGCAGGCCCAGGGCTTACAGGGCAAGCTGGTGCCGTGTTTTAGGGTGAGAGCTGGTTCGTCTAATGAGGGAGAAAATATGGTTTCCTTGTAAGCAAACAAAGCTTGACTTTATTGCCTTTAAAGTGCAACTAGCACAAACAGTGGCAAAAGTGCAAACACTGATAATGTTCGGAACATTTTGAGCTGTGCAAACAAGCCAGAGGTGGAGGGGTGTGTTGAAAGAAAGGGGTGAGGGGGACTGGGGGGAGGAGAGCTCACAGCCCCCCCAGAGCTGCCCGAGGCAGCCATGCTGAGTCCGGGTTGGGGGTGGTGGCCGTCCCCAGGTGAGCAGGGCTGAACAGGAGCCCAGCAGAGCTCAAAAGCCCCACCGAGGTGGGATGCAGATGTTGTTATGATATTTTTAGCCACCAGGACAAGGCAGAGCCATGCATCCCTTGCGCAGTCACTGGCCACACAGAGCATACCACCAGTGTCTCAGCCCCTCTGTGGCAGACAGCACGCTAGCCCTGCCTTGCTTTTCCCCTTCTTCCCCTGACCCACCTCCTTTTTCCTAGGTGACCAGATGCATTGCATAATGCCTCATGCTCCTCATGTGCCTTGTTCAGCATTTTCTGTCCCATCCAGCTCTCCGAAGCCTCCTCCAGGTGGTGATCCATAGGGGGCTGCTGCATATCCCAGCCCTGCCCCACTGGCTCCTTGCCTGGTGACCACAAAACCCTGTTCCTCAGTGCCCTGTGTCCCTCAGGGCCCATTTTGCCCTGGATAGGGAATAGGGGAGGGTGATCCACAGAATCATAGAATGGTTTAGGTTGGAAGGGGCTTTTAGAGGTCATCTATTCCAACCCTCCTGCAGTAAGCAGGGACATCTTCAACTAGATCAGGTTGCTCAGAGCCCCATCCAACCTGATCTGGAACGTTTCTAGGGATGTGGCCTCCACAACCCCTCTGGGCAACCTGTTCCAGTGTTTCACTATCCTCATTGTTAAAGTTTTTTCCTTTTATCCAGTCTAAATCTACCCTCCTTTAGTTAAAAAAACATTAGCCCTTGTCCTGTCACAACAGGCCTTGCTAAAGAGATTTCCCCCATCCTTCCTATAGTCCCCCTTTTATGTACTGAAAGGCCACAATAAGGTCTCCCCACAGCCTTCTCTTCTCCAGGCTGAACAACCTCAACTCTCTCAGCCTGTCTTCACAGGAGAGGTGCTCTAACCCTCTGATCATTTTTGTGGCCCTCCTCTGGACCTGCTCCAACAGCTCTATGTCCTTCCTGTGCTGAGGACCCCAAAGCTGGATGCAGCACTCCAGGTGGGGTCTCACCAGAGTGGAGCAGGGGGGCAGAATCTCCTCCCTTGACCTGCTGGCCACAGTCCTTGGAGACACAAGATGGCTTACAGGGAGCCAGAGCAACAGTGCTGTAGGTCCTGGACCAGGCTTAAGGTCCAGCTCCTCCAGAGATGTCGTGTCATCTGCCTCCTATTACTTAGGATTACAAAGCAGGTTGAGAAAAGCAGATCACTGCAAACTGGGTCAAAGCAAGAAAGGGAGAGACGGCAGATGGATCACCAGAGAATCAGGCAGGGTGCAGGGACCTCAAACTTTGTCTTGCCTCCATCCCTCCAGATCCCAATGTACCAGAGGGTCCCTCCAGGCTGTTTCTGCTGCCAGGCTGGGAGGAGAAGACATGCCCCCCTCCTGTATGTATTACCTGGCCTCTCAGCACAGTCCTCCTCACCCCAGCATGAAGAGCTTACCAAGTTTTGCATCTGGCTGATGAACGCTTCCCTAATCCAGCCTTGGGGTGGGAAAAGCTTTCTTATTAAATCCATTGCCTGCCCCTGTACTGCACGGGGCATCCCAGGGTGCTCCCCTTGATGCCCAGACTGCCACATGCTGCCTTAGATACCTCCCCGGTTGTTCCATCTGATGGGGTCACCACTACCTAGGAGTTTTCAGGAAACCGGGGACCCAATGAGCCTTTCTGCGAGAGATCAGCCTGGTCTCCAGCACTGGCACCTATTTTCCTGCACCCAGAAAGACCTAAATAGGGGGAGGAATTAACGTCTTTGCCAGATCTACCCAAAATCAGCCCGTTCAGCATGTTACAGAGGGAAGGGACAGGCAAACAGAACAATGGCACACACACTTTTGTAAGGCTTGAGAAAACAGGCTGAAGTACAGTACATAAAATAACAAAAACCAGACATACTGGGGTATGTTCAGTTGCTTTGGGACAAAGTGATTTATTTTTTTATTTTATTAAAGCTAAAGCTTCCTTTACTTTTGCTCCTTTTGCTCCTTTTGAGTGAGGATTTTGGGGATTTTCCCAGCTGGACTCCATTTTCTGGTAGGAGAGCCCAGGGCAGGAGTACCTGCAGAGCCCAGACTCTGAGCAGAGAGGCGATGCACATTGGATGTGACACCTGGGGTGGTTTTGGCCCAGTGTGGCTTGTTGGTATAACTGATGCTGGAGGCCAAAGGCAATCAATCAGGGATTAGAGTAAAATGGCATAGGCAAGCAAGCAAGGGGGTTTTTCTCAGCAGTGCTTTTGCTGGGTGCTTGATGAAGAAGCCAGAAAAAATGGATGCATGTTGCTGTTGGGTTTTCAGAGCAAGCTGTTATTCTCAAACAGGCTTTTTCTCCCCTGCTGCTCACCCAAAACACTCTTTCCTTGCAAAAATCACAATGAGCATCATGTGAGCCCCATAAGCCCCATTTTTCCCCAGCCCTGCCCCATGGGGGCCTCCTCTCCAATAAGCAGCTGTACCTCACCCATGGGGCCCTGGAAGATGTCAGGCCTAAAAATTCACAGCTCCCGGGAGAGCAGAAAAGCTATTTTAGAGGCTTCAAAATTGCAGCAGCCCAAATTATTTCCTGAAGCCTACTTTAAGTTATTCAGGCATCTGGCTGCACAGGTATAAAGCAGCTTGCTTATAAAAATGCTGCTCTGTGATAATTTCCTTGAGTTTTCCCACAGTTATGTTTTTTTCTTTGTGCTATTGGGATGTGGGGAAATAACCTTCTTCTAGTGAGCGTGTTCAGGATGAGATGAGAGGATTTTTTTGTGTGTATGCAATCTGTAAGAGGTAAAATTTACCCAGGCATGGCTACTAGGACAGGTGGGTTTGGGGGCAGCCCTGGAAAACAAAGCCAAAAAGTCCCTGGAGCACTCAGCCCACCACAAGCATGCTTGGGCTTCCTCTGTGGGGCCCCAGGGAGGACAAGCCTGGTTGGTGCCCTCCCCACCAGGCAGCCCCTGTCCCAGCCTTACGCTAGGGTCAGGCGCCCACATCACGCGCCGAAGCATCGCCACCGACTGGCACTTCACAGCTGCTTTGAGGTGCTGCCAGGGACCGTAGGTTGCAACTGCCAACAAATCAGAACCATTGTGCTCCATCACTCCCCCCCTTTCTCCCTGTTAATAGCCCCTTTCTCTGTACCCAGGGAACGTGATTCTGCATCATCCCATCCCTCTGCGAACCCCAGCTCTATTCCAGGCTGGCTGCCCACACGCTCCACAGTAGATGTCCCAGTTGGCTCCGCAAGAGGTGGGTGCACCTTCAGCCCTGACGCCCCCACAAAGAAGCACTTTGATTTTGTACCAGGGCATTTGTATTTGGTTGGTGCATTCATAAAAATCTCTGCCACTGCAGTATCTGCAAGCCCTTCCACTAAGAAATTACTCTTATCTTCAATGGCTGCAAAAACATCTCCCCCACTCACCCCACAGCTGATGCTTGGTACCCAGAGCAGAGGTGCACAAGAGCAGGCGCCCCAATACGTGGGCTCAAGCAGGTGGGTTGTTTGGAGACTCTCTGGGAACAAAAGACACCTAGCCAAGCTGTTGTTCTCATTTGTTATTCAGTGTTAAGGAAATCTGCATCATTCTTCCTTCAGCCTCCCCATCCCGGAGGATAATTGATACTAACGTCATTTCATTTTGGTCCAGCTGCTGGGCTCAAGAACAGATGTTTTATTGTTCAAACTGAACGCACACACAAAAAAAAACATCCCAAAAAGTAACAAAACCAACTAATTTGTGTTTGCGGTGAGGTTAGCCACAGCTTCCTCTCCCCAGAAATATGAGGAGGCAGAGCAGCAGCCCCAGGGAAGACCCAGGCCTCAGGGAAAGCCAAGATTTATACATCCAGCTGTATCAGCTTCCAACACATGAGCAGAACGACCCCTCAGAATCCTGTGATGTCCAGCAGGCAGATTACTCCTAGCAGAGAGCCATTTCCCCTGACACTGAGATGTCACCTTCAGGTGGGATGTACCGTAACAGCCTTCACTTCCTCCCAGAAGCAGAGATCCACCATGGTATTTGCAAGGAGAGGCGCAGCACTTGCTTAAGGGCAAGGATACATGTCACTTCCAAGGAGCAGACAAAAGTAGGTGCAAGAACATGCCAGCGATACGTGCATCCCCTGTGCATGGGCAAGTAAGCTCACCCTCTTTTCCAGCTCATCGAAAGCCTGCACATGTGATGCTTCAGCGCAAGAGTGCTGCGGTTTGCAGCAGTAGTGGTGTGCTGAGCACAACACACATACACACACATTTCTTCAAGAGCACAGGATGGAGGGAAGAGGTCCATCACTTGCTCTGGAACAGGTCAACAACAACGTATGGAAGTCACAGGCTGGTCTAAGCCCAGTTCAGTCAAGCACTCCACGGCATCCTTAAGCATTCCTGTGAAGCTACTGCCAGGCAAGCTGTGAGGCAAGTGGAATACATTTCCCTGGCTGCCAAAAAGACATCTGTTAAAAAAAAAAAACAAAACCCAAAACCCAAACATGCTAAACAGCCAAGAAACAACCCCTAAAACCACCCATGTTAATAGATGTCTAATATTCATTTTGTCTCTAACACCAATAACCATACAGATAAGAACAACAATTCTCCCATGCAGAAGAACTGGGAAACACTATTTCTTACACAAACTGTGGAGGACCTACAGGAGGAAGGGCATAGTTGTTCTCCTCACCTGGCCTGCAGAGGCACTTTTGCTGTAGGTAAGACCTAGCCCTAGAAATAAAGGACTCTGAAACACCCACAGCAAATTGCTTGGGTAATTTTCCCTACATGGCCAAAGCAGAAGGCACAGGGCTGCCTGTGAGGCTGACATGAGCATCTTTTGACACCTGCTGGTGTGTGCCACATGCTTGGCATTATTTCTGGCAGCATGTTGTGTTTTTTCCCTGTTCCACAAAGGATAGCGAGCCAGTCCTAAGGGCCCCAATCCTATATGCAGTGGCATGAACTGCCCCAGTCCCCCTCAGGAGACCATGATGGGCCTGGGAACCAGCACGTGGTTTGAAAAGCCCCAGGAGGAGAATAACCACAGCATCTCCTCTTAGCAAACCATCAGTGGGGAAAAACACCGAGTTTGTGTGGTTGCAAAGAATAATAAATAATAATAAATCCAGCTGCTGAGACCCATTGTGGCTCAGCACCAGATGTGACTGTCCCCTCGAGAAGAGTGCTGTCAGTGGAAGGAGTCTGTAGGCGAATAATATAGCAAGAGCAGTAAGAGGCTGGAGGTGGAAAATACCTGTTGGATTATCTGCCCCTTCTCATTCAGCTGGGTGAGCAGCAAGGATCTGGAGTCAATGAGTGTCCCCTCCTTTGCCTGCTGACAAGTTGCTCCCACTTCAAAACATCCTTCCTGCATCCCACCTCTGGCCCATGGATGCTTTGCGCCTGCTCTAAGGCTGCTGCCTGCAGCATCCCAGCTGGCTTGGCAGCAGCCCATAACCGCAAACGTGTTATAGCTGCAAGCGGGTGAGGGGAGGTGTTGGAGAAACATCACAGCAAGCCGGCAAGATTTGGTGTCTATGGGGAGCAGCACTGGCTGCCCGCAAGCCACCTTGTTTGCCAGCGGAGTCCCTGGAAGGAGGTACAGAGAGGTCACTGAAACCTTCAGGCAGCGACATTGTATGGGGACATGTAGGGAAGCAAGGAGAGGGCAGAACCCAGCCCCCTTCCCCACACCAGTGGAGCTCAGGCAGGTTGGCTGCAAACCCGGAGCCGGGTCAGCTATAGGTAGAGAGCCCAAAAGGAGATGTCAGAAGGAGATGTCATGGAAAATATTTACTCTGTGAGGTCAGTGAACTCTTGGCTTCTCTTTGGAGGGGACTTTGAACACAGGAGGGCAGACATTTCCCGCACGCTTCTGCAGGCGAGAGGCTGGGGAAAGCAGGCGCTTCCCTTGGCTGGAAAGATGAAAAGCACAAGTGGAAAGTTTTGTGCATAAGGCAAAACAACTGAGCCTTCAGCTGCTGGTGGCTGGGCGCTTGCTATTAGGGGAAACAGCCTGCTTTGAAAAAAAAAGGGGATGAATCTTTGAGACAAGGCCTGGAAAAAAAACAGAGGGGATGCCCTGGAGCAGAGCCACTGACTGGCGGTATGACACTCAGGAGGTGCCAGCAGGCACTGAGTTGTGTATTAGAGAGAAAAAATCACCCCAAAACTGTAGTGCATTGGAGGCGTGATGTGGGTACAAGGTGGAAGGAAGGCCTTGCTCTCAGCATGGAGAGGCAGAAAGGACTCCACATGCCCATAAGGCATCCCCTGCCCACTCGACTGCCCTGCAGAGCCAGCCATCCTCTCCCCATCACATCATCCTGTGCCACTATGACAGGGAAGGGTGGCTCAGAAAAAAGATCCCACTGAGATCAAAGGCTAATGAAACGACAGGCCATGAATAACAGGGTACATTATTCCCTGATACAAGTCCACCAAGTGCCACACAGCAGTCCTGGTAGCCAAAGGCTGCGCCATGCTTCTAGCAATAACAACAGTGCTTTGTATCTCCTTCTTCTGGGGTATGGTTCCCTCATGCAGGGCTCCTCGTCACTACCTTTGAGGTTCAAGCCACAGGTTGAACATTGGTCCTGCTGACTCCCATCAGCGTATGTATCTCTGGATGAAAGCAACTAGCCCCCTGCATGTGTGATCATCACTGGGTGCTTGGGTCACCTGAACCAGGTGATGCCAAGCATTTGGGTTGCTCAAGCAGGGAAAACCATCTCCTAGAAGATCATCAGAAAAAGCACAGGAAGATGTTTCACACCTCGTGAGAAGCAGCTCTCAAACAATGACTCTCAGCACGTCTTGCTTGTTCTAATTGCTAGGTAAATTGCTTGCCTTAAAGCGAGGATCTGACACTTTCTGCTCTTCCTGGGAGTATCTCTTGCTATGCTTTCCAGTTGGGCCAGCATCCCAGGGGACAGTGTCTTTATTTCAGCTTTAGCTCATGAAGAGATGATTTTCCCCTGAAGCCACACCACAGAGACTGTGATGCCATCACCTCTTGCAACAGAAAGCGGGCAGGGGAAGCTCCCAGCGCTGAGGCTGCATCCAGCAGCGCTGCCAGCGGTGATTCAAGAGGTGGGACTCCCACCCGCCTGACTCACTCACTGTTGAGCTCGAGCCCTAGCGAGATACTTCACTTGCATCACTTGTTGCTGGAGATGATGAAGAGGCCTGAGGTGTGTTCTCAAGATGTGCTGTGCCATTTTAAGCCCCCACACATTCCAATTTGCTAGGTTTTTTCCCCCCTTCTCAGCTTTTGACTCACCACGTTGCCAACTCATCACTCCATCGAGCAAGCATGGAACACCCTGGCCTCCTCCTCAATATATTTGAGCTCCATACCCCTCCTCAGTTTGTCCCAGTCTCATCCCAGCACCTCCATGGCCCCAACTCCCTTGCGGCAGGGTGCCCACCGTCCTACCAAACAAACGTCCCACTGCGATCACTTGCACTGAGAGCCCTCGGGCACCCTGTGCCACCCTGGGACAGGGTCTCCAGCATGGCATTGCCAGACCCTCATTCTCAGGGGACTTTTCTAGGAGTGCAAACAGCAGCAGGGCTGTCCTCTGCCCACCACCTTGCTGGTCCTCAGCTCTTCCACCCACAGCCCTGCCACCCAGCCAGCCTAAGCCTCAGCAGGCAGTGCCGCAGCTGGGACACTTGAGCCCTGGCTCAGCTGTTGAGTCCAGCCCATCCCCGAGGAGAGGGATGGGGAGCTGCTCCAGGCTCCAGGGTGGAATTTCACTCACTTTGTTGACCTCGTGCCTGCAGCACGCTCTAAAAATACAAACAAACTGGCGGGCAGCACAAAACCCACCCCGTTTCCCGCAAAGGGCTGCTCAGCCAGCCCTGCTTCCCTTGGCTGTGTCCTCTTTTGTGAAAGGAATTAAACTGAGGGCTTTGTTTTAAAGGCCAGATCCTGTTTTTCCCCCATCTCAGCTGAAGAATATATTTAGAAATTGACTGGGGCCAATTTGCTGAAGACCTGGGCATGGTTGGGGAGGGGGGCTCTGTGTCCCCCTCACGCTCCCTGCTTTGCTAACCCAGACCAGTCAAGCTCTTCCTGTCTCCCCTGGGCCCTCCCATTCCTCTGACCACTCCATTGCCCCTCTCATCCAAAGCTGTCTGCAGGCCAGGCTAGGTGCAGGGGGCACAGCGGTCCCCTGTGCTGTGGGGAGCCCATCCCCATCCACCGAGAGCATCCCATTCTCATGGTCTCCTTGTCCCCAGACCTCTCCTCCTCTGCCACTTCGGACAAGCCCTGCAGCAGGAGCTTATCTTCCCCATCCTCACCTGCATGACTTTATACTTCATATTAGCTAACGTCACCCCCATTCCTACCTCCCCAGGTCTCACCAGCTCTCACGCTTGGGCTCATCAATACTCAGCCCCTCTGTCAAGGTTGTCAGCAGAAACCATCTGTAAGCCTGACACTGGTCTAATTAATATAACTTGTGATTACGAAACCCCCTTCCTACCCCCTCCTCTCACAGCCAGGGACACAGTGAAATCAGGACCCAGGCACCCTGCCCTGCCTTCGCCCCCGCACAGCAGCGGGTGTCCCCTCACATGTCCCCAGCTGCCACGCCAGCCCACAGCCGCTCCCAGGGATGGGGAGCCAAAGGGAATGGCAGGCAGCAGAGGTCATGGTTTCCCTGCACCCAGCAGTAAACAAGCTCTCCCGAGTGGCAGGGGAGGGAGAGGGGCAAAAAGCCCAAGCGAGATGTATTTTTGCAAGCAGGCAGATTAGGAGCAGCTTGAGGCATGCTGGCAGCCGGCACAGGAGAGACGGTGTTATCTGTGAATGGGTGCAGGCTGTTACCCATGGCTCCTGCCACTGCCAGGACAGGGACGTAGGGAAGGGGAGGTTGGGGGAGATGTTTGCTGCTCAGCCAGGTAGCTATTTCTGACTTCAGGAGCCCACGGCCGAGGCTGGAGAGGGTTTGCAAAGAGCAGCTGGACATGGGCTGCACCTGAGGAATATCCACCTTACTGGGCTGAAGCTGCCCTGTCCCCACACCCTAGATGCAAGTTCCCCCCACCCTTCCCATCAGTCCTGACCCCCCACCAGCAATGCCCTGTGCCCAGGGACACACCGTTCCATGCCCTGACACACTGAGAAGCCACCAGGCTACTGAAGTCCCTGGGCAGGGAGCAGCAAATGCAGGGAGCTGATTGAGTTACAGGCCAGCGGTTGTATCATGTTTACCAGCTCCCCAACGCATATCCTGTGCTGGGAGGATTCCTGGAAACGGGAGCTGATTTTGGACCCCCTCCCTGTGCTGCACAAACATGCAGGCTATGCCGAAAGCAGATCTCCGCATGTGACTGCTGCCGATATTACCCAAGCAGCTGGCAGGGAGCAGCTACCCCCTTCCTCGCTCTCTTCCTCCTCCTCCCTGGCCACACGCTTCCCATCTCCAGCACAGAACTAGCCCCATCCTTTTTTTTTTATTCTTCTTCCTCTTGTCTTAACTCTGTTTACCTTTTCCCATCTCTTAACTTAAAGCAGAGGTGGTGGCCATGCTGGAGATGCCAGAGGTCTCCAAACCTCCAATGGGATGGTTAAATCCTGGATTTCCTCTGCCCTGTGCCATTGGGCTGCTCAGGTGACACCAGAGCCCCAGCCAGCTACTCTGGGATGAAAAAAGTCCTGGAGTCCAGTCTTTCTAAGTGGTATATGAACCCTTTACTGGTACAGGGAAACAGGGTGTGAGTCAGCTGCAAACCCTGAGCATCACTTGCAAACCCAGGCACTAGGACAGCAGTCTCCTGCCCCAGGGTGCTGGAGTTTGAGGATGCTGGAACACCTTCTCTCCGTCTGGCAGACAAGGACAGAGGCAGAGCAGGAATATTTTCCTGCCTCCTCTAGGTCATGCACAGACACACTGCACACCTCAGATAATGCACTCTCCTACCCAGAAATTCAACCTGGAAATCTTCCGTGTGTGGCACCTGAAGGCATCCTCTTGGATGAAGGAGAGGCTGTTTCTACAGCCCTACCATCATGTCTCCTCCCTGCCAGAAGATTTTAGCATAGCAGTGGCTGGCTTGGTAGGTGCCACCTCTGCTTTTCTTTCATAAATGGCCAGCCAACTTTGCAAGATGGCAGGGTGCCTCACGGCTGCCACCCACCTCTTGGCAATAACGCCTTGCTGGGGATGATCTTGCGCTGGTGTGCCACTGCAGGGGGATGGGATGCTGAGCAGAAGGGCTGGGAGTGGGCAGGTAGATCACTGCTAGGGAGCCTGGAAAAAGCAACTGCTGGATTTCTCCAAGCCAGCCTCTCCTGCATCCTGTTAACATCCTAGTGACACCCCTGAGAAATAGGAAAGGTTGGCCTAGCCAGGAACTGTGCCTCTGTTTTGAGATCCACGTCCTTCAGCCTCAATGCTCACGGGCATACAGAAGACACAGCTCACTGCTAGCTTGCTTGCACAGCCCCTTCCCCAAGCCCCTCCGTGCCCCTGATCCCAGCAGTGCAGGGCAGAGGGACATGAGTGCTTACAGATGCTGGTTCAAAGTGCTCCTCAGCCTGTATACCCTCTTTGCACATGTGAGCTGTTCTGGATAGGGATTGCATATCCAGCATCAAGCAGTAAGCAGCTGCACAGACAGAAGGACAGCCCTGGCTTTACGGCCTGGTATAAAACATTTATTCTCTCTCCTTTTTTGGAACAGCATCACCCACAGTTAGGCTCTACTTGGTGCCCCACCTGAATTACCCCCTTTGTGTAACGTCTTCCAGCATGAAATTTCAGAGGTCCAGCATCTCCATAGGGCTCCTGATATTGCTTGCTCACCAATTTGCCTTAAATACATCCCTTCTAAAGACAGATTGTTTACATCTTTCAGAGAGGTTTGTGTGTCTAAATCCTTCTATTTTTATTCAAGATTTCTTTTTGAGATAGGTTGGAAACTATCCTGAGTTGCCACAGGGGCAAAGGTTTCCCTTGGATATATTTACACATTCAGGAAGACAAACTACAAGATCTAATCTTGCAAAGACTCATGCACGCGTTTGTCCCGAGACACCTGCACCATTTCTTCGTGGCAAGTGAAACAGCTTCAAGCTGAAAGTTAACCTACACCTACTGGGTTTTTCCTGGTGTGCATTTTTGCCTTGTGAACAAAGAGACAAACAAAGCACTTTTGCTAGCCAGTGTAAAATTCAATTTGGGCAAAAGAGCTTTGGAAAGAAATATTTGGATTTGCGAAGGGTCAGCACAGCATCCATCCCAATTGGGTGGGCTCTGGGACCACATGTGGTCAGTATTGTTCTGTAAAAATAAGGGGAAGAGAGAAAGGGAACGGAAGAATGTGAAAAGGAAGAGGAGAGGGCCTCTGAAAGACTGCAGGGAAATGTCATGAGCACCCCCAATTTTAAGGTAACCTCTCCCAATGCTCAGTACTGTTGCCACATGGGGACAGATCAGCTCTGATACCGATTGGGGTCTGGAGCTCCATCCCACATGTGAGAACACTCTGTTGCCAGCCTCCCCAACACACTGCCATTTTGGGAGGGAACCCACACTGATGCCATGGATATGAGTAATCTTGACATTGACTTTTAGTGTAAGCATCCCTTCCTGCAACCTCCTCAGAGAGCCTCAGCCCTTCTGCAAGCTCAGTTTCTCCCATTACATCTGTATGTTTTTGTCCCCTTCCTCCACCAACCCCCCTTCCCACCTTCCCTTAATTACAAATATCATGTAAGCTCAGGCAAAAACCCAATTAGCAGCCAGGCTCCTGTCAGCACCTATTATCTCCATGCTTTAGCTGCGTCCTTAACGAACTGCTTAAAAATAAAGGCAGAAGGACGGTGCCCATGGGCAGGAATTTTCCACCGGGTAGCTACAGCCAAACCAGGTCATGCGACATGGGGTCCTGGCTTGCATTGCCTGACGGCACCAAGAGAGGCAGCTGTGCCGCAGGCAGCCCCTTCCTGCGCTGCCTGAATCCCTCTGCCTGGGGCATTGCCCAAAAAAGGCACCTCTCATGAGCCTGAAACACCCCTGACCTCATTCCCAGAGAACAGGCTCCAATCTCCAAATGCGTCCTGCAGGGCCACTAGCTTACTTGGGATTCACCTGGCTTGACCTTGGCATGAGGCTTCATGCACAAGAGGGTGTCACTTTGACTTCTGTCTTTGGGACATGAGGACTCTGACAGAGCAGTGGAACAGGCTGCCCAGAGAGGTTGTGGAGTCTCCTTCTCTGAAGACGTTCAAAACCCGCCTGGGCGCGGTCCTATGCCCCCTGCTCTAGGTGTACCTGCTGAAGAGGTACACCTAGAAGTGATCTCCAGAGGTCCCTTCCAACCCCTACCATCTGTGATTTGTGACTGAGCAGAGTAATGGGTCTTTTGGTGATGGGTCTTCATCCCATCTATTTGCCTGCACAGGTTTTAATAGAGTCCAGCCCCGTTAGTGTTGCTCAGGAGGAGAAGATGGGGACCAAGGGCTGTTTGAGGAGGAGAAGATATGTCTGGGAGGGAAGACATCCTCACCTTCGCTGGAGGGACACTTCCTTGCTGCAGCACAGAAGGAGCTTGCTCAAGCTATTGCAAACCAGCTGAATAGCTGGCAGGGCAGCCCAAACCACTTCCCCTAGCCATAAGCAGTGAGATCCAGAGGGTTTCCAGAGGAAAACTCCACTGCTTGCTCCCCACCCCTCTTCCCAGTCAGCAGCAGGCTGTGTCCGGCTCCCTGCCACTCCACATCTGGAAGGGAAGCATCAGGAGGAGGCATGCTGAGCACTTCCCTCCTGCACATCTGGGAATTGAAAGTGCTGCTTCATTGTGCTGGGGCAGGGAGGGTTTCACTGGTGTTATTATTCCAAGCTGGCCCTGAGTCCAGGGAAAACAAAAGCTTCTTCCTTGCCAAAGGGAGGGCTGGCTAGAGGCAGTTACTGGAGACAAGGGCTGGGCTATTTTCTGGGCTTCTAAATGCTACATTTTGGTGTTTAAATTTAGCCCTAGATTGAAGTTTTGCAGACATGAGCCCTTCTGGTGAGCCAGCAGTGTGGCCAGCATCAACACTAGCTTTTGCCACACGGTGTGCAGAGCAAGCACCTTTCATACCCCATGGGCTCAGCCTCCAAGCCCCAGCAGCAACGTTCTTCATGGGGCAGATCCCTGGCTGCCCGTCAGCAAAGAAACCACCCAGACATGCTCTGGAGAGCAGCAATGGCTGGACAAAGCAGTCTGGTTGGAATAACAAGGTTTTTTGGCCATTAAGTCTGTACTGAGATGAAGGAAGATGCTTGCAAACTTTTCTCTCCTCTTCAGGCAGATGACCAGCTTGACTACAAAAGTCTCTCCAGAAGCAGTGGAGAGATGTCAGGCATTGAGAGCTCTGGCCATGTCCTGTGACACTTGCTCTTTCCCTGGGGCACAGAAAGTTTTTACAGCTTTTGGCCTCTTGCACTCCAGCCTTTAAGCTTTAGGATGCCAGTCCTTGCCTGGGAAAGGAGCCAAGCCCCACACTTCTATTTTATCACTATCCGTTTTCCCCACCTTATTACAGAGCATGATAATGACTTCAAGGAAAAAAAGCTTTGTTCACAGCAGGTCTCTTCTCCACATTTACACCCCCAGATGCAATAGGCACTCTTTTATTCTCTCAAATATGTAATTTAAAAGCTCCAGCCAGAAGTTGCTTCCATAGCACTTGATCATGCCACCTGAGAAGTGGGGCACAGTCTAATACTTGCCAAAGACTGCCACTCCTCCATCTGTTGAGCTCTCTGGCCTCTGCTTGAGTTGGCCATTGGAGTTCAAGCAGGCAAATAAGAGATCAGGATAAATGCTATTTATTTGCTGGAGTTCTGCAAACAATTAATATGGCCTTGTCCTTTGGATGAACCTGGTTTGATAAGGATCCTATTCATATTCCAATGATTCCTTAAGAACAGAAAGTTAAATGCAAGTGAGCAATCCAGCTGTTGGCTGCTTGGTGCCTGCAAGGGTAAACACACCTCAGACCCCTGGGAAAACAGAGATGCTCCAAGTTTTCAAGGCTTTTCTCTACAAATCCAGTGGTGCATGAGAAGTACCCTATAAATTAGGTGGAAGGGACAGGGAATGGTGGGGAATTGCTCCTATACAATATGACACAAGGTCATTTCATACAGCAGCTCTCCTGCAACTGCTTTCCCCAAAAGAAGTTATTCAGCCCAAATCCAGATCTCTGGATTTGTTCAGAGCTGCTCTATGTGACTGTTAGATGGCTGGTAAGCATTGAAGTAGGATGTGGCTGAAGAGACAACCTCACTTTCAAAGGACATTAAGAATAGAAATATCACAATATATCTTCTTTAAGATGAATGGACCGAAAATTTGCAAAGTTTTATACACAAATCAGAGTACTAGAATAATGCAAACAGCTGAATACCCAATTCCATGGCTTATTAAAACCCAGGGGAATTTGATCCTCTCTGCACACAGCTCCCTAGGGATGAACTGTGTTTCACTGCTCTGTGGCAGGGCTTAAATGCTACAGGGATGCACAAAAAGCTTTTGAGCACAGCAAGTCTCCAGAAAACACAAAGGTAGCTTTGTCTGGAGCATATCAACCTTCTTTTTTTGTAAATACTAATTCAGACTAAAAGATAAATATTTAACACACACAGAAATATGTGCTTCTCTCTAGGAAAGGAACTGTATACACAGGCTGCCATGCATAAGCTAGGAAGAGCAGAAACGCAGCCAGCTTTGCATTCAAAAACTTCCCTGTGATGAAGGGAAACTGGTGCCGTGGTGAGGAGAATTAAGTGGATTCAGTGAGTTGCTTAAGCATATGCTTTGCTAAACTTGTGGCTCATCGAGGAACAAGGATTGAAGGAAGATGCTGCATGCTGCACAAGAGAACCGTAACACAGATGTAATCAAACTTAGCTGCTCTGCTGAAGCTTTGAGTAATCCTGAAGATCTGGGGAATAGAAGTTAGCTCTATTTAAATCATCTCAGTTGCTCTTACAATTCCCATTTTTTTCCCTTGCAAGCACTTTTGCTTTTAACCACTTCTATTGCTTCCTTTCCCTGGTGACTTGCTGCCATGATGGATTCAGCACTGTCAGAAATGCCCGCATCCTCAGATTAAAATGTGATTCTTCTCCAAAGAGTGTATGTGGAAATGTTGCAGGTGATTTGATCTCAATGATGTGCAGAAATTGAGCCCATGGCTGCATCAGCTCTGCAGTAAGGGGACAGTGCCACCAAAGCAAGTGGCTGTTGCTCAGAAAACCCACGGGGAGCAGATTGAAGATTCATCAGGTCTTTTCCCCACAGACCCTGTGTGATGTTTCTCCAGGATTGGGCTGCACTCGGAGATGAACTTGATATTTGAAGGACACTAGGAAGTCCTAAAGGACAATTAGCAAGCTATAGGCATAACAAGAACATTTTGCAGTCTTGGTCTATATTGCCCAAAGTCACATCTTTGCTTTCGCTTTGCAGGAATCCCTGGTATTTTTGCAAAGGCTTATTTGACCTTGGTAAAAGGAAAGTATTGCTGGATTCAAGCTTCTGTGAGCCAAACTGTTCTCTCACTGCAGGGTGCCACCCCCTCTCGCTTCTACATGGTTATACAAATGTATATGACAACTCTCTGGGTTTTTGCCACCCTATTAATTTCTAGAGAAATTAGAAAATCATTCCTGGATGCCATCTGATTTCACAAGTGCCAGGAACTTTTTGAACAACTCACAGAAACCAGGGAAAACACACTTGAAATAAGCAATGACAGATCAGCTGAAAAAACACAACCACATGCCTCGAGCTCATCCAGTGGATGAAGGGAAGGGGAGGCAGAAACCAATGAACCAATGCCGGCCTCGATGCCGGCCGCGTCCCATCAGTGAGGATGCTGGCTGGGAGGGCAGACCAGCACAGCCCACCGTCTCTGATCACACCAATGGCAGCTCGGGTTGCTATGGTCCTCAGGTCTGAACCGTTGGAAATTAGGTAAAAGGTCTGAACACTTTTTTTTTTTTTTATTGCCTTCCCCTGCGCAGTGGTGCCCCTTGCCTAGCACAATCCCTCTTCCTGCTGAGCTCTAGGAGGAAAGCAGCTGGGATGAAGAATTAACTCTTGCGGTCCCAGGGGGTTTCCAAAACAGGAGCAGCAATGTTTGTATTGGGCATCACGGGGAAGGGGGGGATGCATGAGCAGATCTTGCTTCCCACGTGCCCTGTGGTGATGAACCAGAGAAAAAAACACATGCATGAGGATGGATGCATCCTCTCCTGCCCCCAAAAAGGGTATAGATTTTAAATGGGTTTTATGCTGGTGGAACAAGCTACTTGGAGATTCCAGGGGATGGGATTTTTCCATCCCCTGGGTAGAATATGGCATTCCTAAGGGTGCATTCTAGACCTGAAGGGACTCATCTCCTCCACTTCCAGAGCAAAGGATACAGTTCTGACACCCACGCACATGGGTCCCTGAGCTTTCCCTTCAGCCCAGCGAGGGAGTGGCTTTGCGTGGTGGAGGTTGGTTTAGCACCGACCGGAGCAAGGGCATCTCTGGCTGAGGTCAGAGCGCCAGTGATTAGAGGCAATGCTGGGCTGGCAATGTGCCCACCTGCCATGGACCCACGCACTGACACTCACTTTGTTCCCAGCGGCAGCCTGCCTGTGCCCACTTGCTCTGCACTACATGGGCATGCCTGCACCCCTGTCCACTGGGGCCACCCCAGGCATTGCACAGATGTACCTGGAGAGGCCACAGACCTGCTATAAGCATCTCTGCTGTAAGGAGGTGGGCTGGGAGGGAAGGTGCTGGCGCCATCGATAGTTTCAGGGCTTGCCCCATCCGAGCCCCACTATGCTACTGCAGGGAGGGAGGCTGCATCTCCAGGTGAGAAAGCAATTACCACCAAATTTCAGCTCTGGAAAGCTTGTGGCTGCTCAGCCAGCCTCCCCCAAACTTCTCATCTTGGTAGGGAGCCAGGCACCTTGCTGGCACTGGGCCAGGCAGCTCTGCAGGGCAGGGGAAATGCAACAAAGGCACCTTTGTTTCTCCTGCCTGCTCACTGCTTCACCCTAGCCCTGGTGCGACACCTATGAGGCGGAGTCATCTTTCCACAGAAAACTTCCAGCAGCATTTCCTGGATGCTGCGTCACTGCAACACGACTGGATTCATCACCCTCCTTTCCCCAGACACGAACCCAGGAGCAGAGCAGGGGAACCAGGAGCAATCGAGGCAGGATTTGACTGCTATCTGCTTCACCAGGTGTTTGCATTAATCCTTCCTGGAGCAGACTCCCATCCCTGTCTCTGCCTGTCTCCCCAAGAGCCATGCTCACCTCCCACCCAAGACACCCTTTCCCCGACACTGTGGGGTGGAAAGCTCTGAAAAGCACTATACACATTTTATCTTCCCTCTTTCAGCCTTGTTTACATAGGAGAGTTAAGATGGATAAACTACAGGTGTCAAGTCCTTAAAGTTTGTAGGGAAAGGAATTATCTTCCAGTGAGACAGCTAGGAAAACCCCAAAAAGATCCTGGCCCTAATCCATCTTATGTCTGAGATGGAGCAAGAAATCTTCAAACCAAGGATAGACCAAAAGCAGAGCTAGCCCATGTACCTAGTTTGAAGCTGGCCATATCTTTTCTTACACATTTCTTGTATTCTTTCCCTTGTGCCAGCAGGTGACCTGTTTTTCTTCCAGCAATCCAATGCTTCTAACAGAAGTATTACCTCTCCTGACAAATGCTGCCTTGCCCATCACCTGAAACCAGCCCAGCAGCCACAACAATGCTACTACTGCTCAGAAAGCACAGTCTGTCTTCCTGCAGATGATCTTATTGAGAATTAAATCTCCATTTGGCACAAGGGGCTAGATTTAGCTACAGCAAAATATGACCACTTTTAGCGTATCATAATGTTCTTCATTAGCGCTTTCAACTCCCTGCTTAGAAGAAGCCTACCCTGGAAGAAAAAAAAATGCCCTTGGATATTAAATATCTGCAGCTCCTATAAAACATTAGGGGGAAGCAATGAAAAGGAAAGCAGACACCCATCAGTGGAGGACGTTACTGCCCAAGACTTGCTTGGCCGCTTTCAGCACCGTCAGGTGGTTTGGAAACTGTGAGCTGGGCTAGGATGGAAGCTCGTGCCTTCCCCACCAGAACGAGCTCCTGAGACAGCCAGCTCCTGGCTGTCCCCATCCCTGTCCCATGCCCAGGAGAGCTGCAGGAGCCAAGCTGGGACCCAGTGGGGTTGTGCACCATGTGGCCTTTCAGATCCCAGACCGCACTGCCACTTTGGGAGGTAACTGCCTTTGATCTCAATATATTTGGGATGCTAAAAACATGAGTCCTATGCCTTGCTTTTACTTTTAAATACAGAGCTGCCTTCCAGAGCAGTGTTCTGCTGTGCCACCTGCAAAATAGCATTGGACTCAAAAGAAAAAAAAACCACATCCCCAAAGGACATAGCCTTGCTAGGGTACAATTTACTCTGCAGAGGCTGATTTCTGGAACTACAACTGGAAGCAGGGGGAATGCCTGGGACTCAGCCTGCCTTGCACACAGCTGAGTGTGTGGAGGCAAGAGTTGCTGCTGACTTGGAGATGTGGGGTTAAGAGGAGCTGAAGCAAGGGTTGAATGCTGTGTGCCGGCATGGGTTAAAACAACAGCATACAGCCAGTTGCTCACAAACGCTTGCTCCAGCAGTGGGCGAGAGACCTCTTCCAGGCAGCAACACTTCCTTGACCTCCCCAGCAAGTTAATAATTTCATCACTCCCGCTGATGACAGACTGCAGAAGTGAGCTTGTCCTTTGCCTGGCCTCGTTACTCAGCAGTTCCCGGTTCTCCTCCTCTGGGAAGCTCCCTGGGCCCAGCCACCCCTGTGGGGACTGGGGAAAGGACTGAGCTGGGCAGGCCCCTGTGCAAGCATCCCACAAGCCACGGGACCAAGGCAGGAGGTTGAGCTGGGAACCTGCCCAAAAGGCTGGTTAGATGACTCTAGTGGCCCTGCCCTAGCAAAGGCAGAACATGAGCCAGAGCCCACTCTGACCAACACCAGGGACCCAGCTGCTCAGGGAAGTAATCCAGGCAGCAAGGAGGAATGCACCTTGCCTGAATCCCACTCTACTTCAGTCAGAGCAGCAGCCTCAACACAGTCTAGGCTGCAATTCAGGATGCACCATCCTGCCTGAAGTGCCATGCAGTGACAGCCAAGCATAGCATCGTTTAGCCCATGCTAACAGCCATGCTATGTGGTGGTAGGCAATTAAATAGCATCTCATTTCCCCCTAGGGTAGAGCAAAACAATATACCTCCCTGTCTCTGCAAGAGGAAAGAGATGGGAAGGATGCAGGGTGGAGTAAAAATTAATGAGGTGTCTTCCCTCCTTCAATTCTCTCTTGCCACATAGGGTTTAATGGTTGGAAAGCAATCTGAGATCAGCAGATGTCAACAGCGCTGGAAAAGTGCACCCATGCAAATGAGTCATGAACCCAGCACACTCAAATGAACCTAGGGACGGAGCAGAAATGTGCAATGCAATAAACCCTGTGCAGCTCCTAGTAAAGAGAAACCAAGTCAGGCATAAAAAGCCATCCACGGGCATGATTTATTCAGTGCCTTCCTCTCACCCCCACTGCTCCCATCACTATTATTTCCACTTGCTGCTGTGTTGAGGGCACATCCACACTACTCTGAAGGAGCAACCTCAGTCCTTGCAGACATGGCAAGCTGGATGTACCAGCTTGTACCAGCCAGCACAGGTACTGGGACTGGCACGGCTGGGACAGAGACATTTGTTCTTACAAGGGGCAGAGGGAGGTGCATATCAGAGGAAAAGCTCTGATAGTGGCAGGATGATGAATGCAGTGCCCCTGACAGCAAAGGTCCCTTCAGTGCCTCAGGACTGAAAGACAAATCTCTGAATGTAACAGAAAAGGACTCTAACTTACTGAGAAAGGTTGCGTGCTTTCTCATTACCAGAATATAACAAATGGCACAAAGAAAAAACAAACCAAAACAAAACCCACCTCTCATCTGAGCATGTTCCTTCCCTTCCAATTCCTCCCAGCATTTTCCCGTCGCCCATGTCCTTCTCAAGGCACTTCCATGCTGAGCTACCCGTTAGTGGACAGACAGAGCAGATGGATGGGAGGGTTGAGCTGAGCATTGAGAATAGACACTATTTTAATGAATCCAGCACACAGAGCAGCTTTGCTGCCCAAGACCTTCTGTGCAAAGGACAGGGGTCTGGCTGACAGCATGGGGCAGTGCTGGTACGGGGGTGTCCAGTATGTCCTGGGGGTCAGCAGTACAGGGACAGGTGCCCTGTGGGCAGCAGTGCCAGAGGACAACTGCCCATGCCAGGGAGATGAGCCAGTGGTGGTGCCCATGGGCACATCTACTCCTGCTTTTACTGCCTTCCGTGCCACTGACATTCAAAACAAGCTGTTTGTGAGCCCACAAGAAAGGCTGGCCCTTGCCCTCTGGTAACTGGCAGAGGGAGGCACGGCATATCCTGCAGGACAAGCACATGGTGCTGCAGATGCTTCCCAGAAAGCCTGGATGTTTTGGCAGGGCTGGTGCTCTGGTCTTGCAGCATGCACAGGCAGAGTGTAGCAATCCTCACATACGCAGCTCCAGGTGTCCTGGACATGGAAGAATTTTTTTTTTTCATGCTTCAGAAAAGAACTATCCAACAGCAAGAGCTCAGAGACCTCCCTACACAACCAAAATCCTGTCCAGCAGCAGCCATTGCATGACTGCACAGCTGAACTCATCCTCCGACAGACAGACAGACACTGTTAACATCAGGCATAACTATTTCACCTCTACAAAGAGCACTTCTCCTCCTCGCAAAACACCCCAAAGCCTTGGTCTGGGAGCCCAGTTCGAAGTTGGTATAAAGCAGCTCAGCGCTGAGGTCAAACAGAATTACACTGATTTCCACCAGCCATAGATCTGGCCCAACTTTGCTAAGAACACTTGATCTCCTCCCAGAGTGCTGCCAACTGGTTGAAATACAGCTGCTGCTTCAATAGTACACACAGAAAAAAGGCCTGGCATTATTCAAAACAAAAAGACAAGTATTGCAGCATTTGCTTTAGATATCATGTGAGCAGTTTCCACTGGCTGGATAGGAGGGGGAGATGAGTAGGGTGAGCTACTGGGTGTCAGACAGCTCTTTGGGCTACGCTGTCATTAGCACCCATTCAACATGCCCCATGACACAAGGGTCACATGCTGTTTGCACAGGCACCCTGGGAGTGATCCAGCTCAGCTATGGTCTGTTAGGAAGCCATTCACCCTGGTCTTGCATGTGCTCTGCAGAACCTACATGGCACCGTCACCTTTCCCCCACCTCAACCTTTGCAGAGAGATTTGTGTTTTACTGAGACCAGATCTTCCAGTAGAAGCTCCTGTTTTACAAGCTTAATAACCTCCAGTGCAAGATCCCCCAGCAAGCCCAGGGTGCCTTTTTGCGAGACACAACATGGAGAAGGGCTGTCTGTTGTTTGAAGAGGAACCATGTAGACCCATGCCTACCCTTGCGCAGGCTCAAATTGCATGGCCAACTCCTTCCTGGGTGCTTTGGAGCCACTGTGGGTGGCTCACAGGAGTGACTCAGAGCACTTCTGCTCCTGTCATGCTAAAGCCTGGCTCCCTGTACACAGGGGTGTTGCAGTACCATCATTCAGGCTCTGTTCAACTCCTTCTGCTTTTTGTTGCCTGTATAAGCCAGGCAGACACCTTCTGTAGGGAACCTGGACACTGCCCTTCATCCCTTAATGTTTCTGAGCTATTCTCTGCCCTGTGCAGAGAAGCTGGTGTGAGTAGGGTTTGCCATGCATGAGCTCTACAACTCACAGTTTGAGAGTAAGATAACACTGTTGCCAACTCTTTTCCCTCCCCAGGAAAACAGAGACCCAAAGACCCAGGTGGAACACCTCACTCTGACCAGGTTATTTCCATTGCAGAGACCGCTAACATGACACAAATCTCTAGGATGCTCTTTGGTCCCAAACCACTATCCATGGAGCATTGCTGGCTTCTGCTCTGGTACACAGGGCACATCCTCAAAGTGGTGCAGGGGACAGCCCTGCCAGAGACCACCTCCTTCCCCAGCCAGCTTCATGAGCAGCTTTCTTCCTAGAGAGATTATGGACAAAAAATGTCCATGCCAAAGCAATCTCTTCTCTTAATGAAATGCTTCTTCATAGGTCTACACCCTACATTGACAGTGTCACCCACTGATCACTGACATGGTTATTTGCCAGAAGGGGAGGCATCCATGTTACAGTGAAAGCATCTTAAAGAGCGGATGGAGATCTTGCCAGAAGAGCCATCCACAAGAGGTGGAAAAATGGAGCCAGTTAATCACCCTGCATGTGTTATATGTCTGGGTGGAAAATAGTCTGAAAATATCTTGTATTTCAGAGCAAGTGCATAGTTTTTGGTGATTTAGCCAACTAAAGCCCTGGCCTCCAAGTTTCACAGACAGGCTAAGCCCATATCTAAGCCCAGCTGTTCCCAGGCAGCTTCCTAAATGGAAATGGCATCCAGACAACATAGCCCTGGGCACAGCTATTCCCACCTTGAACTTG
The DNA here is from genome assembly GCF_949628215.1 of Phalacrocorax aristotelis. NCBI lineage: Eukaryota > Metazoa > Chordata > Aves > Suliformes > Phalacrocoracidae > Phalacrocorax > Phalacrocorax aristotelis. The sequence goes on from NC_134281.1 coordinate 32,871,685, forward strand.
GTGGCTTGCTCAGGATCCCCTAAACACACAGAGGCATTAAGCAGATTGCTCTTTGTGACTGAAGCAAATGTTGATCCTAGCACTTTACCAATTATCTGCTGGTGAGCATACTTTCCAGAATCCTACAGGTTCAACTCAGTACAGGAGGAGGATCCTATTCACTTGCTTTCCCAGTATTTTAGGCATTTTGGTCAAGCTCTGGCTCAGGACAGAAGCAGCTGGTCAATTCAGCCAGCTGCTCAGCATCTCCATGAGCTATACAGATGGGCTTGAGCCACCTGGCTTTGTGATGAGAAAAAGCAGCCCAGACCTGTATCTGATTAATAATTCTCATTTTAGCAGCATATTTGGCAGTGGGGAGAGCTGCCAGCAAAAACTGTGGAGTCTAGTGCCTCATCCACCCACAGAGCGTGAAAATACACAGCAAGGCATTCCTACTGTCAGCTTCATCTAAAATCTGAGTGGAGGAAGAGGACCTTTCCTTCTGAACTCGCGTGGCCCATGCCCAGACAAGCAGGGTCCTGAAGATCATCAGTTCTGAGCGGAGGAGCTGAAGGCAGCTTGCTCAGGCTGCTAGGGAGCCAACAAGCACCCTGCCAACCACCCATTGCTGTCCTGCACCTTACACCCAGCCAGGCTGGTGCCACAGGACCTCTGGGTGCAGGATCTCCAGGGCTCCCCCAGATCCTTGCTGGGACAAGGGTCATGCCCTGCCGACATGGCACCTTGGGAGGGCAGTCAGTGGTGAGACAGATGGAAAAGCTTTTGGCATAGACGTGGTCTTCCTCAGGCTCTGCAGCCTACCTGCTTTTTCTGCCACCATGGCAACCCACCTTTGCCACTTTTTTTTGGGGTAGAATTGCAGAAGTCTCTGCTTCTGTTTTTCTCCCCCACCAGCCTTTCTGAGCAAGTGCAATCTAAGCCACAGAGCACAGAGAGTTCAGCAAACAAACATGGGGATGAGAGGAAGATCCCGAGGTGTGGTGTGCATGCCTGGGCCAACCCTCCTAGCAGCCAAGGAAAGAGCTTGCTAGGAGGAGTCAACGGGCACAATCTGTTGACAAAAGAAAGCAGGGCTCCTGCACAAAGGAGCTGGCTCCACCTGGGGCAAGGGATTAGAAACCTCGGCACAGCCCTCCAATTCCTCCCAGCAAACCAGCTGTGACTGGAGGCACGGATTAAACCCAGTGGCAGAGGAATGCAGCTCCTTCCCGATATGAAGTCCAAGTTGGCACTGCATTCCCTCTCAAGATGTGGCTTACATAATGCAACTTATGAAAGCAAAATAGCCTGGCCATGCCAGCCTGCAGGCAGGCCAGGACAGAGAGGGAAAAAAGGAGAAAAGACTTATTTTTTTGGCTGAGGTAAAGCCTGAGCTTTGCCCCGCACTGCTACCCAGCACACACAGCAGTCTCGCACCATCTTACCAGGGAAGGGAGGAAAGGAGCAGTGAGGGAGAAGGCTTAGGAGAGGCAAAGGACCTGGTATTCTTACAAGACTGTGAAAAGCTGCAGCCCTGGTGCTCATTCTGGGGTCACAGAACATGGATTTTTCCCCCCAGATTCCCCCTCTGACCCTGGGTTTCTCCACAGCCAGGAACACTCCCATTGAGGTCAACCCATGCATGCTCTGTATGCAAAGCCACTGCAGGTTTTGGGGGCTAACCCTCAAGAAGCACCCAGCCTCAGATTTCATCACTTCCAAACACAGACCAGGCATTTCCAGGAGCAGCTGGGAGAGGCTCTGATCCACACCATCTCCCACTGGAGGTGGAGACTATGGAGACACTTCAGTGCAGACAGCAAGCAGCAGGGCGATGGGATGTTTACATCAAAGGTCATTGCACAAGAGAGAAGGACAGTGCCAAAACACCCAGCACTGGCTCACAGCAGAGTCACAAGAAGCAAACTGAGATCACTATTTCTTCATGAACTGGGCAATTAACAAGCGACACCTTTGGGCATCCAGATGGGTCATTACTCAGTGACTAATAAACCCCATAATCCACATGACCTCAGGAAAAGCTATTCATGTCTCCATACCGCAAACCCTACAGATGGACTGACCCCGTTATCAGCAAGCAAACAAAGTCAGAACTCAATTTAAAAGCCACAGAGCCAGCATAGGGAAACTGGCCATTCCACATAGGTAGTCCCAGCTGAAGAGCCAGGAGGACATGCTCATGAGGCACCCCAGGTCTGACCCTGCATCCATCTGGCTGCAAAAGCAAGGCAGATTAAGATCTCCCCTTTCAAGAGCTCTTACTTGCTTCCTAAGCAGTTGTCCTCAGTTTAATCAGTAAATGAAAAAGTGGGATGAAATCTTGGCTCAGTTGAAGCCGAATTACCGACATCTGTGACAGCAGGATTCCCCTCCTGGCTCCACCGCCTTTCTCATCTGGGTCACACAAGAAACTACCAACCAGTCACACTTGACCTGTTCCCAGTGAGATGGGTTCCTGCACCTTTCCAGTGCATGCCCTGACATCCTTCAAGAGGCCAAAGGACCTCCAGCTGCTCTTCTATGGCTCTATACCAGCTCACAATGCAGCCACTGAACAGCAAGCATAGATCTCAGCTGGTGTGGTGCTCTGAACACCACACCAGAGGAGCTGCTGGACCTCCAGGAAGCATTTTGAGAGAAGAAAACAGAGCTGTTCTCATAACATGAGGTTCAAGAGCAAACAGAGGCTCTTGCAGAGCTCTGCAAATCACCCCTTCAGCAGTCTGTGTCTGGCTCCCTTCCTGGGACCATCCCTTCCCATCCTCCATGGGCAGAAAGAGATACCGGAGAGCCACGTGAGCCAACATCAACATCCCAGGAAAAGGGAAAATCACGGTCTTGGAGAAATAAAAACAATTTTGCTTAGCAACAAGAAGAAGTGCCTCTCTCCCCCCAGGGTAACGGCATCCAAAAGACAGCTCAGCAAAACATTACCCACCTAAGACTGGCTCATTTCTCCTCCAGCAGCTGTGTTCAGGAAGGGAGAGATAGTCATAGCCAGAGGCTGCATAAGGATGCAAAGGCTGGTCTACCAAAAAGGGTAATCTAGGAAGGTCAAATGCTGCTAAAAACACTAAAAAATAAATAAGAGAAATGGTATGTGGCTACTGGAGCAGCATCAGGGCACTCTGATAGTGTGAAAGGGTAGAAGAAATCCAACCAGACACACCTGATTCATCAGGCTTTTCAGGAAGAGAAAAGCCCTCATGTCCTCACAGTAATTGGGCCAGCACAGCCCAGTGTTAAAAGATGCTGCAAGTGTGAGCTTGATTAGCTCATCTGCTGCAGGCTATATTTGAAGGGAGCTGTGGCTAATCTTATTTTGATTGCATTAAAATTTAGTTATGGGGAAAAGCCTGGCATGTAAGCAGATATATTAATTGTTTTGGAGCAGCCTTGTCTCCAAAGCTGGTTTTGATTAAAAGGGAGCACAACCAACAGGTACTTCAGAAAGCCGGTGCTGATTTTGACTGCCTCATTTGGAGCAGTTCTTGATGTTCCAACATGCCTGGCAAACCGTTTGAGACCAATACTTGCATTTTCTTGTGTTCAGTGAATGTTTCTATATCATTCACATTTTAAGGATATATAAGTAAACAGAGAAAAGGGATTTGCTTCCTCCTGAGAGGTTAAGATTAAAAGTCAAAATACTTTATATAAATGCATAAGCAGTAAGTACATCTTTTGAAGGTTTCAGGCTCAATTTGCGAGAGCTCCACAGTGTTAAGAGGAGGCATCTCTACCCTGCATGGTTGGGAAACGGTGTTTAGGTAACCGCAAAGGAGACTTCAGGCAAAGAGTCAGAAAAGATCACCTAGAGGAAAGGAAGGATTTTCCCTTCTAACTCGTTATTAAAAATATATATTAAAAATATTATAATCTGAAAAGCTATTTTGCAGCACCATGTTTGTTATTTTGATTGTTTTCAGTTGGGTAACTGTGGAGTGGATAAATGCTTTCTCAGCTGAGAACAAGAGAAACCACTAAGCATCCAATTCCTGTCCTAAATTTATGATTAAGGCAGCTGGAGAAGCAAAGGACCAAAGCCTGTTCCTGTTATCACTCTGATCACTGGCCTGGAGATGGCAACCCCTTGGCATCCTCTGCAGGGGGACACAAATGGTAATCCACATCCCTGCATCAATGCAGCTCTGTGATGCACAGGGAGTCTTTAGCCCCAGGACAAAACCTCACTGCCCATTGGCTACTGACTTGGTTACTGGTGATGCTTGGGGGCCAAAACTAAGCCAATTCCTTTGTTCCCCAGGAGAAATGGGTCTCTGGACGGACAGGGCTCCAGTCCCAAGGATGCACAGTGTTCAGAGGTACAGGAATCCCAAAAAAAGCATTAGCATGTCTTGTCCCTCCTGATGTGTAAACGCTCTTACAGAAGTTTCCTTAATTTAGGTGTAATCCATTTTTTCCTCTGTGACATTTTCTTGGAAGGCAGGAAGAACACTAGCTTCCCCCCCAGCAGAAAACCCCTGTGTCTCTGGACTCATGCGTTACTCCGGAGCAGTGTGGGTTTCTTCAGGCTGCAGTACCCCCGCTCCATCCCTCAGAGGCCAAAGTCTTCGTGGTCATGTTGCGATCAGAGGAAAGGACATGGTATCCACTTTGCTTCTGCTCCGGTGACACTCCACCCTGCACAGGTACAGGGAGATAAGGGTAATTTTGGGACCGTGATGAGGAAGGTGCTGCCTTGAACGTTCCCCAGAGGGGAGATGCAAAAGACCACTTTGTCCATAAAAATGTGATGGCAGGAATGACCTCATCAGTCCAGCAGGATGCTTGTGTATGGTTAATCCATATTTAACCATTCCTATCTTTAAAGCACCCACCTCTGAAGAAAGTACCTCTTGGGGAGGTGGGAAGTAACACCACAAGCTAAATAAAGGACTCGGGAGCAACACGACACATTTCTACTATGTTGCTTACTTTTTTAAATGCCTTTTTTTATACCAAAGGTCAATGAGCAATATTTTCTCCATAGGGAGACTGGGAAAGGGTCCTCTACCACAAAGCTAATTTTTTCATTAAATTTGCTGGAATTCTTTTTTCTGTGGGATTTCTACTTCCTGTAGAACTTGTGTGGAGGAGGGTGGGGAGATGCACAAACACCTATGCTTACCCCATAACCCTCCCGTTGGACATTCACCAGCCCAGTCGCTTTCCCATACCAAAAGAACCCCACTCCAGTCACAGCTAGACCCTCACCCACTAGAGAAGCTACAGCCACCTACAAAACATCATTTTCTGGAGAGCACACATGGATTGCAAGACCCTCACCCCAAAAGTGAAAAGCCAAAGCCTAACCACTGTCAGGGTCAAATTCCCTTCAAATGGTGAAGGTAATAAGCATACAAGAGAAGCTGCCAGGATGAATTACAGAAAGGAGCAGAAGTCAGAATTAAGGTTTTGTTCTTTTTTTCTTTTTTTATTATAAAAAACCCCAACTATTCAGAAGTCCAAATGCAACGGAATATAACTGGCACCATCTAAGATACCTAAGTGTAAAATCCTGGAACGTTTGAAACCCCTGGCATGAGCTGGGAGGTGCTAGGGCTGGCCAGGACAGCTGGCCTCTCCTAGCCCCCATCACAGCAGGCAGCCCAAGGGCCAGGAAACAACAGTGACACCAACAGTCTCTGTAAAACCATTCAGTTTTAGAAACCAAGAACATTATGGGGAAAGAAAAATCATCATCTAAAACTCTTTTTCTCCTTTATCAAAAGCCCTGCTTTAGTGACATGCAAGTCCTGCTGGAAAGGTAAAACATGCACAGCTCTGTCCAGAACGTGGTTAAATTGACCAGTCAACTCCTAGTTCAGGACACCTTCCTCCTGTTGTTCTAACACGCTCATAAGTGCATTGTGGCTGCTCAAGTTACAGCGATAAATGCTTCTGCAGACTTCCCAGGTCTGGGAACCACCTCCTGCAAACTCCACTCCAAGCTGAAACAAATCTCATCCAAGTCTCCTCTGCTGAGCCCTCCAAGCTCACCCTCAGTCCCACCTGGAAGCCCTCCAACAGCATCCTCAGGAGTTCTGCCTGCTCTAGCCGGGTGAGTCATTGGAACATCATCTCCTTTTTCAAAAAAAAAAAACCACCACTTTTTTTTGTCATTTTTATATTTAAATAGAAAAATACTACTTCACTCTGTGTTATGAGCCAGAGACCAGTTGACTTCCAGTGACAGAACCAGGAGCTCTCCCCAGTGCTCCTACACTGAGACTGAGCTCAATGCCAGAAGATTCCAAAGAAACCTCAGAGTGGCCAAAGGGTGAAGATCTCCCCCTCACACCATACAGGCAGGAGCATGCGGGGCTCCATCACAGCTCCTGTCTCCCATTCTCCACAAAAAAGTGCTAACCTTGGAGAACCATAAGCCTGCAGAGAGCCAGAGGTGGGGCTAATACCCCAAATTTGACTCTTGGGGAAGTCAGCTAGAGTTTTAAGCTTTCCACCCACCTACTCACTTTTTGTGTCCAGTTTGTCCCTGGAAGCCACTGGATCCCATCACATGTACACATGAATTAGACAAAAAATAAAACAGTGGTTAAAAGTTCTCTAATACCCTCTCCTTTATCATCTGAAGAGTCAATGACAAACAGACATCAATAAAACTAAATTTGCCCTCCTCCCCATTTCAAGACAACAAGAGTTACTGAGACACAAAACGTGTTATCTTGTACCCTTGGGATTACATCTAGAAAGGAAGTTTAGGGGTGTGGGAAGTGTGGGGGAAGGCAGTGTTTGTGGGCGCAGTGCGCTTAGTTCTTGTACTCAAAAGGTTCGTCTCCAGTTTCGTTGAGGAGACATGTGCGGACGAGGGCCTCTGTCACAGCATAAGGATCACAGTTGGCGGAGGGACGGCGGTCCTCGAAGTAGCCCTTCTTCTCGTGGCCCACATTTCTGGGAATGCGGATGCTGGCACCACGGTTGGCCACGCCAGCGGAGAATTCGTGGATGTTGGATGTCTCATGGAAACCTGTCAGGCGTCTGGCATTGTCCAGCCCCCCTTTGGGGTCGTAGGCACGGATGTGGTACTGGTGACGCTTGCTCAGCTTCTCAATGGCCTCTTCAATGTGCCTGCGAAGGGCAGAAGGAAGAGAGGAAGACACTGAGTGCCTGATAGATGGTATGAGCATCCAAGTGACAGCAGATTCACTGCTGTCCCCAAACCACTTCACGATGAAGCCTATGCCCTACAACCTACTTTTCTGATCATCTCAACACAGGGCTTCTCTCCAGTCCTACTTCTGGCCCAGGCTGGTTCTTGGAAAAGGATTCCCATGGTCTCAAAAGGTCCCTTGGGAGTGCTGTGTGGGACACCAGCAGTTTGACCCTTGGCCAAATCCCACAGACACATTGCCCTGGAAAACCTGCTCTCAGAGGGGAGATTGCTTAACACAGAAGCTTCTATCTGGGAAGCTAACATTGTCACAGGTTGGCTCATTATCTCAGAGCATCACTGAGATTAAGTCAGGAAAACATAGCTGCCAGAAAGAATCCCTTCATAGAGCTCCAGTGCAACCCAGTGCTGTAAGGTCCCCGCCTGCACATCAGCACCCTATAAAAACTCTGGTTTTATATTTTCAGGATTTTCTTGTTAAAGAAAACATGGCATTTGCTTCCACAGCCCGGCCTAGGCAGAAGAAAATAGTCTCTCTCTTTCATCACAGATATAAACAAAAAAAGGCCTGTGCTGAGTTTGTTTGCAGCACTGGCAGTTCAAGAGCTGGACAGCCTGTTACAAAGAGCTGCATCCTGGCCACCTGTGCTTCTGTCAGCACTGATGGAGCTCTACTGCTCGCTGAACATCCCACCCAGCATCAAGAAGGGATTATACCATTGTAGGAAAAAAGTCCATAAGAAAGGTTCAAACATAATGCCAAGCACCAGAGTGACATCTCCCCTGTGGTCAAAAGCTCTGCAAAAAAGCTCGCTGCTACCAACCAAGTCCAGCCTGCTGCCTAGCAAAGAGATACTACTGGCCCATCTCAAAAAACTTACTTGAGACCTCCATCTTCCCGCATGTTCTTGGTGCTGAAGTTGGTGTGACAGCCAGCACCATTCCAGTTCCCAGGGATGGGTTTGGGATCGAACGACACAATGACACCAAAGTCCTCGCACACCCGATGGAGGATGAAGCGTGCAATCCAGAGGTGATCCCCCATCTCAATCCCTTCACATGGTCCCACCTGGAACTCCCACTACAAGAAGGAGGAATCACTGGCTCAGTGGTGCAGAGACATTCACAGTGAGACACTTCCCACCCCCTTACGCTCTGATCATTGATGAAACTACATGGCTCAGAGCCAAAAGTTCCCGCTGCCTCAGATTCTTCCGTACTACCTCATTCCACAAGGCACCTAAAACAATTTACCTGGGCTGGCATCACTTCTGCATTGGTTCCTCCAATTTTCACACCAGCATACAGGCATGCTCGGTAGTGGGCCTCCACAATGTCTCTGCCATAGGCTTTGTCTGCCCCTACCCCACAGTAGTATGGACCTGCAATGGCACAGGTGAACAAACAGCAAGGGGAACATGAGTTTCCAGGAGGAAAAAGGCTTAAATTCAGTGATGACCAAGCACACGTAGGGAAGAACTCTCCAAAGGCTTGGGATGTGTGGTAAAGCCCCAGAATCTGTTTTTCATGGAAGCACTAGCAAAGCAGAACACTGACATAAAGCAAGTCCCTCTGAAAGTCTGAGCTTGTGCTCTGTCATGCTGGGCAAGAGTTTAAGTCACCTGCAGACTGACAAACAAAGCAGCAAATTTAGATGAGGCCAATCTTCATCTTAGCCTTTCTGTAACGATCTTAACTTCATGGGTTAGTTTTTGCCAATAGCCTCCTTGCTATTGTCCACCTTCAGTTCTAGAAACACCTCTAGTCTTTTGGCTCTCCTGAAGCACTTAAGATGTGCCACAGATTACAGTTCAAATATGGCATTAAGGACTCCTGACTTGGTCCAGCACAGATTCCTGAGGGGTTACCTTGGGGTCCAGGGAAGCCATTGGAAGGCCAGCCAAATGGATGTCCATCCGTCCCCAGGAGAGTGTACTCTTGCTCCATACCAAACCAGGGGTGCTGGTTGGACACCATATCCATAATCCGCCTGCAGGTGTGTCGGAGGTTAGTTTCTAGAATGGAAAAGCAACACAAGGCTTATTAGCATCTCTACCTCCATTCCCCACTTCCACTTCATTTACAGTTTGTGTCCCAGCAGTGTTGTTGAAGAATCCCAGGACCAGCCCTTTCTCCACCACCAGTACTTTGTTTGCCTTTTATTTTTCAGGGCAGGGATTATCTCTGCATCACGTACCGATGCTAAGGGCACAAACAGCATTTGGATAGGTCTCCCCTTCCTCTCCCCAGAAACACCACCTCCACCAGGAGAAGAGAGAAGGTCCATTCACCTGCAGATTGGCGGTTGTATTTGAAGACCTCACAGAGAACTAGTTTGTTGGGATCCTTGCGAAAAGGGTCCCGAAACATAGCAGCAGGTCGCAGGTACATGTCACTGTTGGAGCCTTCAGCCTGGAAGGTGCTGGAGCCATCAAAATTCCACTCAGGGAGATCTGGAGCGGAGAAAGGAACAAGCCACAGTGACCCAGGGTCCACCACCATTAGGAAGATGGGCTCCCTGCCACCCTCCAGTATTACAGAGGTGAAGATGGTTATGAAGAGCAGGCCTACAATAGTTTTAATCCCAGCTCAGCTGATTTTGTTCCAAATGGGGGAACAAACAACAACAACAAAAAAACAAAACCAACAAATACAAGGGAAAACAGAGGAGTGCAACTCCTCGGCCACCCTGGGAAACACAAGGAGCTGGGCTGCTGGCCAAGACCAAGCGAACCGAGCAGCACTGAGGATGCTTCCCAACAGCCACGGGGATAAGCAGAGCACCCGGTTTCCTCACAGCGGTGGCTAAGCAAGCTGGGAGAAGGCAGAGCATGAGTTATCTTCAAACTGTAGAAATAAGGGGAGACATGAAATACTCTTATCCATGTTGCATGGCCCAGAAAAGGTGAGAAAGTGTAGGTGGAGTCTCATATGGAGGAGGAGTACGGCCAGCTTGGCCCCCTCACCCACCCCTCCTGGCTGTGCACTGCCCTCCAGGTCAAAGCACAGTGGGAGCAGCAGTGAACTCCACCCGGGCAATGTTATCTCTTCTATATCCTGGGGGGGAAAGCGGGAGGATGGGAAGCACAAAGATTTTGAAGGATCTGTGCCAACCACTCCCTTAGAGGGAAAAGGAGAGGGAAAAAAAAAAAAAAAAAGATAATTCTGCTCAGTCACACACAGTATTTTCATTTCATAACTGTCTCCAGCCAGCACCATGGCAACCTGGGGAAAATCCTAATGCTATTATTGTGTAAGCTGGGACTGTTTGTTCTGAGGGACACAAGCTCTTAATTACACCGGATAGCTCCATTCTTTCCCCTCCACTTTCTTCTGCCAAACTACTTCCGGCCAAAACGAGTCCTTGAGAGTCAATGGGCTGCCGAGCCCCTGCCAACAGCCCCCAGCCCCTGCCAACAGCCCCCTCCACAGCAGGGGCAGTGCCAGGGATTGGCTCCAAACCCTAGGCATCTCACTGAAACTCCGCATCTGGAGAGCTGGGAACTTCCCCCCAGGGTATCTGGGGAAGGAGGTAACTGGGAAGGAATAAGGAGCAGCATCTTCCCCAAATACCATCCTTCTGCCATGAGAAGGGAGAAATGGCATCCTTTCTCTGCAGCAGCCAAGCACAGCTGCTTCCTCCACCTGGCGAGGGGCTGCAAATCCTGCACCTGCCCTCTCACCTTCAAGGCTCTTGGGCTCGTGGTCCAGCGTGCGGGTTTTGCAGCGGAGGTGCTCCCCCGTCCCATCGATCCAGATGTACATGGCCTGGACCTTCTCCCCCTGCGGCAGCTTCATGTACATGTGCTTGATGGCTTTGCTCAGGTGGGAGCTTGCCGAGGTGGCCATGGCTGCAGACCGGACAAGGGGGTTCCTGCAGGGATACATAAACAAACCCCAACTGTAAGGCCTTCCCTGTGCTCCCAGATTTTTCACCCATCAGCCAGGGAGGAGCGGGAGACAGCTCGGCCATGGGGCTGGCTGCCAACTCCAGCAGTCCCATGCCATTCCACGGGCAGAAAACACAGCGGCTCACGCAGATGCAGGCAGGTAGGAAAGTCCTGCTCCAGAAGCAATGACTTCAAAATGTCCCATTAATACCCAAATTCCTGCCAATAAACTAAGCCTTATCCACCAGACTAAGCCTTCAAAAGTGCTCCTCAGCCCTGTGTGAACTTTTCACCTCCACACTCACCACAACTCTGGAGCAAGGCTAATGCACAGGAAAGCTTGGCTGGGGCTTTCTTAGTATACTTCCTCCAGCACGGAGGGCTTGCCAGCCCCAGGTGCCTTCTCAGATCAGCTGGTCTGAAGTTACACAAGCCTTGTCTAGGGCAGGAGGCAGTGCAAAAGAAAGCAACAGGCAGCACAACCAACCCTGAGCAACCCAGGCAGCAGCCTCCAGGCAGGGGGAGGAAGGCTGAAGGGGCTCTGGTCCCAGGCGGTGAGGGTTGCAGCATCCCCGAGAGCCCAGCACAGCCTGGAGCTGGGCTCCCAAGAACAGCCAGCCCACGTGTGTCAGGATCACAGCAGCCGGGGGACACACGCGTTTGCAGGAGCTTGGAAACGTAAACAATTTGGAAATCTGAAGTGACTTCGAAAGTCACTCCGACACCCTATCCCAGGCTCAGGCTGCCCTGACCAGACCTCCCCAGCCCGCCCCGCTATGGCGGGGCTCCTCTGCGCTGGCCGCGGGGTTCTGCTCGCCCCGAGGGGGTCCTCACCGGCCCCATTCCACTGCGAGAACCGTCACCCACGCGTACATCTCCCGGCAGGGAGGTAGGCAGCTGTATTTAAGAAAGCAGCTAAACAGCCTTGCGAAGGAAAATAAAAACTGCAAAAAAGCAGTTGTTTTCGAGAGAAAAACCAGAGCTGCCTCTCTACGCTCCCCCTCCCCCCCCGGCCAAAAGAAAAAAAAATAAAAAGGCGAAGCAAGAATTTTCCCCTAGAAGGTCTGTCCGTCCATCCCCCGGCTGTCTGGCAGCCGGCGGGGAAGCCCCGCGGGGCCGTTACCTGGGCTGGGCGGCGGGCGCTGGGCTCCCACGCCGGGCTCCCACGCTGGGCTCCCGGGGCCGCGCCCGCCGCCGCTTTATGGCGCCGCCGCGCCGGCCCCGCGGCACCGATTGGGCAGCGGCGGCCGGGCCGGGGGGGCAGGACGGGGGGGACGGAGGCCGCCGCCGCTCCGCCTCCGCCTCCGCCTCCTCCTCCTCCTCCTCCTCCGGCGGCAGGGCTGCCCCTGGCCCCCGCCCGTCAGGGGCGGGGGGGGGGGGGGGGGGGGAGGGGGAGAGGTTCCCCGCTTCTCCTCGCACCGAGGGAAGGGGGAGGGGGCGTTACAAAGCAAAGGGAAGGTGGGGGTAGTTTTTGGGTTCTTTTCGCAACCTTCCCGGCCCGAAAAAATAACCTCTCGTCTTGCATACTTCTGGGAAAGCGGTGGCGGGAGCAGATCCAGGGCTTTCTACGGCGTTTACATGAACGGCTGCCTTTGCATAACTCATAGGGATGGAAATCAGCCGGCCTGGGTAAACAGGGCAGCGGGGAAAGAGAGGGAGGAACTTGGAGCCCCCCCAAGCCCTGGGCCCCGGCTCTGGCTTAGTGCACATGTTTCGGGGTGAGGGAACAGGCAGTGCCTGCTCAATGCCACACTTCACCCCTTGGAGCAGGTAATAGGCTCCCACACCTGGATTTGCAGCCAAGACCTTCGCTCCAGGGCACAGGCTCAGTCGCTGTCACATGAGGGAGAAGAAATCCCCAAGTCCCACCGTGGGTGCAAGAGCACCCACTTCAGAGGCACCCAGCAAGCTGCAAGCACTGCCTAGAAATTTTCCATCCCAGCAGCTTGCTCGCTGTCCTGTCTCAGCCCCTGCTCAGCCCTTTGCACCTCCCAGCCTGGACCCAAGGGGCGGGAGAGCGATGCCAGCACTAGCAGAAAGAGCTGCCACCTGTACATACACTCCTATGTGCACACATACAGGTACCAGGCCAAGCATAGGCCACCCACACACCTGCCTCAGGATGACAGGATCCTGGGCTGCCCCATGCCAGCCTCAGGGCAGTGGTACCAAAATTGCTATTCCTCCAGAAGTTGGACCCTCCTGACCATCACAGCCACCCTACTGAAGACACAGCCTCCCTACTGAAGACACAGCCTCTCTACAGTCAGAGTCTAGAGGGGGGGAAGTGGCCAGGGAGAGCTTGATCCTCAGCCAGGAGGAGGTGGAAGTGCTGGCTAAGGCCTCGCCTTGATTTATTGCCCATCAAAAGAGCCAGGTCCCCACCTTTCCTCCAGGGACAACCCATCTCATTCTTTACCACAACCTCGCAGCAGCTATAAGAGCGTGTTAAACCCCCGAGGCTGCCCAGGACAGGTGAAATTGAGATGCTTTTCACCTCCTCATATTGCTCGGGCAAGGCAAAGCTACCACGTATTTAACAATAGAAACTCGCTTCCCCCACACTACCTCAGTTCCTGCACCCCATGTATAGAGCAAAGGTTTCAACACAGACCCAATGCTGTGTTTTACCGATAGAAACTAGCTCAGGATCCCATAGTTCAGCTGTGGTTACCTGAATCTAGCAGCTCAGCTAAAGAAAAAGGAAGCAGGAGCTGGTGCTGAGACCCAGTAATGCCAGAAGAGACCCAAAATAGCTCCCATAAATGGGAGCTGTCAAGCCACAGGTAAAGCCAAGCCCAACCCTTTTCACCAAGTTTGCAGAGAGGCTTTGTTACTGACAGCTCCGATAGCTTCAAATTCTCAGAAATGTGCCTGCTACCTGCAAATTTCCCAGAAACTTGGCCACCTCCTGTGCTGGAAAAGGCTCAGCTCCACCTGCAGAGGTGGCTGCAGAGAAGCTCAGGGTGTTTACGGGTGGAAGTCCATGCGACGTGGGGTGACCCCCATGCCATCCAAGCCTTGGGGCCAGGCAGCTCTTCTTTTCACCCGCTGAGCTCCAAGCGACCCCAAAGGGAAGGGGGGAGCAAAGGCAGCTTACAATGTAAACATCTCTCCATCCAGTGAATGCATGCCGGCTAGCAAACCCCCGCCTGGGAAAGACCCCCAGCGCGGGGCAGGGTTTCATGTCCGGGGGGGGGGAGGAGAATGTCGCTCTCTGCCTCGGGGGAGGTTTGGTGGCAGTCCCACGCCCGTGTCCCCTCCCTGCACAACATGTTTACGAGCCAGCGGAGAAGAGCCGGCGCTGGAGCCGCGGGGCCAGCGCCCTCTCCCGGGAAGCCGGCGGGGGAAGAAGCGTCCCTTTGCCGTCTCGCAGGGTTCCCGGCAGCTTGTTTACCGCCTGCCTTCCCCTCCTCCCCTTGCGGGCTGCCGGGATTTTTTCGGGGAAACACGGCTCAGCCTGTGCCTTCGCCCAGCTGCGTGCTCCAGTGACCCTTATTGTCGCCGGCGTTCAACGCGACAAAAACCTCATCGGGGAGCTGGGGAAGGGACGATGCCAACAGGTGACACCTCCCAGGAGTGGATTTAAATCAGCCTTCAAAGGGCCCCGCTCCAACTGCGCAGCGAGCCTGCCAGAGACAATGCGCCACTCGAGGGACGAGTCCCAACTGGCACATGTTTTTCTTTCTTCCTCCTGTTAATTCGTGGGAACACCTTTATTCGCCTGCCCCGGCACTTCCCTCTGGCACGGTTTATATCCTGCGAGAATGGCCAGGGTTGGAAAGGGCCTGGTGAGCTGGGAGGGTGGGTCAGGGCTGGATGTTGCAGCCTTCTGCCTAAAAGGCAGCAATGCAAACCCAGCAGGGACAGCACACAGTGAGGTCCCCAGTCTCTCTAGCAGAGGTCTGGGGACCAGGACAGTCGAGTCTGTCACGGTTAGCATGAGATGTGACCACTCTTCTGTGCGTCCAGTCCGAATCCACCCTGGCATCTTTTTCCGACCCCAGCCAGGAGCCAAGCAGCAGCAAGGCGCCATAGCTTCCTTCCCCACCACGCCTTGCTGGGGCTGCTGCAACCCATCCCTGTCCTCATGTCCCCAGATGCCCTGGGCAGTTTGCTCTTGGCACAAGGGCCTTGCACCCCTACCTGACTGTGAGGACCACCAGAAGTATGGGCTCATGAATTTGGGAATGCCTTAAAATACCGAAGCGTGACACCACAGGGAGGGGGGAAAAAAAGCAGGCAGAGTGAAATTCAGGGGTTAAAAAGACAGGATATGAAAATTTTCTGTTGTTAGGCCCTGGAGCAGGTGGCCACTGGCTTTGTCCCTGCAGTGCTGGGGCTCTTTCCCAGCGCCCCGGGGCCATCTTAAAGGGTGGCCCCTCTTTGCAGACCCTGCGGCTGGAGACCTGGCCACCCCCAGGATCTCAAACCCTACAGGATGCAGACCTGGTCCACTAAGCCCAGGTACCCCTTTGCCTTTCTGCAGCACTTAAAAAAAATTTAAATAAAGATTAATGATTTCTTTTTTTAAACAGAGATATCGCACAGGGAAGAGGACTGGTCCATTTGTTGTGACTGGTTAGACTGTAGAAGGCCTGACACACCTGAAATGCCCCAGTCCCCAGCAGTGGCAAAGCTGGGAGGGAAGGCCATCCCTCCTCGCCCCGTGCCCAGCAGCTAAGACATTCCAAAATTCAGATACATCATTTTCAAGGCCATCTAGGAAAGCACTTTGGGCTGCAAAGTCCCACATAAGGAAGTGAAACACACCTAAGTGAGAGGAAAGATGGGCTGGGTGTCCTGATGGTGCATTACCTCTATCTATGCCCACCACTGGGCACAGCTGTCTCTGCTTGGACCCACCACAGTGTGCCCACTGCTGATGGGACCTGGGCTCCGGAGGGACTCATGGGCCTGGAGGAACTGGAGATGCAGGCCCTTTCACCCATGATTAGCAAGGACCAGAAAAATGAACCTAACACCTCAGCAAGACGAGCAAGTGCTTAATTAACAAGTTGCCCCAATAAGACTTGAACAGCAGTCACTGAGTGAGGACAGGGAGCTCGCCGCGGGGTGGGGGAAACATCTGTGCTGGGGGGACTGACCTTGTACAAGCAGCAGTGGCCGACCGGTCTCCCCTGGAGCGCTGCGGGAGGCTGATGAAACCCCCCAAGGCAGGGAGGCGGTAGCTGCTCGCCCGATAAGTGAGCAAACATTGCACGCTCCGCAGCAGGCCCATGCTCCCTTTGAAGATGCTGCCAGGGTCAAGGGTAGCTGAGGGGTGGTGACCAGAGGGCTTTCAGAGGCAGAGCAGATTACCTGGGCTGCACAGAAGGGCAATTTAGGAAAGCAGATTAATACATAAAAACATACAGAGGCACATGCAAAGAAAAAAACAGCTCCCTCCCCTATGCGGTTCAGCTGCAATACCCACCCATGACGCATTTAGGAGATGACTGTAGCAGCCAAAAAAGCCTTGTGCAAACCCCCCTGGTTGCTTGCACTTGCCTCTCCACCCCTTTCTCAGCCACCTTGGTGCCAGTCGCCGTACCCGATGCCCACCTTGCCACCCCCAGCAGGAAACCATGGCATTGCTTCGTGCCCGAGCAGCCCCCTTCCCCAGCTGCCCCCGGGGAGGACTCTTTGCAGAAAGGGCATTGCCGCTGCCAGCTCCAGGCTGGTCGGGCAGCAACCCTGGCAGGCAGCACCTACCTCTTGCTGGCTCTGCCTGCACGTGTGCAGACCTTGCGCAGAGGCCGAGCGTTTGCAGCAAGCAGGGGCCGCCACCGAGAAGCACGTGCTCGCCTTCAAAAGCGACCAGGGGAAGCTGGAAGATGAGAACGTCAGGAGCAGGCGGGATTTGAGACCTAGAAATTGCTTGGCTCGGTTTGCTCTGCACAAGGGTGGAGAATATCCCAGGGAGTGCTCAGCGCATGCCTTTCCCTGCAGTTGGAAATTGGTCACAGTGTGCATTGGCAGGGCTGTTTTGTTGGGGTTGGATTTTTATTTTTGTCTTTTTTTATTAGCACTGTTCATGCTGCTAAATGCACTCCCAGCTAGGTCAGGGCCATGTTAGCTGTGGCTGGCAGATTAATTTCAGCCTAATATACTTCACAGCTCCATAAGTGAGAGTGCAGAAATCCTCAGAGCGCTGCCCAAGTGGATTCAATGGCAGGATCCAGGCCCAACATTGTAATTTATAAAAAGTAACTGCAAAGTGCTGTTGTCCATGCTCCTTCCCTATGGCTGAATTAGGTCCCCATCCCTGCCACAGCACATGCTTACCCTAGTCTGTGAAGTCAGATCTGGCCTCATCTATAAGATTACGTGAGCAATTTTGCTTGAGCTGGAGAAGAGGCAAGAAAATGCAGAGCTTGCTGCAGGGGTGGTCAAGCGTAACAGGTCAGAGCCCAGCCTTCACCATAAATCCCAGCCAAGGAGACTACAGACAGATGGCAATAGGCTCAAAAGTATATCTGATTAATGTAAGGAAATACCAGAGATATTCCCACTGAGCAAACAAGTCTTACGCACCCAGGACACCGAGCATGAAAATCACATTGAAAAAAATAATCCTAATATATTCAGGAAAGGAAAGAATATTTAAAGCTGAACTGCCATACCTGAGACATCAGAAAATTCCAATTTTAAAGGTCCTATGGGACCAAAAGGATCAAACCCATTTGCTGACACAGTCTGAGGTGTCCTAAACTATTTATATGAGAACAAGCTGGGGCTGTGTTGCGGGGAAAAATCCTGTCTTGCCCCAAAAGCTCACTCTGGGCATGTGATATTTGTGCTAGAGGGAGAGCAGGTTTGTGCAGCAAGGTGGTTGCACTGTTCCCTCATGCTGGAGTTGTCCATCTTGCAGGGCCTGTAGACCATCACTTGAGACCAAAAGCAATGCAGAGGTGTTTGGGGCTGCTGTGGGTTAGTGGGTACCGACTGCAGCTGGGGGGGGGGGGGAGGGCGGGCGGGGGAACATCAAACAAACCAACTCCCACCCTCCTTGTGCTACCAAAAGGGGCAGGTTGGGCTACCTGGGGAGGCTGCAAACAACCAGTGCCGGAGGCATCGAAGCTGATCCCGTGGTCAGGCAGCCTTGGACTTCGCTGCTGCAGCAAGCCGTGCCAGTTTATGTTGGCCAAGGATAAGAAACCCAGCCCCGGCCCCTCTGCCACCCTGGGAGCCTGAGGCTCTGCTGCTGGCAGAGGTGACCTCAGGTCTGCTGAGGGTGGGCTGCTCCCCGCACTGGGGAACAGAGGATGTGGGTAATTCGGGCTCTGACAGAGAGGGAATGAAGCCCTTCTGACGTGTTTGGTGTTGCAACCTTGCCCTTATCTTTGTACAAAGAGTACAGCCGCTCTGCGCTCTGCTCTGAGCCCTCTTCTAAGTCTGGGCTGTGCTCATGCATCCATCTATTTTTTTACCCTCTTTGTTTTGAGCCTTTTGGGCTTTTTTCGTAATAGCCACACAGCTCGCATGAGCTCCTTTTGCAAGGAGCTGTTGGGGCAGGATGAACAGGGCAGATGTGCCCGTACACGCACCAAGCAAACCTTGGGAAGCTGCAGCCAGGCTGAGTGGGGCTCCATCCTGCCAGACTTGTTGGGGTCTCCTCTTGGGGAGAGACACCATGGAACTGGCCCCGTGCATTTCCACAACAACCATGTCGGCTTGTTCCTGTTCACAATCTTGGTCCTCTCCTGGCAGAAACTGGCACAGTTCTGCTGAGGCCTGCCCAGAGCTGGATGGGCACCAGCACAGTTAGACCAACCTTTGAGGAGCTTACTGGGCATCTGCTCAGTTGCTAACTGGAAAAATATATTTTTTTTGACAGTTGCAACCTTTCCCCAAGGACTTTTGAGTCTTTCATATGTGAGACAGCCACCATGCCAGGACATCCCTACCCCCTCTCCTCTCATCTTTTGGGCTTAGCAACAAAAATCCTTATGAATTTGAGATCAGAGATACTCCTCCCCAGGATCTCCCATAATGGCTTCCCACAGCTCTGCCAGGCACCACTAGACTAAGCAGCTATTTTGTGGCTCATGGCTTTGTTGTCACCACGAGGACACACATCTTGTGTGCACCATGAGGATGTGCACACCACCCACCACTGTTAAAACCGGCAGTTTCAAGCATTTGAATTAACGCAGTGTAACTGGTGCCTTGCAGTGTGGCAGGACATGACCTCCCCAGGGCACATGTGTGTGCACAGACAGTTCAGGCACGATCTCTAACACACTTTCACAAGTCTCTCATGTCCCTCCTAGCCTGGCACAGCACCACAGTCACCCTTCTTGCACAGGGCAGAGCAGCGATGCACAGAGAAATGAGCTCTCTTGCTTGGGGTGACGGAGCAAGCCAGTGCCAGCAGCCCAGGTCTGTCACAAGCACCAGCGCCACAATTAACTAGGAGTTGTCCCTGTACTAAAGCAGCTGTAGAGCCACAAGCTGAGATGCAGAGCCCTGTTGCTGCTGGGGACAGCTTCCATTTCTGATTTGACAGCGCCACCTCGTGAGGTGGCCCCGCTCCTGGGGAGCCCGTGGGGTGCAGGCAGCCGTCCTGCCCCACCGCTGCCTGCACCGGCTCTGCACAGAGGTGGCTCGGGGAGCCTCAACACTTGTGTGTGTCTTAACGTGCCCGTGCCCATGCAGGTGACAGTAACAGGGGCCGCAGCCATAGCAACAGAAAGGGACATGACACTCAACATAATGCAAGTGTGTTTTGTTAATGGGCAGACAGAGAAAGCTCAGGGCTTCTTAGAAACATGAGGTTAGCGGAGTCCATCCTGTAGTCCCCCTTAGGCAAGGGCAGATGTCCAGTGCGGGAAAGGCCACAAAACCCTTCCCAAACCCACCGACAAGCAGACCCGCTTGCCTGCTACAATGCACATCAGAGACCCCAGGCACGATGGTACCCAAGACCTGGAGGGCCCTAGCAGCCCTGCCGGGTCTGACACCACGGTATTACAGACTGAAGGATCAAATACCCACCTTAGGAGCAGATTCCTCCTCCCTCCAGGGAAACAGGTCACTGCTACTGCAAGAGTGTTGTGCTTCTTTCTTTCTCGTCTTCCCACTGGAGGGTCTCCAAGGTTGGGTCTCAGTCCCAAATCTGATGAAGCAGGACAGCTAATAGGGAATCTGGCGTTCCTCTGACCAGGGCAGACATAGCAGGGTCTCCTGTGAAATTTCCATCACCACCTGAGCAGACACACTGAGAGCAACCATGCACAGTACACTGAGGTGTTACCAAGAACCTAGTTCGAAAGCAAGAAGCTTGCTTGACAGGGTAAGGGTTTAATTTCAGGACTGCCCAAGAGCGTGTGAGGGGCTGATGATTAGAAAAGTGACATTTCCCTGAAGGACAGCGAAGAGGGAGGTGCTGAGAGCTCTACAGTCCCTGAGAGCCCACCAGGACAAGCGTGTCACAAGCAGTTTGGCACTCCAGAACGCATCCCTGGGACACAGCAGCATGACAGCCACCGGTGAGTGACCTTTGCTAGAGGATTCTGTCCCTCTGAGCACAACCCAAAAGGCAACAGCAGGGGAAAAAAAAGCAACATCAGGCTTCTGAAATGTTGGTCCTCCCTGTGACACAGCTGTGCCTTCATGCAGGTGGATATTTCCAAGGGCATCCACCCACCAGTAGGCTGATGCCAGCCCACCCCCTTGCATCCAGAGTTTTCAGACACAAATAAGATTTCACAAGATTGTGGGAAGTGTTGGGCATTACAGGTGCACTACCTAGATGTCCTGGGTGGGTGGGGTAGGGGTCTGCAGCAACTATTGCTCTACCCAGAGTCACAACCTGCCTGATGGTGCCTGCTAATTTGGGGGAATTTGCTGCTAGAACCTGAGCAAGAGGACTCAGAGGGCACCAAGACAGTGGGGCTGGAGCAGCAGCACCAGAGCACAGCACACATATTCTCTCTGTGATAGCAGGGTTATGCCTGCTGTCTGGGTAAGGTGGAAGAGCACAGCATGTCCCTTCCAGCCACAGCACCTCCTTTCTCCTGCCCCATGGATGCCACCACATTTGTGCCCAGCCTCTACGAAATGTGTACTTTTCCTATTTAGGAAGCTGCCTTTTGAACTTTTCAGCTCCTGCGTGCAGCCAGACATGTGGTGCTTTCCAAACACCTGTACCACCTGCCCAGAGCACATGGGTGCACTGGACCCAAATTTCATGGACTGTCCCAGATCCAAATCCTCCTATGTGTGTATGGATTGAGCCCATACACATCCCCTAGAGGTGTTCTGGTCCAGCCTCTCAAAATTCATCTTGTGGTTCACACTTGTGTCACACGTGGCAATACAAAGCCCAGGTAACTTTGTCTTCTCCCCCTTGTAGCAATCATAGCCTCCACGGACATGGGGCTTCTGCTGAGAGATGATGTTTTTGTCGACTTTTTCAACACGTTTCTGAATCTTCCTGTAAGTCCACTCCACACCATAAAGCCTGGGACCTTTCTGAGCGCTTTTCAGGTGAACTTTCAGCTTCTGCAGTGTTAGAGAACCCAAGAAAATTGGGAATACACCACACTCATGCTGGAAAGTGAGGGAAACCTGAGGACCTCAGCTTAGAGATAGAGGTCTGAAAGGAAAGACAGTGACCTTCTCCATAGCGAGAACTAATTAGAAGAGCTGGGCTCTGGGCTTCTCTGCCACCCTCCATCTCTTTCAGCTCTCCCCTTTTCTTTCAATACAGGTTTTTGGCCAGACACCCATTTACATCAGTAGCACAGGCCAGTGGGACCTCTGGCCAGAGCTGCCGAGCCACTTGGTGAGAAAATGCCCCTTGCAACGAGAGTGAGGAGGAAGGGCACAGGGTAGGGGAAGGAAGGAGCCAGTTTCTCATTGCCAAGACCTCTCTGGATCTCCTGTTTGTGCAGCCAGGGGTTTATTTCAAATGCAGGCATCATTTTGCTTTTGAGCCCTAGGAGGAGCACAAGCCATTTAAAGTCCTGGTGCAGGGGCAGCTTATAGGGTCTACCCAGCACTCAGTAAACATCCATAGTGGAGTTAAGGAGAGTGTGTGTGGTGGTAGGGAAGGAGGACACAAACATCAGCCCCTTGTGTCCTGTATTCCTCCTGAATTCACCAGGAGCCGAGATCCTGTTGATCCTCAAACTAGCTCAGCCCTCCCTACGAACGTCCCCCTTCCCCACAGCCACAAGCACTGTTTGCAGTGCTCAGATCCCATAGCAAAAGGGAACCTGCTCCTCTCTGTGCTGCCAGAAAACTGTCATGCCTTCCTGCCTGGGATCTGGGAAAGCAGGCAGGCTGCAAGGAGAGGAAGCCTTGCAGGCATCCACACAGCACCGGGTCTCCTGGGTTTGCAGGCAGAGCCTGTGGGGATGCAGGCAGGGGCTCTAGCTCGAGTATTCTCCTTCTTTCTCAGCATGGGGATGGCTTGTATCAAGGTCTAGCAACACGGCACCTTCCCTGCCTCTTTCCCGCGTAGCAAGGATCTGTTACTCACCCTAATCCCCAGGCAAGAGACAGCTCCTTGTTCACAGCCTAATCCTCTCCTTGGGCGCGGGGGGTGCAATGCAGGATCTCAGCCCCCTGGCTTTACTGGCTTGGCTGGAAAAGCACCGCCTGCCTCACTTCTGCAAATCCAGCCTGTGCCTCCATCTCGTCCTTTGCCAGAAGCTCCTGGGTTTCATTCGGTCGGGGGAAGCAGGTGAGTCATCGCGGGCACAGAGGAAACCAGTACAGCTTTGCTGCTACCACAGCAGGGCTTGTTCTCGCTGGGGCTGTCACCACCTGGTGCCTGCCCAGCGGCTCTTGCCTCTGTTCCAGGTTAAAAAGTCATTGCACATCCTATTTTTAGGGATACAGATCACAGGGTTTCCATGGGATGGGCGGGGATTTACCCCACAGCCCTGTTAGTACAGGCTCGCTGCCTCTGTGGAGTTGAGCTGCAATAGCTGCTTAGCAGGGTTTACGATGCAGTTCATGGGTGGAGCAGGGCTGGAGAGCATCCTTGGGCATGGGAAACTGGGGTCCTGGCATTTCAGATTTGCTGCTATGCAGGGTGCCCGGAGCTTTCACACTGTATTGCAATATGTTCCTCATCTGATGCATCCTATGCTGGGAAAACAGGCCTACGCCGTGGTCTGTGTGACCAGCAGCAAGTCTGAATTATCCTCAGTTTACCCCTCAAACGAGCCATCTCAGCCCAGCAGACTGCTTTGTCAGACTGTGTATCAGTGCAAGAGAAGGCCACTGGAAAAAAAGCTATGGCAGCAGGGATGCAGATTTTCATTTCAGAAAAATAAGCAATTCATTAAGGCTTGCTCCAGTGCCATTCCTAAATGCATTGCTGCTTCTTCTCCAGCCAGGCTTAACCTCAGGCTGAAGGAAGTTGAGGGCAAGCCCCAAATGTAGGCAAGAGGTGGACATTTGTAAGGGAAAGAGGCATGACAGTTGGGCAGACTATCACTGACATGAGTGGGTTGTACTGCATCCTTGCAAACACCACATATGCATTGTACAATCCTGTCCAAAACTCCCATGTCAGTGTGATTTGCTGGTCTCCTGGCTCACAGCACTGCTGTCTTCTGGCAGCCTGTGTCAGGGAGGCTGGGGGGGATGCTGGGGGTGCCTGGAGGGCGTTCCTGGGGGTTGCTCCTGCATGCTTCCCCAAATGCTGTGCTCTCCACTCTCTTACAGCAAAACTGCTGAACTGGCAAAGTGCTGATCGGTGGCTGCTGGAGAGGTGCATCAGCGGGAGCCAGGGCATGTGGTGTTTTCGGGCCTTCATCCAAGGAACGGCAGGTGGGCACAGGGTGCTCTGCAGCCCCTTCTCAGCCAGCTGTGGGCCAGCTGCCCGGTGGGACACTGGCACAGAGCTGAGGACACAGGTAAGCACTGGTGGGAGGCACTGCGATCCCAGACATGGCTTTGGAAGATGAGCCAGGAGCAGAACCCCAACATGGGCACTGCACACTGGGGAGATGCATAGCCCTGGATCTTCTCTACACTGTTCCCTCAGTTCAGCCAGGCAGTCTTTCCTTCTTTCTTTTTAAAAAAACACAGTCTACTTTGCTTATCAACAGGGCTTTCAGGGACTCCCTCCAACTCCCATCCCTTGTCTGATTCATAGGGGAAGAACTGACCAACTTCTGGCTCACCACCGAAAGGCTCCTGGGGCTTGATGAGTCAGATGTGAAGCAGAGGGACATCTACCTGTCCTTGCTCCACAGGCTGAAAGCCACTCACCTGCGTGAAGGCTCCACCATCTCCACTCTCTGCAGGACCACCATTGGTAAGAAACATAGGTGCCAGGGATGAGCAGTGCCCTTCCAGTGAGGTGGGCTTTCCTGCATGTTCCCAGTAAGATGGGATACCATCACCAGCTGTGCTTGGCTGGGGAGCTCCCCTGGCACAAACAGGTCTGAATGGAGCCAGACACCCCATCATAATCCCTTGTGTCCATTTCAGGGTCACTGCCGAAACCCAGGCACATTCAGCCCATCAACACCAACAGGGAGATCCTAAGCAAGATGCAGGAACGGGCCCTTTTTATGATTCAGAGTTACTGGCTCCCTAAATTCTTCATCCACTGCAGGATGGGCATGGAAGAGGAGAAATCATGCCAGCCTCTGCTGCAGGAATATTGGGATCGTTTATTATGGACCAACTCACAGGAGCCCTCATGCATTTCAGAGACTCTCTTCACTATGCATATTAAAAGGAGCCAGGGTTTGTCAGGGCCCTACTGCAGCAAAAAGGCCAAAGCAGAGATCTGGACTCTGGTCAAGGAGGGAAGAGACACCCAAGAAATGAAAGTGCACAGTTTTCATGTGCAACCAGAAAGGCAGCCGTGGCCAGCTGGGAGCACAAGGCAATCATGTCTGGATAAGGATGCTGTGGGATCAATTCCTCAGCAGTCAAAGCATCCTGCAACCACTGCCTTTGGAAGCAAAAGAAGAGCAACCTCTCCCAGAAGACCTAGACCCAATGCAGAGCAGGTCCTTCATCTAGAAGAACCCTCTAAAGAGAAGGCCCTCCCTAACCTGTGTTCCTCTGCACCCCTTGTCCAGCTACCATCTCTAAAAAAGCCGGTCAAGACCTTGAGTTTCCTTCCCTGGGCCCTTAGCGCCGAGACCTGTGCAGGACGGCCTTTCAGGGACTTCTTAAAGCGCCAGGACCTGTCCATGGAGATTCATCTCCTGGACCTGTGGCAGGACCTGGAGGAATTTCTGCCTGTGGCGCTGGACACCAGCAGAGAAAACAGTTTCTTCCTGCGTCATTTGCTTGGGGAGAAGATATGCGAGACCTACCTGGAAGAAAGCACCATTCAGCAGCTTCCCTTGGAGACCAGGACTCTCAGGAGCTTGCGGAACCATCTGATGTCTGGAGAATTCTCCCCCTGGATATTCAGAGCCCAGAAGGATATTTGCAAGGTAGAGCGGTGCTGCAGTGATTAGGCTGAGAGGTACAACCAGCATTGGCACCCCTGGGCTGGTGTGAGGCCTGTGGGCATGTTTAAGAAGGTATTTGGAAAATTAAGATGAAAAGATATTAGGAAGGAAAAAAAAAACAACAACCAAAAAAACCCAAAACCCCCACACCTTACAGTTGGTAAGCCACCTTGCACTGGAACCAGTGACCAAGATGTGCCAGGCCAGTGGAGAGGGGCACCCTCACTGGTTTGCTGGGTAGCGGAGCATAGATGAGCAGTCATTTAGCAGCTGTGACCTCAGTTGTTAGAAGTACACGCCAAGAGCCCGGGAATGGCAGGGTAGTGGCCATCCTTTCACATCTGTGTTACTGGTTCCAGCACAACACAAAACACATTTACAACCAAACCCTTCTCGGTGGCCTCTGAGCAGCCCAATGGGCCAACCTGGGTGTACAGCTCCTAGAAGAGCTGTCCTGGGCATCTCAGTGAGGTGTAACCTGCCTACAGTGTCACCACTGTGCCCTCAGGGTACAGTGGGGCTGGGGGTGGTGGTTGCTGCTGGAGCCCTGACTGAGGACAACCCACCTTTGCTCCTTCTCAGGTGCTCAGCTGTTTCTACGAGGAATTTCTGGCTGACGATGACAAGACGTTCCTCCAGTTTATGGTAAAGGGGATGCAGCAGGGACATGGGCATCCTCATGGAGCGTGCAGGCCCCAGAGGGGATGTGAAAAGTTGGAGAGAGGGAGGGAGGAGAAGCCCAGCATTAGCTGCAGTGGTCCAGCATCCCATGGTGTCCCCTGGCCAACGCTGCTGCAGGGCAATAATGGCAGATACCGCCCTGCTCCAGCTGCCTAGAGAACAATCCTCCACTTTTCCACCACCTGTAAGTCAGCAGCACTGCAGGCACGCCCTGCAAGAGCTCCCCTGAGGTAGGCCATGACCCAGCCCCACAGGAGGGAGAAACTTAAACTCAGTCTTTCAGGATAGGCAGGAGTGAGACCAGAAGCAGGCAGTGCACTGGGTAACCACCTCATGGTTGCCCATTTCTGCGAATTAACTCTCCCCCTTTTTCCTTGCCCTCAGCAGATATTACGGTTAATGTGACTTGTGTAGACACACATGCTTATGCCCCTGTCCCAGCACAAACGCCTGGCCAGCACACTGGGGGAAAGGGCATACAGCCTTTCAGCCTATGATTCAACAGCACTCAAGTTTTCCATATATTTTTTTCCACTGTGTAAAGGGATGATTTAAGAAAGCAGAATCACACAAAGCACCCATCTTCCCAGACTATTATCCTTCCTAGCAGCAGAAATCCCACTAATACCTCATGTTTATCAATGCCCTAAATGCTATCCTTACACCAAGAAACCTCCTCACAAACCAAAACACCCAAGCATCCCACCTGCATCCCTGCACAACCTATGCAGGCAATTTTGCTCTTTGCAGACAGTGCACTTCAAACCAACCGTCAGACTTTTCCCCAAACTGCAATGTAAAATCAGCAGCTGATGCTGGAAATGGTAAGGAGAGGCTGTCAGGACTAGCACCCCCAAAGACCTGGCTCACAGAGATGCCAGCATCTCAGTCAGTGAGAGCTAAGCATTTTGGAAAAGTCAGCTGGCAGCTCCTGACCCTGATTTGTTAAATGCTCTTGGTTGTAAGTTAATTAGCTGCCCAGGTTTTTAAGCATCTCTTGTTAAGGAAATTACCCCTCAGAGAACAGACCTGGTCTGGGAGTGCAATTAGCACTTCAGCAGGTATGGAGGCTACGCTGCCCGTGGGCACTATCCCCTAAGCCAAACTCCTCCTGGATCTCACTGCATTGATGTCAGGGGAACTGCTCCGGGGCTTAGCAGGGTTATTTTTGGTGCTTGCTCTCAGCAGTGCGTATCTTGGTCAGAAACCAGTCAGTCACTCACTCTGACCCTGCTGCTTGGCAAGTCATGCAGACTGCTTGCCAGTGGAGAGGGCCAAAACTGCAAGAGGATCTCGGTGGGGGGGCAAGGGAGGCACTCCCAGGTCACCAAGGAAGAGCCAGTCCCAGGGATAGCAGCCAACCAAAAAAGCACATGAGGTTATCTGTCTGCTGGGGACACCTTCAGGGTTGTTTTCAGCCCTCCCGGGTAGATGTTGACATCTTCAGGAAAACTGCTACCTTTGCTGGTAAGCCATTGTCTGGACTACCTGGGGGACCTGCCCCATGTCCCTGGTACATCCCAGCTGCAGGCAGATGTGAACCAGCTTTAAGCAGCTGCACAGGTAGGTTTAAGGTCTACGCTGAGCTTTGTGCTCACATAGATTTCTTCCAGACAGTTTAAAGCTAAAGCAGAGGGTAGGTTTGTACTCTAAGGTACAGTAAAATGTGAGCTAGCCCATCAGGCACAACGCAGGAGTAGCTCCTCAGATGGGGTATGTGCTTTGTGCAATCACCCTCTGCTCTTCTCGCTGTAGTCTCCACAGAGCAATGTCCCAGTGCCTGAAATGCAAGGCCACGCTGTTGAGAAAGATGAATGTTTCCTCCTGTCCCAGCGGATAAACCAGTCCTTGAAGCTGAGCCAGGCCTTGCATGGCACAAGGAACTTGGAAGGTCTCTCCTCCAAGCACTGGCGATTAATTGTGACTCAGGACCTCCGGAAAGGGGGCTCCATCCAGACAGAGGTGGAACCTCTCCTGAGCAGCACTGGTAAGAGGAGGCTCTGAATTTCTGCTGTGGCTCATGTTGTTTCAGGCAGATAAAGCATATTTTGTACACCCATGGTGACCAATGCCCCTAGTGCACAGATCCATTGCTGTACTGCTGACAGGTCATGGACATCATGGAGTGGGTTGGGACAGGGTATCTGGGAGGCATCAGCTGTAATCCAAGCTTTGGCAGTGACCTATGGGCCAAATTCCCTTCTGCTGGTAACAGAGGCACCAAATGTCACATCCCTGCACTGGCCTGGGCCACCAGATCAAATGGAAGCTGCAGCAAACAGACCCAAAGCCAGTGACAGCCACTGTCACCCCACTTCTACATCTTGACCTCCTGTGTACTGGCCATGCTGTTGTAACACCCCAGCTTTGTCCTCTCACATCATCTTTTGAGAATGACATCAAGTTTCTGGGCACCTGCCAGTGCACTGAGAGTGATAGCAGTCACCTGTAGCAACCCTTAGGTAGCTTGTGGGGCCTCGGTCATACCTGAGAAATGCCGTGTTACAGGTAGATCATGGGAACAGGACACAACAAGGGGAAAGAAAAGGTAATGATCACAATACAGCACACTCAGAGCAAGTGCTGGAGGGCTGCCATAGCCAGAAGGAATGAACATGGGATCTGTCTCCTCTTCTCTATCTGATGCAGACTCCCAGAAGATGATGTCAAATGAGCTGGCTGTTCAGAAACCCTTGTTATCTGTGGATAGCCCAAGCAAGGAAAATAAGCTTCTGTGTTTCAAAAGCCCATCACTTGGTGAGTCCAGTCTGAGCAGGCTAGGAACAGGGTGGGCTCCCAACCATCACACCCTTGCAGGTGCTCTAGTATACCCTTAGGGAACTGGACAAGCAGAGGTTTTCCCTGCTTGCATCCCATCATGTAGTAGAACACCTCCAGAAGGAGAGAGAGGCCTAGCTGCCTTTGAAAGCATGCGTTTTGGGGCATTAATCCAGCCAGAGAGGGTGGGAATGGGAGGGCTTCTCTGAAGCAGATGTTGAGGAGGTCAGACCATGCAGAGGTGAAGGATTCCCCCAGCACCCAGTGTCTCCTGAGTCAGGCTCACCATGCTGATGTCTGCTGGGGCCCTTCACCCTACAGACAGCTGTGAGCAGGCTCTGGCTGTCACCTGAGGAAGGGGCCAAACCTGTTCTGTCCCTACAGCTGTTGAACCCAAGAACAGAAAGAAGAGGACTGTTCCCATAAGAAAAACCAAATCAAGCACAACGAAGCCCACAACTGTTGCAGTAGAGAAGCCATCTAGAAGACCCAGGTCTGACACCTTGCGGCACAGGGCTTTGCTGTTTTTTGCTCCTTCCACTCTTTCAGGAAGCAGATTTTTCCCAGTACTCTCCTGTAGTGCCACTGCTCCCTGCTTTGTCATTGGGCCCTCTCAGATGTAGGCATGGGTGGCCTGTGGGTCTGAACTGTAGAGTTACCAGGGAAAGGAAAAAAATGTTTTGACATCCCCAATCCATTCTTCGGATTTACCCCTCACATCTTGTACATGTCTCACATGCTTCATCCTCAATCACTCCCTGGCATGCCACCTATACTACTGCTGGGCAGCTCTCAGATTCCCAGAATAATCACTTAAAATCACCCTGTGACCACACTTAAATCTCTGTAGTCACTGACCATGCGAATGTCCATGTGGCTCACATCTCACCTCATGGGAATACTCTAGACATGAGTCCTCGCAGCTCCACATTGGGATATAGATGGTAACCAGGACACAAGTCCTGAATAGGAGCAACTCTTATTGTTTATTTTGAGAGTCAGCCTCAGGAGCCACATTTAAACAAAGAATATATTCGACCCAGTTCACTGATCTTCAAATAAAGGCTTGCTAACCTCATAAATGACCCAAAATGCCAGTCCACTCCCAGCTCTGGTTTTCCAAAGGTCTGCTGAATCTCTTCAATGTAGCTGTCCTCAGGCTTTACATCTATTGATAACCTCCTCATCTACCAGCTGCAAGTGGCAAGGGTTTTCCACTCCAGAATACCCTCTCCATGACCAAATGTATGAAGCTCTTTGCCATGCAGTGGCAAATTATTGTTTATTTGCAGCAAGTGCCAGAGGGGTGTACAACTTCCTCCTCCCATTAGTCCTTTCAGGTGCCCCATCCTTACCTGTCTCCCTCCCTTGGTCTTTGCGGGGCTGCCCAGTCCATTTGCAGGTTCTGAGGTCTGCGTCACAGACCCAAAGTCCTGTCTTCTCATTGACTCCCTGGGTAAAGCCTCCTCTTCAGGCTAAGATCGGTTCCTTTGGATACATGGCAGCAAAGCTGTTGGGCAGGTGCATCTATGGCAGAAAAGAAACAGCTTGTCAGGGCAATCCCTCCCTGGATTCCCAACAGCTTGGTGGATGATGATCTTAACGGTCTTTTCCAACCTAAACGATTCTATGGGCAAGACAGGCAAGGGAGACTGTGCTCGACCAGTACTTTTACTGGCCCATCTGCTTCACAGATCCCATGTACCAGTCATCCACATGTTTTAGCTTTTCTTCAGGTGTCTCTCATGTTGGAGAATCAAGCACAGAGGTCCTGGCTATTTTCCAGGCCACTGGTGGCACAGAGATCACATCTCCTGATGTTTCCTCCTCTACAGGCACTTTGTAAAAGTGCTGCATAACCCTGCCCACCTGCAGTTCTTCAAGCAGTTCCTCGAGGAGCACAATGCAGATGAACCACTGCGTTTCTGGATGGCTGTGGAAAAGCTAGTTGCAGAGACCAACCCCAAGACAAAGAGCTTCCTCATTAACAGCATTGTCAGAAATCATTTCCGTGCCGAAATCCCAGCTGGTAGGTGCCCTCCCACCCTGCACTTTACTGCATTCATGGTTAAAGCCTCTTTTCCCTGAGCTGGACGCTGGTTGCAGATGTTATATCCTCTTGCAGGGACCTGCCAATTTTCCTTTCCCATTCAGTGGAGGATTTATTTGCTGAGGTCTTCCACTGCCACTTATATTTCTAGTAAGGTGGTCTACTTTTTTGGCAGGATCAACTGACCAAGACTTACAACATGCAGTTCCTGCAGTGGCAGAAATAGCGCTTCCCTATCTTGTCTCGTTCAGATGCTCTTGGAGTCACAGCTTCACTCCCGAAGTATGCCATTAGCACAGTATGGAAAGGAAAAGGGATGAGAGAACCAAATTCAGCAAACAGAAGACAGGGCAGACAGAGATGGGACAGGGGGCCACTTGCAGATGTGAGGGCAGGAAGAGATGTCATGGTGGCTCAGGAATGGCTGGCAGATGTAGGCAGTGACCGCACTTCTCTTCCAGAGGAGCACCTGGACTGCCACACTTCTATCATCAGAGAAATAAATGAGGCCGAAGTAGTCAGCCCCTTCATGTTGATGACAGCACAGATCTTTGTTCAGAAAGAAATGGAAAAACGATGGTGAGGACCTGGGTTGAGCTGGTTCCTAAGCCCAGTGGTTATGTAACCACATCCTTCCTGTGGGAACCCCAAGGTGACAGACAGCAACTGCTACGAATGTATTTCCCTATGAGCTATCAGGCAGAACATCAAAATCCCAGCCAGACCCTCACCCCAGCAAAACTGCTGTTGCAGCTGCTGATGCATTTACCTGTGCAAGGCCGGCAGGTCTTGTCCCACAAGGACCAAATCACTGTTGGGCTTGCAGAGTGCTGGACTGGAGGAGGAAACACACTGCAGATAAGCAGGGTGGACATTCCCAAGCCTGCTACATGCAAGAATAGAGTCCAAGGGAGGGGATCCAGCCCCCCGTCCCTTTCTCCAGCCTCCTCCAGGCACAGAAATACCATGGGATCCCAACACCAGGGCTGTCCCTGTCAGCTGCTCCCCCTACTTAGCCACCCTCCCACCAAACCACTTCCCTCCTCATGCATCTGGCTGCCCTTGATGCTCTCTCACTCTCTCTGATCTCCCATCCGGCAGGTTTAAAGAGTACCAGGACCTGTTCCCCCCGAGTGATATGCAGAAGTCTAACCTTCGTTTGCAGCATGGGATTGGGAACTCCATGACAGACAAGCTGGTAAGGAAAGACCCTCTCTGCTAGCAGGCTGATGATGTTATCCAGGCAAGAGAGGAGATGCTGTGGGTCAAGCAGTTCTCGCGTGAATGGGGTGAGGGAAGCAGACTTGGAGGGTTGCAGAAAGGCAGCTGATAGATAAAGCCTCATTCCTACAGGCTCTGGAGTCCTGCTCCATGCAGACTCCACCAAATTGCATCAGGACATGCCAAGTGATTCACACAATCACCTATAGCTGCCACTGAAACCCAAAAATACTGGAAAGCAAAGATGATGACTGGGTCACAAATCCCACTGCCAAGGCTGGGCTCCGGTGCTCCAGCTCACAGTGGTGGGTCCAAACGGGAGGGGTCTGTCTGGTAGTGAGCCCTTTTGCTGCAGCCAGGGGCTGGCTCCCCAGGGCTGTGCCGCTGGCTGATGCAAGCTCTGCCATGTCTCCACAGCGGTGGGCCTGGTATGCCATTCATGACCTCGTCAAAAGCATGTGCAAGTTCCGGAGGGAGATGGACAATGACAAACACCGTGCAGAGTTTGAGGACTTTCTCCGGCAGGAACTAGGAAACATGGAAGAAAGTATGGCTAGATTCTTGCTACGCCCTCTCCTCCCACCCCAAGACAGTCCTGGGTTTATGCAGAGAAGTAAAAGGAGGAAACCTGTGGCTCGTCTCCCATCCCCATATGCTGACTTAGTTTTCTCTGCTGGAGGCATATAAAAAGCCAGAAGAGAGGGTGCCTGAGAATGCCAGATACTGCTGTGCAGAAATCTGCATGCTTAGGCACTAGAGTTGGGAGACAAGGTCCAGAATTTTGCACAGGCAACATGCAACATACACATTCATTAAATATCTCATTTTCTGATGAGGGTGCCCCATGATGCTGCTGCATCTCTCAAGCAATAATGTATATGCAAGTTTGCATCCCTTCCACAAAAGGCAGGAGGCACTAAATGAAGCCAAGGTGACACTGGCCAAAAGTAAATAAATGGAGATGGTTTTCCATGCAACAGGGAGATGAACTACAGAGTACTCTGCCGAATTATATAGATCCTGCAAGTTTACACACATGTTTGAGAGAACACTGGAAAAGCTGTTAGAAAAGAAATCCACTGAAATTGCTAAATACACAGAAACCCCATCTAGATCAAGAAGTTCCTGGAAATGAAAGTGTTAGGAAACTGGAAAATATTTTATATGGGGGAAGTAACACAGATGTTTTACATTTCCTTCTCACTAGTTATCTGCTTCTGGCCTCCGTCAGAGAGAGGATAATGGTGAGGCAGACAGGCAGACTTTTGATCTAATGTACTGTGGCCATCTGCTATGAAAACAATGAACATAAGCACTCCATGGGTGCCAAGAGGAGGATGGATGGAGGAAGTTACTAAGCTAGGAAGAAGGATGCACACTGGGTGGGCCTGAATTCCCTGGAGAGCCTGGCTGCAGGAAGGCTGTAGTCCACCTAGGTAGAAAGACCCCCAGCAAATTACTTGCATGCAGCAAAAGCAAGAACAGGCAAGGTGAAGAAGCAGGGTATAGCTCAGCATCAGATGCCCAGCTGGCCTCAAACCCAGTGCTGAGAGAAGCAGGACACAGCAGCTCTTTCTCTCTCTCAGACTTGCCCATCCGCTCGATGCAAAGCAGCAGCACCATGAGCACTTCCCGGTCCCACATAGCCTCTGCCAGGACCCCACCAGACAGCGATGTGGTACTAGTGAAACGCCACCTGTTTAACAGCCAGCTCATTACCGTCAATTTCCTCGTCGACGATCTCCGCTTTTACCTGGAGATCAGCAAGTAAGTTCCCTTTCCACTGGGTGCTCAGGTATCACCAGTCTCCCTTGGCTCTGACCCAAACCTGTCCTGCAGATAGTGCCCATCTCTCAGCAGGGGATCCTTGCTCCATCGATTTGTTAGCACACACACTGTTAGCCTGTGCTGCAACCCTTAAACTCCTATCAGCACCTCTATGCAAGGCTGGACATGCACTGCAGCAAAGGACACAACCAAAGTCTCACCCTGTAGCTGTCTACATCTAATCTGCCCATGGTTACCTGCCCCTCGAACCCCCAAAAGCCTCCACTTCAGCCAGAAAAAGTCCCCTGACCCAGTAAATACAGAGCTAAGACAGGACATGGCTGTCTAACCTAGCAGTCAGAGCACTTGTCTCAGAGCAAGACCCCACATGCAATTGCAGATTTTCCAGGCTGGCTGATTCAGCTGAAGCTCTTGCAGCCCGCAACATGCAGTCAGAAAAGGAAGTTGCCTTTCTCAAAAGGAAAGTTGCCATCATCAGCAAACTCTTCCTGAACTCCGATATTCCCCCCAAGTTGAGGGTAAGGTGCTGGGGCCTGCCCAGGAAGGCTGAAGGCTGCTGTCTGCTCATTGCTCAAGACCATTGCATTGCAGCTGTGAGCAGGGAAAGGGGAACCAGGCAGAGGTTTGGATCTGCTCCAGCCAAGCATGCTGTGAAGCTTCAGAACATGCTCTGGAGCTTGGGACTGCCACTTGGGCTCCCATGGATGGGAACTGATCCACCATCAGACCCATGCTACCACTTGACCCAGATGGATTTGGAACAAGTGCGTGGATGAGGAGATGGTGAAACCCCCTATCTGCTGGAGAAATGCCAGGGCTGAAGCACCAGGATGGGTGCTGCACTCCATCAATTCAGTCCTTGCAGTCTCGAGAGGTCAATGTCACCATCATCCCCCTGCCCCCCACACTGCATCCTCTTCTCCTATAGCAATCGTGGCTCTGCTTATCTTCCCTTTGGAAAGCACAGCACAGCACTTTCCACAGAAATCTAGGGGAGATCCCATCCTTGTACCTGGGACATAACTAGTATCTCTTCTTAAAGGCTGCTGAAATGCAAGGTGGGGGCAGGGAGAGAAGCATGCCTCTAGGGCCCACCAGCAGTGCCACAGACTGCTTTGGTTAACCATGGTATCTTCCCTGGCCAGGTAAACATCTCTGAAGAAGAGAGAGATTTAATCTGGAGTTTGTCTTCCAAGGGGCTACTGAACCGTGTCCTCTACCACAGGGCCAAGGTCATCATCCTCCCCATCCTGATGCACTTCTGGAGAAGGTACCTATCCCCTCTCTCCCAAGGTGGCAGAGGCTCTGTGGATGCCACCCTCTTTCTCCAGCCACCTGTTCCTCTGATATAGTGAAAATGCAGGTGAGACACTCCCCGAGCTCAGCTGTTGATGTCTGCCTGGAGGTTTGCTGTCTTTGGTATTTCTCATACAGATTCTGTACCTGGAAGGTGATGAGGAGCTTTCGGGTCTCGGCAAAGGACAGGGTGCCAATCTCTTTGCCCAGTACAAAAACCTCCTCTGAATCACCTGCCATCTACAGTCCAAGTAAGCAAAGTGCCTGTCCCCCTGCTCCACATTTGTCATCAGGCTTGTTCTTCCAATGCAGAGATGTCCAGACTTGGGTTTTTGGTGTTCCACGGGGTCCCCTCAAGATCCAAACTCCTCCCTTCACATAGCTTTGATGACATTCACGGTGCAGGCCTATTGGTAAATGAAGCATCTTTGGAACCATTCCTTCCCCTCAATTTCAGTCAAAATTGCCCAGTGGTTTTTTAGGTATTTCTTTGGGGAATATGGAAGTGGGTACAGAGAATTCATGAGCAAAGAGCTGTTGCATAACTCTTGTTTACTTTGAAAATCAAGTTAAAAATACTCTAAACACACACCCTAAAACAGAAATAAAGCAACTAATTTTTTGGGTTGCAAGTCAAATGGGAGCAGGAAAAGGAGAATAATCATGCAGCCAAACACCAGGCTCAGTGGCATTATATGGATGATGCTTTGAATATCTGGAACAGAGAAAATGTTTTGTCAGGATTTGAGGTGACACTCACTAGGGCATCTCTGGGCAAAAAGGAAGATTGCCCCTCCCCCTTCCTCTTGTTTAGTTTCAATACACGGAATAACTCTAAACTGAAAAACACAAAGAAAGTGGTGCTGTCAGTCTGCCTGACAACCTGGCTTCCTGGCTGAATATTCATTTGGTAATTGTCTAATTGATTTTTGATTAAAGGGGAAACCAAAATAGGCACGTACTAATCTTGCTTTAACGGTCAAGTGGGCATCAGCAAGCTGGTGTTCTGCTCCCTGTCATTTAGCACTGTCAAGTTCTGGTTTAAAATCAGCAGAGTTGTAAGATTTGATACCTACAGGCGGGTGCTTGAGCTACTGCTCCACAGCTGAGCTGGGGTTCTCGTGTGTGCCAAGACTGCCAAGACATGTCTATTAGCTCAAACCACCCCACCCACCTTGGTTATTCCCCTAGATAACACGCAGTCTTCAGCAGGAGTCCTCACCTTACTATACAGCCTCACTGCACTTCTAGGGCCTTTCCAAACATAGCTGTTTTAATGCAAAATCCTATTGACACCAGAAATAAACAGACAAAACCTAATCCATCAGATATATTCCCAGCTACCAACAAGCCAGAAGCGTGGTGTTATACAGGAGCTACCTGCTGTGTTATCTGTGACAAAGACACACGTTTGCCAAGATTTTCAAGAAACTAGTGGGGAAAGACATTCAATCAGTGCAAACTGTTGCAAGGGTTAGGACAATGCCACCACTTCCCAAGCAGTGCAGTCTGTATTTAACTATGCAGAGCCTCAGAGAGTGAGTGCAGTGAGATACTCCTCTGGAGATACAGCTGAAGAATGGCTAGAAAAGACTGATCTTTCTCACGTGGACATTAATCCTGCAGTGAATGTCCCTGGGGCCACTGTTGTCCCAATTCCTTGTAGTGCCTCACAGGGACGAATAACCAGAGCCAGGCAGATAAAACCCCTCAGCTCCGGCGATGTGTCATGGGAAGAGCTGTCTCATTTCTCCTGCCCTAGCCTGCATGGCTGGCATGTTCAGCCTGGTTGAGTGGGAAGGGCAGATACTGTCACAGCTTGGTAGGGCAGTGCTGTATCTGTGGGGTGCAGTGCAGGCTGGCTCCTGCTCTGCATTACCTCCCAACGTACAGGCAGCCCTGACTGTGGCACCCTAACTGTCAGAGAGGAGCAAACCAAATCAGCATGTAACCCAAAAATACCTGCTGGTTTTGACTATGCTAATGCCCGTACCACCTTCTGCTCAGGACACTTTTCTGCACCTTATCACACTTTTCACCAATGACATTTATCTAAGGATCTTGCTTTTCTGACCTTTAAATAAAAAGCTTGCTTTTCAGCTGGGAAAAATTGTTATGTTATCTTTAAAAGGCACTAAAATTGCTAGGGAAAATAACTGTAATTCCAGAGAAAACCTCCTATCGCCCACCTCTTGCTTTTCCCTTATTTTGAGGGTTACTGCTTTGCGCATACGCAGTATGTGTGTGGCTGGGAAGGTGCTGGACACGAATCCATCTCCCATCACCAGGCGTCACTGTGGCACTGTCTGTGTCCTTATACAGAGCAGAGGGGCCAGTCCTGCCGAGAGCAGACATACTGCTTGCACACCACTTCATAGGCATGAGCACAGAGCTCCTCTTGGGAGAAGCCACCCCTGCAGGCACAAAGCTGAGAGCACATCTGTGCATGGAGGCACCTGTGCACAGACATACCCCCATCTTCAAATGCCATTTCCTCACACGCCTCCCACCTGCCACCCAGTACCCCCCGACCCTGCAGCAAAGCCATGTCACCCCTGCCCTGTAGCCCCCAAACAGCTTCGCAGTCAAGGAGATCTGGGTAACTCATATCCTTGCTCAACCACCCTTCCTTGACCTCTGTGCAAGCCCCATGGGATTTAAAGGGGACAACATAGCCTGCTGTCCTCCATCGTTTCCCATCAGAGCACTTGCCACACAGTACTGATTCATCTCTTCTTCCTCACCAGGCAATCGCACCACCATTGTCTTCACACTGCTGAAAGGGGTCCAGATCCTACTGCCTCAGCCCCAGAAGAAAATGGAGCCACTGGAAAAGCAAAAAGGTGAGCCAGGGCTGAAAGGAGTGCTCCTGCTCTCAAAGGGAGCTCTGGCTGCCATGATGGGAGCTGGGCTTTAAGGCTCCCTTCACTAGTCCATGGTAGGAAGTTTGTGCATGTTGCTTTTCCCAGATTCAGATAAAAGCCTCAAGAAAAGGCTGTCATTCAGCAAATCTGCCTCCTGTCCTACAGAGCAGGTAGGTGGTCACAGAGACAGTCTGTCTCCCCCAAAGCACAAGCACATGGAGCAGCAGAGCCATGACTCCCTTTAAAACCCAAAGGCCAACTGGGTGGGTCTGTGCAGGATGCTGGTCACCCCCACAGTCTCCAGTAACATTCATGGAAAATCTCCAGTTGCTGCACCTCTCCATGCCCTGAACACCCCCCACCAGTGGCCACTGATGCAACATCTCTCCCTTCTCTGCAGGAACCAAGGGAAGGAGAGACCTCCAAAGAAGAGCAGACGTCCCAACCTGCCCATCCACACTGATGAGGACAGGGTGTGCTCCAAGAAATCTGAGCAGCCCAGACATACTGCATAGTTTGCACTTAATCAGCCATAAGACCTAAAAATAAAGCAACTCACAGCATACTGAAGCCTGCCTGGTAACACAGTGCAGCAGCTTGCACCCATCACTGTGGCAGGGTTATGCAATCACACATTTCCACCCAAGGAGATAGACTGCCATGTGGACAAGGGTCTTTCCTCACAAGTATCTATAGAAGGCTGCGTTGCCCATAGCTGAGACCCTGTAAGAGTGTAAATAAATCACACTGGGTGCACAGCACAATAACACCTTTGAGGCCTTTTGACAAGACCTGAAGGTGCTTAAAGCCAGAAAGCCTCCACAATACTTTGTAAATACTTTGCCTGAATATGGGGAACCTCAGAGACCACCAGTCTCCAGAGCCACACTGCACAGGGAACCGTGTTTCTTACTGAGGACCACAATTGCCTTCCTCTGCTCAGCATACCTTACAACCTTGCCTCAACTTCTCTCTCTCTTTCTCTCTCACACACACAAATAATATCAAAGACCTTTGTTTTCCCCAGGTGAAACTGAGTGGCTTTGCCAAGCCTCTAGGAAGCTGTAGAAATCCCAAATGTACTTTGGACCTCATGAAGAAAAGACCATGACCTTTCTCATACCTTGCCTCTGACAGTTCCCTGGCAAACTCTCAACTTTGTAACTTTTGAGCTAGTTTTAGCTATTTTTTAATCCTCAAATCCTAGAAGTCTGCATCCTGGGAATAACACAGGTGCATTTAAGGCAGATGATGGCGTGTTTCATATTTGTCTGTTATGCTTATCAGGGCTTTGCTTCTGGAGGATCAAAAAACCAAACAAACCCAAAGTCCAACAACATATCTGTAAGTGAGGCACTTAGAAGTGGCATCAGCTTCCTACAGCCTGGGCTGTGACCAGCTTCTCAAAATTGCCCTTGTGCTGTAACTTGATTTTGCCCCAAAGGCTTTCAGCTCCAAAAGCTAGCTGTATTTTTGTGTGCTTTGCACTAACACTTCAGGCTTTGCAGCCTGAGCCCAGCTGAGCCTCGTCCCTAGAAGGCTTCACAGATATGCCTGAAGCTCAGCACAGCAAAAATGCAGCTAAGAGCTGTCTTCACTCCACTGCTCTGCGGACTTTTTTTTCCCAGCTCAGCACAGGAGACACACTGACTTGGGGCTATCCCTGTGCACACAAGCATGTCCTCAGCACACAAGTGATGGGATGGGGAGCACCTGATCCCATCACATCAGGCTGAGCCAGCTGCCCCTGCAGTCACCCAGCAGGAGCAGGGGAAAAAGGCAGAAGCACAGCAAAAGCACAACATACAGGCATGACAGCAGGGGAATGAAGCATGTAAGGCCAGATCAGCATGGCCTTGGGCACCATGCATGGTCTGTAAACCCGCCTGTACAAGGCAAAGCTCCTCTCAGAAGGGCACTGATGCTGGGAGCCATCAGCACATCAAGCAGCACTAACTCTGGCAGCTGGCTCTGCCCCTGGCTCCCCAGGACACCTTTCCCCCCAGGCTGCAGCATCAGGCACTGCCATACCATTCGGTCCCAATACTGTTCAGCTGTCCTTGCCACTGGTTTTCCATCCTGGCTGGCCCCTTGCTGGATGTTTGCCCATCCTTCCCGACCCTGTAAGGAGAAGAGGCATCCTGGTGTTTTCCACAGAATTGGTCCCAGTACTGCATCCCTGCCTCTTCTAGTGGCCTGACTCTCCATGAGCAATAAGCTTCGCAGATACCATGCATGGATCAAGTTTTTCCGCTGACACCAGCCTGCTGGCACCTCTGGCTTCTCGGAAAGCAGGACACAGCCCTGCAGACCACACCAGCCTTCCCTGGAAATTCTTCCCAGCAGCCTGATTGCCCCAGAGAGACAAGTCACAACCTCCATGGCTTTAATCATTGCACTGGTTTGGACATCTTTGCAGAGACTCTGCTTTCAGGAAGGCCTTTCCACAGCCTTTTAAGGCTGCCAAGCCACAGCTCTTTAACAAAACAGCAGAGTGATGCAAGAAGACGCAAAGGTCAAAGCAAGCTGGAAACGTGACATTTTTACAAGATGCTGAAGGAGCCCAGCCCACAGCCTCACCTTTCCTTGTGCAAGAGCAGAAACGTGCTGCTGCAGCACAGAGCCACTGTGGTCCCCACAGCACCCCTGCTCCCCAGCTGCTGAGACCCAGACATGCATCTCTGGCTGTCCTTCTGCTTTCTGGGCACAAGAAAAAGAACAGCAACAACAGAAACAGCAGGGAGGAAAGGAAAAACTAAAAGTATTGACACAAGAAGAGTCAACATTCTCCTTGTTGCATTTTCTCTAATGGCAACTCATCAACAGTTGCGTAGTCAAGCTTTCTTGTTGTTACATTTATGTATTTTAAAGGGTTCCCAAGACCATCAGAAGGACCTTTGCTCTGAGGCAGGACCACTGATGCAGGCTGGCACACAGACCTCATGAGCCACAAACACATGCGTGGCAGTCTGCAACCCAACTCATGCACGGCAAAGCCTGAGGGTTTGCAGGTATATATACCTATAAGCACACGCAGCTAAACAATGATTCATTCTGGGCAGCAATTTATTTGTAGAGGAGGTAAGTCAAACATCCACTCCTAGAGTTTTACATGTATGCAAAGAGACATGTGCAAACATTGATGCTCGTCTTTGTACTTCAACTCATCCACAAAATCCTCACAATCCTCCCCAAAAACAATGCAAAAAGTCCCACCATTCAGTTCCTTATTTCACTAGAGACAGCTTTCTTCCTAGGTCAGGAAGCCTTCAGTATTTCTCAACATCTTTCCCATCAGATATATGTACGGGCAAGAAGCAATTCATCTGAGCAGTAACAAAGCCATCTACCACTTTACCTAAACAACCAAGAGGCACTTCCACAGAAAGGCCAACAATCCCAGCCTTTTGGGTATTTTATAATGCTGGAGACTGTCTCTTTCTGTGCAGAGGGGATGGGGGACCTCATTCATAAATGAGTGTAGTAAGAATCAGTTTTCCAGGCAAGTTTATTCCAGATTTGGTTCTTCAGAGGTGAACTGAAAGAATAACAATCTTGGTTTGAAAAACATTAAAAACCTTTTCAACAGCTGAAAAATACTTCCATAAGCAACATACAATCATTGTGCAAATTGGAGCATTAGGCAAGAAACAAGCAAGCCTTTGGACAGTCAGACACACATTGCATGCCGCAGGATTTCAGAAGTGGGTTTGTGCCATCCAGCCTCAAATATCAAAGCTCTGAGCTGGCTGCATGTGACAGTTGTATGGGTACCAGCTCTGTGCAAGGGCACCGAGTCTGGCAAGAGGACAGTGATATACCACCAGCAGCACTGTTTTGAAGCCAGGGGGTGCCTGTGCATAGCCCATCTTGCAGATCCAGCCTGCCACAGCAGAGCTTGTCCTTTCCAGGAGGAATTGGTGTCTGCAGCCCCTTTGACATCAGCGACTTTTTTCAGGTGAGTCAGGACTACTCACAGTAGCAGAGTTTTGTGGGATTGTGCTCCTTACATCTGTTCCTCATGGAAACATCTCCTGCGTCCCCCCAGAAGTAGTCCTTCAAGTCCCATCAGGCTGGCTGAGTATGCCTCGACCAGATCAGAGGGATAATGGGCCAAGGGCAACTCTGCAGCCAGACCATTGCCTATGCATCTAATTTTCTGGCTGCTGTGTTTCAAAAACACTGAAAAGAGAGAATCCCTTACTTTCTAGGGATAGGTGAGCAGCTCATCAGTGCAAGCTGTAGGGAATATTGGCACTAGCAGGGAGATAAAGCTTCTTTTCCTTTATCAGAGAGTCCCATGTGGCCTGGCAATGGCTGAGCTCTTCTCCTGCCTGCCAGATGTGTTGGGTATATGGAGGTTGTCCCACAGCTCCCTGCTCTCCATAAGGATCAGGGCCTTGATCTCTACCTCACAGAGACAGGTAAGCCCAGAGGGACAGAGGTAGTCAAGGGAGACCTGGGCTGGCACTCGACATTGTTTCTCTTCAAAGCCTGTGGTTGTCACACCAAACACTTCTGAAGCATCTTTTATTTCTTAGTCTAAGTCTGTGTCCCTCTACATGGTCTCTCCCATCTCCTTGCCCACTTACTTCAACTCTTTTGCAGATGAAGAAATAGGGGATAAAAGAAGGCAGTGATGGTTGGTTCAGACATGGGATATGAGGCAATAACATCCTACAAAGAAGGGTCCTGAATGTCTTCAAAGTGACTGTATTCAGGATTCTGGCGTAAACTGTTACGGACATAAATGGTAAGTGCTGGAAAAAGCTTCAAGAAATACTCAGCATAGTCTCCTATTTTTTTGCTGATCCTGAAAGAGAACAAAACAAAAATGGATTTTTAAAGCTTGCCCAAGGAATCAAGTGTCCAGGATGCCCTGGTTCCTCCCTTGCAGAGAAAAAGCCATTCCAGAGGAATGGTTTCCTAAGAAATCCTTGAACTGCAACTTTTCTATACCATCCCTAAGCTCTTCAATCAGTTTT
This sequence comes from Phalacrocorax aristotelis, assembly GCF_949628215.1. Lineage (NCBI taxonomy): Eukaryota > Metazoa > Chordata > Aves > Suliformes > Phalacrocoracidae > Phalacrocorax > Phalacrocorax aristotelis. Next base: position 32,914,817 of record NC_134281.1, read on the forward strand.
TTCACTATTCCTCCAGCACCTCCATCTGCCTAATCCCACCTGCGTCTTCACTGAAGAGCAGTGCTGGCCACCAGCCTCAGTGAAACCATCAATAGGAGCTAACACCACCTCTAACCTCACATAAAAGCGCCCCTGACTATAAAGGGTTGGAGACTCTGGCAGCTCTTTAGGAGTGAAGATCGCCTAATGGGATCTTCTAATAGAACTGGTGCTTCCTGATCCGTATTTCAAAGTACTTCAGCACAGTAAACATCAGCACTTTGGAAGTACTAGCAAGGTAGATAAGGAGGCTTTTCAAGTGTGTAAAGGATGATACAAATATTTAAGTGTGATCTAAAAACCTTCCTGGAGTTATGGGAAGAAACACCAGCCTGCAGCAAAAATAATAGCCCAGGACACATTCACAGTGTCCTCTGCTGTAAAGCCATGACCTGCCTCAGCTGTCACAGACTCCTCTCTGCCCCACAGGCTGCTCTGCAAAGGCAAGGGTGCAGAGGAAGCTGCCACCAGTTCTCTGGAGTGGAAAAGTCTGGTTGAGGGTGTTCTGGGAGTGATGTGGGTGATGATCTGGGAGTCAGATTTTTCTTCAAAATCTGAGGACTAATCCTGTGGGCTAACTTCCTTTTCTTACCCTCAGGAATTTTGAGGGCTGACTCCAGACTGCTTGCTGCCGTGATGCACAATCTTTCACACAGTATTGTGCTGCCAGAGGATATAGTCCATGAAAGCTCATGTCATTAGAGCAACTATCTCCCACATCCTGGCTGTTTTCACCCTTCTGGAAAACCATCTGAAGAAGATTTTGCTCTCAAACTCACTGATGCTTGCAGATACCCAGATGCTCCCTTTAATGCAACTGTGGCAGATGCAAGGATGTGAACATGTACCTGACATCTGGGTGTTCATCCAGGTTTCTGATGAGCCTCAGTAGGTCAGTGACATCATTGCTATATTTGAAATGTCTTCCTTCCCTAGGATTTTCCATGATATTCAGAACACAGGTGTCAATCTGAAAAAAAGGACTTAGATTATTCTTTACCTTTCACACATCACAAAAGCAGCACAACTACCTCCACTCAGCACAGCCACTGCCTTTCTGCAAGGACATAATCTTGCATGGATAGATCTTGTGACCCTGAGAAGCATATTTCCCAACGTGAGCAGAAGAGTTCATTCTGCAGGCCATGCACTATACAGACCCCCAAGTCTGCTAAGTGTTTCCTCTCCTGCCTTGCCAAGGCATGGAATTCATGTTAGGACTGTCAACATGGCACAGGACATCTTCGTGCATTCTTGGAGGGCAGGAGGGACTCGGAAGTCTTGATTAAACCGTGCCACTGTTGAGAGGGCCATGCAGATTGCCATACTGAGATCTCAAAAGATGCAACATGTCTTTTCAGGATGCTGCCTGCAAAAGCAGGCCTGGTCTCATTGCTTTTGAGCCAATCTAACAAAACACTTCTGCCAGAAATTTGCTGGTAACGAGGGCCAGAGGTCTTTGTCTTAAGGGGTGACCAGTAAACACCCTTGAAGATTTGCCAGCTAATTCTATAACAACCATCCCCTACTACCACTCCAGTCAACAGAAGCTCCCTTTAGCATCAATGTCTTTAGTCTGGTGTATTTTGACTATGTGGCTTAGATTTAATTGTTTCCCCAGTTATCTGTATTTCCGTGGGGCTACTTTTTTCCAGTTATGGTTTTAAACAGGGCCTGCGAAAAACTCAGGAAAAGCTTCTGCCTGAAAGTCTACCTCAAGCCTCATATCCACCCAAAGAGAAGAGGATTACCTTCTTGGTCCACAACGGGTAAGGAAAACTTTCAGTAGCATTAGGAGCTCGAAAGAGAGCTTTTCGGTTGGAGAGATCTTTGATTTTATTCCATATACTCTTCAGGAACTTGAACCTGCTGTGGAACGAGGAGCTTCGTTAGCTGCAACAAGACACTGCTGTTCCCAGCGCTATAGGCAAATCCCGAACAAAAAGCTTTTCCGTTGTACTACTAGGACTTACGCCTGTTTGCTCCAGAAATAGGGATGTTTGCTCAAACCTTCCAAGCCTCGTTCATCATGAGAGACCAGGCTACTTACAAGGTCCAGAGCCTCCTTATAATCTGAAGAATCAGTAGCCAAATCCTTTGTACTGACTTGCTGAAGGGGTTTCCTACCCCCTGTTAAAACATACAGCACCAGCCTGCTGAGGGCCTGCAAAGAAACACATCACTGCTCATGTGCCAGATGCATGAAACTTCTTATCAAATGGAAGAAGACTGGTATTCCTAAATGAGCAATCTGTATATGTGAACACACACGCACCTATAGGTGTGCAGAAGTATACAAATAAACACAAATACAAACTTAGAAGCTGCGTGCACAAAGACAGAGGAGACAGGCATCATAATCATGCTCACACGTTATCTATGGATATCCCAGCACCAGCCTTGCATCCTAATCACTAGCATCCTTACGGAGCATCTATTGTTATACGGGTGTTCCCAAAGATCAAGGTGTTTTCTAGTTGAGGATGCAGAAAGGCTTCTCTTAGGATTCACAGCAACAGAAAATACCGGAGAGAATCTGAAATTGGAAACCTTACATTGATTCGCAGGGAAGTTACCTCTAAATCTGAGTTTAAAAGTTCTTTTTTGCCTTCAATCAACTTTTTTTTATTATCAAAGTCCGCCAAGTAAATTTTTCCACCTAAATCTGAGGAAATAAGAGAAAATGTTAATAAATAATAGTGGAAAACCTTGATACAGTCTGTCACTGACTACTGGATGGCCCCTTCTTTAGAGAACAAATCTCTAAAGAGATCTTCTGTCGGTTGATCTGTCTGCAAAGCCCTGGAAAGGAGGGCAGATCTAAGGAGACATGTAAAGCTGTTCTGTTTGCTCCTCTGTGGCTGTCTGCAATCATATCTATACTTATTCAAAGAGGAGAGCTAATGCCACAATACCCCATTCTGCATAGAGACATCTGATTTTTTACAGACAGCTATGAAACATCTTTTCTAAACTACAGGTGACAAGAAAGCTAAATGAAAACACTGAGAAAGCAAAAGATCACCTATGAAAAAGTTGCGGGGATGCAGATCCCGGTGAGCAAATCCGAGGGAGTGCAGCTCTCTCACTGCCTGGAAGATCATCCTCAGAGCATCTTTGTAATCCATTTGGTTTTCTGGTTCCTGTAGGTGTTCTTCAAGGTTTTTCTCCCAGAGGGGGAAGCACAAGTACATGTAGCCTCCTGCCTTCTCAAACTGGAAGAGCTTCAGTAGATGTTCACAGTTACCACATTGTTCGAAGAACGCTTTCTCTTTGTCACTCTCTGTACTGCGGCTTATTCTTACTGCTACCTCTGTCCCACCATGGAGCCCCAGGTAGATGCCACCTTGGGAAGTATCCTGAATTCTCTGCTGGATGTATTGAAATGTCTTCAGTTTGCCAATCATAGGGCGATATATTTTATAAAGTTTTTTCAGCTGGTCCCTCCAGCGTTTGCTTTTTGGCTCCCAGTCTGTGAGGGTTTCTGGAACAAACCTGGCATTATACTGACGAAGAAGATGTAGCATGTTATGAGCACGGTTCCTATTTGCAACAGCAATAAGGTTCCCAACATCAGTCCTTGCTCCCTTTTCACACAACAACTTTGCTATATTGCAATCATTTTGCTCTACAGCCACCATCAGTGCTGTGTTGCCCTCCTCATCTGCATCATCAATATCTATTTCACCCTTCTCCAATAAAGCTTTCACCAAATCTGGGCTCCGCATTTCAACAGCTAGGATGAGGGCAGTTTTCCCACATTCATCTTTGCTGTTCACATCAACACCGCAGTCCAGCAGGAAATGGCCTATGGAGACAGCTGAGTCATATCTTTCCTTGGCACAACCCTCCTCGAGGGCATGGATCAAGGCATTTCTACCTTTGTTGTCACAGATGTTCACATCGGCCCTCATCTCTTGGACAAGAGTTTTTACAACCGAGAAATGTCCCTTCTTACAAGCATCCATCAGTGCTGTCCCACCTCCTTTATGCAGTTTCAATTTTTCCTCACTAACCACCCTCCTCAAATTCACATTTGCTCCTTTGCTATACAGGAATTTCAAGGCTTCCTGGTTCCCATACCATGCAGCCTCCATGAAAGCTGTGAAGCCGTTGTCATCGTGGTCATTAATATCTACCCCACGATCAAGGAGGAGCTCCAGTATATTCACGTTTCCCACTATCGCTGCCTCAGTAAATGCAGTGCCACCATTGTCCTTCCTGGCATGTGGACAAGCACCCTTGTCCAGCAGAAGCCAGATGAGGTCCTCATCATCAGCTTGCACGGCGCTCTGCAGTGGTGTCCAGCCACTTTCTGCTTTGGAGTTCACATCTGCCCCCTTCTCCAGCAGCTCCAGCACATCTTTTTTATTATTGTCCCTCAGAGCAGCATTTAACTTGAAGGCAAGGTCTTCTGCTGTCTCCGTGCTGGAAGAGGTAGATGCCTCCTGCTGGCTGCAACCTGTGGGCTCCATGATGGTCAGAGGCAGGGCTCTGTACCTCTGGTGTTCCTCACCTGAGCCCAGGATCCTACTGAAGGATGGAAGAGGTGCAATGCTCAGTGCCTTCGTTGTGGGGGATGCTCTGGGTCTGGCTGATGAAACACACTAGGTAGGATAGACTGCTATTTTAAGGGCTTTGTGGTCTTCACCTAATTAATAAACAGAAAATCTTGTTTTATTAAACTGTGAAACCTCGCCATTTACATCTGATGTCCTGCAGATCTGTGTGAGGGGCAACTAAGGACAGCAACGCCAGTGCCAGCTGAGAGCTAAAGCCAGGCAAGAAGCATGACTTTAGCATTTACCCAGACATACATACCCATCTTGTTCACTTGCCTGGTCTCAGCACTAATCACAGCCCAGGCAGGCATCCTCAGGGCGCTGGGGTGTCTGGGCAAGGCAATGGGGGAGAATCCAGAATGTTCTTGCTATAAATGTTATCTCAGATCTACTACACTTTATGTAGTAAATCAGCCTCCCCCCCCCCAGGTGATGTTTTTAGGTGGAGAATGCAGCAGGCAGTCAAAGATGGCATTCCCCTTCAGTTTTTGATGGCAGCCACACACAGAGTCGTGGGAAGTCCCTGATCCAATACCTGGAATAGACAGAGAGCCAACCTTAAGCCTCCACAGACAATTAGGAGACCCTACCTGCTCAGAAGCCTTTCGTAAGCTTTTCATGACATTAAAAGGTTAATCAGGTAGGACCTGATCTATCTATATCTACATAGTATCTAGAAAAACTGGAGCCCCAGTTCCCATTTCCCTGGCTGCAAAGGCTGGTCAAAGTTACCAGCACTTTCAGGAGTCAACATCTGACAAGCCGAACTGTGAATAAATTATCTAAGCAAATGAGAAAAGAGCAGAGAAGTCTTAAGTTATAAAGCCAAAGTATAAAGTCATATGAATTTACCCTCGGGAAAGCCAAGGACCACTTTAGGATGGTTTCTCCCCCCACTCCCAAGCCGGAAATGAATATCCTTCGCATTGTTTTAGATGCATTTCATTTCCTTGCAGTAACTTCTATGCCTTTTGCCACAGAGAAAAAAAGTTAAAATGTTACTTTCCTGGCTGGAAAAGCAGCACAGCATCCCCGGGGGCACGGTGTGGCTAAAATTCTTCACCCACCACCCCTGTCGGGAAGGCAGAGTTATGGGCAGGGGGAAGGCAGGGTCTGCACACCTTCCTCCTCCTCCACGGAGCAGCAGAGCCCTGCCCTAGGAAATGTTTAAACGAGTCTGTCCCGTCTCACTGGCTTTCAGCCAGGAGCTGCTTTGCATCTGCGCACCATGCATGCCAGCTGACGTGCAAGGTCATGCAACCCTGGCTGGCGTCATCCGCCACCGCCCACCACGGGAAGGCAAGGAAGGGGTCCCTCTGCCCAGCCAGAAATCCAGCCACTGCTTAAAATGCCTTCAAAGCCAGGAGCGGCTTTTCTCAGCAGCTGCTCTTCCCTGCTGCTTCCAGGCAAGCACCCCCAGATAATATTTGCTTCCCAGCAAAGTATGTTCTGTCCCCGCCCAGGAAGGAGCAGCCTTGGAAGCATTTTACCCACTCGTGGGGGGATGCTGGGCTTTTTGGAGGGTGTTTGGCAATTTTTTTTTTTCAGCACGCAGCAGAGAGGTCATAAGAAAAGTGCTCTCCCCATACAGTCCCACATATAGAGACCCTGTTTACAAACATATGCTCAGCAGTGGTTCAGGGGCTGAAGGCACAGAGGCATTGAATGCACCAGTGCTGGGGTTTTTTGGGGGTAGGGGTTTGGGGCTTTTTTTGGGAGGTGGGAGTTTGGGTTGGTTTTTTTTTATTTTAAGCTTTTCCTCACCTTTTGCTTGCTGATGTGACGCCCATCTACAAGAAGGGATGGAAGGAGGATCCGGGGAACTACAGGCCCATCAGCCTGACCTCGGTACTGGGGAAGGTTATGGAGCGGTTCATCTTGAGCGCACTCACCAGACAAGTGCAGGACAACCAGGGGATCAGACCCAGTCAGCATGGCTTCCTGACAGGCAGGTCCTGCCTGGCCAGCCTGATCTCCTTCTGTGACCAGGTAACGTGCCTAGTGGATGAGGGAAAGGCTGCAGATGTTATCTACCTGGACTTTTTACTAAAACCTTTGATGCTGCCTCCCACAGTATCCTCCTGGAGAAGCTGGCAGCTCATGGCTTGGACAGGTGTACTCTTTGCTGGGTAAAACACTGGCTGGATGGCCGAGCCCAGAATATTGTGGTGAATGGAGCTAAATCCAGTTGGCGGCCGGTCACAAGCAGGATTCCCCAGGGCTCAGTGTTGGGGCCAGTCTTGTTTAATATCTTTATCAATGATCTGGATGAGGGGATTGAGTGCACCCTCAGTAAGTTTGCAGACAACACTAAGTTGTGCGGGAGTGTTGATCTGCTCGAGGGTAGGAAGGCTTTGCAGAGGGACCTGGACAGGCTGGATCGATGGGCCGAGGCCAGTTGTATGAGGTTTACCAAGGCCAAGTGCTGGGTCCTGCACTTTGGTCACAACAACCCCATGCAACACTAGAGGCTTGGGGAAGAGTGGCTGGAAAGCTGCGTGGCAGAGGAGGACCTGGGGGCATTGGTTGACAGCGGGCTGAGTATGAACCAGCAGTGTGCTCAGGTGGCCAAGAAGGCCAAGAGCATCCTGGCTTGTATCAGAAATAGTGTGGCCAGTAGGAGCAGGGCAGTGATGGTGCCCCTGTACTCAGCACTGGTGAGGCCACACCTTGAATATTGTGTTCAGTTTTGGGCCCCTCACTACAAGAAGGACATTGAGGTGCAGGAACGTCTCCAGAGAAGGGCAAAAAAGCTAGTGAAGGGTCTGGAGAGCAGGTCTTATGAGGAGAGATTAAGGGAACGGGAACTGGGGTTGTTTAGCCTGGAGAAGAGGAGGCTGAGGGGAGACCTTATCATTCTCTACAACTACCTGAAAGGAGGCTGTAGTGAGGTAGGGGTTGGTCTCTTCTCCCAGGTCACTAGCGATAGAATGAGAGGAAATGTCTTCAAGCTGCATCAGGGGAGGTTTAGATTGGATATTAGGAAAAATTTCTTTACTGAAAGAGTGGTCAAGCATTGGAACAGGCTGCCCAGGGAGGTGGTAGAGTCACCATCCCTGGAGGTATTTAAAAGACGTGTATACGTGGCACTTCAGGGCATGGTTTAGGAGACGTGGTAGTGTTGGATTGAGGGTTGGACTTAATGATCCTAGACGTCTTTTCCAGCCTTAATGATTCTGTGATTCTATGATTCTATGAAATCCATCCACATGAAGAAATTAGCCATGCTGCTAAATTTCACCCAGGGAACTCTGAGCTCCAGGTGTGTTTATGCCACAGACAGCATGTTTCTAACTGCACCCATGCTGGCAAGCAGGCAGCTGGCTGCTGCCCTGGCACCAGCCTCCTTGTAGGTAACTTGGTATAAATACAGTGCCACCTGAGGGACCCCAGTCCTCCAGCCCCTCCCATCCACCTGCTATGCATGTGCAGGAAATACGTGAAGGAACCCAGGCTGTGAGGTGCCACCCAGTTTCCCTCACTGCCCTGTAATGTAAGATGAGCTCACCAGCTTGCAGAGCCATGTAACATCCCCAGCCACCTCCACTGAACTATGCCAATTGCAAGATTTAGACCACACTTGAAATGAGGCTGAAACCACATTAATGAATTCATGCCTGGCTTTCTGCAGTACGTTGGTACATGCAGAAACTGGTCATCTGCATATATGCACAGAGACATGGCTGGATGCACAGGGTCATGAATGCAGAAAAGCACACCCTAAAGGGGTGCATGGATGCAGTCCTGCACATGTTTTACATGCATACCCAAATCCTTATGCACCCTGCATTGCTTGCTCATATCGGCATGCCAACATTCACAAATGCATTCGCAACATTCACAAATGCTCTGAAAAGCTCCGCCTGTGCAGGAGTCATATCTCTGCACCTAACTATCATATTGAGCATCCTGCTTTCCACAGCATGCAGCACATCCACAAGGTCTGGAAACATCCCTCAGTCTCTGCATGCAGTTTCACAGTTTGTCTTGCCACAGGTGACCTTGACACAGCCCCACAGGGACAAAGACCATGAAACAATCTCAAATCACTGTCAAGATCCCATTTTAATTCACAGAAATCTGCTGAACTCAACAGCATCTCTCCCAGTTTGACCAGAGCTGGGGCTCTAGCTGCCAATGTTCAGCTTCCCATTTGCAGGCTGGAAAAGAGAGAAAGAAGCAGAGCAGGGGCGCATCACTGACCCAGAGCCAACAATAAGGACATCCAAAAAAAGTCAGTGTTACAGTACATAACAATACCACATCACCCAGCCACCAAGTACAGAAGCCTTCTTCAGCTTGCTGATTTAATTAAAGTAGTCCAGGGAAGATGAAAACCCCCAGGATGGTAGAAACCCAAACCCAAGGATGCTGGGAACAAGGTGTTTGCAACCAGCAGGGCTGTGGCAGAAGTGTCCTGTGCCTGTACACCAGCAAAGAAGGATTTGCTGGTAATGCTTTCCCTGTTTTTCCTCCCTGATCCAAATTGCTTTCCATAGATTCATACGCAACAGCTTAAGATCAAACTCTCAACTTCTGTGACAGGCAGTTTATGGGGAAGAGAAGGTCCTCAAAGGTTTTCTAAAGTATGAGAGTCATGGGGGTCCCCTCCACAACTGTTCCTGTAGCCTCTGGGCTATGTAGTTCCTGCTGTATTCCTTCTGCAAATTCATTATTTGCCCCCATGCAGACAGGGACTCAGATGAGCTGCAGAGACACATGCAGCAGGGAAATCAAGGGCACAATTGAGCAAATCTTCCTTTTCCTCCATCCTGATAGACCCACACACATTTTGCAACCCTTCCCTTGAGATAACATCCGTAAGCATCCACACCCTGGCCACCAGCCACAAATAAACATGAGCTAAAATGCAGCAACAAAAACTGCCTGCCAAAGTCAAAATAAGTTTTAATGTAGCTATGAATAGTGGGATGGCCTTTTCCTTCATGTGCCTGTACTTGCTTCCTTATTATATTTTCAAATGGGAATGGCCCAGAGTTTATATGCTTGGCCATATTGATGTGACTTCCAGTGTTATAACTCAGGCCTGGAAAATAGCCTACAGAAGGATGCAATTTAAACACTGACAGGTGATGCTGTCCATGCAGGAACATCAACCACATTTCACTTTACTGTGGAGTATTTTAACATTTTCTTAATCCACATTTGCTACCTTTTTAGGCTGCTGCTCAATCTTCATCACCACAAAACCAGACCAGCACATCTGCCAGCAGGAGTGGGCTGGGAAGAAGAGGTAAGGGCAACAGCAAGGCAGGCAGGGACCTCACTGAACAGGGCACTGTGTCCCAGTCCCTGGGCAAGGAGAGCAGAGCAGGTCCATTGAAGGCATCCCAGATCAGCCAAAATAGGACAAACAAGGAGCCAGGCTGAGGACCTGAGCTTAAATGCATTTCCTGAGCAGCTGAGGCACCTCTCCAGCAGCATTTCTCCTAGCTGTTTCTCATTCCCTGCTTCTCCCCACAGGCTGAGCCCAGGTTGCAGCTGCACTGGATCAGAACAGCCCTCCAGCACAGGTGGCCCAGCCCCAGGGAGGCAGAGGGCTGCAGAGCCTGGTGCTACCCTCAGCTCCCCAGCAGTGTCAGAAAGCATGAATATTATTATTAATTTTTTCTCAGTTCTGAGGCACCCTTGGGGGTAAGAATCCCTACGCACAGCTGGACCAGATTGGCAACCTTGGCATTTAGCCACACACGTAGTAGAGGGACACGAGCCATATGTAAACACATCACTCATGATTTCTGGCGCTTTATTCAGGCCAAGGCCGTGAAAGTGAAAGCCGCAGAGTGGGAAGCAGTGCAATACAGCTCCTCCCTCCCTGTCAGCTGGCACAGGGGCTGGCAGAGCACTGCTGGGTAAGGTGCTCACAGTATTTGAAACGGCTCAGTGCATCCCCTTTGCTGGTGAGCTTCCTTCAAAAACACATTTAAACAACATTTTGTAGCATTTATTTTCAGACTCTCTTTTAAAAAAGAAATCATGGATGTACACGCATGCAAACACCTATGAATTTGCCTGCATATGTGCGTTGTTATGCATGTGTATCCATTGTGGTGCATGCAACAGAAAGCTCAGCATCCACACACCTAGACATGCACATCCACCTGCCCAAACACGTGTCTTTATGGGGCCACTTATGCACATATGTATGTGCCCTAAGGCTGCTTGGTTCTGCTGGAGTGGGGACCCCCAGCTGCAGAAGGAGACAGGGCAGCTGAGAGGCGATGCCACCCCACCAAGCTGCTGCTGGGAACATGCTGGGTCCCAGGGCAGAGGGAAACTGGTGGTTTTTTCCACCAAATAAATCCACATCCTCTCCCAGCTTATGGAAACCTGGCCCTGGAGCAAATATGTGTCATGCCTGGGGAGGGGCAGCACAAGCCCCCATGCTTGCTCCCCAGAGTTAAAATCTTCTCTGCTGCTTCCAAATTCACAGCCTCTACCCTGGGAAACTTCCATCATGGTTTATTGGAAGCAACCGCAGCTGGATGTGCCCAAAGGCAGTCACGGGAAGTTTTGGCTCTTCTTTCTCAAGGCAATTTTGTGGGTTGGTGGTTTTTTTATCCTCCCAAGGCTTTAAAAGTTTTGTTATATTACCACTGGGTTTTGCCAGCAATTGCAGAGGACACGTTGGACACAGGCATGGTTTTATTGACCAAAGTTTCTCTTTGGGAAGCATCTCGGACTTGTAGAGATTAAACCACAGTGAAAACAGGATACTCTGCTATCATTTGTGAAGTCTAAGCACTACTGCCGAGGCTAAGGCTCAACCTGGCCCATCCATTTCCATGCATAGTGCATCAAGAATGGATGCAGCCCCAAACTTCCTTCTAAAGAAAGCTCAAAAGATTTTCATTCTGATTTTTCTTACTTTTTTGTTGGCCAATTTAAATATTTTTAAATGGACAATCAGTTTTAAATTAACTTCAAGGTATGCAAGACAAAATATTCTCTTTTTTTCAGTTAGAAGCTGCAGTTAAAAAAAATCATTATTTTGTTTCTATCTGCTTTTAGACTGTTTTGCCGCTCTCCCCAAGTCTTTCATGCCAGATAAGTTAAATACTTCCTGGACACACTTCAGCTCATTTCTTCCCTCTGACATGCACTAAGATCAGGTATACATGCAGACTGCTGTAATTCTGAACCGTCTGTCTTGTAAGACAAGACCATGCTTAATGAAATAGTGAATAAAAGATAAGGGGAAGTTTAAACAGCCTTCCTCTGGTTAGGTGGATGAGAACTGTAGGGAATAGAGATAGAGAAGAGTTGATGTATTTTATAAAGAGCGATGATCCTTGGACTGCCATGGATGAGGCATAAAGTGCTGTTATAGATGCAGTTGCTTGTAGAAGGCTTTTTAATGGCAGAGGCTGGCTTGTGCTAATAGTAATGCCTGGGGACCTGAGTGCTCCTGAGTTAGTCACCTATGATGCCGTCTCCTCCTCCTCGGCAGTCTGCTCACACTCTCCTCTGCTGACGCAGGCCAGTTAGTTTTGGCTTCCGAAACACACAGTAAATAGAAAGAAGACAACTTAAAAACATGTTTTGTTTCCTTTTTATTCAAAGCATTAGCATCTGTGTGCTACACTTGGATGCTCCCCTCCCTGCATCGCTCGTGCCGCAGGCAACCCTCCAGTGCTCCCTCAGTCCCTGGAGGTGCACACACCATGCACCCTGCCTCTGCCCTCCTACAGTATCCCGTAGGGACACGGGGGACTCCTCAGACCTCAGAGACAGCACATGCTGCAACAAGGGTAGGATGTTTTCTAATATCTCCTCTAGAGCCAGACAATTCCCCCCTTGTAAATGGATTCAATCATCAGCTGAGTTACCAACGAAAATCAAATATTATTTATGACACCAACTCAAAAGCAGTTTTTGCAAACAGCAGCCTTAACTTGAGTCCTCCTATGTTTTTAAGACAACTGTGTCTTACTGATATTAAATAGGTATTGGGAACTGCAGTCCTGTAAAGTGCTCAGAAAATGGCGAGCAATACAAACAGTACTGAACACCCTGGCAATTAATATATTAAAAACTTAACTTCTGCTTCCTTTCTTGCTGTGAACTGTTCAAGTCTCTTCAATAAGCCAAATACCATGAAGCTTTACTCTTCACAAGTCTTCCCCTTCTTTTTGTGTTCCTGACATTGAAACTTTTAAAGCGACTGTAAATGCCCCTTGAGGCATCCAACACAAGCAGCTTTCTTTAGTATGCTTTGCAAGGTGTCCAAAATTAGAACGTAACAATTAATTGAAAGCCCACAACCAAAAAAAAAGGTGTTGTCACAGTATTTTCCTCTTTACATTTTATTTTATAATGACAATACTTTGTTAGAAATGGAAACAGACCATTGTGTGTTGTTCACTTCAGTAACACAACAAAGGTGGTTCCAGTTGTAAAAATAAATAATAATTAAGAAAACAGCTAAAATCTCCCTGTAAACACAGCCAGGACCCACCGAGGCTCAGAGGTAGAACCGGGATGGGGAAAGATGGAAGAGGACTTAGAATAATGACCCCAAACTGGTCCTCGGTCCCTTGCTCTGCTCAAACAGCTGCACAAAGCCCGAGAGATCCTGTGCTCCTGCCAATGCTGGGGGAGCAAAAGATGGTTCCCTTGGCAAGGAGTGAGTACCAGTGGGATAAGGACCTCCAGGTTTGGTCTTTAGGGATAAATGGAGGTACACATGGCAGCCTCAGGCTGTATCAGTAGGAAACAATGCTAGTAGCACGTTCCTGGGAACCCAGCACAGGCCACTGGTGGGCTTCCCATCACCCACCCACACAGCTGCTGGCACTGTTGCTGCCAAACAGGATCCATAGCTTTTCAGGGAGGCTGCAGGACCCAGAAACACCTGCTCATAAGGGCTTTCTGAAGAGCTCACACCACAGGCCTGAACTGATGAAATGTCCTGCTGCCCCACGACACTGAATTCACAGCATTTTGCTTGGCTCCCTGGGTTTCTGGTAAAGTGCTGTGGCTGCAGACCGGTTTCACCAGCCAAGGGAATGCCAAGTCCAATTTTAAACCAGAGGAAAGCCCCAAGTTTTCTCTCCCGTATGTAAAAAATAAGTTTTCAATATGATCACTCACCAAAGTGCCTGTTTTACATCGCTATTCTCTGTCTAGGACAAGCTGCTAGTCTATGTGCAGAGATGCCATCCACATCTTTAAGGAGAGAAAGGAAACAGCACAGAATGCAAAGCATCCTTTTACTGCCGTCAATAGTTCTCTGAGCTCATGGGAAACCCGCCACCTTAGACCCCTCTAACAGCCCTGCCTGACCGCAGCTCTCGCTGCTGCTATTCACATACCTTGCTCCATGGTCATGTTACAGATCTGTCTGAACATCCTTCAAGTTATTATACAGAAAAGGTGGGAAGCATGCTAAATGCTACAATATCCAAAATTAATTTACAAGCTCCTTGGAGCAAGGGACATGCATATGCTTTGAGCAGTGCTTTTCTAATAAATATCTATATAATAATAATGATGATAAAATAAATAACAGTAATAGTAATCCAAAGTTATGCATGTGACCTAAGATTATGTGCAATCTAAAGGTCATGCAGTTTAAGCAAGGGATAAAAACGTCACTGCTAGGGACACGCTGTACTGGAAGAAGGTGTAAAGCTTTCATGCAGAGCATGCGTAGGAAACAGCAGCATAAGGATCTCAGGATCAGGAGAAGGCAGGCACAGTGTCCCTCCAGCTGAAGATGCCACATAGTCTTTGGACTTTTATCCTCACCATTCCCTCATAGAAAAAGCCCTGCAGGCAGGTCTGGGGCAGTTGCCCTGGGCACCACGGGAATCACAGGCTCCTGCACTGGCTCTGCAGCCAGCAGCTGATGCTGCAGGTCAGAGGCAGGCTGGAGCGCTCTGGTCACAGATGCTCAGGGGAATCTAGCCTCTTTTTCCCAGGCTTGCAACTCAAATCCTATTTCTTTCTGTCCCTGTGGTGGTGCAGGTCTCTGGTTGTGCTGCAAGGGGAGGCATCGGGCACACGCTGGCATGTGAGCCGTTCCCACCTGCTCTGCTCCTCCGGGGAGGGAGGACCTCTCTTCCCAGCAGCTCGGTGAGAAGCAGAAGCACTTGAGGTCCTGGGGATCCTCCTGAAATTCCAGGACTTCAGCGAAAACCCCACCGCACAGACCTCAGTCCTTGCACGCTGCCTCTCAGCCTCTGCCTGGTCCCCCAGCCTGTCCCCATGCAGTGGATTCAGGCTCGGGTCAGGTATGCGACCGCTTGCTGATGCCGCGGCTGGTGGCCTGCTTGGTCATGTCCTGGTAAGAGGCAGACTTCAGGAACCGGGGGTAGGAGTCCTTCTCCATCAAGGTGCGGGTCTTGGCCTGGGCTTCATTGAAGCAAGCAGAAGTGGCACCTGAAAGGTTCTTCCGGGTAATCTCCCTGGTTTCGTGGTCAATATTCACCTGCAAGGAAGCAACATCCACAAAGATTAACTCAGTGTTAACTCCCCTCCCATGGGGGAATGAAAACTGTTTTCTCCATCTTCAGAGAAGGGTGAAGATGCTTGCAAGCCTTTACATCCCTCTGTGTTGTTGAAATCCCACGTGTAGTTGAAATGAAAGCTCTCATGAGCCATAACACATATTCCCACTTTAATAAAACCTACCAGGATATTTTATTCATTTCTCACCCTATTCAATGCCACAGGACAGAAGCAGAAAATGCTCTCACCTCCCTGGGGGCCTCACTTTGGACAAACTCCTCAAAGATCCTGTTGGCCTTGGAGGCCAGCTTAGTTTTCGACCGGGTCTTTTTGAAGTCCTCACAAGCCAGCCAGAAGTCAAGGTTCTCCTCACTGAACTCTGTCTTCAGGAAGGTGTGGAAGGCTGTCACCCCACCTGGGGAGGGGAGAGAATAGCAGTTAACAGGGCAGAAGAGGGGGAGGAAGAGGAGGATGGCTGCCAGATGCGGTGCTGCTGGCAAGCATCGCCCTGGGAGCTCAGACCATGACATCTGCAGATTTCCTTTCCCTCCAGGCAAATTCCACCCTCTGAGACATTGCTAATTGGCCACTAGACTCCAATAAAATCCTTTCCCACAGACAAGTAATCCTCTGTTTTATTTATCTGACCTTTCTGTAATGAGGCTTCAGAGTATTTTCTTTACAGCTTCGGAAAAGAGCTAATTCTACCTAAGGAGAAATCCACTGAGGTATCATTACGCCTGCAGGAACCAAGCAGCAATGGCTTTATTTTTATTTCTCAGCTGAAATCTAGGGGGAACGAGATGCTGAGGAGTATGGGAGAATAATTGCAGCAAGGATTTCAGAGCCAGGCTGGGGGGATGTATTAAGTTACAAAGCTGGAAATGCTTGTTAGCCATCACAGCACGTGAGGAAGGCTGGAAAAAAAAATATGCTTATCCTCAAACTAGCACTATGGAAGGACTTTTTCTTGCTGTGGAATAGCTTTTAAGGTAGCCAACTACTTTTGTATTAAAATTTGGCACTTCTGCCATTATGGACCTGCTTTAAAGCTCAGTGTAAGGAAGGGACTACTTGTGGGACTCAAAAAGAGTTTCTCTCTCTTGGGTCTGGAGGTACTAGGGAGAGAGGGAGACAGCACCTTACAGGAACCCTGCGCATCACCATATGGATAGCAAATACTGGAGGGAAAAGCAGTTATGTGTAATTCAGTGAAGCAGCTGAATTCCTTTTCCCTGTGGAAGAGCCATCCCTGGAGGCACAGGACAGACAGACAGAGGGCAGCAACGCAGTTTTCTAAGCAGCAAAAGCCTGTGGGGAGGTGGCTTCATTGCTGTACAAGGGAGGACACTGAGAGCAGACACACTGCCTTCTGAGTGTGGAGAACGGGACGGTATGGTGTGACATTCACCCTGACTGACTGCTGCACACAGGATGCCCATGATGATGCTCGTGTCCTGAGGCAGCAGCAAAGCATTGCGAGACAGTTCTTGCGTCCCCCAGAAAGCACCCATCCAAAAGAAAAGGGTACAACTTCACAAGCCAGGCAATAAACCTCATGCATCAGCTCTGTCAGGGCAGGAAAGGGGCCTCTTTCTAAATCCTAAACCATCTCATTTGAGGAGACAAGATTTCCTTGTACACTGACTCCCGGCATACAGTCACCCCCTTGCTTACAGGGATCATGTTCATCCTATACACTCTCACCAAGAGAAGAAAATAAGATCCTACTCACTTTTACTCTTCAGGAGCTGGTCGAAGGACTCCCTCCATTCAAGTACCTCTTGTGAGGAGTCTCTGGAAAATACAAAAAGATGTAAGGCTCACTGTCCCACCACCAACACACCTGCCCTACCATGAAGGACGGGAGCACTTCAGTCAAACAGCCCCATTAACGGGAGACAGCACAAAAATTAAGGCAGCAGCACTCGGTAGGAAACCAAAGCGAGACCCCAGTGTCCATTACCTGTGGGCTCTCTTTCCTTTCTCCCTTTCTTTTACTTTCCCCGACAGCTCACCACACTTCAGCTCCATAGCGCAGCTTTGGCCAGGTAGCTTCTCTAGAAGATATGCAGAGAAGCCCTCTTCTGCTGGTACAAGCCCAGCAGAGCCTTCTCTGCAAGAAGGCGCCTTGCCTTCAGCAGCAATATTTAGTATTTTATTTTTAATGCTGCCTGCATTCCCTGGGTGTCCCCGGCAGTGGTCGAAGACACCAGGAGTTGCGGGAGCCGCCTGAGTTTCTGACCTTTTGCTAAGGACCTGCTTTCCTGTGCCTAATGCCAGAGCATCAGTTCTCCAGTCTGATTTTATAACTGGTGGAGCTGGGAAGTGATCCGCCTTCCCTGCCTGCTGGGGTGGGACCACGGGGAGGGTGAGCTGCATTCTGTCCTCTCTGCTATGCAGATGGGCAGGAGCATTCCCCAGGACAGCCTGGTCCACGGGGACCTGTCCTGGGCTGAAGCTGGGACGTTGCACTGCTTGGCTTACCTCCGCCTGGAGCCCAGCTGCAATTTGCTGGAGGTCCCAATCCTGTGTCCCAGCTCTGGTTTATGAAGCAGAATCCCTAAGCGGGTCTTCAGATCCTTGGCTCTGGAAAGGAGGAAAGGGAGAGGTGGGATTGCAGGACTGCCAGACTGCAGCTGCCACTCCCCCGCCTCACAGAGGCTGCACTCCATGGACCCGACAAAGCTTGGTGGGGCAGCCCTCAGTCTTCAGCTTCAGCTGCTTCTTTGCTTCTAATGTATAAAATAAATGCTCCCCCAATTGCTTTTTCTGCTCTTTGGCAACTACACTCAGCAGAACATTAAGCCCAGGGGACTGTTTCCTCCCGCTCGCTTCCCAGGTAGTGCCACATGCATTTATAAAGCACAGCGAGCTTTTTCCTCTGGGGCAGGTAACAGAGCAGCTGCTGAGTGCCCAGCTGGAGCCCCCACCACCCCCCTAGCTCCCTGGAGCTAAACTGGCTCCTTTTCCCATCCCCTTCTCCTGGCAGTGCTATGCTGCTCTCCAAACACTGGAAAAACACAGTGATTGCTTTCTGCTCAGTAAAGCAGGAGCATCTCCCTGCTGAGAGGCTGCTGCAGGAGGGCTAATGCTTCCCTGCTTTTTTTTGGGGGTGTCCGTGAGTCACCAGGGTCCTACCACCATGCCATGGAGATGGCTGCACTCCCCCGTGGCACCATCCACCTACTCCATGTCTTTGAGACCCAGCGAGCCTGGTGGCAGCACGATGCTCCCGTGCCAGAGCCCTCTATGCGAGACCCTGGGATGCAGCTGCCTGTCACCACAGCTCTGTGGTGGTGGCACGGAGGCACCCACCTGCCGGGAGATGTCTGCAGCAATATGGCTGGAGCTGCTGCTAAAGCGGCTCCTCTCCCCAGGGTCCCCCCAAGGCAGCGCGCGGCCCTGCTGCTATTTGTGTGCTGCAGCTCATTCAGGCATCCCAAGGCACTCATACAAAAATAAGTGTTTAAATGTCAAGCCGGCGGCGTGGGGCTCTGTAGCCATGTTTGGCAGGAGGAGAAACATGTCACTTAACATTTCGACCGTGTTGACAAAAATAGTCCTGCTGCTGTCAACCTGAAGCAAGTTCTGCAGAGATGGAGCCAGAAAAACAACCCTCGTGTGTTCATCCACCTGGACACACACAGGGCAGCCCTAGCCAGCCTCCTCTTCCCCTGCATGTTTTACATCTGTGCTCCCCTCCTGGGGATACAGCCAAAACAAATCACACAGGCCATCCTTCACTGCATGTTTCCTTGCACTCTGCACCCCAATATCTACCAAAACATCACGGCCACAGGAACAGAGGCTGGCCCAGCCACTCCAAAGTTAGGTGCATCTTTTCCAGCTAACCCTCTGCATCCCAGAACTGTGGTATGGCAAAGCCCTTACCTTTCCAGGCAAGTGATGGGGAGTGCAGCTAACCCCCGGCACATGCTGAGAGCTGGGCACCCAGGCATCCAGCAAGTCATCGGGTCCTTACAGCAACAACAGCAGCAGCAGCAGCAGCAGCAGCATGCAACAGGCAGCTACGGCACCACCTGCACCCGTGGTCATGTGCTGTCGTCTGGAAAAGTGGTGAGGAGCCGTGCTTTATATCGGGTGGGAGGCGGGAGAGCTGGGAGGGGGACCCAGCATCGCTCCAGCCTCCAGCCAACCAAAAGCTGCTCTGGCAGCGCCCTGTGAAGATAACAGCTTAGGTAGGTTTCTTTTGTACTGCTAAGGGAGGGGGGGAATGGGAGGCCCAGGCTTGTCCTTGAGCATCACAGTCATAACTGCTTCCTCGATAACAGGAAAAAACAGGCTTGTTTCCACCGACGTGCAGAGCGTGCTGAGTAACTGCCGGCAGGCGGGTACGCAAATGGGGAGAGTGAGAGGGACAGGACAGATGCCTTAATGCACGGCAATTAGTCAGCTCCATCCTGCTGCCTGAGGACTTCCAATCCTCCCAGCACTGCAGAGGCTGTCATGGTGGCATTGCAGCAGCACACTTTTACCCAGGTGGTTTAAACGGGGGATGCCAGTCCCCAGCAGAGTCAGGCTGTTTTGCAGCATCCCAGGGGCAGATGCAAAGTCCGGGGAAAGGGTTTGCGCTCCCCAGGACAAAGCAATACACCTCCCCTTGCACTGCATATAGAGCAGAAGGGTGTAATGTTTCCACATTTCCCCAAATTACGCTGCCAGTCCACAGTTAGAATAAATAAGGACTGATGTCTGACCCCACATACTGGCAGAAGTTGTACTTATTCATCACAAATTCTCTGCTGGGTTTATGGTGGGAGAAGAGAAGGGGAGGGAATGCACATCAAAGAAAGTCTGAGCAAAACATGGGAAAGCATCTGATAAAGGTGGGTCCAAATGTGAACTGAAGATTGAAAGAGACTAAAAACAGGGTAAAGGCTGGAAACTGGAAAGGAAGGACTGAACCAGCAAAACAGAAGGATGAAGAGAAAGAGTTCAACCAGTGTCAGACACTGCACACCAGGAACACCAAGATCTGGTGCAACAAGCAGAGAGGCCCATGACAGCAAGCAGGTCCCCCATGCCAAGGTCAGGCTCATGCAGGGTCCCAGAGAGCTGCCCTCCCTTCAGTTCCCCAGTTGGTAGCTCTCGGAGCTTTAGGAGCGACCCTAAACCCCCCTGCCCGTGGTTGTCCTGGGGCAAAGGTAAGAGCTGCCATCTCCATTCCTCATCCTCTTCCTTCCTCCCCACTTGGTCCATGCTATTACCAGCTCTGTAGCCAGCACGGACATTTTTCCGGAGCTCAGGTTGTCTCCTACCCTTGCTACCTGCATTAATCACACGTGAGACATTGCTGGAGCAACTTGCCTGTGGGAGATGAGCTGTGCCAGGGGAGGTGGCAGCACACAACCATCTCAGCCCCAGGCGAGGGAGAAAGGTTCCCCTCAAGCTGCCTTCAGGGAAGAGAAGCATGAGGATATCAGGATAGGTGACTTTCAGAGGACCACTAAGCAGCTCAGCTCCCTTGAACTGTAATGGGGACTCCTACCTTTCTCCCACCACTTAGAAAAAGCTACTGAATTTTCTTGCCCACAGCTAGCCAAAAAAAAAGCGTCAGAACTAATGACCAAACACATGTTTTTAGCTCCTGTCTTGGCTTTAATGACAAGACCAGGCTCTTCCTGACAGCTCTGGTTTTTTTCACTTGAATAAAAGTTTAAGGCTTCTTGGTTAGCAGATATTCAGCTACAGATAAATGTTTGGACCTATGGAAATCTCCTGTTCATATCTTCCCTGTGCCTTAAAGTCATGATTAGAGCTGTGATCTTTGCTGTGGATTTAAGGAAAGAAGGGGCAGAATAAGGGTGAGAGGGCTGTAAAATTGCCTTTGCCTGTACAGATGCTAAGAAGGTCTGTGCATGCCCACAGCATAGACATCACTTAGGTGGACATAACATAGGTTTTGGAATTGCTTGGCCACATCAGCCTGGTGCCCCACTCCAGCTCACTGCCATCCTGATGTGCGTGTAGGCTCCTGGTACCCACAGGAGAGGGTCACACCCGGGTATTTCAGCACTGGCCATACACACATACCCTTTGCACTCACCTCATAGCTGCAGCTGTTGGCCAGCAATAACAGCCACGGGCCTGGGGTGGTAACAGCCCTCCTCCTCCATTACATGCCTCCCTCCCTATCTCCTCCCCAGTTCTCTGCTCAGATGCAGTGCTCAGTGATGCCCTGCTGTTGTTTTGTCTTATCATTTTGGGCCATGCTTGGTGTTAAGCGGGACTTGATCTGTGTCCTTTTTCCCTTTAAAACTGTGCTCTTGCACTGCAGCCTGTTCTCCCACCTACACAATTGCAAAGTCACAAGATGCTCTAGTGTCTCTCCCTGGTGTTTGATGCATCCCCTGAGCAGGTTGTACCTAGAGCAAAACCTCCAGGAGGCTGGGCATGTGTTACAGACACAAAGGACAGATGACTTCTGGCAGCAAGTCCGTGGTCCCTGAGACAGCCGCTGTGCTGGGAGCCATGGGCTGCTTGAAGCAGCTGGGGAAATGTAACTGTACGGCAAAAACACAGCTGGCATGGCAGCAACAACCATGGCCCATGGGAGAGGAGCATGGGTGATGCAAGCCATAGCAGAGAAACTCTGCAGATTTCTGCCTTGATATTACAGCCTACTGAAACCTCCACGTTGCTTCAGCCCCTGCCGCCCCACTGCTTTCCCCCCCCCAGAAATAGTGTGTTTGGCAAGTGCTTTTGTGGTTTTTGCCTTGTACCCTCTGTAGCAGCTTTTGAAGCACTTGGCTGAGGTGAAGGCAGAGCTGATGGCGAGGCAGAAGTGCGGAAACACCTGCAGTGGGACTTGGTCTCTGCAAGCCCCCACAGAAAGGAGAGACCTCTAGAAATCCTCAGTGGGAGGGAAAGACTCAATCGAAGGCTGTGTCTTCTTGGGCACCACAGTCACTCAGCCAGAAGAAGCACAAAGCTGTAGGAAATGCCACGATCACAATGGGGTCCCACGCTTGGGTGTTTGAAACCAGTGCATGGCTCTGGGACACGGCACAGTGCCAGTACCACATGGACGGGTCTGAGCCCAGTGACAGGAACATTTTGGTGACATCTTCCCTGCCAAGGCTGGGACAGACCCTCCTCCCACTCTGCCATGGCCACCAGCCCCCTGCACAAACCACTGTATGGCAGCTCTGCTCCCTTGGGCAGCTTTTTTAACTCTCCCCTTCAATGGGGTGGGAGATGCTGTTCAAGGATAGGCAGCTTACGAACATGGGATGCGGTAGGTGCAATATTTTATAATTCAGAGCTCTTCAGTAGGGTTATGCAATAACCTCCATGCCCAACGACGTACATGTACTCAGATGTCTTTATTCCGCTCTATATCTAATTTAATTACGTGCTTCCTGTCTCATTTAGCTTAGCAGCCTCCCGCGGCTCCAGCTCAGTTGCCTCTATTATCAGTCCTTGTTTTGGAACACAAAAAACTCATCTGTGTCGCAATGCCTCGGGATGGCTCCCTTCCCGTATCAGTGCAGCAGCCTTGCCGGCGGTAAGCCCACCTCCCATCCATGGGGACTGGCTCTCAGGGTTTCATTTCCACCAGGGAGGTCCCGACAACCCAGGCAGGGTGCACCGGGGGGGACCCTACGTGCTTGGGCTGGAAGATGACTGGACCACTTGCAGTTGAGATAGCAGCATTCACAGCTGGCCAGTGACACACCAGCAAAGGGATTTGCAGGGGTACAGCTACCAGCTTCTCCATCAGAAGAAAACACAAAACCACTCAGCCCCAGATGTTGCTGCTATTGTTTCTGGGTTAGCATTTTTGAAGCACCAGCAACCTTGAAAAACAGGAAAATAAAGTTTTCAGCCCCAAAACTAAACAAATTATGCAGGTAACAGGGAAATGAGGGACTGCTGACAGGGTGCAAAGGACCTTGTGTATTTGTCCCAAAGCACAGCCAAGATCTGAAGAGATATTCTGGTACCAGGTAGCTTTGTATTTTTATATGGTTTGAGTGGAATAAGAAGGAGAGGGTACAGAAATAGATGGGAAGGGGAGTCAGGGAGGAGGAGGAGAGGAAGAGTCAGGGCAAGCCACGCTGCTGGGGTCTCGCTGCATTGCAGAAGATGTGGCCCAGACCTGCTCACTGAGGAGCCTAACACCTGATTTCTCCTAAACTGATGGGAAACCACAGAGGTGGCAATCAGGAAGAGTAAAGCCTGAGGACAGCACTGCACGCTCCCTGCATTGCGCCAGCAGAGACTGCCAGAAGCCTGGCAAGACCCCCAGGGCTGCCTACATGAAATCAGGGAGGTGCTGAAAGCAAAGGAGTAGATGGAAGAGACTTAAAGGCACTGCTCATGTTGCACAGCCCCTTCCTCCCCCAGCAAGTTGTTGTTAAGCTCTGGTTGCATTTAAGGAGAGATGTAGGCAAAGGAGATAGGGAAAGATGTGCTGGCAGGGGATCACCAGTGATGGGAGGTTGCTGCTGTGCTGGCAGGAGTGCAGCATCACTTAGAAGCTGGTGATGGTGCCCAGGAGGAGTAGGGAAGCCACCAAGGCCACAGCAGCAGCAGGGTGTTTGCAAAGGGTTCCCAAGGAGCCACACTGCAGCTGGGTCTTGGCACAGGTCACAGCTTGAGTCTGGGACAGCTGGGCTGCTGCGGGATGCCATGTCCATGTGGCTGGAGGTGAGCCTTGCTCCATCTGTGCCTCCCTGCCCAGGGTAACCCCCACCCCATTGCAGGATAGGCAGCTGCCCGTGCAGGCAGTGACACTTGTCCCTTGGTGGCTCCTGTGCAACAACAGGCCCTCACCATAACCCACGGGGCGTTTAATTGATTCCCAACAAAAGCACACTCTGTGTTCACATGAAGCACGAGAGGAAATAGCTGCTCTGGAAATTTGCAGCAGTGCGGAAAGAGATTATTGAAATAAAAAAATTAGAATTACAAATGAGCTTTTCAAGGGGCAGCTGTTATCCACTCTGCTCACGTGCTCTCTTTGCACAGTGCTGGAGCACATCTGCATAGGGAGAGGTACCTGACAGCAGGTATTTTTAATCTTCTCTTTCTGTTCCCAGCACCTGCTCTTTAAAGCCACTGAACAGGAGGGGGGGGGGGGAAAGGCAATGGCTAAATTTATCCTAACTAAGAGGAGAGACAGAGCAACACTAATGGCAGATCCTTCCTTGGATGCATGTAAATTATTTTGGCTCAGAGACAGGCTTAGAGAAAGAAGCAGCAGATGAAAAGAAAAAGCAATAAAAAAAAAAAAAAAGGAAGGGAATTAGGGCAAAAAGAGAGGGATAGAAAGAAGGCAGAGGTACTGATAAATCCCACTGCACTGATTTCCAGAGAAAAACAGGCTCATTTAATTTTTGTTTCTAAATACAACCCTGTGGAGACGAAGTAGCAAACACTCACCCCTTGGCAGGGAGGGAAGGCTGTGTACCAGGCAAAGAGTGCCCTGAGTACACTCAGGGCTAGGCCAGATCCAGGTCACTGCTCTCCCTCACTTGCCAGACCTGCTCAGAAGATGCTCTGCTTGGCCTCAGCCCTTCCCCATTTAAGCCCTTTACTCCAGCCGAGTTGCAACCCCCATGAAGTTGCTTCAGCCCACACTACCACAGACCTCCCACCATGCAATTTCCTGCTAATACCCCCAACTGCCATCACTCTGATCCCTGCCCCTACTAACACCTCCCCTTTCCCCTTTAGTACCTGGGATTGCCCTCAGCTGCTGCCCAACCCTTTCCCAGCAAGCCCAGGCTCATCCAGACTCCTTAAACTCTCCCTTGGGACTCACCAACTCACTCTGACTTATCTGGCTTTTGCTGCCTGTCTCTAGCTGGTGCACATCATGGTCCCCAAATGTGTCTTCCCTGCCTGCTAAGCTAACCCTTGCCTTTCTGGTTTCTTGCTTGTTTGCTGCCATCCCCGCTTCCGACCCTCATCCTGGGTTTGTTGGTGACTCACCAGCCTAGTCCTACTCACTTCTCCCCTGTCTATCCTCCAAGGATGGATCAAGCTGAGACCTCAATGTAAGCTGCCTGCTGGAGGCTGGGGTTTCTTTTTATAGGTGGAGAAAGTATTTGTTTGCTCTTCGTGGCCTGATTGTGCTTGATCCATCCACACTGCTCCTTTTCCTGGGAGCACTTGCTTGTGCATCCCCCACCACTGGTCCTGGTATGGGGAGCAGACCTGGCGCTTGTTTTCATGCTTGGCAATAAGGCAGCATGACCAGAACGCTGCCAGAGGGGCAGGTGGGAGCCATGCCACCCATGGTGTCAGGTCCGAAGGAAAGGCTGATGCCCAAGCTGTGCCACTTTTGCCATGGCAACTTCTGGCTGCATGTCAGTGTGTGTAATGGGCTGATAAAGAGTGTTTTCTCCCTAGACATGGCCACTTTTCCCCACAGAATGGCAGGATATGCACAGAAGCAATCAGGCTGGAGAGAGCTGACAGGCTGTTTCAGCAGCCCCTTGTCCTGTCCCATCCCCCACCCCCACCCCCTGGTCCCAGCAGGGAGAGACATGCTTGGTTTTCCATTTTCCCCCGAAGCATGGGTTGAACAAGCAGTTACCCACTGCTGCAGCCCTGGCTTCCCCCTGGGAAGGTCCTGCAGATTTATGTGTGGTTTCCATGAGGTACCCGCTTCAGCACAGCAGGTAGTTTGTCTGCGATAAAGGACTGCTCAGACCACCCATCTGCACCGGCCACCACCCCTCTCCATGCTGCCTGCCTCCACTGGCTGAAGCCAGCGCTCCTGCTCAGCTCCAACCATGGCTACTCCCTGGGCAGACGCTAGCAGCCCCTCACTGCAGGGAACATTTGCTGCAGCCTTCTCCATGAACGGCTGCTCCTGATGTTGCTTGTGCTCAGGTCCTTGGCTTTGGGGTTTGGGGTAGGCAATCCATCACAGGCAGCAAGAGGGTGTACGCAGAAAACGACAGCAATGCACTGGTGGAAAGCTCTTTAGGTTTACCTTCCTTATAGTCTCCTACATCCTACTGACAATATATCCGACTCACCTCCCCAAACTATACCTCCAGGGAGACTGGATCTAAATTGCTTCAAAAGAGGAGATCGACTGCTTAGAGTTAATATGTCCCTTCTTCGCTGCCCTGTCCGGCATGTCTGCACCAGTGAAACCAGCACACAGAAGGATGAGGGCAGGGGCCAAGAAGGCACAAGCTTCTCCCATCCTTTTCCTCCTCAGCAATTCTGCTAGGAGACATACCTCCATCACCAGGTTCACAGTCCCCACTTTCCTCTCTACACACGAAAAACATGCTCAGCTTGCACCTTTTCAGACACTCAGGCAGAGAGCAAGTAGTCTTAGGCTTTTTATTATGTCCTCGTGGTCTCTATACAGTACAGGTGAGCAACACTTCACAATGCGGTGACATGATTCAGGGGGGATAGCATCGCCAGTTGGACATCTGGTATGGCTGAGGAGCTTCTCCAGCCTCATTAGGGGAAGGTGAGCCTAGCAAATGAGCAGCTAATGCAGAGGGAAGGTCAAACTGAAACTGAGCCCATGCCTTCTCCTGGATGGGAAGGAATCAGACTGAACAGCCAGCGTGTCCTGCCCAAAGAGCTCCTGCTGTTACCTACCAACACCAGCAGCACCCAGACACTGCGGAGGCAGTTACAGCATCAGGACCTAATTAAAATAAATATATGGCACAGGGAAGGTCTTAAAAGAACCCATCTTTCTACCCAGGTACCTGGTGGCTCGCTTCTGAACTCACTCGGTACAGTAATGCCCTCCTAAATCTCTTCTAAGCACGGCAATCATGCTTCCTAAGGAACAAAGACATCTTAAACTGCACCTTGTTTGGGACTGGTGCTTGGTTTGGAGTCAGGTCCTCAAGGACGCTTCCTGCCATTGGGAAACTGCCATTCCACCAAAGGCAGGGTTGCTGGAGAGCTTGACAAAAATTCTGAATTCTGCGTGTCTGATTTGGTTTGTGCATGGTGGAGGGGAGAGAGGTTGTAGAATAATGTCATACTTTGGTCATGGTTTTTAAGGAAGGGGGATGTACCCCAGGGAGTACTTGTACCTGGCTCTCTTTTTTACCAGCAATCCTGCAGAGGACTGCAGAAGTAAACACAACACAAGATGCCTCCTTCCCCTCATTGCTTTTTAGCTAGTGACTGTAGGCACTGATAGAGCAACACAAAGTTGTTTTTCTTAGAATAACACCATTATCTACGCTGTAAATGCAAAGCCGAGCAGCTCCTCATCCATCATGTTTTAGATCCAGCCTGGGGCACACAGCACATGACGCAAACTGGGAGCTGTGGGGCTGCTGAAGACAAGTGATTCACACCACAGTTGGTCCCCATACCTCCCTGTTATGCCAGGTCCCTCCAGAAGCAGGCACTGCCTTTTCTTCTGTGCCTTTTTGCCAGAAATGTTGGGGTTTTTCAGGAATAAGCTCATCCCCTTTTGTCACCTCCCTCCCATGCCCTCAGGTCCCTGAACTCCAGTTGAGTTTACTGCAGTCTCAAATTAGAGATACATCCCTCTGGTAAGACCAAAAGGAGGCACAGAGCAGAATGACTGACTTTAGTAAACAAATACAACACACACACCTTTATTTACACTCTTTTTTTTTTATGTGAGAAAGCCAAGAGGAAGCACAGTTGTGACTCTGCCAAAGCAGCCGCTGCCTCCGTGCAGCCCAGCTGCCCTCTCACCTAGCCAGCTCCTGCCACAAGCACAGCACGTGGAGCATGGATGGAGGAAGAAGTCATAATACTGGGGACAAGCTGAGCCTCTGCAAAGCCCAAGAGGTGCATGGTAGAGAAAAGCATTCTGGTTTAGCAGCAAAATGCACTTTAATTCCAATTCTGTGATATAATGCTTTGATGCCAGAGAAAACGCAGTACCAAGGAAGAAGACAACTGCAGCAGTCCCAGGAATGAAAGATAATGCAGAAATTAAGTGACGCATTTTCTTCTTATATAGTGGGCAAGGAATAGGAGCTTTATAGTGACAGTAGGATACATAGGAGAAAGATGACCAGAGACGAGTGTCTGGGGAAGTAAAAGGCAAAGAAAAGAAGGGGATGGAGGGTGCGCAAACAGGAGGGCATGGGAGGAGGTTATGTGAGACTGAGGCTGAGATACATGGGGACAAGCACTGCTAGTGGAGAGGAAGGTTGGCATGGACAGGAGTGCTTCGGGAAGGTAACTGTAAGGAGGAGGAGGAGGAGGAGGGAAGTCCAAGACGACAGGACTGAGAAAGAGAGAGGGGTTGGAGGGAGAAGCAAGAGGCCTCCAGGGAAGGGAGAGCTTGCACTGATGGGTGAGAGGCACTCCAGGACTGGCATGAGGTATGCTTTGCTATTGCTCTGAATGCTGTAAACATTTCGGTTTTGTGTCTATCAGTGAACATTCAGTTCAGTTTGATACGTGTGCTTTTATGGGTAACTGGAAGCCTAGCAGAGTTTTATGTCTCTTATTACTATTCAAACTTACACATGAGGCAAACACAACACTGGCTAAAAATCTCATTTTATCTCATTTATGCCTAATTCTCCTATTTTAACATGCACATCTATGTCTCAGAAAAGCTTCTCTAGTAGGAGACACTAAATAACACACACATGAATTCACATGCGCTCTCACCCCCCCCCCCCCACCTGCAGACACACACGCTTATTTCCCTCCCCTGCTTAGACTAGCAGGACTTTGCCCTTCACACCTTCCCAGCGTGGCGGGCAGGGACTCATTGGTACATTAACGAGTCCAGTAAAAGTGATGGAAATCATTCCAAACCTGGCTGATGGGCCAAAGCAGGAGAAAGAAACTGAAAGCAGATTTGGGTTCTGCATCTGCTTCTGAGTTAACATCTGAAGCTTATAGAAAAGGCAATTTATAAACTCTTCTTCCCTTTTGCTGTCAAAGGACTTGGGAGCTGACTGGGTACGTGCCAGCAAACACACAGAATAAAAAGAGTTGAGTGAAACTGTTCTGTTTTACCCCTCTTTTCATGTGATGGCACACTCTGACATTTCTTGAAACAGGAGGAAAATTTTGGAGGTGTGTGCTTGTGGAGAGGGGAAATGGGGTTTGTAAGGTATGAATATCCCTTTCACATCAGTAAGAGATGAATCAAAGGTAGAATATTTGTCCTTGATGGGGATTAGTCATCACTCAGTGCTTTCTGAAGCTTTGGCTCAGTCATTATTTCCTTAAACAGTGCCTGGTTTAAGGGGAAGAGCTATAAGCTGCCTATTTTAATTCACTTCAGACTGACATTTGGCATAAAAGAAGCAGCTGGTGCCAATTCCTTATTTAAAAAAAATACTTCAAATAACTAGTCTGCTTTCCTGCAAGAGAGACAAACTGTAAGAGCAGCAACAAAAATAACTGTGATAGACTTATATGCCTCAGACAATAATTTTGCTCCACTCTATGCTCTAGGATGTTTTCCATGGAGGATATTACCTGGAACCAATTTAATGGGCAAAACACTTCTACATCACCCAGCATGAATACAGTGCCTGTCACAACTGCAGCAATGCCAACTCCGAATGCACCCACTTAAAGTGATTCCCCAGGCCGACATAGGAGAGAGGGGAGATTGGTTTTTATAGGTGTTGCCCACTTTGAAGTTTTCCTGTGAATTCTGACACAAACTGAAAGGATGCCAGCACGGGCACTGGAGGAGCTTGTTGAGAGATGTTACCTCCTGGGCTTTCTGGAGTCACACTCTGAACAGGACCATCCTTTGTAGCCATCAGGGAAGCCTGGGAATTGTCCTCACTTCTGACTTTCTGTTCCTCATTCCTTGACAAAAACATCTTGGTTCTGCTGTTTCCTCATTGCCTGGTTGCCTCTGCAACCCCACTGCCATGGGTGCCTGTAGGGCACTTTGCTGAAAAGCCCTGTCTGGGATGCATCAGCTGGCACTAGAGGTCAGCATCATGCAAGCCCACTCAGGAGGTGTGTTGGTGTCTTTAAGAGAAATACCACAAGACAGTTAACATGGCCTTCTGCCTTCTTTTTAAAAGCAATGACTGCATAAGCCTGCTGGTGCTGCCTCTCACATCCAGGGTAGCACCGGTATGTACATGTACAGTTAAGAGGAGGCTGAAAAGGACGAAGGCAGAGCCAGACAAGGTGTCCTGCCTTCATCCCTTGCAACACAGCTTGCTTGATGCCACAGCATTGGGAAGATGAGCTGCTGTGTTGCAGCAGTTGGATCACTGGTTGCTGTGCCATTTTGTGGTCACAGTGACACTGGGTACAGCTGGCACCACAGGCCATCTCAAGGAGAACTTTTTCAGCCAAAGCAACCTGTGCCCCTGAGAGACCCCAGTCAATCCTGTGTCATACAGGTGTAGTAGACATAACATTTCTTGGAAAGGAGAGTTCTTCCAGCCCCTCCTCACACTCAGTGGCTTTGCAGGTCAAGCATTGAAAGTACTTCACTGAAATGTGGGATGATTTGCCCTCCTCCTTCCCTTTCACCTATAGCAGGAGGAGGCTGTATAGGTGATGTGACTCTGTTCCACATGGTATAGCCTGGATATCACCAGGGGCAGACACTGGATTCATGACTATATATCCTTTGCTTCTGTCTTTGACTCCTTCCAGAGCACTGCACAAGTTTCCCCAGACACCTGTCCCACTACACTTTCTTTGCCAGGTACCTTGTTTGCCATAGAGCTATGGGCCCATGAACAGCTAAACTCATGGCTGGTTGAGCCACTGCATGATGTAGGCCACTTGGATGAATCTGGGGCACTTGCCAGTACCCACCTTTCATCGATCTTTTCCTAAAAAACCACTGAACTCTACAGCTGATCAACGAGGTTCTGAAAAGCGGGTTTCCCTACTGAACATAAATTTTCCACTTGCACCGCATTTAGACTTTGGTGTCTTAAAGACCATAGGAAGACACCTCCAAAATAAAACAGACATGCTTAATATCCCTATCTTGATCCTAAACCTATTTGTCTAATATCCTGTACATCATCTTTACAAAAAGCCTCAAAACCTGCTTCTTACCTAATGCACCAACAGTAACTTTTAGTATCTAAGCAGGCTTTTTGTATCTCATTCTGAACATGTTATGTTTATCTTTAGAATTCAGTCTACCTAGTTTACATCACATATACTAAATCTTTATCACCAGCTTTCTGATGTATCAAACCTACCCACTGCTCTAAACTAGAGCAGAGGTTTACAGCCTCTAATCTGCGGGTGTCTGAGAGAAGGAAAAGATCCATGGGGTCACTTTCCAGGCCTTCATAAAACTAAGAAAATAGACCTGTAGTCTGTGGGCTCAAATCCATGGACAGGCTGTCTGCTTCTGCACTAGAAAATATTGCAAGAATCTGACAGCTGATAAGCTGGAAAAGCAATGCCATAGAAATGGGGCCTTCAGATGGTAAGTATTATCGCACAGCACAGAGAAGGTGCTACACAGCTGACGTCTGCCAGAGTCTTCTCCTGCAGTTGGCTATCCAGGCTATGGGACCAGGGCCAAAGTACGCTTCACACACCACTTCACACCCGGACACTCGTCCTGCTCACTGCATGCTTCACTGTGTCCTGTTTTTAAGCAAGCACCATGCAGCAGGGTATGTGTCTTTAGTAGTTCTTTACATGGCATTGAGCCCACAGTGGATAATCAGTAGGTAAGAACAACAGTCAATAATCAGTAAATAACAAAAATATAATTGTGATTTTCATGTTACCTCTCCCCGTCATGTGCTGCTCAGGCATTACATGAAAAATGCTATCTGCCATAGCAGGCAGGTCTTGTGCTCTTCTTATATCTCAGCAGAGGGCAGATGGGACATTCCTTCTCTTGACTCTTTCCCAACAGCTGGCAGGTCGTTCCTGAGAAGCCATCAAGCCTGTTAATGTATCTGGTGACCAGAAGCCTCTTTGTGCTAGGTTTTGGTACGGTGCCTGGCACAATGAAGCCTGAACAACGACTGGGGTCCCGAGGCTAAGCTACAGTACACATAAAATAATATTCATTAAAAACAATAATTCGCACTAGAAGACTAGCCTGACCAGGACTAGCGAGAGCTTTTGGGATCACCTTCCTCATGAGAAAAACTCACCTCCTTGACAGTCATATTGAAAATAACTCTTAGTCTCCATCCCTGGAAGATAAAGGGCTGTGACAGGGTAGCAGCTGGTGTCATAAGGTGTGCAATAAAAATTGAAAGGTGAGCTGAGTTCAGTGATGGTTTCCACTCCAGGAAGCAGCATGAGTCATGTGCCTTTGCTTTCTCTCTCCGTCCTCATGGCCTCTGGGTCCAGACCACAGCAGCCAGGGTGGGAGATGGTGCTTTGGACTAGACTTGGCTCCAAAAGTTTCAGAACTGCCCTTAGGGCCCCTCCAAACACAAGGGACAGGTGAGAGCTAGGGAGATGTCTGGAAGGGTGGAAAGGTGCACTGACATTATTTACACACAAACCAACGTCGTATTTTTAAAGGAAACCTGCCTTCCCAACAGATGACCTATAACTACAGAGGATTGTGGGGTTTGTGCTAGAGAGAGGCAACACCTGCAAGATGCTGCCACTAACCAGAAAAAGCACAGAAACTCAGAGAGTCCTAATACCACATTCTGGATCATGCTCTGGAAGCCTCCTTTTCCCCTTCTCCCTCTTTTCCCATTCCCACTGCTTTTAACACCAAGAAAGTTTCACATTTAGACATAGATTTTGGCTGTTGTGGGAAGCACGTGGCTTCTGACGGCCCCATCGCTGCTCTAGCTGAGCCTCCTCTGGGTTTGAGACAGCAGGTCTGTGTAAATTTTGGATCTCAGGAACCTGGGGTAAGAG
Organism: Phalacrocorax aristotelis; assembly: GCF_949628215.1. NCBI lineage: Eukaryota > Metazoa > Chordata > Aves > Suliformes > Phalacrocoracidae > Phalacrocorax > Phalacrocorax aristotelis. The sequence continues at coordinate 32,947,702 of NC_134281.1, forward strand.
TCTTTCTCCATGAGGCTGTGCACCTTCCCCTGAGCTTGATCAAAGCAAGAGAGGGAGGGCTCCTGCATATTTCTTCTTGTCAGCTCCCGTGTCTGGAAGTCTATGTTCACCTGGGAAAAGTAGCAGAAGAGAGTTTGGTACTGAGTGACCAGTTTGCCTCCTTCAAATGGCACATTTTTTCTCAGTCATGGCTGTAAAAGCAGCAGGAGGACCAAGGTCCTACCCTTGTCCATGCCTGAACAGCCCCCAAACTGCAGGGTTTAGCGATCCAGCATTACAATTCCTGCCCCAAATTTGGAAAAGTTGAACTAGGTTTATATTGATCTGAGCACTTCTGAAATCAAATTACTTTTATTCAGGCTCTTAAGCACAGGTTTATGTAGCACATCTTCTAAAAATGCTGACACAGCCTAACCTCTCTCCTGTTGACCAAGATTCCCCTAGTCCCTTTATTCTTCACTACATGCCAAATATAAGACTGAATGAACTCTGAGCTGGGTTTATACTATTAGTACATTCTTATTAAAGGTTTTAAACTCTGTTGTTACAAAACAAATTGTTTGATTTTTCCCATAACAGCTTGGTGTTACAATATCTGGAGCAGAGACTTGAAAAAATAAACCACCCTCATGTTATGGCTGCCATTTGTTTGCAAAGCCAACAGTGCGAGTTTTCCTGTTTTCTTTCCCTAGCAAAGCAGTAAGCATTTGTTAGGGTTATTGTTTAAAACCTGGCTGAAAAGATGTTATTTGTAGTTATTAACCCCGTGTCCAAACTTAAAGGAGTCTAGAAAGTAAAGCTCTCTGCCTTAACTCAGACGACAGCAATATAGATTAGCTCTCTGTGTCACTTAAGGGTCATTTCACATTCTAGCACACCAAAATTATGACAACAGGGCAAAATTTGAGGAAAGACCCCATCCAACCTGTGCTCCTGTTTCTAATCCAGATTCAGCCCCGCAGTCCTGAAAATCTCACCCAGCTTCATGAATAACAGCAGGACGATGCTCACTGAGGGCGGTGGGGATTGAAGCATGCCCCAAGATGCCCCCACCACTCGGTATAAATCTGGATGATTCTCAGTGGCCTGGCAATAGCCTTCCTAGTTCAAATATGGAGTAAAGAGAGCCCTTTTAGGGGGATCCCCTCTCAGGCACCTGTACGGTGACAAGCACCCATGCAATCTTGCAGGAGGACTGCCGTGGGAGAGCAGGTGCACTAAGCACCCTCTGGGTCACGTTATGAATACAATAACGCAACCCAACACCACGATGCAGGGTCTGACTGGTGCATCAGCCTGTCAGTACTTGAAAGAGGACTTAATAATTCCGGCTTTGGGTTGTGACCGTATTTTTTGTTCAGCACTGTTATTGCTTGCGTCTTTTAGGAGGTCTAATTGTTAGGAGTTAGACAGCAGATAAACACATCTCCCCGGAGGGTCAAGTTAGCCATTCATGGGATGCTCTTACATAAAATGTCTTGTGAGAAACAAGCCAATAGCCTGCTCAGGGATTGATAGTAAATGAGAGAAACAAAGTGAAATACTCCTAGGAAGCTCAGAGAGGTTAGGAAATGTAGGTTGCGGTTGCCAGTGAACTCATTGGCTGTGACTAATTTAGTATTATCAAAGTAGTTGCCCTCACCAGGGGATGAGTCACTGCGAGCAGAGGTTGTCGTAGCAGGCAGGATGGCATTCCCATCCTCCTTATCCATGCCTCACCATCACCTCTGGGAGGGAAAGGAGGGCTCCCCAGCCCCCTTGGGGGTCCAGCAGGTCCCAGCCGGCGGGGGGTGGATCTGCTTCCTGCACTGGAGGGATGCTCTGCTTGCCCAGGGTGCTGGCATACCCACCTCTCGAGGAGCCTGCACATCGATGAACTCCTCAAAGATCCGCTGGGCCTTGGAAGCCAGCTTGGCTGCTGAGCGTGTCTTCTTGAAGTCCTCACAGGCAAGCCAGAACTCCAGGTTTTCCTCACTGAACTCCGTCTTCAGGAAAGCACGGAAAGCAGCCAGCCCATCTGCAAGAGAGACGTGGGGAGTTACAGCAGGAGGAGAAAGAGGGCAGGGAGCAGTCATTTTAATAGACATCCTTCCATCTACCCCTGCTACCAAAGACCATTTGATTTTCCTCTCAAGGTCTGCAATCCCAGGATGTGGCCATAACTTACACCAGCTTACATCAGCTGCCATGAAGCCAAACATCCTTTGCTCTGTAAAAGTGTTTTGCCAGCTCACATGGCAAAAGGCTTTCTTCAAGACTGGGACACCTAACCTTTGAAAAGTTCCTCTTGAAAATGTCAAGCTTCAATGATACCTCTCTGCCACAGCATCTTGTGCGTGTTAATGCAGCATTTTGTAATGTCCTGTCTGTCATTAAGGAAGACCTTTAATAAAACATAGCATCTGTGGACTTGTCTCCAGTGTTTTCTATCACTTTGCTTTAATGCCTTGTGACATATTTTTAGTTCTTATTTAAACAGAGGAAGGATCTTGGAGAGTCTAACTGTTACAGCTACAATAAAGGGGAGAGGTAAAGGACGTGGCATAATTACTACTTGTCTAGTTGGTGGTAAAAGTGTTCTTATTGCTTGCTAATGCTTAGTAATTGTAACATTTCAGTAATGTAATCTGAGTCAGCTGGGACAGATTAGAAATACGGAAAGATTTATTAGGCAATCTGTGTCCTCTTAAACCCCTGCCTGGGCATATTTATGGACACAGCTATTGTTTTTTATTTCCTTTCCCTGAATGGCACCAGCAGAGTTGAATTAGCTTTCTCCTTCCTTTAGCCTCGGGATAAATTTGGCGCTTTTTGCCGTGTCCCATTCCCCCCCTCTCCCCCCCCCAGTAACATGTTTCTAACTTTACCTGATCTTTTTCTATAGGGTCTGAATATTTGTAGTTCATGACTGGAAATCTCCTGAGTCAGCGCTGGCTACTTCCAAGCAAGTGTCTAAGAATACTGATGGAATCGGGAATGCATTTGGCAAGGTCAGACTCCCCAGAAGGGTGAGGGAGCAAGTGCGTGTGTGTGGCAGAGACAGACAAAGACTGATAAGGGTTTGTAGGACGTGAACTCCTGCAGTGCTGTGGGCTGGGGGCTCCACCTGCCCCCTTTCTGCTGCGGGAGATGTCAGCAGTGCTGCCTTCCCTTCTTCCTCTCGTGGCAGGGGGCATGGGAGCTGGGACGGAGCCCAAGGAGCGATGCCTCATGCTTGGTGCGGGTCATTTTCACACGTCCACAGCAAGCCCACACCCACCGGGGACAGGGGCTGGCCATGTCACAGGATCCATCACAAACTCCTTTACAGCTTTGTCCTTGTTTTCTTGCCTGCAGCAGGTATGTGAGGAGAAGTAGCAATGTAATACTGCCCTTTTTTTGCTCCCTTGTGTGTTCTAATCTTATTCCTGTTTCTCTTGTTTCCAGTAATAACTTAGGACATGGAGATATTTTTCAGTTCTAGGTCCTGAGCCCCAGCCCTAAGAAATGGCCCCAGGTGTTGAACAGCAACTAACAATCCTATTTCTGGCTGCACGTAAGTCAGTGGAGATGTCTGACCGCCCAGATTCTCAAAGGGATAGGCAGAAAAGATATTAGGCCAGACAGGACCAAACTACAGAGTAAACCTCTCCACTCAAAGCTCCTTCATTAACGAGCTCTGCACTGCTCACTGCTCCATCAGCATGCCTCATTGCAAAGTGCACAGCAATCAGCAACTCAAACATCCCGTCTCAGCTACGCTTGCTTCCTCCTGTCAGCCCGAGGAGGGCTGTATCACTCCAACTCATCCTGCCACTTCTTAATTAATGCACTTGTAGGAGAAGCTCAGGGTTTCAGACTGCTGCTGCGGTCAAAACCAGGGCTTTTGTCCATGAGCACTGCAGAGCAATTAACAGTACAAATTGTGGGTTCAAGGCAAGGGCAATAACATGACATCAGCCCCGGAGAAGCCTGCACAGCAGAGAGCGCCAAAGGCATCTCCAGGAGCATGGTACCTGCCAGGATCATGCTGCACATGGCTGCTTTGAGCCTCTCCGTGGGTAGATAAATATGGTGAATGAGAGAGATGTTTTGGGCCCGCTCCCCTTCCTGAAATCTAGGAGGCAGAAAAATTTTCAAAACCTGTGTCCCCTTTAATGCCTATAAAATTTACAGGGCCTGTGCAGGAGCAAGTACAGGACTTGAGAATAGAGCAGGGAGTCTTTGCAAGAGGAAAAGGAGAGGACATAACAGCAGGCTGACAGGTTTCAGAAAGAAGAAAGTACAAAAGGGAGAAAGCAGCAGTTCACTGAGATGTATGCCATTTTATATATCCTTAGCTCCTAAGATGTTTGATGTTAATATTCCAGCACCCAATCTCACTGTTATGACTATACAGTCTCTGATGTGTGTCCCTGCAGAAGTCACAGAATCACAAACTGGTAGGGGTTGGAAGGGCCCTCTGGAGATCATCTTGTCCAACCCCCCTGCTTGAGCACGTACACCTAGAGCAGGGGGCACCGGAACGTGTCCAGACGGGTTTTGAACGTCTCCAGGAAAGGAGACTCCACAGCCTCCCTGGGCAGCCTGTGCCACTGCTCTGTCACCCTCACAGGAAAGAATTTTTTTCTCATGTTGAGCTGGAACTTCCTGTGTTCCAACTTGTGCCCATTGCCCCTTGTCCTGTCATTGGGCACTATTGAAAAGAACCTAGTCCCATCGTCCTGACACCCACCCTTTAGATATTTATAGGTATTGAGGAAATTCCCCCTCAGTCTTCTCTTCTCCAGGCTGGACAAACCCAAGCCTCTCAGCCTTTCCTCATAAGGGAGATGCTCCAGTCCCCTGATCATCTTGGTAGGTCTCCACTGGACTTGCTCGAGCGGTTCCATGTCCTTCTTAAACTGGGGGTTCCAAAACTGGACACAGAACTCCAAACGTGGTCTCACTAGAGCAGAATAGAGGGGGAGGATAACCTCTCTTGATCTGCTGGCCACACTCCTTTTAATTCAGCCCAGGACATTGTTGGCTTTCTTGGCCACAAGGGCCACTGCTGGCTCATGGTCACCTTGTTGACCACCAGCACTCCCAGGTCCTTCTCAGCAGAGCCACTTTCCAGTAGTTCAGCCCCCAGCCTGTACTGGTGCATGGGGTTGTTCCTCCCCAGGTGCAGGACCTTGCACTTGCTCTTGTTGAATTTCATCAGGTTCCCCTCAGCCCAGCTCTCCAGCCTGTCCTGGTCTCGCTGGATGGCAGCACAGCCTTCCGGCATATCAGCCACTCCTCCCAGCTTGGTATCATCAGCAAACTTGCTGAGGTTACACTCTATCCCATCACCCAGGACATTGATGAATATGTTGAACAGGAGAGACCCCTGGGGAACCCCACTGGTGACAGGCCTCCATCCAGACCCTGCTCCGTTGATCATGACCCCCTGAATTCTATTGTTGAGCTAGTCTTGCTCCCCTTTCTCTGTCCTGGTCTCGCCCCCCCCGCCTCCCTATACAACAAAGAGCAGCTTTGCACAGCAAATAGAATATCTGCAAAATATACTATGTGCTAAAAGAAGGAGGCTTCTTCATGATTGATGAGGTGAGAAGGGCGTTTGCTTCAGCCCTGCCCCAGAGAGCAGTTGCAGCAGATACCTCCAGGAGGTTTCTGTATGCTCTGCCTCCTGCTGTCACGCCAATCAGCTCCTTTTGATCTTAAAGTAAGTTTAGATGGAGTATAGATAAATAATAGTGTCCAGCTGTTCTCCACTTCTTTATATGTTCCTGTTGTGCCCTCCTCACAGCCTTTGAGGAGCTGGACATGATGAGGCCAGACCTGAGAGGACCTTGCAGAGGCAGCCTTGGACGCAGGAGAGGTAGGTCATCCTTGTCTCGAGGCTGCCTCGTTCTCCACAGATTTCATATTTAGCCTTTGACAGCCTGCCAGCATTTACAGCTGTTTACATTTTGAACATTAGGAGTTCAGAGATGGGAGGCCAGATGACTGCACAGTTGTAAATTGCTGCCCACATGTTTATTATGAAACAATGACAAATCTAACTGAAAGGGCAGGAGGGCAATTAGGTATGGTGACTGCCACCACCTGAGCAGGAATGGCACGTGGATGTTGACTTTAATCTCCTCCTGCACCTGAAGGCTTATCAAGGGAGCATCCCTCATGAATGATCAGCATTTCAAAGCTTACCCCACCCAACCGGACAGCTCTTTTGCTGTGGCAACCAGCACTGGGTTGCAGTGTGATAAGAGCAGGAGAGCGTCACCTACTAGGTCAGCCTCCTGAAATATCCTGGAAGATGGTCAGAGCATGTTAGAAGTGTGATTCCAAAGGGATGCTTTACAGAAGCAGCCCAGAAATGAAAAGCAGGATTAGAAGTCTTCAGATGCAACAGCACAAGATACCCCTAACATGGGTGGCCTAAAGGCATGGCCATTCAAGAAGACAGAGATGTACCGGTATAGATGCGCAGCCCTTCAAGACAACTATTGGACACTTATTCAGGAATGTGACTCAGGAGTGGTGAGCCTTGATTGGAGCTAAAGGAGTAAATCAGTACAGATGGAGCAGATAGGACGAAGGCAAAGAAATGCAGCTCTTCTTCTGAGTGAGAGTCTCAATGAGGAGCACAAGACATTTGTTTTTTATTTTTGCAGTGTAAACCTAAGCCTCAAAATGCCCTGCTCTCCATTCGGACAGACCAAGGGAAGGCACAAGAGGATTGTCAGGGAAGATTGTGCAAGTATTTGTACATTACACCGTTCCAAGATCTTGCAGTGCACCATACATCTGTAACCCTGCAGGTCCCCTGCGAATTAGACAATGACAAGAATTTGTGTTTTATAGATGGGGGCTGCCAGGCAGATCAATGGCTATGTGAGGACAGGGACTCCGATGCTCCTGGCATCCCATTCAAATGCCATGCTTCAGGCCATGGAGAGTGGATCCTTTCCAGCAAGAAGGGCTGTGGAGGAAGGGACTGAACTAGCTAGCACAAAATACAAGTCTTAACTAAGGCAAGCATCAGCAACACAAGGAAGAGCTGAGATTAGTGGCTTAAATCATTCAGGCACACAGCTTAATAAGCAGCATTAGCCACTGTCAGAGTAAGAAAGTGATCAACAATCATATATTTAATGCATTTATTTCATGCCATCAGGGTGATCAGCACTTCATGTAGGAAATAAAGGCTGATAGATGAATGGATTAGCTCTATGGAGCATGTTTGGTGCAGGGCTGTATAGAAAGGGCCACAATGCTCTGTATAGCATATGCACAGTTCTCTCTGCTGCTTAGCGTTGCTTTGGTGAATGTTAGCTGCCTGTCACCAGCACAATGCTAATGCTGTTCTGGCTTAGAAAGAACCAGGAGTAGGTTGCGATATTCCTGTGCAGTGTAGGAAGAGGAGCAATGTGTAGACAACAGAAGGAGGAGGAGGAAAATAAAGTTTGTGCAGAAGAGCAAAGACATCACTAAACATGGTGGAGGGGAGAAAAAAAAAAATCACCCTTGAGATAAAAATGGAAATTCAGCACAAAGGTTTTCTGTGTTGGATGCTTCATTGAAAAGTGACTAAGGGTTGAGGACAGACTGTCCTGCTGGATTCTGGACAAACGACAAGCCATGTGTCCAGCCCCGCGAGGGATGTAGAATGAGACATGCCATTGCTTGTATTTCCCTCCAGAAGCCTGTCAAAAGAAATCTCCATCTGGCTGACCAGCCTGTACCTCTCGGGCATGGGTACAGAGGGGGGATTACTCCTCTGTTACTCACGCGCATGCACACGCACACACTCTGCAGACCACACTGAGCTCCGCTTCCCTGGGAGCCATTGCTAATCTGCACTGGCACAAAATGGGAAAAGATGCCAAAATCTAGCGTGTTAAAACCGCTGCTTTTGCTCTCTGAGCATCCAAGGAAGTACGCTACATATGATTTGTCTCTTGCTCTCTCAAATTCCTGCTGCAAAGTAGGATCAAATTCCTCTCTCCTGTTGCTTGCCATGCTCAGAAGCCCTGACCCAAGGGAACATTGCTATACTGTGCTTGCATCTCTTGCAGTGAGCTCAGACAAGGCTCCTGCTGTAAAAAGGGGATCGACTGGCTGACTACATGGTTTCAAGTTGGTTTGTTTCACCTGTTAACAAAAACAAGTAGGATATCATTGTATTGACCTATTCATATGGAGCTGTCAATGAAATGGAGCTGAGCTGCATCCTACCATTCAGCACTGGTTACTCTAACAGGGCTAGGCTGAGGGATGCTGAAGTCCCAATGTCAGGGCAAAAGGAAGGTGGGGGTATGACATAGGGTGCCTTTCTGCCTTTCCTACTCACAATCTCTTCCTAATGTCAACACAAGTTATTCTTTAAGTGACCAGGGAATTAATCCAATTCAGACCGCTGTATACAGAAGGGCATTGCCCAGCTCGTGAATCACTGGAGACATGCAACTGCTTCAAAAACCCAGGGTTTTTCAATCCTCCACTCAAGATGCTGCCAGAAGTAGCATGACAGGATCAAACATTACCTACAGAGGTTATTTATTAAAACTATCAGGGGAGAGGGAAAGGGCAGGGTGGGGGGGGCAGGCTCCACAGGACCAGCCCATTTCCAGGGATATTTGACAAAAAAAAAAAAAAAAAAAAGAACATAATCACACTCTCCACGGAGTCTGCAAAATGCATAATACTTGTTCAGGTCACTTCCATTTACAAACCTTTTGGAGACTCATTAAAATAGGAAGTGGAAGAGTACAAGTTGTTTGCCTTTCCCCTAAAGAGTACTGCAGCCCTGCAAGCCTCCCCCACGTACAAGGGCAGCCTGCTCACCTTGGCACTTCAGAGTGTCTTTTACAGAGCTCTGATCCACTTTCTTGCTCCTTGTAGCTCTTTTTTTTTTTATCTGTCCAACTCCTTGCAGTGTTACCCACAAAGATTGACCCATTTTCAGCTGCTACATCCAGCTCCTGAGTCCTACTTGAGCACTCTGGGATTTTTTTCCCCAAAGAATAGGTTGGCTGGAAGGGACACAAAACCACCATAACATCTGACTGCAGCAGAAAGCACCACTCAACCCCCTGAAATCGGTATCGCAATCTCCCTTCCAAAATAGATGAACTGTCCATCTAGCAAAGAAAGAGTTTATGATAGATGTGTCAAGCAGAAGCAGTCTACCTGCTGATGCCGTAAGCCTCAGGGGAAATTCTCCCTGAGCCCAGCTGGTGCTTAGCCCATGCCCCCAAGCATGAATTCAAATTTTCCCTGGCTAATATTGTTCACCTGGGCAGTCACAGAGAAATTAGACTGAGACAGTTCTGTCCTTTTGGCACTAGAGACAGAACATTAGCTGGCAGCTTTACTACAGGCAGATGCAGGCAAGACCAGGCACTGCTTTTGTTACTCTGAAATTTTGGTCAGACAAGGCACAAGACTCCCTTACCTAACACCAGCACATGTTTCTAACAGGAAAATGCAACTCTTTCTTGTTCTGTTTTCACAGCAGATCTTTGGCAATTCTTCTGTTTTGGATACAAATGAGTGAAACCACAATAATTTTACAAGACAGTCCCTTTTATGAATATGCGCTCTTTTCTCCTTTAAACCAATGTAACTGAAATAACACCTCTGTTTCAACAGAGCTTTTTGTAGTTGTGCCATTATAACTTCTGACTGCCAGGTTAGCAATTCCAGAAACTTCAGGTGCAGAGCAGCTGTAATATATTCCTTTAGAAAGTAGTTTATTAAGCAACTTTTTTGTTTGGTCACTGATCACCAGGCAATTTCACCATGACTGCTGATAAAAAAAAAAATAATTTAATTTAAATTTTAAAGATCACCTTCTGTTGCTATTAGGAACTGAATATTTTTCATCAGGTGCCAGAAAGTTATCAGAATTACTTTCTATTCTAGAGACAGAAAAATTCTGATAATTCATTTATCACTCTATAAGGCTAATTTATTAATAAAAACAGACACTCTCAGATGGATTAAATTATTGAACTAAGGCTTGATTTAGCATTTGCAGCAGTCAACTGAAGAGGGAACAGTCTGTATAATGTCAGTACATAGATGCGTAAATTCACTGGCTTTTGTAGCCAAAGCACTTTTGCTGCAGTGTGAATCTAATAAGGAAAATTTCAAGTTTTGCACTGGTGAAGGAGGAACAGGGGCTCGAGTACAGAATTTCAACACTGATGTGAACATCCTGTCCTCCCCCTCCCATCCCCCAGGCACCCTATAGTCTCTTTGGTACATTTTTCCCTTCTTGTTTTGATTTTTGACAAGAGAAATGTTCTCTCTTAGCCATACCCAGCTACACCACTTTTTCTTTTTTTTTTCTTTACTGGCTGCAAGAGCAATGATCTCAACAAGATACTGCTGCTAAAATTATATATTGCTTTTTCTGCCTTGGACAGCCAGCCTGTTTAAAGTTGTCACTTAATTCCCTGCCAAAACTGTTGTCATCTCAGTAGAAATCCAGCAAAATTACACTTTATTTGAAATAATAATATAATTCTACACTTATATTTTAAAATATAAGTGCAGAGAAAACCTGAATCTCTAAGTAAACCAGACAGTTTATTGCAATAAAATAGTTCACCGCCCCCACTGACTTGTCCCCAACCTTGACTCGCTCTTGTTTTATTCTCAATAGAAATACATTAATGAACCTATACTGTGAACTTCACTGTCTTGTTTATAATTTCTTAGCATGAAAACATTGGTGAAGCAGAATAATATTTTCTGAACAGAACTGATATGATTGATCTATTGAATGGATCAAGGTGTGCTGATTATACGTTTGCATAAGGCTCCTGGATGTGAAATTTTCAGGTTTGCACTGGTAACTGTAAATTAGATCCTGCTAAGGGCTACCATGCATGATTTCTCTGCTACAGAGCAAGTTGTTCAAGGTTACTGAACCACATAGCACATGTTGTGTCATAGCATTCCCAGCAAAGGCTGTGCTTCAACACGGTGTAGCTGCAAGGCAGCTCAGAAGAGCAGCTGGAGGGAGAGGGAGACAAGACTGTCTCGCAGATCCCAGGGGGCTTTAGCAAGCTGAGAACCTGCCATTTTCTTGTGCAGAAAGACTGGATGCAGGGGCCCTTGCAAAAGAATGGTACACATGGCTACGGCCTTGGGGTCCTGCCTCCAGTGCATCCACAGGAGCTGGAGAAGGCTAGACCTTGGGTTGGTGATTTTATCAGTTGTGATCACCCAGTCAAGAGCAAAGCCAGGAAGGGAACTCACAGAAACTCACTCCCTTGCCTCTTAACCAGAGGACAAGTCCTGCCTATAAATGACTGTGACTGTTGCCCATTGGGCAGCAAGCAGCTGCCCAAGGGACCATTCCTGTGCTATGCAGTACATACTTTGTTTGCCCTAGCTACAACCAGTGTTAAACATACAAGGGGGTGGGGGTGGGGGGGAAGGTAGAATTTGATCTCTACTCACATTTATGGGACAAAAGGACATCAAAAGAGTCTGCCCATCTTGTTGCTTCTTCTGTTGACAGTCTTCTGTAAAGAAAGGAAGAGGCAAGTTACAGACAGCCCATGGCCTCTGACCCCCTCTGGGGCTGTTTGACAAAGACACCAAGGCCTCTGACCCCCTCTGGGGCTGTTTGACAAAGACACCAAGAAAGGCTGGATTCTTCTCACCCAACTTTGGAGGTATACGATGTAGAGGTCTCCAGGTGAGCAAGTCACCCTGGGCTCCCTTTAGAGTCAGAGAGGAGATACCAAGGGAGTTGCAGGGACTTGACTTTCTTCACCTCACATCCCCAGGTAGGCAAGTAAAATATGCCAAATGAATCGCATTTGAAAAAGGGACAAGTTTTTCCTCATTGACTCTAAGCAGACTCAGGGAACAAGTTCAGATGTAGACATTTACATTGTAAATGCCAAAAGTTAAGTGAAATGAAACCCAGCCCTACAGAAGTGTTTGTTTATCTCTCCTGACTTTAACAGGAAGGTTAGACTCTTAGCCTAGATGTAAGCAATGACTTGTGATCAGATGAATCCCATCCCACTCATCTCAAATCAGGACTCTGGATTGTCTGAAGCATCTACCTGAAGTGCTACGCAAACTAATATAGGACTTTCTGGTAGCGTTTAATAACAAAGCTTAGCTAAGGAGGACTGTAACCTGAAATTGCTGGTCACCTCTTACAATAAGTCAGCTGCTTAGACTTTGATTTGTGATGAAGAGGGGTAAATTACATCCTCAAATACATGCAGACATGTCCCACATACAGCAGCAGGTACTGTGCATGTCCCGTCTCACAGAATAACTCTTGTCAATGATTCAGGTATTTTCTGAGACTGTTCCTGCTGTATTAGTGCTGTTTTTGTCCATCCTTGTGGCTAAAAGAACTACTCAAAGCTTATACAATGTACAATAAAAGGAAGATAATACTAGAGGGGGTGGTGGGCAGGGAGGAGGAGGACAGAAATGGGGTTGGGGTGGGATGCTGCAGCTATACTCACTTCAAAGCCCGGTTGGGCTTGTCCGGAAGAATAGCTGTGAAATCATTATATGAGTCTGATTTGTGAGACAGGCAGCCCAGGCGAGTCCTCATCCCTCTGTTCCTGTGGTCGATGTGAGGGAGCAGGGGTGTGAGCAGGGGAAAACCAAAGAAGATGATGATTATAAGTCTAGCCAGCGTGGCAAAAAAAACCACCACCAAACCCAAAACAAAAGACCTCAGTGGCTCTGTGCTTCATCAGACCTGTGTCCTCGGTTCCCTCAACTGTGAGAGGGACCCTGAAACATCTCCAGTAAGATGCTATGCAGACTGTAAGGACGGACGCAGCACCAGAGCAGCTGAAGTCTCACCCACAGCAGTCATTCAGCTGCTCTGACTGGCAAAGAGGCTTTTAAAGGCTGCGTTTTGGGGTGGTTTCTTGGAAAGACCTGCTCTGGTCAGGTGTGGGAGGAGAGCGAAGGGCAGCAATACAAGAAATCAGCCACCACAATCCAGCAGCACCAGAAGGAGCACAAATACCAGGGCTTGAGAGCAGGAGTGGGCTGGGGAAAGAAGAGAGGGAGCAAGGCACCTGCAAGGTGAGCCTGTGCTGCGGAGCCATAAGACCCCGGTCTGGGATCCCAAACAGCTTCTTTAGACTCAGGGTTACATAAGCAGGCTAAAACTGCCTCTTTCCTGACAGGCTTACCCAGGCAGAAAATGGCTTTGCTGCTTTTTCCTCTAGATTTCAAACCAGACCCGGAGCGCTCACTCCGCCTCTGGCCCCTCGCATCCTTGCCAGCCCCATCCTGGGACAGCCAGCATGTCCGCAGCATCCTTCATTACATAACTCTGGGATAGGCAGGAACAAAGGGAGAGGGAAACGCAACATACACATGCATTATATGGGACTGGCATCGGCTCCTCTCAAAAACCTGTAGGGGCCAGTTAATGGTTTTACATTGTCTCTAGAAGGGCAGAGCCTGTGATTTGCCTCTCCAGCCCAGAGGCATCTCTTCTACTAGATTACCCAGACATCGAACGAGGCCATTCTCTCCTCCGGACCATGGGAGGAGGATTTAGTGGCCCAGTCTCCACTTCTTAGCTGCTGGACCCACTTCCAAGCTAGAGGAAGCCCTTCTCTGAGCCCTGCTGCCAAACAGATGCCAAATACTTTCAGTGACTGCAGAGGGAAGCACAGTATTTTTCCCTTCCATATGTAATTCTTGCGGAACACTTCAGCACCAGCAGCTGAGCCAATCTGTAGCATGCTTGTTTCCCCCTTCTCCCACCCTTCCGAGAGTTTCTATTATTGCACAATTTAATGTAACCGTAAAGCAAATTAAATGTTAATTAAATGCAATGAGTGTCTTCCTGGCGCAGCAGAGGCAGCTCACAGCATTTAAGAAGCACAAAAACCTGGAGATCTTCAGTTGCAGAAATTGTTGCACAGCCTCAAAATACAGACCTATGGCCAGTGGTCTCAGGATGCTATGCTACATAAACCTCAAACACCAATGCAAAAATACCATTTGCAAAGTGTGGTGTTCCTAGCTGAGCATGCTGGACCTGCTGTGCTCAAACAGACACCAAGCCCACTCTAGGATCTTTCTGGTACGTTTCCTTATACGTTCTACCCCCAACCTTTATCTTCTCTGCACTGTTTGTTCTAGCAAGCTCACGAATTTCTCAGCAAGAGGTGTGACATGCATTACCGCAATGCTGCTCAGATTTCTCTCTGATGCCTGAGATCAAGGGACTGCAGCAGGGAATCAGGACATATGGGGGACAGAGATGCTGCGCCACAAGCAAGGAGCTTGTCACTCATGGAACACCAGTCTCTAGGTGAGGATTTCCAAGACAGGACACAGGAGAAAGAGAGGGAAAGAAACCAGGTCCACAGGAGGTGGAGAGGCAAGGGAAGGGCAGGAGGGAAGAGGGAACACTGCAACGAGCTGAAAGGCTCGCTGGATGAGGTAGACAGCAACAGAATGGACAGGGGTGAGGGATGCATCATGTCTTTTCAGTTACCTCCGTGGGATCAGTAAGGCAGCCATTCAGGCATCCAGTTATAATTAACCCTTTAACTGGCTGGCTTGGACAGCAGTCAGGGCTGTTTGCAGGAGGCAGGAGTGTGGAAAGGAGGGATTTACTGTTTCATGTCCTGGCACTTAAGAATATATCAAAGAATCCTCTGCAAAAAAAGGAATGGCCAGTTGTTCTCAACCCATTTGATCCTTGCCTCCTAGTGTGGAAGGTCGATTTTTCAATGGAAGACGTTCAGAGTTGAGGGATGATCACAGAGGAGAGACAGCATTTCCTTCTAAGACCAGGACCGTGGGTTAAGTCCAGCTTCAGGTCTAAAGTGATTTGAGTTTGGCGTCACAGCTCACCACGGAGCAGCAGGAGTTGGCATTATCGCACTCATCATTCAACACCTCTGAAGGTCTCTCCTCAACAGGAAGAACTCCGGACTGACCTCGCTAAGAAGACCAAACTACCTCTTGTCCCTGTCCCTCCAGGTCATGGCTGATGTTACTGGCCAGGCATCATGGAAAAGCTGGCACTGCAAATAAAATAACAGGAGGACTTCACGTGTCTGCAGATGCTGGTCCTTTCACCATCACAGGCTCAAGCACTCACACAAAAATAACTCAAAGAAAGCATGTCCTCTTCAGGGTGGTGGGAGCCTGCAGGGAGCCACCAAGGAGATGCACAGTCTGCAAAGGGGAGGGAAGAAGAGAGGGAGAGACAGAGGGAATGGCAGGGTCCCAGTGAGCCTTGGCACACAGGTAGCTGGTTGAACAAATCTCACATCAGAGAGCAAAGGCAAGGTCGCCCAGCCAGGAGGCCAATGGGAGAGAGAGCTGGACTGTGCAGTGAGCAAAGGCCAAAGGTTTCTTATTTGCCAGGATAGGGCCAAGCTCCAGATAATCTCCATGTCCTCTTGCCCAGAGGGAAAAACTGAGGAGGAGACAAAGGAACTAATGAGAACCAAGACTGTGTGCAAAGGTGCCAGGACCCTGCTCTGCTGGGGCCTGGAGGGATCCCCGAGCTTGGGCTGCCCATCACAGCATCCCTTTTAAAATCTGATTACATTAAAAATGTACAAAGCTGCTTCCCAACAAATTAATGGAACTGGGATTGCACTACATGCCAGTGAGTGCATTTCCTTAATCCCTACCCTGACCAGCTGCTTTGATGCACTTTAACTGAAATCAATCCCTGTAATTCCTTAAGCCCCTCTAAATTTCCTCATTAACAGCCTCACCCACATGTGGGGCCACAACACATGATTTCCTAGAGTCCAGCAGTCCCTACTCCTCTTTCTCCCTGCTACTCCAAAGTAACAGCTGGAAGCAGAGCCAGGTGTTCTCTCCCTCACAACCTCCTGGAGCAGCCTGCTTTTTGGGGTACTGTTACGAAACAGCTTTCTGTTCACCCCCACTCCCACCCACTTGCCAGCCCCCACAACATCAACCTGCATAGCTGAGCAGCACCAAACTTCCCTGTGATCCCAAAGTCTGTCTGACTTCATGGATGCTGAGACCTCTAATTCCCATGAAGGCAATCCCACTGCCAGGCTGACATACCCATAGATATTTCCTCTGATTGCAAATAAAGCCAGTCACTTTTGACTTTAGAAATACAATCAGTGACATCTGGTAAAGGCATACTGGAAGGGGTCCGTGGTGAGGTTTTCTGACTCCTACTCCATCATTCACCCTACCTCCCTCTCCTATGAAAGGACCCTGATGGTCAAAAAGGATTGCCAGTTTCATCATGGATGTGTTTTGGAGGTTGGGGGCAGAAAGGGAGGAGTGTGATTATGACATTCAGGCTATCAAATCACCCCAGATCACCTGAGCAAAGATAAAGAAGCCATCCCAATAGAAAAAATTAGTAGCACAAAGGTTAAAAAAAAATCCAAAACCACGAGATGTCAGGGGCTTCAAGAGATTAAGACCATCCATTCACATGCAGAGAAAGCCAGAAAAAACTGAACACAGAGGCACTGCAGACAGACAGACACAGAGAAAAAGATACTCACTGCCTTTGACCTGTCCTCTCTGCCGGTGGGTCTGTTCTGACAGCGTGGTCAGAGAGGCTCTGGGGAGAGAGCAGAGCGATCTTCTTCAGAGACAACCCCCTGCACGGGTGAAAGTCACACTTCGGCACCCCTCCCCTCCCCACCTCTCTCCAAGCAGCAGCAGCAGCGCAGCTCAGAGCAGATCGCTCTTGCATCCAGTAAAAACCTACAGCAGACTCAACCCAGCAGGCTGGGGCTCGGCTGCGCAGCCAGCTCCCACCGCTCATCGGCGGCACTGCCGAGGAGCCCACCTGATCAGCAGTTTTGCTGCATCCCCTCCTCACCCACCTGGCAGCAAAACCCCAGCTTCTCCCCCGTTGGAGATGGGGGGCCACTCCGTACAGGTGGCCGATGGCAAAAGCTGGCAGGGAGCATCTGGGGGTGGGGGGTGCCTGTGAAGGCGTTCACTGTTGTCACCCTTGGTATGTTGGAATAAACATCTGCCTGCGTTTTAATCAGCTCCTCTGAGGTTTAGGGAAGGTTACTGCCCTCAGATCACAGATCATCAGGAGTTGCCACAGACAGAAGGGGTAGGAGAGTTTAATTAAAGAGCCCGGCTGTCAGCAGAGCCAAATAAAATTGTTAACAGGCAAGGAGCGCCTCATTGCATGACATGGGATGACAGAAGAAAAAATCCATCTGGCAAGTCATTGAAGTGACAAACCCCTGTCATCCATCTCCCCTGCTCTCACCTGATGTGTGCAGTCCTGCTCGCTCCCTGACCCGCAGCAGGCTTCCTGCAACCCACTTTGGTGTGCTTACCCCATGGTATACACTCGGATTCCCTTTTTCTATCCTGTATCCACACCTCCATCCTCCAGAGGATATATAAAGGATGTCCAGTGCAGCCCAGTGACTCTAACAACAACATAACCCATGGCACTGACATGATGGGGCTGCAGCATGGCGCCCCAGCTCTGGGATTAGCTCAGCCATCAGTAACAACACCTGGGTGTCACACAGGCTGCATAGGCACTGATGTGGGTTACTGACTCAATGAGGGCTCAAGCCATGGGATCTCCATTACTTTTTCAATCCTGATGAAGTTGATTTACTAAACAAAAAATTTAAAAATAATGATACTTAAAAAGTCCTCTGCAGTTAAACAAATCATTGGCTTTTTCCTGGAAAGTTATAGTCACCTGCTTCTTCTCTGCTAAAACACTGCCGGGCCTAGCATTCTGGCGGTACTAGAAGGAAGCACGTCTTCAGAGAGCACATTCTCACTGGGCAACATCCCTGGGGAAAACAGAGCCCTGCAAATCTTGCTATGAAAACACAGGTCTTAGTAGCACTGCAGCAGTGATCCCAGCTCTCCATCATCTTGGATCCCCTCCTTCACAGCTCAGCTTCGCAAGGAAATATTTGCCTTGTTCTTATCTTCCAATCGCAAAGCCCAGGTCATCCTGACTAGGATTAATCTTGTCTCCAGTTATCAGAAGACAAGAACTGAAAATATGCCACAGCTGATACAATCTCCTCTCAGCCAAGGTCAAAGGTTGAGGTTCATCTTACGCCTCTGGTACAACAGGCTGGTTTGTTCAATTTAAATAACAGTCAGCTTCAGCCCTTGCCCCAAACCCAAGCCAAAATTAATACATCATCACCAAGGGTTTAACTTCTAACATGACATTTTTGTTTTAATGTGTTTCCACACTTCCAGGTTCTCTCTGGGCTATCACAAGATGTCATGAGTGACAATGTTTTCATAACACTTCCAGGACATCCCTCAGTTCTCATTTACACACACAGCCATCGTGGGGTGGGGGAGGTCAACAAAAAATTCAATCAACAAAACTGTAGATAATTCTGGTCCATTATTCAGATACCTGGACTTTGCCTCAGTCTCAAACAGATCAAAAACTCTGATCCACTAACCCTGGATGGGGTAGCTCAGAGGACCATGTGAGCACTCCCACTCCTCCTCCTGCTTTCATGCCAGTTTTATGTATTGCCATTTATATATTGCCATTTCATCACCATGAACCAGTATGGGCAGAGACCCCAGTCTCTATTTCTCCAGTGCATCAGTACACCCTTTTTGTGACCTCAGTGAGACCCTGGAGCAACCCACAAATGACTCTGATGATCAACAGTTTTTTCTTCTCATTTCCTGGGCCAGGTGTGAGTGAACAGAGAACAAAAATAAGTGAACTGTGTTGACACAGGCACTATGGGAAACGTAATTAAATTGCAGATAAAGAGAATTATGTTTTTACAGGGTAATATTTTAGAAAGCTTCTGTGCAGTAGGAGAAGAGGTTTATAGCAAATTCCTTCTCAAATGACCCTCCTGCTTCTGACTAGTCTGTAGCTTCTATTTAAAAGCTTTTAATAAAATAACTCATTTTGGTATTAGGCTTGAATCCCATCCAAAGTTTTAAATCTGTCCAAGAAATACTTTAAAGCAATTTCCTGCAACACACACAAGCGGTGACACGTGCAGCGTTGGGAGCATTGACTGCCGCTGGACGGGGTGGAAGGGAATTCACCAGCCTGTTCCCAGGATGTTTATCTTCTCTCCACCATCTCCAGGGTCCTTTTCACCCCCCTTATTATTTTAAATACCTCCCCGTCTATTCTGTGTGTTTTGTCCCTGTGTTGATTGATCATCATTCAAAAGTTTTTTACCCAAAAACTTCTGGACCAAACACTTCCACCAGTTTCACTTGGTCCCAGGTTCTGCCACCCAACTGCTAGATAAAATTACATGGCCTCTGTTGCTTCCAGAACGGCTGCCCTCACATATGCATCCAGACCAGGAAGGCAGCTCTGGCTGGTAGTTTTGCGGCTTTTGCCTCTCCAGATACAGGGATGCTCCTCCCGGGGCTGGCAGCTGCCCACCCTTCTCAGTTTGGGGCTGGAAGATCAGAGGATGCCTACACTGACTAGCTTGTTTGCTTGCCTGACATCTCCAGTGGGTTTGTCTTAAATAAGCTCCTTTACCTTGACATTTAAGCAGACTTCTCCCTGTCTTCTCACTCTTGCTTTCTTTCCTCAGGGGTCTGCTGCCGCTCTGGGATCCCATTTTTTTATGCTTAACGAGCCGTCACACCAAGCCTGCCGCTGTCGCTTCCACTTCTCATTTCCGACTGTGGCCTTGTCATATTTACAGTGATACATGCCACACGGGCTTTAAACTTCTCTGGTGTTGAGTTCCCTCTTACTTTGCTACTTTTCCTGGTTCTGTGCCAGCAGTTCTCTTTTCTAGTACTGTGTTGCAAGGAGCTTGTTCAAGGGTGTGCTTCATGACTTGTTAGTCCAAGAGGTTTTCCCCTAGTGCCAAGAATGTGCTTCTTCAGACTGCTGTGGTGTTTGGCAGCTACATTCCCACAGCTGAAGTAATTCTTAGGTATGATTTTCATGAGATGCTGTTGCCTCAGTGATCTCTCTGGAAGATGCTCAGCGATGTAGGCTCTGTGACTGCAAAATGCCAATTACCTGGGGCCAGCTGCCTCCCACAGTAGTCACTGCTTTGGGAATTCAGGTGACCTGCCTGCTGCAAGGCCTGCATTTGGCTCAGCCCCAAGCCTCCAGCCATGGTCCACTTCTGCTGTGACCCAAGGTGGCTTTGGTTTTTGCTGGAGGACTGGAAGGAGCAACCCTTGACCTGGAATGACAATCCTAGCAAATCTTTCATGATGCAAAGTGTCATTTGATCTCCTCTGACACATCGTCATTCAAAATTTACCCAGAATCCAGTCTGGTACCTATATGGGCCTAATCCCAAGGTAAATCAAATTAGTAATTAATTTACCTCCAGCACTTGCTGTTCTCCACCACTGTTTGCAATTAAAGCTGGAAGAAAATTGTTCGTAACTGACATCTGACATGCAGTGCTCTGCTCACTGTGCCAGGCTGCCTGCCTGCTTGTTTGAGGGTCCAGGGAAAAACTCACTTGGTCCAGCACGAGGTGACTGTCTTGGCAGGAGAGAATTATGACTAACTTGGATAACCTCCTAAACTGCAAAACAAATCACAGACTTGTCTTACTTGTGAAGAGAGCCACAAGAACAGCTCCCCTTTCTAAAAAAGGAACTCCAGTAACGCCAGGAAACATCCACAGATGTAGCTCAGAATGTTTTTAAGGGGTTAATTTTTCTAGTCACTTTAAACCTCAAATAATTTTCCACATCAGCCCAGGCAAGCAGGAAATCCTGAAAGGTGAAACAAGGAGAGCTTGAGTTTCACAGGTAGGTGAGGAAACCAAGCAGCTGATATGCTGCACGGGGGGGTTGACAAAAGAAGCCACCTTTTATGTGCTAACAAGGCAGAGAAGGAGATAGGAGACACCCACTGGGTTGAGCTACCCTTGAAAATAAAAGACTGTGTTTAAAAACCAAAATTAGTTACATAAAGTGTTAGCCATGGTTCTGTCTCTGGCTTAGCTCGAGAGCACGGCAGCTATTAAAATTCTCCTCTGTGTGAATGCTAAAAGTGTCTCCTGGACATATTTGCAGCTCTTGGGTGTTGTGACTGCTGCAGCAGAACAGATGCCTCCACTGCGAGATGGCTCCTGGCCTCAGCCTGCACGCTCCCAACTCCCTCCCCAGTTCCTCCAGGCAGGTAGGATGCAAAACCAACAGCTAAGCAGCATGGAAGGCTCCAGACTGAGAGAGGCAGCATGCAAGATAGGAATCAAAGGGAAGAATTTCCCCTTTAAAGCACTTTATTACAATTTCATAATTGTTCTCTGAGGAAACATGCCTCCATGCCCAGGAGCAGTAACACGTAAAGAAGCACGCCGGTGCCTCTGCCTGTGTGTTGGAGAGGATGCTGTTAGTGTGGAGCAGGGAGGCAGAAAGGATTGGAGTTGACACAGAGCTGCTCTGTGCAGCCTTGGAGTCCTCCCAGCTCTCAGCATCGCTGCTGCTGTCAATATGGCAGTGTCTGTAATGCAGTTGGTGTGTATGGCTGGGAAGTCGAGACAGATCCACCCCAACAGACAGAGCTCCGCAAAGATCCCCTACCGCAGATCCTCCATCCCTTGTACATTTTGATTGAGCTCTGATGCCTGAGGCAGGCCAGGGGGTGAAGCTTGCTGACAGGTGGGGTTAATTTTCTGCTGCGATATCATTCAAGGTGCATGCAAGCAGCCTACGTTTTGTGAGCTGAACACTGCAAACTAGTCATTTAATGAATGTTACAATCAGCCCCTAGATCTCGGGGTTGCAGTCACAAATAGATTTATGACGGGCAAGGTCTATGCTGCTTTGCTCTTACCACTGTTATTTCAAAGGCTCAGGCTTACAGGGCATCCAGGTCCCACAGCAGGGATTTACTGGGACTATTTACCATTATACAGATACACAGCGTGGCACTGAGAGGTCATTCCCACCACAGCAAAACACCTGAGCACGTGCTTAACTTTAAACATGTGAGCAGTTGAATGGATATTTGTACAGTGAAATACAGAGTTAACCACATGGGTGAGCTGGGATTTCTCTTTCATCTCTGGAGGATGCTCCTCTAGCTTTAATTAAAACATAAATGAGGTGAGTTAGATGGGCTCATCCTCTTTCTCCAGCAGACGGTGGTTCTTTCATAAAAACGTCTGTTGCATCCAGCACCAGTTTCTCCTGGGGAGACTGTCCAGAAATCATTGCCTGTCTCCTGCCGGTCTGGATAGAGATGCACACTGAGCTCTGCCAACACCTGCACTGGTCAAGCCCTCAGGACTGGGCAACGTCTCTAGAGCTGCATGGAAGGACTGCAGGGCAACCGGCCAGGCTCGTCCTGCCAGTGCAGACAGCGCTGCTTTGAAAGAGTTCTGCAGCCTGGGGCTGCAGGCATGAGTCTCAGAGTAGGGCAGCACAACAGGACAGCAAAAGCACAGCCCTTTATGCAACGTGTACACTCCCCAGATGGAGGAATGCAACTGCATTCCTCTGGGATCAGGTGCAGTGATAGCCACAGAGAGCCGGTGCTAACACAACAGGTCCCTAGTATTTCTTAGCTGTGCCAGATTACCAGCTTATTCTCCCCACTCATCAAACAGCAAAAAGATGGCCCTTGCTGCTGCAGGGATCTCCATGAATTACAGCAGCTCCGCAGTCAGGACTGCAGGAAAATGAGCCCCCTTGGGTTAGCCCCCAGTTCTTCCCCCAAATTGTGCACATGCTCCTGCCATCTGCAAGTTTTCACTACAGCCTCTGCTCAGTGCATTTCTCTTGCCTCCAACTCATTCTCCTTTCGCTCCAATTAGTCTTATTTTTAACTAGCTCAGCCCCGGTGTTCAGCTTGGGTGTTAGTCACAATGTCACAGATAGCCAAATGTTCAAAGGAAATACAATCCACCATTTTAAAATAACAACAACAGCAAAGGGGAGAAAAAAATGAAAAGATGGTGAAGATCTCAAAGCTGCAGGCACCACCACAGACTGATGTTTTCTCCCATCATCAAAGGCCCACCACTAATCCCATTGAAACGGAGATCACCTCAGAACAAGTCCTGCCCCTCTATCAGCCCAGCCAGGGCTGGGCTGGGGTTGATGTAAGAAATAAGCTGTTCTTTTTCCCCGCCTGCTAATTAGAAGCTGTGTCTGTGTCCCTTTGACCATTCCTAAGACACCACAGGAAGATTAATGCACCGGGAGAAGCGCAGCCATGACATTAATAGGAGTGACATCTAAGCAGCACCCTTCCCCTCCCGCTTTGCCTGCAGAGCCATCCTTCTCCCCCAGAAAACCGGGCCAGGAACAAGTAAAAATCCCTCCCTCAGGGCCTTGTAACCAAGTGGAGGACCACAGGGCCTTTCATCACCCACCAAGGCCCTCCTAGCTCTTACCTGTCTTGCAGCTGGCAGCAGGGTGGTGGCTACGTGGCTTTTGGTGCTTGATGGACATGGCTGGTTGGGACCCTGAGGAATAATATCTGCAGACTCCCGGAGCATCGGGGAGGGCGAAGGACCCAGCCCGGCCACAGTTATCTCTGGAGGAGCAACAGCACTGTACCACTTTTCCTGGCTCCCTAGCCCTGCATCTCGTGAAAAGAACAAGAGCTGGTGGAAGGAGGGGGGTTACAAAACAGAGGGAAGGGGGAGAAGGGAGAGCGAGAGCTCGCGCTCTCGCAGATGCACACACGCAGAGCAGACAGAGGCTTGTATAGGATGGCACTGCCTGACTTGCTCTCATTATTGCCGCAGGCTGGCGGCTGCCCGTAGAGAATTCGCCAGCATCCGCTGCTGACCAAGGACGCAGTGGGGAAAAAGGGACGGGGAAGAGATTAGGTCCTCATGGACTATTGGAGCAAGGAAAACTGCTGCCTGGGCACCAGGGGCTTTGTTGTCTTTGTTTGCTTTTACCTGGGAGGGGAAGGGCCATACTAGAGGGCAGGAAAGGCTTGCAGTGATACAGAGTTCAGCTCTTCTTTGATGATTCCTTTTCTCCTTTGAACATTAAAAAAATCCCCAAGCCCAGTCCTCCTCAGCTGTGCTCAGGGCTGGCATAGGGCTAGCCTGACCCAGAGCTTTTAAAGATGGCATTGCATCAAGACAAAAAGAAAGTGGGTTGCACATGCCCAAAGCTCCAGCATCATTTAAAGCTCAGCCTCTCCCCCGCAATTCCCATTATCCAGGTTTTGCCAATACAGGTCCAAAGGCATGGCAGGGCTGTTGGAGGGTGTGGAAAGACACTCCAGCAATAATACCTCCCATTTCCATGTTGCACAGAAAGCTGTGTGCAGAGCTGCCTGCAGTCCCTGACACTCTACTGATCTGCTGGAATGACAGACCCAAAACGCCAGGGATTCAGAGATCTAGCCATAATCCTCTGTGAAGGGGCACCAATTCCTCACTCCACATATTTTTACAATGTGCTTTTCTGAAGCATCACATGCTTAGAAGCGTACGCTTCTTTGGAAGGAAGCGAGACCTTTATGCCTAATGCCTTTTTCAGCTTTTTGAAAGATTCCATACCTCTTCCCCTTTTCTGCCTTAGTGGCTTACCACTCAGAGGGGCTGATTTCACCCTCCCCTGAAACCCCCCAGTCACCTGTTTGCTACAGCTCCCTACTCTAAGGTTTCCTACTGGTGATTTCAGAGACCCATGGATACCAAGCTATATGGCTGCCTTTAATAAAAATCAGTAAGTGTGACACACTGAATTACAAGTGCAGGGAGTCTCCAAGTCAATGCCCTCCACAGCAGTTAACCTGAGACTACACCACATTGCCAGGTCCGTCTCTATCTCTAAGTGACTACCTTCAATAATACACCTTCAAGACTCACCTGAGATCTCACGCACACATATCTAGAGAAGAACAGGATAGGACCTAGTGCTACTGAGCCAAAATCCGGCACCCCAACCACCTGCCTGCTCAGCTGGCGTCAGGACATTGGTGCCCAGCTCCAGGAAACATCTCCTTCATGGGTCACTCTGCCAGCAGCTGTCAGAACATATTTGAAGTCACAACATGCCATCAACCCTGGAATAGAAAAGGTCTCACGGTGGATCCATAGCTGTGGATGGCTTCTCTGACTATAGCAGCACATACCTCAGCCCAGGGGATGATCATCTGAGGACCTCCGATGAGGTATCCTTACTTGCCCTCCAACAGGAGTAAGAAGCTGAGATTTCATGCTCTGTCAAGATCCTGACCATTTTCCCACCACAGAGAGACCCCAGAAGCACTGGGGAGCTGGATCCCTTTAGGCTGCTGAAGTAGGGAAGAATATCACTGCAAGGTGGGTTCAGGCACCTGTTTCCCAGCCCTGTGCATCTGTATTACTTATATCACTAATAAAGCCACCTGGAGTCTCAGTGGATGCAAGTCAGCTTTCTTACACCCTGGACCTGGGAGATTTCCAAATGACATTCATTCTCTATAGGGCTGTTCTTAATGCAGATATACTGCAGTGCAACCTCCCAGTACACTCAGGGGGATGGGGGTGAACCATCTTTGGGGAAAATAATAACCACATCAGTGTCTTCTGGGGAGTGAGGAGCCATCTGCTGTGTGCCCCAAAGCATGCAGTCAGCCTTCCAGTCTCCAGGATGTCGTGCAGCCTGCCAGGGAGGCAGGCCCTCTGGCATCCTTGCAGCCACACGGCTGAGGTCTGACTTTCCCCGGGGGAAGAAAGGACAAGGTACCTCAGATGATTTGCAATGCGGTGTCCAGGACTTCACAGGGTCGTGCCACTCACAAGGGGACACCGTCAGTGCCACTGCTCGTCACCATTGTGAAGGCTTTATGTGGGCAGGGACGGCTTCTTTCCGGGTGAGCCAAGATTTCCAGCTGCGTGTGAAAAATCAGAGGGTTTGTTTTGTATGTGTGCGAAAACCTAAACTTAGCGAGCAAGATGTTAAATTGTGAGAAGAAAATAGGCCATATTTATGTAACTGGGAAAAGCTGCAGTGAAGGCCACGGATCCAATAGGAGAGGAGTGTATGTTCAGGGCTAACAACAAATGCTGCTATTCACTCGGCTTTGTCGAGAGCTCCAGCAACTGCATATTCATCGCCCTACAGTCCAGAGGACTGGCTTTGAGGCTTTCCAGGCTAAGAATAGAGGTCTCGTTGTGTTTGCTGCTCCACAGCCCCGGTTTTGTCCGGGATTAGAGGCACCAGGGTGTGGAAGCCCGGCTGAAGGAGCGCTGCAAATGGCAGCATCTATGCACGCCTATGAGCCGTGCAGGGCTCTTGGCTCAGCAGGGGTGGAGAGCGCTGAATAAAAGGCGAATTCATTCACAGCCACACAGGGTGGCATTAGTGCTGGCCCTTTGCTCACAGAGACATCCCCTGTGGTGGATGGGGCACTCACAGAACACGACTCCCTTGTGCATAAACAAAACCCAAGCATTTTTCAAAGCAGGCAGCCAGGGCAGTGCCATTACTGAAATTAGCAGTTTGTCCTGGCTATAAAGTCTGATGGCTTGGATCCACCTTGGGAACTCTGGTCCCTGCAGGGGCAGACAGCTTCACCGGCAGTCCACCTGCCTGTGACATTTCTCTCCCCTTCCCCTCACACACATATATTCTGCCCTACTTAAATGAGGCTGTGAATCCAGCAATACCCAGCCTTGGGAATATAAGTCCCAGAGCTAGTCACTTAGGAGTTTTTCAGATGCCTCACACCCTAAGAGGTCTTTTAGCTCCAGGTTCCTTCATGTGGTAGTGCTGGCACTGCTCGGAAACAGCATGATACTGCCACTCATCTGACTTTGAATTTGTGACCCCGGGACTCCAGTAAAGCCTTTTATTAACTAAACCGGGCTTGCAAATGGAAGAAAAGGTAAATTCACTCCCATGGGGCAACCAAGAGAAAAAGCACTGAATTGGGACTGCTTGTGTAGCCTCTGGTTCCACTAGTCCCCAGTCCTGGAGCCATGTTCCTGGACACCTCTCTGAAAGCAGTGTGGGATGAGACTTCCAGAAAGGACAGTGACCCAGGGCTTTGAATGTCTGTGAGCAGAGTCCAAGCCAGAGGTGGTACTGAACAAAGGCATCGACCGCAGACAGCTGTACTGTAACTTCCATGTGACTGACGTCCTGCCTGGGAGGTAAGGGAGACCACCACATCACTGGGGACCAACAGACCAGAGGCTACAACCATTGAGTGTTGTTTTCAAATAAATGGAGACAGAAATGAGTTTTCTGAAACATACAAGGAAAAGCTCTGCAAAACAGATTAATCTTCTGTGGGAAAGCATAGTTTCTGTAGGTCTTTCTTCTTAAAACATCATTCACAGAAAGCTCTTTTGCAAAAGGACTCTTGAGATAACATCTCTCTCTCCTAAAGTAAATGCCTCTGGGAGCAACACTCTTGGTAAAGCTTTTCTGGAGAAACAAAGTCTTAAAAACCTCCACTATTAATTCTGCATTTACCCTTGCTGCAGCAGCAACACACAGAGCTCAGAGGTGAGCCGTCATCTTCCAGTGCTCCTTCTTAATCACAACAGAGAAAGATATAACAATGTTCCTGCTGCTCTCTCATTTCCTTTGTCTGTAGCTCACTACTCGCTTAAACTAACCTGCTGTGAGCAGCAACTCTGCAAAATGTGTTTTGGAGTCATATTCTGGCTTTGTGGTGCACAACAACAGGGGACTTCCCATCTGTTGCTGTTTGTTTAGGCCTTGCATTGCTGAACTAACATCTGGGGAAACTGCGGAGCCTCTATTTAAAGAGTGGTGCACTTCGAGAGAAGACGTGTGTGTCTTTACCCTTTGTGGAAGATGGTGTGACCCAAGTACCATTTGGCAAAGAACAAGAGGCCCAAGAACTAAGTCATCCCTCTTCACTGCCCAGACTGTTGCGTTTAGATGCTCTCATGACACTGGCCAAGATAAATAAACACAGTCCAGCCATTTTGATCCTGAGAACTGGCTTGCATGCCTGGAAAAAATCACTTGCCATCTCTGACTAAGCACCTGCAGGTTAACTTGTCTTTTAGATTTCTATCACTGCAGCCCAGCAAAACCTGGAGCCATGCTGTGAGACAGCAGAAAGTCCCTTTTAAGTAGCCATGAGTTGGGAAGGTCTGTCCTCTAGGAAGGCAGGCAAGGCAGCCCCCAGAATCAACACCAGTGGTAAGATGGAGCTGCTCTGGTGCTGAAGGTTGGCTCTTACCTTACTCTCTTCCTGTCAGCCTAACCCATCACTTGCCTGATGCTGACACTGCCTCCAAGACTGGGGACAGTGTAATCATCTCTCTGTAACCTTCCACCCACCTCTCCAAGGGGTTCAACAGTGTCCAAGGGCCCAACACCTACCTTCAATGCAGCCCAGCTCCCTCAAATAGGCAGAAGAAATTGCCAAGAAGTGAAAAGAGATATAAAACAGAGCTATGCCAGATAAGACAAAGTTACAGGACTGTTGCAGCAGGGGAAGTCAGTAGCTCAAAGATTCAAGGAGACAAGCATCAATATTGAAGCTTCTGTGGGAAATACTCAGAGAGGCAGAAGACGGCAACTGAGCACCATTAAGGATCTGCTGCAGCGAGCATTGGAGACCAGCCCTCTGCTCCTGGCAATGCCTACAGGGCCAGCAAAGACTCTTCAGATGTCTTAGGGAGAGGAGGGTGGAAGCATACTAACACTTGGTCTAGCAGCTTGTACTAACACTTGGTCTAGCAGCTGGTTAAAACCTACCTGCTCTCACTGTGTGCTAAAGCCGTAAAGCTATATTTATTAGCCAAGGTGTGCGTATCCTGCTTGTAGCCTCCTTATGCATGACTAAAGATGTCCAAACAAGGTTACCCACAGAGAGAGGGTTTCAGGATTTTCCGTCTACCAAATCTGCCTTTGCAAAGACACTGACTGACAGCAGGCAGACAAGATGTGCCCAAGTCCCCACAGCAGCCTGGGCAACTGAGGTTGATCCAGAACTAGAAGATCCTGAGCTCAGACTGCCTACGAAGGCAACGTGGATGCAAGTTCCAGGAGTCCCGTGGACTTCAGGCAGCACTCGGAATCTGCAACAAAGCTATGATGTAAACGTACCTCTGCTCTTAAAAAAATACAGTGTTGGGAACGTGATCATCCTCTGGGTATATAAGGTTAAATCTGAGAGAAATATGCAGTGAGTTTAAGTAAAAAATAGAAGAATGCACTTTCAAAACTTCCTTAACATCGGTACCTCTCTCCCTCTTGGAAAACATCAACACCCACTAAACAGGATAGAGTAGTCAAATGTAGAACTGTCAAAGCACACCAGCATAACAGGTCAACTCTGCATGGGCCAGGAATCAAGCTTTAGGACCACATGTGACACCAAAAAGAGAACCCAATTTTTTCACCCGTTCAACTCTCACATCAGTCTCTGCCTTCCTTGCTCGCAGACAGGAGGAAACAGCTTTTCTGTATCAAAGAGAACCATTTGACACCCGAGTCACAAGGCAGCGAGCGAACAGTGCTGCTCTTTGCTGGTCCGGAAGCACAGGCAGCATGCAGGTTCTCCTCAAGGGCACAGCTCCAAACCCCAAATTAGGTATCGTAGCTGAGACCACACCACACTGAGCAGAACGAAGAGACGGCAATGTGTGTTTTGCTGTCTGCATTACTGTTTACACCCCAGCATGGTATTTGCTTTTTCACAATAGGACAAGTTTGTTGACTCATGTTTAGCCTGTGACCCAGTATAAATGCCAGCAGTTTCTGCTGTCAGAACAGCCGGTCGTCTGCTGCTGTCCACAGAGCTGGTTTTTTTCTCCTAAATACAGCAACTTGCATTTATCTGTATCGCATAGCATCCTATTTTTTCCATGACATTTCTCCATTTGTCAAGGTTTGAATCCCAGCTGTATCCCTCTCCCAACAGGCTACAGATTCTCCCAGCTACCAGATTTGTTCTAGTTTGTTAATAAATATAAGAAACTGGTTTTTATTCTATTTCAAATTGAAAGGGACAAACATGTGAAAATGCACATTTAAATGTTGGGTTTTTTTCCCTGGGTAGCATCATCTAATCATTGTTTACCCAGTTTCACGTAGAGTCACATTAGGGATGACTATGCCAAAAACCCTTGGTATATTCTCAAGTACTGCCTCTCCCCTAGCAGTAAGACCGTTTAATCGTGTCATAGGACGGTATTACTGTGGTTTGAGATGACTTTTCTCAAAAAAACCCACATGGTTTACTTGTCCAACATCTTCCAGACTGTTTTTGTTCCAGATTTTTTTCTTCTGCAAATGAAGATTAAAATGATCTGTAATTACCCAGGTCCTCTTTTTATTCCTTCTAGAGACAGGTACTGCAACAACTTTTATGGCAGTCAGATGCCTCACATATCAAATATAATTTGTCAAAAATCACTACAAATTATTCTGAAATCGCTTCAGCTAACATTTTAATAAGATCCCTGACACCCAGACAACTTGAGACCACCTGATTTCCCTGGAGCCCTCTTAAACGTATTTTTTCCCTCTGTTCTATGCAGAGATCTCACTATTTGTCATTATCACCAGCAGTGCTAGTCAGCACTTCTTTCTCTTGAACTTTTCAACAGTGACTAACATGAAAAAATAAAGCATTAAACATTTTGGCCTTCTTGACATTTTTTCATCAGGTCTTTCTGTTCCCATGATTATCCCACACGTACATTAATAATATGAGGAGGACCAAGGAAAGCGCTGACCTGCTCATTTGCCATGCTTACTGGGACTACTGAAAGGAAGGGCTGTCACAGTCATTTCACAAGAAACACACAAGTATTTCTTATATTAAGGGATCATGACGAAGCAAAAAGCATTTGTCCTGCAAGCTTAGAGATATAAACTAATCCCAAGCTTATAAAGGGAGAATTGTGGTTATTTATTTAGTAGTGGCACTTAAGGTTGCTCAAGAGGCAAGCCCCAAGTTAGGCAACCTGGAAGAAGCCAAGCTGTAATACTGAACAGAAACCTGGGGGGAAAAAATTAAGTCTCATTTGGCCATGCAAGCTATGCAGCACAGTTTAACACACCATCTGTCAAACATTACATCAAATGTTATAAATGACAAATGCCAACAGTTAAGTGGTAATCATTTGTATAGTCTCAGAGTGCCCTGAAGACAGATCTGGATAAGCCTATGGAGCTGCCAGGAGACGTTGCCTCCTGAAGTCTCTACCTGTGCTTGCAACATGGACCTCAGTGACTAAGGGACTCATTCGCAGGCAGAGAAGAAATTTGAGACATTAGCATGAGCAATCCTAGCTCCAGGGAGGGATCAAACCTACATCAGTTCAAAAGCAAGGTCAAGTGAAACGCAAGAGCTGCCAAAGAGGTCATAAAAGTACTACACTCAATTAGATACCTCCTACTGTTCAGTAGCATCATGTTCTGGCTGTTGAAAGCAAGGCAAGTTAAGCAACTCACCCTCCTGATCACCCTCATTGTTTCTTCTTTTATGACACCGGGGTGGATACAGTGTTCAGCAGACTTTGGTGAGACTTCTCATCCTCAGTTTTACTTATCCCTCAGGTATACTTCATAAATGAACACTATAAACTGACTTTCATGTTAAATGCCATTTTCTGTTTATGAATTTGTTAAAACATGTAATAAATTTTATAATTGCACATTATGTCATGTCTGTTCTCCATAATAAGATGTATAGTATCACAGAGGATAAACAGACACTATACACCTCCAGCTTTTAGTTCACGTTACCATGAAAGACTAAGGAAAAAAATGGCAACTTCATGATTTCAAAGGGAAGAGTAACCCCTAGGAAAATGCACAAAAATCTGTGTCACTGGCTATTTAAAGAACGTCTTCAGTATTTCCCACTTCTGCATGATAGATTCTGATTATTTTGACAATTTCCAGTATTTTTAAATCCTCCTAAGCAGGAGCCACGAGATGGCAGCATGAATTAACTGCACATTATTTTACTTCAAGTCAGCTTAAGCAGTCCTTATTCCTATATTCCTCAAACCTCAGTTACTTATTCCTATTCCTCACCTGTGCTGCAGCAGCTCTTTATGAGGCCATGCAATGTGCTGGACCCAAAAACTGCTTCTAGTTGAAATAAAGAAGTGCTGCTCACCAGGCAACCCTTTGATTGGCACTGCCAAGGAAGCAGCGAGGAGCAGAAAGCGGGGGTGGAAATTACCTTGGCATGAAGGAAAAGGTCTGCAGGCTCACAACTTAGATTTAAACAGAAGGCTGTTCAGGTAGCATTAATAAAATGATAAACATGCAGAAACTGCCTTTCAGAAAGTATCATTCCAGCTGATTGTCATCCTGACTACAAAGTACTTCCTTGTATATTAATTTAGTCAGCATAGTTATTTAACTGGTGAGTCTACCTTTAATAGGTGTTTGTACTCATTACTATTTATCTCATCTTCCACAAATTAAATTAGTAACAGCGTGGTGCAAGACATTTTCTTCATGTGGCTCCTGCAACTGCATTAAAACCAGCCAGCTATCTCCAAAGGCAGTTGTGGGTAGAGCTTAGACCTGTGTATTTCTATGGCAGCTGTGCTAAAATTATGCTCCCCTCATTAAAATAATAATTCTCCCCTCCCCCCAAAAAAAATATTTGCCAGGGATTTGCTGGATCTACCTTTAGTTATACCATATTAACAGTGAAAATATGAAATGAGAATTCATGGCTTTATATGCTTTCACTTTAAATTCTATTTAAAGCATTCTTGGGATTTTTACAAGACATCCCAAACATCCATACCAAGCTCTTGCCTTCCATAATTGTTTTAATAAACTTTTATTATGAATATGACATCATACTTTTTAGTTAAACTCCAGCATTTTTCCCTTGTAAAGAAGCATGGGAGGTTAGAGATGTATTAGCTTTCTATATGAGCTGTCACAGTGTTCCTGGGATGCTCCCTCTGGGACAATACCCGGTGTGACCTCGAGCTAGTCAGCCTGTCATCCACCCACCTCTCCTATTTGTTCCCTGATACATTTGTAGAGAGCTGCAGTGAAAATGGCATTCTACAGTTACGGGGGCTGTACCACCCACGATAAATACCACACCCATTTTGCTCTGGAGACTGCTGTTTTGCCACTCAAAGTGAAGTGATGCTGTTTGAAAGGATTAGAGCCGCTCGGCACCACCCAACTCAGAGCCCTAGCACTGTAATGGCTGTCAAATTAATTCTGTTCATGCTACAAGAAAAAAACATTTTAAAGCTTTTCTTTTACAGAACTGTACTGGACGGCTTTTTCTTTATACACAAACAAAGATCAAATGAGAAGAAAAATTGAATAGGTGACAAATGAGGAGCCTGCATTTCAAGGGACACCAGCAAAGAGCTGAAGCCTTCATCTACGATTCTCTTCAAATGGCTAAGTAAACAAGTAAAATTCTCAGGACTGAGAATGTCTTAAATCTATCACTCTCCAAATAGAGGATAATATAAAAAAAATCCAGTAGTACACTGTCATTGCTGTTCCAGAGAAAACTGCCACTGTACATGCCCTTTGTATTAACTGTTCTCAGAAATGTTTTTATATCGTTCACTTCAGTATACACCTGCTACTTGGGAAAGCACAAAGTGTTGCCAAAGCTTGCTGCTTTCTTTTTCAGGTACTTTGTGACCTTCCTGAGAATGTATTTTTTTTTTTTAATATTTACTGAAGTACATAGTTAATACTAGGTTTTGCACCAAAAAATATTATCTAGTATCTTTATACAGTACAGAGCAGAAAGTGAAGGTTGATAAATACAAACAGTAATACACATGGGGAAAAAAAAGACTCCAAACAGCCTATCGCAGCATCAACTTTTGGCCACTTCAGCTGTCAATGGGTGTACAGAAAGTACTGCTGGTAGCACAGGAGGTATGCAGTGATTTCCACAGGAAGGCAGGTGAAATCACCTGAAACTGTACAGCTTAAAAATTATATGAATTGAAAAACAGAGCATATGAATTAATGAAGTGATGAGTGGAATGAAAAATACAGAAGAAATTTGAGTATTCGTTTCTTCTAATAACCTACATGGGCAGGTACCTTGTGAAATTATGAGAGATTTAAATTAAGCAAGAGTAAGTACTTTTTAGAATAACACATAATTTAACAGAACTCATAGCTACAGAAGAACAAATATATTTAAAATATGACCAAAATAATGGAGAACTGGCCATAACACTTTTCTTCAGCTCTACTTTATCATTACAATAAACACAAAGGCTATCTGTCACAGAGCTCTGTTCGCTGTAAAATTGTGGCTGGCACAGCTGGTGACTGCATGTAATCAACATTTTTTAATTACATAAAACAATGCTTTGAAAAAAACCAACAAACTAGAACATAAGCCTAAAATAAGAGCCCAAACGTTCAGAGGTGAAGTCGTGTGAAGCTTACACAGGGGATTTCCCTCTGGTACCATTTAGATGGCTGTCAGTTGTCTATGCCTTTTCTGCTGCTGGTAACACATGGGCCAAAGAGTGTACCAAGCATCCTCATGAAACGGTTGGTTATATATACTGACAACATCAAGCGTGGTCAAAGCGAATCATCGTGCAAGCAACTAAAGGTATAAAGTAAGGGGGCAGGGATAGAAATCCTTACATTTAAGAGCAGAAGCTCTCCTTACCCTTCTGCTCTTACCATTATAGACTCTTTTTCTGAGGCTGCCTGTATTTGCCAAATGCTGGACATGAGTGCAGCACCACCCGACGCCATACCTGCTCCACTCCTCCCAGTGGGAGAGATGCGGGTGAAATACAGAGCAGCAGAGCCACGCCTTCCTGGGGTTGCAGATTGACCACACAAATGTACAAAGCACCACCTCCTGCTCACATGCAGCAACACCGTGTCTAGCATACAGCCTAGCTCCAGAAGTAGCTTTGTATACCCAAGTAACGTCCTCTGGCTTCCGCCGCACTGAGCGTCCTTTCATCAGGTCTGAGCAAAGGTCCCCAAGCTCTCCAAGACAGAAGAAAAGTATACACAAATGTCCTTCTGCCAGACTCAGGCCACAGGAGCGTGATGGTACGGAGCGGTAGTTCCCCCTTTACTCCATGGGGTAAAAGAGTGGGTACAAATCCAGCTGCAAACAGCTGAAAACGTTATTTGAAAACTTCTGCTGGCTTGTTACGAATGATAATATTTTCATATAGCAGTGGTCTGTTTTCAACAGAACTGGGAATTAATCAGCACCCTGAACCTCTGAGTATCCAAGGCACGGGATTACATGAAGTTGCTGCGAAGTTACATTGTAATTTAGCTAACTCTAGAGAGAAAGATACCAGAGCAATATAGGGTTAAACTCCAGCTTGAGTTCTGAGAACGATTCCTGCCTTTATGGCAGTTTGGACAAAAGCCGTGCAGCCAGACTCACCCAAGCCATCTGGGATGGCTGAAATTGAACGCTGCAATCTCTCCCCAGCTTGGCCCAACCTGAAATACTCCAGTAAGGCTTGGAAACTTTTCAAGAAAAAAACACTTTGGCTGCCGAGAATCCTACTGGCATGCCACATTCCTGTTCTGGAAGGGGAAAAAATACTGAAACACACCAAAAACTTATCTCTAATGTTACAAAAGGGTAGGATAAACTTACTAGAGGGTTGTTCCAGTCAGATCTATGGAAACATGCAGAGCCAGTTCCCCTACAGGTGGGGAATAAACTGTTTCTCCATTTTACCAGAGTTTTGTTCAGATCTAACAGAAGAAAATCAGCAAGCTAGCAGGGTTAAAGGAGTACAGAAGCCTTACATACAGCTCTGGGTCCTGCAAGAGCACTCCTTGTACAATCCTATTGCCCACCCTAATGTTCATATCCCATGTATGGCAGCCATGAAGTTCTCTTGAGCTGAGGCGACCATGTCAGGGAATACATACAACCACCACAAACTGACCCATACCAGCAAAGACCCAAAACAAATCCTCAGGCAGCACCTGTGTCCGGCTGGTGATTGTATTCCCAACAAAGCCAACTGCTCCCAGAGCCCAGACAATCCTCTTGTCCATCATATACACACACACACACACACATTGAAAAGAGGTTGAAGAAAGAGCAGAGGAATCATGACGACATGTGGAAATCAGTGCAGGAATCTGGAGATAGTAATAATCCAGGTTTTGTTACTAATTCTACATGCAAACATACTGTAGCATGGGAGGCTGCTCCGTGCCGCGGAGCATTAGTCTCATTAGTACCTCCAACACAGCAAGGAGTCTGCGTTTACTAATTGCATTACTGCTTGCTCTTTGGACAAAAAGGAATAGTATAAAGGCACCCTCAAGGACTTCAGACTCTCATTAAGTTGATGAACATATTTAAACTGCTAGTTTGGCTCAGACCTGGAGATTGTGCTGCACGAGGAAGAGAAAAAACCCCAACCAACCCAAACTGTACAGCAATACAGATTCACCAACCTTTTCTTACACACCACACCTCTAATGAAAGATTACTTAAAGATTAACTTCACAGAGGAGTCCAGGGCTTTGCATCTTCTAGCACAGCTGACATAGCAACATTTCTCCACAGGTTTGTCTCATACAGGGAAAAGAGGGTAGAAGCAAAAAAGAGTCTGTGAAAACATGCAGTTTGTGGTTACGCTGCAGCTTATTTTCAGCGTATGTTTCTTGTGGACATGGGGCTGAAGTAGTGGGTTTTACATCTATTTTCAGGATCACAAGCCAGCAGCTTTTCTCCAGCAAACATGAGATATTGGTCTGCAATATGACCACCCCTTACTTCCATATATTTCTTTGTAATGTCTGTCTACTCTTGCTTCTACAAAATATGCAGCCAAGTACGCTAACTAGATTGTGGTTGAAATGCTCTATAAAAACCAAAATAATTAACGTCTTCTCTGTAGCAACATTCACACCACCACTGGCAGATTCACACACTTGTCTTGTAAGCCACGTTCATTCACAAATCCAAGCACAGATGGCTTGCATAAATTTGAGATACATCTTTTCCACTGACCTAATTGTGGCAGGACTGCAGCAGCTCAGATGACGCATTTTGTTGCAGGTTTTCACTGTAGCTAATCGTAGCTGTGTCACACACTTAAAACTGCAGTGAGTCCTTAATATAGCAGTGGGTAAACATCACTCACAGCAGCTTGCACAAGACAGAGGGATGTGTATGCCTTGGAGACAGCTTGATCACGTTTTAATAAGTGCTCTCAAGAAGAATGTTTCAGGCAGCCTTACATTTCTGCCTAAGCCTCTTAGAGCATCAGTTACCCTTTGAATGCTTGATGATAATCCTAATTTAAAGAACTGGGGCTCTTCAGATTAAGCAGCCTTTGCAAGCAGTTACTAACCAAATGATATGGTATCCCTTATTTCATAATTTTAAAAAATGTTCAGCACATCATGTTTACAGTTACTGTAAATAATAGTCTGGGGGAGTGAAGAACTTTTCAGAATAACTATTACTTTCTGTGATTCCGTGTCCTCAAAGAAGCCTCTGAGGCCTTAGGAACACAGATGACCCTCAAGCAAATTCCACACAAATCTTAATCTCACTACCCGTCAAGAAACTAAATAACAAAATAATCCAGCAGGCTCTTAAAAAGCAGTCTGAATATAATACATAGCCTTGTAGTGGCTGTTTTCCATATCACCACTTGCAGGTTAAGGGAACAAAAATATCTGGTGTAACTCTCACAAGGTGATCCTCCTCACTGCAAAAACAGCAACAACAACAAAAAATTAAAAGTGGTTTTTAACACGTATCTGCTCAGGGATCCAATTTACAGCTTAGCTTTGCTCGGAAAACTGATCTTCGCTCCATTACTGACAGCTTCTGCTCAGGGGAAAAAAATAAGTAAAACAAAGGTGAATTAATTTCAAGACAAGAATGAATATCTCATACACGGAAAAAATAAAGGAATTCAGTGTGTTTGGCTAGAATGAATGTGAATACAAATCCAGGATTGTGTTGCTTTTCTTTTTTTTTTTTAAATAGTATTTAATCATGCTCCAAGACTGACAATAACAATCATAACATATGAAAGGATTTAAGTTTTCTTTTAAGCACATAAATCCATCATTTTATAATCTGTCAAGTAGCAGCAAGTCAGCTCTACTGCCATTTGTCTATGGATAGTACTTAACAAACAAAAAAAAGTTAAGAAGAGCCACCTCACTGCTTCTTGTCAACAGGACGGTCCAGTATTTAAAAAAACAAGTGTGTACCACCATGTAATGTTATCCCACAACGTGGAGACTGAATCAGCCGGTAACCCTTGGAGCAGCCCAGAATCTGCAAGAATCTGCAGACTAGGATCTCCTGCAGAAGGCTGGAGTTCAGTATTAGCTCAGACAAGAATGGCAGTCTTCCTTCTGTCCTCATGCACTTCCTCTAGCAGATGCTCCCTGCTGTCCTTTTCAGCTGGGACACAGCAGTTCTCCCTTTTCTTCCTTTGCACCATCTTCCTAGCTTATTCAGGTAAGCTCTTCCTTCTTTTTTCCTCAGCTTCTTCACCTTCCTCCTTTCCTCCCACCGATTCGCTGCTTTCTCCAACCTAAACACAGAGTTAACACACCCACTGGAGTGCCTCAGCCAAGGGCTTGCTGTATACTACAGAGCAGAGCCAAGTGGCTTGGTCCGGTAGGATGCTGCCAGAGCCCATGCTCTACTCAGTAGTTGCTCCTGCACTGTGCCTGTTCTGGTATGGGCCAGGGATGAACAGACTGTTACTCACGAGGCACTTGCTGCTGCATTATTCACCACTGTAGAGACAAGTCTGCAGGACCAGGCAGAATTCACACGAGACTTGCAACCCTGCTATGCTGTCACAGATTTCTTGTCATCTCCTAGAGGGATCAGGGGTCATAAAGAAGAACTGGTAGCTCTTTCTTCTTGTAGAGAAAGCCCAAAACCAAGCTCAAGCACAATCACATTGCCAGATAAAGTTTATTTACCAACAAACTTCAGAGTTGGTGTGCTGAAAAGCAGCAGGACCACAGGCCCCAAAGACAGATCATCTGTTGACAAGTATTATGAGGGCAACTGTTATAAACAATAAAAACACTTCTCTCCCAGTCTTTGAAGAGAGAACACAGCTGAATATGAACTCCCTGTGGCAAGTTTTGGACAATCTTGTATCCTTCAATGTGAGACAAGGGGCTGGTTGCACGGAAGTTTTGCTGTGAAGTGTCCAGAGCTCTTGGCACAGCACAGCACTGCTCTATTGTAACAGTCCTCAGCTAACAGATTCAATGATCATCAGGAATACAGACCATCTGTCAGGGACACTGACACCATTTCCTCCAGATAGGAGGAGAAATACTCTGCAAGGAACATGGAAAAAGTGAGGAGTGAAAAAAATTACATCCCATCGTCACACCAGTATGACACCCCAAAGCCAACATCCACAATATCCTATGCTAAAATTATGTTCTTTTCTTTTGCTTTTCAACTTCTCCTTCCCATTACCAACCCAAAGATTAATGCCTATCACGGAGCCCTCGTTTCTATTTCCCATCAAATTCTGAAACTGCCCTAGTACAGTGGGGTTGTACTGCCCCCACCCTCCCATAACAGCTGATGTTTTCTGAAGTGAATTCTAGTATTTAGAAGCTGTAATCACCTCCGGTTAAACAGATCAGCTCACATCACTGGCTTTAAGTCAATTTTGCTTTGCCTCTTTCTCTGCAAGAGGCCAGGAAACCTGGATGTGATATGGCTCTAGTTCTTCTGGAGTGACATAGTCTGGAGCATTGCCCATCAGGTCCCGTCCCCTGAAGGATTTAGGAAAAGCAATGACATCTCTGATACTTGAAGCATCAACGATGAGAGAGATCAGCCTGTCAAGTCCTAGAAGCAGAAAACAAATTGGTGAACCAGTTGAGTTATGGCCCTATATTACTTTCTCCAATTCAGAAAAATCAGAAAGATGGAGTAGATAATATGGAGTATTATGTATATATGGATAACAACGAGTAGATAAATGAAGCTTGAAGAATAGAACTGAAGCAAGTAAGAGGAAAAAATCTCAGCCAGCAGCAGAGAAACAGACTTGCTAAAGAGCAGAAATGTCTAGCAAAATAAAGCTTTTCAATATTACAGAAAGTTCTGCAACACACTGAGAACTGCAAGACAGAGACAGTGCCTTTGCAAAGACGGCATAACAAAACCAGGGCAGCTAAGTGGCAGGAACACTGTCAGGGCTCTGCTTAAGCGCTCAAACAAAGCTCTGATCAACTAGTTCTGAAGGATTACAACTAGGAGGAATTCAAAAAGAATAAGAGCCTCTGGGTGATTGAATGGAGGGAAATCACACTGGAAGACCCCAGGTTAAAACACTACCTTTGTTTTTTGTAGGATTTTTTGTTTGTTTTGGCGGGGGGGGAGGGTGAGGGTGTTCTGCTTGTTTTTTTCTTTTTTAAAACCACGAACTCAGTAAGATTTAGGAAAAATACATAACATTATCTGAATTAGTGAGCAAAACAGATAAGGAAGAAGGAAAGTGAGACTGAAGCAGAGGGCGAGGTTGTGGCTGTGACCCAGGGCACAAAACAAAGTACCATGCTGTCCCAGGCCTCTGGGCACACAGTACATGGATCCTGTTCTGGCTGCACAGGAACTAGAATAAAGATGACCTAATCTTAATGAGGATGCTGTTTGTAGAAGAGCGTGTATGGATCATCCTCAGAGTCACCAAAACATGATTTGGTCCTTGTGTAAGAACTAAATCACACTGTGATGCCAGGGAGGAACACTGAAACATTCTGCACTTGGTGACAAAACCTCTGTTTCCTTCTACAAAGCAGCTACAGAGAAGGAAGCACTGTGTAAGCGCACACAGTGTTACCATGTTGATGGTGCCAAACAGCAGGAGGAGGCAAGGCTTTTGCTAACAAGCATGAGGCTTGTTCCTGGTATCTAACATACCAAAAGAAAGAGTCACAAGATGACAGCATCCTGGAGAGCTACAAAGCACTCACCTAAAGCAATTCCTCCATGAGGTGGAGCTCCAAACTCCAAAGCCTCCAGCAGATGGGAAAGCACCTCAGAATCTTCCTGCAAAATTACACAAGAAGTGTCATTAGACAAACATTGCTCTCCCTACCAGCAATTTAAGATGAAGGTATGATGAAGTAATTCATCACTCAGGGCTAGGAGTTACATATCTTTATCTGAGAAACACAAGAGTGTTTCCTTCAGAATTTGAAGTGGATAGTTAAATTAACTAGTCCTTTAAATCTCCAAAAGAATGTTAGAGACATCTGTAGGTGTTACCTTCAGCACTTTCTCCAGCACAAAACGCTGCTGTTCTGCGCTATGAATTCTGATGGAGCCACCTCCAACTTCACTGCCATTCAGCACAAGGTCATAGTGCTGGCTACGGACCTACAGAACGAAAATGAACAAGCACCACCACAAGGCTAGGGCACAGCTGCATTTAACACCAACCTGCATACAGACAGCAAAGACACTGGGAATGAAATCATTACATACTACAGCACTGCTCTATCAGTGGTACCTTGCATTTCAGGTACCAGTCCTATAAGAGGCATGGACTGCTGCTGACAGAGGTGAGAACAGTACAAATCCTTTTGCAAAGTTGATCGAAACCTGAAGCAACATGGGATGGGTCAGAAAATAAGACTCCTCCCCTTAAGCAACTGCCTCCTGTAAGTCCCTTTTGTCCGGGGCACACACGGATATTTGCTACTCAGAGTAATTTGGAAGCCATGTCTTCCAGATACATATAATATGCAGTCAGCTCCATGAAACAACATCCCTTTTACAGTAAAACAGATGCTACTTACCCAGCTTTCCAGGACACGCAACTGTAAGAGAGCCAGCATGGCAGACATGAAGTTAATTACCTTTGTGGGGTCAGAATAGAGGAGACTGGTATCTGAAGGATGAGGAGCTGTGAAAGGGTGATGAGCAGATTCCAATTCAGTGGGATTCCCTTCCTTGGGGAGGAAAAGCGGAAAATCCACCACCCACAGAAAGTGAAAAGTTGTTGGATCACGGAGTGCCAGCCCAGCCGCCTCAAGGAGGTCAGCACTCTCCAACCGTAGCCTTCCTAATGCAGAGCACTGCAGAAAAGAAGGGAGAGAATGAGACAGGGCAATTTTACTAACAGGGCAGTTGCTCAAACACTGACCAAGGAAAGTGTGTTTCATAAAGGTGGTATCAGAGACAGCATCAGTTATAATGTACTGTTGCCTTGAACACTTCTGCATTGCCTCATAAAAGATATCACTTTCCTGCTGAGGCAGCAACAGCTCCTGGGTTTGACAAAGAAAGGTAAGAAGCTGGAAAGCTCATTTTCTTCCAAATGTTCCATCCTCACAGAACTCTCCTCTCCTAGACTAACCTCAAGCTCTACAAA
Source organism: Phalacrocorax aristotelis (assembly GCF_949628215.1). Taxonomy (NCBI): domain Eukaryota; kingdom Metazoa; phylum Chordata; class Aves; order Suliformes; family Phalacrocoracidae; genus Phalacrocorax; species Phalacrocorax aristotelis. Next base: position 32,989,950 of record NC_134281.1, read on the forward strand.
AATGGGGATTAGCTGCAGGAGTGCAGGTGAGATCTACACTTTGCAGACAGAGAAATGAAGGCACAGAAAAAATATGACAAAATTTGGGCTATCAAGCAAAGCATGACACTTTGTCATAAACCAATGCTTGGAAGGCAACGTCTGCTGGCAAGAACACAGAGAAGGGTAGGGACAGAATCTCCCATCACTGCTGCTAATAAGCAGTGGTGCTTCACTCATCAGCTGCTTATGGGAAACAAAATTACCTAGTTGACCTTGTTTTCCAGTCTCTGTTTGATACTTTGAAATTGAGAGAAAAGGAGGCACTGATTTGTTCCTTGTTTATATTCCAGCCTTCATTTCAGTTACAAGTTCTTCCCAGAATTTGACTGGACAAAATAAAAGCAATAGGTACATTTCAAGCATTATTTGCTGTTGCTATAGCTTCAGCTCCAGAGAAACACAGAATTATATTATGACCTATTTTAATAATAAGAAGAATTAGACTAAGGTCAGATAACATCAAAGGCATCATCAGCAACATTCAACTCACACAGCCACCCAAGAAATGCTTCCTACCACTTGCTTTTGTTCACCAGCTGCCAGCAGTGCCACATCGTCCACCTGCATGTTCAGCGTTTGGATAAGCTCTGACTGCTGTTTCTCACCAAGAAACTTTGTAAGCAGAGACTTCAAGTTTCTATCAGGCCTGCAGATAATTTCCACAATTTCCTAAAGAAATATGAGAGTATATTCAGTCCAGTGCTGCCCTCTCTTGTTGTGAAGCATCACATGCTCAGGCACTGACTCTCAGCTATTAAAAACTGGTCTTCTACCTTCCTCTGTCTGCAAGTGCCTTTATACACACTTTGTCATTCACCATTTCCAATGCCTCAGCAGTATTTCTGTCTCACCTGGTTAAACTGGGATTTTGCAGACTCCTTTAATGACTCCAAATCTTTATTTTTAAGATACCTCTGGTGAAAGAGCAAGAGAAGACGCATTAAACATCAGCAAAATATATAGAAAGCCTGACCAGGATTCAAATCTATTGACTGAGCTGTTTCCAAACTTCTCAAGTTCTTTTGTTTCCAGTACAAGTTCTTATGAGGGCTGTGGAACAGGGCAGGGCCCACAGCACTAGGCTGCAGCTGGGTGTCTTCTCCAAGGGCTCCTTTCAGGAAAGGGCCCCTCTAGGTTGTATGTCTGGCTGCAGTTTTTCTCCCTGATCACAGATCAGCTGTAGCTAGTCACCAGAGTTAGATTATGCCAACTAACTGCCTCCAGCATGCATGAACACGTTATAACACCACGCTGTTGATGGGGAAGATTTAACTCAATCTGGAGGAACAACAGAGAGAAACCTACAGGGCTTACTCTCACATGCAAAGAAATGCAGTAAATGAGGACCTGTGCCAAGATCTGCATTTTTTGAGCCTCTGAACATTAGAGTAGCTGAAAGAGCCCACTTTTGTTTTGCTCAAAGGCACATCTTAGTGCCCCCTTGTGGGAAGCTGGTAACATGTTTTGTGCCAAAATTAAAGGAATCCCAAGAGAAAACATGGTCAGAAAGTCCTATTCCCCAAATAAAACCCAGTGTTTCATGGATTTTTTTTTTCCTCCGTACTGCCCAAGCTGCAAAGATGACCATAGCCAGAATTAAATCTGCTTCCCTGCCAACATACATGGCCATGTCAATCTTCTACATCTGTGGTCAGCCTTGGATTCGGTCTGTGATAGTCTCATTATGAGAAATGATTTCTGCCCACAAATGCAGCAAAAGTAAACATGAGAAGGGCTTGTAACCACCTGACCTTTCTCTCACTAGTCCAGAACAGAGCTGTGCCATACATGGCTCTATTTCAATCACTTGCTGCATGGCCCAATTTATTATTGAGATGGACATCAGAAGCCATCCTTGACAAAAGCAAGCTGATATCCCAAGAGGCTTCTCTATCCTCAAAGGACCTTGCAGCTCTGTTTATTTCTGCCCCTTCCTGAGAACAATACATTCTTCCATTCTTCCTGTTGCCTGATCATCTCCATTCCCCTCTTCTAACACCACTCAGCCCAACCTGACGCCAATCACAACCAACCCCAAGTTCCCTGAAGGGCACTACTCCCCCAGTAATAGCAAAGAACATTTCCATACCAACGAAAGAATTCAAATTGGTATTTTATTTATTTCATATAAACCATAAGCAGCATGTAAAAGCATCACTTACCACTCCCTGAGGGATACATATGGCTTTGACAGTGCCGTGTGGGTAACTGAGTGCATTCTGCACAAACTGAATGTCTGATCTTCGTAAAAAGTCACTGATATCCACTATCTGAGAAAGAAAGTATCACAGGAAAAAGCAGTGGTGGTAGGAACATGAAGCAAAAAATCCTGCACCTGTGTCTTAATACCTGCAACACCATTCCCTGGGATACCATTTCTTTGTTTAGCGAAATCAAATAGTTCACAAAGAAATGAATGCGGTCAAGCTGGAAAAAGCAGAGAGGAGCTGAACGCTGCAGAAACAGAAATGCAAGACAGCCAGAAAAACCCAAAATTGGGTTTGAGCCAGGAAAACCCAAGGCTGAGATGGTGACATCCTGCCACAGCAGAGAGCACTGCATACTGAAAAAGAAACCTCCAAAATTAATTCTTGGGAAAATATAAGATGTTTCTAGCTTTTTGGCACTGTTCCTCTTAATACATTTGTCGATATTCTTATTTCATACTTTTGTACTCTTGTTTCATGTGCAAACAGTGTATGCCCACAACCGCAGTCAGTTATCCTGACAATATCTTCAGGCCATTAGAAGGCTGGAGAAGCCTGTCTCACAAAGCATGCTCACCAGGAGTATGCTCTGGAGTGCAATACACAAAAGAACTTAAAGTATCTGTGGATGCCTTATGGGCTTCGGTTCCTAAGACAGTCAAGACGCATTGCTTCCTAACACTATATTATCTTCAAAATAAAATTTTCTTAAAACATACGATTTCCCACAGCCAAGTAAACAAACCCTCCCTTCCCCAAAAGATGATTACCTGTACAAAAGCAGTGACAATGCAATAGACACCTTGGGTAAGTTACAGCTTTAAGAACCCCAGCCGACCACATATACATGATCCAAACAAACATTATTAAAACACTAACAGAAAGGAGAAGCTGCAAGTTTCTAAAGGGCAAACCCTCACCTTCATCCCAAAACGAGTGTCTGGTTTATCAGTCCCATAGTCAGCCAGTGCCTCCTCGTATGTCATGGAAGGGAAAGGAGTCGTAATGCAGCCTCTTTCCTCAGGCCAGGAATATTGCAGAAGGCCCTCTATCAATCTCTGGATCCCAGCTTGATCTACAAATGACATCTCTATATCTATCTTAAAAAAGAAAACAAGAGTGGGGATGCCATATTAGCTAAAAGTTTTGCCTTTGCACTGCTATTTGGAGAAGCTCTTGACTATAAGGCCAGCATAAAAAGAAACAATATACTACATTAAATCATAGCATGACTGCATTAGACTCAGGGTGTGCTTATGATCTCCCTACAGCCTGATGACTCAGGACACAATCTCCTCAGAACTAAATGAGGTAATGATGACAACAACAGAAGGAGAAGCCTTGAATGAACAAGGCTAACTCTGCCTGTGATCTCAACGCCGAGGAACGGGATGCCCAACCCAGCAGGACAGGAGGAACAGGAGGACATTGCATCATCAAGCACAATCCAAATGCGTCTGCAACACAATTCCCACATCTACTGCACCTGGGACTGTGCAGTCACCCCAGGACTATAACCACTCTGTGCATGCCCCATACTAACTTCAAAGGGCCAGATCTGTGAAACATGCAGCAAACAACACTGTACACTCCCCAAGCGGCACAAGAGCTAGCACAAACTAAGCCTTCAGAGGAGAAAACAGCTACGAGCTGTTTGGGGTGAGGAAGAGGGTAAAAGGCAGTGCAAGTTGGTTACCTGAGTAAACTCAGGCTGCCTGTCAGGCCGCGAACCTTCATCTCGGTAGCAGCGAGCAACTTGAAAGTACCTGCAATAGGACTTGTACTCAGATAACAATTCCAAGTACCCTAAATTAGATTGTGACTACAGAATTGACCATTAAAAAAAATAATAATCCGTTCTCTTTGCAGCAGATGATCATAGCCCTGGTTGTTCCCATCCCCTCAAAAGCATGACATTTTGAGCGGAAGCAACTGTATCAGCAGCTGTATCCACCTCCAACCATACCTCCAGAGGCATGTGGAGGCTACCAGGTGAGCTGTGTCCCAACAGGGGCACACGCAACCCCTTTTCCCACCTTCTACTCCAAATCTGGACTCAGTACTAAGGGCCACGCAAAATTCACTCACGGCCAAGACCTGTCCCGCAGTTCACTGCATGAACAACTGTCTCCCTCTCCTTCAATTCTATTTGGAGGAACAAGCCCAGTTAAAAGCTTTTACTCATGCACCATGACAACGTGCTTCCCTTGTCTCAGTCCTGCTCACCTGTCCCACCTCATCTATATTAGTTCTATAGGTTACCCTTGGAGAGGCTTTTATCACACACTATATTTTTTACTCTTCAGGCAGACTGTGCTCAGATCAGGTTTCCATTTAAAACAACAGTGAAGATTTCAACCTTCACACAGGATATGTTTCCTCTTACTGGGAGGCATTATTGCTGGGGTGGCAAAGGGCCTGGCCTAGTTGAAAAGTCCTAAGTATTTAAGGATCCCTCTTCAAAACACAACCCCCTTGGCAGCAAGTTTTCAGGGAAGTATCTAAAACCTCACAGGTCAAAGCAAGCAAACCCTGGACAGGACATGCAGAGAACAGGAATCCAAGAAACTCTTACCTGTCCAGGCCTCCAACCATGAGGAGCTGCTTGAACTGCTGAGGACTCTGTGGGAGAGAGTAGAACTTGCCCACTTCCCTCGAGGGCACAACGAATTCTTTTGCTCCCTAGTATCAGAAAGAAAAGCTTACATAGTTCAGCAAATAAGTGGCCTCAATTCCTGACAGAGAGCACAGACTAGAAGCACAAGAGGAAAGGACCTTTTTTCCCCATTATGAAATCCCACTTGTGAGGAAATGGCTGTACATTACACTTGAAAAAAAAAAAAAAAATCTGTTAACCAACTTGGTCCAAAATGTCCCAGAGGAGGATTCTCCTTCTTCTGCTCTAAGAGACTGATGCATAACAATACACCATCCAAGAAAAGGGTTTAAATGCAAGAACTCCACGTGTTAGCTGCATCAACAATTCCTGGGCTACAGCTCTCTTCTTTGTGATTATTTTTGAAATGAAAGGAACATAGACTTAGAAATTAAAATGACTTGAGCAGTGCCACTGCAGTAACCTACTAGTTAAGAGATAAATGCTGGAGAAACAGCACTTAGAGGAAGTTGTTTTTTTTTTATAATCTGGCTGTCCCAGGACAGCACTTGCAGTCAACATGCACTCTACAGGACGGAAGCTTTATTCATTTGAAGGTTCAAAATTAAGACACAAGGTATCACCTCTTCCCTTTCACTCCCTCTACTTTTAAAAGGATCCATGTATCATATCAGAAATTTGCACACGAGCTGTTACATAGTGAGGGAACAGCAAATAAGGCCGAATGGCAATTGACAATAATTCAACCATGAACTGCCTGTGCAATCGCAGGAAGCTAAAATGCATTGCTAACAGAATACATACCCCTGGGGTTCTTTTAAAGAGCGTTGGAGTTTCTACATCCACGAACCCTGAGGAACAAACACATGCTTCAGAGACAATATGCTGAGGGCAGGGAGAACGAGTGTGACACAAAGCAAGCTAGAGAAGGGTTAGTCAGCAAAATAGGTAATCTAGCACACCATGCAGCCTCTCCAAAATCTACAGATTTTGCTGCTTCTAAGAATAACTTCTGAAATGACAGATTTAAAGGCTCAGAGCTACCCTGATGTCCTGCCAGAACTGCTGATGACAGAGGACTCAATATAGGCTGAAAAACTGTTAATTCTCTGTCCATTTTGAACTAGGCTTTGCTTTTCCAAAAAGGACTTCCTCATTTTAAGATAAGCAAAAGCTCTATAAGAAATCCACCCCTTTGACATGCCTCAAGTTGGGTGACCAAAAGAGGGAAACTACCTGCAAAAGGCCTTTTCTCACTGGATATACCTCATTTGAAACAACTGGTTTGTAACACACTAAGAGATTTCAACATACTTTGTTCTTCAGGCCTGCCAACATTCCTCTAAAAACCCCAGTGCAAGCAGATGTCCTTACTAAGCAGGACCAGTTTGGAATAGCAAGTTGATGGGCAACCTCTCCCAGCAATAGGAAACAGAAGAAGGGAGGGCTAAAATGTTATTTGCTGCACGCTGTTCTTCAAGCACTTTTCTTACCATGGAGGTTACACAAGTATTCCCGCATCCTCATCACTATCTGTGATCTCAGCCGCAGGTTATGCTGCAACTGGAAGCTACGCAAGTCCAAGTAGCGATACTGCATCCGTAAGGCCTCTGATTTCTGGAGATAAGAGATAATTAGGACTAAGAGATAAAATTCAAATTGCATGTCCAATGAAGACTGTGTACTTACAGAGGAATAAAATCCTCTGGCTTACTAGCTACTTGTCCAGATAAGACTAAGCACCCTTGCCTTAAAACACAGCAGTGCACTGGCAGGTTTTGTTTCACACTCTCAAAAAATCTAGCATAGCCTGATTCCTTTCACTCTTCCCTTTACCATCTGTTCTTACAGTGATATTTGAAAACCCTGTGCACTGGAATCATTCAAGCCTTGTTTTCTGCTCATCTCTAATTAGAAATACATCCTCACAGCTAACAAGCAGCACCCCATTTTAAATATCACCCTTCCCCCACAGCAGAGCTGGGAAAACCAGATGAAGCTCTCAGATGTTTTGCCATCACCCTGGGCAAATTCCCAATTTATTGAAAAGCCACCACTTTGGTTAAAAAAAAAAAAAGAAAAAGAAAAAAAAGAAGAAAAAACATGGACACCTTGATAAAATCTTTGATTTCAAAAGGTAGCTTCTTGCAGGAGTTTAGGATCTCTGCAGTCTCTGCCTTCACTTCAATATCCCCTGTTGGCATTTTCTGGAGCAAAAAGGCAAGAAAAAAATCGATTCAAAACTTAGGAAAAACAATTGGACAAAGGTATTTCACAGATGGTTGGGGGAAATAAGAAACCCATGTGATTATCCAACCTGCCTTCAACACAGTATAACTCAGAGAACTTCTCTCAAGGACAGATTTCTCCTAGATTTCCCTTCTGTTCAGAAAAACATAAGTCACCTCACCAAAGATGGCATGCTCTATCCCAGTACCATACTGATCTCTACCAGAAATATAATTACTTCTCCTTTGCCTTCTCCTTGAAGGACGTGCTGAGCACAGTCAGGCACAGACCCTTCTAGGGCACATGCATTTGGACAAAATACTAGTTCCATTAGCTTCAATGAAACCACACAGTATACATTTCAGTGTGCATTAGCAGCATCACCATCAGTCCTTAGTACAAGTCAAAAAAGGCAACTTGTGAGGAATTTCTCAGAACTTCCAGTTCTGAACACCAGTTCTCAGAACTAGTTTTCTTTTTCTTGGATTCCAAGGCAGAACAGACAGCTTCCCCCACTTTGCACTGTGCCACATCAACGTTCATTTGATCCTACAGAACTCTGTTTACCAGGGGGAAGTATACACAACACTCCAACAAAATGCTAAATGATTAAAAGAAATAAAAGCATTGCCTGACGTCTGCATTCTTTATGGACATCTATAACTGGTCACAGCAAAAAGGTTATGGTCATAAATACACATTATTTTTTTAGGCCTGCCAGTGATGGGATCCGTACAACCCTGACAGATTAATCTATGGCTGATTACAATGAGAGCTGAGGAATGCATAACATTTAAACATTTTTCAACCTCTCTTTCCTATATAATGAGAAAAGCAAAATCTATTCTGAGTGAAAAATAAGTCATCACATGCTGTGGAACTTGTGATGACAATACTTATCTTCAAGAAAAAACAAATTCTCAGCCACACTTTGAAAGTCTGAAAAAACTAGCCATTATCCTTTCAAAGGGCTGAAGTACAATTTAATTCGTGGGTGTCTAATGTGCTTTCACGTTCTCCTAATTTACATGTCATAGCAGCTATTTCACCTCACGTTTTCTGAGGATAGTCTGCCACAAACCCAGAACCCATGGGAACGCTATGACACAAAACCCACCATAATTCTACTATCCAGTGCTCCTTTCCACAAGGAATAAAACCCTTGAGAGATCCCAACATCCTCACCGGATTCTCCTGCCCTGGGGGGCGAGGGGACACAATTCCAGTCACTCGCACAACAGACTCCATTGGGGCATCAGACAAGAGCTTCTTCACACGGGAATGTGCCTGCAAGATGACAACCTGTCACAGAAATTCAAAGAACAGGACAAACACACCATGCTCAAGCGCCTCATTTCTTAATGGCCCATTTGAATCTGGGATCACTCCTCATAAGCCAGAGGAAACAGCATTAATATTTCTGTTGCAGTGTCAGATCAGAGCTCTCATAATGTTTAAATCTACTTGTGAGTCAGAGCACTCAGTACTTCATTCTGCTCTCCATGTCTGCTGGACCCATGCTACCAAAGGAAAAATAAAAATATTAGAGACTCATATTTTGGTAGCACTTACCTCATCCTGTGGAATGATGATCTGGGTCAGTCCTTGGAAATCCCTCAAAACCAGAAACAGGCCTTGTCTGATCCATGAAAAACACAAAAGGAAAACCAGTTCTTTCAAGAATTCAGCAGCCTTCTGCTTTTTAAGCCAAGGACATGGCAACTAGCTACTTTCTGTACCTTTTGATTAACCTCAAAGGACTTCCAAGTAATGTATGCACAGATGATTTTCCCTCATCTGAATCTAATCTAAACAATTTGTTTCAGATTTTGCCCAGCCATTGACTAATAATGTGCAAATAACCAGGAGAGGCAGGATTTTACACCAACCCGTGTAGAGCAGGGATTCTGAACGCGAGCAATTTCCTGCTGGGAAACATTGTTCAGATAAACACATTTAGATGGGCAATAAAACTAAAGTTCACATGGATTAAAAAAAAATCCAAACACAAAATAAGGAGAATGCTGGTCCTATAAAAAGTTTCACATGAGCAATCCACACTCCTAGACCCAGAATCATAAAATTTGATCTCTTCAACTGCAGTAGAGGCTGCTACCATTGTACTTATTCCATCAAGAAGCTATCAAATGGAACACGCTCTGGGTGCCTCTAAAAGCAAGAGCACAACAATCTCATTGCAATAGTCTTGTTTCCTGGAACTCCACCTATAACTGTTCAAAGATGAGATGCTCAGGATCTCCAAAAAACCAAAAACAAACAAACAAACAAAATCCATGTAGACCATTCACTACAGAACAATGCTGGATAAAAACTAGGCTCTCTGGACTGTAAATGCAAAATGTGACTTTTGATAGAAATTAATTTCATCAAAGCCATTTTACATACCCAAGATCAGAGTATTTTGGAGCACTGTCCATGCTGTACGTAGACATGCTTTTCACCCTACATTTACAAGATGCACAACTCCATTAGGAGTGATTATATCATGCCACCTATAGCAAACTCTTGGAATTAACATTTCATCCTCTGCTTACTACCTTTTCTTAGTATTTACTTTTAAGCAAAGCTTGCATTTTTTAAAATAGCATCATTGGATGCTGTAGTTGAAAAGAAAAACACCATTGTTTGCTTAAAATTTAAGAACACTATATAAAAGAAATTGTTTGCTCGCAGCTGTTACAATTGCTATATATATGCTATTATTTGTGTTCTCTCCTATACAACAAGGGTGATAATATTTTAACTGCTTTACAGTATTGTAATGAGGATCAATTAACATCTGTATGAAACTCTGAAATTTTTAATACTGATCTGGCACGGTTCTCAGCTGTTTTACTCACTTCAGAAGTGACTACTGCAGGATATGAAAAGATAACTTGAAGCATAAAAAAAGTGTCTTAATCCAGGCATACATTGGATCTAGCAAATAAGCATCTCCATTTCACCTTGACTTGCATCTACCTTTGATACTGAATCCAGCCATACAGTGTGACCTCTTGTCCAACGTGAGCAGAACGTAGCTCTCCACAAGTATTGGTCCGAGTGACAAAGCTATTGAAGTCTTGAATAAAAATAGTAAATTATTTTGTGGCTTTTGCACACAGGCGAGACAAAATAGAGTTGTTCCCCCAACACCAACATAATTTATACATATACGAAGAAATTACTCCCTATATCCCCGATATGACTGCTGTAAGACATAAGAACATAAATATGACATGAAATTATCTAAACAAGTTCTTAAGAGGAATTATTTCTATGTGTCAGTCAAACTTTCATACAGAAATCCAAACACAGTCTTGCTGCAAACTGTTCCCCTGCAAATTTCAGGGGCAAGAGAAGGGAAAGCTGCAGATCAGTCCTGAGGCATGCTGACAATTCCACACTCAAATCTCGAAGACACAGCAGAAAGGTGGCTTGACAAGCCAAGACTGAAACATGCTGACAGCCACCAAGTGGGTGTACACTGAACAGTTTCCTGCCTGCAACTACTGGTAAAAGGCCTGAACCATGACTACAGAAGATTTTCCACAGACCCCAGTATGCCTGGCATCATGACTTAGTTATAAAAACAAATGCACTATTTACAGAAGGTGCTAGAGTTTCAGTTTGCAAGGAGAATTCTGAAGGATGCTATTACCTAGAATATATATATATGTGTGTGTGTGTATAATTGTATGAACTAGTCTCCCTTGCTGCCTTCAACAACCTGAAGGCTGTAGAGAAGAACGATTTTTTTCACGGTAGGCATTCAGCAACCCTCGCTGAATCGTGTGCTACAGAAGAAAGAGACGGAAAAAGGCAAAGTAAAAGCTCAGGGGAAAAAAAAAGGAAGTTAGACAAATTGGTTTTGATATACTTTGATTCACAATTCACTGTGAGATGCCAAAAGTCGAATAAAAACATGGTTTAGAGAAGGCGTGTAAAAAGACCGACCCACGGAAAGCAATTTATCGTGAGTATGCCTTTAGCTTCCTCTGCATACTACCCTGACGCGAGTCCTAGGGAGAAAAAACAACCCAAACTCAGAAGAGGCGGCGGCGGCGGGGACGAGACAAGCGCTTCCTTCTCACCTGGGGCGGCCGGTGGCGGGACCGCCCGGTGCAGAGCCCGCCCGCAGGCCGGCCGGGCCAGCGCTCCGGGCAGCAGCCCCAGCAGGCGGAGAAGGGCCATTTCACCTGACTCAGAAACGAGAGGGGTCAGTCACAGACCTGCGAGTCGTTAGAAATAAAGGCAGAGAAGGGAAAGCGCCGGCCGCCGAGCCTCAGCCTCTCCCTCACAGGGGCAGGGGCCTATATCTCCCGGAGGAGCCTGGGACACCAGCGGGAAGCAGAGCCCCCACAGCAGGGCCGGAAGCGGTGGGTTAGCTCGCTCACTTAGCCACCTCAACCCCGAGGAGGAGGAAGAGGACAATCCACTACCGCCTTCCTCCCGCTTCTGCCCGCCACAAAGATGGCGGCGGGGGGCGGCGCCCTGCGCGGCGGGCCGCGGGGGCTGACGGGAAGGGTGTTCAAACGGCGCCCGGCGGGGAGCGGTGCGGCTCTCGGTTCCCGGCCCCAGCTATGGAGTCGGCGGACGGGGCGGTGTGGACGCTGCCCAGCACCAGGCGGCTGTCGCGGGGACCGCTCTTCGGGCGGGCGCACGGGAGGCTCGGCCTCAGCCCCAGCAGTCGGCTGTTCCAGCCGGCGCCGCGCTCCCTGGTAGGGCTGGGGTGGTGGAGGCCTACCTGTCCCGCCCCGTCCCCTCAGCCGGGCCGCGCACCGGCACCGGCCCTCGTCCCCCGGCCGAGGTCGCTCCCCTCTGCTCCCCGCCTGCTGGGCGGGAAAACAGTCTCTGCTCGGGGACAGAAGCCGGGCTGGGGGTCCCTTTGCAGGCCCTGAAGTGGGAACCTACTTTCTTTTGTTGCGTTCTAACATGATTTCTGTTTTTAAATTATCTTATTTTAGGAAAATATAGATCCCCAGAGAACAGCGTTCCTACTGCGTAAGCGGTGGACCTTATACAGCGTGACCCCTCTGTACGGATTCTCCAGCGCTCGCCTGAGGGATTACGCTAGGATGCTCAGTGCTTTTATTGCTGCCGAGAAGCAGAAGGGGTTGGCAGTGGAAGTAGGGGTTGAGCTGGACATCAAGGTGGCTGTCTCCAGCCTTCCAGACCTGAAAGGTAGTGACCAAGACCAGGCTGCAATTCTCGTGCAGGTAAGGAGTCTTAGCAGTTCTGATAATCATAATTGAGAATTGTATTTTATAAGTTGGTTTTGCTCTGTCTCTTAATAAAAACAACCCAAAACTAAACCCTAGCTGTATGGAATTTAATGGAAGTGAGTTCCATCCATTTTTAACTGGAACAGAACTCAAAAGCAATGGATGTGTTTAATTGCAATGTTGAGTTCAACTCTGGTAAGATCAGATTAAGACTATAAGGAGCAATCTTCGTCTAATTTTTTAGTTCAGCAGCCAATTTACTGCAAGAACTTGGGCAGGTTATTTAGCTTCCTGGATAAAGCTGGTATAATCCTACCCCCTGGCCATAGCTAAAGTCTAATTAATATTTCTAAAATGCTTTGCCTCAAGTGAAATAAGCTACTGAAATGCCAAGTTCAGATTGGCAATGGTTATAGGATGTGCCATGGATCTTACACAGCATAAACTCAGATTTCAGGACTGTTCCTAATGAGTTAAAAAGAGCTTTTCCCACTGTTTTCGACAGAACTGCCCGCACCTTTTAGGGATGTAATGGATAGACTGAATAACTGCATGAGCTTTAAAGAAAAGAATGTTGCATGCGAGATTCTGAGAAAAGTCTATTACCAAACACTTGAAATTATAAAACAGAAACAAACTTTGGCTAAAAAAAAGTTAAACTTGCTCTGTAGCATTCAAATGCTTCTTTTCCCCATTCCAGCTTTCCTCAAGATCACCAGCTTCCCTAAAAAACTCGGAAGAGAAACTGGTATGGTCAGGCTGGTTCTGCAGTGTGATTGGAGATGCTCTTTCCCAGGATGTGCCACATGACTTCACTTGTTTACCTTTGTTTCTTGTTAATGGGGCAGAGAGTTACACTTCCATTGTTGGAAGCTGGTTTCAGAAGACTTTTGACTGCTGCTTCCGCCGTTTAGCCATCAGCCCTCTCAATCTCAGTTGGATGGCAGCTATGTGGACTGGATGCAAAGTGGACAAAACTGCATCTGCCATGGAACTTGTTTTCTCTGCCCCTTGTCTTCCCCAGCCGCTGGATATTTCATATGCCATTCATCCAGAGGATGCAAAAGCTCTGTGGGACACAGTCCAAAAAACTCCAGGAGAGATCACCCAAGAAGAGGTGGATATCTTTATGGACTGCCTTTACTCTCACTTCCACAGACATTTTAAGATCCACTTGTCAGCTACAAAACTGGTGAAAGTTTCTACAGCAATTGCCTCAGCACACTGTGATGGGATTATTAAGGTGAGGCTTTAAGTAGCATGTTGTCCTAACTGATGCTGGACAAATGAAGTACCTATGCCTGTCTAGAAATGCCTTTCTTCTACAAATGAAGGTTTCATGCTTCTTATGGATAACTTCCTACAAGAAGTTGTTAACCCTCAGCTTTTACTGGAGTCAGAGTAGCTATCAATATAGCATTTTACTACTGTATTGCACCAGAAGCTACTAACCCTAATCTTGGGCCAGAAATAGGTGTATTAGCTGTGGTATGAACAGGAAAGTTTCTTTACCCATTGGCCAAAACTTAGCTTAAAAAGATCCCAAACTTAATCAAAAACCTTAAAAAAATAATTTATTAGGTTTCTAGTATTGCAGTTACTAAGACACAGACAGAAGACAAATATAATTAACCTGCTCTATAGAAATAACTGGTGTGTGGGTGAGCTAAGAGAAGGAAGATCTTAAGAGTCAAAAGATCTTACTTAAAACTACTTTACTTGTAACCCTTTTCATAAAGGTGTTGCCTCCCTATAGAGGTATCAATAATATGCTTTAAAACTATGGAGGATTAATCCTTCCTGAAGCTTCTTCAGGAATACAGTATAGCTTTCTGAGTTACAAGAACAGGTTGTGCAAATGCCATTGCTTAAATTTAGTCTTTGATGTGCTGACTTTATTTTTCTGGATACAGAGGGAGTATTAGAGGCTACAGCTGGGACCCCACTCATGCACCTCTTTACTGGAGTGTCAGTTCATCAGAGGAAAGACAAGCTTTGCTCTGAACAAACAATTTCAGCCTTTGTTAGGACAATTGCAAACCACTCAATGTTGTTATGCTGACTATTTTTACCTGCAGTAGTGGCTGAAACAACTTTTTTTACGTCACAAGTAAGTAAACAGAAGAGATACTCAACTGAATAGGCTTTCTGAAGAGAGGTTCTCGTCTTGAAAGTGTTGTGTAAACTTAGTTATGGCTCTCCCATAATAGGGATAGAGTTCAAGGCAGACATATTCAGCATGGGAAAAGATGGGTATTCAAGTAGTATTGATTCCTTCCTACAGAAGGAGGGAGGTAGCTGAAGGTGCAGAAGTGCTCGGACTCTCTCCTTCCAAAAAACTCGAGTAGGAGCACAGGACAGAAGCAGCATGTTGGCATGGGTGTGTTCTCCATATCCAGGGTCAAAATAGTAACAAAGGTACCTTGCAAACAACAGAGGAGTTGACTAATTGCATGGAACACTTAGCAGTTAGTTTCCAACCATTTAAGGGTATAGAAATCTGGCAACTGTGATTTTTAGTTTGACATGCTGTTTGTTTTCTTACAGTTTCTACAAAGCCAATACCTAACTGGAGTGCTGATGCTACTGACTGAACTAGCAATCTCTCAGATACAGTGAGAGTAATTTCAGCAAATCTTCATGCTAAAAAGGTTTACTGTTGGAAGATGTATAGTGAGAAACTGATTGGAAACTCAGTCCTACCACACCTTCTTTCCTTTCATGCTGGCTGTCCAAAGTTGGACTCTAACTCCTGCACTCAATTCTGTAACTAGCTGTAATTCAACATCATGCACAGCAAAGACAAGCAGATATTTTGCCCTAAAGAAGGGCTACGGAACAAACTTCTAATAGCTTATTAAGCACCTTCTGTTTTATCATAGTCACTCTGTTCATTTATGTGTAGATATCAGCCTGGGCTAGGAGATAAACTTTGCAAATTCTTGCATGTGATTTATTGACTGATATTTCTGTTGTTTCAAACAGCAAATTGGCTTTCACTTAGCCTTAGCTGAATTGTAACTATTCTTGGACCAGTCTAAATGCAAAGTCAAGCACACCTGAGAAAGGGTGCATGCTCTGCAACCCCAGGGCAGAAAAATCCAGGTCTCCAACTTCCCTTTTGGCTTGCTAAGGCCAGATGGTAACGGTCATAAAGTGTTCATCAATGTCCTGGCTGGGCCAAGGCAAGAGCCTTGTGTCCAGCCTGTTGGTCCTCTCGGACAAGTTAATACCTAGGAAACTGAGGTCTGTGTAAAATCTAGATATTTACTATGCTTTGCCTGATGTTTCTCATCTTGGATGTAATCTTGTAGGCAGGAGAGCTCTTTGGGTTGGAGCTCTGGGTGCTGAAATTTTATACTAGATCTCCCCCTTCTACAGCAGGTAGGAGTTCAGAGAGCTAGTGCACAGGGCCTGGCTATAGCTTAAACAAGCAAACTAAGTAGAACAAGCACATGCTAGCTAAATGTTATTTTTCTATTGTAAGACTAAAAATATTTTCTACCTTTTGCCAATAGAATGACTTGAGTAAAGACCACCTATGCCTGATTAAATATATACTTGTACAGTGCTTATTTCCAACTCTAGCTTAACTGACTAAACTGGTTGTTACCTATTAAATAATACCCTGAGCAGCAAAAGTTAAAGTCTAGTTTCCTATGCAATTATGTATGTAATGATTTTGCACTTGTGTAGCATCTCTAAGGTCTGATGAGTTTGTGCTGTGACCTTCCCCCTAAGCCAGGGACAGAAGTTTTCCCTTCTTTGCCTAACCACATATTTGGCAGCTGTTGCTAAAACCATTCTTCATTATTTCCAGAATTAGCCAAAGAAACATGCACTTGGTTTTAGTTTTTGTTTACTAGTTGAAGTCTGTAAAGTGATCACTCTTACCCTGTAGAAGCAGCTAAGCAATCTTCTGAAGGTCTTCACAGCTCAGCAGCTATTTAAACCTCTCTTAATTAAAACTTTTAATCACTTCTGGTGCTTTAGTTTCCTTTATGAAACATCTTAGACAAAGTTTGCTATCTCAATTCAGAGGAACACAGGATAAAGCAGGAGTAGGAGATCTGATATAAATGGCACCTGTATTTGATTTGAAAACAGGACTGTTACACCCATGGCTTATTTGAAATCTAATGCTCAACTCTTTCCAATAAGTTTGCATAAATAATCTTTAAAAAACTAAATTCCATATAGCCTCTTTTAACCTCTTTCTTGCCTTAAGAACTTAGACTAATAGCACATGAAACTCTAATGAGTATTTAGAGCTTTTAGGAGTGATGTTTTGCTCTGCGTGTGTGGTATCTACTACAGCCTAGCAGGAAGGCATTGCTAGAATGAAGCACTATTTCTTTTTACATGCTTATCTGCAGCTTGGGGTGTAGCCTTCATTGATTACTATAGTTAAATGAACAGAGCTAGAACCAGATAGTGCAGATACTTTCTTCCAGAAAAATCTGGTTCTGAATGATGGACTTAAGTCAGAGGGTAACACCAAACAGGTGAATTTGAAGCCAGTTTTACTTGGAGTGGTATCTGGAAAAAAACCAACCCACTATATATGTCCACACAAACTATACAAAGAAGTTCAGTCCCCTGCTTTCACCCAAAGGAACAAACAAAGAACAACATAGAAGAAATTTATTAAGATAGCACTATTTATACAAGTTACTCATGCTAGAAAAAAGCATAAATGATACATGTAAACATTTGTTTACAGAATACTTGTTTTCCTTGTAAAGGTGCAAATGATCTTCATATGTAAACACAAGAATACCGACCTTTAGGAGAAAGGGGGCTTTTAAAAAAGTTTTAATGACCCATTTATTACTGTAGTGGAATTTTTACTATATTCAAGCACATTAAAATGCGGAGTTACATGAATCAAACTATGAAGAACTTAAAACATCAGCACTGCCTTTTTCATCTCAAGAATTTACAGTCCTCACTCTTAAAATCAGATTTAGTAAGGTCCAAAGTTGTATCAGGTGCAAAAGGTCATTCTTTCATACTGGATAGAAATTACAGTACAAACATATCAGAACCTTTTGAGTGTAGAGTTCCTCCTTCCTCTCCCCCTCCCCTGGGTGCCTCTGCAGTCACTGAAACATGACAGTTAGTTACTCTCAGTGCCAGCAAATAGTCCCTCCCCTCCAAACCCTTTAATGAGCCTCATACCTTTCCCTGCTCTAAACACACACAGGCAAAGTGCACAAAAAAAACCAACCCACTAAAAAGGGGGGGTACCGTCCCATTTTGGTCAGTGTTTTACAACAGGAATTCTAAAGACAGACAAGGAGGAGGGCAGCTAAGATGATGCTGATCTAAGCCTTTTACAAAAGCAGGAGCTGACTGCAGGTCTGCCATTCTAGCCAGAACCTGAGAAGTGAGGGTTGATCTAGGCTAGTGAGAATTAACAGATGACACCTGCATCCCAGCTTCAGACAAAAACTGACATCTAGCTGGCAACATGAGAAAAAGGTTTTAATAGGTAAGCAACAACTAGTTTTTTCTGGGTTCACATACAGGGGAGGGGAGAGACAAAAGCTGAACTTTTGTACCATACGCTGTACAGTAAAAAGGCATCATTTGAAATCCTTTTCACTCTTCACTCTCACCCTTTTTGGGCACTTCATTGGTTCAGGTTGATAGATGAGAGTTCCAGTTCTACTTCCTGCCTCCAGCAAGACTAAAAAGATACTCAGGGCACCCATCCTTATAGCTCTCCTCTACTCTAAGAGACCCTAAAACATACCACAAGGGTTGGAACCACAATAGCTGGCAGGACATAGCCCTGCCCTAACTGCCAGCTTGTCAAAACTGAAATCACACACGCACATATACATATATATAAAATACATATATATATGCACACATATATATGTATATAAAAAGCTGGAATTATCGCTGTGAGCGATACAAAGGAAATACATGATACAAGTTAAATGAAAAAATAAATATACTCTGTGCACAGAAAAGCTTCTGTGCAAAGGTGGCACCTTGCAGGTCAAGTACTTTTTTTTTTGAAGCTCTCTGTAAATAAGGCAAAAGCAATGTTTTCTGTATCACTTTCCTCTTTCGCCCACCACACAGCTGCCACATCCACTGCTCACTGCAGGAGGGAAAGCTGAAAACCCTCCTCCTTGCCAGACTCCCAGTATAGCACGTGGTCTCTGCATCAGCATTGTTTACGGTACAACAACATTTACAGTTTGGTTTATTCAAAAATGTAGACTATTTAGAAAAAATATGGACATAAGCAACACTTCTACTTTTGTCCAGTGGTTCCCTGGAGTCTGACAATGTGGTCTCCCATTCGGCACACTCTCACAGAAGTCGTTTTTATAATTCCATAGAAAGAGTCACCGGCAAAGAGTTACATTGGATCTAGACTGTTCATACTAGAGCTGCAAAGAGGTCCAGTGTCAACAAGTCTCTTCAGTTTTTCTAGGAATGAGAACCAAGGGGTCTCCCTCCCTCTTGATGCTTACCATATATGGGATTCACAGTGTGTCATTTTGATAACACCTACTCCTCCTCCTAGCCGCCGATAGTTCATCCCGCCATACAACCTGCAAAGACAAGGTTTCAGTGGTCACACTGGTTCAGCTCCTTCATGGAGCTACTATGGGAAAGACTGAACCAGCCTCTGTAAGCATAATTACACTATTGTTAACCTCTGGTTAAAGCAGACCATGACAAGTAAGTTGGGTAGCAGTCATTTTATATACTTCAAGGTAAACAGCTGTATTTGCTTATGCCTCTCTCAAAAGAGAAACTGCTTCTCGTTTTGACACCACAGTTTTCTGTTACTCAAGTAATTACACACTTTCTCCCTGTCTGGTAATGTGCAAGATAGAAAAGAACTTTGCAGGCTGTAGCTGAGCTTGGGCTACATTTTGGGTAATGCGACCAAGAATACGATTGCTGCTTACAAGTCAACCAATTTATTTTATATTTCTAATACCCTAAAATTCAGCCGATCCAACCAAGATGTAACACATCCCAAGCACCATCTGTTTCTCCAAAATATGTTACTGAAATGGTGCCTGCATTTCATATGGAAATCTGATCCCTGTAGACTCCAACATCCTACTCAGTTCAGCTGCATATTCCCCTCTGTGCCACTGAAGTCTGCTGGTAGAAACAGGAGAAGCAAGTTCCTCAAACAACTACTAATGCAATTTGTTAAACCCAAACTGCATCGGAAGCAGTTCTCAGTCAGGCTGCACAAATAAAAATATCCTTCATAGGGCAAGAAGTACAACAAACCAAAGAGGACCACAGATGTTGAACAGCTCTGTTGAATTCAGTGGGAGAAAAGACCCACAAGCTAGTACCTTGAACAACCTCCTAAACTTCTGTGAAGCTAGCCCAGGCAGCAGCTCCTAATTCCAGACATCATATTATTGGTAACTGTCACTGAAAGTAGCTGAAACCACTCAGCTATGGAATATGAAGTCTGTATTACTCTCTACCCAAATGGTTTTCTCAGCAGTTCAAAAGGCATTGTCCATAAGTCAACAAACAAGGGGAAGTTCCTCCACTGCTTCTTATGACAGCTTATCTCAGCAGGAAAGGGATAATCTACTAATATTACTAGACTGGAAGGAATAAGGACATTAATTTCTCTCTATACCCCACCCCTGCCAGAATACTAAAGCAGCAAGAATACAGACAGGAGCTTGAAATTTTATACTAATTAGATTCAGGAGTAAATATACAGGCAACTGCATTCAAGTCTAGTTATGACTAGAAAAGAAATAGGAAAAACAGCCTTTCCGCTCAGTACACATTTTTTGATTGGCAATTTCATATTATTTCTCTCAGCCTGTAAATCAGATTAAATTCTTCTAATTGCTGTCTTGCAGATTTAAAGGGGAAGAACATCATATGCTCAAAATGTTCTGTTTCAGCTCCTCCAAAAGGATCTGGAAATCAGAGCCCCAGCTTGAAAGCAAGAAGTGAGTAGGCCAAATTCTACACCATGACTGTGAGCTCCTCCTGCTAAGGGCAAGCTTGGTTTTATTGGGAAAACAGAAGAGACTTAGCCCAAAATAAACAGGAGGGGTATATCTCTCTCAAGGTCATCCATTTTTGTTATGTTCAAAGCAGCACTTTAAAAAAAAAAATCACACTGGGTTTTGGTGTGACCTTTTTCTTACTACCCAACAAGCCTGCTAAATCATGAATTTTCTCTGGGTCTCAATAACCTACCTGTACACCATTTTCCTACCTACAAGAGATTCAATGAGACGTTATTCATTAATGTTGGTTAAATCTGTTGGGATACTCGGATGCGAAAAACTATGGAAAACTCACTC
This sequence comes from Phalacrocorax aristotelis, assembly GCF_949628215.1. Taxonomy (NCBI): domain Eukaryota; kingdom Metazoa; phylum Chordata; class Aves; order Suliformes; family Phalacrocoracidae; genus Phalacrocorax; species Phalacrocorax aristotelis. The sequence goes on from NC_134281.1 coordinate 33,010,597, forward strand.
CCATTTTACTTAAAATGGAGTCAACGGCTGGAATTCAAGCAGCATCGGCAAGAAAATGTTTCTCAACTGCCTACTATTCCCATAGTCATAGATATGGGGATGCTGTAGGTAAATGGCATATTGAGGTATTTTTCAAAACGTGATTATCTTTCTTACACTTACATCATGGCTTGCTGGCTTGTGTGAGAACATTATGCCAGCTACTGCACCCAAGTTCTTCGCTATGTGTACATCACTTCTCTAGTTTAGCTGGGACAGCTCCAGCTGGGTGGCAGCCGCTACAGCTGGAAATCACTATTTGATTGTTTCACAAATTTAACAGTTACCTCCATGTGTTAGCATCTGGATCAAACACCTCAATGGTTTTCAAGTACGTTGTGCCATCAAAACCCCCCACTGCCATCAGCTGTCCATTCACCACTGCAAGGCCAACCTGTAAAACAACCATCACAGATAGTAGCTAGTTAGCTGGGATGCCCTGAAAAGACATGTCCTGAAAATAAGGATTAAAATGAAAATGCTAATAAAAGGATTTAATAACCATTTTTGGTGATAAACGCAGTCTGCAGTAGAGGGTGGTTTGTTGTTTGGTTTTTGGGGGGGGGGAGTTGGGGGGGGTGGGAAATGACAGACAAATAAAATAGCCTAAAAAATAATGAGACATGAAAAGTTAAATATTTATCTCAAAATAGAGAATCTCTTAAAGAAAAAAGCAGAAGTTCCCCTTATTACCAGCTACAAGAACTAGAATTGCTACAAGATAATAGATACATGAGAATCTAAGCCTTTATCAGGCAAAACTTATTATGTCCTGAACTGAAATTCTTCACCAAATGTGACATGCATGCACCAGAATACCTACCAGCCTACAGCCCAGAACACTTGCTTAAACTAGGAGAACCATATGTAAGCCCCTGCTCCAATTCTCTTGGGCTCAAGCTTGGACCATCTGTAAGCACCTTGGCCTCCAGCCTTTCTATTTTGCCTTTCTGCTGAGGCACAGAGGCTCTGAAATCTCACACAGTTCTGTGGTATAAGATCACTTCCAGTGAAAAAAAAATCTCGTGGCATAACAGAAAAAAGATGACAAGAACACAATGTAAAATGGTCCTTGGTTTGGCTTTGAGGAAGTTAGAAAACTCTGGAGGGCTGCAGATACAGATGCAAATACAGAAGCAGCTCATGAAAAAAATCAACGGCTGATCAGTAACTAAAAAAAGGAGAGTGTTGGGACAGCATACTATACACTTTGAGGATGGAAATACATACGTATTCTTTCTCCAAAACCAGTAGTCGCTCAAATTATGATTCATACTTGCCTCACCAGACGCTGAAATACTAACATACCGACAGAATTAATCCATTCTTTACTATATAATCCAGTACCCAATGATAAACATTTGTAACATTTGCCCTAACACAATGACTACTTAATATACTATGTTAATCTTTTCTTCACATGTCTACAGAAGATTAGCAGTTGATGAGAACGTGCTGTGACTTCCCCATACTCACAGAAGAGAGGCAACATTCTGAGTGAAAGCCCAGAAACCCTTTTCCCATACATCCCAAGGCAATGATATGGCTTTGCTGGAAGGTTGTACCTAAACACATGCTTCCCAGCTCTTTTTTCTGGGGAAGCAGGTACGTTCACCTCCTAATTCATGCCAAGTGCATTACAGGATGAGACCCAGGTATTAACTTTGATACTGCTCTCTAATAGTATCTCATGCCAAGTATGGCTACTTTACCAAGTAAAAAACTAAAGAACTCCTCTGTTTCAGGCCTAAGTAGTTGACTCCATATAAGGGACCAAAGCTATTTAAAAAAGACCCTCAAATGACTCCATTTGCCCATCCTCAGGCATACTGAACAGCTGTATACAGCATGACATGACTACCCCTTCATTCTCTAGTCTTGCTAAACAGCTTTGACTTTTTGCAAACCTTTCCCCTCACAGAAGAGATGTGAAGGTACACAGGAAGCAAGAGGGAAACCTCCTAAGATGACACCACCCTGTGCTCTTACCACATGATTAGGTATAGTGTAAGCAAGTAAACCAAGCCAAACTCACTCCACTTCGGCGGGATGTCATGGCCACAACAGGAGACCACTGGTTGGTCCGAGGGTTGTATCGCTCAGCACTACTAAGCTCTGTCGTATCATCTCTGCCTCCCACAGCATATATCATGTCTTGGTATACAGCACATCCCAGATGCTTCCTCCTCGTCCCCATGGGTGCAATCGTATGCCAGCGGTTCTCCTGGGGATTGTAGCGTTCCACTGCAGAAGAAATGACACACCTTTGGACAACAGGGCTGGCAAGCAGCGGGGGTTAGCATTTTTGAACGTGCATCCAAAGTATTGCTTAATCTGTAAAGGCACTGCAACTTTCACACACCGAAAGTTCGATGAACTAGTTTGTTACCTCATTCTAATGCTTTTCTTCTATAGAAGGCTTGCTATTCTCTCTCCAATCCTACAAAATCAATGACATTCAGCATCTCTCCTCAAGAGAGAGCTGGCAATGCTACAAACTGACCTGCATTACCATCTTGCAGTAGTTTTACCTTTGGCACCTTCCTTCCTACAGCAGAAAAGGGCTACTGCAGGAAAAAAAGATGTGCTTGCAGCTGTTATGCAAATGATTAAAGTATTTTATTCAGGACACACTGCCAATTGCAGCATTGAGAAAGAAAAAAGGAAAAAAGAAAAAAAACACACACGACCAGGTAATAGGGGCTCACAAGCCTAGATGGTTAATTACTGCATGGTAAAAATCACATTTAAAGAAGAGAAAACACAGCAAACCGATGACAAATTTATTCAACAGCCACCTGAGGACACTAAGGACAAACCAAACAAGTGCTGACTGCAATGAGGGCAGCAAAAGGCGTACCAGTATTGAGAGGAGAAGTCCCATCAGAACCTCCCACAGCATAGAGGAAGCCCCCTAGCACAGCCACTGCAACTCCCAGGCGTCTGGTGCTCATGGAAGCCACTCGAGTCCATTTGTTTTCTTTGGGATCATATCTGGCAAAAGAACAAACACCAAAGCTTAGTGAAACGTTGACATCTTCACAAAGGGGCAGGAGGACTGACGTTATTCTCTCAAAATTAAAATCCCAATAAGATTTGTACAGTACTTACCTCCTTTCCAGCTCATCTGCATCAACTGCACCTTTTAAGAGACCCTCTTCTCTCTATGCCCCACTTTTTTATTATTATTTAAAAGTACCTTTCCACAATGTTGAGACAAGAGACACCATCCTGGCCACCCACAGCATAGAGGTAACCCCCAAGAACTGCCACTCCAACACTGGTCCTGCAGGTGCTGGTGGGGGCCACATCACTGCTCCACTGATTGGTCTTTGGATCATACCTAGAAAAACACACCAAACAGCACAAATTGCTTGTCTAGGTATGCTTCAGACGTGCCCGTGCTTGGGAACTACTAAGGCAGTGAAACTTACCTATCCTGAGCTTAAACTGCAATACAGCTATTTGTAAGTTGAATAAAACCCCTGACATGATATAATGCATGCAACACATGTTATTCCAGGAATATTCAAACTGCAGCTTGCGATGATTCAAACTGCAGATGAAAGATTCAGGTTCATAAGACAGCAGGTTACCAGGGACTGGCTGACAGGTAATAATTTGCATCTATGCAAAAAGCAGCAGCCAGAGTTACTCTGCTGTGTGTTCTCTGCAGGTCTCAACTCAGCTAATACTGGGACCTGCACTTTGAGATGAAAGGAACCAGGTGGACTTGGGAATCCAGAGACAAGGAAATATGGTGCATAGCAGAAAAATGCAGGACATGGGAAACCTAAGGCTAGGGTTGTGATTTGAGAAGCTGCAAGTACACAAGGATACACATGGGAAGAAGAGGAGGCAGGAGGTACTTGTATAGCTCATTGGATTTTTACAGGGCCAAGATTTAGAGTACTAGGAATGCTTGGGTCACGTGGCTTTTAGGCACGGGAATTGCCATATGCAGCTCCCAGAAACAGGAAGCTTGGCAAAGCTTGTTTGATTTATGTCTTTCACAGGTCTAAAACTGACCTATTTTCCTTCTTCTGCTTAAGTGCCAGGGTTCCTTATTTCTCTAACTACCACTCCACAATAAAACTCCAGGATCTCTCCCTCAACACCTAAGAAATGCTTAACATAACTTCACCTTCCTCAACGATGCTGGAAACAAACCAGCAATTGCAAAGAAGGTTAACCAGGATCACCAGTCCTCCCACCAATTATACCCAGACCCATCTCTTACATATGCCTTCCTGATACCAAAGGCTATGTCTTGTCTCATTAAGCTGGGGATAACATGACAATGCTGTGCATAAAGGCCTAGTTCAGCAGTAAACCAACACAATATTGAAGGGGTATGCAAGGGAGGAGGAAATGTAGATAACATGTAATATAAATTTCGTGTTTTCAGCAGAACAGGAAAACAGCAAAATTAACTCATTTTTAAGGGGCTGCACCCAGGTTTAAACATTCAGAGTTAATATTTTGCACATTGGCCTTATGGAGACCTACCTTTCTACGCTGTTAAGATAAGAGGAACCATCATGGCCTCCCACAGCATAGAGGAGATCATCCAGAACACTGACTCCAACGCCACAGCGTCTTTTACTCATGGAAGCCACCATCCGCCACTCATTGGTTTGAGGGTCATAGCGCTCAACACTGGAAATTGCATCCCCACTACACCAGCCCCCCACTGTAGGGACCAAACACAAGAAACAGTGTTATAACAACACACTGAGCTCGAGTATTGCGTGTACACCTGGTACAAATAATCCCTTTAGGCTTTGTCAGCCTTAACCCAGTAGCCCCATCTCTGAGTTACTCACTCTGAGGATTATAATTAGAAGACAGAGTGTGATTTTCAAGAGGATTAGCGTCAGTTTGGAAGTACTGTAGCATTCATAACACCAAAGAAATCACACAAGTAAGAAAGTGTAAGTTAATTCAGATCTCCAAATATTAATGCACAAGTCACTTCAGAAATATATTGTAAAGACTAGTCGTACAGAAGCACTGTCACCAGAAAACACAGACTTGAATCTCCTGACCTAAGCCAGCAGGAGCTATACATACCTGCAAAGAGCACTTCTCCACAGCGTATGGGTTTGCGTGGTCTAGTTCTTGGTCCTTGCATCAGTGGCCGCTCTTGTGGCAACAGCAGATAGTTTTTAGCTTCATCCACTAGATCCCTGTGCAAGACAAGAAAATATTAATTCCCAAAGTTCACCTGATACCAGTCTCAGGAGAAGGTATGAATCAAAACTGATGGCAAGAGGTGTCAGCACTCTAGTCATGCACTTCAGGTATTCACAGATCATGTAAGTGCATGAATAGCTCTAGTAAAAACATACACTGTCACCTAAATACTCATCAGTTGTTTACAAGTCATTTGCACAGTGACAGCAGCAGACCAGTATCAATATTTGGCCAGAGTTAATAATAGATATAGCTTGCTATAAAGACTGACAAAAAACTGTGACAAAATTTGTCAAGCTTACTATGCAGAAAAGAAAAATCCAGGCTGCCTCAAGCTAGAACTTCACAGCTAGTTGTTTTATCTAGGAACAAATCAGGAGTTGAAAAGCACACAAATATATAATACACACACACGACCAATAGATGGAGATAGTACCCTTCTGATGAATATTTTTTCCATCAGCTGTGGCCAGCTCACACTGTCCATCCATTCATGACTTGCCACCTGGACTAATCCTAATATTCCAAACCCTTGAACAAAACAAAAAAGAAAAAAAAAGTCCTCCTTCCCTCTACAAATGGGGAATTCCCATACTATGAATGCTTATTCAGGAAGAAAACAGTTTAGCCTATTCCCTGAACTTTTTTACATTAAGTACAACAAGAAAAATTGTGTGCTTTATAAATAATAAAGAAGTCCATAGAACTAGAAAGGGGAGACTCATACCAAAAGACAAGGAAATAATGGTTTCCCTGCACTAGCATTGTGGGAAACAGCAGACTCCAATCCCAGAGTCCAATTCAGTTATCACAGTACAGATTTTTTACATAGAGAAACTACTTTAAGTCATAATGAGATCATGAATGCCATGCAAGTGGTAAGCTGTAATGAAAGGCCATGACTACAGGAAAAAGAAAAGGTGAAATGGAAAACAATACACTGAAGGATGTCTTACCAACAGTCAAACTGTGCACTCAAAGTTTGCTATTTCACTGAAAACTTGAAAGAACAAAAGCACTTCTAGGGCACACTTTGACTACCATACAAATAGAAAGCACACTTTCCTGCATCTCTTCTCTTCCCAGTTGCAAAAGTGGAAACGTGAGGTATTGCCCATTTGCCACCAACAAATTAGCACAGTTTTAGAGAACAGATGGAAATAAGGCACCCAAATACAAGAAAATCCAGTTCTGTAAATCAGTGAGGAGATTTACCGGCATTCCTCATCGCTTTTAATAAGTGGATCAGAGCCCACTGTACCCACAAGAAACTTGGGACTCAGCAGCGGTAGACGGACATGTTGCAGGACCTAAAACACAAAACAGAACATGTACAGTAAACCACATATACCTGCAGAGATGCAAGAAGCCAAATAGAAAACAACATAGGCTAACAAGCTTTGATAGAGTTAATAATTCCTCTCGCATACACACATCCAAATCCTGGCATTTTATTTAAATGCAGCTCGTCTTACAGCACCTTCACCTTTTCAATATATCAATTCAGATACCCAGAAAAAAATCAGTATTTGAGAGGGGACAACCCACTGGATTTATCACAGATGAAAACAAGGTCACAGTTGAAAACCTTTACAAAATCACAGATGTCAATATGTCTGCTTGAAATACTAGTTTAGTTAGAAGTTTTATCAACCATTTAGCTCTTAAACGTGACTTGTATTGTGTGGTAAGTGAACAGTAACTAATAACATGCCTTTCAAAACAGCTTAGAATTTAGAGGTGCGTGCAGGTATAGACAGAGGGGCCTAAAAAGGCACACAGTTATAAGAGCATTAAGAGCTAACTGGAGAACAGCAGGTTTTTCTGGTTTGGTTTGTTTATTTAAAACAATTTTCAAAAGCTTTCCACTAAATAAAGTTGCATTTAATGTCTACTTCCAAAGCAGAAACACTGAGGCAAGCAGACTCTCACGTCTCTTGATCAGAAAGCCTGAGACTTCAGAGGCTTTCTGGCTGACAGCTTTGTCAGAATTGGTTCTTCTCTGTGAAATGGCTTGGCTTAAATGAAACGTCATATTTCAACAGAACCATTCTGACAAGCTCCAGTATAAGATCATGAGGGCTGAGGCATAAATCAAAACAGCAGAGCTTAAAGATACACTGTAAATGAAGACAAGTTTTTTCTTATCCACTGTATTTTTTATGGAACACTTGAAGCAAAGCAGGCAGGTTTGTCTGGACAGACTACTGGAATGATCTAGTCTGTCAAGTTCTACCTGGAAAGAATTCAACAAAGCCCCTATTGAAGGCTCTAGACACTGCATTTTCCAGCCTAGATCAAGAGAAAGTGCAAGCCACCTAACACAGGTGGAAGTCAGAGAGAATTATTGTGGCTTTGGATGCATTCAGAACTGTGACACTGCTGCGGCACAACCACTATCAGCCCTCAGTACTCTTCCCCTAGATAGAATGGTATCGAATGTTACTATGCTCCAGATTACCTGTGGCAGCTGGGGTCGTCTCTCCTGAATGCTGTATTTCACCCAGGCCATCACTGCATTGAACACCTGCTCTTCACTGCGAACATTTAACTCATCACTGGATATAATGTCTATGAGCTGATTGGCAGGAAGCAGCATGAACTCCTCACTCTCCATTACCTGGTTAAATGGAAAGGGGGAAAAATAAAAGTAAGGACAGTGCCCAAAGCACCATAGCCATTCACCACTCCAGCACTTCAGTGCAACTCTAAAGTGAATACAGTCCACCTGAATTACAGTCTAATGGACTGATGCAGTGAAGGGCCAAATACCCATCACTGTTTTGACATCAACACATGCGAAGGTTTTGCTGCACAGAGCAGAATGCAATCCCTAGCAACACAACATAGACAAGTTTAGATGGGGACGCAAGTGAAGGAATTTTACACAAAGGTGTTTTTTGTATGACACTTGTAAAAGGTTAAGCCACAGAACACACTGATCAGGTTTCAAAATTTAGGAAAAAAAAGCCTTTCTTTAAAATCAGTCTAATACACAAAGCAGAAATATGTATCACCTATGCAACATATTTATGTGACTAAAAAGTGGTATTGGAATAGAGAGGCTCTATTCACAAGAAATTCAAAAGAGAGCACAAAAATAAGTCTCAAACAAGTTACCAGAGGCATCGTAGACAAGGTAGAAAGTCTTCCTGAATGCCAGTTTGTAGCAGAACAGAAAATATTTCAGGAGAGGGTGATGGACTACTTTGATCCCACCTCTTTCATTTGTTCTAGATAAATACATAGAGTTTGCACAAGTCCAGAAGCACTTAAGAGGGAATCAGAGCCTCCTAAGGCCCTGAGGACTGATCTCTTGTGAAATTCAAAACACTGACAATCTGCAAACATGTTAATTCCTTCAGTACCCAAGATAGCGACTGAGTTTCTCAAGAGACACTAGCTGCCACTGGAGGACTGCTCGCACATGCCACAGAGCACACTGCATCAACCTGTGACTGCCTTGAGAGGTTAGAGAGCTCATGCACAACCACATCTTCTGCACTGATACCAGTTAGATGGGAAAGATACAAGAATCTAAATAAAGAGAACTGCAGAAATTATTTGATTGATAACTGCCAGCTTGGCTTCCCTACAAGCACTCCCAGTCTGTGGCCTGTAATCTGAGAGGTTCCGTGATGGAAAATAACTGAATATCAGCTTGCCCCTATCATTTGTGACCACATTAGAATTCCAGGACTTATTTTATGATTTGCAGCATAAATGAAAGGAAAATACATTCTTTGACACAATCATCTCAACAGCAGTCAGCTGTGCAGTCCTTTTAATTACCTAAAGAACTTAAGAGCACTGAATGAATATACAAAAATTGCCAAGTTCTGACAACAGAAAATATAGTTAAAAGTCTCACAACAGACACAGAGATCAGACTTTGGTCTAGGATCCCATGGGCTTTCAGGGGCAGTAAGAGCCACAGCAAGGTTAGTCCACACATCTCTTCAGCCTTAGAGTAAGACCTGGGCTGGTCATTAAAGATCTTTATCAGCATTTTTCCCATAGTCTCCCTCTCTTCTACATAGACCAGCTTATGACTAAACTGTACCCTGACAGTTTCTAAGTTCAGCATCAGACTCTGAAAACAGGCTCTGGAAATTTTAAATTAAGGATGGTCTTCCAAACTCTCCCTTCTACCCTCAGCTGCACCGATGGCAAACCAAGGTATCAGTACTATGGAACTTGTTAGTTTACACAGTAAAACAAATACTTATTTTAAATGCTTTGGCTTATTTTGGCTTAATTATCAGGACACTAATAATTATCTGATTAATATTAATAGTCTGACTTGCTTACTAAACAAGAATTGGATAGGCTTCATTTCCTCTACAGTATTCATGTGCATTCCCACATTTACAAACAGACAGAATAAGTGTCAGAGTATACAATATGGAGTGCAATTTTTGTCTGTTGATCTGAAGTACAAGTTGTTCATCCTTAAGTATATTTTTTCCCTTCACACAGATGTCAGAGACCAAACAAAAAAAAATACGAAGGCTGTTCTTGTACAGCGGAGTTGTTAATAGAACCATTTCACATTACGTGCACAAGATTCACTAGAGGTTTTAGGCAAAAAATTAAATTGAGGGGAATGGAAAACTTGGAAAAACATTTTACCAAGAAGTTAATGATGTAATGCAGCAATACACATAAAAATTAATAGAACTAGAGGTTAGCACAGCAGAGGACGTGGAGCAATTTAGTCTGCATTCAAAGTAACTGCATGGGTTGGCCTGGTGCCTAGTGCTCAATATTTTACATTGCCATTCAGGAAATTCGCATCTCACATTGATTTTTTTCCAGCTTGGAGGGACAATGACCATACAGCCTCTGCAGAGGAGGGCATATTCTTTATCAGTTCTCAACCTCTACAGTAGGGGATTATTAAAATAGCAAAGTCACTGGCTTCCATCAGGGATTACCAATTCACTCTCCATGTGGAAAATAGTGGCAGAACAGAATACAATCCCAACAAGCAGCACCATTAAGATTGTATGCAGAGAAACAGTAGAAGTGAAAGGAGTGATCATTAAGGATGAAGAGCTGCAAAACTCCCAGGGCACCGAAAGGGATACCGGGCCAAAGACAGAGTGCTCTAATCTAAGCAATTATTTTCCAGAGGCCATGATTCAGTTAAATCAATTATAATTTGCATCACCTTTGAGGAGCAGAATGTTTTCTCAAGTCCAAAACTTTTGCCTGTGTGTGCTTTAACAGGGATAAGGAAGACAGGAAGCTGTCTTTGAGGGACTGCAAAAGAAAAGAACCCCACAGCAGGCAGCTCTTAGCCAGCTGTATGTATTAATGCTAAAACATTTTTAACACTTGTGATGCTGTTAAAAAGTTCAGAGGCTTGTAAGCATGCCCATCTCATGTAGTAACAAGAAGAGCACAGATCTAACCATTAAAACGACCACGTACTGAAAATAAACTACCACCTGGTTACCATCCTGCTCCCAAAAAGAACACAGAAAAGAAATGCAGAGCAAGGACAGAGCACATGAAATGGCCAGCTAAAATGCAGGGCTTTTGGGAAGTTCTACAAAAAACAAGCTCTCATCTTAAACAGCAAATTCTATTTTCTGGTCTTCATGGTTAGGAAAGACGTATTTAACTGCAACTTTTAGAATAAACTGATGTCACGTGTCTACAGTTAAATACCAACTATTGTCTTCAGTGTTCCCAACAGACAAAGCCAAGTTCAATTGTGTTTACTTCTGCTCATAATTTTCTTAAGTATACCTGACTGAAATTAAGACAATTCCAATCTATTTTCTGGAGGGGAAAAAAAAGTCAGCAAGCTGCAACCAATCACAGCACTTATATACTGCCACTTCTCTGGGAAACTAAATTAGCATCAGCAGTCAATACTGGAGTTACTCCCTTTGGAAAGGATCTACCCGTGAAATAGGTGGAAACAGGAGATGTCTCTGTCACAGGCTACGTGTTCCAAGGGATGGAAGAGTGCAATTTCTGGAAAAGGCAAGAGATTAATCTCTCTAGCAGGGGAACAGACCTTCATGCTGAGCACACTCCTGGAAAGTCGCTGCTTCCAAAACGTATGCAAATTATTGCCCTTCCAACCAGGACTCAGGCAAGACACCACTGAAAAGTGTTGAGCTCCTTTCTGCATCTTGGTGTAACAGTTAAATAAAGACCCACTTTTCTCAGAGTATTGCTCACAGAACCCTTAACTGTTATACTGATCCTTCCCTGAACCAGTTACTGGCAATTTTTTTTTCCCAAAAATCATCTAGGCAGAATTCACAAAGGAAAAGAGACTTGGGTTTATAAAGGTCAGCTACAAAATTACACATCTGAATTACTTTCAAACAACTACTGCTGAATAATAGATGCAAAACCCTAGTTCTGCTACAGCAAGGGAGCTGAAGACTCCACTGAGGCAGCTGTATGCTCCCCCATACACCCACATTTCAAATCCCTAAATTCAACCGCAATTTTTGTTTGTTTCTTACATCTATTGATGTATTGTCCTTAAACACCTATCTCCCCTGCAATTCTGTAGAATCCAGAACATTTTTGAAAGGGGAGTGGAATGTCACACCATCATGCAGCCATGTCAGATATAATACCAAACTTCAACCACGCCAGCGATCTTGCCTTCCACAAAGCACCTGCCACACAACTCAGAGAAGAAATGCTGTGGATCATATACAAGCCACCAGTGCAGCACAGTCCTGCAAGTACCTCTTCCCTCTTTCTTCCCCAACTAACAGCTGGTACCTATTGCTATTAGGGCACACAGCAGATGTAAAGGCAGGACTTGGAAAGAAGCAGAAAATGAGAGCTGCCCAAAGCTCTCACAGGACACATTCACACATTTTACACCATGATTCCAGCACACAAGCTTCTTACCTCCTGGAAGTTATGCTGTGTGAACTTGTCAGCAATCCTCAGCAGTTCACGGCATGAGTGAGTGTCAGCAAAAGCTCGGATGCCCAGGCAATTGGAAGGGTCCAACTGTCTCTTAAGGAACTCGCAGCAGGCCTCCTGGATCTCAGCCAGCTGGAGAAGGCAAGCAGCTGGCAACAAGGTCTGGACATTTCCCTCTTCCACAGTGATCTGAGAGGTGTATGCAAAGTCAATCAGCAGTTCCATGGCCCTTTCATCGATATCTCTGATCACTACTTCCGTCTGCCGACTCTCTGCCAGCTCCCCAGTGAACATGGCTCGGAAGTAAGGACTGCAGGCTGACAGAATCACCCTGTGGGCGTAGATCTTCTTCGCACCAACTACTAGCACCACATCGCACAACTCCCGGTGCTTTCGGAGAAGATTGATGACTTCCAAAGTTTGTCGAGGGTGCTTGTCAGAGATGTAGGGCATGCGAGCAGGCTGCGGCACCCCTTCTGGCAGTTTGTTAGGATCTCCGAGTGTGCAACGGCTAGTCACGTCCATTCCGGTCTCTCCTGGTCGAGTACTGGTACACCTGCAGCACAGGAAGCCACAAGACAGGACCATCATCAACTAATCTATCACCAGCTTCAGCCAAAGCTCTAGGGCTCGCACCAACTACGAGCACAAATCCATCAGTGCCCATAGCTCCATGCTGGAATGTGGAAAAAAGCACGTGATCACGTAAGAGAGGAATCCATCTCAAACCAAAGCGTACCCAGAAGTAAACAAATGCCAACTTACAACAGGCTTATATTTATACTTATTTTTATACGCTTTCTATGACACACCACTGCAATACCCAACTATGCATACATATTTATTAACTGAACTTCATAATAGCCTTGCATGGTAGAGGAATATTAGTCCCATTTCATAGAGAGTGACTCAAAGCAGAGAAGATTAGCCGACCAGCCCATTGTCACCTCAGTTTACTTTTACAGAGCTGGAGACAGATTTCCACTGTAAAGAATTCCAGCTGCATGATTTAACCAAATTTCTCTGCTCTTCTACCTATATTTTTGATAGGGTCGCTCATCACTGTGGTATCTGAACATATTAAACTGCCACACAGATTTCAGTAACTTAAAATGGCCTGCAGCCTGCCACAAGTATCTTTCAGGTTGACAGAATATCCATTTAATCATCACCTCTTCAGTTATTTTTGAATTATGGAGGCTTCTGACTCAATCTACCTTCCCTGATAGGTTTCAAAAGAAGCTTAATCTTTCAAAGGAACGGCAGACTAAGAACTGCAGAGGGCAATTGGGATTATCAGACCAAACAGGAAAATACCAAAACAATCAAAGCATCCACAACTATTGGCCTACCAAAAAAGGAAAAAGTAAAGTCAAGATTGTAACTTTAGAGAGAGGAACCACTTGAGAATATATAAACCAAGTTTCTGAAACAGAGTAGGAAAAACATAGTATCTTCCCAGGTCTGCGTGCAGCGTTCTAGCTATCTGACATCCTTCTTTACGAAAGTTCAGGTACCTTTCCTTTATCCCTCACATCCCTGAGCAGATGTCAGCTCTGCCATGGCTTAAGTGCAACAGCCCCCTGCACAGCAGCATGACAATACTGACAGATCACGCTTTGCACCATGTATGCTACTAACTTGAGAGAATGGGAATACAGTAATGCCCCGAGCCCTTCTGCAGCTCCACAGGATTGAACCAAGATGACACATCTCGTACCTTACTTTGCAGAGGTGTCTGCCTACACCCAGGCTTCACTATCATGTTATGACTGAAATCAGTGCTAAACAAAAATTAAACCCAATTCTATTTTCAACAGACTAAATAAGCAGATCATTGTGCACTAAACACACCACGCATGTAACTGAGACACCATTTTGCACGTTTGGAGCATGTTTGCATTTCTGCCATGTATCATATGAGCAATTATTAAAAAGATGCATCAGCACCAGTGACATACCAACTACTATAAACATAAAGAAAATATAGGAAACTATTGCCCCTTCCCACTTCAAAGGAAAACCATCACTTACACCAATTAAAGCATGCTGACCAAAATATCAGAATACTGATTGTTATGAATTATGCAGTGGGTGCACTGGCTGTTGGAGATATACTGAAAGATGCAATACATCTTATCCATTACCAGCTTCTCTGGTACACTGGCATTTGTGAGCTTTCACTATCTCACTTTGTTCATAGTGAGAGTTAAAAAGAAATTTAACTTCACTTTGCCATAGCTGAATATATTTTGCAGCATGCTTGAAGGAAAGAATTAAAAAAATAACTCACACCTTTTCCTCTCATTATTATGTCAAATGCACTTTCTAACCACAGGGAAACCAGTCTCTTTACAGCAGTTCGAATTATTCACTTGCATCTTAGACTGTTTTCCCATTCCCCCCACATCCTCTCCTTGATCATCATATTCAGATGTTTCAGACCATTACCTGTTCCTCATATCTTAGTTACACAGATCCAGCTGGGTCTCCCCTCTGGGTTTTGCTGCTTACTCCTGTTCAGTCTCTGCACCTTAAATGCCTTAGTTTTTTTTATCCCTACTCCATCTTTTTTATATCCATCACTGTTCTCATTTTCTGACACCTCTGACAAATCCTTCTGCTGTTACACTGCCTCTCGCTCTCCTCCACCCACTCTTGTCCCTCACAACCCAAATTCACCTTGTGGGATTTGACAACCATTTTCAAAGCTCTGCCAAGCTCCTCACGAACAAAGCAGCTAAGGTCTGCTCACAGCAGCATATGCAAACTAAGTTTAATGGTAGCCCTACAAAAACCCCAAGAAACCTTGGCTAAAGATTAATTTACCTAACTGGCTTCCTTTCATAGTCCTTAGCAGATAAGGCCAGAGGGTAAGTAATTTAATCCCTCTACCAAGAGATGGAGAAAGGTGGTGACAAAAAAAACCCTGCAGAGTCTAGCTCTTGCTAAGCAAGCCAAACGGATTTTATTGTGCATTAAGGGATTTCAAGCTCTATCAAACCAATCCCTGGGGAAAAAAAAAAAAAGGAAAAACAAGAGCCCTATTAAGACATATCCTACTGTAATAATATTGGACAGTTTATCTTGACCAGGTGGTCAGTCAACACATCTAAGCACAGAACAAGCATTCTTCAAATAAAAACCCATTTCACAGAATGACAAATCACAAGAGATGGCCTACATCTAGGACCAGGACCTCCTTTTGGAAAGCAGAACCCCTTTGTTATGCCTGTAGGCTTTCCTCAAGGATGACTCCCACTAAAAACAGGCCTAGAGCAGATATCAAAGACCTTTTTGGACTGGCACACGTTCTAACTACAATATGATTAGATTAAGGCTATGCCACCACAAGGAATACAGTGTACCTTGTCAATCACACCACCCAAGACTCTTTGCTGACACAGAGCAATGGCGTGGACCAGTGTATGCCACATGATTAGTTGGCCAGATTTAGGCAGTAGTCCTAGTCCTTCCTAGCCAAGACAGAACAGGATTTTTCTGCCCAAGTTAGACTCTGCTGAACACATCTTTAAATTAACTAACTGAAAAGGAGTCTGGTTGGTAAGAACTGAAGGCATTCCTGCATTGTTCCCGTCAGTGTTTATCTGAGTGCCTGCATTGTATCCAGCCTCCTTCCCCCAGGAGAGAAAGTGCTGGTTAATGATTAAAGAAAATTGAATGGATGGAAAAAGAGTAATAATCAAATTAGCACTCCTGATTCATCCATAACTTACCTCTGGGTAATGCAGAAGCTAGTGATCAATGGGCTCGGGAATTTCCATACTGGATCAAAACAGATGCTTGATGTTAAGCACTGTGGGTTGCTGCTATACACAGGCACAGTAGTGTGAATTAAAAGGACACCGTCTGATGGCATGTGTCTCCATGAGGATAATAATTTAACTGCATTATGTGTGCATTATGCATATATATGCATAGGGAATGAAATGATGAGTCAGTAGCTTAGAGGTGTGAAAGACAGAAGGCAGCACTTGATTCTCACGTGGCAGGCTAGCTGCTTCCCCCCCCCCCCCGCCCAAAGCTAAGAGCTGCTCCTGAATACTCGGGGCGATTAAGAAGGGTTGAAGATTGGAGAGGAAATATGTATGCGAGGATAAAAGAATCACACTCAGCTATGCAGATATTCTAGGATTAGCTTCCATCAAAATGCAGGACCGGGGAAATCAGCAAATACAATGGATTAAGAAAGGGCTGACAAAGGATCAGTTTTTGTAGCACACTGCTGAGAAGTACAAATGGAACACAGGCAGTCTGCAACAGTAAGTCAGCCAAATAAATAGGCTGCTCTGCCTCCATTTTATTCAGCTACACCAGTTCCCAAAACTTTATTCATTAACACAGGCATCTATGAGACATCCATCCTTAGAGCTCATAGCAGCTTCTTCCAAAGTTCAAAAAAAAAATCTAACAATACATATCTATGAAAAACACTCTCTGATACTGTCACAGAACTCCTTAACTCAATTCACACTAGCCTGCATTTTTGTTTAGGATAACGTATGGTTTAGCCTGGGATTATGAGCAAGCTTTAACACAGTTCAGCAGAAAACAATAGGGTGACCTAAGGCCTGTGAAACAGAACAAGTCTCAGGCTGAAAACATCGACTGAAATGCAAAATCATACATTGCTCTAGGGGATTTCAGTAGCAATGGATTTTAGTAACAAATAAAGAAAACGAACCAAATCGGTAGTGATTTCTGTCAACACCTCGCTTTGAATTTCATGCACGCAAAATGAAAATATTTCCTATACTCGCTACAGAACTGCTAAAACAAAGATCTTTGATTTGGCCCAGCCAAAGGTGATACCTTCAGCAACAGAAGCAACCACCAAAACACTGCTGACTAAGTAAACGGAAATGTTTAATTGTGGCCATCAACACTCTAGGAATTAGTTAGCTAGAAGTCTAATCATTAGTAAAAATGCCACTGACTCCTTTTCTTACCTAGACAGCAAGGTTTAGGTATACTTGCTCAATGAGGTTTAGTTACAAAAACAAGTCGAGAAACCTGATTGCAATATTATTTTACATTACTCAAAAGAAGAACAGAACAGATCTGGTGTATATGTCCCTATTTACATTGTTCAGTTTCATCTTCACTGACCAAACCCAGACAAGTCAGTTTCACCAAGAATGAGGACGTCCATAAGCAGAAACATGAGGTCATTACTGGAGTCTTCCAAAACCTTCCTAAGCCTTTTGCGGTTCATCTTTTGCAAGAGCTATGTCCAAGCAATTGGTTAACTTCCTGAGAGCATGCAAGGGCCCCAAGTACCCCATTGGGATCTGCAGCCTCTCACCCTCAGCAGGCTCCAGCTGCCTGTCCTCCAGCCAGCTCTGATACAGCACTGCTGTAACCTGGGATTGGGCTGCCAGGAAAGATCTGGGAGGACCTCCCCACTTTGCCTGGACTTGCTCAAGCCCTCGTGCCTGGCCTGAGCTATAGTAAAGGCACACCTATACCTGACCACATACCCCACTGATACTCAACTGCTGCACTGGCTTCCTGGCTTGACCTCAACCCTTCCTCATCACTACAGACTTGCCTGATGAGCACTGGACTCTTGGATGACCCTGGTGATCAGATCTCTCTGCCTTCCCTGCTCAGGTACTGTGGGACTATGCCCTTCACTGGAGAGGTCCCCTCTGCCTTGCTTCTACCTTCAGGAAAACAATGTTCCCTTGCTGCTATCTGACAGCAAGAAAAAATAGCCTGCCCTATTATCACTTCATTTCTAATGCAAGATAAATCCTGTTTGAAAATCAATGCATTTTCTCTACTGTAATCTTGACAGGAATAGCTGCAATGCCTTTTCTGTTCAAATTTAACTTCCTATCCTCTGAATGCTGTATACATTTGACACCAACTCACCATGTTTACTAATACAGTACTGACCAAGTCTCACTCCCCTCTTCTTGCAATATCTAACAGGACTCTTGCATGTGGTATTAAATGACTGCAGAGCCCTGAGTAAAAGGATAAAAGGAAGTTCTCTGCCATCTGCTTAGCTGGACTTCATAGGAAGATCTGTGAGCCTAAAATCCTAGCAAAAAATGATAAAAGTTTCCTGTTAAGATATCCAGCAAAGTAACAAACAGGAATTTTAACAATCCATACAGAGGCCCTTAAAACATGGAAGCATATTCAAGAACTGAAGTCTACAGCTCACAATAGAGCCGTGCTCGTCA
This sequence comes from Phalacrocorax aristotelis, assembly GCF_949628215.1. NCBI lineage: Eukaryota > Metazoa > Chordata > Aves > Suliformes > Phalacrocoracidae > Phalacrocorax > Phalacrocorax aristotelis. The sequence continues at coordinate 33,028,956 of NC_134281.1, forward strand.
GGCTAGATTGCAGCAATATATCTAGGCACAGAGATCAGCCAAAAGGTTAGTTCACAAGTAAAGCCATGTAAACATGTCAAATATGTTATCCATGTTCCACCCTGACTTGCCAGAGAGATAGGGAAAGCAAAAGGAACTGAGAGATCTGGTCTGCATCCATTATCCAAATAAAAAATTAAATCATAAAAAAAATCCCTCAAGGGTCAGCACCAGAACAGAAAATCTTTACTTCTTCAGCCCAGTGCTGTTGCCCACCAGTAAAACTACCCAGTCTGAGCGGCAGACAGTACTTCCATGATAGCAAGTCCAAGGCCACAAACCCACAAAAGACATACTAACTTCAGCACTTTAGTTCTCTGCCTCAGTGTGACATGCAGAAAACAGCAGACTAAAAATAAATTTAGAACCTCAATTTTTCCATTAGGAACACAAAAAATAAGTAGAGAGAAAACAAGAACACAAGCCAAGCTAGTCACCAATTTTATGTCATTCTGCAAAAACATTTTGATAAACGGAATACAATATAAGAACCTGAAGAGTTATGGTTTTATGCTGGTTAAAGATTTAAACAGTCTCCATTGCTGAAGAGCAAGATGGAATCTTTATCTGTCTTGGAGAAAAAGGAACTCACTGTAGAAGTCACATACTGCTCCTCATTGCGTAAACCAGATTACCTGCCTTGGCAAAAACATTGAACAATGCATAGCCCCAGTGATGCCCATATCATTTCCCAAGGTTTACTCATTAGCTTAACTGAAGCAGTGGCACAGTCTTTTTTTCTGTTGCGCTTGAGGGGTTCATTTAATTAAACAACATAGTGTCATTCTTCAACAGTTTAAATGACTGATTTTTTCCTTACCTCCTTCTGCAACAGAGAACCCAGGCTAATGGTTTCTGCAGATGCTGTAGCTAGAAAAGCTATTCATTTATATTCACTTATGGTTAAAACTCCTTGCCTTCTCTTATTACAGATAATTCTGTAAACATTCAGGTAAAAGTTTCCCTACTTTCAACATCCTAAAGAGTACAGACAGATTCAGCAATTTACTTTTGTCTTTACTTCATTTAGAGGTGCAGAACTTCAGGAAACTTTGTTTCCACATAGCCTGTATCACATACAGAAATATATCTGTTGTTAAGTTTTGCCATGGGATTGCCATCAGACAGGGAAAAATAACTAGAACTAGCAGACAATCCTGTTTGCCTGTCATTGGGCTGATTTACTGTGACGACTTTTTCTCTATATAACAGATAATGTTTCTGACATAACCACAGCAAGAACTCCCCTGAATTAAACTTCAACTGCATCTTCAGCTCATTAGAACCGAGACAGCTGGCATCTGTAATTAGAAGAGGAAATCTCCTTTTCACCCAAGACCCCACTCCACCAAAGGGACTAAACTCCTTTAGTTAAGGGAAAAATAACGCCCCTTAGAAATCAAGTTTAGATTTATTCCCAGGCAGTTTATTTCACATTATTTGAATACCTAACTAATTAAATACTGGGTTTTAAATATGATAGTAAATGGGAGAAGTAGGGAAGAGGGATGGAAAATTATGATAACTTGTCTTCTGTAGTCTTCCTAACTGTATATTCATCTGGTCTTATAAATACTGAAAACTAAATACATTTAAGGAAGAACTAAAGGTGAATGTTTTATATTCTAATTCTCCTAGCCAAGCCTTTAAAAAAAAAAAAAACACAAACATTATATGGTCTAGGCACTTATGAAATGAACTCACCATTTATCATATTTGGATAAGAGAAGGACAACTGTTTTTCATATCTTACCTGCGCATTGGCTTTCCGTCCATGCACTGCGAAGAGAAACCTTCAGCCTATGCTTCAAGACCTGATCCAAAGAGAAAAAAAAAAAAAAAAGGTGATATTCAGAAGCAAGAGAACCTTCTTTCCTCTCTTCAGCCTGGCTCTAGGACAACAGAACTGACCATACCCAGGCACTAATATGCCTTCAAGCTTTTATCCAGCTACAAAATTCACAGCCTCGATTAACAATGTCCGGATTGCAGAGAATAAAGTAGAAGAAAATATAATTAGCATTAAAAGTAATTTCACCACAGCTACATAATGGTTCTTCAGGCAAATGGAACACACACATCACAAAGCCAGTAAACTGTCTGTCTTTCTGAATCCTTAGAATTATTCTACCAAAGGAAAAAATATCTCAAGCAACAGTGCACTTGCTCTCACTCCTTGCTCAGAGCCACAAGGTCCCTCTCCCTCATACATTTACCACAGACTTAAGGCAGGCTGGCACCTAATAAACAGCACAGCGCTGCTCAACAGCTACACTGCAGAGTCAGAATTTGATATAAAACTTGTGTCTGGAAATTGAAGACAATTACGTACCCCAGAGGTAAAAGTGATGCTAATAATGGTACTACATCTGCAAAGATTAACGATGCTGCCTGACACTCAGTACACTTCTACTCCAAATACTCATCTTCTGAGAGCAACAGCTGCAAACTGCACAGGCCTTCCATATTCAACCACCAACTCCTAATTCCAATGTAGATTAGCCCTTTTTACAAGGGCATCACTCATCCCAATTTTTTAATGACTATTCAGTTTGGAACAAATTTAATTCAATCATTATTTAAAGCAGTAAGTCTAACTTTTTGTCATGTATTAAAAGAACAGACGGGTGGTCTGCTCCCTTACTGATATTCACAGACTTGATCCCATCCAGAAATGAAGTGACAAATGAGAAACCAGTGAAAGTACAGGAAAAGCAATGACAGAATAAGACTGAATAACTTGAAATAAAGTGGCATTTAAAATCGAAAAACTTAAATTTAGGAAGGAAAAAATAATTTTTGGAAGACTGCGATTGTCGGATTGGAGCGCCGTGTCCAACAATATCAAAGTTTTTTTAGCACAATTTAAATTAAACTGAAAAATATTTATATCTTTATTTGGCTACATGAACAAGCACCTTATTTTATGTGCAACATTCCCCAGGTACTTTATCACACAAACAGACCGGTTTGCCAGTTAATGAAGAATCAGCTCAGGCTTGCTGGCTTCCACAGCTGCAAATTACTCAGGTTCATACCTTCCTGCAAATAAAGTAAGCTAGTTGCTCCCAGTTAGGGCATCGCATACCAATTCCAACCCAAACTATGCCTGCCCAGCCACTCCCAGGTCAGTCTTAGGCTCTGCCACTGTTCCTCTCGCCAGTGTCGAGGGGCTGCCCGGCAAAGCGCGCCTCACCGCACGCAGCCGCGGGCAGTGCCAGGTGCTCCCTGCAAAGTAGCGCCTCCACAACCGCCCGTGTGCAAAAACACACGCAAAAGCAGCTCAGATCGCTTCGCCTGTGCGAAGAAGCATGGACAACGCTATTCCTAAATCCCCGATTGCATCAGATTTAATCCCCTTAAAACCCACGTTAAAAGTCATGGGGAAGAAAACCCCAAAACAAACATTTTCGCCCAGGGTCCTCGATTTCGCGTTCTCCGCGGGGCAGCAACTGGGTGCAAAGGACGCTTTTCCCAGAAAAACGTGGTCCCGGCCCTCGAACACCCGCAGGTTCTCAGAGCCGTGCGGCTGCTCCTCCTCCGGGACGGACACCGCTCCACGCCCGCCTCCATCCCCCGAAGACCTCAGGGCACGGCGCCAACCGACAGCCAACGGCGGGCAGGGCCGCGGACCCCGGCCGGCGGGAGGATACCGAACCGAGCAGCCGCGCGCGCTCCCCCAGGCCGCCGCCGCCCCCACCACCTCCGCCGGCCGCAGTAGCGGAGACCCACTGCCGCCCTGAGAACCGCGCCCCGGCGGCCACCCGAGCAGGGCAGGGCAGGGCAGGGCAGGGCAGGGCACGGCCGCGCGCCCCAGACGAGGCCGCACCGGCGGGGTAACGGGCGAGCGGCCGCAGCCCCAGAAGCCGCGGCCCGATCCCCCCCCTCCGCGATGGCGCAAGCGCTCACTCAGCTGGGCGCGGAGCCGGCGCCGAGCCGCGATCCCGCAGTAGCGGAGCCGAGCCGAGCTCAGCAGTGCCGAGCTCACCCCCCGGGCCCCTCCACAGCGGCAGGAAGCGGGCCTGCCCCGCGCCACGCCCCCGCCAACAGCCGCCGCCGCTCGCAGGGCCGTACCCGCCCCTTCCGCCCCCGCCCCCGCCGGCCTCGCCACGCCTCCCGCCAAGCCACGCCCTCCCGCGGCAAAGGCGGCGGCACCGGCACAACTCACACGAGGACCAGCAAGGCCCGCTCCGGCCAGCGACAGGACTCGAGAGGAGACACCGGCAGAGGAGTGCCCATTTCCGATGAGGTGTCCCTGAGGACCGGGAGCGCCTGTCACCCTGAGGTTCCTGGTGGGTGCCCGTGTCCGACTGTGATGCCTGTTGCATGCCCATGTCCCAGTGAAGTGTGTTGTGGTTCTCTCCGCGGCAGGCACAGCAGTGGGAGCAGCAGGCTTCAATATCCACCTACACAGGTCCCGCCGCAGCCTACGTGGCCTGCCGGGCTGGTGGAGAAAGGCCTCGTGACGTCACAGAGCCTTGCGTGACATCAGCCCGTGACTTGTCAGGTCGGCAACCCTTGCAAGCGCAGACACGCGAGGCGGCCACTCGGTGCTGGTGGTCACTGCCTGAACTCTGCTCAGGGTAACAGCCCAAGCCAGCTCGTGCATCGAGATCTTTTTCCTCAGGAGAGACCATGATAACTCTCAGCCCGGCTCTCCCCCTGACCATGGCTCTCTGCACGTTGTCACTGTTGCCTGCTGGTCTTCGCATTTACATCAACCCCACCTGGCTCATTGTGGAGAGTGAAGCTCCTCCTGAAGACCTGAAGCAGCCACCCGTTGATGCGGAGAGCATGACCACCGAATGGGACAGCAGCATCGACGTTCAGAGCCCCTACGGCTTGGTTAGGATCATGATGGACGCTGTTATTGAGGGTCTGAGGAAGCTGCCCTTTGTGGGAGAGAGCATGGTCCCCAAACGGCACAGCAGCACTGGCCCCCGCAGCCCCCAGAGCTGGGTCAGGCTCAGGAAGGACGTCCCTCCTGCGGGCCCGAAGGAACTGCCCGTTGTCGCCAAGAGCGTGGCCTCTGACCCGCCCTACCCTCTGGGCCAGCTCCGGGACTCCCTTGCCCAGGTGGACAGGAGCCGGCTGTGTTGCAAGGCCTTGCAAAGCCTGTGGCTGTGCTTCCTGTCTTGGGTTGCACTTCGCCTCTGGAGAAATGGGAACAGACCCCAGGGACAGGTGAGCAATCGCGATCGGTCACACAGGGAAGGAGCGGCTTGTGGGGAGCAGGGAAGCACATCATTGCAAGCCTTGGCCAAGAAGGCTTGCAATGAGAAAACAAAACCCAGCGCGGGCAAGAAAGCCTCGGCAGGCCCCGAGAGCTCCTCTGCCTCTTCCCCAGTTACATGCTCAGCCGTAGGGCAGAAACCCTCCGGAGGCCCCAGCACGACATGGGGCCTGCCAGAGGTGTGCTCAGCCCAGCGTGCTGCCCAGAGCAGTCCTGCGTGGCTGGAGTCCTTCCAGAGGAAGCCAAGCCCCGCAGGCCACTTCTCGGCCACCCGGCCCGCGCCCACTTCATTGCGCCCCCGGCCCTGTCATTTCCAGGGAAAGGAACGGCCGGCCTCATCTTCTGTGGGAACAGACTGCTCGGAGGAGGGCACCTTCAGCTCTGATGAAGCCGTCCACCAGCTGGAGGCCAAAACCACCCCGCTGGCCAGGTGCACCAGGCTTGTCTACCGCCTCCGCCTGAAAGTGTTCCCGCACCAGCACTCCGAGAAGAAGGCGCAAGGCGAGGCAAGCGGAGGAGAGCCTTCTCTAGCTCCCTCTGCACCTCCACCTAGGGCGTGCTCTCGGCGGATTGGCAAGAGGAGATGCAGGGGTGCAAGTGAGTGCCGGCGTCCTTGCAGGGTGGGACCTGAGGCGGGAGAGAACAGGCATCCGTGGCCGTGAGGGGCTCCACAGGTGCCCGCATCCCAGGAGGAGGGGCCCACATCCTAGCAGGGTGCCCACCTCCCTCTGAGGTTCCCGGTGGGTGCCCGTATCCCGGTGAGGTGTGTTGTGGTTGCTCCCCATGTCCCTGTAAGGTGGCAGTGGCCAGTGCCTGCCTATGGCCCGTTGGGTACCTTAGGCCTTGGGACCTCCAAGGCTGGTGCGAGGGCAAGCATCACACCAGGAAGAGGGGCAGCTGCTAGGAAGTGGGTGGATAACCCTCCCAACTGTAGTATTTTCACCCAGCTAACAGTGAATTCTCTTCAGGGTGACGGGCAGCTGGTGCGTCGGGACATGCCTCAGCCCACCAAAGGCTCCGGGAGTGAGGGCACCTCCACCGACTTCTTCTGCTGGCTGGAGGCCGTTAGCGCCCCGATGGTCATGCTCCTGCGGGTGGCCATGGCCAACAGGCAGCCACGTCCTGGTGGGTCGCCCGTGCCTGTCCAGCACAACAGCCAACGGGTATTTGCCAACTCCGTTGAGGACCTCTGGGGAGGGTCCCCCTTTTCCGCCCTCCCAAAGGTGCTGCCAGGGCCGACTGGCATCCAAAGGGCCGGGGCTCATCTCTGCCTCCCCAGAGGGAACAGCCAAGCATGCCCGTGCAGCAGAGACGCCTGGGAAACTCGGCAAAACTCCTGCTGGGAGCAGCCTACTTCCTCAATCTTCTAGCACTGCTCAGATCAATAAAGTGCTTTGTTCCTGTAGCATGTGTCATTTTGGTACCAAGGGGATCCAGGAAGGGGCAACACGAAAGGCAGTGGTGCGAGCCAGGCTGCTGTATGCGGGCCTGCGGAGCACGCGCTCCTGGAGAAGTTGGGACAGCTGGGCTGCGAGAGAACGGGCATTCAAGGCTGTGAGGTGCCCCGCGGGTGCCCATGATCCAGGAGGAGGGCACTGCAGCCCGGCAGGGTGCCCGTGTCCCGGTGAGGATCCCTGGGAAACACCCACATCCCACTGAGGTGGCATTGGCTGCCGCATGCCCAGGACCCCGTGGGTCATGTCCCTCCAGGAATAATTCTAGACTAATCGCACTCCTCATTCTCAACGGTTATGATTTTTGTCAAACCAAGAGTGAATTTTTGGCTTTCCTCTTAACATGGGCTGCCACTTTGCCCCCAAGAGGATGTTGAGCAGAACCGCGTCACAGCTGCCCAGCTGGGGCACGGTGCTGAACGCAGCTGGGCTGGAGCTCTGGGCACAGCCCCTTCTTGCTGAGAAGTTCAGGGCACAGCCCAGACCACGTGGGACACAGTGCCGCTCCCCTGCTGGGCTCAGTGTCCGCCGGCAGGCACAGCAGTGGGAGCAGCAGGCTTCAAAATCCACCTACACGGGTCCTGCCCAGCTCCGCCGCAGCCTCCGTCGCCTGCCGGGCTGGTGGAGAAAGGCCTCGTGACGTCACAGAGCCTTGCATGACATCACAGAGCCTTGCGTGCCATCAGCCCGTGACTTGTCAGGTCGGCAACCCTTGCAAGCGCAGACACGCGAGGTGGCCACTCGGTGCTGGTGGTCACTGCCTGAACTCTGCTCAGGGTAACAGCCCAAGCCAGCTCGTGCGTCGAGATCTTTTTCCTCAGGAGAGACCATGATAACTCTCAGCCCGGCTCTCTCCCTGACCATGGCTCTCTGCACGTTGTCACTGTTGCCTGCTGGTCTTCGCATTTACATCAACCCCACCTGGCTCATTGTGGAGAGTGAAGCTCCTCCTGAAGACCTGAAGCAGCCACCCGTTGATGCGGAGAGCATGACCACCGAATGGGACAGCAGCATCGACGTTCAGAGCCCCTACGGCTTGGTTAGGATCATGATGGACGCTGTTATTGAGGGTCTGAGGAAGCTGCCCTTTGTGGGAGAGAGCATGGTCCCCAAACGGCACAGCAGCACTGGCCCCCGCAGCCCCCAGAGCTGGGTCAGGCTCAGGAAGGACGTCCCTCCTGCGGGCCCGAAGGAACTGCCCGTTGTCGCCAAGAGCGTGGCCTCTGACCCGCCCTACCCTCTGGGCCAGCTCCGGGACTCCCTTGCCCAGGTGGACAGGAGCCGGCTGTGTTGCAAGGCCTTGCAAAGCCTGTGGCTGTGCTTCCTGTCTTGGGTTGCACTTCGCCTCTGGAGAAATGGGAACAGACCCCAGGGACAGGTGAGCAATCGCGATCGGTCACACAGGGAAGGAGCGGCTTGTGGGGAGCAGGGAAGCACATCATTGCAAGCCTTGGCCAAGAAGGCTTGCAATGAGAAAACAAAACCCAGCGCGGGCAAGAAAGCCTCGGCAGGCCCCGAGAGCTCCTCTGCCTCTTCCCCAGTTACATGCTCAGCCGTAGGGCAGAAACCCTCCGGAGGCCCCAGCACGACATGGGGCCTGCCAGAGGTGTGCTCAGCCCAGCGTGCTGCCCAGAGCAGTCCTGCGTGGCTGGAGTCCTTCCAGAGGAAGCCAAGCCCCGCAGGCCACTTCTCGGCCACCCGGCCCGCGCCCACTTCATTGCGCCCCCGGCCCTGTCATTTCCAGGGAAAGGAACGGCCGGCCTCATCTTCTGTGGGAACAGACTGCTCGGAGGAGGGCACCTTCAGCTCTGATGAAGCCGTCCACCAGCTGGAGGCCAAAACCACCCCGCTGGCCAGGTGCACCAGGCTTGTCTACCGCCTCCGCCTGAAAGTGTTCCCGCACCAGCACTCCGAGAAGAAGGCGCAAGGCGAGGCAAGCGGAGGAGAGCCTTCTCTAGCTCCCTCTGCACCTCCACCTAGGGCGTGCTCTCGGCGGATTGGCAAGAGGAGATGCAGGGGTGCAAGTGAGTGCCGGCGTCCTTGCAGGGTGGGACCTGAGGCGGGAGAGAACAGACATCCGTGGCCGTGAGGGGCTCCACAGGTGCCCGCATCCCAGGAGGAGGGGCCCACATCCTAGCAGGGTGCCCACCTCCCTCTGAGGTTCCCGGTGGGTGCCCGTATCCCGGTGAGGTGTGTTGTGGTTGCTCCCCATGTCCCTGTAAGGTGGCAGTGGCCAGTGCCTGCCTATGGCCCATTGGGTACCTTAGGCCTTGGGACCTCCAAGGCTGGTGCGAGGGCAAGCATCACACCAGGAAGAGGGGCAGCTGCTAGGAAGTGGGTGGATAACCCTCCCAACTGTAGTATTTTCACCCAGCTAACAGTGAATTCTCTTCAGGGTGACGGGCAGCTGGTGCGTCGGGACATGCCTCAGCCCACCAAAGGCTCCGGGAGTGAGGGCACCTCCACCGACTTCTTCTGCTGGCTGGAGGCCGTTAGCGCCCCGATGGTCATGCTCCTGCGGGTGGCCATGGCCAACAGGCAGCCACGTCCTGGTGGGTCGCCCGTGCCTGTCCAGCACAACAGCCAACGGGTATTTGCCAACTCCGTTGAGGACCTCTGGGGAGGGTCCCCCTTTTCCGCCCTCCCAAAGGTGCTGCCAGGGCCGACTGGCATCCAAAGGGCCGGGGCTCATCTCTGCCTCCCCAGAGGGAACAGCCAAGCATGCCCGTGCAGCAGAGACGCCTGGGAAACTCGGCAAAACTCCTGCTGGGAGCAGCCTACTTCCTCAATCTTCTAGCACTGCTCAGATCAATAAAGTGCTTTGTTCCTGTAGCATGTGTCATTTTGGTACCAAGGGGATCCAGGAAGGGGCAACACGAAAGGCAGTGGTGCGAGCCAGGCTGCTGTATGCGGGCCTGCGGAGCACGCGCTCCTGGAGAAGTTGGGACAGCTGGGCTGCGAGAGAACGGGCATTCAAGGCTGTGAGGTGCCCCGCGGGTGCCCATGATCCAGGAGGAGGGCACTGCAGCCCGGCAGGGTGCCCGTGTCCCGGTGAGGATCCCTGGGAAACACCCACATCCCACTGAGGTGGCATTGGCTGCCGCATGCCCAGGACCCCGTGGGTCATGTCCCTCCAGGAATAATTCTAGACTAATCGCACTCCTCATTCTCAACGGTTATGATTTTTGTCAAACCAAGAGTGAATTTTTGGCTTTCCTCTTAACATGGGCTGCCACTTTGCCCCCAAGAGGATGTTGAGCAGAACCGCGTCACAGCTGCCCAGCTGGGGCACGGTGCTGAACGCAGCTGGGCTGGAGCTCTGGGCACAGCCCCTTCTTGCTGAGAAGTTCAGGGCACAGCCCAGACCACGTGGGACACAGTGCCGCTCCCCTGCTGGGCTCAGTGTCCGCCGGCAGGCACAGCAGTGGGAGCAGCAGGCTTCAAAATCCACCTACACGGGTCCTGCCCAGCTCCGCCGCAGCCTCCGTCGCCTGCCGGGCTGGTGGAGAAAGGCCTCGTGACGTCACAGAGCCTTGCATGACATCACAGAGCCTTGCGTGCCATCAGCCCGTGACTTGTCAGGTCGGCAACCCTTGCAAGCGCAGACACGCGAGGTGGCCACTCGGTGCTGGTGGTCACTGCCTGAACTCTGCTCAGGGTAACAGCCCAAGCCAGCTCGTGCGTCGAGATCTTTTTCCTCAGGAGAGACCATGATAACTCTCAGCCCGGCTCTCTCCCTGACCATGGCTCTCTGCACGTTGTCACTGTTGCCTGCTGGTCTTCGCATTTACATCAACCCCACCTGGCTCATTGTGGAGAGTGAAGCTCCTCCTGAAGACCTGAAGCAGCCACCCGTTGATGCGGAGAGCATGACCACCGAATGGGACAGCAGCATCGACGTTCAGAGCCCCTACGGCTTGGTTAGGATCATGATGGACGCTGTTATTGAGGGTCTGAGGAAGCTGCCCTTTGTGGGAGAGAGCATGGTCCCCAAACGGCACAGCAGCACTGGCCCCCGCAGCCCCCAGAGCTGGGTCAGGCTCAGGAAGGACGTCCCTCCTGCGGGCCCGAAGGAACTGCCCGTTGTCGCCAAGAGCGTGGCCTCTGACCCGCCCTACCCTCTGGGCCAGCTCCGGGACTCCCTTGCCCAGGTGGACAGGAGCCGGCTGTGTTGCAAGGCCTTGCAAAGCCTGTGGCTGTGCTTCCTGTCTTGGGTTGCACTTCGCCTCTGGAGAAATGGGAACAGACCCCAGGGACAGGTGAGCAATCGCGATCGGTCACACAGGGAAGGAGCGGCTTGTGGGGAGCAGGGAAGCACATCATTGCAAGCCTTGGCCAAGAAGGCTTGCAATGAGAAAACAAAACCCAGCGCGGGCAAGAAAGCCTCGGCAGGCCCCGAGAGCTCCTCTGCCTCTTCCCCAGTTACATGCTCAGCCGTAGGGCAGAAACCCTCCGGAGGCCCCAGCACGACATGGGGCCTGCCAGAGGTGTGCTCAGCCCAGCGTGCTGCCCAGAGCAGTCCTGCGTGGCTGGAGTCCTTCCAGAGGAAGCCAAGCCCCGCAGGCCACTTCTCGGCCACCCGGCCCGTGCCCACTTCATTGCGCCCCCGGCCCTGTCATTTCCAGGGAAAGGAACGGCCGGCCTCATCTTCTGTGGGAACAGACTGCTCGGAGGAGGGCACCTTCAGCTCTGATGAAGCCGTCCACCAGCTGGAGGCCAAAACCACCCTGCTGGCCAGGTGCACCAGGCTTGTCTACCGCCTCCGCCTGAAAGTGTTCCCGCACCAGCACTCCGAGAAGAAGGCGCAAGGCGAGGCAAGCGGAGGAGAGCCTTCTCTAGCTCCCTCTGCACCTCCACCTAGGGCGTGCTCTCGGCGGATTGGCAAGAGGAGATGCAGGGGTGCAAGTGAGTGCCGGCGTCCTTGCAGGGTGGGACCTGAGGCGGGAGAGAACAGGCATCCGTGGCCGTGAGGGGCTCCACAGGTGCCCGCATCCCAGGAGGAGGGGCCCACATCCTAGCAGGGTGCCCACCTCCCTCTGAGGTTCCCGGTGGGTGCCCGTATCCCGGTGAGGTGTGTTGTGGTTGCTCCCCATGTCCCTGTAAGGTGGCAGTGGCCAGTGCCTGCCTATGGCCCGTTGGGTACCTTAGGCCTTGGGACCTCCAAGGCTGGTGCGAGGGCAAGCATCACACCAGGAAGAGGGGCAGCTGCTAGGAAGTGGGTGGATAACCCTCCCAACTGTAGTATTTTCACCCAGCTAACAGTGAATTCTCTTCAGGGTGACGGGCAGCTGGTGCGTCGGGACATGCCTCAGCCCACCAAAGGCTCCGGGAGTGAGGGCACCTCCACCGACTTCTTCTGCTGGCTGGAGGCCGTTAGCGCCCCGATGGTCATGCTCCTGCGGGTGGCCATGGCCAACAGGCAGCCACGTCCTGGTGGGTCGCCCGTGCCTGTCCAGCACAACAGCCAACGGGTATTTGCCAACTCCGTTGAGGACCTCTGGGGAGGGTCCCCCTTTTCTGCCCTCCCAAAGGTGCTGCCAGGGCCGACTGGCATCCAAAGGGCCGGGGCTCATCTCTGCCTCCCCAGAGGGAACAGCCAAGCATGCCCGTGCAGCAGAGACGCCTGGGAAACTCGGCAAAACTCCTGCTGGGAGCAGCCTACTTCCTCAATCTTCTAGCACTGCTCAGATCAATAAAGTGCTTTGTTCCTGTAGCATGTGTCATTTTGGTACCAAGGGGATCCAGGAAGGGGCAACACGAAAGGCAGTGGTGCGAGCCAGGCTGCTGTATGCGGGCCTGCGGAGCACGCGCTCCTGGAGAAGTTGGGACAGCTGGGCTGCGAGAGAACGGGCATTCAAGGCTGTGAGGTGCCCCGCGGGTGCCCATGATCCAGGAGGAGGGCACTGCAGCCCGGCAGGGTGCCCGTGTCCCGGTGAGGATCCCTGGGAAACACCCACATCCCACTGAGGTGGCATTGGCTGCCGCATGCCCAGGACCCCGTGGGTCATGTCCCTCCAGGAATAATTCTAGACTAATCGCACTCCTCATTCTCAACGGTTATGATTTTTGTCAAACCAAGAGTGAATTTTTGGCTTTCCTCTTAACATGGGCTGCCACTTTGCCCCCAAGAGGATGTTGAGCAGAACCGCGTCACAGCTGCCCAGCTGGGGCACGGTGCTGAACGCAGCTGGGCTGGAGCTCTGGGCACAGCCCCTTCTTGCTGAGAAGTTCAGGGCACAGCCCAGACCACGTGGGACACAGTGCCGCTCCCCTGCTGGGCTCAGTGTCCGCCGGCAGGCACAGCAGTGGGAGCAGCAGGCTTCAAAATCCACCTACACGGGTCCTGCCCAGCTCCGCCGCAGCCTCCGTCGCCTGCCGGGCTGGTGGAGAAAGGCCTCGTGACGTCACAGAGCCTTGCATGACATCACAGAGCCTTGCGTGCCATCAGCCCGTGACTTGTCAGGTCGGCAACCCTTGCAAGCGCAGACACGCGAGGTGGCCACTCGGTGCTGGTGGTCACTGCCTGAACTCTGCTCAGGGTAACAGCCCAAGCCAGCTCGTGCGTCGAGATCTTTTTCCTCAGGAGAGACCATGATAACTCTCAGCCCGGCTCTCTCCCTGACCATGGCTCTCTGCACGTTGTCACTGTTGCCTGCTGGTCTTCGCATTTACATCAACCCCACCTGGCTCATTGTGGAGAGTGAAGCTCCTCCTGAAGACCTGAAGCAGCCACCCGTTGATGCGGAGAGCATGACCACCGAATGGGACAGCAGCATCGACGTTCAGAGCCCCTACGGCTTGGTTAGGATCATGATGGACGCTGTTATTGAGGGTCTGAGGAAGCTGCCCTTTGTGGGAGAGAGCATGGTCCCCAAACGGCACAGCAGCACTGGCCCCCGCAGCCCCCAGAGCTGGGTCAGGCTCAGGAAGGACGTCCCTCCTGCGGGCCCGAAGGAACTGCCCGTTGTCGCCAAGAGCGTGGCCTCTGACCCGCCCTACCCTCTGGGCCAGCTCCGGGACTCCCTTGCCCAGGTGGACAGGAGCCGGCTGTGTTGCAAGGCCTTGCAAAGCCTGTGGCTGTGCTTCCTGTCTTGGGTTGCACTTCGCCTCTGGAGAAATGGGAACAGACCCCAGGGACAGGTGAGCAATCGCGATCGGTCACACAGGGAAGGAGCGGCTTGTGGGGAGCAGGGAAGCACATCATTGCAAGCCTTGGCCAAGAAGGCTTGCAATGAGAAAACAAAACCCAGCGCGGGCAAGAAAGCCTCGGCAGGCCCCGAGAGCTCCTCTGCCTCTTCCCCAGTTACATGCTCAGCCGTAGGGCAGAAACCCTCCGGAGGCCCCAGCACGACATGGGGCCTGCCAGAGGTGTGCTCAGCCCAGCGTGCTGCCCAGAGCAGTCCTGCGTGGCTGGAGTCCTTCCAGAGGAAGCCAAGCCCCGCAGGCCACTTCTCGGCCACCCGGCCCGTGCCCACTTCATTGCGCCCCCGGCCCTGTCATTTCCAGGGAAAGGAACGGCCGGCCTCATCTTCTGTGGGAACAGACTGCTCGGAGGAGGGCACCTTCAGCTCTGATGAAGCCGTCCACCAGCTGGAGGCCAAAACCACCCTGCTGGCCAGGTGCACCAGGCTTGTCTACCGCCTCCGCCTGAAAGTGTTCCCGCACCAGCACTCCGAGAAGAAGGCGCAAGGCGAGGCAAGCGGAGGAGAGCCTTCTCTAGCTCCCTCTGCACCTCCACCTAGGGCGTGCTCTCGGCGGATTGGCAAGAGGAGATGCAGGGGTGCAAGTGAGTGCCGGCGTCCTTGCAGGGTGGGACCTGAGGCGGGAGAGAACAGGCATCCGTGGCCGTGAGGGGCTCCACAGGTGCCCGCATCCCAGGAGGAGGGGCCCACATCCTAGCAGGGTGCCCACCTCCCTCTGAGGTTCCCGGTGGGTGCCCGTATCCCGGTGAGGTGTGTTGTGGTTGCTCCCCATGTCCCTGTAAGGTGGCAGTGGCCAGTGCCTGCCTATGGCCCGTTGGGTACCTTAGGCCTTGGGACCTCCAAGGCTGGTGCGAGGGCAAGCATCACACCAGGAAGAGGGGCAGCTGCTAGGAAGTGGGTGGATAACCCTCCCAACTGTAGTATTTTCACCCAGCTAACAGTGAATTCTCTTCAGGGTGACGGGCAGCTGGTGCGTCGGGACATGCCTCAGCCCACCAAAGGCTCCGGGAGTGAGGGCACCTCCACCGACTTCTTCTGCTGGCTGGAGGCCGTTAGCGCCCCGATGGTCATGCTCCTGCGGGTGGCCATGGCCAACAGGCAGCCACGTCCTGGTGGGTCGCCCGTGCCTGTCCAGCACAACAGCCAACGGGTATTTGCCAACTCCGTTGAGGACCTCTGGGGAGGGTCCCCCTTTTCTGCCCTCCCAAAGGTGCTGCCAGGGCCGACTGGCATCCAAAGGGCCGGGGCTCATCTCTGCCTCCCCAGAGGGAACAGCCAAGCATGCCCGTGCAGCAGAGACGCCTGGGAAACTCGGCAAAACTCCTGCTGGGAGCAGCCTACTTCCTCAATCTTCTAGCACTGCTCAGATCAATAAAGTGCTTTGTTCCTGTAGCATGTGTCATTTTGGTACCAAGGGGATCCAGGAAGGGGCAACACGAAAGGCAGTGGTGCGAGCCAGGCTGCTGTATGCGGGCCTGCGGAGCACGCGCTCCTGGAGAAGTTGGGACAGCTGGGCTGCGAGAGAACGGGCATTCAAGGCTGTGAGGTGCCCCGCGGGTGCCCATGATCCAGGAGGAGGGCACTGCAGCCCGGCAGGGTGCCCGTGTCCCGGTGAGGATCCCTGGGAAACACCCACATCCCACTGAGGTGGCATTGGCTGCCGCATGCCCAGGACCCCGTGGGTCATGTCCCTCCAGGAATAATTCTAGACTAATCGCACTCCTCATTCTCAGCGGTTATGATTTTTGTCAAACCAAGAGTGAATTTTTGGCTTTCCTCTTAACATGGGCTGCCACTTTGCCCCCAAGAGGATGTTGAGCAGAACCGCGTCACAGCTGCCCAGCTGGGGCACGGTGCTGAACGCAGCTCGGCTGGAGCTCTGGGCACAGCCCCTTCTTGCTGAGAAGTTCAGGGCACAGCCCAGACCACGTGGGACACAGTGCCGCTCCCCTGCTGGGCTCAGTGTCCGCCGGCAGGCACAGCAGTGGGAGCAGCAGGCTTCAAAATCCACCTACACGGGTCCTGCCCAGCTCCGCCGCAGCCTCCGTCGCCTGCCGGGCTGGTGGAGAAAGGCCTCGTGACGTCACAGAGCCTTGCATGACATCACAGAGCCTTGCGTGCCATCAGCCCGTGACTTGTCAGGTCGGCAACCCTTGCAAGCGCAGACACGCGAGGCGGCCACTCGGTGCTGGTGGTCACTGCCTGAACTCTGCTCAGGGTAACAGCCCAAGCCAGCTCGTGCGTCGAGATCTTTTTCCTCAGGAGAGACCATGATAACTCTCAGCCCGGCTCTCCCCCTGACCATGGCTCTCTGCACGTTGTCACTGTTGCCTGCTGGTCTTCGCATTTACATCAACCCCACCTGGCTCATTGTGGAGAGTGAAGCTCCTCCTGAAGACCTGAAGCAGCCACCCGTTGATGCGGAGAGCATGACCACCGAATGGGACAGCAGCATCGACGTTCAGAGCCCCTACGGCTTGGTTAGGATCATGATGGACGCTGTTATTGAGGGTCTGAGGAAGCTGCCCTTTGTGGGAGAGAGCATGGTCCCCAAACGGCACAGCAGCACTGGCCCCCGCAGCCCCCAGAGCTGGGTCAGGCTCAGGAAGGACGTCCCTCCTGCGGGCCCGAAGGAACTGCCCGTTGTCGCCAAGAGCGTGGCCTCTGACCCGCCCTACCCTCTGGGCCAGCTCCGGGACTCCCTTGCCCAGGTGGACAGGAGCCGGCTGTGTTGCAAGGCCTTGCAAAGCCTGTGGCTGTGCTTCCTGTCTTGGGTTGCACTTCGCCTCTGGAGAAATGGAAACAGACCCCAGGGACAGGTGAGCAATCGCGATCGGTCACACAGGGAAGGAGCGGCTTGTGGGGAGCAGGGAAGCACACCATTGCAAGCCTTGGCCAAGAAGGCTTGCAATGAGAAAACAAAACCCAGCGCGGGCAAGAAAGCCTCGGCAGGCCCCGAGAGCTCCTCTGCCTCTTCCCCAGTTACATGCTCAGCCGTAGGGCAGAAACCCTCCGGAGGCCCCAGCACGACATGGGGCCTGCCAGAGGTGTGCTCAGCCCAGCGTGCTGCCCAGAGCAGTCCTGCGTGGCTGGAGTCCTTCCAGAGGAAGCCAAGCCCCGCAGGCCACTTCTCGGCCACCCGGCCCGCGCCCACTTCATTGCGCCCCCGGCCCTGTCCTTTCCAGGGAAAGGAACGGCCGGCCTCATCTTCTGTGGGAACAGACTGCTCGGAGGAGGGCACCTTCAGCTCTGATGAAGCCGTCCACCAGCTGGAGGCCAAAACCACCCTGCTGGCCAGGTGCACCAGGCTTGTCTACCGCCTCCGCCTGAAAGTGTTCCCGCACCAGCACTCCGAGAAGAAGGCGCAAGGCGAGGCAAGCGGAGGAGAGCCTTCTCTAGCTCCCTCTGCACCTCCACCTAGGGCGTGCTCTCGGCGGATTGGCAAGAGGAGATGCAGGGGTGCAAGTGAGTGCCGGCGTCCTTGCAGGGTGGGACCTGAGGCGGGAGAGAACAGGCATCCGTGGCCGTGAGGGGCTCCACAGGTGCCCGCATCCCAGGAGGAGGGGCCCACATCCTAGCAGGGTGCCCACCTCCCTCTGAGGTTCCCGGTGGGTGCCCGTATCCCGGTGAGGTGTGTTGTGGTTGCTCCCCATGTCCCTGTAAGGTGGCAGTGGCCAGTGCCTGCCTATGGCCCGTTGGGTACCTTAGGCCTTGGGACCTCCAAGGCTGGTGCGAGGGCAAGCATCACACCAGGAAGAGGGGCAGCTGCTAGGAAGTGGGTGGATAACCCTCCCAACTGTAGTATTTTCACCCAGCTAACAGTGAATTCTCTTCAGGGTGACGGGCAGCTGGTGCGTCGGGACATGCCTCAGCCCACCAAAGGCTCCGGGAGTGAGGGCACCTCCACCGACTTCTTCTGCTGGCTGGAGGCCGTTAGCGCCCCGATGGTCATGCTCCTGCGGGTGGCCATGGCCAACAGGCAGCCACGTCCTGGTGGGTCGCCCGTGCCTGTCCAGCACAACAGCCAACGGGTATTTGCCAACTCCGTTGAGGACCTCTGGGGAGGGTCCCCCTTTTCCGCCCTCCCAAAGGTGCTGCCAGGGCCGACTGGCATCCAAAGGGCCGGGGCTCATCTCTGCCTCCCCAGAGGGAACAGCCAAGCATGCCCGTGCAGCAGAGACGCCTGGGAAACTCGGCAAAACTCCTGCTGGGAGCAGCCTACTTCCTCAATCTTCTAGCACTGCTCAGATCAATAAAGTGCTTTGTTCCTGTAGCATGTGTCATTTTGGTACCAAGGGGATCCAGGAAGGGGCAACACGAAAGGCAGTGGTGCGAGCCAGGCTGCTGTATGCGGGCCTGCGGAGCACGCGCTCCTGGAGAAGTTGGGACAGCTGGGCTGCGAGAGAACGGGCATTCAAGGCTGTGAGGTGCCCCGCGGGTGCCCATGATCCAGGAGGAGGGCACTGCAGCCCGGCAGGGTGCCCGTGTCCCGGTGAGGATCCCTGGGAAACACCCACATCCCACTGAGGTGGCATTGGCTGCCGCATGCCCAGGACCCCGTGGGTCATGTCCCTCCAGGAATAATTCTAGACTAATCGCACTCCTCATTCTCAGCGGTTATGATTTTTGTCAAACCAAGAGTGAATTTTTGGCTTTCCTCTTAACATGGGCTGCCACTTTGCCCCCAAGAGGATGTTGAGCAGAACCGCGTCACAGCTGCCCAGCTGGGGCACGGTGCTGAACGCAGCTCGGCTGGAGCTCTGGGCACAGCCCCTTCTTGCTGAGAAGTTCAGGGCACAGCCCAGACCACATGGGACACAGTGCCGCTCCCCTGCTGGGCTCAGTGTCCGCCGGCAGGCACAGCAGTGGGAGCAGCAGGCTTCAAAATCCACCTACACAGGTCCTGCCCAGCTCCGCCGCAGCCTCCGTCGCCTGCCGGGCTGGTGGAGAAAGGCCTCGTGACGTCACAGAGCCTTGCATGACATCACAGAGCCTTGCGTGCCATCAGCCCGTGACTTGTCAGGTCGGCAACCCTTGCAAGCGCAGACACGCGAGGCGGCCACTCGCTGCTGGTGGTCACTGCCTGAACTCTGCTCAGGGTAACAGCCCAAGCCAGCTCGTGCGTCGAGATCTTTTTCCTCAGGAGAGACCATGATAACTCTCAGCCCGGCTCTCCCCCTGACCATGGCTCTCTGCACGTTGTCACTGTTGCCTGCTGGTCTTCGCATTTACATCAACCCCACCTGGCTCATTGTGGAGAGTGAAGCTCCTCCTGAAGACCTGAAGCAGCCACCCGTTGATGCGGAGAGCATGACCACCGAATGGGACAGCAGCATCGACGTTCAGAGCCCCTACGGCTTGGTTAGGATCATGATGGACGCTGTTATTGAGGGTCTGAGGAAGCTGCCCTTTGTGGGAGAGAGCGTGGTCCCCAAACGGCACAGCAGCACTGGCCCCCGCAGCCCCCAGAGCTGGGTCAGGCTCAGGAAGGACGTCCCTCCTGCGGGCCCGAAGGAACTGCCCGTTGTCGCCAAGAGCGTGGTCTCTGACCCGCCCTACCCTCTGGGCCAGCTCCGGGACTCCCTTGCCCAGGTGGACAGGAGCCGGCTGTGTTGCAAGGCCTTGCAAAGCCTGTGGCTGTGCTTCCTGTCTTGGGTTGCACTTCGCCTCTGGAGAAATGGAAACAGACCCCAGGGACAGGTGAGCAATCGCGATCGGTCACACAGGGAAGGAGCGGCTTGTGGGGAGCAGGGAAGCACATCATTGCAAGCCTTGGCCAAGAAGGCTTGCAATGAGAAAACAAAACCCAGCGCGGGCAAGAAAGCCTCGGCAGGCCCCGAGAGCTCCTCTGCCTCTTCCCCAGTTACATGCTCAGCCGTAGGGCAGAAACCCTCCGGAGGCCCCAGCACGACATGGGGCCTGCCAGAGGTGTGCTCAGCCCAGCGTGCTGCCCAGAGCAGTCCTGCGTGGCTGGAGTCCTTCCAGAGGAAGCCAAGCCCCGCAGGCCACTTCTCGGCCACCCGGCCCGCGCCCACTTCATTGCGCCCCCGGCCCTGTCCTTTCCAGGGAAAGGAACGGCCGGCCTCATCTTCTGTGGGAACAGACTGCTCGGAGGAGGGCACCTTCAGCTCTGATGAAGCCGTCCACCAGCTGGAGGCCAAAACCACCCCGCTGGCCAGGTGCACCAGGCTTGTCTACCGCCTCCGCCTGAAAGTGTTCCCGCACCAGCACTCCGAGAAGAAGGCGCAAGGCGAGGCAAGCGGAGGAGAGCCTTCTCTAGCTCCCTCTGCACCTCCACCTAGGGCGTGCTCTCGGCGGATTGGCAAGAGGAGATGCAGGGGTGCAAGTGAGTGCCGGCGTCCTTGCAGGGTGGGACCTGAGGCGGGAGAGAACAGGCATCCGTGGCCGTGAGGGGCTCCACAGGTGCCCGCATCCCAGGAGGAGGGGCCCACATCCTAGCAGGGTGCCCACCTCCCTCTGAGGTTCCCGGTGGGTGCCCGTATCCCGGTGAGGTGTGTTGTGGTTGCTCCCCATGTCCCTGTAAGGTGGCAGTGGCCAGTGCCTGCCTATGGCCCGTTGGGTACCTTAGGCCTTGGGACCTCCAAGGCTGGTGCGAGGGCAAGCATCACACCAGGAAGAGGGGCAGCTGCTAGGAAGTGGGTGGATAACCCTCCCAACTGTAGTATTTTCACCCAGCTAACAGTGAATTCTCTTCAGGGTGACGGGCAGCTGGTGCGTCGGGACATGCCTCAGCCCACCAAAGGCTCCGGGAGTGAGGGCACCTCCACCGACTTCTTCTGCTGGCTGGAGGCCGTTAGCGCCCCGATGGTCATGCTCCTGCGGGTGGCCATGGCCAACAGGCAGCCACGTCCTGGTGGGTCGCCCGTGCCTGTCCAGCACAACAGCCAACGGGTATTTGCCAACTCCGTTGAGGACCTCTGGGGAGGGTCCCCCTTTTCCGCCCTCCCAAAGGTGCTGCCAGGGCCGACTGGCATCCAAAGGGCCGGGGCTCATCTCTGCCTCCCCAGAGGGAACAGCCAAGCATGCCCGTGCAGCAGAGACGCCTGGGAAACTCGGCAAAACTCCTGCTGGGAGCAGCCTACTTCCTCAATCTTCTAGCACTGCTCAGATCAATAAAGTGCTTTGTTCCTGTAGCATGTGTCATTTTGGTACCAAGGGGATCCAGGAAGGGGCAACACGAAAGGCAGTGGTGCGAGCCAGGCTGCTGTATGCGGGCCTGCGGAGCACGCGCTCCTGGAGAAGTTGGGACAGCTGGGCTGCGAGAGAACGGGCATTCAAGGCTGTGAGGTGCCCCGCGGGTGCCCATGATCCAGGAGGAGGGCACTGCAGCCCGGCAGGGTGCCCGTGTCCCGGTGAGGATCCCTGGGAAACACCCACATCCCACTGAGGTGGCATTGGCTGCCGCATGCCCAGGACCCCGTGGGTCATGTCCCTCCAGGAATAATTCTAGACTAATCGCACTCCTCATTCTCAGCGGTTATGATTTTTGTCAAACCAAGAGTGAATTTTTGGCTTTCCTCTTAACATGGGCTGCCACTTTGCCCCCAAGAGGATGTTGAGCAGAACCACGTCACAGCTGCCCAGCTGGGGCACGGTGCTGAACGCAGCTCGGCTGGAGCTCTGGGCACAGCCCCTTCTTGCTGAGAAGTTCAGGGCACAGCCCAGACCACGTGGGACACAGTGCCGCTCCCCTGCTGGGCTCAGTGTCCGCCGGCAGGCACAGCAGTGGGAGCAGCAGGCTTCAAAATCCACCTACACAGGTCCTGCCCAGCTCCGCCGCAGCCTCCGTCGCCTGCCGGGCTGGTGGAGAAAGGCCTCGTGACGTCACAGAGCCTTGCATGACATCACAGAGCCTTGCGTGCCATCAGCCCGTGACTTGTCAGGTCGGCAACCCTTGCAAGCGCAGACACGCGAGGCGGCCACTCGCTGCTGGTGGTCACTGCCTGAACTCTGCTCAGGGTAACAGCCCAAGCCAGCTCGTGCGTCGAGATCTTTTTCCTCAGGAGAGACCATGATAACTCTCAGCCCGGCTCTCCCCCTGACCATGGCTCTCTGCACGTTGTCACTGTTGCCTGCTGGTCTTCGCATTTACATCAACCCCACCTGGCTCATTGTGGAGAGTGAAGCTCCTCCTGAAGACCTGAAGCAGCCACCCGTTGATGCGGAGAGCATGACCACCGAATGGGACAGCAGCATCGACGTTCAGAGCCCCTACGGCTTGGTTAGGATCATGATGGACGCTGTTATTGAGGGTCTGAGGAAGCTGCCCTTTGTGGGAGAGAGCATGGTCCCCAAACGGCACAGCAGCACTGGCCCCCGCAGCCCCCAGAGCTGGGTCAGGCTCAGGAAGGACGTCCCTCCTGCGGGCCCGAAGGAACTGCCCGTTGTCGCCAAGAGCGTGGCCTCTGACCCGCCCTACCCTCTGGGCCAGCTCCGGGACTCCCTTGCCCAGGTGGACAGGAGCCGGCTGTGTTGCAAGGCCTTGCAAAGCCTGTGGCTGTGCTTCCTGTCTTGGGTTGCACTTCGCCTCTGGAGAAATGGGAACAGACCCCAGGGACAGGTGAGCAATCGCGATCGGTCACACAGGGAAGGAGCGGCTTGTGGGGAGCAGGGAAGCACATCATTGCAAGCCTTGGCCAAGAAGGCTTGCAATGAGAAAACAAAACCCAGCGCGGGCAAGAAAGCCTCGGCAGGCCCCGAGAGCTCCTCTGCCTCTTCCCCAGTTACATGCTCAGCCGTAGGGCAGAAACCCTCCGGAGGCCCCAGCACGACATGGGGCCTGCCAGAGGTGTGCTCAGCCCAGCGTGCTGCCCAGAGCAGTCCTGCGTGGCTGGAGTCCTTCCAGAGGAAGCCAAGCCCCGCAGGCCACTTCTCGGCCACCCGGCCCGCGCCCACTTCATTGCGCCCCCGGCCCTGTCATTTCCAGGGAAAGGAACGGCCGGCCTCATCTTCTGTGGGAACAGACTGCTCGGAGGAGGGCACCTTCAGCTCTGATGAAGCCGTCCACCAGCTGGAGGCCAAAACCACCCCGCTGGCCAGGTGCACCAGGCTTGTCTACCGCCTCCGCCTGAAAGTGTTCCCGCACCAGCACTCCGAGAAGAAGGCGCAAGGCGAGGCAAGCGGAGGAGAGCCTTCTCTAGCTCCCTCTGCACCTCCACCTAGGGCGTGCTCTCGGCGGATTGGCAAGAGGAGATGCAGGGGTGCAAGTGAGTGCCGGCGTCCTTGCAGGGTGGGACCTGAGGCGGGAGAGAACAGGCATCCGTGGCCGTGAGGGGCTCCACAGGTGCCCGCATCCCAGGAGGAGGGGCCCACATCCTAGCAGGGTGCCCACCTCCCTCTGAGGTTCCCGGTGGGTGCCCGTATCCCGGTGAGGTGTGTTGTGGTTGCTCCCCATGTCCCTGTAAGGTGGCAGTGGCCAGTGCCTGCCTATGGCCCGTTGGGTACCTTAGGCCTTGGGACCTCCAAGGCTGGTGCGAGGGCAAGCATCACACCAGGAAGAGGGGCAGCTGCTAGGAAGTGGGTGGATAACCCTCCCAACTGTAGTATTTTCACCCAGCTAACAGTGAATTCTCTTCAGGGTGACGGGCAGCTGGTGCGTCGGGACATGCCTCAGCCCACCAAAGGCTCCGGGAGTGAGGGCACCTCCACCGACTTCTTCTGCTGGCTGGAGGCCGTTAGCGCCCCGATGGTCATGCTCCTGCGGGTGGCCATGGCCAACAGGCAGCCACGTCCTGGTGGGTCGCCCGTGCCTGTCCAGCACAACAGCCAACGGGTATTTGCCAACTCCGTTGAGGACCTCTGGGGAGGGTCCCCCTTTTCCGCCCTCCCAAAGGTGCTGCCAGGGCCGACTGGCATCCAAAGGGCCGGGGCTCATCTCTGCCTCCCCAGAGGGAACAGCCAAGCATGCCCGTGCAGCAGAGACGCCTGGGAAACTCGGCAAAACTCCTGCTGGGAGCAGCCTACTTCCTCAATCTTCTAGCACTGCTCAGATCAATAAAGTGCTTTGTTCCTGTAGCATGTGTCATTTTGGTACCAAGGGGATCCAGGAAGGGGCAACACGAAAGGCAGTGGTGCGAGCCAGGCTGCTGTATGCGGGCCTGCGGAGCACGCGCTCCTGGAGAAGTTGGGACAGCTGGGCTGCGAGAGAACGGGCATTCAAGGCTGTGAGGTGCCCCGCGGGTGCCCATGATCCAGGAGGAGGGCACTGCAGCCCGGCAGGGTGCCCGTGTCCCGGTGAGGATCCCTGGGAAACACCCACATCCCACTGAGGTGGCATTGGCTGCCGCATGCCCAGGACCCCGTGGGTCATGTCCCTCCAGGAATAATTCTAGACTAATCGCACTCCTCATTCTCAGCGGTTATGATTTTTGTCAAACCAAGAGTGAATTTTTGGCTTTCCTCTTAACATGGGCTGCCACTTTGCCCCCAAGAGGATGTTGAGCAGAACCGCGTCACAGCTGCCCAGCTGGGGCACGGTGCTGAACGCAGCTGGGCTGGAGCTCTGGGCACAGCCCCTTCTTGCTGAGAAGTTCAGGGCACAGCCCAGACCACGTGGGACACAGTGCCGCTCCCCTGCTGGGCTCAGTGTCCGCCGGCAGGCACAGCAGTGGGAGCAGCAGGCTTCAAAATCCACCTACACGGGTCCTGCCCAGCTCCGCCGCAGCCTCCGTCGCCTGCCGGGCTGGTGGAGTAAGGCCTCGTGACGTCACAGAGCCTTGCATGACATCACAGAGCCTTGCGTGCCATCAGCCCGTGACTTGTCAGGTCGGCAACCCTTGCAAGCGCAGACACGCGAGGCGGCCACTCGGTGCTGGTGGTCACTGCCTGAACTCTGCTCAGGGTAACAGCCCAAGCCAGCTCGTGCGTCGAGATCTTTTTCCTCAGGAGAGACCATGATAACTCTCAGCCCGGCTCTCCCCCTGACCATGGCTCTCTGCACGTTGTCACTGTTGCCTGCTGGTCTTCGCATTTACATCAACCCCACCTGGCTCATTGTGGAGAGTGAAGCTCCTCCTGAAGACCTGAAGCAGCCACCCGTTGATGCGGAGAGCATGACCACCGAATGGGACAGCAGCATCGACGTTCAGAGCCCCTACGGCTTGGTTAGGATCATGATGGACGCTGTTATTGAGGGTCTGAGGAAGCTGCCCTTTGTGGGAGAGAGCATGGTCCCCAAACGGCACAGCAGCACTGGCCCCCGCAGCCCCCAGAGCTGGGTCAGGCTCAGGAAGGACGTCCCTCCTGCGGGCCCGAAGGAACTGCCCGTTGTCGCCAAGAGCGTGGCCTCTGACCCGCCCTACCCTCTGGGCCAGCTCCGGGACTCCCTTGCCCAGGTGGACAGGAGCCGGCTGTGTTGCAAGGCCTTGCAAAGCCTGTGGCTGTGCTTCCTGTCTTGGGTTGCACTTCGCCTCTGGAGAAATGGGAACAGACCCCAGGGACAGGTGAGCAATCGCGATCGGTCACACAGGGAAGGAGCGGCTTGTGGGGAGCAGGGAAGCACATCATTGCAAGCCTTGGCCAAGAAGGCTTGCAATGAGAAAACAAAACCCAGCGCGGGCAAGAAAGCCTCGGCAGGCCCCGAGAGCTCCTCTGCCTCTTCCCCAGTTACATGCTCAGCCGTAGGGCAGAAACCCTCCGGAGGCCCCAGCACGACATGGGGCCTGCCAGAGGTGTGCTCAGCCCAGCGTGCTGCCCAGAGCAGTCCTGCGTGGCTGGAGTCCTTCCAGAGGAAGCCAAGCCCCGCAGGCCACTTCTCGGCCACCCGGCCCGCGCCCACTTCATTGCGCCCCCGGCCCTGTCCTTTCCAGGGAAAGGAACGGCCGGCCTCATCTTCTGTGGGAACAGACTGCTCGGAGGAGGGCACCTTCAGCTCTGATGAAGCCGTCCACCAGCTGGAGGCCAAAACCACCCTGCTGGCCAGGTGCACCAGGCTTGTCTACCGCCTCCGCCTGAAAGTGTTCCCGCACCAGCACTCCGAGAAGAAGGCGCAAGGCGAGGCAAGCGGAGGAGAGCCTTCTCTAGCTCCCTCTGCACCTCCACCTAGGGCGTGCTCTCGGCGGATTGGCAAGAGGAGATGCAGGGGTGCAAGTGAGTGCCGGCGTCCTTGCAGGGTGGGACCTGAGGCGGGAGAGAACAGGCATCCGTGGCCGTGAGGGGCTCCACAGGTGCCCGCATCCCAGGAGGAGGGGCCCACATCCTAGCAGGGTGCCCACCTCCCTCTGAGGTTCCCGGTGGGTGCCCGTATCCCGGTGAGGTGTGTTGTGGTTGCTCCCCATGTCCCTGTAAGGTGGCAGTGGCCAGTGCCTGCCTATGGCCCGTTGGGTACCTTAGGCCTTGGGACCTCCAAGGCTGGTGCGAGGGCAAGCATCACACCAGGAAGAGGGGCAGCTGCTAGGAAGTGGGTGGATAACCCTCCCAACTGTAGTATTTTCACCCAGCTAACAGTGAATTCTCTTCAGGGTGACGGGCAGCTGGTGCGTCGGGACATGCCTCAGCCCACCAAAGGCTCCGGGAGTGAGGGCACCTCCACCGACTTCTTCTGCTGGCTGGAGGCCGTTAGCGCCCCGATGGTCATGCTCCTGCGGGTGGCCATGGCCAACAGGCAGCCACGTCCTGGTGGGTCGCCCGTGCCTGTCCAGCACAACAGCCAACGGGTATTTGCCAACTCCGTTGAGGACCTCTGGGGAGGGTCCCCCTTTTCTGCCCTCCCAAAGGTGCTGCCAGGGCCGACTGGCATCCAAAGGGCCGGGGCTCATCTCTGCCTCCCCAGAGGGAACAGCCAAGCATGCCCGTGCAGCAGAGACGCCTGGGAAACTCGGCAAAACTCCTGCTGGGAGCAGCCTACTTCCTCAATCTTCTAGCACTGCTCAGATCAATAAAGTGCTTTGTTCCTGTAGCATGTGTCATTTTGGTACCAAGGGGATCCAGGAAGGGGCAACACGAAAGGCAGTGGTGCGAGCCAGGCTGCTGTATGCGGGCCTGCGGAGCACGCGCTCCTGGAGAAGTTGGGACAGCTGGGCTGCGAGAGAACGGGCATTCAAGGCTGTGAGGTGCCCCGCGGGTGCCCATGATCCAGGAGGAGGGCACTGCAGCCCGGCAGGGTGCCCGTGTCCCGGTGAGGATCCCTGGGAAACACCCACATCCCACTGAGGTGGCATTGGCTGCCGCATGCCCAGGACCCCGTGGGTCATGTCCCTCCAGGAATAATTCTAGACTAATCGCACTCCTCATTCTCAACGGTTATGATTTTTGTCAAACCAAGAGTGAATTTTTGGCTTTCCTCTTAACATGGGCTGCCACTTTGCCCCCAAGAGGATGTTGAGCAGAACCGCGTCACAGCTGCCCAGCTGGGGCACGGTGCTGAACGCAGCTCGGCTGGAGCTCTGGGCACAGCCCCTTCTTGCTGAGAAGTTCAGGGCACAGCCCAGACCACGTGGGACACAGTGCCGCTCCCCTGCTGGGCTCAGTGTCCGCCGGCAGGCACAGCAGTGGGAGCAGCAGGCTTCAAAATCCACCTACACAGGTCCTGCCCAGCTCCGCCGCAGCCTCCGTCGCCTGCCGGGCTGGTGGAGAAAGGCCTCGTGACGTCACAGAGCCTTGCATGACATCACAGAGCCTTGCGTGCCATCAGCCCGTGACTTGTCAGGTCGGCAACCCTTGCAAGCGCAGACACGCGAGGCGGCCACTCGCTGCTGGTGGTCACTGCCTGAACTCTGCTCAGGGTAACAGCCCAAGCCAGCTCGTGCGTCGAGATCTTTTTCCTCAGGAGAGACCATGATAACTCTCAGCCCGGCTCTCTCCCTGACCATGGCTCTCTGCACGTTGTCACTGTTGCCTGCTGGTCTTCGCATTTACATCAACCCCACCTGGCTCATTGTGGAGAGTGAAGCTCCTCCTGAAGACCTGAAGCAGCCACCCGTTGATGCGGAGAGCATGACCACCGAATGGGACAGCAGCATCGACGTTCAGAGCCCCTACGGCTTGGTTAGGATCATGATGGACGCTGTTATTGAGGGTCTGAGGAAGCTGCCCTTTGTGGGAGAGAGCATGGTCCCCTAACGGCACAGCAGCACTGGCCCCCGCAGCCCCCAGAGCTGGGTCAGGCTCAGGAAGGACGTCCCTCCTGCGGGCCCGAAGGAACTGCCCGTTGTCGCCAAGAGCGTGGCCTCTGACCCGCCCTACCCTCTGGGCCAGCTCCGGGACTCCCTTGCCCAGGTGGACAGGAGCCGGCTGTGTTGCAAGGCCTTGCAAAGCCTGTGGCTGTGCTTCCTGTCTTGGGTTGCACTTCGCCTCTGGAGAAATGGGAACAGACCCCAGGGACAGGTGAGCAATCGCGATCGGTCACACAGGGAAGGAGCGGCTTGTGGGGAGCAGGGAAGCACATCATTGCAAGCCTTGGCCAAGAAGGCTTGCAATGAGAAAACAAAACCCAGCGCGGGCAAGAAAGCCTCGGCAGGCCCCGAGAGCTCCTCTGCCTCTTCCCCAGTTACATGCTCAGCCGTAGGGCAGAAACCCTCCGGAGGCCCCAGCACGACATGGGGCCTGCCAGAGGTGTGCTCAGCCCAGCGTGCTGCCCAGAGCAGTCCTGCGTGGCTGGAGTCCTTCCAGAGGAAGCCAAGCCCCGCAGGCCACTTCTCGGCCACCCGGCCCGCGCCCACTTCATTGCGCCCCCGGCCCTGTCCTTTCCAGGGAAAGGAACGGCCGGCCTCATCTTCTGTGGGAACAGACTGCTCGGAGGAGGGCACCTTCAGCTCTGATGAAGCCGTCCACCAGCTGGAGGCCAAAACCACCCTGCTGGCCAGGTGCACCAGGCTTGTCTACCGCCTCCGCCTGAAAGTGTTCCCGCACCAGCACTCCGAGAAGAAGGCGCAAGGCGAGGCAAGCGGAGGAGAGCCTTCTCTAGCTCCCTCTGCACCTCCACCTAGGGCGTGCTCTCGGCGGATTGGCAAGAGGAGATGCAGGGGTGCAAGTGAGTGCCGGCGTCCTTGCAGGGTGGGACCTGAGGCGGGAGAGAACAGGCATCCGTGGCCGTGAGGGGCTCCACAGGTGCCCGCATCCCAGGAGGAGGGGCCCACATCCTAGCAGGGTGCCCACCTCCCTCTGAGGTTCCCGGTGGGTGCCCGTATCCCGGTGAGGTGTGTTGTGGTTGCTCCCCATGTCCCTGTAAGGTGGCAGTGGCCAGTGCCTGCCTATGGCCCGTTGGGTACCTTAGGCCTTGGGACCTCCAAGGCTGGTGCGAGGGCAAGCATCACACCAGGAAGAGGGGCAGCTGCTAGGAAGTGGGTGGATAACCCTCCCAACTGTAGTATTTTCACCCAGCTAACAGTGAATTCTCTTCAGGGTGACGGGCAGCTGGTGCGTCGGGACATGCCTCAGCCCACCAAAGGCTCCGGGAGTGAGGGCACCTCCACCGACTTCTTCTGCTGGCTGGAGGCCGTTAGCGCCCCGATGGTCATGCTCCTGCGGGTGGCCATGGCCAACAGGCAGCCACGTCCTGGTGGGTCGCCCGTGCCTGTCCAGCACAACAGCCAACGGGTATTTGCCAACTCCGTTGAGGACCTCTGGGGAGGGTCCCCCTTTTCCGCCCTCCCAAAGGTGCTGCCAGGGCCGACTGGCATCCAAAGGGCCGGGGCTCATCTCTGCCTCCCCAGAGGGAACAGCCAAGCATGCCCGTGCAGCAGAGACGCCTGGGAAACTCGGCAAAACTCCTGCTGGGAGCAGCCTACTTCCTCAATCTTCTAGCACTGCTCAGATCAATAAAGTGCTTTGTTCCTGTAGCATGTGTCATTTTGGTACCAAGGGGATCCAGGAAGGGGCAACACGAAAGGCAGTGGTGCGAGCCAGGCTGCTGTATGCGGGCCTGCGGAGCACGCGCTCCTGGAGAAGTTGGGACAGCTGGGCTGCGAGAGAATGGGCATTCAAGGCTGTGAGGTGCCCCGCGGGTGCCCATGATCCAGGAGGAGGGCACTGCAGCCCGGCAGGGTGCCCGTGTCCCGGTGAGGATCCCTGGGAAACACCCACATCCCACTGAGGTGGCATTGGCTGCCGCATGCCCAGGACCCCGTGGGTCATGTCCCTCCAGGAATAATTCTAGACTAATCGCACTCCTCATTCTCAACGGTTATGATTTTTGTCAAACCAAGAGTGAATTTTTGGCTTTCCTCTTAACATGGGCTGCCACTTTGCCCCCAAGAGGATGTTGAGCAGAACCGCGTCACAGCTGCCCAGCTGGGGCACGGTGCTGAACACAGCTCGGCTGGAGCTCTGGGCACAGCCCCTTCTTGCTGAGAAGTTCAGGGCACAGCCCAGACCACGTGGGACACAGTGCCGCTCCCCTGCTGGGCTCAGTGTCCGCCGGCAGGCACAGCAGTGGGAGCAGCAGGCTTCAAAATCCACCTACACAGGTCCTGCCCAGCTCCGCCGCAGCCTCCGTCGCCTGCCGGGCTGGTGGAGAAAGGCCTCGTGACGTCACAGAGCCTTGCATGACATCACAGAGCCTTGCGTGCCATCAGCCCGTGACTTGTCAGGTCGGCAACCCTTGCAAGCGCAGACACGCGAGGCGGCCACTCGGTGCTGGTGGTCACTGCCTGAACTCTGCTCAGGGTAACAGCCCAAGCCAGCTCGTGCGTCGAGATCTTTTTCCTCAGGAGAGACCATGATAACTCTCAGCCCGGCTCTCTCCCTGACCATGGCTCTCTGCACGTTGTCACTGTTGCCTGCTGGTCTTCGCATTTACATCAACCCCACCTGGCTCATTGTGGAGAGTGAAGCTCCTCCTGAAGACCTGAAGCAGCCACCCGTTGATGCGGAGAGCATGACCACCGAATGGGACAGCAGCATCGACGTTCAGAGCCCCTACGGCTTGGTTAGGATCATGATGGACGCTGTTATTGAGGGTCTGAGGAAGCTGCCCTTTGTGGGAGAGAGCATGGTCCCCAAACGGCACAGCAGCACTGGCCCCCGCAGCCCCCAGAGCTGGGTCAGGCTCAGGAAGGACGTCCCTCCTGCGGGCCCGAAGGAACTGCCCGTTGTCGCCAAGAGCGTGGCCTCTGACCCGCCCTACCCTCTGGGCCAGCTCCGGGACTCCCTTGCCCAGGTGGACAGGAGCCGGCTGTGTTGCAAGGCCTTGCAAAGCCTGTGGCTGTGCTTCCTGTCTTGGGTTGCACTTCGCCTCTGGAGAAATGGGAACAGACCCCAGGGACAGGTGAGCAATCGCGATCGGTCACACAGGGAAGGAGCGGCTTGTGGGGAGCAGGGAAGCACATCATTGCAAGCCTTGGCCAAGAAGGCTTGCAATGAGAAAACAAAACCCAGCGCGGGCAAGAAAGCCTCGGCAGGCCCCGAGAGCTCCTCTGCCTCTTCCCCAGTTACATGCTCAGCCGTAGGGCAGAAACCCTCCGGAGGCCCCAGCACGACATGGGGCCTGCCAGAGGTGTGCTCAGCCCAGCGTGCTGCCCAGAGCAGTCCTGCGTGGCTGGAGTCCTTCCAGAGGAAGCCAAGCCCCGCAGGCCACTTCTCGGCCACCCGGCCCGCGCCCACTTCATTGCGCCCCCGGCCCTGTCCTTTCCAGGGAAAGGAACGGCCGGCCTCATCTTCTGTGGGAACAGACTGCTCGGAGGAGGGCACCTTCAGCTCTGATGAAGCCGTCCACCAGCTGGAGGCCAAAACCACCCTGCTGGCCAGGTGCACCAGGCTTGTCTACCGCCTCCGCCTGAAAGTGTTCCCGCACCAGCACTCCGAGAAGAAGGCGCAAGGCGAGGCAAGCGGAGGAGAGCCTTCTCTAGCTCCCTCTGCACCTCCACCTAGGGCGTGCTCTCGGCGGATTGGCAAGAGGAGATGCAGGGGTGCAAGTGAGTGCCGGCGTCCTTGCAGGGTGGGACCTGAGGCGGGAGAGAACAGGCATCCGTGGCCGTGAGGGGCTCCACAGGTGCCCGCATCCCAGGAGGAGGGGCCCACATCCTAGCAGGGTGCCCACCTCCCTCTGAGGTTCCCGGTGGGTGCCCGTATCCCGGTGAGGTGTGTTGTGGTTGCTCCCCATGTCCCTGTAAGGTGGCAGTGGCCAGTGCCTGCCTATGGCCCGTTGGGTACCTTAGGCCTTGGGACCTCCAAGGCTGGTGCGAGGGCAAGCATCACACCAGGAAGAGGGGCAGCTGCTAGGAAGTGGGTGGATAACCCTCCCAACTGTAGTATTTTCACCCAGCTAACAGTGAATTCTCTTCAGGGTGACGGGCAGCTGGTGCGTCGGGACATGCCTCAGCCCACCAAAGGCTCCGGGAGTGAGGGCACCTCCACCGACTTCTTCTGCTGGCTGGAGGCCGTTAGCGCCCCGATGGTCATGCTCCTGCGGGTGGCCATGGCCAACAGGCAGCCACGTCCTGGTGGGTCGCCCGTGCCTGTCCAGCACAACAGCCAACGGGTATTTGCCAACTCCGTTGAGGACCTCTGGGGAGGGTCCCCCTTTTCTGCCCTCCCAAAGGTGCTGCCAGGGCCGACTGGCATCCAAAGGGCCGGGGCTCATCTCTGCCTCCCCAGAGGGAACAGCCAAGCATGCCCGTGCAGCAGAGACGCCTGGGAAACTCGGCAAAACTCCTGCTGGGAGCAGCCTACTTCCTCAATCTTCTAGCACTGCTCAGATCAATAAAGTGCTTTGTTCCTGTAGCATGTGTCATTTTGGTACCAAGGGGATCCAGGAAGGGGCAACACGAAAGGCAGTGGTGCGAGCCAGGCTGCTGTATGCGGGCCTGCGGAGCACGCGCTCCTGGAGAAGTTGGGACAGCTGGGCTGCGAGAGAACGGGCATTCAAGGCTGTGAGGTGCCCCGCGGGTGCCCATGATCCAGGAGGAGGGCACTGCAGCCCGGCAGGGTGCCCGTGTCCCGGTGAGGATCCCTGGGAAACACCCACATCCCACTGAGGTGGCATTGGCTGCCGCATGCCCAGGACCCCGTGGGTCATGTCCCTCCAGGAATAATTCTAGACTAATCGCACTCCTCATTCTCAGCGGTTATGATTTTTGTCAAACCAAGAGTGAATTTTTGGCTTTCCTCTTAACATGGGCTGCCACTTTGCCCCCAAGAGGATGTTGAGCAGAACCGCGTCACAGCTGCCCAGCTGGGGCACGGTGCTGAACGCAGCTCGGCTGGAGCTCTGGGCACAGCCCCTTCTTGCTGAGAAGTTCAGGGCACAGCCCAGACCACATGGGACACAGTGCCGCTCCCCTGCTGGGCTCAGTGTCCGCCGGCAGGCACAGCAGTGGGAGCAGCAGGCTTCAAAATCCACCTACACAGGTCCTGCCCAGCTCCGCCGCAGCCTCCGTCGCCTGCCGGGCTGGTGGAGAAAGGCCTCGTGACGTCACAGAGCCTTGCATGACATCACAGAGCCTTGCGTGCCATCAGCCCGTGACTTGTCAGGTCGGCAACCCTTGCAAGCGCAGACACGCGAGGCGGCCACTCGCTGCTGGTGGTCACTGCCTGAACTCTGCTCAGGGTAACAGCCCAAGCCAGCTCGTGCGTCGAGATCTTTTTCCTCAGGAGAGACCATGATAACTCTCAGCCCGGCTCTCCCCCTGACCATGGCTCTCTGCACGTTGTCACTGTTGCCTGCTGGTCTTCGCATTTACATCAACCCCACCTGGCTCATTGTGGAGAGTGAAGCTCCTCCTGAAGACCTGAAGCAGCCACCCGTTGATGCGGAGAGCATGACCACCGAATGGGACAGCAGCATCGACGTTCAGAGCCCCTACGGCTTGGTTAGGATCATGATGGACGCTGTTATTGAGGGTCTGAGGAAGCTGCCCTTTGTGGGAGAGAGCGTGGTCCCCAAACGGCACAGCAGCACTGGCCCCCGCAGCCCCCAGAGCTGGGTCAGGCTCAGGAAGGACGTCCCTCCTGCGGGCCCGAAGGAACTGCCCGTTGTCGCCAAGAGCGTGGTCTCTGACCCGCCCTACCCTCTGGGCCAGCTCCGGGACTCCCTTGCCCAGGTGGACAGGAGCCGGCTGTGTTGCAAGGCCTTGCAAAGCCTGTGGCTGTGCTTCCTGTCTTGGGTTGCACTTCGCCTCTGGAGAAATGGGAACAGACCCCAGGGACAGGTGAGCAATCGCGATCGGTCACACAGGGAAGGAGCGGCTTGTGGGGAGCAGGGAAGCACATCATTGCAAGCCTTGGCCAAGAAGGCTTGCAATGAGAAAACAAAACCCAGCGCGGGCAAGAAAGCCTCGGCAGGCCCCGAGAGCTCCTCTGCCTCTTCCCCAGTTACATGCTCAGCCGTAGGGCAGAAACCCTCCGGAGGCCCCAGCACGACATGGGGCCTGCCAGAGGTGTGCTCAGCCCAGCGTGCTGCCCAGAGCAGTCCTGCGTGGCTGGAGTCCTTCCAGAGGAAGCCAAGCCCCGCAGGCCACTTCTCGGCCACCCGGCCCGCGCCCACTTCATTGCGCCCCCGGCCCTGTCCTTTCCAGGGAAAGGAACGGCCGGCCTCATCTTCTGTGGGAACAGACTGCTCGGAGGAGGGCACCTTCAGCTCTGATGAAGCCGTCCACCAGCTGGAGGCCAAAACCACCCTGCTGGCCAGGTGCACCAGGCTTGTCTACCGCCTCCGCCTGAAAGTGTTCCCGCACCAGCACTCCGAGAAGAAGGCGCAAGGCGAGGCAAGCGGAGGAGAGCCTTCTCTAGCTCCCTCTGCACCTCCACCTAGGGCGTGCTCTCGGCGGATTGGCAAGAGGAGATGCAGGGGTGCAAGTGAGTGCCGGCGTCCTTGCAGGGTGGGACCTGAGGCGGGAGAGAACAGGCATCCGTGGCCGTGAGGGGCTCCACAGGTGCCCGCATCCCAGGAGGAGGGGCCCACATCCTAGCAGGGTGCCCACCTCCCTCTGAGGTTCCCGGTGGGTGCCCGTATCCCGGTGAGGTGTGTTGTGGTTGCTCCCCATGTCCCTGTAAGGTGGCAGTGGCCAGTGCCTGCCTATGGCCCGTTGGGTACCTTAGGCCTTGGGACCTCCAAGGCTGGTGCGAGGGCAAGCATCACACCAGGAAGAGGGGCAGCTGCTAGGAAGTGGGTGGATAACCCTCCCAACTGTAGTATTTTCACCCAGCTAACAGTGAATTCTCTTCAGGGTGACGGGCAGCTGGTGCGTCGGGACATGCCTCAGCCCACCAAAGGCTCCGGGAGTGAGGGCACCTCCACCGACTTCTTCTGCTGGCTGGAGGCCGTTAGCGCCCCGATGGTCATGCTCCTGCGGGTGGCCATGGCCAACAGGCAGCCACGTCCTGGTGGGTCGCCCGTGCCTGTCCAGCACAACAGCCAACGGGTATTTGCCAACTCCGTTGAGGACCTCTGGGGAGGGTCCCCCTTTTCTGCCCTCCCAAAGGTGCTGCCAGGGCCGACTGGCATCCAAAGGGCCGGGGCTCATCTCTGCCTCCCCAGAGGGAACAGCCAAGCATGCCCGTGCAGCAGAGACGCCTGGGAAACTCGGCAAAACTCCTGCTGGGAGCAGCCTACTTCCTCAATCTTCTAGCACTGCTCAGATCAATAAAGTGCTTTGTTCCTGTAGCATGTGTCATTTTGGTACCAAGGGGATCCAGGAAGGGGCAACACGAAAGGCAGTGGTGCGAGCCAGGCTGCTGTATGCGGGCCTGCGGAGCACGCGCTCCTGGAGAAGTTGGGACAGCTGGGCTGCGAGAGAACGGGCATTCAAGGCTGTGAGGTGCCCCGCGGGTGCCCATGATCCAGGAGGAGGGCACTGCAGCCCGGCAGGGTGCCCGTGTCCCGGTGAGGATCCCTGGGAAACACCCACATCCCACTGAGGTGGCATTGGCTGCCGCATGCCCAGGACCCCGTGGGTCATGTCCCTCCAGGAATAATTCTAGACTAATCGCACTCCTCATTCTCAGCGGTTATGATTTTTGTCAAACCAAGAGTGAATTTTTGGCTTTCCTCTTAACATGGGCTGCCACTTTGCCCCCAAGAGGATGTTGAGCAGAACCGCGTCACAGCTGCCCAGCTGGGGCACGGTGCTGAACGCAGCTCGGCTGGAGCTCTGGGCACAGCCCCTTCTTGCTGAGAAGTTCAGGGCACAGCCCAGACCACATGGGACACAGTGCCGCTCCCCTGCTGGGCTCAGTGTCCGCCGGCAGGCACAGCAGTGGGAGCAGCAGGCTTCAAAATCCACCTACACAGGTCCTGCCCAGCTCCGCCGCAGCCTCCGTCGCCTGCCGGGCTGGTGGAGAAAGGCCTCGTGACGTCACAGAGCCTTGCATGACATCACAGAGCCTTGCGTGCCATCAGCCCGTGACTTGTCAGGTCGGCAACCCTTGCAAGCGCAGACACGCGAGGCGGCCACTCGCTGCTGGTGGTCACTGCCTGAACTCTGCTCAGGGTAACAGCCCAAGCCAGCTCGTGCGTCGAGATCTTTTTCCTCAGGAGAGACCATGATAACTCTCAGCCCGGCTCTCCCCCTGACCATGGCTCTCTGCACGTTGTCACTGTTGCCTGCTGGTCTTCGCATTTACATCAACCCCACCTGGCTCATTGTGGAGAGTGAAGCTCCTCCTGAAGACCTGAAGCAGCCACCCGTTGATGCGGAGAGCATGACCACCGAATGGGACAGCAGCATCGACGTTCAGAGCCCCTACGGCTTGGTTAGGATCATGATGGACGCTGTTATTGAGGGTCTGAGGAAGCTGCCCTTTGTGGGAGAGAGCGTGGTCCCCAAACGGCACAGCAGCACTGGCCCCCGCAGCCCCCAGAGCTGGGTCAGGCTCAGGAAGGACGTCCCTCCTGCGGGCCCGAAGGAACTGCCCGTTGTCGCCAAGAGCGTGGTCTCTGACCCGCCCTACCCTCTGGGCCAGCTCCGGGACTCCCTTGCCCAGGTGGACAGGAGCCGGCTGTGTTGCAAGGCCTTGCAAAGCCTGTGGCTGTGCTTCCTGTCTTGGGTTGCACTTCGCCTCTGGAGAAATGGAAACAGACCCCAGGGACAGGTGAGCAATCGCGATCGGTCACACAGGGAAGGAGCGGCTTGTGGGGAGCAGGGAAGCACATCATTGCAAGCCTTGGCCAAGAAGGCTTGCAATGAGAAAACAAAACCCAGCGCGGGCAAGAAAGCCTCGGCAGGCCCCGAGAGCTCCTCTGCCTCTTCCCCAGTTACATGCTCAGCCGTAGGGCAGAAACCCTCCGGAGGCCCCAGCACGACATGGGGCCTGCCAGAGGTGTGCTCAGCCCAGCGTGCTGCCCAGAGCAGTCCTGCGTGGCTGGAGTCCTTCCAGAGGAAGCCAAGCCCCGCAGGCCACTTCTCGGCCACCCGGCCCGCGCCCACTTCATTGCGCCCCCGGCCCTGTCCTTTCCAGGGAAAGGAACGGCCGGCCTCATCTTCTGTGGGAACAGACTGCTCGGAGGAGGGCACCTTCAGCTCTGATGAAGCCGTCCACCAGCTGGAGGCCAAAACCACCCCGCTAGCCAGGTGCACCAGGCTTGTCTACCGCCTCCGCCTGAAAGTGTTCCCGCACCAGCACTCCGAGAAGAAGGCGCAAGGCGAGGCAAGCGGAGGAGAGCCTTCTCTAGCTCCCTCTGCACCTCCACCTAGGGCGTGCTCTCGGCGGATTGGCAAGAGGAGATGCAGGGGTGCAAGTGAGTGCCGGCGTCCTTGCAGGGTGGGACCTGAGGCGGGAGAGAACAGGCATCCGTGGCCGTGAGGGGCTCCACAGGTGCCCGCATCCCAGGAGGAGGGGCCCACATCCTAGCAGGGTGCCCACCTCCCTCTGAGGTTCCCGGTGGGTGCCCGTATCCCGGTGAGGTGTGTTGTGGTTGCTCCCCATGTCCCTGTAAGGTGGCAGTGGCCAGTGCCTGCCTATGGCCCGTTGGGTACCTTAGGCCTTGGGACCTCCAAGGCTGGTGCGAGGGCAAGCATCACACCAGGAAGAGGGGCAGCTGCTAGGAAGTGGGTGGATAACCCTCCCAACTGTAGTATTTTCACCCAGCTAACAGTGAATTCTCTTCAGGGTGACGGGCAGCTGGTGCGTCGGGACATGCCTCAGCCCACCAAAGGCTCCGGGAGTGAGGGCACCTCCACCGACTTCTTCTGCTGGCTGGAGGCCGTTAGCGCCCCGATGGTCATGCTCCTGCGGGTGGCCATGGCCAACAGGCAGCCACGTCCTGGTGGGTCGCCCGTGCCTGTCCAGCACAACAGCCAACGGGTATTTGCCAACTCCGTTGAGGACCTCTGGGGAGGGTCCCCCTTTTCCGCCCTCCCAAAGGTGCTGCCAGGGCCGACTGGCATCCAAAGGGCCGGGGCTCATCTCTGCCTCCCCAGAGGGAACAGCCAAGCATGCCCGTGCAGCAGAGACGCCTGGGAAACTCGGCAAAACTCCTGCTGGGAGCAGCCTACTTCCTCAATCTTCTAGCACTGCTCAGATCAATAAAGTGCTTTGTTCCTGTAGCATGTGTCATTTTGGTACCAAGGGGATCCAGGAAGGGGCAACACGAAAGGCAGTGGTGCGAGCCAGGCTGCTGTATGCGGGCCTGCGGAGCACGCGCTCCTGGAGAAGTTGGGACAGCTGGGCTGCGAGAGAACGGGCATTCAAGGCTGTGAGGTGCCCCGCGGGTGCCCATGATCCAGGAGGAGGGCACTGCAGCCCGGCAGGGTGCCCGTGTCCCGGTGAGGATCCCTGGGAAACACCCACATCCCACTGAGGTGGCATTGGCTGCCGCATGCCCAGGACCCCGTGGGTCATGTCCCTCCAGGAATAATTCTAGACTAATCGCACTCCTCATTCTCAGCGGTTATGATTTTTGTCAAACCAAGAGTGAATTTTTGGCTTTCCTCTTAACATGGGCTGCCACTTTGCCCCCAAGAGGATGTTGAGCAGAACCGCGTCACAGCTGCCCAGCTGGGGCACGGTGCTGAACGCAGCTCGGCTGGAGCTCTGGGCACAGCCCCTTCTTGCTGAGAAGTTCAGGGCACAGCCCAGACCACGTGGGACACAGTGCCGCTCCCCTGCTGGGCTCAGTGTCCGCCGGCAGGCACAGCAGTGGGAGCAGCAGGCTTCAAAATCCACCTACACGGGTCCTGCCCAGCTCCGCCGCAGCCTCCGTCGCCTGCCGGGCTGGTGGAGAAAGGCCTCGTGACGTCACAGAGCCTTGCATGACATCACAGAGCCTTGCGTGCCATCAGCCCGTGACTTGTCAGGTCGGCAACCCTTGCAAGCGCAGACACGCGAGGTGGCCACTCGGTGCTGGTGGTCACTGCCTGAACTCTGCTCAGGGTAACAGCCCAAGCCAGCTCGTGCGTCGAGATCTTTTTCCTCAGGAGAGACCATGATAACTCTCAGCCCGGCTCTCTCCCTGACCATGGCTCTCTGCACGTTGTCACTGTTGCCTGCTGGTCTTCGCATTTACATCAACCCCACCTGGCTCATTGTGGAGAGTGAAGCTCCTCCTGAAGACCTGAAGCAGCCACCCGTTGATGCGGAGAGCATGACCACCGAATGGGACAGCAGCATCGACGTTCAGAGCCCCTACGGCTTGGTTAGGATCATGATGGACGCTGTTATTGAGGGTCTGAGGAAGCTGCCCTTTGTGGGAGAGAGCATGGTCCCCAAACGGCACAGCAGCACTGGCCCCCGCAGCCCCCAGAGCTGGGTCAGGCTCAGGAAGGACGTCCCTCCTGCGGGCCCGAAGGAACTGCCCGTTGTCGCCAAGAGCGTGGCCTCTGACCCGCCCTACCCTCTGGGCCAGCTCCGGGACTCCCTTGCCCAGGTGGACAGGAGCCGGCTGTGTTGCAAGGCCTTGCAAAGCCTGTGGCTGTGCTTCCTGTCTTGGGTTGCACTTCGCCTCTGGAGAAATGGGAACAGACCCCAGGGACAGGTGAGCAATCGCGATCGGTCACACAGGGAAGGAGCGGCTTGTGGGGAGCAGGGAAGCACATCATTGCAAGCCTTGGCCAAGAAGGCTTGCAATGAGAAAACAAAACCCAGCGCGGGCAAGAAAGCCTCGGCAGGCCCCGAGAGCTCCTCTGCCTCTTCCCCAGTTACATGCTCAGCCGTAGGGCAGAAACCCTCCGGAGGCCCCAGCACGACATGGGGCCTGCCAGAGGTGTGCTCAGCCCAGCGTGCTGCCCAGAGCAGTCCTGCGTGGCTGGAGTCCTTCCAGAGGAAGCCAAGCCCCGCAGGCCACTTCTCGGCCACCCGGCCCGCGCCCACTTCATTGCGCCCCCGGCCCTGTCCTTTCCAGGGAAAGGAACGGCCGGCCTCATCTTCTGTGGGAACAGACTGCTCGGAGGAGGGCACCTTCAGCTCTGATGAAGCCGTCCACCAGCTGGAGGCCAAAACCACCCTGCTGGCCAGGTGCACCAGGCTTGTCTACCGCCTCCGCCTGAAAGTGTTCCCGCACCAGCACTCCGAGAAGAAGGCGCAAGGCGAGGCAAGCGGAGGAGAGCCTTCTCTAGCTCCCTCTGCACCTCCACCTAGGGTGTGCTCTCGGCGGATTGGCAAGAGGAGATGCAGGGGTGCAAGTGAGTGCCGGCGTCCTTGCAGGGTGGGACCTGAGGCGGGAGAGAACAGGCATCCGTGGCCGTGAGGGGCTCCACAGGTGCCCGCATCCCAGGAGGAGGGGCCCACATCCTAGCAGGGTGCCCACCTCCCTCTGAGGTTCCCGGTGGGTGCCCGTATCCCGGTGAGGTGTGTTGTGGTTGCTCCCCATGTCCCTGTAAGGTGGCAGTGGCCAGTGCCTGCCTATGGCCCGTTGGGTACCTTAGGCCTTGGGACCTCCAAGGCTGGTGCGAGGGCAAGCATCACACCAGGAAGAGGGGCAGCTGCTAGGAAGTGGGTGGATAACCCTCCCAACTGTAGTATTTTCACCCAGCTAACAGTGAATTCTCTTCAGGGTGACGGGCAGCTGGTGCGTCGGGACATGCCTCAGCCCACCAAAGGCTCCGGGAGTGAGGGCACCTCCACCGACTTCTTCTGCTGGCTGGAGGCCGTTAGCGCCCCGATGGTCATGCTCCTGCGGGTGGCCATGGCCAACAGGCAGCCACGTCCTGGTGGGTCGCCCGTGCCTGTCCAGCACAACAGCCAACGGGTATTTGCCAACTCCGTTGAGGACCTCTGGGGAGGGTCCCCCTTTTCTGCCCTCCCAAAGGTGCTGCCAGGGCCGACTGGCATCCAAAGGGCCGGGGCTCATCTCTGCCTCCCCAGAGGGAACAGCCAAGCATGCCCGTGCAGCAGAGACGCCTGGGAAACTCGGCAAAACTCCTGCTGGGAGCAGCCTACTTCCTCAATCTTCTAGCACTGCTCAGATCAATAAAGTGCTTTGTTCCTGTAGCATGTGTCATTTTGGTACCAAGGGGATCCAGGAAGGGGCAACACGAAAGGCAGTGGTGCGAGCCAGGCTGCTGTATGCGGGCCTGCGGAGCACGCGCTCCTGGAGAAGTTGGGACAGCTGGGCTGCGAGAGAACGGGCATTCAAGGCTGTGAGGTGCCCCGCGGGTGCCCATGATCCAGGAGGAGGGCACTGCAGCCCGGCAGGGTGCCCGTGTCCCGGTGAGGATCCCTGGGAAACACCCACATCCCACTGAGGTGGCATTGGCTGCCGCATGCCCAGGACCCCGTGGGTCATGTCCCTCCAGGAATAATTCTAGACTAATCGCACTCCTCATTCTCAGCGGTTATGATTTTTGTCAAACCAAGAGTGAATTTTTGGCTTTCCTCTTAACATGGGCTGCCACTTTGCCCCCAAGAGGATGTTGAGCAGAACCGCGTCACAGCTGCCCAGCTGGGGCACGGTGCTGAACGCAGCTCGGCTGGAGCTCTGGGCACAGCCCCTTCTTGCTGAGAAGTTCAGGGCACAGCCCAGACCACGTGGGACACAGTGCCGCTCCCCTGCTGGGCTCAGTGTCCGCCGGCAGGCACAGCAGTGGGAGCAGCAGGCTTCAAAATCCACCTACACGGGTCCTGCCCAGCTCCGCCGCAGCCTCCGTCGCCTGCCGGGCTGGTGGAGAAAGGCCTCGTGACGTCACAGAGCCTTGCATGACATCACAGAGCCTTGCGTGCCATCAGCCCGTGACTTGTCAGGTCGGCAACCCTTGCAAGCGCAGACACGCGAGGTGGCCACTCGGTGCTGGTGGTCACTGCCTGAACTCTGCTCAGGGTAACAGCCCAAGCCAGCTCGTGCGTCGAGATCTTTTTCCTCAGGAGAGACCATGATAACTCTCAGCCCGGCTCTCTCCCTGACCATGGCTCTCTGCACGTTGTCACTGTTGCCTGCTGGTCTTCGCATTTACATCAACCCCACCTGGCTCATTGTGGAGAGTGAAGCTCCTCCTGAAGACCTGAAGCAGCCACCCGTTGATGCGGAGAGCATGACCACCGAATGGGACAGCAGCATCGACGTTCAGAGCCCCTACGGCTTGGTTAGGATCATGATGGACGCTGTTATTGAGGGTCTGAGGAAGCTGCCCTTTGTGGGAGAGAGCATGGTCCCCAAACGGCACAGCAGCACTGGCCCCCGCAGCCCCCAGAGCTGGGTCAGGCTCAGGAAGGACGTCCCTCCTGCGGGCCCGAAGGAACTGCCCGTTGTCGCCAAGAGCGTGGCCTCTGACCCGCCCTACCCTCTGGGCCAGCTCCGGGACTCCCTTGCCCAGGTGGACAGGAGCCGGCTGTGTTGCAAGGCCTTGCAAAGCCTGTGGCTGTGCTTCCTGTCTTGGGTTGCACTTCGCCTCTGGAGAAATGGGAACAGACCCCAGGGACAGGTGAGCAATCGCGATCGGTCACACAGGGAAGGAGCGGCTTGTGGGGAGCAGGGAAGCACATCATTGCAAGCCTTGGCCAAGAAGGCTTGCAATGAGAAAACAAAACCCAGCGCGGGCAAGAAAGCCTCGGCAGGCCCCGAGAGCTCCTCTGCCTCTTCCCCAGTTACATGCTCAGCCGTAGGGCAGAAACCCTCCGGAGGCCCCAGCACGACATGGGGCCTGCCAGAGGTGTGCTCAGCCCAGCGTGCTGCCCAGAGCAGTCCTGCGTGGCTGGAGTCCTTCCAGAGGAAGCCAAGCCCCGCAGGCCACTTCTCGGCCACCCGGCCCGCGCCCACTTCATTGCGCCCCCGGCCCTGTCCTTTCCAGGGAAAGGAACGGCCGGCCTCATCTTCTGTGGGAACAGACTGCTCGGAGGAGGGCACCTTCAGCTCTGATGAAGCCGTCCACCAGCTGGAGGCCAAAACCACCCTGCTGGCCAGGTGCACCAGGCTTGTCTACCGCCTCCGCCTGAAAGTGTTCCCGCACCAGCACTCCGAGAAGAAGGCGCAAGGCGAGGCAAGCGGAGGAGAGCCTTCTCTAGCTCCCTCTGCACCTCCACCTAGGGTGTGCTCTCGGCGGATTGGCAAGAGGAGATGCAGGGGTGCAAGTGAGTGCCGGCGTCCTTGCAGGGTGGGACCTGAGGCGGGAGAGAACAGGCATCCGTGGCCGTGAGGGGCTCCACAGGTGCCCGCATCCCAGGAGGAGGGGCCCACATCCTAGCAGGGTGCCCACCTCCCTCTGAGGTTCCCGGTGG
This sequence comes from Phalacrocorax aristotelis, assembly GCF_949628215.1. Classification (NCBI taxonomy): domain Eukaryota; kingdom Metazoa; phylum Chordata; class Aves; order Suliformes; family Phalacrocoracidae; genus Phalacrocorax; species Phalacrocorax aristotelis. The sequence goes on from NC_134281.1 coordinate 33,072,425, forward strand.
GTGCCCGTATCCCGGTGAGGTGTGTTGTGGTTGCTCCCCATGTCCCTGTAAGGTGGCAGTGGCCAGTGCCTGCCTATGGCCCGTTGGGTACCTTAGGCCTTGGGACCTCCAAGGCTGGTGCGAGGGCAAGCATCACACCAGGAAGAGGGGCAGCTGCTAGGAAGTGGGTGGATAACCCTCCCAACTGTAGTATTTTCACCCAGCTAACAGTGAATTCTCTTCAGGGTGACGGGCAGCTGGTGCGTCGGGACATGCCTCAGCCCACCAAAGGCTCCGGGAGTGAGGGCACCTCCACCGACTTCTTCTGCTGGCTGGAGGCCGTTAGCGCCCCGATGGTCATGCTCCTGCGGGTGGCCATGGCCAACAGGCAGCCACGTCCTGGTGGGTCGCCCGTGCCTGTCCAGCACAACAGCCAACGGGTATTTGCCAACTCCGTTGAGGACCTCTGGGGAGGGTCCCCCTTTTCTGCCCTCCCAAAGGTGCTGCCAGGGCCGACTGGCATCCAAAGGGCCGGGGCTCATCTCTGCCTCCCCAGAGGGAACAGCCAAGCATGCCCGTGCAGCAGAGACGCCTGGGAAACTCGGCAAAACTCCTGCTGGGAGCAGCCTACTTCCTCAATCTTCTAGCACTGCTCAGATCAATAAAGTGCTTTGTTCCTGTAGCATGTGTCATTTTGGTACCAAGGGGATCCAGGAAGGGGCAACACGAAAGGCAGTGGTGCGAGCCAGGCTGCTGTATGCGGGCCTGCGGAGCACGCGCTCCTGGAGAAGTTGGGACAGCTGGGCTGCGAGAGAACGGGCATTCAAGGCTGTGAGGTGCCCCGCGGGTGCCCATGATCCAGGAGGAGGGCACTGCAGCCCGGCAGGGTGCCCGTGTCCCGGTGAGGATCCCTGGGAAACACCCACATCCCACTGAGGTGGCATTGGCTGCCGCATGCCCAGGACCCCGTGGGTCATGTCCCTCCAGGAATAATTCTAGACTAATCGCACTCCTCATTCTCAGCGGTTATGATTTTTGTCAAACCAAGAGTGAATTTTTGGCTTTCCTCTTAACATGGGCTGCCACTTTGCCCCCAAGAGGATGTTGAGCAGAACCGCGTCACAGCTGCCCAGCTGGGGCACGGTGCTGAACGCAGCTCGGCTGGAGCTCTGGGCACAGCCCCTTCTTGCTGAGAAGTTCAGGGCACAGCCCAGACCACATGGGACACAGTGCCGCTCCCCTGCTGGGCTCAGTGTCCGCCGGCAGGCACAGCAGTGGGAGCAGCAGGCTTCAAAATCCACCTACACAGGTCCTGCCCAGCTCCGCCGCAGCCTCCGTCGCCTGCCGGGCTGGTGGAGAAAGGCCTCGTGACGTCACAGAGCCTTGCATGACATCACAGAGCCTTGCGTGCCATCAGCCCGTGACTTGTCAGGTCGGCAACCCTTGCAAGCGCAGACACGCGAGGCGGCCACTCGCTGCTGGTGGTCACTGCCTGAACTCTGCTCAGGGTAACAGCCCAAGCCAGCTCGTGCGTCGAGATCTTTTTCCTCAGGAGAGACCATGATAACTCTCAGCCCGGCTCTCCCCCTGACCATGGCTCTCTGCACGTTGTCACTGTTGCCTGCTGGTCTTCGCATTTACATCAACCCCACCTGGCTCATTGTGGAGAGTGAAGCTCCTCCTGAAGACCTGAAGCAGCCACCCGTTGATGCGGAGAGCATGACCACCGAATGGGACAGCAGCATCGACGTTCAGAGCCCCTACGGCTTGGTTAGGATCATGATGGACGCTGTTATTGAGGGTCTGAGGAAGCTGCCCTTTGTGGGAGAGAGCGTGGTCCCCAAACGGCACAGCAGCACTGGCCCCCGCAGCCCCCAGAGCTGGGTCAGGCTCAGGAAGGACGTCCCTCCTGCGGGCCCGAAGGAACTGCCCGTTGTCGCCAAGAGCGTGGTCTCTGACCCGCCCTACCCTCTGGGCCAGCTCCGGGACTCCCTTGCCCAGGTGGACAGGAGCCGGCTGTGTTGCAAGGCCTTGCAAAGCCTGTGGCTGTGCTTCCTGTCTTGGGTTGCACTTCGCCTCTGGAGAAATGGGAACAGACCCCAGGGACAGGTGAGCAATCGCGATCGGTCACACAGGGAAGGAGCGGCTTGTGGGGAGCAGGGAAGCACATCATTGCAAGCCTTGGCCAAGAAGGCTTGCAATGAGAAAACAAAACCCAGCGCGGGCAAGAAAGCCTCGGCAGGCCCCGAGAGCTCCTCTGCCTCTTCCCCAGTTACATGCTCAGCCGTAGGGCAGAAACCCTCCGGAGGCCCCAGCACGACATGGGGCCTGCCAGAGGTGTGCTCAGCCCAGCGTGCTGCCCAGAGCAGTCCTGCGTGGCTGGAGTCCTTCCAGAGGAAGCCAAGCCCCGCAGGCCACTTCTCGGCCACCCGGCCCGCGCCCACTTCATTGCGCCCCCGGCCCTGTCCTTTCCAGGGAAAGGAACGGCCGGCCTCATCTTCTGTGGGAACAGACTGCTCGGAGGAGGGCACCTTCAGCTCTGATGAAGCCGTCCACCAGCTGGAGGCCAAAACCACCCCGCTGGCCAGGTGCACCAGGCTTGTCTACCGCCTCCGCCTGAAAGTGTTCCCGCACCAGCACTCCGAGAAGAAGGCGCAAGGCGAGGCAAGCGGAGGAGAGCCTTCTCTAGCTCCCTCTGCACCTCCACCTAGGGCGTGCTCTCGGCGGATTGGCAAGAGGAGATGCAGGGGTGCAAGTGAGTGCCGGCGTCCTTGCAGGGTGGGACCTGAGGCGGGAGAGAACAGGCATCCGTGGCCGTGAGGGGCTCCACAGGTGCCCGCATCCCAGGAGGAGGGGCCCACATCCTAGCAGGGTGCCCACCTCCCTCTGAGGTTCCCGGTGGGTGCCCGTATCCCGGTGAGGTGTGTTGTGGTTGCTCCCCATGTCCCTGTAAGGTGGCAGTGGCCAGTGCCTGCCTATGGCCCGTTGGGTACCTTAGGCCTTGGGACCTCCAAGGCTGGTGCGAGGGCAAGCATCACACCAGGAAGAGGGGCAGCTGCTAGGAAGTGGGTGGATAACCCTCCCAACTGTAGTATTTTCACCCAGCTAACAGTGAATTCTCTTCAGGGTGACGGGCAGCTGGTGCGTCGGGACATGCCTCAGCCCACCAAAGGCTCCGGGAGTGAGGGCACCTCCACCGACTTCTTCTGCTGGCTGGAGGCCGTTAGCGCCCCGATGGTCATGCTCCTGCGGGTGGCCATGGCCAACAGGCAGCCACGTCCTGGTGGGTCGCCCGTGCCTGTCCAGCACAACAGCCAACGGGTATTTGCCAACTCCGTTGAGGACCTCTGGGGAGGGTCCCCCTTTTCTGCCCTCCCAAAGGTGCTGCCAGGGCCGACTGGCATCCAAAGGGCCGGGGCTCATCTCTGCCTCCCCAGAGGGAACAGCCAAGCATGCCCGTGCAGCAGAGACGCCTGGGAAACTCGGCAAAACTCCTGCTGGGAGCAGCCTACTTCCTCAATCTTCTAGCACTGCTCAGATCAATAAAGTGCTTTGTTCCTGTAGCATGTGTCATTTTGGTACCAAGGGGATCCAGGAAGGGGCAACACGAAAGGCAGTGGTGCGAGCCAGGCTGCTGTATGCGGGCCTGCGGAGCACGCGCTCCTGGAGAAGTTGGGACAGCTGGGCTGCGAGAGAACGGGCATTCAAGGCTGTGAGGTGCCCCGCGGGTGCCCATGATCCAGGAGGAGGGCACTGCAGCCCGGCAGGGTGCCCGTGTCCCGGTGAGGATCCCTGGGAAACACCCACATCCCACTGAGGTGGCATTGGCTGCCGCATGCCCAGGACCCCGTGGGTCATGTCCCTCCAGGAATAATTCTAGACTAATCGCACTCCTCATTCTCAGCGGTTATGATTTTTGTCAAACCAAGAGTGAATTTTTGGCTTTCCTCTTAACATGGGCTGCCACTTTGCCCCCAAGAGGATGTTGAGCAGAACCACGTCACAGCTGCCCAGCTGGGGCACGGTGCTGAACGCAGCTCGGCTGGAGCTCTGGGCACAGCCCCTTCTTGCTGAGAAGTTCAGGGCACAGCCCAGACCACGTGGGACACAGTGCCGCTCCCCTGCTGGGCTCAGTGTCCGCCGGCAGGCACAGCAGTGGGAGCAGCAGGCTTCAAAATCCACCTACACAGGTCCTGCCCAGCTCCGCCGCAGCCTCCGTCGCCTGCCGGGCTGGTGGAGAAAGGCCTCGTGACGTCACAGAGCCTTGCATGACATCACAGAGCCTTGCGTGCCATCAGCCCGTGACTTGTCAGGTCGGCAACCCTTGCAAGCGCAGACACGCGAGGCGGCCACTCGCTGCTGGTGGTCACTGCCTGAACTCTGCTCAGGGTAACAGCCCAAGCCAGCTCGTGCGTCGAGATCTTTTTCCTCAGGAGAGACCATGATAACTCTCAGCCCGGCTCTCCCCCTGACCATGGCTCTCTGCACGTTGTCACTGTTGCCTGCTGGTCTTCGCATTTACATCAACCCCACCTGGCTCATTGTGGAGAGTGAAGCTCCTCCTGAAGACCTGAAGCAGCCACCCGTTGATGCGGAGAGCATGACCACCGAATGGGACAGCAGCATCGACGTTCAGAGCCCCTACGGCTTGGTTAGGATCATGATGGACGCTGTTATTGAGGGTCTGAGGAAGCTGCCCTTTGTGGGAGAGAGCATGGTCCCCAAACGGCACAGCAGCACTGGCCCCCGCAGCCCCCAGAGCTGGGTCAGGCTCAGGAAGGACGTCCCTCCTGCGGGCCCGAAGGAACTGCCCGTTGTCGCCAAGAGCGTGGCCTCTGACCCGCCCTACCCTCTGGGCCAGCTCCGGGACTCCCTTGCCCAGGTGGACAGGAGCCGGCTGTGTTGCAAGGCCTTGCAAAGCCTGTGGCTGTGCTTCCTGTCTTGGGTTGCACTTCGCCTCTGGAGAAATGGGAACAGACCCCAGGGACAGGTGAGCAATCGCGATCGGTCACACAGGGAAGGAGCGGCTTGTGGGGAGCAGGGAAGCACATCATTGCAAGCCTTGGCCAAGAAGGCTTGCAATGAGAAAACAAAACCCAGCGCGGGCAAGAAAGCCTCGGCAGGCCCCGAGAGCTCCTCTGCCTCTTCCCCAGTTACATGCTCAGCCGTAGGGCAGAAACCCTCCGGAGGCCCCAGCACGACATGGGGCCTGCCAGAGGTGTGCTCAGCCCAGCGTGCTGCCCAGAGCAGTCCTGCGTGGCTGGAGTCCTTCCAGAGGAAGCCAAGCCCCGCAGGCCACTTCTCGGCCACCCGGCCCGCGCCCACTTCATTGCGCCCCCGGCCCTGTCCTTTCCAGGGAAAGGAACGGCCGGCCTCATCTTCTGTGGGAACAGACTGCTCGGAGGAGGGCACCTTCAGCTCTGATGAAGCCGTCCACCAGCTGGAGGCCAAAACCACCCCGCTGGCCAGGTGCACCAGGCTTGTCTACCGCCTCCGCCTGAAAGTGTTCCCGCACCAGCACTCCGAGAAGAAGGCGCAAGGCGAGGCAAGCGGAGGAGAGCCTTCTCTAGCTCCCTCTGCACCTCCACCTAGGGCGTGCTCTCGGCGGATTGGCAAGAGGAGATGCAGGGGTGCAAGTGAGTGCCGGCGTCCTTGCAGGGTGGGACCTGAGGCGGGAGAGAACAGGCATCCGTGGCCGTGAGGGGCTCCACAGGTGCCCGCATCCCAGGAGGAGGGGCCCACATCCTAGCAGGGTGCCCACCTCCCTCTGAGGTTCCCGGTGGGTGCCCGTATCCCGGTGAGGTGTGTTGTGGTTGCTCCCCATGTCCCTGTAAGGTGGCAGTGGCCAGTGCCTGCCTATGGCCCGTTGGGTACCTTAGGCCTTGGGACCTCCAAGGCTGGTGCGAGGGCAAGCATCACACCAGGAAGAGGGGCAGCTGCTAGGAAGTGGGTGGATAACCCTCCCAACTGTAGTATTTTCACCCAGCTAACAGTGAATTCTCTTCAGGGTGACGGGCAGCTGGTGCGTCGGGACATGCCTCAGCCCACCAAAGGCTCCGGGAGTGAGGGCACCTCCACCGACTTCTTCTGCTGGCTGGAGGCCGTTAGCGCCCCGATGGTCATGCTCCTGCGGGTGGCCATGGCCAACAGGCAGCCACGTCCTGGTGGGTCGCCCGTGCCTGTCCAGCACAACAGCCAACGGGTATTTGCCAACTCCGTTGAGGACCTCTGGGGAGGGTCCCCCTTTTCCGCCCTCCCAAAGGTGCTGCCAGGGCCGACTGGCATCCAAAGGGCCGGGGCTCATCTCTGCCTCCCCAGAGGGAACAGCCAAGCATGCCCGTGCAGCAGAGACGCCTGGGAAACTCGGCAAAACTCCTGCTGGGAGCAGCCTACTTCCTCAATCTTCTAGCACTGCTCAGATCAATAAAGTGCTTTGTTCCTGTAGCATGTGTCATTTTGGTACCAAGGGGATCCAGGAAGGGGCAACACGAAAGGCAGTGGTGCGAGCCAGGCTGCTGTATGCGGGCCTGCGGAGCACGCGCTCCTGGAGAAGTTGGGACAGCTGGGCTGCGAGAGAACGGGCATTCAAGGCTGTGAGGTGCCCCGCGGGTGCCCATGATCCAGGAGGAGGGCACTGCAGCCCGGCAGGGTGCCCGTGTCCCGGTGAGGATCCCTGGGAAACACCCACATCCCACTGAGGTGGCATTGGCTGCCGCATGCCCAGGACCCCGTGGGTCATGTCCCTCCAGGAATAATTCTAGACTAATCGCACTCCTCATTCTCAGCGGTTATGATTTTTGTCAAACCAAGAGTGAATTTTTGGCTTTCCTCTTAACATGGGCTGCCACTTTGCCCCCAAGAGGATGTTGAGCAGAACCGCGTCACAGCTGCCCAGCTGGGGCACGGTGCTGAACGCAGCTGGGCTGGAGCTCTGGGCACAGCCCCTTCTTGCTGAGAAGTTCAGGGCACAGCCCAGACCACGTGGGACACAGTGCCGCTCCCCTGCTGGGCTCAGTGTCCGCCGGCAGGCACAGCAGTGGGAGCAGCAGGCTTCAAAATCCACCTACACGGGTCCTGCCCAGCTCCGCCGCAGCCTCCGTCGCCTGCCGGGCTGGTGGAGTAAGGCCTCGTGACGTCACAGAGCCTTGCATGACATCACAGAGCCTTGCGTGCCATCAGCCCGTGACTTGTCAGGTCGGCAACCCTTGCAAGCGCAGACACGCGAGGCGGCCACTCGGTGCTGGTGGTCACTGCCTGAACTCTGCTCAGGGTAACAGCCCAAGCCAGCTCGTGCGTCGAGATCTTTTTCCTCAGGAGAGACCATGATAACTCTCAGCCCGGCTCTCCCCCTGACCATGGCTCTCTGCACGTTGTCACTGTTGCCTGCTGGTCTTCGCATTTACATCAACCCCACCTGGCTCATTGTGGAGAGTGAAGCTCCTCCTGAAGACCTGAAGCAGCCACCCGTTGATGCGGAGAGCATGACCACCGAATGGGACAGCAGCATCGACGTTCAGAGCCCCTACGGCTTGGTTAGGATCATGATGGACGCTGTTATTGAGGGTCTGAGGAAGCTGCCCTTTGTGGGAGAGAGCATGGTCCCCAAACGGCACAGCAGCACTGGCCCCCGCAGCCCCCAGAGCTGGGTCAGGCTCAGGAAGGACGTCCCTCCTGCGGGCCCGAAGGAACTGCCCGTTGTCGCCAAGAGCGTGGCCTCTGACCCGCCCTACCCTCTGGGCCAGCTCCGGGACTCCCTTGCCCAGGTGGACAGGAGCCGGCTGTGTTGCAAGGCCTTGCAAAGCCTGTGGCTGTGCTTCCTGTCTTGGGTTGCACTTCGCCTCTGGAGAAATGGGAACAGACCCCAGGGACAGGTGAGCAATCGCGATCGGTCACACAGGGAAGGAGCGGCTTGTGGGGAGCAGGGAAGCACATCATTGCAAGCCTTGGCCAAGAAGGCTTGCAATGAGAAAACAAAACCCAGCGCGGGCAAGAAAGCCTCGGCAGGCCCCGAGAGCTCCTCTGCCTCTTCCCCAGTTACATGCTCAGCCGTAGGGCAGAAACCCTCCGGAGGCCCCAGCACGACATGGGGCCTGCCAGAGGTGTGCTCAGCCCAGCGTGCTGCCCAGAGCAGTCCTGCGTGGCTGGAGTCCTTCCAGAGGAAGCCAAGCCCCGCAGGCCACTTCTCGGCCACCCGGCCCGCGCCCACTTCATTGCGCCCCCGGCCCTGTCCTTTCCAGGGAAAGGAACGGCCGGCCTCATCTTCTGTGGGAACAGACTGCTCGGAGGAGGGCACCTTCAGCTCTGATGAAGCCGTCCACCAGCTGGAGGCCAAAACCACCCTGCTGGCCAGGTGCACCAGGCTTGTCTACCGCCTCCGCCTGAAAGTGTTCCCGCACCAGCACTCCGAGAAGAAGGCGCAAGGCGAGGCAAGCGGAGGAGAGCCTTCTCTAGCTCCCTCTGCACCTCCACCTAGGGCGTGCTCTCGGCGGATTGGCAAGAGGAGATGCAGGGGTGCAAGTGAGTGCCGGCGTCCTTGCAGGGTGGGACCTGAGGCGGGAGAGAACAGGCATCCGTGGCCGTGAGGGGCTCCACAGGTGCCCGCATCCCAGGAGGAGGGGCCCACATCCTAGCAGGGTGCCCACCTCCCTCTGAGGTTCCCGGTGGGTGCCCGTATCCCGGTGAGGTGTGTTGTGGTTGCTCCCCATGTCCCTGTAAGGTGGCAGTGGCCAGTGCCTGACTATGGCCCGTTGGGTACCTTAGGCCTTGGGACCTCCAAGGCTGGTGCGAGGGCAAGCATCACACCAGGAAGAGGGGCAGCTGCTAGGAAGTGGGTGGATAACCCTCCCAACTGTAGTATTTTCACCCAGCTAACAGTGAATTCTCTTCAGGGTGACGGGCAGCTGGTGCGTCGGGACATGCCTCAGCCCACCAAAGGCTCCGGGAGTGAGGGCACCTCCACCGACTTCTTCTGCTGGCTGGAGGCCGTTAGCGCCCCGATGGTCATGCTCCTGCGGGTGGCCATGGCCAACAGGCGGCCACGTCCTGGTGGGTCGCCCGTGCCTGTCCAGCACAACAGCCAACGGGTATTTGCCAACTCCGTTGAGGACCTCTGGGGAGGGTCCCCCTTTTCCGCCCTCCCAAAGGTGCTGCCAGGGCCGACTGGCATCCAAAGGGCCGGGGCTCATCTCTGCCTCCCCAGAGGGAACAGCCAAGCATGCCCGTGCAGCAGAGACGCCTGGGAAACTCGGCAAAACTCCTGCTGGGAGCAGCCTACTTCCTCAATCTTCTAGCACTGCTCAGATCAATAAAGTGCTTTGTTCCTGTAGCATGTGTCATTTTGGTACCAAGGGGATCCAGGAAGGGGCAACACGAAAGGCAGTGGTGCGAGCCAGGCTGCTGTATGCGGGCCTGCGGAGCACGCGCTCCTGGAGAAGTTGGGACAGCTGGGCTGCGAGAGAACGGGCATTCAAGGCTGTGAGGTGCCCCGCGGGTGCCCATGATCCAGGAGGAGGGCACTGCAGCCCGGCAGGGTGCCCGTGTCCCGGTGAGGATCCCTGGGAAACACCCACATCCCACTGAGGTGGCATTGGCTGCCGCATGCCCAGGACCCCGTGGGTCATGTCCCTCCAGGAATAATTCTAGACTAATCGCACTCCTCATTCTCAACGGTTATGATTTTTGTCAAACCAAGAGTGAATTTTTGGCTTTCCTCTTAACATGGGCTGCCACTTTGCCCCCAAGAGGATGTTGAGCAGAACCGCGTCACAGCTGCCCAGCTGGGGCACGGTGCTGAACGCAGCTCGGCTGGAGCTCTGGGCACAGCCCCTTCTTGCTGAGAAGTTCAGGGCACAGCCCAGACCACGTGGGACACAGTGCCGCTCCCCTGCTGGGCTCAGTGTCCGCCGGCAGGCACAGCAGTGGGAGCAGCAGGCTTCAAAATCCACCTACACGGGTCCTGCCCAGCTCCGCCGCAGCCTCCGTCGCCTGCCGGGCTGGTGGAGAAAGGCCTCGTGACGTCACAGAGCCTTGCATGACATCACAGAGCCTTGCGTGCCATCAGCCCGTGACTTGTCAGGTCGGCAACCCTTGCAAGCGCAGACACGCGAGGCGGCCACTCGCTGCTGGTGGTCACTGCCTGAACTCTGCTCAGGGTAACAGCCCAAGCCAGCTCGTGCGTCGAGATCTTTTTCCTCAGGAGAGACCATGATAACTCTCAGCCCGGCTCTCCCCCTGACCATGGCTCTCTGCACGTTGTCACTGTTGCCTGCTGGTCTTCGCATTTACATCAACCCCACCTGGCTCATTGTGGAGAGTGAAGCTCCTCCTGAAGACCTGAAGCAGCCACCCGTTGATGCGGAGAGCATGACCACCGAATGGGACAGCAGCATCGACGTTCAGAGCCCCTACGGCTTGGTTAGGATCATGATGGACGCTGTTATTGAGGGTCTGAGGAAGCTGCCCTTTGTGGGAGAGAGCATGGTCCCCAAACGGCACAGCAGCACTGGCCCCCGCAGCCCCCAGAGCTGGGTCAGGCTCAGGAAGGACGTCCCTCCTGCGGGCCCGAAGGAACTGCCCGTTGTCGCCAAGAGCGTGGCCTCTGACCCGCCCTACCCTCTGGGCCAGCTCCGGGACTCCCTTGCCCAGGTGGACAGGAGCCGGCTGTGTTGCAAGGCCTTGCAAAGCCTGTGGCTGTGCTTCCTGTCTTGGGTTGCACTTCGCCTCTGGAGAAATGGGAACAGACCCCAGGGACAGGTGAGCAATCGCGATCGGTCACACAGGGAAGGAGCGGCTTGTGGGGAGCAGGGAAGCACATCATTGCAAGCCTTGGCCAAGAAGGCTTGCAATGAGAAAACAAAACCCAGCGCGGGCAAGAAAGCCTCGGCAGGCCCCGAGAGCTCCTCTGCCTCTTCCCCAGTTACATGCTCAGCCGTAGGGCAGAAACCCTCCGGAGGCCCCAGCACGACATGGGGCCTGCCAGAGGTGTGCTCAGCCCAGCGTGCTGCCCAGAGCAGTCCTGCGTGGCTGGAGTCCTTCCAGAGGAAGCCAAGCCCCGCAGGCCACTTCTCGGCCACCCGGCCCGCGCCCACTTCATTGCGCCCCCGGCCCTGTCCTTTCCAGGGAAAGGAACGGCCGGCCTCATCTTCTGTGGGAACAGACTGCTCGGAGGAGGGCACCTTCAGCTCTGATGAAGCCGTCCACCAGCTGGAGGCCAAAACCACCCTGCTGGCCAGGTGCACCAGGCTTGTCTACCGCCTCCGCCTGAAAGTGTTCCCGCACCAGCACTCCGAGAAGAAGGCGCAAGGCGAGGCAAGCGGAGGAGAGCCTTCTCTAGCTCCCTCTGCACCTCCACCTAGGGCGTGCTCTCGGCGGATTGGCAAGAGGAGATGCAGGGGTGCAAGTGAGTGCCGGCGTCCTTGCAGGGTGGGACCTGAGGCGGGAGAGAACAGGCATCCGTGGCCGTGAGGGGCTCCACAGGTGCCCGCATCCCAGGAGGAGGGGCCCACATCCTAGCAGGGTGCCCACCTCCCTCTGAGGTTCCCGGTGGGTGCCCGTATCCCGGTGAGGTGTGTTGTGGTTGCTCCCCATGTCCCTGTAAGGTGGCAGTGGCCAGTGCCTGCCTATGGCCCGTTGGGTACCTTAGGCCTTGGGACCTCCAAGGCTGGTGCGAGGGCAAGCATCACACCAGGAAGAGGGGCAGCTGCTAGGAAGTGGGTGGATAACCCTCCCAACTGTAGTATTTTCACCCAGCTAACAGTGAATTCTCTTCAGGGTGACGGGCAGCTGGTGCGTCGGGACATGCCTCAGCCCACCAAAGGCTCCGGGAGTGAGGGCACCTCCACCGACTTCTTCTGCTGGCTGGAGGCCGTTAGCGCCCCGATGGTCATGCTCCTGCGGGTGGCCATGGCCAACAGGCAGCCACGTCCTGGTGGGTCGCCCGTGCCTGTCCAGCACAACAGCCAACGGGTATTTGCCAACTCCGTTGAGGACCTCTGGGGAGGGTCCCCCTTTTCTGCCCTCCCAAAGGTGCTGCCAGGGCCGACTGGCATCCAAAGGGCCGGGGCTCATCTCTGCCTCCCCAGAGGGAACAGCCAAGCATGCCCGTGCAGCAGAGACGCCTGGGAAACTCGGCAAAACTCCTGCTGGGAGCAGCCTACTTCCTCAATCTTCTAGCACTGCTCAGATCAATAAAGTGCTTTGTTCCTGTAGCATGTGTCATTTTGGTACCAAGGGGATCCAGGAAGGGGCAACACGAAAGGCAGTGGTGCGAGCCAGGCTGCTGTATGCGGGCCTGCGGAGCACGCGCTCCTGGAGAAGTTGGGACAGCTGGGCTGCGAGAGAACGGGCATTCAAGGCTGTGAGGTGCCCCGCGGGTGCCCATGATCCAGGAGGAGGGCACTGCAGCCCGGCAGGGTGCCCGTGTCCCGGTGAGGATCCCTGGGAAACACCCACATCCCACTGAGGTGGCATTGGCTGCCGCATGCCCAGGACCCCGTGGGTCATGTCCCTCCAGGAATAATTCTAGACTAATCGCACTCCTCATTCTCAACGGTTATGATTTTTGTCAAACCAAGAGTGAATTTTTGGCTTTCCTCTTAACATGGGCTGCCACTTTGCCCCCAAGAGGATGTTGAGCAGAACCGCGTCACAGCTGCCCAGCTGGGGCACGGTGCTGAACGCAGCTCGGCTGGAGCTCTGGGCACAGCCCCTTCTTGCTGAGAAGTTCAGGGCACAGCCCAGACCACGTGGGACACAGTGCCGCTCCCCTGCTGGGCTCAGTGTCCGCCGGCAGGCACAGCAGTGGGAGCAGCAGGCTTCAAAATCCACCTACACAGGTCCTGCCCAGCTCCGCCGCAGCCTCCGTCGCCTGCCGGGCTGGTGGAGAAAGGCCTCGTGACGTCACAGAGCCTTGCATGACATCACAGAGCCTTGCGTGCCATCAGCCCGTGACTTGTCAGGTCGGCAACCCTTGCAAGCGCAGACACGCGAGGCGGCCACTCGCTGCTGGTGGTCACTGCCTGAACTCTGCTCAGGGTAACAGCCCAAGCCAGCTCGTGCGTCGAGATCTTTTTCCTCAGGAGAGACCATGATAACTCTCAGCCCGGCTCTCTCCCTGACCATGGCTCTCTGCACGTTGTCACTGTTGCCTGCTGGTCTTCGCATTTACATCAACCCCACCTGGCTCATTGTGGAGAGTGAAGCTCCTCCTGAAGACCTGAAGCAGCCACCCGTTGATGCGGAGAGCATGACCACCGAATGGGACAGCAGCATCGACGTTCAGAGCCCCTACGGCTTGGTTAGGATCATGATGGACGCTGTTATTGAGGGTCTGAGGAAGCTGCCCTTTGTGGGAGAGAGCATGGTCCCCTAACGGCACAGCAGCACTGGCCCCCGCAGCCCCCAGAGCTGGGTCAGGCTCAGGAAGGACGTCCCTCCTGCGGGCCCGAAGGAACTGCCCGTTGTCGCCAAGAGCGTGGCCTCTGACCCGCCCTACCCTCTGGGCCAGCTCCGGGACTCCCTTGCCCAGGTGGACAGGAGCCGGCTGTGTTGCAAGGCCTTGCAAAGCCTGTGGCTGTGCTTCCTGTCTTGGGTTGCACTTCGCCTCTGGAGAAATGGGAACAGACCCCAGGGACAGGTGAGCAATCGCGATCGGTCACACAGGGAAGGAGCGGCTTGTGGGGAGCAGGGAAGCACATCATTGCAAGCCTTGGCCAAGAAGGCTTGCAATGAGAAAACAAAACCCAGCGCGGGCAAGAAAGCCTCGGCAGGCCCCGAGAGCTCCTCTGCCTCTTCCCCAGTTACATGCTCAGCCGTAGGGCAGAAACCCTCCGGAGGCCCCAGCACGACATGGGGCCTGCCAGAGGTGTGCTCAGCCCAGCGTGCTGCCCAGAGCAGTCCTGCGTGGCTGGAGTCCTTCCAGAGGAAGCCAAGCCCCGCAGGCCACTTCTCGGCCACCCGGCCCGCGCCCACTTCATTGCGCCCCCGGCCCTGTCCTTTCCAGGGAAAGGAACGGCCGGCCTCATCTTCTGTGGGAACAGACTGCTCGGAGGAGGGCACCTTCAGCTCTGATGAAGCCGTCCACCAGCTGGAGGCCAAAACCACCCTGCTGGCCAGGTGCACCAGGCTTGTCTACCGCCTCCGCCTGAAAGTGTTCCCGCACCAGCACTCCGAGAAGAAGGCGCAAGGCGAGGCAAGCGGAGGAGAGCCTTCTCTAGCTCCCTCTGTACCTCCACCTAGGGTGTGCTCTCGGCGGATTGGCAAGAGGAGATGCAGGGGTGCAAGTGAGTGCCGGCGTCCTTGCAGGGTGGGACCTGAGGCGGGAGAGAACAGGCATCCGTGGCCGTGAGGGGCTCCACAGGTGCCCGCATCCCAGGAGGAGGGGCCCACATCCTAGCAGGGTGCCCACCTCCCTCTGAGGTTCCCGGTGGGTGCCCGTATCCCGGTGAGGTGTGTTGTGGTTGCTCCCCATGTCCCTGTAAGGTGGCAGTGGCCAGTGCCTGCCTATGGCCCGTTGGGTACCTTAGGCCTTGGGACCTCCAAGGCTGGTGCGAGGGCAAGCATCACACCAGGAAGAGGGGCAGCTGCTAGGAAGTGGGTGGATAACCCTCCCAACTGTAGTATTTTCACCCAGCTAACAGTGAATTCTCTTCAGGGTGACGGGCAGCTGGTGCGTCGGGACATGCCTCAGCCCACCAAAGGCTCCGGGAGTGAGGGCACCTCCACCGACTTCTTCTGCTGGCTGGAGGCCGTTAGCGCCCCGATGGTCATGCTCCTGCGGGTGGCCATGGCCAACAGGCAGCCACGTCCTGGTGGGTCGCCCGTGCCTGTCCAGCACAACAGCCAACGGGTATTTGCCAACTCCGTTGAGGACCTCTGGGGAGGGTCCCCCTTTTCCGCCCTCCCAAAGGTGCTGCCAGGGCCGACTGGCATCCAAAGGGCCGGGGCTCATCTCTGCCTCCCCAGAGGGAACAGCCAAGCATGCCCGTGCAGCAGAGACGCCTGGGAAACTCGGCAAAACTCCTGCTGGGAGCAGCCTACTTCCTCAATCTTCTAGCACTGCTCAGATCAATAAAGTGCTTTGTTCCTGTAGCATGTGTCATTTTGGTACCAAGGGGATCCAGGAAGGGGCAACACGAAAGGCAGTGGTGCGAGCCAGGCTGCTGTATGCGGGCCTGCGGAGCACGCGCTCCTGGAGAAGTTGGGACAGCTGGGCTGCGAGAGAATGGGCATTCAAGGCTGTGAGGTGCCCCGCGGGTGCCCATGATCCAGGAGGAGGGCACTGCAGCCCGGCAGGGTGCCCGTGTCCCGGTGAGGATCCCTGGGAAACACCCACATCCCACTGAGGTGGCATTGGCTGCCGCATGCCCAGGACCCCGTGGGTCATGTCCCTCCAGGAATAATTCTAGACTAATCGCACTCCTCATTCTCAACGGTTATGATTTTTGTCAAACCAAGAGTGAATTTTTGGCTTTCCTCTTAACATGGGCTGCCACTTTGCCCCCAAGAGGATGTTGAGCAGAACCGCGTCACAGCTGCCCAGCTGGGGCACGGTGCTGAACACAGCTCGGCTGGAGCTCTGGGCACAGCCCCTTCTTGCTGAGAAGTTCAGGGCACAGCCCAGACCACATGGGACACAGTGCCGCTCCCCTGCTGGGCTCAGTGTCCGCCGGCAGGCACAGCAGTGGGAGCAGCAGGCTTCAAAATCCACCTACACAGGTCCTGCCCAGCTCCGCCGCAGCCTCCGTCGCCTGCCGGGCTGGTGGAGAAAGGCCTCGTGACGTCACAGAGCCTTGCATGACATCACAGAGCCTTGCGTGCCATCAGCCCGTGACTTGTCAGGTCGGCAACCCTTGCAAGCGCAGACACGCGAGGCGGCCACTCGGTGCTGGTGGTCACTGCCTGAACTCTGCTCAGGGTAACAGCCCAAGCCAGCTCGTGCGTCGAGATCTTTTTCCTCAGGAGAGACCATGATAACTCTCAGCCCGGCTCTCTCCCTGACCATGGCTCTCTGCACGTTGTCACTGTTGCCTGCTGGTCTTCGCATTTACATCAACCCCACCTGGCTCATTGTGGAGAGTGAAGCTCCTCCTGAAGACCTGAAGCAGCCACCCGTTGATGCGGAGAGCATGACCACCGAATGGGACAGCAGCATCGACGTTCAGAGCCCCTACGGCTTGGTTAGGATCATGATGGACGCTGTTATTGAGGGTCTGAGGAAGCTGCCCTTTGTGGGAGAGAGCATGGTCCCCAAACGGCACAGCAGCACTGGCCCCCGCAGCCCCCAGAGCTGGGTCAGGCTCAGGAAGGACGTCCCTCCTGCGGGCCCGAAGGAACTGCCCGTTGTCGCCAAGAGCGTGGCCTCTGACCCGCCCTACCCTCTGGGCCAGCTCCGGGACTCCCTTGCCCAGGTGGACAGGAGCCGGCTGTGTTGCAAGGCCTTGCAAAGCCTGTGGCTGTGCTTCCTGTCTTGGGTTGCACTTCGCCTCTGGAGAAATGGGAACAGACCCCAGGGACAGGTGAGCAATCGCGATCGGTCACACAGGGAAGGAGCGGCTTGTGGGGAGCAGGGAAGCACATCATTGCAAGCCTTGGCCAAGAAGGCTTGCAATGAGAAAACAAAACCCAGCGCGGGCAAGAAAGCCTCGGCAGGCCCCGAGAGCTCCTCTGCCTCTTCCCCAGTTACATGCTCAGCCGTAGGGCAGAAACCCTCCGGAGGCCCCAGCACGACATGGGGCCTGCCAGAGGTGTGCTCAGCCCAGCGTGCTGCCCAGAGCAGTCCTGCGTGGCTGGAGTCCTTCCAGAGGAAGCCAAGCCCCGCAGGCCACTTCTCGGCCACCCGGCCCGCGCCCACTTCATTGCGCCCCCGGCCCTGTCCTTTCCAGGGAAAGGAACGGCCGGCCTCATCTTCTGTGGGAACAGACTGCTCGGAGGAGGGCACCTTCAGCTCTGATGAAGCCGTCCACCAGCTGGAGGCCAAAACCACCCTGCTGGCCAGGTGCACCAGGCTTGTCTACCGCCTCCGCCTGAAAGTGTTCCCGCACCAGCACTCCGAGAAGAAGGCGCAAGGCGAGGCAAGCGGAGGAGAGCCTTCTCTAGCTCCCTCTGCACCTCCACCTAGGGCGTGCTCTCGGCGGATTGGCAAGAGGAGATGCAGGGGTGCAAGTGAGTGCCGGCGTCCTTGCAGGGTGGGACCTGAGGCGGGAGAGAACAGGCATCCGTGGCCGTGAGGGGCTCCACAGGTGCCCGCATCCCAGGAGGAGGGGCCCACATCCTAGCAGGGTGCCCACCTCCCTCTGAGGTTCCCAGTGGGTGCCCGTATCCCGGTGAGGTGTGTTGTGGTTGCTCCCCATGTCCCTGTAAGGTGGCAGTGGCCAGTGCCTGCCTATGGCCCGTTGGGTACCTTAGGCCTTGGGACCTCCAAGGCTGGTGCGAGGGCAAGCATCACACCAGGAAGAGGGGCAGCTGCTAGGAAGTGGGTGGATAACCCTCCCAACTGTAGTATTTTCACCCAGCTAACAGTGAATTCTCTTCAGGGTGACGGGCAGCTGGTGCGTCGGGACATGCCTCAGCCCACCAAAGGCTCCGGGAGTGAGGGCACCTCCACCGACTTCTTCTGCTGGCTGGAGGCCGTTAGCGCCCCGATGGTCATGCTCCTGCGGGTGGCCATGGCCAACAGGCGGCCACGTCCTGGTGGGTCGCCCGTGCCTGTCCAGCACAACAGCCAACGGGTATTTGCCAACTCCGTTGAGGACCTCTGGGGAGGGTCCCCCTTTTCCGCCCTCCCAAAGGTGCTGCCAGGGCCGACTGGCATCCAAAGGGCCGGGGCTCATCTCTGCCTCCCCAGAGGGAACAGCCAAGCATGCCCGTGCAGCAGAGACGCCTGGGAAACTCGGCAAAACTCCTGCTGGGAGCAGCCTACTTCCTCAATCTTCTAGCACTGCTCAGATCAATAAAGTGCTTTGTTCCTGTAGCATGTGTCATTTTGGTACCAAGGGGATCCAGGAAGGGGCAACACGAAAGGCAGTGGTGCGAGCCAGGCTGCTGTATGCGGGCCTGCGGAGCACGCGCTCCTGGAGAAGTTGGGACAGCTGGGCTGCGAGAGAACGGGCATTCAAGGCTGTGAGGTGCCCCGCGGGTGCCCATGATCCAGGAGGAGGGCACTGCAGCCCGGCAGGGTGCCCGTGTCCCGGTGAGGATCCCTGGGAAACACCCACATCCCACTGAGGTGGCATTGGCTGCCGCATGCCCAGGACCCCGTGGGTCATGTCCCTCCAGGAATAATTCTAGACTAATCGCACTCCTCATTCTCAACGGTTATGATTTTTGTCAAACCAAGAGTGAATTTTTGGCTTTCCTCTTAACATGGGCTGCCACTTTGCCCCCAAGAGGATGTTGAGCAGAACCGCGTCACAGCTGCCCAGCTGGGGCACGGTGCTGAACACAGCTCGGCTGGAGCTCTGGGCACAGCCCCTTCTTGCTGAGAAGTTCAGGGCACAGCCCAGACCACGTGGGACACAGTGCCGCTCCCCTGCTGGGCTCAGTGTCCGCCGGCAGGCACAGCAGTGGGAGCAGCAGGCTTCAAAATCCACCTACACGGGTCCTGCCCAGCTCCGCCGCAGCCTCCGTCGCCTGCCGGGCTGGTGGAGAAAGGCCTCGTGACGTCACAGAGCCTTGCATGACATCACAGAGCCTTGCGTGCCATCAGCCCGTGACTTGTCAGGTCGGCAACCCTTGCAAGCGCAGACACGCGAGGCGGCCACTCGCTGCTGGTGGTCACTGCCTGAACTCTGCTCAGGGTAACAGCCCAAGCCAGCTCGTGCGTCGAGATCTTTTTCCTCAGGAGAGACCATGATAACTCTCAGCCCGGCTCTCTCCCTGACCATGGCTCTCTGCACGTTGTCACTGTTGCCTGCTGGTCTTCGCATTTACATCAACCCCACCTGGCTCATTGTGGAGAGTGAAGCTCCTCCTGAAGACCTGAAGCAGCCACCCGTTGATGCGGAGAGCATGACCACCGAATGGGACAGCAGCATCGACGTTCAGAGCCCCTACGGCTTGGTTAGGATCATGATGGACGCTGTTATTGAGGGTCTGAGGAAGCTGCCCTTTGTGGGAGAGAGCATGGTCCCCAAACGGCACAGCAGCACTGGCCCCCGCAGCCCCCAGAGCTGGGTCAGGCTCAGGAAGGACGTCCCTCCTGCGGGCCCGAAGGAACTGCCCGTTGTCGCCAAGAGCGTGGCCTCTGACCCGCCCTACCCTCTGGGCCAGCTCCGGGACTCCCTTGCCCAGGTGGACAGGAGCCGGCTGTGTTGCAAGGCCTTGCAAAGCCTGTGGCTGTGCTTCCTGTCTTGGGTTGCACTTCGCCTCTGGAGAAATGGGAACAGACCCCAGGGACAGGTGAGCAATCGCGATCGGTCACACAGGGAAGGAGCGGCTTGTGGGGAGCAGGGAAGCACATCATTGCAAGCCTTGGCCAAGAAGGCTTGCAATGAGAAAACAAAACCCAGCGCGGGCAAGAAAGCCTCGGCAGGCCCCGAGAGCTCCTCTGCCTCTTCCCCAGTTACATGCTCAGCCGTAGGGCAGAAACCCTCCGGAGGCCCCAGCACGACATGGGGCCTGCCAGAGGTGTGCTCAGCCCAGCGTGCTGCCCAGAGCAGTCCTGCGTGGCTGGAGTCCTTCCAGAGGAAGCCAAGCCCCGCAGGCCACTTCTCGGCCACCCGGCCCGCGCCCACTTCATTGCGCCCCCGGCCCTGTCATTTCCAGGGAAAGGAACGGCCGGCCTCATCTTCTGTGGGAACAGACTGCTCGGAGGAGGGCACCTTCAGCTCTGATGAAGCCGTCCACCAGCTGGAGGCCAAAACCACCCTGCTGGCCAGGTGCACCAGGCTTGTCTACCGCCTCCGCCTGAAAGTGTTCCCGCACCAGCACTCCGAGAAGAAGGCGCAAGGCGAGGCAAGCGGAGGAGAGCCTTCTCTAGCTCCCTCTGCACCTCCACCTAGGGCGTGCTCTCGGCGGATTGGCAAGAGGAGATGCAGGGGTGCAAGTGAGTGCCGGCGTCCTTGCAGGGTGGGACCTGAGGCGGGAGAGAACAGGCATCCGTGGCCGTGAGGGGCTCCACAGGTGCCCGCATCCCAGGAGGAGGGGCCCACATCCTAGCAGGGTGCCCACCTCCCTCTGAGGTTCCCGGTGGGTGCCCGTATCCCGGTGAGGTGTGTTGTGGTTGCTCCCCATGTCCCTGTAAGGTGGCAGTGGCCAGTGCCTGCCTATGGCCCGTTGGGTACCTTAGGCCTTGGGACCTCCAAGGCTGGTGCGAGGGCAAGCATCACACCAGGAAGAGGGGCAGCTGCTAGGAAGTGGGTGGATAACCCTCCCAACTGTAGTATTTTCACCCAGCTAACAGTGAATTCTCTTCAGGGTGACGGGCAGCTGGTGCGTCGGGACATGCCTCAGCCCACCAAAGGCTCCGGGAGTGAGGGCACCTCCACCGACTTCTTCTGCTGGCTGGAGGCCGTTAGCGCCCCGATGGTCATGCTCCTGCGGGTGGCCATGGCCAACAGGCGGCCACGTCCTGGTGGGTCGCCCGTGCCTGTCCAGCACAACAGCCAACGGGTATTTGCCAACTCCGTTGAGGACCTCTGGGGAGGGTCCCCCTTTTCCGCCCTCCCAAAGGTGCTGCCAGGGCCGACTGGCATCCAAAGGGCCGGGGCTCATCTCTGCCTCCCCAGAGGGAACAGCCAAGCATGCCCGTGCAGCAGAGACGCCTGGGAAACTCGGCAAAACTCCTGCTGGGAGCAGCCTACTTCCTCAATCTTCTAGCACTGCTCAGATCAATAAAGTGCTTTGTTCCTGTAGCATGTGTCATTTTGGTACCAAGGGGATCCAGGAAGGGGCAACACGAAAGGCAGTGGTGCGAGCCAGGCTGCTGTATGCGGGCCTGCGGAGCACGCGCTCCTGGAGAAGTTGGGACAGCTGGGCTGCGAGAGAACGGGCATTCAAGGCTGTGAGGTGCCCCGCGGGTGCCCATGATCCAGGAGGAGGGCACTGCAGCCCGGCAGGGTGCCCGTGTCCCGGTGAGGATCCCTGGGAAACACCCACATCCCACTGAGGTGGCATTGGCTGCCGCATGCCCAGGACCCCGTGGGTCATGTCCCTCCAGGAATAATTCTAGACTAATCGCACTCCTCATTCTCAACGGTTATGATTTTTGTCAAACCAAGAGTGAATTTTTGGCTTTCCTCTTAACATGGGCTGCCACTTTGCCCCCAAGAGGATGTTGAGCAGAACCGCGTCACAGCTGCCCAGCTGGGGCACGGTGCTGAACGCAGCTCGGCTGGAGCTCTGGGCACAGCCCCTTCTTGCTGAGAAGTTCAGGGCACAGCCCAGACCACGTGGGACACAGTGCCGCTCCCCTGCTGGGCTCAGTGTCCGCCGGCAGGCACAGCAGTGGGAGCAGCAGGCTTCAAAATCCACCTACACAGGTCCTGCCCAGCTCCGCCGCAGCCTCCGTCGCCTGCCGGGCTGGTGGAGAAAGGCCTCGTGACGTCACAGAGCCTTGCATGACATCACAGAGCCTTGCGTGCCATCAGCCCGTGACTTGTCAGGTCGGCAACCCTTGCAAGCGCAGACACGCGAGGCGGCCACTCGCTGCTGGTGGTCACTGCCTGAACTCTGCTCAGGGTAACAGCCCAAGCCAGCTCGTGCGTCGAGATCTTTTTCCTCAGGAGAGACCATGATAACTCTCAGCCCGGCTCTCCCCCTGACCATGGCTCTCTGCACGTTGTCACTGTTGCCTGCTGGTCTTCGCATTTACATCAACCCCACCTGGCTCATTGTGGAGAGTGAAGCTCCTCCTGAAGACCTGAAGCAGCCACCCGTTGATGCGGAGAGCATGACCACCGAATGGGACAGCAGCATCGACGTTCAGAGCCCCTACGGCTTGGTTAGGATCATGATGGACGCTGTTATTGAGGGTCTGAGGAAGCTGCCCTTTGTGGGAGAGAGCATGGTCCCCAAACGGCACAGCAGCACTGGCCCCCGCAGCCCCCAGAGCTGGGTCAGGCTCAGGAAGGACGTCCCTCCTGCGGGCCCGAAGGAACTGCCCGTTGTCGCCAAGAGCGTGGCCTCTGACCCGCCCTACCCTCTGGGCCAGCTCCGGGACTCCCTTGCCCAGGTGGACAGGAGCCGGCTGTGTTGCAAGGCCTTGCAAAGCCTGTGGCTGTGCTTCCTGTCTTGGGTTGCACTTCGCCTCTGGAGAAATGGGAACAGACCCCAGGGACAGGTGAGCAATCGCGATCGGTCACACAGGGAAGGAGCGGCTTGTGGGGAGCAGGGAAGCACATCATTGCAAGCCTTGGCCAAGAAGGCTTGCAATGAGAAAACAAAACCCAGCGCGGGCAAGAAAGCCTCGGCAGGCCCCGAGAGCTCCTCTGCCTCTTCCCCAGTTACATGCTCAGCCGTAGGGCAGAAACCCTCCGGAGGCCCCAGCACGACATGGGGCCTGCCAGAGGTGTGCTCAGCCCAGCGTGCTGCCCAGAGCAGTCCTGCGTGGCTGGAGTCCTTCCAGAGGAAGCCAAGCCCCGCAGGCCACTTCTCGGCCACCCGGCCCGCGCCCACTTCATTGCGCCCCCGGCCCTGTCCTTTCCAGGGAAAGGAACGGCCGGCCTCATCTTCTGTGGGAACAGACTGCTCGGAGGAGGGCACCTTCAGCTCTGATGAAGCCGTCCACCAGCTGGAGGCCAAAACCACCCTGCTGGCCAGGTGCACCAGGCTTGTCTACCGCCTCCGCCTGAAAGTGTTCCCGCACCAGCACTCCGAGAAGAAGGCGCAAGGCGAGGCAAGCGGAGGAGAGCCTTCTCTAGCTCCCTCTGCACCTCCACCTAGGGCGTGCTCTCGGCGGATTGGCAAGAGGAGATGCAGGGGTGCAAGTGAGTGCCGGCGTCCTTGCAGGGTGGGACCTGAGGCGGGAGAGAACAGGCATCCGTGGCCGTGAGGGGCTCCACAGGTGCCCGCATCCCAGGAGGAGGGGCCCACATCCTAGCAGGGTGCCCACCTCCCTCTGAGGTTCCCGGTGGGTGCCCGTATCCCGGTGAGGTGTGTTGTGGTTGCTCCCCATGTCCCTGTAAGGTGGCAGTGGCCAGTGCCTGCCTATGGCCCGTTGGGTACCTTAGGCCTTGGGACCTCCAAGGCTGGTGCGAGGGCAAGCATCACACCAGGAAGAGGGGCAGCTGCTAGGAAGTGGGTGGATAACCCTCCCAACTGTAGTATTTTCACCCAGCTAACAGTGAATTCTCTTCAGGGTGACGGGCAGCTGGTGCGTCGGGACATGCCTCAGCCCACCAAAGGCTCCGGGAGTGAGGGCACCTCCACCGACTTCTTCTGCTGGCTGGAGGCCGTTAGCGCCCCGATGGTCATGCTCCTGCGGGTGGCCATGGCCAACAGGCGGCCACGTCCTGGTGGGTCGCCCGTGCCTGTCCAGCACAACAGCCAACGGGTATTTGCCAACTCCGTTGAGGACCTCTGGGGAGGGTCCCCCTTTTCCGCCCTCCCAAAGGTGCTGCCAGGGCCGACTGGCATCCAAAGGGCCGGGGCTCATCTCTGCCTCCCCAGAGGGAACAGCCAAGCATGCCCGTGCAGCAGAGACGCCTGGGAAACTCGGCAAAACTCCTGCTGGGAGCAGCCTACTTCCTCAATCTTCTAGCACTGCTCAGATCAATAAAGTGCTTTGTTCCTGTAGCATGTGTCATTTTGGTACCAAGGGGATCCAGGAAGGGGCAACACGAAAGGCAGTGGTGCGAGCCAGGCTGCTGTATGCGGGCCTGCGGAGCACGCGCTCCTGGAGAAGTTGGGACAGCTGGGCTGCGAGAGAACGGGCATTCAAGGCTGTGAGGTGCCCCGCGGGTGCCCATGATCCAGGAGGAGGGCACTGCAGCCCGGCAGGGTGCCCGTGTCCCGGTGAGGATCCCTGGGAAACACCCACATCCCACTGAGGTGGCATTGGCTGCCGCATGCCCAGGACCCCGTGGGTCATGTCCCTCCAGGAATAATTCTAGACTAATCGCACTCCTCATTCTCAACGGTTATGATTTTTGTCAAACCAAGAGTGAATTTTTGGCTTTCCTCTTAACATGGGCTGCCACTTTGCCCCCAAGAGGATGTTGAGCAGAACCGCGTCACAGCTGCCCAGCTGGGGCACGGTGCTGAACGCAGCTCGGCTGGAGCTCTGGGCACAGCCCCTTCTTGCTGAGAAGTTCAGGGCACAGCCCAGACCACGTGGGACACAGTGCCGCTCCCCTGCTGGGCTCAGTGTCCGCCGGCAGGCACAGCAGTGGGAGCAGCAGGCTTCAAAATCCACCTACACAGGTCCTGCCCAGCTCCGCCGCAGCCTCCGTCGCCTGCCGGGCTGGTGGAGAAAGGCCTCGTGACGTCACAGAGCCTTGCATGACATCACAGAGCCTTGCGTGCCATCAGCCCGTGACTTGTCAGGTCGGCAACCCTTGCAAGCGCAGACACGCGAGGCGGCCACTCGCTGCTGGTGGTCACTGCCTGAACTCTGCTCAGGGTAACAGCCCAAGCCAGCTCGTGCGTCGAGATCTTTTTCCTCAGGAGAGACCATGATAACTCTCAGCCCGGCTCTCCCCCTGACCATGGCTCTCTGCACGTTGTCACTGTTGCCTGCTGGTCTTCGCATTTACATCAACCCCACCTGGCTCATTGTGGAGAGTGAAGCTCCTCCTGAAGACCTGAAGCAGCCACCCGTTGATGCGGAGAGCATGACCACCAAATGGGACAGCAGCATCGACGTTCAGAGCCCCTACGGCTTGGTTAGGATCATGATGGACGCTGTTATTGAGGGTCTGAGGAAGCTGCCCTTTGTGGGAGAGAGCATGGTCCCCAAACGGCACAGCAGCACTGGCCCCCGCAGCCCCCAGAGCTGGGTCAGGCTCAGGAAGGACGTCCCTCCTGCGGGCCCGAAGGAACTGCCCGTTGTCGCCAAGAGCGTGGCCTCTGACCCGCCCTACCCTCTGGGCCAGCTCCGGGACTCCCTTGCCCAGGTGGACAGGAGCCGGCTGTGTTGCAAGGCCTTGCAAAGCCTGTGGCTGTGCTTCCTGTCTTGGGTTGCACTTCGCCTCTGGAGAAATGGGAACAGACCCCAGGGACAGGTGAGCAATCGCGATCGGTCACACAGGGAAGGAGCGGCTTGTGGGGAGCAGGGAAGCACATCATTGCAAGCCTTGGCCAAGAAGGCTTGCAATGAGAAAACAAAACCCAGCGCGGGCAAGAAAGCCTCGGCAGGCCCCGAGAGCTCCTCTGCCTCTTCCCCAGTTACATGCTCAGCCGTAGGGCAGAAACCCTCCGGAGGCCCCAGCACGACATGGGGCCTGCCAGAGGTGTGCTCAGCCCAGCGTGCTGCCCAGAGCAGTCCTGCGTGGCTGGAGTCCTTCCAGAGGAAGCCAAGCCCCGCAGGCCACTTCTCGGCCACCCGGCCCGCGCCCACTTCATTGCGCCCCCGGCCCTGTCATTTCCAGGGAAAGGAACGGCCGGCCTCATCTTCTGTGGGAACAGACTGCTCGGAGGAGGGCACCTTCAGCTCTGATGAAGCCGTCCACCAGCTGGAGGCCAAAACCACCCTGCTGGCCAGGTGCACCAGGCTTGTCTACCGCCTCCGCCTGAAAGTGTTCCCGCACCAGCACTCCGAGAAGAAGGCGCAAGGCGAGGCAAGCGGAGGAGAGCCTTCTCTAGCTCCCTCTGCACCTCCACCTAGGGCGTGCTCTTGGCGGATTGGCAAGAGGAGATGCAGGGGTGCAAGTGAGTGCCGGCGTCCTTGCAGGGTGGGACCTGAGGCGGGAGAGAACAGGCATCCGTGGCCGTGAGGGGCTCCACAGGTGCCCGCATCCCAGGAGGAGGGGCCCACATCCTAGCAGGGTGCCCACCTCCCTCTGAGGTTCCCGGTGGGTGCCCGTATCCCGGTGAGGTGTGTTGTGGTTGCTCCCCATGTCCCTGTAAGGTGGCAGTGGCCAGTGCCTGCCTATGGCCCGTTGGGTACCTTAGGCCTTGGGACCTCCAAGGCTGGTGCGAGGGCAAGCATCACACCAGGAAGAGGGGCAGCTGCTAGGAAGTGGGTGGATAACCCTCCCAACTGTAGTATTTTCACCCAGCTAACAGTGAATTCTCTTCAGGGTGACGGGCAGCTGGTGCGTCGGGACATGCCTCAGCCCACCAAAGGCTCCGGGAGTGAGGGCACCTCCACCGACTTCTTCTGCTGGCTGGAGGCCGTTAGCGCCCCGATGGTCATGCTCCTGCGGGTGGCCATGGCCAACAGGCAGCCACGTCCTGGTGGGTCGCCCGTGCCTGTCCAGCACAACAGCCAACGGGTATTTGCCAACTCCGTTGAGGACCTCTGGGGAGGGTCCCCCTTTTCCGCCCTCCCAAAGGTGCTGCCAGGGCCGACTGGCATCCAAAGGGCCGGGGCTCATCTCTGCCTCCCCAGAGGGAACAGCCAAGCATGCCCGTGCAGCAGAGACGCCTGGGAAACTCGGCAAAACTCCTGCTGGGAGCAGCCTACTTCCTCAATCTTCTAGCACTGCTCAGATCAATAAAGTGCTTTGTTCCTGTAGCATGTGTCATTTTGGTACCAAGGGGATCCAGGAAGGGGCAACACGAAAGGCAGTGGTGCGAGCCAGGCTGCTGTATGCGGGCCTGCGGAGCACGCGCTCCTGGAGAAGTTGGGACAGCTGGGCTGCGAGAGAACGGGCATTCAAGGCTGTGAGGTGCCCCGCGGGTGCCCATGATCCAGGAGGAGGGCACTGCAGCCCGGCAGGGTGCCCGTGTCCCGGTGAGGATCCCTGGGAAACACCCACATCCCACTGAGGTGGCATTGGCTGCCGCATGCCCAGGACCCCGTGGGTCATGTCCCTCCAGGAATAATTCTAGACTAATCGCACTCCTCATTCTCAGCGGTTATGATTTTTGTCAAACCAAGAGTGAATTTTTGGCTTTCCTCTTAACATGGGCTGCCACTTTGCCCCCAAGAGGATGTTGAGCAGAACCGCGTCACAGCTGCCCAGCTGGGGCACGGTGCTGAACGCAGCTCGGCTGGAGCTCTGGGCACAGCCCCTTCTTGCTGAGAAGTTCAGGGCACAGCCCAGACCACGTGGGACACAGTGCCGCTCCCCTGCTGGGCTCAGTGTCCACCGGCAGGCACAGCAGTGGGAGCAGCAGGCTTCAAAATCCACCTACACAGGTCCTGCCCAGCTCCGCCGCAGCCTCCGTCGCCTGCCGGGCTGGTGGAGAAAGGCCTCGTGACGTCACAGAGCCTTGCATGACATCACAGAGCCTTGCGTGCCATCAGCCCGTGACTTGTCAGGTCGGCAACCCTTGCAAGCGCAGACACGCGAGGCGGCCACTCGCTGCTGGTGGTCACTGCCTGAACTCTGCTCAGGGTAACAGCCCAAGCCAGCTCGTGCGTCGAGATCTTTTTCCTCAGGAGAGACCATGATAACTCTCAGCCCGGCTCTCCCCCTGACCATGGCTCTCTGCACGTTGTCACTGTTGCCTGCTGGTCTTCGCATTTACATCAACCCCACCTGGCTCATTGTGGAGAGTGAAGCTCCTCCTGAAGACCTGAAGCAGCCACCCGTTGATGCGGAGAGCATGACCACCAAATGGGACAGCAGCATCGACGTTCAGAGCCCCTACGGCTTGGTTAGGATCATGATGGACGCTGTTATTGAGGGTCTGAGGAAGCTGCCCTTTGTGGGAGAGAGCATGGTCCCCAAACGGCACAGCAGCACTGGCCCCCGCAGCCCCCAGAGCTGGGTCAGGCTCAGGAAGGACGTCCCTCCTGCGGGCCCGAAGGAACTGCCCGTTGTCGCCAAGAGCGTGGCCTCTGACCCGCCCTACCCTCTGGGCCAGCTCCAGGACTCCCTTGCCCAGGTGGACAGGAGCCGGCTGTGTTGCAAGGCCTTGCAAAGCCTGTGGCTGTGCTTCCTGTCTTGGGTTGCACTTCGCCTCTGGAGAAATGGGAACAGACCCCAGGGACAGGTGAGCAATCGCGATCGGTCACACAGGGAAGGAGCGGCTTGTGGGGAGCAGGGAAGCACATCATTGCAAGCCTTGGCCAAGAAGGCTTGCAATGAGAAAACAAAACCCAGCGCGGGCAAGAAAGCCTCGGCAGGCCCCGAGAGCTCCTCTGCCTCTTCCCCAGTTACATGCTCAGCCGTAGGGCAGAAACCCTCCGGAGGCCCCAGCACGACATGGGGCCTGCCAGAGGTGTGCTCAGCCCAGCGTGCTGCCCAGAGCAGTCCTGCGTGGCTGGAGTCCTTCCAGAGGAAGCCAAGCCCCGCAGGCCACTTCTCGGCCACCCGGCCCGCGCCCACTTCATTGCGCCCCCGGCCCTGTCCTTTCCAGGGAAAGGAACGGCCGGCCTCATCTTCTGTGGGAACAGACTGCTCGGAGGAGGGCACCTTCAGCTCTGATGAAGCCGTCCACCAGCTGGAGGCCAAAACCACCCCGCTGGCCAGGTGCACCAGGCTTGTCTACCGCCTCCGCCTGAAAGTGTTCCCGCACCAGCACTCCGAGAAGAAGGCGCAAGGTGAGGCAAGCGGAGGAGAGCCTTCTCTAGCTCCCTCTGCACCTCCACCTAGGGCGTGCTCTCGGCGGATTGGCAAGAGGAGATGCAGGGGTGCAAGTGAGTGCCGGCGTCCTTGCAGGGTGGGACCTGAGGCGGGAGAGAACAGGCATCCGTGGCCGTGAGGGGCTCCACAGGTGCCCGCATCCCAGGAGGAGGGGCCCACATCCTAGCAGGGTGCCCACCTCCCTCTGAGGTTCCCGGTGGGTGCCCGTATCCCGGTGAGGTGTGTTGTGGTTGCTCCCCATGTCCCTGTAAGGTGGCAGTGGCCAGTGCCTGCCTATGGCCCGTTGGGTACCTTAGGCCTTGGGACCTCCAAGGCTGGTGCGAGGGCAAGCATCACACCAGGAAGAGGGGCAGCTGCTAGGAAGTGGGTGGATAACCCTCCCAACTGTAGTATTTTCACCCAGCTAACAGTGAATTCTC
Organism: Phalacrocorax aristotelis; assembly: GCF_949628215.1. Lineage (NCBI taxonomy): Eukaryota > Metazoa > Chordata > Aves > Suliformes > Phalacrocoracidae > Phalacrocorax > Phalacrocorax aristotelis. The sequence continues at coordinate 33,101,454 of NC_134281.1, forward strand.
TTCAGGGTGACGGGCAGCTGGTGCGTCGGGACATGCCTCAGCCCACCAAAGGCTCCGGGAGTGAGGGCACCTCCACCGACTTCTTCTGCTGGCTGGAGGCCGTTAGCGCCCCGATGGTCATGCTCCTGCGGGTGGCCATGGCCAACAGGCAGCCACGTCCTGGTGGGTCGCCCGTGCCTGTCCAGCACAACAGCCAACGGGTATTTGCCAACTCCGTTGAGGACCTCTGGGGAGGGTCCCCCTTTTCCGCCCTCCCAAAGGTGCTGCCAGGGCCGACTGGCATCCAAAGGGCCGGGGCTCATCTCTGCCTCCCCAGAGGGAACAGCCAAGCATGCCCGTGCAGCAGAGACGCCTGGGAAACTCGGCAAAACTCCTGCTGGGAGCAGCCTACTTCCTCAATCTTCTAGCACTGCTCAGATCAATAAAGTGCTTTGTTCCTGTAGCATGTGTCATTTTGGTACCAAGGGGATCCAGGAAGGGGCAACACGAAAGGCAGTGGTGCGAGCCAGGCTGCTGTATGCGGGCCTGCGGAGCACGCGCTCCTGGAGAAGTTGGGACAGCTGGGCTGCGAGAGAACGGGCATTCAAGGCTGTGAGGTGCCCCGCGGGTGCCCATGATCCAGGAGGAGGGCACTGCAGCCCGGCAGGGTGCCCGTGTCCCGGTGAGGATCCCTGGGAAACACCCACATCCCACTGAGGTGGCATTGGCTGCCGCATGCCCAGGACCCCGTGGGTCATGTCCCTCCAGGAATAATTCTAGACTAATTGCACTCCTCATTCTCAGCGGTTATGATTTTTGTCAAACCAAGAGTGAATTTTTGGCTTTCCTCTTAACATGGGCTGCCACTTTGCCCCCAAGAGGATGTTGAGCAGAACCGCGTCACAGCTGCCCAGCTGGGGCACGGTGCTGAACGCAGCTCGGCTGGAGCTCTGGGCACAGCCCCTTCTTGCTGAGAAGTTCAGGGCACAGCCCAGACCACGTGGGACACAGTGCCGCTCCCCTGCTGGGCTCAGTGTCCGCCGGCAGGCACAGCAGTGGGAGCAGCAGGCTTCAAAATCCACCTACACAGGTCCTGCCCAGCTCCGCCGCAGCCTCCGTCGCCTGCCGGGCTGGTGGAGAAAGGCCTCGTGACGTCACAGAGCCTTGCATGACATCACAGAGCCTTGCGTGCCATCAGCCCGTGACTTGTCAGGTCGGCAACCCTTGCAAGCGCAGACACGCGAGGCGGCCACTCGCTGCTGGTGGTCACTGCCTGAACTCTGCTCAGGGTAACAGCCCAAGCCAGCTCGTGCGTCGAGATCTTTTTCCTCAGGAGAGACCATGATAACTCTCAGCCCGGCTCTCCCCCTGACCATGGCTCTCTGCACGTTGTCACTGTTGCCTGCTGGTCTTCGCATTTACATCAACCCCACCTGGCTCATTGTGGAGAGTGAAGCTCCTCCTGAAGACCTGAAGCAGCCACCCGTTGATGCGGAGAGCATGACCACCGAATGGGACAGCAGCATCGACGTTCAGAGCCCCTACGGCTTGGTTAGGATCATGATGGACGCTGTTATTGAGGGTCTGAGGAAGCTGCCCTTTGTGGGAGAGAGCATGGTCCCCAAACGGCACAGCAGCACTGGCCCCCGCAGCCCCCAGAGCTGGGTCAGGCTCAGGAAGGACGTCCCTCCTGTGGGCCCGAAGGAACTGCCCGTTGTCGCCAAGAGCGTGGCCTCTGACCCGCCCTACCCTCTGGGCCAGCTCCGGGACTCCCTTGCCCAGGCGGACAGGACCCAGCTGTGTTGCAAGGCCTTGCAAAGCCTGTGGCTGTGCTTCCTGTCTTGGGTTGCACTTCGCCTCTGGAGAAATGGGAACAGACCCCAGGGACAGGTGAGCAATCGCGATCGGTCACACAGGGAAGGAGCGGCTTGTGGGGAGCAGGGAAGCACATCATTGCAAGCCTTGGCCAAGAAGGCTTGCAATGAGAAAACAAAACCCAGCGCGGGCAAGAAAGCCTCGGCAGGCCCCGAGAGCTCCTCTGCCTCTTCCCCAGTTACATGCTCAGCCGTAGGGCAGAAACCCTCCGGAGGCCCCAGCACGACATGGGGCCTGCCAGAGGTGTGCTCAGCCCAGCGTGCTGCCCAGAGCAGTCCTGCGTGGCTGGAGTCCTTCCAGAGGAAGCCAAGCCCCGCAGGCCACTTCTCGGCCACCCGGCCCGCGCCCACTTCATTGCGCCCCCGGCCCTGTCATTTCCAGGGAAAGGAACGGCCGGCCTCATCTTCTGTGGGAACAGACTGCTCGGAGGAGGGCACCTTCAGCTCTGATGAAGCCGTCCACCAGCTGGAGGCCAAAACCACCCTGCTGGCCAGGTGCACCAGGCTTGTCTACCGCCTCCGCCTGAAAGTGTTCCCGCACCAGCACTCCGAGAAGAAGGCGCAAGGCGAGGCAAGCGGAGGAGAGCCTTCTCTAGCTCCCTCTGCACCTCCACCTAGGGCGTGCTCTCGGCGGATTGGCAAGAGGAGATGCAGGGGTGCAAGTGAGTGCCGGCGTCCTTGCAGGGTGGGACCTGAGGCGGGAGAGAACAGGCATCCGTGGCCGTGAGGGGCTCCACAGGTGCCCGCATCCCAGGAGGAGGGGCCCACATCCTAGCAGGGTGCCCACCTCCCTCTGAGGTTCCCGGTGGGTGCCCGTATCCCGGTGAGGTGTGTTGTGGTTGCTCCCCATGTCCCTGTAAGGTGGCAGTGGCCAGTGCCTGCCTATGGCCCATTGGGTACCTTAGGCCTTGGGACCTCCAAGGCTGGTGCGAGGGCAAGCATCACACCAGGAAGAGGGGCAGCTGCTAGGAAGTGGGTGGATAACCCTCCCAACTGTAGTATTTTCACCCAGCTAACAGTGAATTCTCTTCAGGGTGACGGGCAGCTGGTGCGTCGGGACATGCCTCAGCCCACCAAAGGCTCCGGGAGTGAGGGCACCTCCACCGACTTCTTCTGCTGGCTGGAGGCCGTTAGCGCCCCGATGGTCATGCTCCTGCGGGTGGCCATGGCCAACAGGCAGCCACGTCCTGGTGGGTCACCCGTGCCTGTCCAGCACAACAGCCAACGGGTATTTGCCAACTCCGTTGAGGACCTCTGGGGAGGGTCCCCCTTTTCCGCCCTCCCAAAGGTGCTGCCAGGGCCGACTGGCATCCAAAGGGCCGGGGCTCATCTCTGCCTCCCCAGAGGGAACAGCCAAGCATGCCCGTGCAGCAGAGACGCCTGGGAAACTCGGCAAAACTCCTGCTGGGAGCAGCCTACTTCCTCAATCTTCTAGCACTGCTCAGATCAATAAAGTGCTTTGTTCCTGTAGCATGTGTCATTTTGGTACCAAGGGGATCCAGGAAGGGGCAACACGAAAGGCAGTGGTGCGAGCCAGGCTGCTGTATGCGGGCCTGCGGAGCACGCGCTCCTGGAGAAGTTGGGACAGCTGGGCTGCGAGAGAACGGGCATTCAAGGCTGTGAGGTGCCCCGCGGGTGCCCATGATCCAGGAGGAGGGCACTGCGGCCCAGCAGGGTGCCCGTGTCCCGGTGAGGATCCCTGGGAAACACCCACATCCCACTGAGGTGGCATTGGCTGCCGCATGCCCAGGACCCCGTGGGTCATGTCCCTCCAGGAATAATTCTAGACTAATCGCACTCCTCACTCTCAACGGTGAAGGGTACCTGTATGCAGTAGTGCTGTCTGGCAAACACGGTGTAAGTCCTGCTAAGAGCACTCTATCTTTTTAATTTTCTAGCACACTCTAGATCAACAAAATATACACGTATCACATAGAATTGGGACGTTTACCTTCTGGGCTCATACACTGCCTGTGTCTGGGATGGAAGGGCTCGGCTTCTCTGTAAGATTCCTGTCTGGTGGGGCTCATGACTATTTCTGCCTTGGTACCCAGTAGTAATGCAATGGTGAAGACAGCAGGGTTCTTCAGGGTGAATGTTAAGTTGCGTCAATCATGAAAGAGAAATACTGAAATGTCTTATGCAAAGGATCGCCTTTTGGCCCATGCAGTTCTTTCTTCTTAGCAGAAGTGACAGGCTGTAGTTGTACATGATTCTTTGACAGCTGGAGGGTAGCCAAGTGGTGAGGGGAGAAAGCCAGCTTTGTAAGGAACATAGGGGAGCCCTGTGGATGCTGGTCTCAGCTTTAATTCCCTACAATGGTCAGATCTAAGTAGCATTTTAGTATTTCCCTCTAGAGATGAACAACAGATAACATCTGTCCCAGTTGCAACAGCATCCATCTCTTTCCTTAGAGACCAAGGCAGAGGCAGCAATAGCTCACCAGGCTGCAGCAAGACAGTGAAATTCGGGAGCAGTGGTTGCTGATCCTAGTTGTGGTCACAGCCAGAGGCAAGCTCTTCACCAGAGCAATCCGATCCCCACCTTAGCAGCAGCACAGTCAGGACAGGAGAGACCCACCACAGCCTGATGCACCTCTCTTATGTAGCCATGAAGGAAAATGCAGATTTTGAGGAAAGGAACTGCACCCAGCCTGAGGCAGCTGTTACTCCGGTTAGCTTGAGGGAAGGCTGCGGTAGCCTTGTGAAAGCATGCCTGACCACTGTGGTCTATAACTCTGTAAAGTCTTCCCGTATGTGGGACCCATAGTGCACCAACTCAGAATCATCATCTCCCCTCTCCTCCCCCCACCCTATGCTCAGTGTTCTTTTACTACTATGTTAAAAAGTTTGAGTCTTGCATAATATGAAACTTCATGGGCAGCTGTGCTCAAAGTCCCCATGAGGAGGGACAGGGACACAGAAGGGATAAAGTGGGCACCAACTCACCTCCCAGCTGAACCTGGAGCACAGTGGCCCACCTGTGCCAAGGCCATCCAGGAACCTGATGTGGGCACAGAAAGGTTGTGCTTGTGGCTAAGGAAGCCAACAGCAGGAAAGGCTTTGCATTTCTTAATGCTGGAAATACTTTAAAATTCACAGAATGGCTGAGTAAGGCACCTCTGGAAGTAATTTTGTTCAATCCCCCCTTGCTGAGACAGGGCTGTCTAGAGCCAGTTGCCCAAGAGCTTGCGTAGACAGCTTTTGAGTATCTTCAAGGATGGAGACTCCACAACATCTCTGGATGATAACTGTTATCATCTCTGGATTATAACTGTGCCAGTGCTCAGTTACCCTCACAACAAAAAAGCGTGTCCTGATGTTCAGAGGGAACCTCCTGTGTTTCAGTTCATGCCCATTGCTTCTGGTCCTGTCGCTGGCTTTGTCCTCTTTTTACCCTTCCTTCTGGTATTGGTATACATTAATAAGATTCCCCTTCAGCCTTCTCTTCTCCAGTTTGAACAGTCCCAGCTCTCTCAGCCTTTCCTCATAGGAAAGATTCTCCAGTCCCTTCATGATCTTCATGACCCTTCACTGGACTCTCACCAGTAGCCCCATCTCTCTCTTGTACTGGGGAACTCAGAACTGGACACAGTACTCGGGGGGGCCTCACCTGAGCAGAGGGAAGGATCACCTCCCTCAGCCTGCTGGCAACAATCCCCCTAATGCAGCCCAGGATACCATTAGACCTCTTCACTGCAAAGGCACGTGGCTGGCTCATGGTTAACCAGGACCCTCAAGGCCTTTTCTGCAAAGCTGCTTTCCCAAACGTGTGACCCCCAGCATGTACTAGTGCACGGGTTTATTCTTCCCCAAGTGCAGGACTTTGCACTTCCCTTTGTTGATTGTCAAAATGTCAGCCCATGTCTCCAGCCTGTCAAGGTCCCTCTGGATGGCAGCACAACCCTCTGCTGTGCCAGCTACTCCTCCCAGTTTTGTGTCATCAGTGGACTTGCTGAGGGTACACTCTGCCCCATCATCCACATCTTAAATGAAGATGTTGATCAGGATAGGACCTAGTACTGATCCCTGGGCTACACTCCTAGTTACTGGTCTTCAGCCGGATTTTATACCAATGATCACCACGCTCTTGGGCCCAGCCCTTCAGCCAGTTTTCAGTCTATCACTGTCTGCTCATCTAGCCCATACAGTAACAGCTTTGCGATGAGGATCTCATGGGAGACCATATCAAAAGCCTGACAGAAGTCAAGGTAGGCAATATCCACTGCTCCTCCCTCATCTACCAAGCCAGTCATTTCAGCATAGAGGTTTATCAGATTGTTTAAGCATGACTTCCCCTTCATGAATACACACTGACATAAAGTGATTTGCCACAGTGATTTACCCCTTTGTTAAAAGCAGTCTCACCTTGCCCAATACCCCACTAGTGCTAATGCCACCTCTGCCTATAAGGTCTTTTGATAAAATTCACTTGACTGTCATCTGTTCAAGAGACTTACTGGGAAGGGCTGAAGTTTTCCATCTGTCTGCTGTCCTGAGGGTACAGAGGGGTTTCACAAAAGCACCCCAAGCCATGCATGCACCAGGACTTACTGAGAGCTGACTGGCCAGGCAAAAGCCAGAGCCACCACCTTCAGCACCTCCTTCTTCACCAAAGCAGTCTGTGCCAGGAGCTTTGTTCCATGTCTGGCTTTGACTTGCAGAACTAAGACAGTGCCGGCCAAGCCTGCTTCCTCACTGGGACCACAGCCAGCAACATGTAGAACCAAACAGGAGACAAGAAACACCAGCATCCATTTGTTCTGTCTTTATTTACAGGGGAGAGGATGCCAGTATTTCATCTTGATAGCTGTCTTGGCAGATTAAGCCCTGAGAAGCCTCACCAGTTCTGCAGAGCTTCAGTCCCTCTTACCTATCTATGGCTGTACCTAGAATTCACCAGTGCCAGCCCTTGTTTAAGGCAAAGCTGACATGCCTCTGGGAGTGTCTGCAGACAGGGAGGGGATAAAGGGCTGCCATGTGCCCCCATCACAGGTCAAGAGGGAACGAGTTTGCCCCAAAAGCAGTCACTGGGGGAGGTGTTTCCTTGTTTATTCTCTTTGTTAAAAATCAAAGCTTGTCTCAGCTCATGTGGGGCTGGAGGGCAATGGGGCATTGAGTGTCTAAGGTCTTAAGCTTTTAACCATGCAGAGCAAAACCAATGCTCTGGAAAGACTGAAAACCATCTAAGGGAGCAAGGTTAAGGGTCCCCTGCTCCAGCCTTCATGGGATGCCTATGAAAGTTTGTTTTGAGTGGGGCAAGTCAGTCGCAGCAGCATGGCCCAAAGGATCTTTCCTGGCTGCCATCCCACCTTATCCCCTTCCCTAGCTCCCACCAAGCCCCTGTACCAGCCCAGCTGCCCCACCTTGCTCTCCAGGCATCCCCAGACCTGCAGTATGGCCCCACCAGGCTCTCCTGAGACACAGCTGTTGCAGCACTGTTTAGAGGAGACTAATTTTCACCCTGGGCAAGGGAGGGCACTCCCTGGGCAGCCCTGGGAACAACGTACTGCAGGGACACAGTGCCCTTCACCAGGACACAATGAAACGGACACAGGCCAGGCAAGAGCATGCTCTGAAAAGGGGGAGCAGAGGACTCCTGGGCATCCAGTTTCATGCTGCCCAGCTGGGACCTGTGAAGGTCCCATATAGGGATGACAGGCAGCCCAGGGACCGCTACACACCGCTGCCTCCCCTCAGACAGGCTACCTAGTAGCTGCCTTTCATCATCCATCACCCCTTTCTCTCAGAAAAGGCTGGTTCTCCCTTAACCATATCTTACAGACCCAAAATCCCACATCCAAGAGCAAAACCATTCCAAGCAAGGAATGACAGACACACCTCTGACTTTCTACAAGCCAGCTTCCAGGTTGGCTTCCCCAGGCTGAAGCCCAGGGCTCAGCTAGGAGTCCTACCACACACATGGCCATTGAGCTCCAGAGGGGCTAAAGGTATCCAAGCACCATTCTCACCCAAGCCAGGCAGTGAGACTGCTAAAGACGCAAGCTGCCATGTTTAGATGATCACGTACCCAGCATCACCTACCAGGTCCTTGCTGGAGGGTGTGATAGCAGAACCACACCTGTGGTGGGAAGGGGTATCAGACACAGAAAGGGATGCTGTTGAGGGACTGAGAACTGGAGGTGCAGAGACAGTGAAGGTATTACACATCATTTTACCAACTCCCAGTGGCTCTGTGCAATGTCTGCCAGCCAAACCCTGGCTGCTCAGAGCTGAACAGCAGGAGACAACCCCAGTCCAGTCACAAAATCCACATCATACTCAAGCTGCCACCTCCACCACAGCCTGTCCCTTCCCCGGGATGGAAACCACTGTGATACTAAAGTAATTGTCAAATGCTCTTCCTTCCTTACCACCTTTGAGGAGAGGATTCTGACAGCAACATCTCCCAGGACCCTCCCAGCAACACTGAGCCTGGCAATACCTTATGGCAAGTAATTTTACGTTATTCTGCATTTACACAAAAATAGAGCAATTCTATATTTATAGAGATTTATAGCCGGTTCCGTGCTGGAGGAGTTATTGAGAAAGGCCAGGAGCTGTGGGCGGTCCAGGCTCCCGAGCAGCCGGCTGCTTCTCATTCAGCATTTCCAACATACAAAATTAAAGGCATTCGTCTCCGTCTGGTTTCTTAAATAGATAAGGGGGGAATGAACGGACAGTATGTACAGAGGGGCAGTGGCAGGGCCCGAGCACCCTCCGCCCCCAGCCGCATGCCTGCCGCCCAGGGTCAGTGAGGCCGGCTGCTGGACTCTGAGGGCTGCCGCTGGCGGGGAGGTGTGTAGCCATTCAGGTAGCCGTTGCTCTGGCGTTTGCTGAGTCCTCCATTAAGAATGTCCTGGATGTGCTGCACTATCAGATTTATGGCCACTGTGAGCAAAAGGGAGGGAAAGACATGGGGGAGAGATTGCATTAGGATCACTGCAAATAAACTAGAGCCAAGCCAGAGATGGTGACCCAGCTGTCTCCCAAGCTCTTATCTCTTCCTACCACATCGTGGGGAACTGCAACCCTAGAGGAGGAGCTGCCCTGTTGGGACTTCATCCCTCTGCCCCAGCTGAGCCTGGCACTCAAGCCAGTATGGTCAGGCTGATTCCAGCCAGGTGGAAACCTGGCTGTCCCAGCTGCACATCTGGCCATGGAGAAGCACATTTCCCTTTGTGTGGGATGAACCAGGAGTTTGCCTGGAGGCACTGCACTCCCAGGCTTGATCAGAAGATCACAATCTCCCAGTCACTAATGCTCCGGGCAGGAGCAAAGGGGACAGGCTCATCTCAGCGTGTGTGGTAACAGCACCCTCTTCGGTGGCAGTGGCCCGAGTCACCTCTGTGTGGCAGGTCCTGCTGCCTCCTGCCTAACTCTGCCACAACAGCAACAGCAACAGCCCAAGGCCAGCTGCCGGGATGTAACAGCAGGGTCTGGGTCCACTCACCTTCATTATCTGCTCCTCTGGGAATGATCACGTCAGCATACTTCTTGGTCTGGGAAGAGAGAAAGCACTGCATTATGGGGAAAGTGGAGACCCATCAGGCTGGGGCTCTGGGGCAATCTCTTTAGCAAGGCCTGTTGTGACAGGACAAGTGGTAAAGGAGGGTAGATTTAGACTGGATATAAGGAAAAAATTTTTTACAGTGAGGGTGGTAAACACTGGAACAGGTTACCCAGAGGGGTAATAGAGGTCCCATCCCTAGAAACATTAAAGGTCAGGTTGCACTGGGCTCTGAGCAACCTGATCTAGTTGAAGATGTCCCTGCTCACTGCAGGGGGGTTGGACTAGATGACCTCTAAAGGTCCCTTCCAACCCAAACCATTCTATGATTCTATGATTGTCCCTGCTTCCTGGGGCAGGTCCTTCCCCTCCCCTTCCTAAACCCAAACCTGCTGGGAGGTATGTTGTGTCTGATAACACATTTCAGTGCTCTTATTTGTCTTCTGATCTGTTTTGAGAACCATGCTTTGCACCTTGACTCCATTTTCATGAGCTCAAACAGATTCCAGTAAGAGGCATGCTAACAAAACCTGAAATTAAAAAGCCTCATGATCACAAGATGCCAGCAGCTGCTGCTTTTGGGAATAAGCTCCCCCCTGAATTCAGCCAGACTTGGTACAAGAGCAAGAGTTGGCATGCCTGGGCTGTGTGGACATGCAGGGCACAGCCACATGATCTGCTTGGGACGTGGGGAGAATTTTCTACCAGCATCACTTGCAAAAAAGGTCTGATTCAGGACACCAATCCTGACCTATTTTCACCTGCAGGTGCCAGTCTCAGTTTCCTCCCCTATTTGTGTCAGCTTTTACAGCTGATCAGCTTACTGACAACCAAGCTCTCCCATCAGTAAACAAGCCAGCCTGCTGGGTGAAGGGTGTCATCTGACACCTCCAGGTGCTTCCAGCTATATCAAAAATCACCAGAACATGCTGGACCACCTAGCCTGGAGCTGGTTTAGGAACTGAGTAACAGCAACAGTGGTTGCTGAGCTTGCTTGACATCCTCATGCAATTGCTCTGCAGCTGAGCCACCCAGGTTGGAACTGGGATCAGACCACTTCAAAGTGGGTAGGTAGGGGTTCCTTTCTACCCTCCTTGTTTCACATTTTGTCCTCCTACAGACTCTTTCACAGAAGAGACTGATGCAACATCTGCTGCTTCACAAAGCTGCAGATTTACCTTGCTGGGGACTTGCAAGGAGGGGAGCCACCAAGCTGGACCTGCCTCTCAGGAAAAGCCTTTCTGGGATTACACTGGAATTGGACCTTGGTCCCCAGAGCAACTACTGAGTGAGACAGAGAAGAAGGTGCTGCCCAGGAACTAGGAAAAGATCTTGTAGCACAGAAAGAATCTGCCCCTCTTATGGGAAGGGGCAGAGCTGGCCACAGAGACAGGCACAAACATGTTCCTGAGGCTGGAGGCACAGGTCCAATTCCTGCCCATGGTGCTGGCCAGCAGTTCCCAGGTTGCAGGACTCTGCTGGCTCAGTTCCTCCAGAATAAGAAAAAAATTCTTTATATAACTACCACATCTGCTTGAAAAGCCTTGAGAACTAAGGCGCAGACTCGTCTGCACGAGAGCCAGGAGAGGTAGGCAATGGCTAGTCCTGCAAACGTGCTATTTGACCTGCAGGTTCTGCAGGACTGCAGGGGTCTCTCGCATGCAAAGTTCCTGTCTGCTAGGGAGCCTTGCCTCGATTATCAGCTCCCAGAGTAGCCTCCCTTCTCTAGGCAGACCTTGCAACCCTGGCCCCAAGCAATGTCTGTCTGCTTTACACCTTGACCTCTCAGCAGCCAGGAAATGCAGCCTGCAAGGCCACACACTGCAGCACAGAGCGAAGGATGAAGCTCCCCTGCTCTCCCAGGCATCGAGCCAGCAAGAAGCCAGCAGCACTGCAGGGTGAAAAGGGCAGGCAGGATAGCCCAGAACAGGAGGCAGACAGAGCAGACACTGCCTGGGGGCAGGGATCTCCTGCTCCCAAGGATCATCCCTCCTGGGCTGCCATCTGCTGAGATGCTTGGTGTTGGTTTGTCAGACTCTGCGCAGGGAGGGGCTTCTCTTGCCTTGTCAGCCTTCCCACAGGGGAAGGTGATCTCACCAGGAAGGCAGTGACCGTATAAATAGTCCCAACCTCACCCTGCCCCGGTCAGCACTGGCACCCCCGTTTTTGCCAGTGCCTGCAGGGAGGGAGCAAGGTGAGGCAGACAGACTTGAGTTCTGGGGCACAAAATGCTCCTGTCCGAGGAGCTGGGCAGGGCATGAGGCATTTTTGAGAATTTCACTCCCCTTACTTACTGGCAAACAGAACTCCTCGAAGGCAGGCTTGACAAAGGTGATATACTGAGATAAGATCTGCTCGAGGTCCCTGCCTCGCTCACTGATGTCTCGTAGCACTGTGGGAAAAGTGTAAGGCACTGTCAGGAGCTGAGACAGAATCACTCCATCTCCCTTCCCTTCAGTACAGCCTTTGGCCAGCCACCCAGGTATTTTGCCTGAGGTCTGTTCCTGGATGCTGCTGCCCACATGTCTAAGCACACTCCAGCCCAGCTACATGCTTTTAACCCACTTCCAAGCCTCCCAGCCCTCCCAAGGGCTGGCTGACCTAAAGGCTTTTCTTGGCCTCCATCCCTTCTCAGCTCTACAAGTACATTCCAGCTGTAACCAACGCCACCCCAGTCCTGACTGTTCCCAGCCTCAGCCCTTGCATCCCTCCTGTCACTCTGCACTGCCCTTGGCCTAAGGATGGGGCATTCTCCCAGTCGTCCCAGTGCAGAGGTGCCCAAAGAATAGAAAAACAGTGGGGTTCACCCATATACACATTAAGGTGCAGTTTAATTCAGGTCTGCAGAGGTGAGGAGGGTAAAACTCACCCACCTACCCAGCTCTGCCAGGCTCCTTGTGCTGTCCTCAGCTGAGTGGCAGGGAAGGAGAAGCAGGCTCCCACAAGCAAAGGCTGAGGGGGTGCCTGGAAAAGATCAGCTCAGGAGGACGCGAGGAGGCAGGAGGGCAAACTGGCCTCCTGCTTGTTCTGCCATTTGGGCCTTACACCCTGTTTGCACGAGGTATTTGGGCCACTGCCATCTCCAGTCTGAAGCCAATTCAGTGTTGAAAAGTGCCCCAGTTCAGCAGGAATCCAATCCAGCTGTAAGAGCCAAACCAGCACTGTGGCCTAGCAGACAGCTCTTGGCTCTCCCCAAGGGGCTGGCTGGCTTCTCCCCAGCACGCTAGTGCCTGGCACTGGGTTCAGAGCAAGCTTTCTCCAACTGCCATGCAGAGCTGAGCCATAGCACTGCCAGCCTGCACGGCCTGCTTGGCAGCCAGTGCCCGTGTGTTTGCAGGGGCAGGACAGTGCTGTTCTCCCAGTGCTGGCTTGGCACCATCCCCGTGGCTCTGTCTGCCCTCAGCCAGCAGATTTGCAGTACGCCCTTTCACAGCCCCGTACAGGGGAGGTGATGGGGGTAAGAAAGAGCTGGCAGCAGGATGTGTGCCAGCTCCCTGCTTGCTCCAGGAATGGCTCAGCCTAGCCCAGGCTGCTCTAGCCAGCTCCTTGCCTTCTCCAGAGAGCAGGAGCAAGCCCCAGATCAAACAATATAGAAAAACAGGCAAGGAAAATAAAACAGAGACCTTTGTTTCCCAGGTCCCACACCCAGTTTGTTGGCTGCTCTGGGGTGGAGAAGGAGCACAGCAAAGGTATATTTGCAGCACACCTGCTTGCAATGGCGTGCGGGAGACCTACACGCTGCACAGGCCAAGTGCCCAGGCTGCAGGGGCTGGTCCTGACAGGGCAAAACTCTCCTGCCTGCTCCCAGGGCAGACTCCAGCGGGGCAATCACCACACACAGAAACACAAGTCAAGCACCCACTGTCTTGTAGCTGGCCCCAAAGCAATGGATCCCATCAATCCAGGCTAAGACCAAGCACCTTATCTGGAAGTATCACCCTCTACTTGCAGGACAGGCAAATGTCCTAAGGATGGATCAGCATCCTTCCAGAGCCAGAGGCAGACATCACTCAAATCAGACCCAAAACATGCACATGACATCTGATTTGGTCTTTGTTTTACAGATGCTGGCCAAGGATGGGGCAGCAAGGGACCTCAGCCAGAATCAGCTTTGCATGGACCAGGCTGTTTGAGGCACTTGACAGACCTTGCCCCTTGCGGTCTGGTAGCAGCATTTTTCTTGGGAGAAGTGCCGAGATGAGGACAGTGTGAGTTGCACGTACTGAACCCCAGCGCTACTGATTAATTGAGCTGTCAGCTGCATTTCCAGGAACCTTCTCTCCCGCTGCTACCCAGCTGAAAAGTCCATTGCTGCAACTCTTCAGGACTTCTGGGAGAGCAAGATGACTCAGAACCATGTTGCAATGCAAGATCTCGACTTTTGCTATAAATTGCCTCCAGCGATGTTTCAGGAACATGATTATATCTTCAGCACCTCACATGCAGGCTCTCCTTTCCCAGAAATGCCAGGGAGACATCAGGAAACAGGTTTGCTGCTTCAGTGGTCCTACCAACTGCTTACGGCAGGCCAGGAGACTGCCAAATGGTCAGTTCCCTATGAGACTGATGAATTGCCCTAACTAGGAGACACCAACACCTCCACCACCCTAGCTGTCCCTTTGCAAGGCTTTAGCAATTGATAGTGGCTGGAAGAAATACCCCAGGAATGGCTGGGCCCATGTGGCTCAGGACCCTGTGCAACAGCTGCAGCACAACAGAGTTTAGCTCTGTATTGCAGACAGCAGCTGGACGGTCTCAGTTAGTCGATGGGATTTCAACCAGTTCTCAAGGCCTGAGCTCACAGTTATGTATCAGGTCCAAAGTGACTAAACCACACACTCTGGAGTACAACTGGGATGCACACACGGTCATGTGGCACTGCAAATGCACAAGGCAACGCCTTGCCTTCAGACAGCCGATACAGGGCACTGCCAAAAACGTGTGCTACCCCGTGGCAGGGCATGAACCCAAGTTCCTGCACAGCAGTCTGCTTAAGGGATAAGGCTTACATTGAGAGATATTGCAAATGTGTATCTGTGACCTGCTAATACTGCTCCCTGCAATGACTATGCTGTCACCTCCCTGGATGAGTCATGCAAGAACAGTGGGCAGGGTCAAGAAGGATGTGTAAAAAGGAGCTTTTAATCAGCACTGATGACATACCAACAGCAGAGGAGGCTGTGTATCTGTCTGACAGCAGGAGGGCAGGCAAGACCAGTTCCATCAGAGTAGAACAAGCCCATGCAAGCAAGCAGCCACAGGCTGACACACTGAGACACACCCCTCTCATCACAGCACAGAGGACTGCATGGGACCTCTCCTCTAAGACATCTTCTGCACCCCCAGACACCCTGTGGAGGCTGTCAGAGCCAGGCAGGGGAGGGACCATTCAGGTGGAACTGAATTCTGCCCCAAGAGTCCCCAAATGCTTTCTTAGTCATCTAGGGGACTCAGGTGCTGTATTAGTGACCGTGCTCCCAAAGGTTGCTTTGAAATTAACTGCATCTCAAACCATGCAGACTTTGCAGAGCTGGAGTCCTTCCTATGTCAGCTTGCAACCCACAGCCAAGCCAGCTGGACATCAGGAGTCTTAGAGAGGGATATTCCAGTTTCTAGGGCTCATTGCCCCCAAAGCCATCACCCCAGTGCCAAGTACCACAAAGAGGCTCCACGTTGCACTGGCTGCACTTGCACAACCAAGACGTAAAACCAAACTCCCTATCTGCACCATCCATGACGGACACCCTCACACCCAAATGCCATCCTCTGAGCACACCCATACCCCAGGTCCTGAGCAGATCCATCAGGCACTGCCTTCTGATTGAGCTGCCGAGCCACTTTGCTGTGCCCATTGCACCCTTCCCTGCTGGTACCTGCTGACCAACAGTAGCTGCCATTCAGCTGATGGCACAGGGCTGGTACCACAGGGCCATGTGAGGACACAGCACCTTCAGTAGTTACACTGCTACATGCAAAGGAGGAATTCCAGACAAGGCAGCAAAAACCCCACTGAATCTTAAAGAGACATGCAGCAAGGTGCTCCCCACTGCCATAAGTTTCCCTATGTGACATGCTGCACTGGGGAAGAAAAGCTCCCCAGCTCTTTGCTAGCAGCAGCACAGCTTTGTGTCAATTCCAGTTCTGGTCCGGTCACTGTCACCTGCCACTGCGACCAGCTGCCCAGATCACTTAAGTGACACTTTTGTCCCTGCTGCAACAAGGCATGTTCGGGCCTCACCTCTGCGGGACAGCCGGGTGTCTGCGTCCGTGTCCACGAAGAGCTTCATGCGGAAGAGATCCCGCACCTCCTGGCTGTAGAAGGCCAGGATGCCTTCGAAGAGTACCACATCAGCAGGGTAGACAGTCACCGTCTCCTCTTTCCTAGCAAAGGGAAGGAGAGTCAAAATATGCTGGTGGAGGGAAACAAGCTAAGAGAGGTAGGGGGAAACAGTGGTGGTCCCAGGCACTACTCCAACTCTGGGACATCACTGTTGCTCCAGGGGAATGACTGAGGAGAGGGCAGACCTACTCCACCACAGTGCAGGGAATCCAAAGCATACATACACTTCCTAGAAGGACAAACGGCAGAGCAGGAAGCAGACTAGCCCTTCTCCCCCCACCTCAGCCAGCTGCTGCTTGCAAACATTATGTGCCAAGCCGTAAAGCCCAGAAAGCCTATGTGAACCTGCAAAGGCCAGCCCTGCTCCCCTGGGAACCTGGTGTCAGCACTCTTCTGACACCACAGTGCCTTTGTGGGAAATGGAGCAGGGTCACACCATCCGCAACCAACACAGACATGCAAAAACAAGCTGAACACATGCAAGGGAAGAGTTACAGGAGAAAGAACTGTTGTCCTCCTCCTTTCCTGGCAGTGCTGGGCTGTTTGAGCCTGGAATACTCATTAAAGCTGCAAACACAGAGTTTATGGGGAGAGGAAGTGTGGATCAGGGAAGAAAAGGGGGGCCATAACCCCCCCTCCATTGATGCCTGCATGTTGCTGGATGCAACTGCATGGCTGTGCAGCTTTCCAGACCCTCAGACTGCACCTGTATCTGCCCTGGATCCTCTAACCAAGGGGTTTGGAGTAGTTAGCATTGAAACTTTCGGTTGGCATGTTAGGTGCCTAAGAGCAGGCACGAGCAGAGGGGCAGCCAGTTTGGGCTGGCAAGGCTTGCATGCTGTGCTGCAGAGCATTAGCAGAGGCACAGCAAGGCAGGGGCAGCTGTTAGACCTGGAGTGGGACACAAAGTCATAGACAGGAATCTGGACCGTCTTCCCTTCCGTGATCTCTTTGAGGGTTTTCACAATCAGCTCGTTGTCAAAGGCATCTGAGGAGAGAGGAAATGTTACCCGAGGCAGCTTTGCAACCTCTCCCACCCACCAGATGCTGAGCTTATCCTAGTCAGAGCCACTGGCAGCCCACACTGGGGACAGACAGACGCACAGACTTGGGAGGAAAGCCCTGCAAGTCCCTATGGGCATAGCACCACTTCCCCAGAGCCCCTGGGGCTTCACTGCTTTGCACCAGCCTGGGATTTGGCCCACAGAGATCAATACCATCCTTGTATGGTGGTGCTGACAGCCTGGGCTCAGGAAGGCATCTCCTCCAGGGCTCCAGCCCTTGCAGAGACTAGAGCAGTGTTTCAGCCTCAAGCTGCCGGACAGACAGGGCTCTGTTTGCTCAGTGCTCACTGTCTCTGGCCATTGTCCTTGTGGGGACGAAGGGACAGTGGCTCTGATATTTCCCCACCAAGCCCAGAGATGGTTCAAAGAGCCCCTGTTGTAGCAACAGGGCACAGCCCCCTTGGGGGAGGGGTTTGCAAAGCAGCTGCACAAGACAGTTCCCTCCTTGAAGGAGGGACACAGAGCTGCTGGCTCCAGGGGCCTGTGCCAGGCCAGATCTCTCTGGTCCCAACCCAGCTGAAAGGTTTTCAAGGGGGATGTTTTTGCAGAAAGAAGAGGAATGTCTCAAGCAGCTTGAGGGTTCAAAACCTGTCCTTTCTCATCCCAAACACTCCACCCCAGAGGCAGTTTTCTTTCCTAAGAGACAGAAGTTCTACTGCAGGAGACACAGGTGTCCCCCAGCCACCCTGCCAGGGATGCACCCGGCTCCAGAAGAGCTTAACTAAGCCACCCAACTCCTGCTCCATGCAGAGACAGAGTCCCAGTGTCCATGAAAGTCTCTTTGCTGGTGGAACAGGGGGTTCTGCTCCAGCCCTCGCCCCCACTGCACGGCAGTGCCTCAGTCCTGTTCTCCATTCACCTGGGTGGTCAAAATTGAACTGGCCTTTGAGCGCTTTGGATTTCTGCTCTGAGGTGAGGACCCGGTAGAAGCTGTCTTGGCTCACGATCACCACCTGCTTCTGGCGGTAGTCCACCTCGTTCTGGCCCAGCAGCTGGACAATCTTGGAGCATACTGAGGACTGGGAAAGGAACAGCAAAGGAGGCAAGTCAGTGGCAAGTGGTGTCTGAGCTGCACAGGGAGGATGACCCCATGTAACAGCCATCCTTGGGTGCATGGGGCACTGCTTGCTGGAACTCCAGCTGAGACTTCATGGTCCCCTCAAAGGCACAGCCCAAAGCCACTGAGGGAAAAGTGCTCTAGGGGCATCACCGTGGGGCCCTTCAGTGTGAAAGCAGCACCAAGCTTGCTCCCTGTGCTCCTGCCTTCCATCCCTATGGCCTGCGCACAGCACCTATTCCAGGCACAAACTGCAGCAGAAAACCAGTCGGCAGCCACCTGTGTTCAGCCATACCCCCAGGGCCAGCTGCTGCCTGCCCAGGAGCTCCCTAGGGAGCAGAGCTGTATGTGGCACCAGGGCTGAGCCTCCTCCTTGGCAGGCACTCTCAGTGCCTTGGTTGCCCCAGCCCTGGCTCAGCCCAGAAACTCCACCACTACATGGGCAGGGAGGGAGAGAGTTCTCAGAAAGGAAGAGCCAGGTTATACCCTAAATAAAGCCCAGGATGAAAAGACACCAGGAGGAGAGCTCTGGGGTTTTGTGAGGGATCTCTACCACAGCTGACAGGGCTGGGAGGAACAGTTACAAGCGTATGCCTGTTGCCTCTTTGCACAGCGAGGCTAAGGGCACTGCAGAGCCAGCAGCTGAAAAGCCACGTGGCTCTGGCTGCCAGTGCAAGAACCCCACAAGCACTTCTGGCACAAGAACTGCCACCTTGCATGCCATGCAGAGTGGGCTGGGTGCTGGTGGCCGGCATCATCTCTCTGCTGGCACCGCAGCAGGCACCGGCTGTGTGGCTGAGGGTCATACTGGACCTCTGCCATCATCGTATGAATCAGAGCACAGCTTGGGGGACAAATCCCAAAACCTGCTTCAGTCCCTTTTCCTTAGTCATATGAGTCCTTGGCTGCTGCACAACACAGCAGTGTTAACTGCATCACTAACTGGCAGCCGGCATGCCTGCCCCCGCCAGTGAGAGCCAAGGTCAGGCCGGCGGGGGAGTGCTCTGCTGCCTGTGGGAGCCCTGCACGTCAGCCTCACTCCTGCCTGCAGCATCCACTGTTTAAGGAGAGGTGGGTGCTACTAGTGCCAAACTGAGCTGCTTCACCTCCTGCGAATCATGCTTGCTGCAGATGTCCAGCTGAGCCACTCCTGGTCTCAGTTACCACAAATACTCAAAGCACTCTGCTTTTTGCAAAGAGAGGTTTGCTTGCCCCAGCCTGCTTCCCCCAGCCTGCCTGTGGCTCTTTCCATGTTTCCACCTTCCCACTAGCTCAACTACCTGCTCTGTACCTGGCTGGCAACTTCCAGATGCAGAGCTGAAGACAGTGGTGGTGAGAAGGAACAGGGCGGGGGAAGGCACGCCTGGCAGAGGAGGTCACCCCAGCAGGCAGAGGGCAAGGCTGTTCGCCTGAGAAGCTGGAAGATTTGACGGCATTCCTGTCCCCAGAGACTATGTCTTCCCCTCCAGGCCAGGCTGACCTGACTTGGCTGTGACCACTGCGCTGTGAGTCAGCCCCAGCTCGGCTGGAGAGCCTCCACACACAGCACTGCTGCAGAACGAACCGGCTCCGGCTGCCCAACAGCAGTCCTTGCAGCCCTGGGCACTACTTTGGGCTTTGGGTCAAGGATGGGGTCTCCCTGAGCCCCCCACCTTCTTCTCCTGCCTCTCACAGCTGGCAAGTTGCACTTCCCAAGCCATGGCAGCAGCCCTGCCCTGCAGCAAGCTCCTACTACCCAGAACAAAGCACTGCAAGTCAGTGCCAGTCACTTGCCCTTTGGCACAGGCAAACACAAAGCCAGAGCCTATTATCCTTTTCCTCTGTTTTCCCACTCCCCACATCCTTCTCCAGCCTGCGTCAGCCCTATTGCTTATCCAGCTGTATCCCAAAGGTTTTACAAAAACAGGGCGTGCACAGTGTCTCTTCTCCACTTTTCTTCCCTTGCTCTCTCCCCTGAACACTGCTGCCTTTCTGTGCTGCCTGTGCAGTGAGGAGATGCGGCGCAGCAGCGTCCAGCCTTGTCCACAGCTGCCAAGGACAACAAACTTCCCAGGTGCTTTGCAATTAGGAATAAACCACCTTCCAGCTCAGCTACCTGGGCAGATCCCCAGCCTCTATATAGATCTGCACCAGAAACTGCTTTCCCCAGCTAGGGGGAGGGAGCAGGGCTCCATTACTTTGTATCAGTGAAAGCAACAGACCAGTTGCACTCACATTCTCCCCTTGGCCCTCAGCACACAGATGGACAATCAAAAAATTTCAGGGCATCAGACAGGTCCGGCCAGTCTTTCTTCTGCCTTATGCACACTAATCCTTTGTCTACTGATGCTGGAAAGTGGTGAAGGGTTCCCACCAGCTCTGCAAATCACCCTGCTGTTCCATACTCCACAACTTGAGACATCTGATGGTGAGAAAAACCCAAGGAGAAAGTAGCCCTCAGCAGCTGGAGACAGGAACATAAGTCCTGGCTCACATGTACATCCTCCAACAGGGGGCCAGGACAAGGATCGGAGCATATCCCAGATGTATTTACCATCCTGTGCTCTGGGGTGGCAAGTGGCTCTTGCAAAAGCATCCAGCAGACGCTACAGACCCTTCCCTCTTCTCTGGTGGGCTTTGGAGACCTATCAGAAGTGGTAGAGAAAGATGATCACAGGGACATCCTACCCTCAGGACAGAGCTTGGGTCCAGTGTACTGTGGTGCCTGGGTGGGCAGGGATGTCACCTCTGGGGTCTGGGAAGTGGCACACGTCACCTTGGTCCCACAGAAGGCAGCTGTGGGCCAGGGCACGGCTTGCATGTGATACCTGCATAACTGCAGTGGGACATAGGGACAGTAGGGGACACGGCATATTCCTCCAACGTGAGGGTTGCGTTCAGCTTGCCTTAGCAGTGCAGCAAACCCCAGTGAGGAGTCCTGCAGCTTATTCTTTGGGGCTGGTAAGAAATAATGCCCACCTCAGGTCTAAATGAAGAAGGCTTTTCCTTTCCCCACAACTACTTGTGATAGAAACAAAAATGGTTTGCGAGGGGCATTCCCAGATGCCAGTCTGAATATCTCCTTCAGCTGGACAGGCAGTTTTTCCCCTTGGCTGATAAGCGCCCTATGTAAAGGAGGAAGAAAAACCAGAAACACAGTGGTTACAAATTCCCCTACAGAGTGGAAAGAGAAACTCTCAGCCTCAGAAAGCATTCCTCAAAATGAATGACACGTGTCCCCCCCTTCTCCCAAACCAGCACTGCATACGTACATGTGACTGATGTTAACCTGAAGTGTGAAAAATTCACTAATAACTAGAATTGATAGAATTGATAGTGGTTAGGCTCTGGGGAGGTCTGCAGGTGCCCAGAAAGACGAAGACCAAAGCATGACTGCAAAGTACTGTCCCAGGCTGCAACCAGCATGGATGCACAGTAATTCAGGGGACACATGGTGCCAACACATGCACTCAGAACCCATTTGAAGGGACAACCTGGGATCTGATTCCTTCCTTTGCCAACTCCTAACTGCCTGGCTCATAACAGCAACCACTTCTCCCAAGGGTGAAAACAACAACTGTTTCTTCCCCGAGAAGCCCAGGACTGCTGAGGACGACTTGAGGAAGATGACATGCTCCTATAGGTGAATCCCAATACAGAAATTCTGAGATTTGAGCCCCATCCCTAGCTCTGCCCTGCATGACACATCCCATCTGCAGGAAGATGAGATGCATGACAGGGCTCCTTGACTCCGCTCAGCCCCTTCCCCAGATCTACATTGTCCGTGCACACCTCGCCATGACCCAAAGCGAACGCTGATGGTGATTCAGCCGCAGCACACTCCTGGCAACAGGATTCTTTCTCAAGCAAAAGCCTTCCCCTCCTCCAGAACTTGTTTAAAACTAAATATAGATAAGACACAGCAGCCTCTGAGCCTCCATGGTTGCCAAGCGGACCTTTCCTATGTGAGCCATACGAAACCGATGCAGGACTTTGCAAGCATGCAGACAGGGAGCCCCAGCCTCTCTACCATCATTCATGACTTTCCACATGCTGCAGTGAGAGGAACTCAGCTCCAGGTTTGAGCAAACCGGCTGTGACCCACTGAACTGCACTCCCCCAGGCTTCTTCCTGGGAAAGCTGTGCAAACCAACCGACACTACACACAGACGGTTGAGAGGGAGGTATCCGCACACCATAGTGCAAGAAGGGAGCTCAGAGATATGTTCCTGCACAGAATTGGCTGCAGCAACCCTTGCAGGATTCCTCCTCTGAACCAAGGACACAAATAACCAGTGCTTAAGGAAGAAGTACAGCTTTATTCTGCTAGGAGGGGAAGACGCAGAGGGCACCTGGGGAAGAACTCCAGCATGTTTTCCCAAAAGGGGAGAAGTGGTACACAGGGGAAGAAACTCAACAGATGGGTGTTCGGAGGCCTACCCCTGACATTTATTTTAAAGATATTAATTACATTACATATTTAATTCATATTCACTCATGGCCTATAGCCAGCTGCTCAGATATTCTTCAGGAGTTGACTAATTCCCCAATATTATTATGCAGATTATCCCACAATGCCTCTTGGGTAGCTCTGATCAGCCAGTGAATTATGACTGCAAATGGATATTAGAGAGAAATGACAGGCAGTGCTACAGTTCACTGCCACACAAAGGTACCAGGCAGGACACAGCTGATGCTTCCTGCCCCAGCTTTGCTGTGGCAGATGGGGCAGTACAGGCATTTCTGTGCCTCGGCTGGTAAGGCCTGTCCTGGGCTAGGAGGAATCCATAAGCCTTGCGCATGTGAATATGCCAAACCCCACTTGCTCAGAGCAGTCCATTCATCCCCCGGGATCCTGGCACTGCAGAGGAATGTCTACACTGAGCTGCTTACTAGGCTTCCAGTACAGCAGCAGGGAGGACCTCCCATCCTCCCAAGGACTCTAGACTAGACACCTAGCAAAAGTGACTTACACCACATAAAGTGATTCCAGCCCTGAAGAAATACTGATACTTCCAGCCCCCTCAGAAGCAGTTAAAGGGAGAAGGGCTGTGCCAGAAGCAAGACCTACCAGGAGAAGCATGTGCAGGGCTCCAGTACGGAAGGAAGAGAGGCACTGACTCCTGCCTCCTCTGCAGGCTGCTCACCATGAGGACAGTCCTCCCCAGCAGAGCAATGCCCTTGGCCCACAACAAATGTTACAGCCAGGAGCAAGGACAGACTGCAGCAGTCATGTCCTACCTCCCACCAAGGAGAGAAGCCCAGATGTTGTATCTACAGGCACCACTGCCATGACCCCCTTCCTGCAAGATCTAGATGTGAACAGGCTTGCCAGGGTCTGTCAATAGCTTTGCATCCACAGGAGCCTGGCCAGGGTGTCCTCATCACCTGCTTGCGGATAAAATAGTCTCCTATTTTGGGATCTGGCAGGATTTTCCCTAAGATCACATCAGGGAGCACTGGGATTACTTGTTTCATTTCTCTGATGTCCCCTGTAGCATGGTTCCGTTTCCAGGCATCAGAGGGGACTTTTACTCAGTTGGGTCCCTGAAATCAGGAGCCATAGCAATGCCATCCTTCTCTCCAGCTCATGTCTTGCAGCACACTAGTTGTGGATTTTGTTCCTTCTTGTGAGGTTATGGTAAATATAGAGTATTAGAAAGTGCTTGGTGGACTGGGGTGACACACAGAACAGATACCAAATTGGGAAGGGTCCCAGAGCATCTTTTAAATGTCTGCCTGCAACTACAGAGAGCTAGTTCGTGACCCACGCAATCCTTTCCAGTCCTAATGCAGCACATCCGTATGGCAGCACTGGGACTGGAAACTTGCTATTCTTGTAGTAAAAGCCTGGGCCTCCACCCAGAGCTTTCCCAGGCAGGTTCACTGTTCCTGCCTTTCCCTTTGCAAGCTGCAGGCCAACCAGTCCCGGGCTGGGATAGCCAGGTTTCTGTTCCCTCTCTCTGGTACACTGTGCATGTGATCAGCAATCCTGGGCTAGAGCATAAACAGGCACACATAAACACAGAGGATCTGAACAGAGATTACGCATGAGGAAGAAAACATCCCCCCTAAAACAATCCCTCCCAGTCCACCAGTTTTAGACACAGGATAATTTTCTCAAGCCCCTACTGACAACTCCATGGCTGAGAGCTGGCTGAGTCCACAGGACTACGGTAAGCAGGCTCCATAACAAACTCGCACATGTTCAATCAGTTACAGCAAAGGGCTGACCTGTCAAAACATCCTGTGTATCAGTCTGATCAGGGCTGGCACAGAACGATGTTCTACTAGAAAGTTTGACGAGTCTCTAGCATGCATTGACACCAGCATTTAACAAGTCAGACCTTGTGATTCAGGGCTCCTGCCAGCCGTGGAACGTCACCGGGAAATGGTACTGAGCCAACACAGGACTGCTGCAACCCCTGCTAGTCCCCCTCCTGTGCCTCCCCTCCCCAGGTCACTGCCAAGTCTCCCCTGGGCTTCTCTGCCAGGCATACAGGTGGTGACACGGTGGCAGTGACCCCCAAGTTGCTGCGGCAGACCTCAGCCCTTGCCAGTATAGGGATCTGAGTTCTGTCATGCAAGGAGACTCACATGGAGAGGGAAATGCATCACGCAGAGATGCACTGCAGCTGGGACCACTGCTTCACTGATGACCTGGCTGGGTCATACCAGCCTTTGGGCTAGCTCACTCTTCTAGGCAGCCAGCTCAGCCTCAGATGGTGTTTTTGGTGTTTAAAGCAAATGGTGCCTCAATGGATTAACAGTGAAGAATATACCTGCTGAACACATGTTGCAATTTTGGTGCTCTGCAGTCTGGAAACTCTCAGGCTGCATGTTTAAACAGATATTTCCAACTTTATGTGCTAACTAAAGATCCAAACAGTGCAGCCACCAGACCATGGTGACACCCATATTCAGCCCTCATTAGTTGGAGGGCTAGACAGCCAAGGAAGGCATTCAGCCCTTTGTAAAACTGTCTTTTCTTAGAACGTCCTCTTGGAGGGTAGCAATCAGCATCTCACTTTTCAGCATGTAGGGACAAGCAATTAATGCTTCAGCCTGAGTTCGAAGAGCTCTCCCCACCCCTGCAACCACCCCAGCACCAGATGCTTCTACTGCTGCTGGGAGCAAGCCACTCCAGCACCGCCAGCAGAGCTGCAGGGTTCCAGGAGCTAAACTGAAGTGAGGACACGTGAATAGTTTAAGAAGGTATCCCTACACTTTCCAGCTCATCCCAGTAGTCAGTTTGCTGAACTTCCCTTCAGCCCGCAGCCTGGCTGCCTGCCTTGCCTGCTGCAGTCCTTGGTAGTCAGGAATCTCTTGTGGGAGGGAAGAAGCTGTTAGCACAAAGACCATGGGTACAGAAGGAAACAAGAGCTTTAGCAGGGCACTTGAAATCATATAGGATGAAAGAAAATGCTACAACCAGCCTTGAAAATCCCTTTGAGAAAATGAGGTGGTTGCAGTCCTCTCCAGCTTTGGCACAGGAGGGGGTCTTAATGCCATGTCATATCTTCCACATCAGGAGACTGCAGTAAGCTTTGCCTGGGCTGCACAGTGCTTGGATTTCAGGGGACAGTGGGGGAAATGCTGCCTCCCAGCAAGCTTTTGTGAAGTGCCTGTCCCAGCTGAGCTGACACAAAACAGCCACCATGCAGCTGGCACTGCCCTTGTAGAGGCTACAAGCATCACAGCCTGCCCAGGACCTCTGCGGCTCCCCAGCTTCACACCCAACACAGTCCAAATTTCTTTTAAGAGCTAAACACAGGAGGATGCTCAGGTTTTTACCTCCTCTCTGAGTACTGAAAGTTGCTCAAGCCTCTTTTGCTCACTAGGGAACCACAGTCAATCTTTGAATTTGAGTTCTCATCAATTTGCCTTTAACAAATACCAGCCAAACACTCCCCCCAGCTCTTTGGGGAAGGCTGGCTGCTTCAGATGCCAGTTTCCCCAGGGCACCACACAACACAAGTTGCAGCAAGCTACAAGCAGGATCCCTTGCTTCCACAGCCTGCCTGTGCTGGTACATTGAAAGGGATGTGGGGGACCAGGAAGACTCTTTCCTCCATCTCAGACTCAACAAAAGCAGCAGAGGGAGGAGCTGGGGGGCCCTTGGAAGGCAAATGCCCTCCGTTATCTTCGCGCTGGTGTGCTGCCAAAGGGGTGTGTTATGACAACAACCCTCAATTGGTGTGAAGGCAAGTCAGATGGATTTGCTGCTTTCCCAGTAGGAAAGGTGCCTGCTTCACTTTCCGTCTAGGAGCATTTTGTTTTCGCCCAGAGCCAGCACACCAGAACAGCAGCCCCTAGGTTGGATTTTAGCTGTGGGCAAGCCCTTTGACAAGCAAACCACACTGGCCCCACTGCTGCTTTCCCAGAGCATGCTGCAGCACTCAGCATCGCCTAGCACAAGGCACTGTCACTAGCCAGATAGGGGACAGCCCCATTGCACCCCTGCCTTGAAGCTGCATCAAATGTGAGTTTGAGGGTCTGTGTGCACAGCCCCGGGTCCTTCTCTCCTGTTGCTTCTTCTTCAGCAAGCTTTTCTATTTCTTTTTTGCTGCCTTTTCCCACAAACTTTGTACTGATCTGCTGGATTCCCTTCAACAGGCAGCACTGCCCAGAGGTTTTTAGCAGCCAGCAGTCACTGGAGGGGGGAAATCAAAGCTGAGAGACAGGAAAAGCCAGTTAGTACATCTCCCTTGCTAGAAAGAACCATTTCCCTATTTTTTTTTCTAAGGCAGCCTGCTGCTACTAAGCATTTTCACTTTGAAGTTGAGACCAACTGTGGTGTATGGTACTGTAATCACTGCATTTACCTTGTGGGCCAGAGACACAGTGTTCAGAGACATAACAGTTCAGTAGCACCAGACACAATGTTATTGGGACAGCTACAGAGAAGCAGACCCACGCCTCAGAGAGCAGACAAACCCAGCGCGTTTGAGTCACCAGGAGCTGTGCTGCAGGAACGATCCAGCTTCGGTTCCCAGTGGAGGAGATTGCATCCTCTCTCTCGCCATCCCTCCCCTGTTATATCTGGATTTTTCCCTCTTGCAGCAGCAACAGTGGTCCAAGAATCAATAGGGTACTAAGAGACATTGTTAGAACACTGTTCCTATGGGTTGAGGTACAGCAGTTGGGTTATGCCATCCTTCAAGAGAGAAAGCCGCCCCCTCCAAACATGAATCAACTCAGTGATACAAGGCTCTGCCTTCCTCCTGTGATGGCCCATGTTCAGTTTCCTTAGCAAAAAATATTTTAAAGGTATTGCTACTTCCAAATCTAGTCATGTTCTCTGAAATGCCTCTTAAAAACGTAGGTAGAATGTCTGTGCTGCCCTGCATAGGAGGGTTGCTTAGCTGTGGATCTGGTTTCACCGCTCTTAAGAAAAAAAAAAGTAATTTTCGTGTTAGGAGAAAAAGCAACCTGCCTCAGCTTAAACAAATAAAGAAGGACTGTATGAAATAACAAAAAAAAAAAAAAAAAAGGAAAAAAAAAGAAAGAAAGGGAGAGAGAGAAAGAAAGAAAGAAAAAGCCGTGGCGTTGCCGGAGTTGCGCTGTGCTGCAGTTTGGGTGTAGCAGCCCTCCAGAGCAAGCCCAGCGCGGCCGGCCCCGCAGCCCCCCGCCCCGCTGCTACCTGCCGCTGCCAAGGACCATCCCCTCCCGGGCGCAGCAAGGAGATCGTTCTGCCGCTGTGAGTCAGCATTTACTGCACAATTTCCATCCCTGCTACCCCAAAGTTGGCTAGAAAAGGGTACCCCCATGCACGACGGGCATCATTAATAAAACAAAAACAAACAAAAAAAATTGCATCGCACCCAAGGCGCCCTCGGGGGCGAGCAGCCCTTTGGGACGCTGCAAGTGAAAGGATGACGGGGAGGAAGGGGTCGTTAAAGGCACGGGCGGGAGGATTTTGCTGGGGGGATGCCGCCACCCACGCCCCGCACAGCCCCCAGCCCTGCCCGCTGCCCTCCGGCAGCCCCCCCCACCCCACCCCGGCGGCGGAGGGGAGCCGGGTCCCGGCCACGGGTGGCGGGGGGGTGGGTAAAGGCTGCACACGCCCCACGCACCCCCCAACCTCCACGCGTTCCCGGGACTCGCGGCCGCGGAACTCCCGCAGCCGCCGCCCGCGGGAAGGCCTCGGCGGCTCCGTTCTCTCCATCGGATCGTCCTTCCCCGGGCCGCAGCGTGCGCCGCCGGGGCACCGAGCCCGCCCGGCCCCGCTACCGCCGGCACCACCGCCGCCGGTACGGTCCCGGTCCCGGTGCGGCGCACGTGGCGAGGCGGCCGCTCGGACCCGCCGCGCTGCCATGTGGCCGCCGCACCCGGGTCCCCCCCCCGCCACCCCCACCCGCGGGGCTCCCCCGGACCCCGCCGCGAAGCCCCGCACCTTGCCGCTGGCTGTGCCGCCGCTGACCCCGATGAGGAACGGTTCCCCGCCGCTGGGCTGCCCGTGCTCCTCCAGCCTCTGCTCGCTGTCCCCCGCCATCCTCCCCCTGCTAGTAGTAGCAGCAGCAGCAGCGCCGCCGCCTCGCCTCCTCCGCCTCCCCTCTCCGTGCGGGGCTGGATTTAACTGATGAGTCAAGGGCCTTCCTCCCCGCCTGGTTCACATCCCCGGCGCTGCGGCTCCCTGCCAGGTGCCTGCTGCAGATGCACATGTTCCGGCCCAGCCCGCCGGTGGGCTGTACAATGCCCACACGGGCCCGCACCTCGCCCGCCCGGGGACAAAGGCGATGCGGCCGCCACATGCACCGGCCCTCGCCCCCTCTCCCCGCCGGCTTGGTTCGACCCTCTGCCCGATAAGTCCTGCTGCCCGCTTGCCCGTCAGCGTCCAGCGAGCACTAGGACCACACCGAGGTGGGCCCCAAGGAGTATGGACCAAGGACCCCCCTTATATGTCCCGCACCCTGGCTTCTCTCACCCCACCGGGGCCCTGGTCCTGAAAGCACTTAGGAACGCTTATTAACAACCCAAAACCAGGAATAAAAATTACACTTTTGTCTGTGGTAAGTGGGACCTGCCTGGGAGGAGCTGTGAGTGCTCTGGAAGCCAGCAAAGTCAAAATGCTCTCGACAAAATGGAAAAAAGGCTTGGCAAAAATGTAGGGTGCAAGTCCATGCGGGCAAGTGCCAAGCACTATACTTAGGTAGGAGTAATCATCCATGAAAATGCAAGATGGGAATCTGCTGCCTAGCCAACCCTTCCACAGATGAAGATCTGGGAGAGCAGTGGATCAAAGAGTCAATGCCCTGCTGCTGTGAAAAAGGCAAACATCCCACTGGGACATGTAAACGTAGCAGGACGTAGGCAGGACGTGGCAGCTGGGTACCACTGGTACCACTGGTACTCTGCTGGGTACAACCGCCACGGGGTACCATATTTTGAGAAAGGTGGGGCCTGATGGAGAGGCTCCAGTAGGGTCTAGGGAGCAGCCTAGAGTCTGGCTTTGCAGAAGGCCAGCCGGAACCATGCGTGTTTAGACTGGGGAAGGGATGGCTACGGGGACACATGATAACCGTTTCCAAATACATAAAAGGCTGCCACAAACAGGAAGGGAATACATTTCTCTTGCCCATGGGGATTAGAACAAAATGTTGCCAGCTTAAATTGCAACAAGGGCAATTCAAGATAGATATTCAGGGATGTTTCCTAAGTGTGAGAATGGTTAAGTCCTGGACTAAGTTGTTTAGGGAAAGTAAGGACTCTCCGCCACTGAGGATTTAAAAAAACTCCTAGGCAAGCTCCTGTACAGAAAGTTTTTCATAGAGCCGATCTTGCATTGGGGCAGGAGATGGCCTAAGCAATGCCCTGAGGTTCCTCCCAGCCCTGTTCACAGGATCATAAGTTTCAGTGAGGTTTTTAACTTCCCACTTCAATACAGTGAAACAGGTGCAGAAATGTTTGCCAGATGGGGTCCCATGTCCCAGCCCTCATCACGTAGGATGTGAGAGAGGATCTCCTGGCAAGGTGTGGCCCCTCTCTGCCCACTGCTCCCGATTCCCTTCCAACTGTGTCCCCACAGACTGTGGCTTGTGGCATGGGAGTGTGGCACCACACACAGCCGGTGCCAGGGGAGGATGTGCTATATGTGGACGAGAACTTCCTGCGGGGATGAATTCCAGCGGATTCCCACGGCCCCATGCCAGTTTCCAAGGACTGGCTGTGGGCACGACTCCTGCACACACCGCCAGGCCCCAGGAGCTATCCACAGCTCTTCTTTCTTACCCCACACTGACACACTTGTATCTGAATGGCAAAACCCCCTCAGCGCATCGTGATGTCCAGGTTATTTGGTTCTCCTCGTGCCTATGCTCGCTGCTGCCAGCCTCTCTGCTGCCCTGCCTGGAGGCAGACCAAAACCTGCTGTGCTGAAGCTGTTTCAGACCATGCTGTCTGTGGACCTCAGAGCTGAGCATCTCTGCAGGATGCCCGACGTGGCATTTCATCTCCAGTTCCCCTTATAAACCAGACGCTTGACACATGGCAGGAGCAGACACACTTGTAGAGGGAAGGACAAGTAAACACCTCTTGATGGGCCCTTGAGGGGTACGAGCTAAGGATATTCGAGGCTTATTTACACAGAACGCAAGGAGAATTTGCAAAGATCACACTAATGGCTCTTTCAAAACCAGGCCAGGGCTGTAAACTGGAAGTGAATCAAATCCAAGTTCCAGTGAGTTTTAGATGGCATCTTTCCTCAAGACTTTCCTGAGAATTTTACACACTCATCTTCCTAGCTGCCGGTCACTAACATACTGTGCAAAGCAACTTAATCTTTTGTTCAGTTCAAGTCTGGAGACTTCCGTACATGAAATCTGTTTGGACATGTTTCTCTCCAATCTGGTTTTGATGTTACCTCCATAAATACTACGTCTGCTGTATCTAGAATACTTTTAGACTGCACTGGCCCCTAACTCATGCGTCCAGAGCTACGTATTATGCAAATGCTTTCCTTTTTCTCACATTCCAGGCTTGTTAGACTGAATCACACTGCACCCAACTCTTCATCTGTCCTTTAGAGGTTGACCAAAGCACAGAACGCTGTTTTAAAAAGGAAATGCCACTGAGAGTAATATTCTTTCTGTTGCCTGAAAAAAACATGCTGGTAAGGATCCTGGTGTGATTCAAAATGACAGGATGAAATTACAAAGAGCCCGGTGTCACCTCTACCTCCAGTTCAAAGCACGGACACTAGAGAGGAAAGAGGTTCATGTCATTGATCGTTTCCTCCTGGCCTGGCTTCTGCCGGACAAGTGTTCTGTGAAAGACCATGTTCAGTATCAATAACTGTTAGCATGCGAATCATTTCCCACAGTGGTATAAGAGAACCTACTTCCAAATATTGCCTTGATTGATACTGGTGTATCTCACAGCCAGGAAAGCCAGGGAGCTCTACAGAGAGGGAGAGAAGGCGGAGGGCGGCATCAGCACAGCCAAGTGCATGAGGTGGCACACTGCAGGGCACAAAATATTAACATGGGTCCTGACACATCATCAGCTATTAATACCTTCTCGCTGCCCATCCTAAACTGAAATATCCACCCTTAATTTCATCCCCCTCTCCCTGATGGCTCTTACTCCCACTGGACTCCTGTTGCTCATAGCCAGGTTCTGCCCTCAGTTCTCCCCCACCCCCGAAATGTTGCAGAAAGCTCCCTGTGCCAACAAGCAGCACCGGACTTTCCTTGGGGCACAGAGGGCGCTTAGCTGCAACTTTCAGTGATGCTGACTCATTGCGTAGCCACCTGCACACATGAGGCTTTCGTATTTCCTTGTATGCAAATGCCACCAGGCTCCAGATTTGTTTGCTGTCCAATCTCACATCCTCACTTATTACTTGTGCTGCCTTCTCTGAACTAGTTTGATCACTCTTTCTGAATGGAGTGCTTAATTTATGGGCTATGGCAGGGCTTTTTACCTTCCTTTTCACTCAGCTCTGTGCATGTAATACCACAGTGCATTGCTCTCCACTGATGGCAAGCTCCTCTGTTACGCAAGGACAGGCAGAAACCTGCCCTTCCCCACCTGCCCTGTTTCCTTTTCTGTAATTCTGCTTTCTAGGTCTCCTTACACCATTACAGCTTGTGGATTTGGTCTAGTTCTGTTGCTCCAGGTGTAACCACTGGCACCTCGATAAACGTCCTTTAGTCTGTCTGCTAAATCCTTGCCATTATTTCACCGTCCTTGTTAGCATTCTTCTTAGCCTCATCCCATCTGTGAATATTTTACATGCGCACAGCAATATAAGATTTACTGCCCTGCTTTCAGCCCTTTGAATTAGTGAATGCAGTGCTCTGCGGATGGCTGCATCAGGAGAGAATGGGCCAGCAACAAATCGCAGTAAAGGGCAGGCAATGGTAGTTCTAAGTATCTGGCCCCAGAAAACGCCTCCCGCTGCCATGTGCTAGCAGGATATTGATCCCACTGGCAAATTCACCCAGGGCACAACTGTAGAAACCAGGAAGGCTGCTCCATGCCACCCCTTGGCAACTGCAGGAGCGCTGAGTGAAGGCAAAACGCCCTGCGCGTCTTCCCCTGGGAGCGGCCTGGGGTGTCCGGGAGGGAGCCCGGTGAGGTCCCGCTGCCAGCAGCGCCCTCCCGGCATCCTGCCGGGCCTTGGTGCCCGCAGGGCCCTGCGCGGGGCCCGGCCGCCACCAGAACCAGGTGTGTGGGACTCGGGGGGCGCTGGGGCAGGAGGACGGCCCCCCCGCGACCACAGGGATGGTGCCTGTCCCCGGCGCTGCTCCCCAAGGAGAACCGTACCCCGGGGACCCCGCCGCCACCACAGGCGGCACGCCGCCCTCCCCGGGTCCACGCGGGAGGGGCGGCGCCCCGCCGCCAGCATTGGCAGCCGCCTCGCCCAATCAGCGCAGCGTCTGCCGCCGCTTTCCCCACCCCTCCCTCTTCCCGCGGCTTCTCTCCCAGCCCCGCATCGTCTCCCGGAAGCGCGGGAGTTCTCTTCCGGCTGTTGCTAGGCAACGTGGCCATCGGTAGCTTCCGGGTGGTGGGGTCCTCTTCCGGGGGAGCGGCGGTGTTACCAGGCGGGGGGGAGGGGGGCGGTACCACCATGAGCACCATGTTCGCTGACACTCTCCTCATCGTTTTCATCTCCGTGTGCACCGCGCTGCTGGCCGAGGGTGAGTGCTGGACTGCCGCGGGGCGGTGGGGCTCAGAGCGGAGCGGCCTCGGGGCCGGTGCTGGCTCAGTGGGGGCTCGGGGCGGAGGGCCTGGAGCGGCTCGGGGCGGGGCTGGGGCGGGGGGACTGCTGACCCTGAGCGCTGGAGGGGAGCGGGTTGAAGGCCGGGGCTGGGCTCACCGGGGGGGAGGGCGTGTGTCGGCGGGAGGCGGGACAGCGGGGGTGTAAAGGGAGGTTCAGGGCCGGTGTGGGCAGGGTGGGGTACCCCGGGGGACAGCAGCGAATAACTCTTAAACAAAACCGGTCTCTGATGCAAAGTGGTGGGAGCTGGGCTTGTTTGGTCTAGGAGGAGGAGCCTTGGGAGAGTGGGTTGACGGTTTTTGGTGTGCCTGAAAGAGGACACTGGTGGTTTTCTGTAACTCTGGTGGGAAGGATGTGAAGAAATCGCCTGGACTTGCAACGACAGTGGCTTAGATTGGTTGCTTGAAAAGGCCTTTGAAACGGTAGGGTGTTGAAATAGGTGCAGCTTTTTGAAGACAGGTTGAATAGATAGCTTTTGGGATAGTCAAAGTCAGAGGCTGCTCCCTCTTCCTGGCACTAAGCTATAGCGCAAAATCTCCTTCGTACCAGAGCTGCAAGACACCGTCCTTGGGCATTCAAGTGCAGGGAGAGCCCCACATGGAATACAATACTTGCTTTTTAGGAGCCCTGCTGCATCACATTTGGGGTTAGATGGTGTATGTGTGCACCCGTTTCCTTTCACAGTACAAAGCTGTGTTGGCCTCAGAAGCATCTACAGGGTTCCCTTCTCTGTAGCTGGTGATCCTTGGGTCTCAGTAGCGCAGTCCTGTTGTCAAACCAAAGCAAAAAAAACCAAAAAGGCCAAAAGCTCTGTGTAAGAGCTCAGATTAAACTGTTCACAAGCCACTGGTTCTGCACTTATGGCACAAATTGTTTGATCATGTTTGAGTGCAAGGAGTTAGACCAGAGAATCCCTTGAGGCCTCTTCTAGCCTAATATCTCTGTTTGCCTTTTCAAAATGTGCTGCTACTAATGGGCAGGTCCTGGTAGGAGTGGGAATTATTCCTCGGGCCTTAATCAGGTGCTATGAAAATACAGAACACAGAGATGTTTGTTGCCTAAATGAACTCTTGGTTTTAAGGTGAGCAATAGCTGGTAAATATGAACATGAAGGGACCGAATGAGTTCCACAAAACAACAGTGCTCAGTAAGGTAGCCGGTAACTTTTAAAGATGTTTATTTTTTGGGCACCATTGCTACATGGAACTTGAGAAGGGGTTTTGAAGGAGAGTGGTGATATAACTTTCCAGTGATTTGTCATACTTTTGCCGTATTATAATGTGTTTTTGTAGACATATTGTGTATTTTGTGCATATGTATTTGCTAACTTGTATACCTGTTATTGCAAGAGGTGTTTACTTCTCTAGTTACTTGCCGAGTATTTGTTTCAGGTATAACTTGGGTGCTGGTATACCGAACAGACAAATACAAGAGATTAAAGGCTGAAGTGGAAAAACAGAGCAAGAAATGTAAGTACTCTTCAGACATTAGCGAACATGTCTTGCGGCTCTTGTTATATTGTGCTTTAGCAGATATGCTCTGAGAAACTCCTGCTGCCTCTTCTGCTAAGGGAGGGAACTTTCTTCAGCTTGGGTTTCATGGGAGCATAATTTTACAAGTTACACAAATCTGTACTGAGAGGACTTATTTCTGTCCTTAATTTTTGTCTTTTGCTGGAGGGAAGGTTAGCATAAAGACCTGTTGTGTTTTCTGAATTTTCCCTCCTCTTAACGGAGGACAGGAGGGAGTAAGAGATCAATACTGGCATCTTTTTTTCTGAATATAAGTTGCCAGTGTCTGTATATGTACATTCCTTTAGATGCCTGAAGTAAGTTCCAAGATGCAGTTTCTGCTTTTGAAGGGCAGTGGAGAACTTGATCTGTAGCAAGAAAGAAGTAGGGTTGAATAATGAATACTGTGAGAGGAAAAACACATGTAAAGATTAAAAGTGGTGATTAATGGTGGGGGATGAGTAAAGACAAAGCCATGATAGAAAGGTCTGAGCTATCAGCTGATAGAACAATAAATCATACTCGTGTAAACTGGAAGCCAATAGCATTGATTAGGAAAAAAGTCCCAGCTTACTTCCATAGAGAAGAGATCTGAGAGGCCCAGGAAGGGCTGAATAAAGGACAACAGAGGAAAAGGGAGCTGAGGGTAAGCAGTCAGAAGATATGCATCAGATATTAAGAGGAATGGTAAACAGGAGGGTCTGACCATGGAGTGTTTCAATGGACCTGCCTCTATCAGAAGCCAAGGAGCAGAGGAGAAATTCAGCTGACCTTTCAAACTCAGCTGTGCGCACCCTACACAAGTTGCAGCAATAAGGGACAGCACACAACAACTGGGGCCAAACCTGGGCTGGTTTTACCTTAAAAATATTTCACCATGATGTCAGCACTCCTAGTAAGAAAACAATATTATCAAAGCATGTTCTTTCCAGCCTAGCTTTTTCCAGCCTTCCCCTGAGCAAAATAAACTGAAGAGTTGAAGTGTAGTCATGCTTGTGTCACAGGTCCTAAATTAGGGGCTCTTGTCATCACGGCAGTATCAGATGGGGATTGCATCTCTGCCTACCTCGCTTTAATCCCACTTGGCTGACAAAAATGTGTAGGATAGAATTAGTCCCAGAAGAGCAAGTTGAGAAGCAGTTGATACCCAGCTGAAAGCTTAGAGTTAATGTCCTAGTGTGTTTGTGCTGTGGAACTCTGAAAGCAGTTAGCAGGGCTTAGTTTCTGGGGCTTAATGATTGCTGTAAGAGTTTAATGCTGTTTGTTTTTATAGCTCTCCTGGTATCTAGGCTGTAATCTGTGAAGAGGGAGATGTGAGGTTCATGCATCTCAATTAGTTTCCAACCTCCTTGTTTGATTTCCCCACCCCCAACAAAAAAAAAAGTAAAATTGAATAAGGAATCACTAAAAATTCATCTTTGTTTTTGTTCCCCCCCCCCCCCCCCCCCCGTGCTAAGGACAGTTGGCTGACCTGATGGCTTACAGACAACTTGCAAAGTAGACCACTTGAGCCACACCTTTCAACTGTTATCTAACACATCTGAAACAGGAAAAAACACATTGGAGATCTTTAAGCTGTCCCATGAGAGTCCTTGCGGTCCTTAGGATTTGCAAAAACAAATGGGCCAAATAGTGTGATTGAGCAGACATTGTAACTCACAGTCCTTAGTTTCATCTCTTCCTGTCCTTTCTAGAGAAAGCAGTCTCATTGTCTGAGACTGATGCAGAGATTATAGGAAGTGTTCTGGGGGAAATGTAGTGGTAAATTTACAAGGCTGAAGGCTATCTCTAGAATAGCTGCTGTGTTGTCATGTATGTTCCCTGAACAGGCTTGCTAGACTGCCTGACAGTTATTTATTCTGCTTGAACCGTAAGGGGAGTAGGGCTGTAGAGTACCTCAGAGTTGGCATAAGGCTTAATAGTTCTGTCTAGAGTGAAACTGGGGTCTGGAGGACCCCTCTTGTTAGGGCTGGGAGCAATAGGCAGGCCTGAAAAGAGTCCAAGTGTTCTGCATTTGGGTATAGACTTGGGGGCGATGGAGTTAGGTGGACTAGGGTTGGGATGGACTGATCAGGATTCCCTGGCTGGATTTAGCATAAGGAGGGTTATGGAGAGAGCATTCTGCGAGTGCTGGGTGCGTTGTGTCATCTGGCACCTCTCTCCAGCATTCCCTCTAAGCGGACTTCCCTGTTTTTTGCCCCTTGTGCTAGCCTGTCCATCAGAGGTATGCTTGTTCTTGGGGGGAAAAAAACAGTTGTCTTGTTACATTACCATGGAAGAGATTATGTTTAAGTATCTTGTCTGGGCTAGTGTGGTTTTCTTAGCAGTTGTGACTGACTCGTGTATCACAGGCATTTCAGAGGCTAGCACTACAAATCCTTGTGTGACTTTAAAGGCTGGATCTGTGCTCAGCTAATACTTCGCATGGGAGAAGAGTTCTAAATGCTCAGGTCTTTAAGCTGGTTCTGTGAGCTAATGACAAGCCAAGTCTATTCCTTGGTAGAGTAGATATGGTACAGTTACATAGAGTTTAGAGTAAATAAAAGGTTGCTATCTGTTGTTAGACCATAACCATGCTGTATCATCCTCATTTCTTGTAGTATTCTTGTTACAGGTCTTGAACTAAAATGTCTCTTACCTTTTGGAAAAGCTGCTCTTGCTGTCAGCAGAAGAGCATTTCCAGATGAGCAGCCCATTTACTGTGTTATAAGTTCACTATGCTGGCTTTATGTTGGCCTTTTTTGCTGCAGTGGTAGTTGGTTGCAGATGCTTGGTGAGTGTCTGATTTGGGGTCTTAGTAACTTTGAGCTTAGGCTCCTACTTTAAAATATTGAAAATGCTTCAGTACTAATTAATTGAAGAATGGAGAGGCTGCAGCTGACTGCTTGGACAGCATTTCCCCTGAGAATGCCTGCCTGTGAAGTAGGGATGTACGAGAACACAGGCTTTCCTGTATTCTGCTTCCCACTGCAGATAATCGGGAGCAGAGCTCACCACAAAGCTCTTTTCATTACACTTGCTGAATCAAAAGTACTGTCTAGTACTAATGGCAAATCAGCAAGGGTCATTTGAGCCAAAATTGTCCCCAGACTGCGCAGTTAACAATGTAATGGGCTCTTGACAGAGTTTAAAATTAACTATTTAAATATTCTGATCTCTCATCCAGGGTTTTGAATTTTTTTTTAAATAATTGTTTGGTGGAATCAGCCTTGGTGGTTCATAACTTGTTGATTCTGAATATGTTCTTAGTCATACCTAGCTTCCTTTTGTGCCCTTGTCCTCTAAAGGAATAACATGTTTTCTTTGTGTGGAAAAGGGGTAGTGGTATCCCTATGCAGAAGTGATGTATTGTCTATCTTTTCGCTTGGCAGTGGAAAAGAAGAAGGAAACGATAACAGAATCAGCAGGCCGACAGCAGAAAAAGAAAATAGGTAAGACTGGGAGAAGAGTGTGGTGACCCAGGAATGAGGGAAGGTTGAGGAACTTATAGAAGTGATTAGCCTTTCCTTCCTTTCAAAACTATTTATTTAAAGTGGTACAAGATCTGATTCTTGGCTAGATGAACACTTCTGCCTTACTCTTTCAAGACAGGACATCTCTAGCCTTCTGATGGTTGTAGTCAAATGCAGAGAGGGGTAGCATCACTGAGAAGAGCAAAACTTCTTGCTGAACTGGTTGCCTTTCTCTCTGATTTGAGCCTTTATATCCATGACTGTTATTAACTTCTGTTGTCAAAGCTCTTTGCTGCAGTGCACTGTCAGCTTGCAATAGCTGTATGACTATATGACTGTGACTTTTGGATTTTTTTTATTTGAATGCTTCAGAGCAGAAAGTGTTTGCATGTTACCTCTAACTGCACTTAGATTTATTTCAAATTTCATTAAATTAGTTTTGCTCAATTTTAAGCAGTGTTTTATTTTTCCATTCTTTTTCATTGTCAATAAGATTAAGTCTTTCCGGGTAAAGGTAACTCTAAGTACTGAACTATGCAATAAAAATGTGGTAGGTGTTTAATGGACATGAGCTTTAGAAAGTTCTGCTATCTGCAGGACTCTAAAGTAATACGTGCAGCAAAGCTCAGTTAAACTGTTACAGAAATTGTGGCAGGAACACTTCTGAGAGCTCCTGGGAGTTGGTTTCCTCATTCCTCTAACACCAGGTAGCTGGATTAGTCATTTGATCTGTACAAAGCTTGGGAATAATTATAAACATATCTTCAAACAGTTCTCCCTAGGTATAAAACCTGTTATCGCTAGACTCTTGAAGGGACAAGAGCCAAAATTCTTCCTCTTGTGCATTTTCAGTTCTTAATCTTGAATAATCTGTGCATGGGATGAATACTACTTGGTGGATAAGGCAACTTTTTAATGTCACATGCTGTTGTTACATATGGTCACTCTTGAATGTGTGGCAATGACTTTTTTGCAGGGCACCGTTCAAGCTATGTTCCCAGCAGAGAATATTTTACTTGTGCTTGGACTAAACTAATAGTAGAATCTGTGGAATTCAGATGCTTCACCAATTTTTTTATATGCTGAAATAATCTTGTTTTGCAAATGAAAAACAAAGCACAAAGGGACCAAGAACAGAACTTGGGAAATGACCACTGATTTTGTTTGTTCTGATGTTTGCTGGCCAAGCCTAAGAGACTGAGACTGATTTTCTGATTTTTTTTTTGCAAGTGCTGCATAACTTCAGTGTCTCATTTGTTTTCAGGCAAAGCTGAATTATTAATGTTTCTGAAAAATCAGACCCTAAATGTCAAGCTGGATGTCTGTCCAGCAAATGACTCACAGCTGTTAACTGCTTTTGAAATCTCTGATCCCTGTAACCTACTGGATGTCAAATCATTGTGCAAGATGTAGGATTGTTGTAACAGCAAATTTACTTGTGCTGGAGGTCTTTTAAATCCTAGCTTTCTAGTTAAAAAAAATAAAATAATGAGCTGAGACTTTACAGAGAAGTCACAGCTGTGTTACAGACCTGCCTCAGTTGCCATCTGTTTTGTGCACAGAATAAGGCAGGAGGGGTGTGTGTGATATTACTTGGTTATGTAAGGGATGAATCATGTGTCTGCACAAGGAGGTAGGGTGAAAGTTCCATGGGAAGGCTTAATTTGGTGTTTCCTACTTATCAAACTTTAAGTGTGAAGTGAACGGACTTCAGTCATGTGTCTAAATCACCTTTCACACTGCTGGAAAAGGACACCTTTAACATCATGGTGCAGCTTTCTGTCGTTTCAGTTTAAGGAGTGCATTTGTTAGCTTAAACTTTGCTACTGCTTTCTGTGTTCATGTTCCCCTAGAAGAAAAGGCAGTGATGTTCCCAGGAGTCCATGAGTGCTGGGAAGACAGCAAAACCAAACCAACCAACCAACAAACCCCAATGCTGGCAAATATGATTATTGCTGTATCCCTATGTCCTCATGGTTTGTGTTCCAATGAGCAGAATAAGATGATTTTGGACTCCAGGGTGCTGATTATTGACCTGGTCCTCTTTCACTGTGCCTCTAGCCAGATGTATAGCAAAGTATCTAAAGGCTGCTTACGTATGACTTGGGCAGGAATAGACCATTTATGTAAGGCGGTAAGACACCTGGAGCCTGTTTGTGTTGAATTTATAGAAATGGGTGGGAAACATGTCAGGTATATTGGGGCATCAGGGCTGTATTCTTTATCCCTATGTAACCTTTTGCTCATCTAGATAGATGGTGAGTTATGTAGCAGAGGGGAAAAAACAAGTATTTGTGCCAAATGTGATTCCTAAAGTGCTGGCCTGTGGTTGCTGAAATGTCCCAGAACAAAACTCTCCACCTGGGTCAGGAAGCAGGTGTCTGGAAAGTTCCTGCCAGAGTGGATGGTTTGTAGTTAGGAGCAACTGAAAATAGCAATGAAGATTCTAAGAAATTGGGTAGGGGTGTTGCTGTTGCTTTTCATACACTTACTGTGAGCCCCTGTATTTAGTGAGGGCTTGAAAGATAACTGTTGAGCTTCTGTGCCCTAGGCCTCTTGTAGTGAAACTTTGGCAGGGATCCACTGAGCAACTCACATGCCGGATAGCCCTTGACAGTCCTGCATCCCTTCTTTCTTTGCTCATGCTGTTCTTTGTACATTTCTTCATCGTCCACATCTTTACTTCAGCTAGGTGTTGCTTCCAGGCCCTGGTTGCCCCTCTGGATCCTCAGCCTCAGAGGAGCGTAGTGGACAAGGGATGATGGGGATGTGGGGCAAGAAAGGTGACAGGTGGTGGGTAATGCTCAAGGCCAGAGCAGTCCTCCAGCAAGGGGCATGGAAAATACCCTCTCAGAAAACTGGGCATGTTTGAAGTTTGTGGTGACTTAAGGACAAACTAAAGTTCTGAAGCAGTATTTTAAAGTATTCTCTGCAAAGCCTAATAACACATGCATTACTGAAATTCACATAGAACATATTTTTCTTTTTTGAAGAATCTTTTAGGTGTGACAAGGGTCCAAAATTCATTACTAGGACCAGCAGGATGTTAGCCTTGCTGAGGTGCACCTCCCAACTCTGTGTACGGCTTAGGAGTCCCTTCTGACACCTCCAAAACAAAATCCTTTCTTATATAATGTATTTATAATGATGATCCTGGTGTGCAGCAAATTGAGACTGCTCTCTTTTGGAAGTGTGATATAGAGGCACTGTCTGTTTTCTGGCAACATTGTTCATGCTACTGTGTTAGTTGGTTGAGTTAGCAAATTTGGCATTGTGTGCGTTTCTTCAAAAGTGCTGAATGTGTGATCCTAGCCACCTCCTCTTTTGTGCCTGCTTTGCTGCACGTTGCTGTGGTGGTGAAGTTGACTATGTACAGTTTTTCACTTTCTACTGTCTGATATAGAAAGCTGGAGTTTATTTTGGAAGTGTTTTTTGTTTGGAGAGCCAAGAAGGTTAAGTCTTCCTGGAAATGAAAACACTCTGGTTTCTAGGTTGGTATAACTGATTTTAACTGTTGTTGTTTTTGTCTTTCCAGAGAGACAAGAAGAGAAACTAAAGAACAACAACAGAGACTTGTCAATGGTAAGAAAATTAAAGCCAGCTCTCAACTGCTGAACAGGGCTTCAGTCAGCCTTCCAACAGAAGGACTTTGTTCAACTGACAGACATAGCAGCTTTTCCTCCTGAAAGGTCCTTCTGGATTATCTCTAGCTACAGATTTTAGTATGAGCCACAGAATTCTCCAGCAGTTACTGCCTTATCTCATGCCCAGCCTTAGCTATTTTCATCTTTGTAAATCTCCATGATGTTTTCAAAGTAGAATTAACTTATCTGATGTCCTCTTGTATGTTCTATTTTCATAATGATCCTCTGCTGATTGGTTGTATAGGCTTAAGGGGAAAAACAAAAACCCAACCTGTGGAAGATAACAGGATGGTTCCTGAGCACTGCTTTTTCCCCGACCCTGAAGCAGCTCTTCACATGACTGGTTCACTCTCTGGCTGCCTTTGTACCCAGCTGTTGACCAAACTTTTCTTTGGGAGCTCTCCAGTCACTTTTACAATCCCTCTGGCCTTCTGGGTCATCTTTTTTCCTTCTAGGTTCGAGTGATGCTGTACAAAGCCTGTTCTTAAGGGTGTAAGCCCTTAATCCCTCAGCGTAGGCCTGTTCTGATTATCTCTGCCTGTTCTGCTTGCAGGTTCGGATGAAATCCATGTTTGCCATTGGCTTCTGCTTTACTGCCTTGATGGGAATGTTTAACTCCATGTAAGTATCAGCTTTCTGGATTTTTCTTCAGTTTTCATGGTGAATATATTTTCCACCTTCCCTCTAACACCTGAAGTGTTACAGTGACAGAGTCCATCCAATAACCATAACTTATCTGTACAAAATGGATCAATATCTCATATGAAGGTGCGGTTGTTTGGTCACCACACCTGTGTTCTGCTCAAGAGGGAACACTGCATGCAATATCCAATCAAACTGAACAAATTGCATTCAATCTAGATGCAACACGAACATCCTTTCTGCTTGGGAGTATATTGCAAAGGGCAAGTTTGGTAGATGTCGGGTAAGCAGCTACAGTCTTCAGCTTCTTTGGCTTTGCTATAATAGTGTGACCAAAGAATACTCTCGCAAGCAAAATTGTGTCAGCTCCCTTGCCCTTAGAAAAGAGCTGTAATCGCAGAGTTCGTTGTTGTCCTACTTAAGGTGATCAGAGTCAAGATACTAACAGGTCCAGGCATGGGCTCTAATCTTTCATTGTTTTAAAAATGACCTGGGATAGGTCTAGTTTAAAAAACAAAAAAAGAGACAAGAAAAGTCCAAATTATTTTTTCATGGTTATAGACAGCTTCGTTTCAAACATGCAAAACTGAAAGACTCTGCTTGACTTCTGAAACTTGATTCACTCTTGAAATGTGAACTTCCCATTGGCTGTTAAATCTGAAGATAAACATGGTTAGTATAACCTTTGGGAGGCTGCTTAATATCTGGGCAATATACTTGTCCTGCAAGCAGGATTTTATGTTCTTGGGCACCAAAACCTTTGGCCTCTGTGCTGGCAGCCCCCAGGATACAGTCAATTGTTATTTTACTGCAGATCTGTGGGTGGATAAATTGCAAACAGGGGGTAACATCATAACAGCAGTGCCACTGTGTGGATTCTTTATTTATTCAGCTTGGTCAGACTTTAGCATCTAGCATTCTCTGGAACACTGTGAAACAGAGCAGAGGAACACAACACTAAAGGACTTCATAATTTGGGTACAATCTTGATTCATGGATGTCTCATTTAACTGC
Source organism: Phalacrocorax aristotelis (assembly GCF_949628215.1). Lineage (NCBI taxonomy): Eukaryota > Metazoa > Chordata > Aves > Suliformes > Phalacrocoracidae > Phalacrocorax > Phalacrocorax aristotelis. Next base: position 33,144,742 of record NC_134281.1, read on the forward strand.
AGCCCTGAGTGGGGATAGAGGTGCCTCATGAGTCATGTGTCCAGCAGTATAGTGTCTGTGGGGGATTTATGGTGCTCAAGTGCTTGCCTAGCTATTTGGGTGCAATATGAACCCCACCACCATCCCTGCCCCTGAAGGAGACTGAAAAACAAACTAAAACCCCCCGTACTACCCTGCCCACTTTCCTAGGGTGGGAAGAGGCAGTTCAGAGTATGCTATGACTGACAAATGTCATAGGACTGCAAGCTCATTAAGAGCTTTAGGAAGGAATTGATTTTGGCTAAATTCTGTGTGGTTCCTCCTTCCATAGATGTTAACCTAAAAAAATAAGTTTATTGGTTTCATCTGTTTTAAGACCACCAAGTTTACTTGTCTAGCTCCAATTTTGAGGTTTCCTGCCCACAGGGACCATGCTATAAGCCACAGAGTTGACACGAAGCTTTTGGACATATCTTTCCTTTAACTGTCTCCTTCTTTAGAGGGAACATGAACATGAACAGCAGGATTATCCAGAGAGCTCACTGGTAGTTCAAATTGAAATGGGTTCTTGCCAATAGCTGAGACTATCGAATTAAAATCTAAAGATTTGGCTGTCCTGCCTTTGGGGCTAGATAGGTAAATTTTTGCTCCTGGTCTCACTACAAGGTAGCTAGTGCATTTGTATCTGAATGGCAGCTTTGGTGGATTGTACTACTTGCACTGTTTGAAGCTGATAGCCAGCTCCATCAAACCATTCTATTACATCTATACTGTCATTCTCTTGACATAGCATGAAGAGCAGCTGCTTGTCTCAGGAGGAGAGTACTTCAGTTATGAATTCAGGAGGCTCTTAGGCTCCCTCTGGGAAGCTGCTATGGCCAGGTCATCCATGGAGGCGCTGTGGGTGTGGTATGAAAAAGAGGAAAAGGGTGGCTGACACCTGCAATGGCTGTAGCCTCGTTTGCTTGCCTTTCCTGTTCTTGAATGAGTTCATTGGTCTGGGGGACAAAAGGAATTGCATGGAAGTAGCATGATGTGCCACCCTTTGGACAAGTATTATGCAGACACTGCTGCTCTGTGGCTGGGCAGGTCACCTTTGCCAAGTGCCAGCTTAGCCAAAATGGAAATTGCTGAGATGACTGGCTCTCTTCCTTAGAGTGTCAGCAGTAATGGTGCGGCAGGGTGGACCATGCTGGAAGGATATGTAAGTGTCAAGAACGCTGGTTTAAACCCAAAGAGCAGAATGCTGTGCTGAAGATGAGCAGCTGAATGACTGTTGTGGCTTAAAAGGTACACTAGGGCAGTGAGATCTGTAGCAGTGGTGGCCTCCAAGCAGATGGGATTTTTCCTGGGAGAGGAATTAGCTTCTGTGTGTCTCAATTTTCTCTTTTCAGAAACTTTTTAATGCAATCAATTCTCTGTACTCTAGGAATTGTGCATTTCAGTACCCCTTCACGATAACTGTGAAAACCCGCTGGAATTAAAAGCAGGTATCTCAGGGTGCTACTGCTGAAGTACTTGTCACTCTCACAGCAGGAATAATGCATAATGTTAAGCCACTGGGGGATGTTGCAGGGAGATAAACATCCGTTCCTAGCTCTTTTGCCAAACTGCCTGTGAGATGTAAACAAAGTTGGTGTGTGTTTGAGCTGTAGCTGTGTGAATGCACCTCCACAGGAAAGAAGGCCCATTTAGGATCTCTTGAAACAAGAAACACCTGTTAGAAAATCAGCACATGCAGAGAAAATAATATCCAAATATGCACATGCTGATGAGGCATCTTACAGGCTTACTTCAAAAGACTAGGTTCACTGTCTGGGTTGGGAGAAATCTTTGCAAACTGGCCAGAATTGACACTCTGCCTGATGCCCTAGAATGTGGAGCTGGAGGAATTCCAGGAGCGGGACAGGCTACTTGGAATATGCAGTATCATCCTGCCTCTGTACTGCTGTTATCTTCAGAGCTAATGCAGAGAAGATTAAAAAGTGTTCTGTCGATGGCTCTCTTATGCATCCTTCTTGTGCTGAGAAGTATAGCTGCTCTAGGAAAGGAAAAGGTGTCTTTGGTTTATGGTCTGCTTAAAAAAATGCTCTTTTGCTTAAAGCAAAGAGTCCATCCTGCATTAACTGCCGTACAGTAGGGTGATAGTCATCCATCTTCTATTCAAGTGCGCTGACTGGGTTCTGGGAAGTTATCTGCTATATTTGACTTTTAAATAAAATGCACCAGTAAACTGCAAAACACTGAGCAAGGTTTTATGAACCAACAGATTGTCCAGCTGATCACTTAAATCACTGTGAAAGACTTTGGCTCTGACTATGGCAAAACTGTTATTGAGGGAAGCCTGCTTACCCTGTGGATGACTGGGTGTGGAGGGCTTTGTGAGAGAGGTGTATTTAGCCTCCTTGGTGTAGTGTGTATAGAGGTGGGCTGGAGAAAGCAGCATGCCTTTTTAGCCTTCCATGCTGTCTTACCTGCTCTGGTGGCCTGTTGAAGGTGCTCATTTGTTCTTTCTATAGCCAAAGACTTTTTTACTGTCCCCAGTTGTGATCCAGTGCTCTCTTTTCCAGATTTGATGGCCGAGTTGTGGCAAAGCTTCCGTTTATCCCCCTCTCATACATCCAAGGTCTCTCCCACCGCAACCTTCTGGGTGAGGATTACACTGACTGCTCCTTCATCTTCCTCTACATTCTCTGCACAATGTCAATCAGACAGGTAAATACGTTGCTAACTCTTGCATGCCTGGAGCAGGGAAAGCACATCTCCGTCCATAATGAGGAGTCCATTATTGCTCTCTAGGTTTGCACGTATAATATTTGATCTGTTTGTGGTCTCTGTGTTTGCCTTCATTCCTGTGCTCAATATCCAAAGCAATTCTAGGTTGGGGTCATAAAAACAACCACTGTCTTGGACCAACGTGGAAGACTTGGCTGGAGACTTGCACCAGGGTGCTGGAACAGCACTGGCAGAAATGGGTTCTTTCCATGTGTGTGTCTGATAACTTTGTGGATTGCCATACAAAGAGACTGTCTCCATCAGAGGCCAATCTAAGTACTGCCTGTTAGTAATTGACTTTTACAGTGATAGGAGAAAAGAGAAGTGTAGCATCTTCAGGGGAAACTTTCTTGGTGGCTTGAGGTTCTATAAAGGCTTAAGCAGTCCATAAATTTGCTAGAAAAGTGAGGAAAGAGTAAAACCTATTCTTTTGGGTTTGTCCTTCCTGATTTTTGCTAACTGCTTGAGTTTTTTTTTTTCCAGAGTCTGAAGAGCTTTATCTTTGGGGTCAAGTCTCTCACAGTGTTATGGACGTGACACAGAAAGGGGGTCTGGTATGATAAGCTGAGTAGGCTACACATAGCTCTCCAGAAGAGCTGGTTAGTCCCATCTTATGAAAAGAGAAGCATCAGTGAGGATATGGAATGTGCCTGTTCACGAAGGTTTACTAGCAGCATAAGTGGCAGAATGGCTGCCGAGGACAAGTGGGCCTTCTCAGTGCAATCAGAAGTCTATGTTGTTTTCCAAATTTCCCCAGAGAGTGCTAGGGATAAGTTAATAGGCTGTGGGGTCTGGATGAATGCTGGTGCAACTAGCTGCAAATTATCTGCTTCTCTGTATTTATATTTCCCTTTTCTTTAATTCACTTCCTGAGTTCTTGCTGCTTTTCTCCTTGACTGACTTGTTGCTTTTCCTCAGGGAGTGCCAGGGGGCATAGAAAGACTTAAAGCAGATAAGCAAAGGGAAGTGATGTGTTATGCCAGCTGCTGTCAGAAAGCTGGATAAGCTTGATGGAGCGGCTTAATAATAGAGAGTTCCTTGAGTCACAAAGGGCATGCAAGTGAATTGAATTCTCCATAGCTTTCTGTATTGGGTGCTTGTGTTGAAACGGACCTGTGCCTGGTCCTGTGCAAAAGCAGATGACAAACTGGAGAATAACTTGCATTGAAAGGGTCACCTGGAGGTCATCTGGCCCACCCCTCACTCCAAGTGGTGCCAGCTTCAGAGTACCAAAGGCCAGGGGCTTCCTCATTCTGTTTACTCCAAGACAAATTTTGTTTCACTTCCCAGTAACTGGAGCATTGTTTGCTGCTTTGAAAATAGACGTTTTTAGCTCTTGGGATCATTTTCCCAGGAATTCAGGGTGCTGTGGTCTGATGCTGTTCCTTCAGGCAATCTTATCTGGTGCTGCTCTGTGTTACTCACCTGTTACATGGAAAGTCTCTTCTTTTCAATGTTGCAGATTATTATGTGAAACTAAATAGCACCATCAGCAAGATTTTTATGCACCCATTGGGCTGATGGGGAACTCCCTTGCTGAAAAATCCCCCATGGATTTTTTTTTTTGGTCCAAAGACATAATACCTGTGGTTAGTTCTAGTCCTGGGCATTTCCTGATGGTGCCTGTTGTGAAATCAGTAGACTGCATGGACTGAGTGGTGGTCTGGTCTGGTTCTGGGCAGAAATGCCAAGCTGTTCACAGTGGATTGGGCTTTCAAAAGAAATTTGGGGGGGACGGACAGACAAAAATTGCCATTGTGCTTGAGAGTTCGTGCTGATGGCTCTGTGGAGGACAGAAGTTACTTTATTGCTTTGGAGAAGGGTTTTCTTGCTCTGAAGTGTTAGATTGCAGTCTTCATAGTGCTGCCTTATCTATGTGATCATCATTAACTATACCTGCAGTTCTCCAGCTGTTAAGCAGCTCAGTTTCTTCCTCCTCGATACATGGAGGGAAGGGCAGAGACTGGCCACATTGGTTTGTGCAAAAGCTAGGAACTGAAGCTGTGATTGCTGGCATCCTGCTCTTGGCTTTATTACTATTTGAAAGAACTGATAACAGCATTGGGAAGAGCACTTTGAAGGGCTGTGAGGGGCCAGGGGAGAGGGGAAGAATGTAATTAAGGGCTTAAAATGGTGCCAAAGCCTTGCTTTCCTTGCTTTCAATGACCTTGGAGGTGAAAGCTTTGTCACCCTTTGTGTTTCACTATGTGCAAAAGGGGGAAATCTTGCCAGGTCAGCTTCAAAACAGCTGTTAGCTCAAAGGAGGGAGAACTGGTGTAGGAGTTAGTGTCTGGCTTGATGCTGCTGACACAAGAGGAGGAGTGTAGGTGTACCAAAAGTCAGGGAAGAAGTTGCAAACAAACTAAGGAAACCATACATCCCTCAGCCTTCCCTTAAATCCTGGAACTGCCGGTGAAGGGATCAAAGGCTGGGTAGAGAGATGACCCTATGGAGCTTAGAAGCAGAGAAGGTCTTGCATGTGTGGGGGGAAAAAAAACCCAAACCTGTGACCTGGAGGGAAATGCAGGGGAGTACGTGAGGGTAGGGAGACAACTGGATGGTGATTAAATTGACATTAGTGGGATGGGCAGTAGCAGCATCAGGCAGTGTCTTCACATGGTCCTCAGGCATGTGAGGGTGATAAACTCTTCAAACACGGACTGGGAAGCTTGCTGCCTGTGACCTGGCCAACATCTCCCAAAATAGTCAACTCACAGTGAGTAACTTCCTTTGCACTGTTCCCAGCTCTCCCTGGCACGTAAATCCTGTCCCCTAGTTCCTCAGGCCTTCCTGTTTGGAGAGAGGAGGGTTGCTGGGAGAGGCCTTCCTAGGGTCCTTGAGCTGTTGGGTTTCAGCTGGGAAAGTCTGCTGCTGGGCTGGGCGGGAGGCATAATGTCAGGGTTATCCTCTGTCCCTGTGCCTGTTGCAGAGCTCCCAGCCTTCACCTGTGCTGTTTGTGAAGAGTATGTTGCTGTTCCTCAGGCATTTGCTGGTCTTCATTTCCTTTTCACACAGGCCTGAACTATAGATGAGGCTGCTTCTCTCTGAAATGTATTCCCAGTGGGAAAGGGAGCCAACAATTATTCCTACTGCTAGGAGTGCACTTTCCCACATGGCCTGATCTTGGGACAGGGAGCTACTTGCTCCTTGTTTTGAGTACCCTTCTGGGTTCTAAGACAAAAGCAGAAGCAGCTCCTGGCCTTCCTGCAGTCATCTGAGGAAAGTTCAGAAGAGCTCAGATGAGGAATTTGGATCCTTAAGTCTTATGTTCCCTTCCTGTTCCTGAAGGTGATGGTCTTGTTTGTGTTGAAAGTAGACTCTGCAGGCTTCCTTGTGCAATGTGGTGCAGAGTAGACAGGACAGGCTTCTTCTGGACCTTGGACCAGCCCTGGTGTTTCCAGCTGCGTAGACTTCAGGATTGCAGTCCAGCAGAACTTGCTCTGCTGCTAGCACAGGAGGCTAGCTGCCTTCCACAGGAGGGATGGGACTAGTATAGAAGGATAATGCTGTGGAGTGACTCTAGTCTTGAATCTACATACAGTCAAGCTGTCATCTCTCTTCCTCTTGGAACTGCTCAGGCAGATGGAGTAAACTTTAGCACTGTGATTATCCTCTCTCTTGATACTTAAAGGAACAGGAGTCAGTGCACACTATTTTGCTTCCATGGATGTTCTGCTGAGATCTCTGCTCTGCTCCATGGGTGGGCCAATACAAAGCTGGTAGGATCCCAGTCCTGCCTGCTGCTGACTCTGCAGCACCCTCTGGTGTTGCTGAATCTATCGGTTAGGTTCTTTTTTCTACCTCTGTCCATCTCTTGACTAAGGAAGCTCTGGGAAGAGGAACCACACAGAGGAATCTCCCACAGTGAAATGCTTTCATATATATTCAGTTGCTCAATATCAACCAGTGGCTGATTTACAGAGGCCATGGATTAAACCTGATGTAATTCCTTTTCCAGTGTTCCTCTCCTTAACTTTTATGCTTGTGTGTGGGCTGAAACCTTCCTTTCCATAGTCTCCACCGGGAATGATTCCCAATTTTTTTTTTTTAATTTAGCTACTGTGGAATTATGAAGCTCTGTCTGCCTTTTCTTCTTCTTTCAGATTGTTGTCCTTCCATGATCAAAAAGTTCAAGAATTCTATGACCTTGGTATCTGATCTGTTCTGACAGTTTCTTCAAACTGGAATGTCCTCTCCAAAAAAAAAAAAATCCTCCTTCCTCCTTTTGTAGTCTTGATAGCCAGGACTCAGATGGTGACGTGAAGGGGACACAGTCGGGTTTTTTTTTTCCCCCTTGCATCAGATGTCTTGCCAGCACTGCCTGAGCAGCATTTTGAGCTGTAGTTATTTACAGTGAAGGATAAAACCAGAAAAAAAATGGCAGCTCTTTTTGTGAAATGCCTTTTAAATTTTGCAACAGTGCAACTACAAATAGAGGAAAACATCAAACTTTTAAATATTCTGCTGTGAGTTTTTAGCTAATGCCTGCCTCTGCTACTTAATTATTTCCTTGTTTGTTGTTTTCCACTGAAACACCCTGCTTAGATGCAGATGAGGTCACCTCAATAGTGTGTTTTTGGGTTTTGCTGCATATATCCTGTTATATACTACATGACTCCACCAAACCATTGTTCTGTCTGCATCACTAGCATTCATGTTAATTCTGTGCCTAAGCTCCTGACTTGAACTTGGCACGCATTCTGGTTGCCATGTTGCTGACCCAGATTCCAACTGCATTAGGAGAGAGCCTTCCTCGCCAGCTTGCAGACCCTCAGGCTCTGATGGCTGCCATCAACAGTGGTTTCTGGAACTTGTGAAAACAGAGGACTGCTTTGGTTCTACCTGCAAGCAGATGTTAGGAACCTGTTCCTGTGTGCAGTGCAGTTAAATCACAAAGATAACTATTATAAGTTGATTTTAAACCAACCTGTGTGCAAAAACATTGATGAGGTACCTGCCAGCTGACTGTGTGGTGTCTAGCTGGAGGTAGAAAAGAACCCTTAACCCAAATGTGGATTTAATGATCAGAATGCCTTCAAGGTGGGAGAGGGTGGCCCAGCTCCAACTGTAGCCACTGTGGATGGCTGTTTGGCTCTGTGCTAAGCTTTTTTGAATGTATAGGGTAGAGGTCCAATATATAGTAGCTGGATTGGTAAGGCTATGTGGGTGAGAACCTGAATCTGTTGAAACTAGCAGGAAGGTTGTATTTGTAAACAGAGCTGGGATTTCTTCCTCGTTGTGTCCCTCATCATGGTCTGACACTATCCTGCTCTTCTGTTCTTGTTTTTGCAGAACATCCAGAAGATGCTCGGTCTTGCTCCTTCGCGGGCTGCCACCAAGCAAGCTGGGGGCTTCCTTGGCCCGCCACCTCAGGCAGGGAAGTTCTCGTAAAGCACAGTTACAGCCTTCACAGAAGGTCTGACCAGTGCACAAGGCTGCCTTTGGGAGGTAACAGGATGGGATTTGGCATCAGGCTTCAGATGTCCAAAAACAGCCTAGGCAGTATTGGCCACAGTCTTGGAAACATCTTCCGTTTGGAATATTCTACCAGCAGGTGTTTGCTCATCAAACCAAGAAAGTTCTCAGAAGATAACTTCACCTTTTGCTTCTGGTCTTTCTGAGAAATAAATGGCATGGGCATGTTTATTTAGCTGTCTCTTAATTGTGCTGTAGGACAAGTAGAAATACATTGATGTAACGCAGTTGACTTAATTTACGGCATGGAAATCAACTGAGATAGCAAAAGTGAGATCTGCAAAGTACACAATTTGGAAAATTCAGAACAATCATGCTGTGAAATGACTCTTGTCTTAGCAATTTCGGCTGTAGTCCTGTGTAGTAAGGAGCTGGGCAAGTAGATCTGCTTAGTACTCCCTTTGCAAAACTTCCAGCATAGAGGATAAGGTTTTTCATTGGCTCAAGTGACTGCAGACACCAGAACCTGCCCCTGTGCCAGGCTGCCCTTGGAGCTTGCATGTGTTTCTGTATGTACTGTCAGCCTGTGTCTTTCTGACAGTACAGCTCCACAGAGATTTTTGTGGCATTATACAGCTTCTGTAAAAGTTGCTTGCTTAGGCAGAATCTGCTCAATTACAGAAACAAACCTGGTCTTCAAATTCTAGTGAACTGTTAAATTATGTCAGTACCATCTACTGCTACTGAACCCTTTATTGCCTGAGCGGTTATGACAGCAGCATTTTTGTTCATGCTCCTTAGTTTAATGCTGAACAGGCTGCTGATCAGTATGAATCTTAAAAGCCTTCCTTCTTAGGCCGGGAAGCTCTCTGCACTGTCTTCTGCTTCACCAAATAACTTTCTGGATCAGTCTTGTTGGCTGGAACCTGTTCACCTTGTTTAAAAGGGTGAATAAATCTTGCTGCCACTCTCAGGTTAGGCTGACAGTTTTCCTGAAGCAGGCACTACCCAGAGGGGCTATTGATTTCTTGCTCCTGTGACAGAGGTTTATCATGCGGTACCTCTTACTGGGAGTTTTTGACTGGATGCATGGCAAGGGGATAAATCTGAAATGCCTTACAGCAGCATGGGGCGCATGCAATACCATAGTAAATACTAAATATTGGATTAATTCTCACTAATATGTATGAGGCACTTCTATAGGATTATTTAAAGATAAATGATGAGTGTGGAACCTCTATTCAATGCTCTACCTCTCAAAAATGAGTGTTTGGCAGGTACAGGAAAGCACCTACTGTATACTGATGCTGCCGAGCTCCACACCTGCTTTTTTTTTGTTTGGTTTCTTTTCCTTTTTTACTTACCAATGTGTCCGGCGTAGCTACAATGTTCCACAGCGAGCAGCCCTGGTTGTGTAGCCTCTCTTAGTTCAGGGGCTGGATCCCACAGCAAAGCCACAAACACCCCAGCCCGTTACCTGTGTGGGCCAGCTTTGTTGAAGCAGTTGATTCTGCAGCATATTGTTGTTGGATCCAACTAAGACAGCCCAATCTGGTCAAGCATAATGATGAACTGCACCTCAGTGGCTTTGGCAGTGTTATGTGCAGCGCCGTTCCCTGCTGCTGTCAGAAACTCTCCTCAGCAGATCTGCACACATTGCATCACGTCACACTTTTTCACCAAAGATTGTCTGAAAGTTATTAATATGTTGTATTACTTTTGCTTTCTCCTGTCATGTGCTTGACACAGTAGTTCCCTGTGGGGGTTGATAACCATTATAACAAACTGAGGAGGACAGCTACTAAAAGGTCTGAATTTGAAGAAAATGGAACGAAAAACAACTTTACGACTGCAGGAAGACTCTGGTTTTGAGGAAGAAAGGATGTTCTTCGTTTTGTTTCATGGATAACTTAAAAAATGAAAGAGAACCCAACAAAAAACTGTTGCTACACATCCCCTTCATGTGGTGCTCGGCTGACGATCGCGCGCAGTCGTATTTCGCGAATCTTAATTTACCAAAACCTTTAAAGCTTCCCCGGTGTCGCCGTGGTGGGAGGTCGGACCTCCGCGCCGCCAGGGGGAGCTGGGGGGGCGGGGTCCGCCCGGCGGGCACGCTTGCGCGCGCTCGCGGGGGGGGGGCGGGGTCCGCGGCGCTAGGGGGAGGCGGTCCCGCGGCGCGTCGCCCCACGGGGAGCCGGCTCCTTTCCCGTGGGCTCCTTCCCCCGCACCCCACCGGCGGCCCGGCCGATGCTGGCGCGGTGCCGCTTAGCGAACCTGCTACCGCGGCTCTGCGCCCTCCGTCCCAGCCTCGCCATGAGCACCGGCACCTTCGCCACCCGCCAGCCCCTCAACTACCGAGCGGGCGCCCGCGTTCAGCCCGCCGACGGCGGCCAGGTCCAGGAGGTGTATGAGCCGGCCACAGGTACCGCCCCCGCCGCGCGGGCTGCCCTGGGGGCTGCCGGCTGCCGCCGGCACGGCGGGCCCCTGTCGGGCTTTAGCAGAGATCAGCTCGCTCAGCCAGGCAAAAAAAAATCGAGTGGTGCCTGGTTTTGGGCAAAGGATACGGTCTAACCACTTCTAAAATTGTTTTTAATCGGAGATACCTCGGTTTCAGCAGATGTCAAGAAAGACAGTATTTAACTATGCTGAGGAATGTGTAACAGAGTTCCGAAACTGGTGGTAAAAGTCTAACAAACTCCAACTCGAAGAATTTTGTAACAGCTGGAGCTAATTGGTAACTAGGGCACGACTGTGGAGAATGGCAGACCTTTTAATTCAAACCGGCTGAACTGCAGCACCTCTTCTATAACCAATTACAAATCAGTGGGAGCCTTAGCGTGAGTTTCTGTAGCCTGGTGTGGGTGGCTGGACGGAAGTCTTTAGGGTTTGATGTGAGATAAACCATCTTCTTTTATGCCCCTTTTCTGAGATTTCCATCCGATTTATTTCCTGTTTAAAATGTACCCAGGTCGTGTGATAAGCCAGCTGTTCTGCTCTGGGGAGAAGGAGGTCGATCTGGCTGTGCAGAGTGCAAAGGCTGCCTTTAAAATATGGAGCCAGATGTCTGGCATGGAGCGGAGCAGGGTGCTGCTGGAGGCTGCCAGAATTATTCGGGTATGTTGTGGGAGCTCGCCTCCCCTTTTGGAGAGAGGTGGTTCTGCCTCTGGGCTTTCTTGTGGGTTGATGTGGCTGTTGGGGGCTTCCAGGAGGAGTTCCAGAGCTCCAGAAGGAACGCAGGAGTTGAAACCCACCTTTGACCAGAAGAGACAGTAGTTTCCTTGGGCAGGACTTTGGTCCTACCACTCTGTTGAATGCCAGTGTGTACCTTCTCTGCTTAATTCTGTTAGAAGACATAAAACTGAAGCCATCTAGTTGAGATCTTGCAGGGCTCGTACTTCTTTACACAACTCTAATTACAATTACTATTCAATTAATTAATATTCTATATAAAATAGATATTACATATATTATGTATGACTAAATAAACAATTTCTATTATAATTACTTACAGTTAAGCTTCGCTGCACTGATTTCAAAGATGAAATTTGCATTGTTGAATTTTCAGCTTGTCAGACACTGTTGTCACATGACTGGAGCGTGTCTCGTTTTAGCAATAAAAAATGTAGGAATGCTGGTTTTTATCTTAGACACCCGATAATACACATGGGAGAGGACACAAATATGCTAGCTTTATCACAGGCTGCTCTGTGAGATAATGTTTGCTTGGACATGGAAGTTAATCCCCATCAAGGCACAGAATTCTGCTAAGAAACCAGACCTTCTTTCCCCAGTGTGTATATGTGATGAGAAAACTTCCTTTTTGCCAGACTTCTGCTTCTGCCAGACTTCTGCAGCAGGGTAATATTTCTGCCTGGGAGGTGGTCTCTTAAAGGACGCTTCCCAGCTGCGTTGCTTTGTCCGTCCTTCACTAAGTCCTCTCGTTCCATTTTGATCTTGCTGTTTGCTGTTCCTCCCGGTGTAGTTCTGTGAATTCTAATCATTGTTTACGAGCCAGCTTCTCGGTTCAAGTTTGCTCATCTTTTAGATAAAGAGGGATGTTATGCAAGATTGGACTAGCAGTGAACCCCAGCTGCTGTCTGTTTAACATTCCCCTGTGATCAGCCGCCACTGGGAAATTGATAAATAGCCGTTGGGAGTGTACCTTTTAGAGATGACAATTTCTCAGGGCAGAGCCTGGCTTACTGATGGCAGAGCCTTGTTTGGGACTTCAGTGCTTGGGAAGCAGCTGCCTCTGTGTGGAGTCCTACTATACAGAAGCTTCTCTAACATGTTGTCACTGTCCTGTGCCTCTCACAGGAGCAGAGAGAAGAAATTGCCACCTTGGAAACCATCAACAATGGGAAATCCATCTTTGAAGCCAGAGTGGACATTGACATATCCTGGCAGTGCCTGGAGTACTACGCAGGACTGGCAGGCTCTCTAGCTGGTGAGAATGTTACCGGAGTTTGCTCTTTACTTTCTGTCCTGCCGCTTGTGTTCCCTGGTAGCTTCCATGGCACAAGCCCATCTTTGCTGTTGGTTTCTCCAAGAGGTGGACCACTCCCTTTTCTGAAGATCTTGGAAGGATTTTCAGAGATCTCTACCTAATGCTCTGTGGGCACTTATGCACCTTCTGTGGTCTTGCTGGGGGAAAAGCCGTGTGTCTCTGCTCCCAATCAAAGCGAGATGTGGCCCCTGAGGCTCTGATAAGACAGGAGTGGGCTTTGCTCTTCTCTACCTTCTGGCTTTTTTTCTTCTTTGCAGGTGAACACATCCAACTTCCTGGGGGATCCTTTGGGTACACTCGGAGAGAACCCCTTGGGGTGTGTGTTGGGATCGGAGCCTGGAATTACCCTTTCCAGATTGCCTGCTGGAAGTCTGCCCCAGCCTTGGCTTGTGGTAATGGAGACACTGCCCGTGCAAGCTTCTCTTTGAAGCCAAATGATCCTGTGAGGGAGAGTGATTTCGGGGATAAAGTCTAGGATTACCTTGAAGGAGGTGTTGAAGGAAGGATTAGCAGAACCTTCAGGCTGTTACTGTGGCAGGAAGGGAAAGGAAATGGAAGCGGGAACATGGCAGATGCTAAGAGGGGAGGAGTGCATCAGGAAAAAGGCTGAATTGCTTGGCTTTGTATTGAATGAGGAAGGCCTCTGGAAAAGTCTGCAGTGCAGGACCGGCAGCCCCATCTCCCCCAGCCCTTCCCAGCAGGAACATGCAGTTCCTCCCTTTCACTGGTTGCAGTATTCAGCTGAAACTGTTTCCTCCTTTCTTGGTGTGGGATCTTCAGCAATCTGTTGAGACAAACTCATTGTGGGGGGTGGCTTGGTTAGTTGTTGTTCTTTTCCCTAAAGCAGTTTGGCTGTTAACCCCACCTTGCCTCTGTCTGGGTTCCCCTAGGCAACGCGATGGTCTTCAAGCCCTCTCCCTTCACCCCCATTTCAGTGGTGAGGTTGGCAGAGATCTTCACGGAGGCCGGTGTGCCCAAAGGGCTCTTCAATGTGGTGCAGGGTGGAGTGGCCACAGGCCAGTTCCTCTGTCATCACCCAGATGTGGCCAAAATCTCTTTCACTGGCAGCGTGCCGACTGGCATCAAGGTAAAGGCACCTTCTCACTCAGGGACACAAGGGGTCTGTCGTGCCAGCCTTCCTGGTGTGTTATGGACGTTGATACCTCCTTGAGCTTTTGTGTACAACACTGGTAAAGATGGGTTGCAAACTGGCATTTTTGGGTCTGAGCAAGGAGCTTGCACATACAGGGTTACACTGGGGCTTCAGTTAGCCCACTGGGCATCAGCTTAGGCACTCGGTCCTTTCGGAGGAGACCCTTGGTCATCTTACTTGTTAAGCCCCTGGTTGCAGTGAAGTCTCTGAGCTGCTAAAGTGGGTATCTGTGTGGGGAAGAGGGAGCAGCACTGGGAAAATGGGTGAGCACTTCTGGCAGTAATAGTTCAGTTTAGCTGCATACAACTTCCTGTTTTTAAGCAAGGGGTTACTTTCTGTGAATTTCTCATCCTCAATTTATTCTTAAAAAAATTAGAATTCCCTAAAAAGACCTTTAAAAATAAACTTGTATTTAAGAGAGGGGAAATGTTGCCCCTTGAACTCTCCTTACGTGTGTGTACCTGTGGGGTGCAGTGACACAGCTGCTGTTACAGCTGTCCTCTGGGCTTACGCTGAGCGTGAGACTTCCTGCAAATGACTCCTCAGGTTTCATTGCTTTTATTTTTAAGAAAACAAACCCCCAACCCTCTGAGACTGTCTCCAGTCTGAACTAAACACATTTAGGAAACCCAGCTTGCCCTTCATGCTGCTTCTGTTGTTGGTGAAGGGCCCTGCGGGAGCTCTCCCCTTGGGTGTCTCTGACCTCCCTGTGCCAGCCTCCCATTTAGCATGGGTCACTGGTCTCTTCTGTCCTTGTTTTCCTCAGATCATGGAGATGGCAGCTAAAGGGATCAAACCAGTCACCCTGGAGTTGGGGGGAAAATCCCCCCTTATAATCTTTTCTGACTGTGCCTTGGAGAATGCTGTGAACGGAGCCCTCATGGCCAACTTCCTCACACAAGGCGAGGTTTGTGTCCGTGGGGTAGAAGTGGTCCTCCCCAGTGTGGTGGGGTTGTTTGAGAATTGGGCAGCAGAGCTAGCTTGTGACCTTGCATAGTGAGGGATGCCCTGAAGCTCCCATCTTGCCATGTTTCCCTGTGCAGTATCACAAGGGATGCCCTAGCAGAAGCTGGTGCAGGGTGTCCTAGCGGAGGGTGCCTTAACTGATGCCCTGTCCGTCCCAGAAGTGGAGCCTCTCTAGCACTGGGTACCCAGCTTGGCAGCGGATCCTGTGCCCTGGGCTCCAGTTTGGCACACAGAGGTCAGAAGAGGCTGTGCTGGTGTCCTCTGGAGGGGCAGCAGGTTCCAGTCTGGTGTGCTGAATCACAGCCCGATGGGGCTCTGTCCGCCCCAAATTCGGGATCTCCACATGTGCTGCAGGTCTTGTGTAATCCTGCGAGCAAATTGGCTTACCAGGGTCGTCTCCAGGAACTGAAAAGGCTGCTGAAGTTCTCTCCTGCTGGTGACTTGGTGCGTTTTTGCCACCTGGTGGCATCAGTACCACTACGTCCAGCATGGACTGTTCAGTGCAGTCATGAGCAGCAGGGTAATCTAGTCTTCTTTGTCCTCGGGGACAAGTTAGCTGTTTTAGCAGCTGTGGAGGGGCTTTGCTGAGAGCCTTTGTGGCAGGACCCAAGCAGGGGAGGACTGTGGGGTGCTGTGTGTCTTGTTCTGAGCAATCTGTCCTGTATCCTAGGTGTGCTGCAATGGCACGCGCGTGTTTGTGGAGAGGAAGATACTGGATGTCTTCACAAAGGAGGTGGTGAAACGTACCCAGAAAATCAAAATTGGAGACCCACTTCTGGAAGACACACGGATGGGAGCCCTCATCAACCGGCCCCACCTGGATCGTGTCCAGGGCTTTATCAAGCAGGCAAAGGAGCAGGTGAGGTTGTGATGCTGCCTTGTGACTGCCCCAGCATGTCTCCTACTTGTTAGACAAACAGACCAGCAGCTGCCCCGTGCCTTCCCACTTAGGCTGGTTTTTTGTTGTGGTTGAATTACTCAGTAGATGTCTTCAGCCACTAGATTAGAAGTCACCCAGTGCACATCTCTGAATCAGCACTGAAGGTGACATGGATTTTCATATCCTGATGTTGCCAGTTTTAGAAGTTGTGAGATACCCAGCATGGCAGCGTGTAAAATGGGATAATCCATAATGTTTGGGCCAGTTATAAGTTGTGGTGATACCTTGCACACTTGGCTGTTACCTCACTTGGGTTCCAGTTTTTTTGGTTGCATAGAGTCTACTAAGGATCAAAGGACAAATTTACAAGCTGCTGGAAACGATCTCTGGAAGAGCAACAAGATCTACCCAGGCTTTTTAGTTTTTTCTCCAGGTTTTATTGTAAAGCGTAAAGATATTTTAAATGTCAGCACTAGATATATGACTAGATGTAGCCATTTTAGCCTGGATGCTCCTGGATGTGCCTGCCTACCTTCTGCTTGCTCTTTTTCAGGGGGCAGAGGTGCTGTGTGGTGGGGACCTGTTCGTGCCAGATGACCTGAAGCTGAAGAATGGCTACTACATGCGACCCTGTGTGTTAGGTATGGTCCTTCCTATTCATGATACTGCAGTCTTTTATGTGGATGTTGGGGAGTTTCTTCTAGAGAAAGCTGTGTTGGGTGTGACCTATCTCTGTGTACATCCACAGTGCGGACAGACACTGGTATGGGCGTACTAGAGAGAGCTGAGGCACCTAGGAACTGTGTCCAGAGAAATCTCTGCTGCTGGAGGGTCTGTCAGTATACGTACAGTTAGTGCCTTTGCTGCCTTGAGATGCAGAATGGGACTTGCTCCTCTGCTAGCCAAGCCAGGGGGGCTGTGCAGTGCTGAGTGCTGTGTTGAAGGCTGTGAGGGTTGCTGAATGCACAGGCTGT
The DNA here is from genome assembly GCF_949628215.1 of Phalacrocorax aristotelis. Taxonomy (NCBI): domain Eukaryota; kingdom Metazoa; phylum Chordata; class Aves; order Suliformes; family Phalacrocoracidae; genus Phalacrocorax; species Phalacrocorax aristotelis. The sequence goes on from NC_134281.1 coordinate 33,161,391, forward strand.
TCTGCTGACTCTTCCTCCTGAAGGACGTGTGCTCTGCCATGCTTCCAGGGAACTGCACAGATGACATGACATGTGTGAAGGAAGAGATCTTCGGGCCTGTCATGTCCATTCTGCCATTTGACACGGAGGAGGAGGTTGTGGAGAGAGCCAACAACACCAAATTTGGCCTGGCAGGTGGTGTCTTCACCAGGTATGACTGGGTAGCGTGTCTGGTGTGGAAGTGGTCTAGGGAGGGGAGGAGAAGGGAAACACTGCAGCAACTTGGTGCTCCTCGTGCAGTGCCTGGCATGGGCATGGATACCCTCTTCCGGAAAAGGTGGAGCAAGGGATTGCCAAAAAGGAACTTTTTTACGTGACTGCACGTCTCCCCATAGTTTTTCCTGAGGGGTTATGCAGGCCCAGCTGTCCTTCGGACTACTTCCAGCCTGCACTTGGCCTGCTGCCTGCCTTCCTGCATCTCCAGGAGATGTGCACTGGGAGCCTGCCGCGCTGCTGAAAGCGCACAAAGACGGCTGTTCGCTGCTTGCTGTAGTCTGCTTTGCCGCTGCCCTTGTCCTGCTCTCAAATCAAATGCAATTTTGAGTGTCCTTGGGAATAGGTGCTACATCCTTTGAGCAGGCAGAGAGAGAGTAGGGCAGGTCGGGCTCCAAAAACCACTGTGACCTGCTGTCCTTTCTCTCGAGGGTTGTCAGCTGGCAGGGGAGGAGGGGATGAATGGGAAGGGATCCAGCTGAATTGCCCTTTTCCTGCAGGGATATCCAGAAGGCTCACAGAGTAGTGGCTGCTCTCAAGGCTGGGATGTGCTTCATTAACAACTACAACATCAGCCCTGTGGAGCTGCCTTTCGGAGGATACAAGGCATCAGGTGAGCTCTGTTTGACCTTCCCTGGTATGACTGCATGCCAGTTACAGGGGGTATGAGTGGTACCTGGCACTGCCTAGAGCTGTGTTCTCACTTCTGGCTTGCCCCTGCAGGATTTGGCAGAGAGAACGGGCGGGCAGCCATCGAGTACTACTCGCAGCTGAAGACTGTCTGCGTGGAGATGGGTGATGTGGAATCTGTGTTTTAGTGGCTCTGGGGCCTGCTCAAGGGAGCATAAGCCCGGCAGCCAGAGATGTGGATCATTTACACAGCAATAAAGTGCTCTAAAATTGTAAGTGTCTGGGGGGGAGCGTAGCTGGAGCAGCATTTAGCCACCCTGCTCCTGCAAGGGGGAATGTACGCACAGGGCTCAACCTGTGGGCCTGATCTGTCTGATCTGGTAGAACATGGGAACCTTGGAGAAGGATGTAGCAATGTGGCTTGCAGCAGCAGCACGTGCAGCTACATAGGTGTAACCAGAGGCTTGCCAGTGGCAGAGGGCCGGCCCAGGCTGCTTCTCCTGCTGTGTGCCTTGAACCCCATTACCTTCCACCCTCAGTGGAAGCTCCAGCATAGGACAGACCGCTGCCTATCTTTAGTGAAAGCTATTTGACTTCCTTCCTATAGACCTACTCTTCTTTATAAACATGATGAAGCAACAACTTTAAATGTTTGCCTACATCTTTTTTTTAGCAATGAAATAAATATTAATTCTGTTTGGAACATCTTACACAAGAGTGACATGAATTGGGGGGTGCAGAAATGTAGCCTGATAGAGAGCAGGGCTGTTGCTGAGTGGGTTAAACAAATGATTGCAAGATGGCTTTTTGGTCACCAAAATCATAAAAGCTAGAAGCTGTTTGCCTGATAGGCAGATTTCTGTAGTTCTACAAACCCAGAGTTGTTCTAGTGTTCTACAAAACCTCTTAAGAAAGCTCTCTGTAATTTTAGAATGAAAATACACAATTGACAACTTCATTTTATTAAATGGAGGGGCGAAAAAACCCAACAAATGAAATGTTCCAAAGTAAACAAAACAAAAATCCCTTTAGTTTCCCTGGCAGCCATCACAATGGTCAGATCCAGTCGAGATGCTGGCAAGCTGAATACACGCCTGTGCCCACCAGCCCAATGAGTGCAGCTGAACCGATGGCCCCTCTCATTCGTTTTTTTGGATCTGGAAAAAAGACGTGTGTTTTCAGTTCAGCAGCCCATCATTGAAAGAGTAGCCGTTCCTGAAAATTAGAGGGAGCAGGAACCAGGGATAAATCTCAAAGCAAAACAGCAGGCACCAGCTCGGGCCACGTACATACCCTCAGTCTCTGCTATTATTAGATTAATGCTCTTCCTATCAGTAGGAAAAGTGTACTGCAGAGACACCAGCATGTGGACCTCCACCCTTTTCTCTACATCCTGACTGGAAGCTTTACAGTGCCTCTTTAATATAAGCCCTGAGGCCGCTGTAGGAGGCACAAGTTTCCAATCACCTGGTGTGTGCTACAGGGTAAAGACCTACCTCCTGTGTAGTAGCCATGGGCATAAAGGATTCTCCCAAGGATCCAGGTGATGCCAAGCCCTGTGGCAATCCGCTAGAGAGAAAGGAAAAGTGTTAAAGCTTGTGGAGACTGGCTACTTGCATGTGCTTAGTTGTTATAGCAGCCCTGCTTCAAAGAAGCAACCACCAGCTACAGTGTGGGTCCTGACCATGCTAGGACAACTGGGAGTCAGCCTGGGGGAGGTGGGTGACTGATGCAGTGTGCTAGGGTGAGTTTTGAACAGGAGGATGGTGCCTATGGGGAGGTAGAGCCTTGCTGTTCTGCAGCACAGCTCTTTCCAAGGAAGAAATGCTTAAGTTATACAGGCAGCAGATTTCCTGTTGGAGGTGTGAAAAACCTTGCCGCCTAACTTAGAGCTTGCTGCAACATGGCTCCAGTTTGCCAGATTTGCCTATGCTGCTTCCTTCCCTCTCTGAAAAGGAATATTCAAGAACAATCTGATTTGTGTATTGGTGGAAAAGAGCTACTAGTTTAGGCCTCTCCCACATGCCTGCCTCCTCATGAGCTGTCTGCATCTTTCAGTTAAAAGTAATCCAGGTGGTTTTTTGATAGTTAGCACACCTCCTTTGGTGGTAGAAGTGCGTGGGAAGATCAACATGTTCCCCATCTATTCTTATCAGGTAAAATGTTCATGAAAGTGTGCTTAGAGGGGGGAAAAAGGGTTCCTGTCCTCCATGCAACCAGCTGCTGAGTCGCACTGCTATAAGCCCAGCAGGACTCTGCAGGGCTTGGAAGAACCAGGCAAGGTTGGAGGGACTCTTCCTGCTCATGGGCTGGAGGCTGCAAATGTTTTGGTTTGTCCAACAAGGCACCCTCAGGGGAAGGAAAGGAGTCTAAAGCTAAAGCAGCAGTAATGAGTTCGGTAAATACTTGTGATTCCCCTGCACAAGACCTTCTACAGGTACGTTTTCAGAAGGGGCACAGCTGTGAAGTATGATGTGGCCAGTGAAGCAGCCTGCTGCCTCCAGAGGGGCTAGCTTGGCTTCTGCCCACCCCCTTCCCTCCCCAAGTCAGGGAGCAGGAGCAGAGTTCAGCCATGCAGACCTGCACCAAGGTGTCACTTACCGGGTGGTAGACTCCACCAGTGGCTAAGAAGAACAGGAAGGCAGGGTAAACTTCCAATCTGAAAATAAAAGCACGGAGGTAGTGTTTGTGCTCAAGTTCATTACAAAGAGGAAACTCCAGAAACACAGAAGCTGCGAGCATCCCCTGCCAAAGTCTCTGTTGGGCCTGACTGTTAGGAGTCCCCATGCTCAGGAGAGCTGTGCTCAATGCTGTGGCCACAGATGGAGAAAAGAGGGAATCTGAGTGTGCACGGACTTTTAGGGGGCTTCCCCTCCATCTGTGCCTCTCCAAGGCCACCCACCTACCCACTCTTTCTGTTTTGTGCCCTAAGCCACTGCTAAATACTACTTAAGCAACCCCAGGAGCTGTTGTTCCTCCCAGCATCCCCCTGATGTGCTGCTGCAGCCTGGTCCACGTTAGCCTCTCCCCAGAGAGATCTGGGCAATACAATCAGCAGCCCTTAGATAGGCTCTTCTGGAAACAATACTTCCGGTGTCTTCAGGTCCACCCATGGGTTCAAAGAGCTGGGCACTGAGGAAGAGGAGGCTGCTTCACAGCCCCGTCTTATGGTTTAAGGCATGGTAAGGAGGCAGCACAGCCTTACTGCTAGGCATTACATGGCCATGTGCTTTCCTCAGGCATTGAGCCTGAACCCAAGGACTCGGCAGCAGCGAGTCTCTGGCTGTAGGCCCTGCTCCACAGCCCTGTGTATTTTCAAAGCCTGCATTCATATGTGGTACTTACGTGTTCTGGTGTGCACGCTGGATGCAGTTGAATATATGCCCATGTTCAGGGTCTGTGCTGTACATGGTTGGATACTGCCAAAAAAACAAACCAGCAGCAAAACATGAGCAAGCGCAGTCTGGGCTTGGGAGCCTGTTGTCCAGCAGTGAGGAGTATGCCCTGCAGCACCGTTCCCCAGGGAGCCCTGAGCTGCATGCGCGCTTGCAAGACTGACTTGCATTGGCAAATTAGAGCCTGTCTCCTGCCCCATGGCACACAACTGCTTTGCTGAAATTTGTTGCCTGCCTCCGACCACTTCCTGAACTCCCAGAAGTCCAGTACTGTTGAGGTGGCCCTGCTTTGAAGAGAAGATAGCCAGGTATGGGGTGACCCTGTTTAAATCTCATCCCTGTGGAGGGGAGAGCAAAGCAGTGTTACTGACCCGTCATGTCTCCTCTAGGTAGCTGGCAGCTGCCATCGCCCAGGACGCTGCCTTCCTCACCGCTGCAGAGCTGAGCAGCCAGCCAGAGCTGCTGCTTTGCTGCAGAGGCTTCTCCCAGCCTGAAATCCAGTGCTCCGCATGCCACATGTACTGAGCGTGTTCGCTACAATCCCGACTTCATGCAGGAGGAGCGGGGTCACCCTAGCAGGCAGCCGGGGCCTGCAGCACACACCCACGGCTGTCCTTGCACCCACCCCTTCTTGCCACTTCCCCGAGTGACCTGGGAAAAGGGCACAGGAGTGTTTGCACTCAGAGCCGAGTGGCACCGCAGCCTCTGCGTGCCATCGCCCTGACTCACAGGCAGGACTGGCTGTCCCCACCCAGCCCACAGCCCTGCCCGGCAAACAGGGCTCCTCGATGGATGCCGAGGGAAGGTCACTTTGAAATACTTCTTGTGACAGGGCTCGTATGCTCCCTCTGAGCTTGAGAAACCCTCCTGTCACTTTTGTTCCACCTCGATCCCTTTGCCCCCAATGCTACATTAGCCTTCTTTGCAGGAAAAAGGGCTGTGTGGTTTCTTGTTCATCAGTGTTTCCACAAGTCAAAGCCTTGTGCTTTCAGCCGTCTCGGCTCGGTGCCAAGCGCCTAATCTGCCAAACCCCAAGCTCTGTTACGCTGCCTGCTCCAGTCTGAAGAGACAGAATAGCAGCTCCATCTCTTCTGCATCGTGTGGTGGGGCAGGAAGTGGCAGCAGGTCACCCAAAAACAAGCAAGGTGTCACCTAGCTTGTCAGCAACATCCCCTGCAGTCCGGCTCCGACCTTCCCATTCCCTCAGCCTGAGCACTCACCTCCACATTGTACTTCTTGCGGGCCTTGCCCACTTTCACTGCCAGGTATGTGACCAAGACGAAGCTGGCGGCCCCCGTCAGGATGACGTAGCCATACTCCTTTGAGAGAACAGCCATCCTGGTGCTGTCAGAAAAAGAGCCCGTTAGTATTTTGGGGTGTGACTGGAGAAGCAGGAGCTCACAACACGCAGAAGTGCGTGTGTGGAAGAGTTGCGGAGCGTGGACCCAAGACCTCCCAGTACAGGGACTGGCTGAAGGAAGGGAGAAACGGTGAGTTGGGGAATTTTCACCTCTTGGTGCCTGCTGCGTGTTAAGCAGCACAAACCAAGGGCTCTCTGCTCAGTTCCTGTCAAGCAAGCCTTAAAGTCACTGAAGTGTTGGTGGGAGGCAGTGTCTGGAGGACCCTAGTCCAGCCTCTGGCTCAGAGCAGGACTACAGCCAACAGCAGAGCTCCGGCTGTGGCTGGCGAAGTCCCACGACCTCACTGACAGTGCTGTGCCCACAGGGATGCTCTGGAGAGGTGGACAGAAACTGATTGTTCACAGTCACATCCAACATCAGAGCTTGGGGCCACCAATGAAGTCAGGAAACAGGTTCAAAACAAACCAAAAGGGGTGTTTTTTCATGCAGGAGGAAACAGACCTGTGGAACTACCTGCTGAGGGATGTTGTGAGTGCAAACAGTTTTCATAACTCAAGGGGAAACTGGGCAAGCTCTGGGAATGAGAGGTAAACTGGCAATTATAATACAAACTAGAACTGGCTCAGAAATCCCGAGCTGAAAGGACCTGTACTACATGAACTGTTAGTTTGAACTACTAAGGCCATCCTTGCATAAATAATAATAACAACCACCACAACAATTGCGACAATAACCGAACCTTTTCAGTGAAGAGGCACTGGCAAGACGAGCAATGCTCACCCCTGTAGCTTCAAGGAAACCTCTCAGAGTCACAAGTCAGGGAACAGCCCCCAGCGACACGCAGCTGCTGGCATCTACCAACATCTGCACGAGCAAGTCTGCCATCCAGGAGACACCAGGGCCTGTGTGGTTTGCATTTAACAGTTCTGCACTTCCTTGCAGGCCTGAGACGGAAGCACAGGGCAGAAGGCGCATCCAGCAGCCTCCACCACGCTGCCCTGCAGCAAGGCTGCATTGCATGCTTCTCCCTCTTCCCTGCTCTCCATCTGCTGGACCTGGCATCAGCCTGCACTGCTGGGAGGTGCTCGACCCCAAGCGCACCGGCACCCTCACTGGCTGCAAGTGAGCATGAGGGCCCTTCCCCACAATCACCTGGCACTGGTTCTCTTGCATGATCCCAAACCTCAGATGTTTTCTGTCTGTGTGACCCAAGATGGTGCTGTGTGATGCAGCACAGCAGAAGACAGCATAGACCTCTCTCCAGCACTGAGACGAGACCCTCTCCAAAGCAAACACCAGCTGATGCCTACCTCCACCTGGTGCTTCCGTGATGTAACAAGGTTTTGGTGTCTCCTGCGCTGTTCCACCAACACAATCTGCCAGCGTGGGGGAAAATGGGCCACACCACAGGATAGGTACAAACGGCCTTCCTATTGCAACAGTGCCAGCACCCCTCACAGGGGATCTTTTACTTCTCATGTGCAAAGGGATTATTATTGATGGAGCAAGGTGAAGACAACAGCTGGCTTTGTCTGCATGAAGTTTGGTAGACAATTATCAGTAAGAACATTCAAAACCTCAAGTTACTAAGAAATGTCAGCTGTGCCCACATGTACAGGGGTTAGTGCCTGAGAGATGGGACACTGGAAATGCAACACGTTCCCAGCCGGTAGGGCAGGTTGATGGTCACATTCGCCCCTTCAAATTACAAGGTTGGTGGAGAAACCCACCTGCCGGCAAGGACAAGGCATTTTATCTTCACAGTGGTAAATTATAATCTGGGATTTTATCTTAGCAGTAAAGAGCACGATTCAGTCACAGCAAAGCATTAGGCCAGGTGTTTTATAAAGCTGCTACTGTTACGCTACAGGTATAAAACTCTACTGCAAGCCTTTGCTCAAGTAATGTGGAGCCATATAAAGCACTTCAGAGAACTTTCAGCCTCCCTCTGATTGCATGCCTGGCAGCTCTTTCCGGATTCTGGTGCCTTGTGCATTTCAGCAACCTTTGCCCACAGCTGCAAGGACTCTGCTGACAAGCATCGGCACGGTGCACAAGACTGAATTTTTATCTTCCACACAGCAATGTTTCAGGCAGCAGCCACACGATCAAGATTCTGGAGCATGACACAGCACAGACTGGGAGCTGTAGCGAAGGAGCTCCCGGGCGTGCCTTTACTCCGGAATAAGGGTTCTTACCAAGCTTGCCCTAACGCTACAGTTATTATGAGTCAGCAAAGCCGATTATGTCTCCCCGTGCTTGGATTCTGACCAGACTACCAGAGACAAGCTCAGACTTTCTCTGAGGGCAGGAGAGCCTTTCGTCCCCTCCGGTGCCAGGTGAGCGTACAGGCTTGGCTCCCGAGGCAGCGCTCCCCGCAAGCCCTGCGGGGTCACACTGACTAAGCAAGCTGGGGCGCAGGCAGGGCCCCGCCGCGCTCCGCTCATCCTGCGGGCCCCTTCCCCCGCAGCCCGCACTCGCGGCCGGGGGGGCAAAGCGCCTGCGATATTTTCTTTACCACCTATCAGGATAATCAGGGTAAGCATGCACTCGGAGCATCCGAGCTCCGCCCGTGCCCCCGCCCCGCCGCTCCCGCAGGGGCGAGCTGCGGGTCCCCGGCCCGTACTCACCCTCAGCCGCGGCGCGGAGCAGCCCAGGACGCTGCGGCAGCGGGGCCGGCTCTGGCGGCAGCACCGCCCGCGGGCGGGTCCCCGCAGCGGCCGCCCCCGCGCTGCCGGGGGAGGCGGACGCTGAGGTTCGTCTGTCGAGGGGAGGATTTGACACGGGGGCCTGGGGCTGTGCGGAGGGTTCTGCCGTGCCGGCGTCCCAGCACGCCGCTGAGGGGGCATCGGTCCCATCCAGTAGCGCTGCATGCGTGTCCCCAGCACACACACACCCTCAGCAGGCTGCGCTGCCGTGTCCGCTCCTAACCACCTCTGTCACACTTTGACAGCTTTGATTCACAGCCTACGGTTTAATGGCTCTAAGACACTATGGTAAATTATACCATGCTTGCCCAAAATCTTCTGCTTTCCCTTTTATCTCACCCGATCCCGCTAGTAGTGAATGAAGAAGCCAGTGTTGCACACGTGGAGTTGCTGTACTCGGTCACGTAAGCGGATACTTCTCTTGGCAATGACCAGCCTTAGTGATATGAAGGATCTTATTTACACCTCCCTTTATTCTGGGCTGTATATGCAGCCCTGGGACTTTGGCATTGAAACACAAGCCATTTCCAAGAATACTCGGAGTGCGTACATAATATTTTTTACATTTAAAAAAAACCAGTTTTAGGGATATGAGATACAAAACTGGAGCTGGACTTTCCAGTTCTGTAAATGTGCATAAACCAGTGGAGGTACAGGGGGTCTGGCCGCAGGGGGAGAGATGGTGTCTTTTGCTGTCGTCAGTGTAATGGGGAAGAAAGCAAGACCCAGCGGGATCCTGGGTCCCTCAAAGTCCTGGTTTTCATCGCCCTGCTCACATACCTGCCTTTCCATAGCAGAAAGTTCTCAGATTCCCTGGGGCTCCAGTGATCTATCTGGACTGGTCCCAATAAGCTCTGCTGGGCTTTCGGGTCAAAAAGGCCTTGGTGAAGTCCCCGGCTACAGCACAGCACCAGGGCCTTTCCTGTACCCTGGGCTGTCCCTCTTCAAGCCTGTCCCTATGACCGGACAGGCCCCACGCTGACCCTGCTCTTCTGTGGTCTCATGGTAAAGCGGGAGTGTAAATGCCTGGCACTGTGCACACCTCTTGTGCCCCTCGAGAACAAGTATTTTGCCAATGTCCTGAGTCTCAGTTGAAGAAGACAAGTGGAGGTAGCACAGTGAGTGAAACTGGAGCACAGAGACTTTCTTCTCTTGCAGTTTTATTTCACTTCAAAAAAAAATAGCATATAGAGTGGGACGTCATGTGGGAATTCAGGCAGGAAGGGCCTGCCTTCAGTTCCCATGACAGGAATTCAGAAGGATTTGTAGGGCTGATCCTAAGTGACTGTGTCTTCCTCCTCCTCCCCCTCCTCTCCCTTTGAAGTGTGGACTTTGTAGATAACAGCATAAATGCCAGCCAGCCAGGCTGCCACTGTGCCAGCAAAGAATATGCAGAAGCCAATGAGACACAGAAAGATGTAGTCTTGCTTATATAGCTGGGTCAGGCAGTTGAAGTGGAGCTGTGCCTCCACTGCAGGCATTTTCAGGGCACGCAGGCCTTCTGGGGTGTAGCAGGTGATGTTGTCAGCATCTGCAGACAGAAAAGCAGAAGCAAGACTCTCTTGCCTGTGTCTCAAGCATTAATGAACACGAGTCCTGCTAGAAAAATGTTGGAAGAGTTTGCTAAACTCCTGAAAAATGTCTACAGACTTCACACCCCTCTCCCTCTGTGGCTTAGGTAAAATCACACAGGCAAACCCTTGCCAAATCCTTGCCAAACCACAATGCCCAGGCTGCCAGAATGGTTTCCCTGGTGTTGCGTTCATAGGGAAATATTGCCTGTTGGATTATGCCACTGCGGCAAACTGCTGTACCTGCACTGTTCATCTCTGCTGATTGAGCACGTTTATTTTAATGTAAGAGCACTTGTGTTTCATTTTTTTTTAACCGCAAACACCTTCTGAAGTGACATAGCCTAAATTATGCTGAAATAATGAGGCTTGCGCGCAGGGAGTCACATTTGACAACTGGAGTGGTTTGCAGTTGGGCATAGCCTCAGCTGCCCTGTAAGAGAGGAAGAGGAAACTTGTCAAGGATTCAGTTCCACTGAAATAATGACTGTGCCCTGTCATACTGTAATATACGCAGTGATAAAACATGCTGGCTTTTCCCTCTGAACTTAGCGAAGGCCAGGAGTGGTAAAAGAGCCGCCTCCTTTCGGTGCCTGTAGAAGCACAGAGCGCCCTGAGGCACAGCTCTCTCCTTCCCCTGCAGGTTTTGAACTCCCTGGACCAGACACGGTTGCTGTGCCAGGCACAGGCTGGTCACTGCTTGATGCACTGGACGGATGGGCCTGAGGGAAGGGGAGCAGTGGAGAGGAACAAGCTACAGGGGATTTATATCATATTGCATTACACTACATCATATATTACTGAGTGATACAGCTGCAGTGGCTGTTCATGCTGGTATCTCTCATTGTGCTGAACATAACTGGAGAGCTTTTATCTCGCTATTACCCAAATCCATCTAGATTTGGGCAACTTCATGTCAGCACCTAGACTGCACAGGTCCAGCTGAGCCCAAAACACTGGTGCAAGTCTTCTGTGAAGCAGCAGCAGCCTTTTAAAGGCCAGGATGGGGATCTGCTTGCAGCAGATTTCAGGGCTCTGTCCCAACGTCCCCTTGCACTGGAGCTGTCAGCTCCTCTCTCAACCCTCGGTTTAAGGGCCACCTGGTCCTGATGAAGAGGGAGCTGCCTTTCCTGCCTAAAGGCAGGTGGGTGTTTGTGATACAGGTTGTCCAACCTGTGTACACTTACCGGCAGCGTGAAAGCTTTGCACAGCCCTCGCACCAGTCCCAGGTGGCACACAGCCTCTTGCAGACTCACCCATAGCATCCCACCAGGACACAGCAAAGCCCAACACAGCAGGGAAGTAGAGCAGCCCCTGTGGGCTCCCTGCTTTCTTTGGCTTTCCCAAGTTCCAGAGCATGGCGCAGGGATCCATATTCATACCTCCAGTCTTTGCTGCCACTGCCTCTCCTATTCCTACCCTCTCATATTTCCTGCAGTGAGCTTGATTCTCCTGTTGCAGGGTTCAGTGTGTTATCTCCAGTCTTACTACTAAGAACCATGCTTTTTTACACTGTTCCATAACTGCCTGTAACATGTACGAGGAAAATAAAAAACTTTACTCTCTATAGGGAGTTTAGTACATATGGTAAGACACAGAGATGTCCTTAATTCATCTTTGTCCTAACACCAGCTCCCATTTGCCCTTCCCTTTCCTCCCCTGGGGCTCTTTGTGCCCCTTTCTTATTTGAGGGACAGACATCCTCAAACAATTCCTCTTTGGAAGCTCTCTCTCACCATTGTGTCCTGCATTACTGAAAACCGAGCTTTCTTCACGAGTATGCATTGCACTGTGTTCCTTTTCAGTTTGGAAAATCAAGTTCATGTGCTGCAGCTGCAGAACAAAGCTTTGCCCTTGGGACCAGTGTTTTTCTGGGAAAGGGAACTGGTGACTACCCTGCCTCATGAACGCTCAGGCTCCATGGCCCAGTTGCAGACTCTCTCGGTATGATGGGGAACAGCTGATTTTGGCATCCCAGGTGACGTAAGGAAAGAAGTCTTGAAGACCCTGTTTTCAGAAACAAGCCGCGCTGCGCTGCTGCAGCCCATGGGACTCAGCGCTCACTTACAGCGCACATGCATTTTTTATTTTGGACAACTTAAAGTAAAACAGAGCCAATTTGCTCTGCGGTGCTGGAGGAAGAGTGGGAACCACGGATCCTCCCAGTCATAAGGATACAGACACTTTTCTGAGCTCAACTTGCATTCTGTCAATCAAATTTAATCTGCGACCCAAAGCAGAGCTCCCACAGGAACAGCAAACTTCACTGACTTCTAAGCATTGGGTCACAGTCTGATACGGAGGATCACCCGCTCTGAGGACTAGGAGCACCATGACAGCTGGAGGTTGCAGGATTTGTAATTTCTATCTGTCCCACGACAACAGCTGCCATGATCTTAAGGCAAAGGACATTGTGTTCACTCTTCATGTATGGAAACAGGTCAGTGGGGAGCAGGGTGTGACCCCACAGAAGTCAGCAGCTAAACTCTCACTGGCTTCCACACTACCCAACCTTTTCCTGGAGGCCCTGTCAGTGAGAGATGGGAGCAGAAGAGGAGCTGGCTGGCCTTCAACCCGGCTTTGCTTTCAGCATGGAGCAGAACTGCTGTACAGGTTGCATGAATGAGGTCTGCCTGCCAGGCACATTGTGTGGGAAGAGGCTAGCGGGAGGTGTTGGAAGTGAAGGGGACACTGGCCGAACGGTGGAGAGCTCAGGGATGGAGAGGCTGCCCCAAGCAAGTCAGAACAGACCTGCTGGTACTGCAGCACCACCAAACGATCAGAGCAGATGGAGACAACGCAGGAAATTCAGCCCGGCGGCTTTCCCAGCACAGCTCTCCCCAGAGCCATGTTGGGCTCCTCATTCTTGGCACTGCAGCCATGGGGTGCTGCAGCTTGCAGGCACAGGGACACCTCCTGAGGCTAGAGCTGGGCATTTTAGAGCAGCAGCAATGTCCTAGCTGCAGGCTACACTTCCCTGACTGTCCTGAGGAGTTGAGCAAGTGTGACTCACAGTGGGTGGAGCGCATGTAACCCAGCTGCTCCGATCTGTGTTTTGTGCAACACCAGAAGATGGGACCCCCAGTTGACATGCAGTGTCACAGCCCTGTGAGCCGAAGTTTTGGGAAAGACAACAGAGGGCCCTCTGTTCCACACAGATCTGCAAGAGTAGGGGGGAGAGAGGTCCTGCTCACACAGCCCTCACCTGGAAAATGAACGTTGCTCTCTATCATCCAGGTGATGAAGTCCAAAAAGGAACAGTTGCAGTGCCACAGGTTGTCACTGAGCCCCAGAAACCTCAGGTTGGGCAGGTCCCGGACGGTGCTGGTGTCAAGGAACGTTAAGCCTGTCCGGCTCACATCCAGGTGCCTCAGCCAGGTGTTGTTGGCGAAAGCATCCTTCTCGATGGCCACAAGTTTGGGATTGTCTGAGATCTTTAGCACCACCAGGCTGAGGAGGTGTGAGAAGGTGCTGAAGGTGACCTGTGTGAGGTTGTTGAAGCTGAGGTCCAGATAGACAAGCCTGGCCACACCAATGAAAGTGAAATCCAGGTCATCCCCCAAGAGGTTCTTTCTGCAGTCCAGATAGACCAAATCAGCCAAGAAACTCAATTCCACTGCTGGCAGGTATGAGACATTGTTTGCCGCCAGAATCAGCTGCCTGGTGTCCAGCGGGATGGCCATGGGGAACTCCTGCAACTGCTGCCCTGTGCAGTTCACTTCCAGGTACTGACAGCTACACCTGCTTGGGCAGTTGATCCTCTCTGATGCCATCCCCATCCCCAAAAGAAACATGAGGCTCAGGGGCTGCGGTCTACCTGAAGGAGACATGGTCTAAGACCTTCCAGGCCGCTGAGTCCTTTGGGGACTGCGACCAGCCCTATGGAAGCTGCGTTACTGTCACAGCCATGCTGGGGAGGTGTCAGCTGCAAGGCTGTCGGGAAGCACTTTGTCTGTGACTCACCTGACTCCTTGGCAGAGTACCGGGCTGGAAACTGAGCCTGGTTTCTACATCGGCAAGTGCGGAACAGTGGCTGGAACGTTTCCATGTTGTGCTTGGTGCCAGATGACACCTCTGTGATGTCAATGGCTTGCAAAAGCTGCCTGGCTTCGGGGACAGTGCCATGACCTTGGTGGCTGAGCGGGAGCTGCTTTCAGCTGTGCAGAGGTGTGGGGAAGGCATGCATCGAATGAGAGCATCAAAACTGTGCAGGGCGGGTGTGAAAAGCAGAATTTTTGTCACAAAGGGTGTAAAACTACAAGAGGTGGTCACTTGTACTGATTAAGCAGGAGAGTATGTTTTTAATAGCATAGAAGTTGTGTCTTTCTTGTTTATTATCATAGAATCATAGAATGTCCTGAGTTGGAAGTGACCCACAAGGATCATCAAGTCCAACTCCTGTCCCTGCACAGGACAGCACCAAAATTCACACCATGTGTCTGAGGGCATTGCCTGAGTGTTTCCTGAATACTGTCAGGCTTGGTGCTGTGATTGCCTCCCTGGGGAGCCTGTTCCAGCGCTCCACCACCCTCTGGGTAAAGAACCTTTTCCTAATATCCAACCCAAACCTCCCCTGGCACATCGTCCTGCCATTCCCTCGGGTCCTATCGTTGGTCACCAGAAAGAAGAGATCAGCGCCTGCCCCCCTCCTCCCCTTGTGAGGAAGCTGCAGGTCGCAATGAGGTCTCCCCTCAGCCTCTTCTCCAGGCTGAACAAACCAAGTGACTTTAGCCTTTCCTCGTATGGTTTTTCCTCTAAACCCTTCACCAACTTTGTGGGCCTCCTCCTCCTTAGCTTTATAGCCATTATGTACTGTGGCACCCAAAGCTGCACACAGTACTCAAGTTGAGGTCGCACCAGCGCAGAGCAGGGCGGGACAATCACCTCCCTCGACTGGCTGCAATGCAGGGCTTGATGCACCCCAGGGCGCAGTTGGCCCTCTTTGGCTGCCAGGGCACACTGTTGGCTCATGTTCAACTTGCCATCGAACAGAACCCCCAGGCCCCCCCCTGCAGAGCTGCTCTCCAGCCTCTTGTTCCCCAGTCTGTATGTACACCCGTATTAACAAGAGAGTGTGTTGTCACACTCATACACAATGTGAGCACTGTGTAACGCTGCACTGGATTGGCTTTGTCTCCTTTCAGGGGGCAGGAGAAGGCAGCTAAGGAGGTTCTTCTAGAGGCGTCCGTCGGCATTTTTACCCAGGACAGGCTTTCCAAAGCCGCCTCAGCTCCCTATTCCCATTTGCCACGGTGTTCCTCCGCCTCCCACCCCTCAGGGCCCCCGCCCCTGCCAGAGAGCCGCAGGTTGCAGGTGCCGGCCTGCTGGCAGCCTGCCGAAGCGCCGGGGATGGCACGGCACGGGGCGGGGCCCGCCCTGAGCGCGGCGGACGCCGGCAGCGCACAGCGGCCATCACTCCCCGAACGTCTCCTCCCACCCCGGCCCCGCCCCTAACGGCCAACGTCGGCGCGCGCCCGGGCGCGGTGGCGGATAGGCCCGTGCGTGAGGCAGGGCGGGGCGGGGGAGGCGCCCGCCAGATTCAAACCGCGGGCGGCGGGCGGCGGGGGGCAGTTGTCGGTGCCGGGATGGAGGCGCTGACCTTTCCCCGCTACAGCCCGGACGACATCATCAGCTACCTCCGCAGCCACGTCCTGACGGGCGCCGAGGCCCGGAACCTGGCCAAGGGCGACGTGTTCGGTAACCCCAAGGTGCGTGAGGGTGCTCGGGGGAGGCCGCGGCCTCCGCCGGTTGGTTCCTCAGGCGGTCCCTCTCCCGCCTTGTGCAGCCTTTGCCGCACGGCAGCGCCTCCGAAGTGATGAGGTGATGGGTTTTTCCGATGAGGCAGATTAGTCTCTAGGAGAAGCCAGAGCTTCTCTCCTCGGCGTGAGAGAAGCTGGCTCAAGCCTCGCCAGGAAGGGGGCGGGTTCATAAACGGGCAAACGTGAAATTACACAGTCTGTCTTTCTCAGCTCTGTGGGAACTAGGTTAAAACAGCCGCTGTGTTTGGTACAGTGGTAGAGTTTCAACAGCCTAGTTGATCAGCTAATGCTTTTAAACAAAAAAAAATGTATCCCTTCCCTGCTCCACCCACTTTTTTTCTTCTCTTCGTCTAACATTAATGTTAGCAGAGTCTTGTAGTGACCTCAACAAAAGAAAAGTACCTTTAAAATTGAATTGATGCCTCAGTGTGGTTCCTCGTGCTGCTATGTAAGTGCCTGTAAGCCTGCTGAAGGAGGCTGGTCCTGCTTCTTTAGGGAATGATGGGAGGATCGTTTTTAAAAAGGAAGATTAGTTTGAACTGATTGTGGATTAGTGCTGTAAACAAATAACTGGTTGGCTTGTAGGTGTTTTCGCCCCTCTAGTTTAATAATGTGATGAAGGGCACTCCTTGCTATGGGATTGTAGTTTCTATGACCACGTTTAGATTTTTGGTGTCACTTGGTTTGGCAACTGCTCAGAGAGCAGCTATGTAATGAAAAACAATGCATAGTTATAGCAGTTAGGACTGTTATTGTCTGAGCTGATTGCTGTCTCTTGTAATTGCATTATGAGATAGTGGTGCTTGAACTGCAAACTCTTGGGAAGTAAAACTTGTTAGTTTTGGTGCCCCGGTGAAATCAGTCTTCATGTGTTAAAGGTAGCCTAGTCTGGGACCCCTGAATAATCAGTCATAAGGAATACTGATTCATGTCCTTTCTTCTTGCAGCCTGAAGTTTTACACATGATTTACATGAGAATCCTGCAGAAGGTATATGGAATCCGCCTGGAGCATTTCTACATGGTATGTCTGTAGTGGCAGATGCAATGAAATGTGAAAGGAAGAAAATACCATGCTTAAGTTAAACACTGAGGTATCTCCCTCTTCTCGCTAGCAAATGGCAAGTAGCTTACTTGTTCATATATTGTAACTGCATTAATGGGAGCTTAGAAACTCTGCCTCTATTGCAGAAAACTTGTGTGTGAGATGCTGTGTACCCATGGGTATTTGCATTTTTGTTTGGGGAGGCAACGAGCCTGTTCACTTAGGCAAGAATGAGAGTGCAGTACTGCAGTGTGATTGTCAGCATGGGTCATTGACCAGAGGTAAACGAACCTGGGAGCATCTTCTGTGGGCTGTTGCTGCGGCCTTGCTGATTACAGTTGAGAATGCTTTGATCATTGCTCCTGGTCTGGAAGTTGGCTTCAGCTCAAGATACTTGTAGAAATGGTGGTTTTGTGGGTGTGTTGCCTCCTAGGTTTTCTTCCCCCCCACTCTTGGGTTTTTTTTTTCCCCTGTGGAGAAGAGATTCCCTTCTCACCTACAGGAACTGGTGGGCATGAAGAAGCGCTGTAGGCTGTAAGCATAGGCTCTGTGGAGAGCCCTCTCCTTCTGTGGTTACGCTGTGAATTCTTTTCTTTGAGATGCCGTGCCTGCCAGAAATGTCTGTAAGGTCCAGGAGGGATTGGACAAGCTTATGAAGAGACATGATCTCTGGCCTTGAAAAATACATGCTGTCTTCTTGGGCATCCACCTTTGGTCATGGCTGGTGGGAGGGTTTCTGCTTAGATGCTAGACTGGTCTAGAAGGAAAGTAAATGTTGCTTTTAATGTTTGATCATCTTCACTTCTCCATTAACTGAGAGGAAAGTAAGGAGAAGTGCAGCTGGAGGTTAACTGGTATGTTGTTGATTAACAATTTATCTTCTCTGTTAGACAAGAACTGATTAGTGAAGGTGAGAGAATAAATAGTATTGTCTAATGCCAGTTTTGGATAAACTGGAAGGGAAGATCATATGCGCACAAGATAACTCAGTTCTTCACAGGCAATGACGTTAGCTGGGATACTTCCTTATGAGGATTAATATGTTAGAAAAGGTGACAGTGTACCACTACCTTTTCCTTCTGACTTCTTCATGAAACAGTTGAGTATGTGAATCTCAGGGTGTTTAAAGAAAGAACTATCTGTTATTACGTGTGTATCATACAGACTGCCTTCTGCGCTGGTTTTAAAGAAATTAAAATAGATGGTTTAGATTGAATTCCAGAGTTTGTAATGTTGCTGCTTTAGTTATTGTTGTCTCTTTGTATTTTGACCAGCCAAAACTGACGTTTAATATAGTTTGCTGATTAACTTGATGGCTTTCTTCAGCCTCTAACGTGTGTCCCCTGTGGATGGAGAGACCATCCTCAGTGTGTTTAACCTATTTGAATTATCTTACATTGTGGAAACAAACCTGTGTATTTTTGTTTAAGTATTCTTTACTTACGTGTTGACTCTCTTTTCTCTTTAGATGCCAGTCAACGTTGAGATAATGTATCCACAGATATTTGAAGGCTTTCTACCTGTCTGTAATTTGTATATTCACATGTAAGTAGAAGATGCTCCATCTGTTCAGTTGCTATTCATTGTAACGGTCTAATTTACTAGGCGTAGTGAAGCTTTATGCCTTTTTGCTGATGGTGGTTCCACTGCTTCTTGTCCCCTGAGACTTACTGTTGTTATGTGCTTACTGTACATATGCTCTGGGATGAAAGGACAAGATGTGGTTTCTAGTAAACGGATATAGTGCAAAAACTGAGTAATGGTCACTGCAGTTAAGGTTGTATTTTGTTTTCCTTGCAGGGAGCGCTTACTTCCAGTGTGCCGGGTTAATGATTTTCACATTGCTGATGTTTTAAACCCAAGTAAGCAAGTGCATTGTAATAGTTGTGGTTCCTGGAGTGGATTGGTTTGGGGTTTTTTTGGGGGTTTTGGTTTTTTTTGTTTGCCATAGCCAGATGAACTAGTATGAACTATCCCTGGCTTCCAGCTAATCTTTTGACCCTTGCTATGGCCCTTAGATGAGCTAGTTCTAATGAGCAGTTCTCCTTATTCCTTATGTAGGCTAATCCACTCAAATAATTGAGGGGAGTTTTTGAATGCTGCGAGTCTGTTAAACTGCTGGTCTGGAGAGTGGACTGTGAAATACTTGAAATAGTGTAAGAGCAGATGGTAATGAAAATTATCCTGGTAACTCTGGAATGCTATAGGATTTCTTATGCTGATGCTTATGTAGGAAGTGATTGAATTTTTACCTTACCCTTTTCAAAACCCAGCTGTGATGATTCTGGTACAACACCAACAACTTAAAAAAGGCTATGCTCAAGAGCTTTTTCACTTCTGGCTCTGTCTTGTGTAAGACATTCAAGGCCTTTGTAATAATCTTTCACAAATTTTTCTTGGAATAGAGCCAAAACGTCCCTGCAGTTCAAACTGCCATCTTCAGTTAGCCTGGTAGTTACGGTGAGGGCTTCAGAGTTGTAGCTGAAGATCAACGCTCTTTCTTCACGACTTCTCTTTTAATGGGAGGCTGTATTTTAATAGTCTTTCTCCTAGGTGCTGTCTTCATTTGTTAAATTGCATAGAATTTTGTAGACATTCAAAGTTCATAGCTTGGTGCTAGTTTTTGTGTAGTCTTTGAAATCTTTGCAAGGTGAGCCAGGGAAGAACAAATTTGGATTCTCTTTTTTTTGTAACTTCTGTCTCTTCTCTGAATTATGTTTTGCCCAACTTTTTCTAAGCAATTGCAATGCATGTGGAAACCAGAATAGTGATGGCTTGCAATTCCTATTTCAGAAACAAAGAGGACGACTCGCTTCTTGAGTGGCATTCTCAACTTTGTAAATTTCAGAGAATTCCGGCGTGAGGTCTACTTGGAGTTACAACTGAACTATGTAAGATTGGGTGCCATGTTACTCTAGATCTATTAATTATACGTAAATAGGTTTAACCTAGAACTGGGAGCATAAAGGTGGTGGGTTTTTACTGCATGTTTAAATAACACATTGGAATCTTAAACGTAACCAAGTACTACAGGAAGGTACCAGTTTAATATTATGTAGAACTTGTGCAACTATATTACATGTTATAAGCAGTCACAGCTACTCTAAATGGTTTAAGAAAAACCTTTGCAAAACCCTTAGGGAAACACATCAGTTTAGAAGAGTGGATGAACTTGTCGATATCGTAAAGGTTTCTGTATGACCATGACCAAGTTATTACTTAAGCTATTATCTGAAGTTTCTTTACCAATAACTTATTTGGTAGCTTAGCCTGGTAAGTGAAGGTTTGATACCTTGCATTGTTTTGAGAAAAGATAGATGTAACACTCAACTGCTAGAATTGAAGGTGGCTTATCTTCCAAATACCTCGGTAGTTCAGAGACGGTGCATTTCCTGTGAAAATGTGATAAGCAGAGCTCTAATAAAAACCCAGAGAGAAACCATATTCCTCTAAAATAAAAAAGAAATATCTGAATATTTAATTTGCAGAAATCAGCTATGGAGAAACACCAACAACTGGAGACTGCAAATCGGGAGGCAGCACTGAAGCTGGAGAAACTGAAGTGAGTATGAGGAGTAAGTACTGTGAGATGCACTACTTGATTTTCCTGTTCAGTGCACGTGATCTGGACAGGCTGGATTGATGGGCTGAGGCCAACTGTATGAGGTTCAACAAGACTCAGTGTTGGGTCCTGCCCTTTGGTCACAACAACCCCATGCAATGCTATGGGCTTGGGGAAAAGTGGCTGGAGAGCTGCCTGGCAGAGAAGGGCCTGGCGGTGCTGGTTGACAGCTGGCTGAACATGAGCCAGCAGCGTGCCCAGGTGGCCAAGGAGGCCAACAGCATCCTGGCTTGTATCAGGAATAGTGTGGCCAGCAGGAGCAGGGAAGCGATTGTGCCCCTGTACTTGGCACTGGTGAGGCCGCACCTTGAATATTGTGTTCAGTTTTGGGCCCCTCACTAAAAGGACATGGAGGTGCTGGAGCATGTCCAGAGAAGGACAACGAAGCTGGTGAAGGGTCTGGAGCTCAAGTCTTATGAGGAGCGGCTGAGGGAGCTGGGGTTCTGTAGTCTGGAAAAAGGAGGCTGAGGGGAGACCTTATCGTTCTCTACAACTACCTGAAAGGAGGTTGTAGTGAGGTGGGTGTTGGTCTCTTCTGCCAAGTAACAAGTGATAGGATGAGAGGAAATGACCTCAAGCTGTGTCAGGGGAGGTTTAGATTGGGTATTAGGAAAAATTTCTTCACCAAAAGGGTTTTCAAGCATTGTAATGGGCTGCCCAGGGAAGTGGTAGAGTCACCATCCCTGGAGGTATTTAGACATGGTCCTTAGAGATGTGGTTTAGTGGTAGACTTGGCAGTCTTAGGTTAATGGTTGGACTCAATTTTAAGGGTCTTTTTCAACCTAAATAATTCTATATGGGCTGCTTAAACAGGAACTGGGTAGTTAAGCTGTGTGATTTGACAGAATTCTTTGATAACTACTGTAGGAACTTTTAATTTGAGCAGACTTGACTTCTGCTTTGGCCCTTGTCTGACTTTTGCTGATTAGTGTCCCTGGGAAATAAGCCAGAAAATATAGAGGTGTTACTATTGGGCTGTGCCTGGAGTTACAAAAGTAGCTCTACTGATATTAGGCTAGAAAAGTAGCTGGCAGAAAATAAAAATGTGACTTTAGGAGTATGTCGTTGCTTTGAGAAGGCACTGTATTTTGTATGTTGGGGACTATGGTGAAACTTTTTGCTGTTATAGTTAGTTTTTAGTGATATGTCTTTATCTCTTCAGTAGCTGTAGGATGCTTTCTTTAACTGATGGGTAAAGTTATCTTCCTTAGTTATTTGACACATTTGCCCCATTCTCTGTTTCAGGCCATTTAGTCCTACTGCCTGTGCCTTTGCACCATTAAGTATCAGTTTTGCTTGTGCGTAATAGGATAGAGATGGCTAGTTTCCAAGATAGCTTTCAAAAGAAAGGGTTTTCTCTGATAGCTGCTCTTTGTATGTGCTAGACAGGAGGCTCTCTAGCTAGCTGTAGGTTTATCTTGATACAAGCTGTTTCTTTGGCAGGTAACACTATGCAAATTTCAGAAATGAAAATCTTCACAGAAACAGGTAGAAGTGTTGTTCTTTCGTACTTTGCTTAACATGATCTTTAAACTTAGTCCCCTGTTACCCTTGTACCATTCTTGCCAAAAGAGCTCTTTAGATTATGCTTCAACTACAAAATCTTACAAGCAAAGGAAAGGAAGATTTATTCATTTCATACTGTCTTGTCTCGATTACTAAAGTTACTGGTTGTAAAGTCTTTGGAGAAAGTGATTGTTTTATCTACTGTACTCTGACCTGACTATAATGATGCTGAAGCTGTCCGATATATCTTTTTTGCTTAGCACTGTTCCAGTTGAACATCAAGAAGAGGTCAAGCAACTGACAGATAACATTCGGGAATTGGAGCAACTACTAAGGCAAGACTATCGTCGGAAACAAGTATGATCTTGTTCTACATTTCTCTGAAATGGTGCTATGGCTTCTGATCATGTGTATTCCTTTTTCTGTTGATTTTGTTCCCATCCCCTTACTTCCTCAAAGGATAAAGGAGATTTTTCTGATTTAAAACAAAGGTTATTGCAACACAATGTCTTGATTAACCTCTGGCACCAGCTCTTTGTTTCACTGTGAGGAATGTGAAACATACACTTCTGTATTCCCTAAGTACGATTTCAAGTATTTGGCTCTTCCTTTTTGAAACGAATTACTGTGGTGACTTGGGAGATACCTGTGTTATTGTTCAGAAGTGTGATGTTTCCTTTTGTTTTCCACCTGAATTTGAAGAATTGGAACTAGAGGTGAGCCATGTCAGGAAATGCGGCCTAAGACGGGTCACCCAAAGGAACGCATGACAAAAGTAGGGTTGATTGCAGGGGTAATTTGCCAGAAATGGCAACCTGCCTGTAAGGTCTCATAGGTAACCTTTTCAGCTGCTTTTGGAGGCGGAGGGAATCTGTGGTTAGGGGTTTTTTTTTTTTTATTATGTTAAGTCATGTCTATACTATGTGCTTGACTTCTGTATTATTGGGGACCTTGTATTAACCTAGCTTTTTTCTCAAGAACTGTCCCTCTGGCAAAGGAGGCTCTGTGTGTATAACGCTGCTAGGGTCCGTAAGAATAGAGGTAGTCTGTCTCTTGTCTCTGTTCCTAGTTGCCTACTGCTGGCTGCATCCCTAATGCTCCCAGTGGCTTTTGTGACAATATTCTCCTTCCCTGTCTTTTGAATCTTATAGACTGCAATTTTGACTGCTGGTTATGGGACTCCAAAGAAATCATAAATGGGATTTCTCTTGTAGAGAGATCTGGAAGAGTAAAAGAGGTAGTAGTTGTAGAGATGCTTATTCAAAGTTTGTTGCTTTTCTTCAGGCAGCTTTGCAAGAAGTGATTTCACAAAAGAAGTCAGATATTGCAGAGAGTACCCGAAAACTGGTAAGTACACCTCTGTAAGTGTAGGCTGTAGCTTGCCTCTTGGATCAACTTAATAGATCATCTCTCTTTCTAGGATCAAATTGTTCTTAGAGCTAGGTGATGTTGAGGTATTGATAGAGTTTGGGTTTTTTCTTTTTTTAAAAAACTGATTTGGCTTAATTATTTTCCCCTCCCATGGAAGCATTACTGCAGTAGCTTGTTTTGGTGTTAACTTTAAATGCACAGCTCTGCAATGTAAAGCTCTGTCTGTGTTCAGGAAGCTGATCTGTTAAAGGGTAAGAAATCTGGACTTCTCAGAAGCTATGGGCTTACCTAAGATGCACAGAATGGCTAAAGAGGCAGCCGCTGAGCTGGTGGGGGCAAAACAGGAGGTTTTTGAGAGGTTGCAGAGGAAGTTTGTTGCTTTTCTGCCAGGTTGATACAGCTGGCTCTGAAACCCTGCAGCGACTGCCTCAGTTCTCCTAGGTGAGGGCCTCTGAAGGAGGGAGCTGCTAGTAATATGTGTTAGCAGGCAGGCTTTTTGTGAAGCACTAGTTAAATGTTGTTCTTGTGACTTAGTATGGCACCCCTGTACACGTGTTCAGGGAGCAAAATGGACTCTTAACTGTCTTGATTGGGAATGTTAATGCTGTTTAGAGGAATTTATTTTTAAAATAAACTTCCTGATGAGGAATGACTTACAAAAGAGAAAAGAACCCATCTAGTCATAAGATCCTGGCAAACCATGCCTTGCAAGTCCTCTTTGTTCACCTAACTACTAATATTGAAAGTGCGTTTGTGTTGTTAACTAGAATGAGCTTAAAGTGACAATGGCTACTTTGAAAGAAGAACAAGAGCAGCTGAAATCAAAAATTGTGGAGAGTCCAGAGGAACTAAAAAATTACAAAGAACTGATGAAAGAGACTGTTAAGAAACTCAAGAAATCAAAGGTGAGCTTTTCTGCCATCCACACAAAGAGGTATTCTGTTAGGAAAAAGTACATGCTTTACTGAACTGTCATCTAGAACTGCTTCTTGAATGACCTATACATCTAGTAAAAAATCAACAGAACAGTGGTTAGTATGAAATTAAATCACAGCTTCAGAGAATAATGAAGGTTGGTTGTGGGGGTGCATTTTTGGGTATTTTGTTCGGTGGGGTTTTCTTTTTTAAAGTGGGATTGCAGTCACTGCTGCTTTGTCCTTAATGAGAAACTGATTATTTGTGAAACTAGGTGTAGAACTCTTGAATCTATACTCCACCAGGCTGGCTGTTTACTCTCAAGAGATGACAATATTTTGGCAGCTCACAAATGTTACAAATTTAGAACACATGCTTCATAGTGTCTCTATCATTCACTGTTTCTGGAATTGATGGCTTTCTTTACTAGTATGTTGAATGCTAAATTCCCTTCCTAGCTTTTTGGGTTTTTTATATGAATGTCCAGTCTTTTAATGAACGAGCAATCATGAACTACAAACATCAGTGAAGCTTGCATAACTTTGTCTTCCCAGGTATTTTTGTTCCAAAGGTGTAAACTTTATTGCTGTAATTCCAGACATCTGTTTTAAGATGTTTTATGTAATTCTGTACTGGTAAAACAGAAGTTTCTTCACTGTGCAGCTTTTTTCTGTCTTGAAAGCTCTTGTAACAAGCTAGTTAGTTCAGTGTAAAACACTTGCATGTCACTTTTCCTGTCCTTTCCAAAAAAAAAAGCTTATTGTACAGACTGAAGATCTCATTTCAGTCACTACTAAATACTAATTCCAGTGTACGTTATACAAGGAGGGAATGGGTACAAAAGTCAGTATATATTAATAATAAGCAAAATAACTGCTGAACTCCAAAGCTGTTTTATTAATAAGTATTTTCTCTTTAAAGCAAGAAGTTATTGAGAAATATGAAGGTTATAGAGACCTAGTTGAGGTTCTACCATCATGCCAAATGGAGGTGCAGTTATATCAAAAGAAGATGGAAAGACAGGGAGCAAATGTGGAGAGACTGGCCAGTGTATTATCAGAGGTTTGTATTATCCAAATTGCATCTGGTTAGGGAGAATTTAATGTCTAAGCAAGATAGGTGACCATCAGTAAATATCTGTATTTTGAAAGTTCCCATGTCTCCTCTTCCCCAAAAAGAAAGAATTTGGATGACTTCAGAATCTCATTCTTAAAAACATCAGAAAAGTATAGCTGCTGCTGTGCTGCATGCCACTAGCTAATACTATTGACCACTTCTAATAGTCAAAGCCTTTGTTGCCATAGAAACCTGACCTAAAATAATTTTAACTGTCTTGGGGTTGTTGGTCGGAAATGATGGAAGAAGAAAAGTGAGATTCAGTCTCCTCTGCCTAGAGAGCAGAAACGAAGAGCAAAAAATTACTACCTCAAGAAGAATCATGTCTTAAGTGCCTTTAACTTCATTAATATTACTGAGCCAGCCTTGCCCTCATGAAATGTTTGTCACAATATAGTACCTTGCTATTTGCTACTTGGTTTCGGGAGAATGCAATTGTTGGGAGCTTCTGAAAAATGATATGCAGTCTTTTGGGGTACAGCATCTGTTCAAATTACCCTTGGCTAAGAGCTATAGCGGAACTCATAGTAACTTCTGAAAATCATTTTAAGTGATGGGATCTTATCTATATGGATGTATTTAAAAATCAGATAAAGACTAGGGAACTGGGATGTAACTGGGAGAACTAGTTAGCAATCAGATCTTCCAAAGCAGGAAGCTAGTTCTAATCTTAGTGCATTAACAGGGTACACTGTTTCAATTATTCTTCCTCCATTTAATTTGTTTTCAATACTTACATACTCTAGGTCAGAAATCTGGAGGACCAGCTTGAGAGTGCTCAGATAGAGCTGAAAAAGGGGAAGACAGATGAAATGTCCTTAAAGAGACTGGTCACTGCAAAACATGAGAAGCTGTCTACAGCTGAAATAAGGATAAAAAAGAAGCGTGAAGATGTTGAGCAATATAAGCACACTGTATTTGAGTATGGATGAGTTGACACTTCTGCCTCATGCTAGTTTATGTCTTCGTTATGCACTACCAAAGTTCACGTCTGGTACAAACACGTAGCTTAGCAGTAAGAATAGAATGAGCGATGCGGGATAGCTTTGTATGAAGACCAGTAATGCTGCAGGCAGGGACTTGGGGTCTCAAATCAATAATTGCAATGTGACTTGACAGCAATTCTTTTATTGGAGCACTAATTTAATTTATAATGCTTATTCTTGATTCTTTTATCTTCTTAAAGAGAATGTCACTTTGGGATAATTTTCCAACTTATCAGACTTCAACAAAGCCCCATTTGCCTTTCATGAATTTTTCATAATTTCCCTTGCCACTTTTGCTCATTATCAAAGATGTTCAAGACCCATGGGGAAATGGGGCTCATATCTCAGAGGAGTATTATCCTGACATGATGCTTCTAAGACAAAAGGAAAAGTGTAATTTGATCAAAGCCTCTTAGCCCATCTTCCTTCCTCCCGCATGCTAAAGGCAAGTTGCAAGGCAGTGTTTACAGCACAGCAGTCACTTCTGCAGCAGCAAACTACAGCATTGTAAGGTCGGGGCTTCACTGTGAGCTTAGAAGTGCTGAACTGCTATATAATAATCTTTCTCTATAACACTTTTTTTTTTTTACATGGATAAGAAAGGGAGTATGGAAAATTATTGGCTGGGTAGATTAACTGATGGAAGAGAGCTTTTTCTACATAGGTGAGAGAGTCAACTAAGATTTAGTCATGCTGAAAGGCTTGTGTGGTGTGTAGCCTGGGAATCTTGCTGCCATTCTTCCTTTGCTCCTCACTTAGCGTATTGTACTAGCTAAAGGAAATTAATTAGAAGCTATTTTTCCTTCAAAATAAAGAATAAAACTCATATAATCTAATGATCCTTTATGTTAAAAGTTGCTGCCGATTTATCTGGTTTTAATGTGTTAGATGTTTTTCTTGAGCAATAAAATTGGGTACTTTGATAAGCAAGAAGGGAAGGGAGGTAACTTTAGTTTGAAAACAGGAGGCTTTTTGCTGGTGAATAAGAATGTGTCCTTACTGTTCCCTTGAGGTAGGAAGATATAAGTAGGCTCTTGCTAAGTATGAGTTTTCAGCCTTTCTTTAGAGAAAGCAGCTGCTACAGTTCCAGCTGTACAAATGCTTACTATAAACTAGTAGATGGGTTTTGCCCTTAAAGTTAGAGTACGTTTCTTATGCCCACAGTAACCCTTTGCTGACTATGTGGCAGCTCACAGCTGGAGCTACCTGAATTCATCTGCAAGCTGGGATAATACTATTGGGTCTTTGTTTGGCATGCAGTGAGATGATGGACTGGAAGTTGCAGATAACATATGTAGATGTATAGGATTAGAGCTCTAACTTGGTGGGAGGGGATCTGAGGCTAAGGAAAATATGTGACTTTCAATTATGCTGAAACATCAAGTGCAGCTATATTACTTTTAACCTGGTCCAGTGCCTTTAAGCAGAGTTCTCTACTGACACCTCTACTGCATTACTCAAAGGCAGGAAGATGCCATGTCCAGCTGTCTGTTGGGTTGGTTCCACTGGAGTCACCTGAGTTGCCTTGACTGGCAGCAACTGAGGATCTTCAATATATTCTTCTAATTCAGCTTTGAATTTCACCTCTTCTACCTAAGTTATTCTAGTTTAAGAACTGGATAAATTTCCAAGCAAGTAAATTCTATACAGCATTGCTTCTAGAAGCTGTTAATTTCATGCTCATAAAATGTAAGCTTTGCTTGTGGTAGGGTTAATCTGGAATTAGTAAAATGGCTTAGTACTAACTTTTCTCTCCCACCTTTAGATATTGCAACAGAGTTCAGGAGAAAAGAGGTGCTGTATATGATAAAGTGACAGCCATTCACAAGGATATCCAGCAGACAAGGTTCAAAATTCAGCAGCTGAATGAGAATGCTGAAAAAGAAGAAATGAAAGCCAAGGTGAGGATTTTTCTTAAAGGAATCCTCTTTGATATTCTCAAAACTTATTTTTACTTAGGCTGCATAGGTAAAGGAACACTTACTGGCTCTAAAAATGAGTGGGCTGTGCAGGTGGTGGTTTGGGTAGATAGTGGGAGGAAGACCACCGCCTGCTTGTGGTTCCACTGGGTTACTAGGGCTTGTGCCTGTCTCTGCAGGCTGTAGATGGCCCACATGAGAAGTAGGCTTTGTACGAAAGACTGGAATGGTGTGATTGCCCAGTATTTTGGGAGGTGAGACTAAACTTGTCTTCCCAACTGTGCCTGTAGCGGATACTATGATAGTTCCATTTTTGTATCATGGTACTTCCAGGTCCAAGCAGTCAGATTTATTTTTTCCTTTCTTTGTTTAGCCCCTGGAACCTGACCTGTGAGGCTTTACATTTGTGTTGTAGTGATGGGCAATACTGTAATCCTCTCAACAGTCTTCCTCAAATACAGACCACCTGCCATGTCACAAGCCCTTTCTTCTTAGGGTTTCAGGAAGATGACTGTCCAGCTCAGCTTTGGAAAGAGGCAGAAATCCTCATGGGTTGGGAGTAGGGGATCACAGTCTGCCTGTATGGTCTCATCCTATCTGTTCATTACTGAAGTACTATCCATGCTGGGAGGATAATGTTGGCAGACACCTTGGTGACACAGGCTAACACAGAATGGGGCAGTAGTAGTGTGGGTACTAGGCTAGTACTGGTTGTTTTACTATCTTAGTATTGTGACCACTAGAGTTAAAACGGAATCATAGTATTGAGATTTTGCTTGTGGCTTCTCTTACCCTTACATTTTGTAACATTCCTGTCTTCTGTGACTGCTGCCTCTTAAGCCTGGGAAAAGGTACCTATGAATCACCTGACACCACCACTCAAATCTTTATAAAGCGTAAGTGTTAACTTAGCTGATGGATTTCTTTTTCCCCTGCCCCCTTTAATCTCCTCTTTCTAGGAAATATACCTAAATCTGAAGGCTGGGTTGGAGAAGCGTCATGACTCTCTCATTAAGACAGCAAAGAGTTATGCAGCCTCAAGAGAAGAGAAGATTGCTGAACTGAAGAAGGGGCTGTTTGGAGTCCAGTCTCCTGGAAGTAGTTCTTAGACCTGTCTTCATTTGCATTCCACTTTCATTATGTTTAACCTCACCTGTGAACTCAAGCGCTTGTGCTTTGTATGGGATGGATAATTATTCCAGGCAAAAGCCTGCTTTCTCAAAAACCATGTCAGAATATATTTAGCTTTCTAGACGGCTGATGTCTAGATGTGATGTCCTGAGCTTGCTAATGTGGATAAGAAAACATTTGGTTTAGCCTGTTTGTATTGTTTCTGTCAGTATCTGAATTTTAGTGTTAATAATGCAATTCTTGCTAACACCAAATTGTTTGACACTTAGACAGAATCCTGCTTTTTGTAGAAACTGTTTTGCAAACTTTGATCTGGGAAGAGCATGTGCTTTTGTCTGGCCTGAATGGAGACACTGTTCAAGATAAGTCAATAATAGGTGATATTCACTACCATTATTTAAATAAGATTAAATCCTGATGGATCAGAAGTATTCATGTAGATGCCAGCTTACTCTCATTGTGGATATTGGTGACTGTACTGTTAACTAAAATCTTATATTCTTGAGTATTTAAAGTACCTCTAGATGCTTGAACTCATTGTTTCTGCTCTGTGGGGTATTGAACCCCCATTTGTGCTTATTAGAAAGTCTGTGTTTGGGTGCTTAGTCCTATAAAAAAAATTACATAGATGAGTGTGTTTACCTCAATTTGTAATGGCACTCAGTTTACCACAGTGTCTTTTTTTCAGAAATTAAATGTTAATTTTTAAAATAGTTGATATAAGGATATTTAACCCTATTTCTCTTCTGTCTTTTCCCTCCTCAACTTCCTGACTTGGCATAACATTCCAATTTAAAAATTTTGGTTTGTACATTTGTAGGAATGCATACTACTAAAAGTCTGTGGTTTTTTTAATGAAGGGAGGAGGATTCAAGCCTGTGTAGATAATGTCTTTCTAGTTTTGTTTAATTCTTCAACTGCATTTATTAGCTAGAGGTGTCAGTTAGGAACAGCAGGTGATCATTGCTTCTAAAGCTCTTACTGAGGCATCAGACCCTTCTGACGTTTTGCTTTTGAGGTTTTTCTTACACTGTAGCATGTGAGACATTTCAGTGAAAGTCTGTGTTAATCTGAAAATTTTAACCTAGTACAAAGTTCTCATACAGTTTCCCCGCTTCCACCAAATGTAGTCTGTACAATAGGGGGGTGCGTGTAACAGAACTTTGTGTTTTTAAGTGAGTGTACTCTTCACCACAATAGTCCTGTAACATTGTGCAGCAGCATCTGGTCTAGAAATTAGTGAAAGTCTAACCACTAAAGTAGCTGATATTTTTTTCAAGAGCCAAAAATGCAAGTACAGGCAAGGCACAGAAGAATTCCTTATGGATTTCATGCCCTAGGCCACACATAGAATAATTAGTGATGTTTTGGATATTGTGCTTTGAAAGTGAGTTTAATGAATCTGTCCTTTTGTGCTGTGTGTTAAAGCATTATGTTCAAGTGCAGGTGTGCTCCACTCCCTTTGCCATAACATGGGTTCTAGTGTGACACAGATAGGATCTACAGGAAGATGTTGCTTCTTACTGGCAGTACTTGCTAATGAACTTGTTGCCTGTGCAAAACTATGATAATTTTTAGTTGTTTTTTTCAAGACTTAAAATACTATGAGATTCTTAAAGACAGATGGCAAGGCTTGTGTAGCGTTTTCCCTGAGCATTCTTGAGGTATCCCTGCTTCTCATAGGCTAGACTGACATATGCAAGCTTAACTAGATACTGAAAGCCAAGTGTTCCTCCTTTTAACTTCTCTGAGAATTTTGGCGTGTGCCTTATCTTTTTGTTGTTGTTTTGGTGATGCTATAAAGATTCAAAGTAGTCATGAGACTTGAAAATCTGTAAGCATAGCAGTAGTATCTTCTTTCTCATGAAGACCGGTTGGAGGTTGTGTTCCACAGCCCAGATGTTACAGCAGCTCTCAGGAACGAGATTCACAAAAGCTTCAAATAGATATTGTAAGGGATTACTGTAGCCAGCAGATGAGTTTGATGGGATAAACTTACTGTCCTTCAGGAAACTGCATATGAAGATCAAGATTCTTGGGCTAGAGAGATCATGCTTGTGCAGCCCAGTGATTAGGAATCTGCAGGATAAAGAAAATGCTAGATTCTGGTTCCTGCTCTTGGGTTTTGTAACACTAGCAGTTGGGTAAAATAAAAGGATGCAATTCATGAAGAAACAAAACTTCTGATTTCCAGGGACAGTTTTATGTATTTCTAATAGGCTCTTGTGCTTTCAGAGTGGCCTTTTTGTTTGTACCTAAAATACCTATAAATAAAAATATAGGCTTGGCTATTTTTTATCTAGAGATAATTGATTCCTAGGTGTGAGTCTACTGCTGCTTTTCAAGAACTTCTACTAATCTTGAACCATATGGCAAGGCAGTGGGGGGAATTTTAGTGAGACCTGAATAGCAGTGAGGGGAAGACAGCTTTGGTAAGGCGATACAGCTCAATTTCCCTCAAGAGGGCAGTGTTATTAAAATTTTTTTTTCCCTTTGTTTTTGTTAGTACTTCTGTCTAAATGCCTAGAGCGCTCTGCCAAGGCCTAAATCAAAGAAAACTGCAGAACTCCTTTATTTTGAAGCACTGGTGTGAAATAGGTGAATTATAGGTGGACATCTATCATGAAGCTGATAGAACAGAATAGCCAGGCTAGACTTCATGGAATGAGACCTTCACAGCTTTCCCTGTGGTCTACTTGTGAGAATAACTGAATGTCAGTAGCAGCTATATAGCTTGGCATAACGTTATTTAAATGTGTTTGGTTTGATTTTTTTTTGGTTTTTTTTTTTGCATGTATTTCAGTATTTTATATACTGCCTAAAGCTTGTAGCAACTTTGCATTGTACTGCTTGGGTTGTAAGGCTTTCTGGTCTCACTTGTTTCAAATGTGGTTAGTTGCTAATGATATTCTATAAGCAATGAAGAAGCTGGTCCTTGAATATAGCAGCCCTGTTACAGACTTGAAAACACTCAGCTGTTTGCTCATCTTTTAAACAGGCATAAGTGATCTTTCCAGTAGTAGTATCTCACTCATATTGAATGTACATGAATCTTGGGTTCCTTGATAGCTCTTGTTAGTTTCCCACCAATATTTGCTTATGTGGTAAATGAGAAACTTTATTTTTTGGTGATGGGGAGGGTCCTGATCTAATGTGTGTGTTTCAGTTCAGCTTTGCCTTAGAGAATTCCAATCATCTTTGTGCTGCCCCTTCAGCTTGCTAGTGCAGTTGTTGGTTGGTTGTACTGTGGAGTATTTTTGCTCTTTAAGGCTGAGAGGCACACCATGATCTAGTTTCTAGCCTAGCTGTGTGTATGCTGCCTGTAGTATCCAGGTAAAATAATATTTTTGAGGTGATTTTAAAACAAAAACAAAACACACAAAAAGCCTACATTGGTAACAGTGGTGTTCATGAGTACATCTTCTACTCAACACATGGATTACTTCAGAGAAAAATCTTGTGCAGTACAGAAATAAGACTGCATGCATGAGTATATTTGCAGCTAGATATTAGGTTTAAAGTGTAATATGAAAAATATTCTTGGCTCCTAATCCCATAAGGAAATGTAATTTCTACTGAGGTGAGCGTTCCGTATGAACATGTTAGTCTAGCATATATGTATAGTGTCTCCTGTCTGAGTGCATATGGCATCAAGTATTTTGGTTGCCCACCTGGGAAGGAATAGCTTGTAGCTGTTTCAGCAAAGTACCAACTCTCTTATGGTATTGATGCTGCTTATTTTATCTTACCATTGCTATACTTCTCTCCCCACTTTTTCCTTCTAGCACAACTCTCATGTGAGAAAAGATACTCCTTCTGCTTTGGCCATAAAAGCCTGTTGTTACCTACACCCTTTTCTTGTGTATGTTGGGGTATGTGCTATCATGAGTATTGCTGAATTGAAAAATACTTCATTTTTTCTCATAGATGTCAGCTAGATTTTTAAGCTAAAAGCTTGAAGGAAAGCAGAAATCTTTCTAGTGGTCTTGTGAGTTGATCTCGGTTTTTTACTGAGTCTGGGAAACCTCCATATCAGCCCTCATGCCTTCCAATGCCTGTACTACTTCTGACCTTAGACTTCATCTTGCTGTGGTGCTACTGCCTGTTCTCAGGTAGATCCACAATGAGAGTAGTTGAATGACGTGAAGCACCATCAGTAACACACAAGGCCCCATAATTAATATGTACTATTAATGTGGCTTTATGCTGTATCTGTATTCTAAACATCTAGTGCATGCTGACAAGTCCTTTTTCTGAATTTCTGCAGCTAATCTAGTATCTGCAAGACCTTGTCTTTGTTTATGTATCACCTATATCCAGTTACAAATGCTTATCTTTTGCTTGGGCTATTCATAGGGTCAATCAAAGATGTGAGGCCTTTTGTTCTGCAGAAGAAACTTAACTCCCTTATGTAGATTATATGTTGCCTATTCCTTCTGTACAGTAAAAAATTACTGTAGCTATATGATGATCCAGAATGTCCTTTTAAGCAGTAACCACTTTCCCTCTGATGCTAACAGTTGTCAGATCGTTTAGTGTCTGACTTGTGACGCAGCAAAAGGATTATGAACATGTGACCATCTTCCATGTGTGGAAGACCATATGTGTACTGCTTCTGGTGATCTTTGGGAAACCAGGGCAAGGTGTAGCCCTTGATCTGAGCATGCTAACCTACGTGGGAGATTTAACACCTCTGTATAAATATCTTGTAAACTTGGCTCTACGCCTCTGCTTGTATGCTTGAATAGCCAGATAACTTTGATGCCAATTCAGATTGATATAAAGCAGAGCATGGGCACTTGCTTTGTGCTCTGATTTAGCCTGGTCTGGGGCTTACTAGAGCTTTTTCTCTAGGGAACATGCATAGATCAGGCAGTAGCTTAGATCATCCAGAAGGTCAGTGTGAATATAAGTTACCACTCAGAAGGTCACTTTCCAGGAGCAGGAAGTTTAAGATGGATTGTCTGTCAGCTTGTCCATAGCCTGTCCTTAAACCTCCTTCCTTACAGCTGAACAGTTTTAGCTTAGAATTTTAAAAAAATTGTGTGTGGGAGGAAGTGGGTAAAGTAGAGGAGAGGGCATGGAGCTTATCAGCAGGGTTGTCATATGCAGCTGCTGTACTGCTGGGAGAGTGCTGTACACTAACACACAGATGAAAATACCTCCTCTTACAAGCTCAGACATATGAATATCCGGAACATATGTATGGACAGCACAGCTTTGACTTCGTGTTATTTGTGAGTGTCCTTCCTTTGCACAGACTCCCTGCTGTAAACTATTAAAAAGGAAGGTAAGTGACTCCTGCCCGTGAGGATATGTTGTCTCAGAGGGAGGACAGGGCTTTGTTCTGATTTTTTTTAAAGAATTTAAACCAATTTTGGTATCTTTGCAAGTAGAAAAAGTAGTAATGGGTAAGATGGGAAATGGCTTGGCACAGTATGTGGACATGAAAAAAACTAAGAGGCTGTGTGATGCCTCTTCCCCTGCTTATATGTCTTGCTGCTCCTTTACTTGTGAAGGAAGGAAGCCTCTTTTTCACTCAACTGTTTTTTCCATTACTCCCCAGTTTTGCTGGAAAGAAGATCTTCAGAACTCTGTCTCAGAAGCCCCCTTTCTGTTGGGCTTTGGGCAAAGTGAGTAGGGCTGTGTTAGGTGAGCAAGCTTTGTATTTTTTCAACAGTTCGTGGTGAGATGTTTCTCTTTGGTTGTAGAATGAGCTAGAAGAGGAGATGTCGGTGTGTTTGGCCACTTGGTGGGGCTGTTAGCACAGAGAGTGGTGGTGAATTCATGTTTTGTTTCTGCCACAGCTTTGCTAAGGAAGCCAAAGGAAACTTGCTGAGTCTCCAGCCCTGGAGTAACAACTTTGCAGCTTGACATTTATATATTCTAGAACTAGCCAGGACCAGGTAGACTAAAACTTAAAAGTTTTATTATATAAAGATTTCAGACAACTGAAGGTCAGTTTTACATGAAGACCATCCAAACAACTGCAAAAAGCTGCTGTGTCCTTGGTAGTGTCTCCTGACTGGAGGATATGGAGGGTATTTTGAGGTAGCCAGTACCCATGAAATCATGTTGCGTTATACTGTAGTGGGACTCATCTTTGAAGTGCCCTTTTACCTTTAGTAAAGCTTCCTCAGGCACTGAAACCACCTTTAGCTGGTGCTGAGTCTTCAAACCTTACCAACAGATGTTTCCATCTAAGGATATGACCCTTTATGCTGCTGAAGTATGAGCTAGTCTGGAGAAAGGAGATAACAGAGCCTGCACTTAGTAGTCACTTTCCTGTAGTTTGTGCAAGTCACTACTCTAGGAGTGAGCATGAAAGGCTTATATACATGGATCTGTTTTGGTGTTGAGGTGAAGGGTGTGTGTAAATTGAGGTTATGAGGTGCAGAGCAAATGAATGGAATCTGGCAGATGAATGTTCCTGTGCATTGAAGTCTTGTATCTAGAGGGACATTTTCCTTCTGGAAAGATTATCTTGATGTTTCTATCAGACTCATTAAGGGTAATCTTTATCATTATAATGAGTAAAATAAATGGCTAGACATACCTGGGGGTAAAAACAAGGAAAACTTTGAGCTGAATATCCAAATTCCCTTTGCCTGCAAAACCCCTCATTTTCAAAAGCTAAAAAGGGAACACTCTGTTACTTGAGACCTTCTATAAGTGACATGATGGAACTCCATAGCATTTCACCCTTAGTTGGTCTCTCTTTTCTGGCATTCAAGGGGCCCTCTAAATTTGTGGTATTTTTAGTGTGAATACTTCTATGAAAATGCTTGCAGAATATTGATTATGGAGGACCATCCTGATGCCAGTGGATGTGAGAAAATAAATGGTAGGTATGTATCAGCGCTGCTGCAATACACTTCTGTTTCTTCAACGCCCAAAAGTTTGGGTGCTCTCTTGTTCTGTACCCTATTGTTTGATAACAGTAGGGTGACTCCAGAGTGGCAAAACCCAGTAGCAGTTCTTAAAAACTGCACTGATGTCTTACAAGGTAGACACCAAGTTTTTATTTTGTGTGTGTGTGCATGACTTGATGGGGATTGGGTTGGGTTTGTTCCCCTCATTCCTTATCACCTTGTGTAACTTTTGTTTTTGTAGTGCCACCAGGCCAGAACCAGGTTTGGCTCTTGCTCTGCTATGTACTGTTTAACAGCCCCTTAATTGTCTTTGCCCTACAGTGACAATCTAAAAGAGAATGACAGGTAAGGTGAAACAACTCTTCCAGGGTGTTGCCAGTGTCACTGCCCGTATGTGATTCTCTGGCAGCTTGCAGCAGTATTGCTAGATCCTCTTCTGGCATCCTCTAGTTGTACACATATAGTGATTGATGAAGCCTGGGCTATCTAACATGGAAGAATCCACAGGAGCTTGCTTGCTTTCTCCTGATCTTCCTTGCTTTGATGTGGCCGTCTCACCCTACTGCCAATACAAAGTCAATTGCTAGGGGTTTTTTGGTTGCTTTTTTGGTTTGGTCTCATTTTTTGCATGGAAAGCTGGCGGCAGAGCTCTTGTAATTTTGGAATAAACACCTGCAATGCCTAGAGTGAGACAGGTCCTTTCAAGTACTGAAGTACTAGAGGTGCATGTTGCTGACTCTGGGACAAGGGAGGTTGTAGATGCAGTTTCAACCTGAATGAAGCCCAAGAAGGCTCAGTTTTATTACCATGAGGCTTTTGCCCCTTTTTCCCCAAGCAGAAAGAGAGCAACATGCCCAGGAGCTGAGTTTGCTAATGGGTAGCAGATAAAACAGTACTTAACTGCAAAATAAGAGTTTGGAGGGTGTGGCAGTGATGTTGTGAAAGGGAATGTGCTGAAAAATACACTGGCAAAGAGAAGTGGATATTCAAGGAAAAAAAGTTTTTGTGAGCAGCAAGCCCCACTGGAGGGGACTGGGAGAGGCCAATGTTTGTAGAAAATGAACAAACAAAAAGAGGGAAAACCTGGGTTATGTTGAGGTTTCCATAGCAACCCAATACTTTTCCTGGAAATACCAAATGATGAGATCTAATCTATCTGCTATTTAACTCTTGCATGCAAAGCCCTCTCCTTTCTCAGCTAACTGTCATCCTTCACCGCATCTTCTCTAGTGATGAATGTACTGTCACTATGTAATGGTGGTCTGCATCTGGGGAATGGTGTTCCTCGGGCAAGGCTGTTCCTGTTCTGTTCCCCCTGTTCCAAAGCACATAGAAAAGGAAGAGCTTATGAGGCAGAGGCTCTGTGTGTGTGTGTGTGTGTGTTTGTGATGGGCCGTGTGTAAGAATGACTTGCTGGCTGCACTGATCCTGGGAAGCTTCTGCTTCCTGCAGATCCCAAAGAGGATGGGCCAAGTATTCCTGAGACACTGATGATTGTCCGGCCAGGGAGGTTGCCTGGGGCTGCTTCAGCAGAAGCCAAGACCAGCTGATTTAGCTGCTCAGGTCACTTAGCTCTTCCTTGCATTCCTCCTGCTTTTTAGCCTGCTTGGCTTTAATGGAAGATGAAAAGGTTTGTTTGGTTGTGTATGTGGTTGTTGTTTGGTTGGTTTGGGTTTTTTCCCCACCCCCCCCTCCCCACAATCTCACCATTGTATCTGAGGTCTCCTGCATGGTGACTAGTTACAAGGAGCACATGGAGAGAGAAGATGGGTCTGCTAAATGATGCTATATGCACACTATATACCTCTAAACTGCATTTGGGGTAGAAGAGTTCTTAACCTTCAAGGGAATTAAATTTGGAAACTAGATTGCAATCTGCCTAGTGAAGGCACTTGGATACTATTGTGGAAGGAATCTTACAGCTGAAGAAGAGACTCCTTTAGAAGGAAACTCAGTATGGTGAGGAGATGTTTAGAAGGAACTTATTGCTGTTCATGCCATGAGTTCTGCAATGAAGGATTTATCCTGGCCACCCCTCGCATATAGAAAAGAGTCCTTTTCCACCCTGCCAACTTGATCCATTAACTAAGCTTCTGAGGTTTTCTTCCTGCCCAGAATCCATAGGAACTGGGCATGATACAGACAGGATATTAATATGGACCTTTGGAATTTCCCCACTAGCATGACATTATTTTGAGCGATCAGCTAGTGCATCCTGCTTGCAAACTCAGTGCTAAACTGATCACTAAATTTCTGAGTTCCAATCAGATGACAATGACAGGTGCTGTTTTACCCCTTTCTAGCAGGGCATATGAGCTGTGGGCATATGAAGATTTGGGAAGACACTTATTCTAGGAACACTTCTACTTTTCTATATTTGTGTTGGTGAAAGCTGGAGTGTTGGTGATGCTTTGTTGCATGTTATGGCCTTCGTTTTCACTGCAGGTCTTAAGACTTAGGACTTCGGGTGACATGCTGTGGCCTGAGGTGTATGGTATGCATGTAGCATGGGCTATTTTTGGTCTTCTCTGTTTGAGGTGTGTTGCCTGACTGGTCATAAGTCCAGAAAAGGGAATTCAATACCCTGCGTGATTCTTTGTGGCTTTGTGAGGGGGAAGCCAGTCCTACGAAGTATGATGTGCAGTATGACAGAGACATGGCATAAGACTTATGTATTTAGATGTATTGTGTTACAGCATTGTTAAGGGCCTGACTGTGGCCAAGCCCTGTGATATTCAGCAAAAGCAATATTCTGTTTTAATAGTTGGGCTTAACTTTTTTTTTGCGCTGATTGTTGTTCTGTTATTAACCTGTTAATGCCTATTGAACCCTGAAGATTTGTGCATAGCAAACAACCATCACTACAATATGTAGAAGAAAGTATGTTCAGAGAACAGTAATCCAGGTATGTGCTGATAAATAGGACGCAGTACTTTAATATCTCTTAACAAACCATCCCCCATCTTTAAACATTTATTATATTTCCTCGTATTTCTCCTGGCAGCCACCTGTTCAACTTCTGACCTGTTTGTAAAAATTTGCACACCATCTATCAGAGGGATACATGCACTTACAAACTTCTGTTCTGTGGGCATTAAGTAAATTATTTCTTTAAGATCATATGGCAGATCTATAATTAATTAAACCCTCCATGATATTAGTGCAAAATAATTTAGCCTTTCTAAAAAGGTAAATGTAATTTGCCGATCTGGTATTTGGAAGAATGCTTTCCCAAAATCAATTCCTTTAGTTTCCAGAGAATAGAAATGAGAAGCAATCTCATTTTAATTATATCTCTTTATTGCTAACAAAGGAATGATTTATGCAATTAAATTAACTGGCTAGAAAATTATTCTCAGCTGGGCTGTCCTAATTCTTTGCTTTCTGAATTGCAGGCTCTTACACTTCTCTATGTAGATTAATTTTTCTGATATGCAAACAATGCTCCTTGTGTTCATTTTTAACATTTTTTATTCACAGCTCCCCTTTTCTTAGTGTCAATGACATGAGTAATATTTGTGCACTGCTGGGCTCTGATTCAGGCCTTTTTTTATGTAGAAAGATTGCAAAAAAAAAAGATCTTTTCTTTTGAATCTCATTATTGCCAGTGCAGAGCAAGGTTTTGAAGTTTTCTTATCTATTGCTAAGAAACAGCAGCAGGAACATGGAAGGACTGCAAAGATGTCAAAAGATTCAAACTTTTGAAGGAAAACGTATCAGCATTGAGGAGACAGATGAATTTACAGCTAGTGTTAACAAAGCATTTTTTTATATATTCCTTTTAAACCCCTGCCTCCTTGCAGCCAGGCAAAAAGCTGAAACACAAGGGGAGTGGTAGGGGGAACCTTTTTGTACACAGACTAACTAGTGAAAGGGGATTTTCTTGCTGCCTGGGATTACCTTGCAGTGGCTGGCCAGAAAGTTAGCTAGTGATATTTGGGCCGAGGGGAAAATTACCATGTAACCGTTACCACTGTGCCGATGTCAGACTGTGTTGGCACATGTTCTGAATGGGGCATTGGTGTAATCTCCTGTTTTAAAACAGCAGTGAACATATTGTGGAGCACGTGTTAGCTCTGTCTGAACTGTCCTACCCTGTATCAGTAGAGATGTGTCAGCTGGTCAGTGTTTGCACTGTTGGCACTCTCGCACTGCTATCAGGTGGCTTTGAAATAAAAAAGTAGAGTTTGGTCTGGGTTGGTACGCAGTGCTTTGGGTGTGGAAAGGTCTATGCCGTTAGGATTCAGAGTGGGTTCTGAAGGCTTTTGAACTGCTAGATAGGAAGGATCAAGATGTAATGATTTGGATGGGACAAGAAGGCACTCTGAGATTGTTTCCTTTGAGTGCGGATCATCTGAGGGGAATCTTCCTTCTGGGCTGGACAACTGTTGAGTGCGTGGGGATGGGGTAGTTGGTGCAATGCCTGTTGACTGCAGTTGTTGGTTTATCCTTGAGGATACCACTGTAAAAAGCAGCATGGACTGAATTTGCTTAGAAAGTGGGACCACACTGATTGGAAGAACCTTTCTCAAAGAATAATTGTCCTTGGCATACTGTCAAAGAGTAATTTTTCTAGTCCGGCAAGCTCTCTCCACTGGGTGCTACAGTTCTCTGTGAATACCTTGGCTCATACAGGAAAGAATATCTTACAGTGCCAGAGTAGGATGACATTGGTGGTGAGTTTACAAGGAGTCTGTAGAGCAGGCTTTGAGTTCAAAATGATTTAGCAAAATTGAAGGAATGCTTTGAAATCATAAGATGAAATTCATTACAAATGTTACCTTTAGGGAGGAAACATCTGATTTAAAAAATGAGAAACAAATGCCTAGGCAAGCAGTACTACAGGAAAGGATTCCATTTCCTAGTGAATCACAGTTAAGGGACTCGGTGATGCTCCTTTAAAAAGAAATCTAATTCCTGGAAGTATTAATTAGGAGTGTCATGCACAAGGTGTGGGGTAAGGGGAGAGATATGACTACTGTGTTACTTCTAGTAACACAGTCTAGGCTGGCAGAATATATCTAGCTTTGCATGCTGCATTTCAAAAGCCAAAAATGAGAAAAAGCTGGGAAATCATGACCTGTGTGTTAAGTAATGACAAGCCTTAGAATGGGAGAAAAACAAACTTCACTTACAGCAAGAGAGAATTAAGCTGATACCAGGAAAACCTTAACCATAAGTTACAATGCTCAATGCCAGAAAAAAAACCCTGGACCCACCAGATGCATCCTTTTGTCCCCGACTCTACTTGCTTCTATTCTTAACTCAGCAAAACTGAGCTTTCTCCTACTCTGCAGTTACCCTGTGTTCCTACAGCCTGTGTGGGTAGATGGTTTCATACCTCTTCACTTAGCTCCTGTTCCCTGTTACCCGTTTCATTCTACTTTGTCAGCAAATTCCAGTGGGGCTGGTACTGAAAGCTGCTTCTAGTGATGACTAAAGGAAAGGTTTTATACTTAATGCCAGAAATCCTCCATTCCTTTTGGAACAAGCAGAGTGTGTAAACATAAAAGGAACAGAGTAAGCAAAAAGATGTGCTCATAGTGGAAGGGAATGAAAGACAAGGAAGGGAAATTAAAAAAAACTTAACTAATCCCGAGACAACAGACAAAGCAACCAACACAAACCAAAAACGCAACCAAAACAGAAAACAGCTGCTTTCCTACAGTTGATGGCAAGGTGATGCTTCACTGGCGTCTCTTATGAAAGGAATATTGGGGCCACCAGAAAGCTGCTGTAAGTTACAAAAACAGGACAGTCCTTTGTTTTACCCCATTGAAATATGGGGGGGTGAATGCTGCAGTACCAGGAAATGCCTAGTCGCAGGTATGTCTACATGGAGCCACTAAGGCAGGGGAGGGAGAGCCAGAGCAAAGTCCTCAAACTTCCAAAATGGTAGGAAATGCAGAGTTTAAAGTAAGGTTCTTACAAGCACAGCCATGTTATCATGTAACCCTGTTAGTGAAACTGACAGTAGCAAGGATCAGCTCCAGAAGAAACTCTGCTGCAATCTGAATTCTGGACTCCTTTTCTGTTCCTTAACAAAGGAAATAAGAGTGAGTTCCCTCCAGATCCTCTAATAGAATTAATCACTTCTCCATGGACCATTTCCCAAAGGTGCCAGGATTTAATTTCACAGCGAGTGATCTCCAGATGAAAAGCTGTCTTTGGTAACACAGAGAATCTCTCCTTCTGTAAAGTAGATTTCTTACAGGTGGCTGTTCTCCCTGTGAGAAGATTCCTGCCCCTGTGCCTCACTTGTTGATTGATCTGACAGAGACTGCTTCCTAGGAAAGCTATTCCTCTCTTGAATAAGGTTTACAGCTTTGTGAAGCTACTGTAGGTGTGCTCTCTGCATGCACTTCCAGGTGAGATGCTGCTGAGATTTTAGTAAAACAAACAAGGGGTAAACCTGGCATAGGAGACATGTGTGGGCCAGGGAGGTGTGTGGCTGGGTCTATGTACTCTCTGGAAAACTCAATGGACCCTGAGGACCTTGTCCATTTGTCCATGATTTCCTTAAAATATTTGTATTCAGGTGATCTTCCTGTTCTTGTGAAGCAGGACCCAGCTAGATGGAGTTTGGACTTGCTAGCATCAGA
Source organism: Phalacrocorax aristotelis (assembly GCF_949628215.1). Taxonomy (NCBI): domain Eukaryota; kingdom Metazoa; phylum Chordata; class Aves; order Suliformes; family Phalacrocoracidae; genus Phalacrocorax; species Phalacrocorax aristotelis. The sequence continues at coordinate 33,204,150 of NC_134281.1, forward strand.
GTGGTATTTGAATAAAAATAATTTTAATGTTGTTTTTTGTTTCATTGCATAACACTAAAATTTGAATTATTTTAAGAAATATGAAATGAATATTTAATTTTTAAACACAATACTTTATAGTGCTCAAATGTCTAGAATCTGAAGGTCAGAAGTTAAAATAATCTGGCTTACTACACTGAGATACAAGTACTGGAAAGCTGCTTTGGCCTTCATTTTTTCTGACTTCTTGTTCCTAGTCTTTTCCGTCTCCCAGTAAACTACTGAGAGACACCTCCTAGCTATATCATATGAGCAGCAGCATAAATGAAGCAAAGTAAAATATAGATAATGTATACTAAACATACTGCATGTAGTTAGACTATATATTTGTGCATGTATGTGCTCTCTGTCTCACTGTATTTCAGAGAGAAACTCTGTAACAATAAGCTCAGGGATTTTACGCTGTGGGCCCTTAATCTATTTTGTTATTCTTGTCATCTTGAACAAGATCTAGTTTGAAGCTGGGTGATGTCCTTAAGGTCCCTTCCAACCTGAAATACTTTATGCTTCTCTGAAGATCTGTATGTCTGTTACGTGTCTGAATTGTCAATAGCTGCATTACTTGTGTGAAGCTTTCTACTGAAAGCCAGCTGAAAGCCAGGCAGCTCAGTGAAAGTACTTGCCTCTGAATTTCATAAGGTTTCTGTCAGCCCACAGGACTCCCTCTGACGAGCAGTGCTGTCCTCCAGCATATGACTGCTCCCCCCTGTTTTGATGATGTCCCAAAACTGTTGCACTGGTGGCACCCCTTAGGGATCCCCGTAGGGATGCCACCGGTAACAGGCCATCAGCTGGACTTTGTACTACTGATCATCAGGCCTAGCCAGTTTCCTGCCTTTCCTCTTTCCACCTTTTCCTCTTTCTGCCCACCTGAAATTTTTTTTATTTTTCTCCCCTTTTGATCTAAATGAACTCTTTCTACAGGAATCTTAGTGTCTTGGCAAAGAATTGGCTACTCCATTGATTCTAAAGGGCTTTTGCAAAATTTTAAATATGCAAATAATAATAATTATTGCTGGTAATAATGGGAGCAGCAGGGGATTTCTTTTTTTTTTTTAGATTTCTGTCCTCTGCAGATGCCACTTCAATACAAATCAAACTTCGCAGATTGTGTTACCTATTGAAAAATAGTTTCAATTAGAAATTCAATTACACTGTCTTGGGGGGATGGAACTGACAGTTTCTTTGAATTTTGCATGTTATAGAGGGCTCCAAAGTGCCATAAATCTGCTAATTGATTTCTGTACCTGTAATGTTTGATTAGGTGTATTTTATTGTCTTCTTGGTTTTAATTAACCCCAGGCTTGTCAAAATGCTTCCACTGACAAAGGATATATGATGAACTGAGATAAACTCTATTAACAGAGGCTGACTTTTGTCAGTAATTGCTATCATGCATAAGAGTTATTAGAAATTATCGCACACAAAAAGAAACTGTACTTTTGGTAACAACTTTTATGGGCTGCTATAAATCTGTTGATTGCCCCCTATGTGCAGGAGATAAGCAACTGTGAATGACAAGGGGTCCGAAGGAAAATCAATCATTTGCTAGCTGTCTTATAAATATTAGGAGCGACAAAATGTGAAGAGTTATGAAGTCTAAGAGCTGAAAATTGAATGGATGCTAATGTACCTAAACTTGTGCCCATTAGGGATTGTGAGGCTGTGGAGACAAGGGCAAGACTACCCCAGGAAGCTCTTGGTTTTAGTGAAGCAGAACACGTTACCTTGGCTATGGAGCTCTGAAAAACTAAAGCAATACTGAAGCTTTTACTTCTACACCCTTGGTGGGAGTCCAAGTCTGGGTTGTTACCAAGTCTGGAGGCTGTCTGTCGCCTCAGAAGGCAGGCACCCAACAGGGTCGTGTCACTAGTGTTTGGGGACAGAGGCAAACAGAAGGACTGATAAGCTGATGATGGGCAGGTTTTACCCAAGAAACAATGGCAGAGACTGTAGTACAGAGGTACTTCACGATGCTGCGAGCTGTTTATATGGACTGCTGTTGGAAATGTTTTATCTAGGAATATAATAGCAAACCTGACAAACCAGGAAAGAAGGGTGAATAACCTCATTTCTACTAACATATCCATCTATAAGGACTTGGTTTATGTAAAATCTTTAGATAATAACATACCTAAACATATGCGTAAGTACTTTTGGCTGAACTGCAACTTCATCTGTGGCAGATCTCTGGCCTCATTTGGTTTCTGGACCCTTAGTCTGGAGCCCCCTATGAATGGGGTGTTGACTGAGGTATAGTCCTGTGATCACAACTGAAATAATATTGCAAATATAAACAGTAATTAAGCCATGTAAAGCTGTAAAGGTATGAGACAAACTTTCTACAACATGGTTGTTAAAGTTGATATAACTACTTCCTAGAAACACTGTACAAACTTGTATTTTGCATAGGTAAGGCAATATTTGTCAACTCTTTTTTTTTTTTTTTGTTTAACTATATGTGGGGAGAGTACATACAATCCTCAGGAGCTGTAGACACCTGTGTGCCTGGAAACTTCTTTGTGTTTTCTGCCAACTTCTGTCCAAGATTTGGACATTCTTGGCTGCAGAAATTTTAAAGTTGCTTAATGAATCTTCTGTCTCACTCAAAATGGTTAATTTTAGCTTGGTGTTTTATCTATAGCTGAGGTGGTATTTTAAACTGACCTTCATTTTCTTTGCTGCTTTATCTAAGAATTATCCCGATGACTTGAGTACAGCTTGTGTGTGCATGCAGAAAGGAGGAGCAGAGTGGAGCCTTCCAAGAGGTCGTGTGCAGTCCTAAAAGCTGTTTGATCTAATAATATTAGGATATTTAGCTTATTATTAAAATTCTGGGGAGCTTTAAAACATCTCTGGAGCTTGCGAGGTGCAAGATTTTCACTTTGCTTTCTTAGTTTAGGCCAAAACAGATCTTCAAATGCTTGGGGCTTTTTGGAGCAGTCCTTTCTTCTCTGGGGCACTGCAGTGTTTGAGTGGTAGGAATGGCTGAAGTGGATCTAATGCTGTGTGGGTGCATGCCTGTGCTGGGATGGAGAGGCACAGCTGGCACCAGGGAAGTGCTACCATGGGCACAACCCTCAGTTCCCAGTAAGGGAAAACCCCTTAACCGGCTCATCATTGTGGATGAGGCAAGAAACCCCATCATGCCTGAATCACAGTTTCCTGTGGATTGTTTACATGCAGGACACCCAGGGAAGGCATTCTGCAGCATGCCAAGTTCCTAAGGACCATGTGTCTCTGAGTTGCTAGGGTGAGAACTGTGTCACTGGTTTCTGCAGCCTAGCTGTGGATCTTGGTGCCGGACCCCTGGCATGGCACAGGTGGGATTTCCTATGGGATTCTCCCCTCTTGGCCGCTGTGAGAGTTGGGAACTCTAGTAGCTGAGTGTTGTGATCTGGCCTGATGTTTGGGGGGTTATAGGGAGAGCCTTAGACATTCCCATAACTTGTGAGGTCGTGAGGAAGAGAGGTGCAGAGAGGACTCACGATGCCCTGTATTGAGGAGCTGAGACATTTTGGCCTTGGTATATTAGGAATGGTTCTGCAGGCTGGACAGTTCAAAGTGACTTGCTGTATGTGGCATTGGAGTGCTGCATCATGGTATTGCAGATCTCCTGCCATGCTAGTTAATTCCCACAGCCTTCAAGGGGCAGCTGGTATGTTTTGTAGCTGCACCCTTCTTTTTGTTTGTCTTGGTTAAATAACCCTGTTTAAGAGTTTCCATGCAAGTCTCGTGCGTGTGTGTGAGAGTGCACATATATCTATATTCCCTCTTGGGATATGCTGAAAACAATCCATTTAGAAACCAGGTGTCCTTGTCTCTCTTGGCATCTGGTTAAATATCAGCGAAATAAGAGAAGGTAAATCCTAGGATGCTTTAATAACTGCTGGGGCTGTGAAGCTCTCGGCTCCATCTGATGGGATTTGAAGGTCACGGTGGTTGCCCACATGTGAAAGATGTGTCCTTATTCCCCATAGATAAAACAGACAAAAATAATCTATCTTAAGGTGTCCCTAAACTGAGCAGTTGGGAAGCAACGTGTGTGTTTCAGTCTGCAGAGACCAGAGGTCGCTGTTGAACTGGAAATGAAGACCCTCTCACTTTTCCAGAGCTACTTTCTATTGTGTCCAGCTCTTAACCCGCTCTGTAGTGCCTCAGGCTGTTTTTCCCTTACAAAAAGACTGTTGTGCCAAAAGCACAACACCAGGCTTCTGCAAATGATGCAACTAGAAGAGAATGTAGGACAGTGTGGTTGAGCTGTTTTTCCACAGTTCCTCTTGCCCTGTACACCTACCAATGTGTCTGGCCAATACCCCTCTGTCTTAACCTGCAGCTCCTCAGTTTCAGTCACTCCTGGCACCCAGCACAGCCTTGTTCATAGCAGACATCTCTTCTTCTAGCCCTGGTGGCTGTCTGAAAGGAGAAATGTAGGTAGTGCTGAGCAGCAAAGCAGCAGCCAAGGCAGTGTGATAGTGGTGGTATAAGGATGAGAGGGGTATAGGCTTTTAGGTGATATGATCTTCTTTCTATCTGCAAGACTGGAGGAATGAGACATCAAAACCAGACATACCTTTGGGCAACACGGTCATCCTGAAAGTGAGATGCTATAGGAGGGAAGCACATACAAAAGCAGTGTTCAATACTTGTGTTTAGGTGGGCTGTATGGTATTTTCTAATGGTGGGGTACAGGAGGCTGTATGCCATGGCCCTTCTTATCGCACAGTTGAACTGAACTGACTGTGCATGATCAGGAGACTTGGTATGGCTCAGAAACCTCCTTGCATGCGGGCTCTGCAGGTGAGTCTATCTCAGCCATACTCTGCTGAAACAGCAGCACGTCAGGCATGCCTTGTTACATAGACAAGTGGTGGTTGTGTGGGTCCTGGTTAAAACTTGCTCTGAGTAGCAGCACCCTAGGGAAACCCATTTTGAAACTCATTGGGCCCCTTTTGGTTGTACTGGAGGTTAAACTACTGCTGCTACACACAAGTGTACCCCTGCAGAAGGGTATCATCCTCTGCTAAGCAGGCCTCTGGCAAGAGGCATAGAGCTGCACTGCTGCAGCACCAATGCTGAACCACGGAGCCAGCTGATCCTGACCTGGCTGTGAGCATGTCTGCACCAAGTCCATTCCCAGACAAGGAAAGCTGGATGAAAAAGCTCAGCTCCTTTTATGAATCTCTGTAAAATTCCATAGGTCACAACTTGCTGCAAGTTGCACAAGAGAATTAACATCTTATGTCACCATTCCTTACTGCTTGAAAACACCTTGGCTTTTAATTTCATTGTGTCTCTCTAGAGAAAAATCTCATGAGAGCTTCCAGCAGAGATGATGGACACTTGTGCCATTCTTCAGGAGAATGGTCAGGAATGCACAGGCTTGACCAGGTGGGATGTCCACGGCAGCAACAGCCTGGGAAGCAAACAAACCGTGCTTCACATCACTCCACAAACTCAGTATTCACAGCAGACTGAGGTCCAGTGGTACATTCTCAATTGGTTTATTATAGTCAATACTTACTATTAACAGATATGAAGCAGGCAAAACTTGAGCTTCTTGATGTTATAAATCAATATAGATCTGTTCAATACCTGAAACTGCAGTCTAGTCTCAGCAGAGCTACACGTCCTAAGTTAAAACTTCAGTCTTTTGCCTAGACCTGTAAATTTATTGTGGACACCTTTGTCTTGGCAGAAACAGATCTTTCATCAATCCTGCTATTCCAGTACATGTGGGGAATAAGCCATCCAGCAGAAAGCACTATTTGGCTAGAATGATTAGCATGGTGTGGTTATTTTGGCCAATGCCACGCAGCTAGCCAATACAGTCACAGCAGCGCAGCTGTCACATTGAGAATTACTTGTAGTTGGGTGGACTTGAGTTGTGCCCCTCTTTGGGAGCAAAACTCTGCATTCAAAGCAGTGGGAGTGCGGGAAACACTGTGGCCTCTAAATAACTTGCAACATCCTGTAATGTTACTGTACAAAAGGTCTGCGTTAATGATCCAGTTGATTTACAAGTCAACTGCATGACAATAAAAATTAATATTCACTGAGGAGCCAAAGTGAGAGGCCTTGATTTTTTTATTTTTTATTTTTCCTCTCTAATGGTTTTGTGTCAAATCTGTGGGTGAGTTCATATACCTATGTATGGATCAGAGGTATCTGGGGATAAGTAGCATTTGATAAACTTCTGGGCTATCCTGGAAAACACAATGCAAGAAATCTTGTGTGAAACTATCCAAGTACTGTGCTGTTCTGAAAATATTTCCTGGTACTAGTGAATGAATAGATGGAAAAGGAGACTCCTGATCAAAAGTGGCTTTGTTTAGGGAGCAAAATGTAAGTAGCCAAGGCCAGATTCTACTCTCCTTTTCTGATTTATATCCAGCTGAGCTGTACCATTGAAAATCACAGTGAGAGAGAAACTGTGTTAGGGGAAGAAGGCAGCACTGATCTTTAACTGATTTGTACTTAAAAACAGGCTTGCTGAGAGAAAGCTGATAGCTGTGGCAAGTCCCCTCCCTGCAGCAGAAGGGTGTATGGAGGGGCCTTCTTTCTATCTTCTATTTTCTATCTTCTTCTGCTAGTCAGAAGTGGCTACTTAAACTCTTTTGTGTTTAACCCAAAGAACTGTAGTGTCAATCACCTGCCCACTATGTGGATGGGTGTTGACCGGCTGAGATCAGTTCCTTGACACCTACAAGAATGGCTTTGGACACGTCTGCTTTTAAGGTTTTTCTCCTTCATGACGCTGGCCTGGGCTGAACTGTCTAATGTCCTATGCGGTACCTGAGGCAAGAGATTGCATGAACTGTTCCCCATACAATCCTGGGCTGTGTGGGAGATAAGGACCTCCAGGGATGCACAGTCCTTCCTCCCTCCTCGCACTGAACATATCATTCTCCGAGAAAACAGGGAGACTAGCTTTTCTGATCTTTGTTCTGCTGCTCAGCATTAGCAGGGACTGGGTGCACATGACTTGTCAAAGAGGCATATGATATGGAGCTCCTGGCCCTGTTTTCCGCTCTCCAAAGCGCAGTAAGGTCTGTAACGTCCCCAGGCTGTCCCTCTCCCGTAGCTTCTCTCTTGCAGAGCCAATACTTAACAAAACTCCTCTAACAGCCTTTATGGTCTTAACCCAATTTCCTTCAAAACTGCCATATGTTGCGAGCTTTGGGAGGGATTAAGAACATGAGAAGGCTGCTCTTTTAAATCCCATGGAAAGGAGGAAATGTGGCATTTTGAGTGCCTGCAGGCAACGAACAGAGTAATCTAATCACTTCTGTTTTGGGGCAGGAAAAAAAACCTTACACCCTTACCAAACTTAAGACTGCCTCCTTCAGCAAGCATTTTTCCTAATCAGAGGAAATATGAAGGAATTCTCACTTGCTGTTTTGTTGTCATATTGGGTGATGCTCTGAGATGCTTCTGAAACTTGTGAAGAAGCGAGACCATGTAGAGGATGATGAACTCCAATGAAGAACCAGATGCCACTGAGATGGAGTTGAGCCTCTTGCTGAGTAACCACTTCCCTCCATATCAGCATGAGATCTACCCCACCTGTGAGGGAAGCTTTTGCAGGGTAGTGAACCAGACAGGTGCTGTCTTCTGAATCTCTTTTGTGGCATGTGATGGATGGTAATATTTAATTTTAGAGTTGAAACACCTGATACTAGGGATGGCCTTTCAGACTGGACAAGACAAGATAGATTTCAGATTCTGGGTCAGAGGCAACCTCACTGAGCTGTTGGTGATCCTAGAGTTAGGCCTGGAGGGTCTATGTGTGATCTTTTTCAGGATTTGTAGAGTAGTGCTGAAATCCATGGACTCTCTTGGAGTGGGGCACCCTTTCCAGATACCTCAGTGTTAATTTGTGCTGGTCCTCAGTCCAGATCATCTTGTGAGGCTCTAGTGTCTCCTAACTGGAGTTAAGTCCTGGCTGGATCAGGACAGGGAGCACTACCCTGTGGCCAGAATGCCTCCATCTGGGTGAGAAAGAAGAGTCTGTCTCTGTATGTATGGGTAGACATCATGCATTGAAGCTGAAATACTAGAAGGTGGACACTTCTTATGTACGTGTAGAGGGTTCTGTGCACAGTGCATAAACAGCTTAAAACTGGAAGTATTTTTTCACCTGAACACCTGATCTTTGGTCCTGTGGTGGTTTTGTAGCCCTGTGCAGGGGATATTGCATCACAGCACTAGGGTAATGAGTGAGATGAACCCTTTCTCCTCCCTTGGAGGGCTATAGTATGAGTTTATTCTGCATTAGAGAGTGCCTGAGATCCTTTGTTGCTAGCTGTGGTTGAAGGACAAAGTGCAGTGATGGAAATGCTTCAGAGAAGCAGGATCCAGAGGTCAATTAGTGAATGAGCAGGGATAAGAAAATGGAGGTTGAAAAAGAGTCAAAGATATTTACAGCCTGCATGGCCTTCCCTCTCCTGGTGCTTTATTTTTAATGGCTTGCTGCTTTTACCTCTTTTTGTTTAATGAATATGTTGCTGAGTTATTGGAAGCACAAAATGCATCCAAAAGCAGGACACTCAGGGTTTATTATATTCATATAATTCAAAAACAGCCAAATTGATTTTTTTTTTCTTCCCCTCCTCAACTTCATCTTTAAATCTTGCAGCAGGTTTAGTGGTAGTGACAGGTGTGAGACTGACAGCACTGGAGATGGAAAAGCTGTGTTTAGGTAACGACCCCAGCCGTGGGTGGAGAGAGCACCCTTTCCTCCTCACCTGATGCTTGCTTTGCCTCCAACCACCTCTCCTTGTGATTTGGGGCAGATTTGACTGCCTGATTGATATTCACGTCTCCCCTGCTGCTGGAATGGCTTTGAGAATCTGGGCCTGTTTTTTCCATCTAGTTACCAGTATGGCTTCAAGACAGTGTGACCACCTGGTCTCGTATGACCCCGGAGTGGAGGCAGTAGATGTCCTCAGTCATCACAGCACAGAGTGTGAACTTGCAGGTCTGCAAAGGCTGTTGGACCTGGAGCCCCTAAAGTGGCTTCAGCTCCCCTTGCTGCAGGAGGTGAGGAGCTTGTGGGAAGAAATATGAAATCGATGTTATGAGTGGTCTTTTTATCTAAGCATCTTGGGGAGTATCCACTGATTGTTAGGCTGAGTCCAGGTAATCCTTTCTGTGAAGCGGCAGAGGAGGTATATGTGCTGGCTTCTGCCCTCTCTAGGGGCATAGACCTGTAGTCTGCCTGCTGTCTCCTGGGGGTGTTGCCCTTGCTAGCACTGAGGTGTACGTGGCAGCAAAGTATAGGGTAATTCCTGGAGCCACACTAGATACTGGACCCTGGGACTTTGTCCTACAGCTGCCCTACCTGTCTGATGGGCTTCAGATGCACTCCTGCCCTGTTCTCCCAGGATGGAAAAGGGGCAGGGGAGGAAATCAGCGGGTAGGGAAACCTCTGTTCCCAGAGAGGAATAAAGGACCCCACCCTTAGTATGAAACAACAAGAGGTTTTCATCTCAGCCCTGGTTAATGAGGGCATTTTGATCTACAATTGTTGACTGCAGAAAGAACCTCCCTGATAAAGGGGGAAGGGATGTCCTAGGGGAGAGGGTCGCTGAATATGCATGGCCCCGGGCCTCTTTGTTTAGCTGATATCTGACTATATTTATTCTTCTAGATTACACATTCTGACTGCGGAACAAAGGGCTGGCAGGAGCTGCTCTCTTGTGCTTAATAATTTGAGTGAATTTACATTTCAATGCAGCCCTGCGCCACTTCCCACCCCCCATGGAAAGAGCAGAATTTCCCTGTTGTAGGGAGGGGGGAAAAGAAAATCCCACCCCAGTGGCCAGCCTGGGAGATTTATTGATATTCCTTTCTGAATTTATTCCTTGCAAATCCTGTATGTGTGTGCCCACCCGCCCGATGCAGAAATGTTTTCTTCCCTGCCACCCTGTTCCGTGACTTGCTCAGATAACGCTGTTTGCCCCACCTCCCTGCTGAGCGGTGTGATTCATTGTCAAGTAATTAACCATCAGCAGTACAGAAAGTACCTGGCTAGGCAGAAGTGTGAAAACACCTCTACACCTAATGGGAACTGGACAGAAGATTTCCAGTTTGAGTGACACCCAGGGAGCTGCAAAGTGACAAAAAGACAGGGTTAGATGTTGCCAAAACTCCCCAGACATGCTCTGGTTTCTGTGTAATGTCCTTTTCACTCTATTTTGGGACCTGAAAGTGCAAAAAATCATTTGCTGAGTCAGAGTCACAGGGGGTCTAGAGGTAGCAGTTTCTCACCTGTCTGTCTGATCAGGCTTGGATCCCTGCCTATAGCGAATGGTTTGAGCATGGGGCTTGTCCCTTGTTTGAGATGACTTTTCCTTGGTCTGCATCCCAAAGCCTATCTACAAGTATGATTTTTATGTCCCTGCACAGGATCCTGGGCCTTATGTTCACAAGCGTCCTGTGTTAGCTACCACCCAACTCTTACTGAGCCACAGTCCTACAGTTTAATGTTAGGACAGCTGCATACCTTGTCTCTTGCCCACCTGATGATAACCTTGCAGGGACAGGGACTTTGTGTGCTGGTAACCCTAGCACGCTACGCTGCATTCAGGTCTCTTATCGCTACTGCTCTGCACTAGCCCATTATAACAAACATCTGATTGTAGGAACAGATCTTCATTGCTATTTCAAAGGACATTTCTGCTATCTTGAGCCCCTTAGGAGGTGGGTTGTGAACCCATAAGCACAGGACTTTGCTGGGTGGGGTCTGTGTGGCGAGGTGTGGATCAAGTAATGCATTTCTCCCATTTGTTCCTCTTCTCTCTAGTCCCACATTGTCTCACATGATGCAAAATGAGATGGATCTTCACTGCTCTTGAGACTGAGAAGCAGGACATGATGGAAGGAGCAGACTCAGACGTGCCTGAGTCCAGCAGGAGCATCTTCCAGAAGCTCGTTACATCTGCACTGGCTCTTTTGGCAGCCAAAGGACATGTACATTTTTTCTTGAACACTTTTCTTGCCATCTTTTTTCTTTTTGAGTCTGTATGAAGACCTGTGTGTGGGAGATGCAAGTTCTTGAGATGAGCTGCCGAGTGCTTCCATATGCAAGGGAAGCCCACTTCTAGCTAGCTGCAAATATGTGACCAGTGGCCTTTAACATATTCAGTTCAGGTCTTCATTCCAATCTGAACTGCAGAAGAACTTAGTGTGTTTTATAGCCAGATTTCACTATTTCTATACACTGGCATGTGTCAAGCTCTGCGGATGTGCTTCCCTACACTGCTCAGGGCAACAGGGCTAAATTCTTGGCTCTGCAGAAAGCAGTAGAATGATGCTAACTTAACCAGTGCTTGTAAAGTAGGAGTCTGTGCATGTGTGATGCTGCTCTTCTTGCTACTACCCTTTCTAGATGTAGTTGTTCTGCATTACATAACGCAGGATATGATGCCCAAGGAACATGGGCAGAACCAGGACCTTGTGCTGTGTCCTGCTTAAGCACAATGGAGGGAGCTTCCTGCCCTGCGGAGCTTTGGTCTAAAGGGTGAAACAGTGAGTGGTTGTCAAAAATGCTGTCTGAAACACCTGCCAGAACAAGTAACTGTTTATTTTAATGTATAAATGTATACATTCAGTATTTTTCATTCACTTTGCATTGTGTACATGTATAAATGTGGAAACATACATATGTATGTTCCATATCACACACATATACACAATCTGTAATGCACATGAACACAATGCAGCATTAAATCAGGGGGTTTTGCTTTTCTTAATTACCTAATTATATTGATTTTTACATTCTGTACGTCTTGGTTTTATCTGAACTTTACAGAAGGTGTAAGCAATACACATCTTGTCACATCCCATTTTCACACTAGCGCTGTTGCTGTATGAACCATTGCTAGAAATAAAACACGACTAGAATAGTCGGCCATCTGTCTGGAAAGCACATGCGGTCCCAGATGGCAGTTTCTCTCCCGCTTGCTGGTAGCAAAGTCCTCTGTCTAAGGAACACAGCAGAAACGTGTAACAATTCAGCAGGGATATGTATAATGTGCAGCCCTCCCCCAGGATGGGGCTGAGGGACCTCCAGCAATGGAAAAGGAGGGAAACTTTGAGCACTGAGCCCATCCCTAAGGGGGGGGCAGGTGTTCACCTCCTGCTGAGTAGCAAGACCAGCATCCAGAGCTAGCAAACTCCACAGCAAGCCTACCTCTGCTGCTCAGCTGTGTATGAATGAGATTCCTCACCCCATCTGCAAGGGTGCAGCGGGGAGCAGACAGAAGAGAGACAGCAGGACCTTGGTAGGTGAAGCTGGAGTGAGATGAAAGCCCATGAGTAGTTCTCCCTGGTATTGCAGGAGAAACGACTCTGTCTCTGCTGAGAGCTGGGTGCTTGGTTTGCAGGCAGCTTGGCCGCCAGGAACTGACACTTGCCCACCTTGAAGGCCCCCAAAATACCTTCACAACCTGTTTCCCTCAATTAAGAAGTTGCTTAGTATCGTTCAAAGCAATTGTAGTGTGGCATTGCTGCCCACCCTTGGTTGGTGCCACTTGTGACAAGACAGCATGGTAATGTTTTTTCTGCCAACAGAGGCCAATAGGTGATAAAGCACCTCTAGTTAGCAAAGCATGGTCATTTCTGCTGGACCCAGCCTCCAAAGGTTGCTTTTGCTGATCAAAACGGGCAGTGACTCAGTGAGAATGCAGCTTCATCTTCCTTTGTACTCCTTGCCCCTTCATGCAGCTTTGAATCTGGCCTGAGGGAGGGATAAAGGATAACAGAACAGGTTTCTACAGAATTTAGGAATATGGAAGAAATCACAAAATGAATGACAGTGCACCACGCCTTTGGGAAATGCACCCAAAGCCAGCAGCTTCTTGGCTATGTCTTTTACTTCTGCCTTCAGAAGAGCTGAACTGTGATCCTGTGAAACAATGCTGAATTTCCTTATCTCCTGAGCATTTTGCCTTGCAAAAACATTTTTCTTGAGTTCCAGTTTTCTGGAATGTCCTTCAAGCCTGTCTCCATTCCCAGAAAAGTCTTTGTACCATCTACTGCCTTTTTAACCTTGTGATACCTATCCCCATCTGCTGTTTTTCCACTGGGAGGCTCGTGGATGTGGTAGTGTGCTGAAGAGGTTGCCACGACTCCTTTTGTACAGGGGAAAGCTGCTGTATGGGCTCTGTGAAACCTTCAAGAGACAGCAAAGTTTTACTTCAAAACCTGTCCTATGCTGGAGTGTTCTCTGGAGATCAACTGGCTGTTTTCTTTCAGTGCTGAGTGAGGGCTGGCCAGGAACCCTGTCAGCGCAGAGGTACAGCGATGATGGTGTGTGCAGGGGGTGTAACGAGTGCTGTAGTCCTCCACTGCAGTGCTTCCCTCTGCAGGGCCTTTGACGGAGCACCAGAGATGCCTACCCTGTGCAGCCACTGGAGCTGCCAGTTCCCAGCTATCCCCTTTGCACTCACATGGTCAGGAGGAAAGATGGAGCGCATCAAGAAAAGGTCTTGCTGAGAATGGGCAAAGGGTCAGATTGTTTTGGAGGCAAGAGAAAAACAACAGCTCCTTCCTTCCTCTTGGAAATGATTTTGCTTTGGCCCAGCCTTTGCAAAATGGAATTAAAAAGCCTTGCTGAGCATAGGGAGCTGGCGGGAGCCATCACCCAACCAATTTGTCATAATGGGAGCCTGGTATCTAATAAGCAGGTAATAAATGTGCTAAGTGTCCACCTTGAACTTGCCTGCGTGCCTCCCCACAGAGGCAGACCCTGGGCTGCAGCTGCTGCCTGATAAGAAGATGATGTCAGGCCTGCTGGAGCGATAGCTGTCTGGCTTTTCTCTCCTGGCCACAGGCATGGCAGGAGAGAGCACAAGCTCTACAGGGTGAGATGTTGGGTGGGGGAAGCAGGTTAGGGCATGAAAGCCTCATCCTGTGTAAATCAGCCCTCGAGGCAGTGGGGCCTCTCTGATTTCTATGAGGAGTCATGCAGCAGGTTGTGATAGGGAACGGGTAGGGTTTTGCTTGGTTATAATAAAACTTTGCATCTTTGAGGTGCTGAAATTGTGATCTTTCCACTTTTAAGTGCATGAGGTGATGGACAAAGGACAACTAGAGAGGGGGATGCTTAGGAAGTACAAGATGTTGAGTACAGAAGCATAGGGTCATGGTCCCCTGCTCTGAGAAGACAGCTGTGGGGCATGTTATGGTACCAGGAGGACCTGGGCCTAGGTGTGGGGTCTGAGAAGCTCAAGGGAAGAGTCTTCATCCCAGGGAATTGCCCATCCCACCTCCCCTGCTATGCCTCAGTGGGTAGCTAGTCTTTCTGGGGATGTGGGTGGGGACAAGTGATCCCAGAGGTGACAAGTCTAGGGGAACAGGTCCTCCTCTAACTTCAGGGAAACCCAGGCCCCAGGTGGCAGTTAATGGGGACATGTGGACTCCCAGGGGCCTTTTATGGCATCAGGCAGTGGGGACTGGGCCACCAGAGCAGTCTCCAGTAGGACTGGGACCAAGCCTGGCTAAAGGAGAATGTAGAAAGGGCAGGAAATCTAGGACCCCTTTCCATCCTCAAAGTGAGAAGGACCTGCCAGGACATAAGCTTTGGGACCACTACCTGTGATTGACAGCTCTCTGCACTGTCAATCTTCTATCTTTGCTGGGTCTCTTCCCAGGGCACCCACCAGTACATGGGAGGTGCTGTTCTCACTGGTCTCTGCTGACTCCTGCCCATCCAGGCTCCAAGCAGCTGCTGGCAAGGAGGTCATTATCGCAGGGCCCTGCTCAGCAAAGCAGGGAAGTCCGTCCCTATTTGTCACTGAGCATCAGGGCCTTGGAGGTGAATCAGATGCACTGTATTAATAGATCTAATCATCGCAAGCCTTGGCCATGCCGTATGTAGCAATCTGTTTCCTGGCTGACAGCGTGCTCGCTGCTAGCAGGAGGGAGAGATGGAGGAAGAAGCATCACCCATCCACAGCTTTGCGGGGCAGGACCTTGAAGGTGGCTAAACAGAGTTTCTTTTCACATCAGGTGGGTGAACTCCTGGTCTCGTGATCGTTGATGGCAAATCTGCCAACAGGAGCGGATCACAGCCAGGGAGACTTTGGTTTTTGCAGAACTTTCTGTGCTTTCAGGACAGAGATTTCTCTTTTTCTTGGGTATCCTTGAAAAAGAGGTCTGCTTCTCCTTTCAGCTCGCTGGCAGCCCCTTATTTTGCATTTGTCTTCCTTGCTAGTGCTAGTAGTTGGTGCCACTGCTGGCTGGTGTTTCAGACCAGCCTGAGATCAATAGGGGAGCACTTGCTAGCTTCCTATTAATTGAGTCTTATGCTGAGAGCCCTTGTGCTATTGATTGTAACTGTAACTTCAGCTGGAATTTGGGAAGCACTTACTTGAAGTCTGAAAAATTAGAAGAAAGCAGAACGCTGGGTGATTGGACTGACTTCATTTCCAGTGGATTACACTGTAATAATTGCGTGTGTCTAGTCTGCTTTCATTACTTGTCCCTCTAATAAAAGTACCAGGAATGCTTTCAAATTTCAATATGCAGGATTACAGGGCTTGCTTGGAGCAAGCACCAGAGTACAGTGGACAGGAGCAATATGAGAGACTTTATCTTAATAACTGGCAGAAAATACCCACTCACCCTGCTGTCTGCCCCATTCACATCCTTTTCTTTGCTTTCCTTCCTCTTAAAAAAAAAAGAAACAAAAATGCCAATTACTGACTGAGAACATGAATTTTTCATTGATCTCCTGTAATTCCCCAAAAAGCTGATGAGCCTGGAAGGTAATGAAATGAGATTTCTTCAAAGAACAAATGAATGAGAGAAGATGACTGCCTGAACTGAAAGCCTGGTGAGATGAGGGCACCATCAAGGGCCTGTGTTTGGCTTGAGGGAAGGATAGAGGTGCTTTGGGGTCAGGAGAGATAAGAAGGGGTGGCTGGAGGCTCATCAAACATCTTTGCTTTCCCTCCCAGCCCAAAGGCAGCCCTCTCTAGGCAACTGCTGAGACTATGGGATAGCGTGGGATGCCCTGAGGGGTTGGGGCAACCATAGCATGAGTGTGTTAGGACTGTTGTTTTGGTTTTTGTTTGTTTGGGTTTTTTTTCTTCTAGCGTATAGCCTCCTGCTATCTCTCTTGGTGTGGGCCAAAGCATCCCTCATGCACCAAGGCTGAGGGTGCTTTGGATGTCAAATGTCTTGGCTTGTTTTGCAGAGGTCTTTGCAAAGGGACCCTGCTTACTCATGGCTCCAGGCTTCCTGGGGTCTTGCCACCATGCTGGGGCTTTCTAGGACTTTTGTTGTTTTTAATATGCTGCTTTGAAATAACCCAGAAAAACCTGCTCTCAAACTAATTTATTATTTTTTTATAAAGGCTCCCCCCCCCTTTTTTTTTTAAAGATGCTGTCAAATTGCACTTCTTAAGATTCATGGTGGATCTCCTTTGCCTGACTGTATTACCCAATTTAAATACACAACAGCAAGAGGGGTTGAATGCCACTATGTTAACACAGTGCCAGAGACCTCTGTGAGGTTGTTTGTTAAAAGCAAATTGTACCTGTTAAGGGGCTGGGAAGGGGAGCACAGCTGCTGTTAACTGCTTTACCAAATTGACTCTGACTCATTCGTTTCAAATGAAAATTGAAATGCTCTTGACTTCTTCTTTTTCTTCTTTTTTTTTTTTTTATCCTTCCAGTGGCAAATTTGCTTTACTTAACGCTAAGTGGGGATCATTTCTTGTGATTACTGAAAAATGCATCATAACTTTTGATTATGCTGCTATTAAGGATGCAGAATGGCAATTGCTGCTGCTTGCAGAGAGGGAGAGAGAGGAAACACTGCTGGAAGAGCTGGTGTAACCCTTTGCTATGCACAGCGCTGCAGAGAAGGTGTAACTGCTGTTGGTCTGGGGCTGCAGGCTGGTGGGCAAATTCAGATCAAATTCAGGCTAGATGTAAGCGAGCATGAATGCTGCTGACCCCAGGGGTGTGAAGTGAAGGCTGGAGCCTCACTGAACTGCCATGGCTTCCTAGAAGTTGGCCTTTTGCAGGGGCTAATGATCCTTTCTTTAAATGGAAACTCCCAGCGAAGACAGGCTGTTGTTTGGAGGAAGGGAACATTTTGGAGGATGGAGAGGGAATGTCCTTAGCAGCAGGACAAAGAACACATGTCCCAGGTCTGTAGACACCCCTCAGTGGGACAGAGGTTTCTGGCAGGGGAATCCTGGTTTCGCAGTGGGGGAATGGGTAGAATGGTGGAGAGAGCCTGGACAATGCAGCAGGAGAGGGACTGCGGAGTGCCCAAGGACATTGCATCCAATGCTGGAGAAACTGAGGCAGGGAAAAGGTGGTGGTGGTGGTGTGAATTGCTTTATATCGCATTGTGTTTTTCATGCAGGGATTTCTTGTGTTTATGGAGCGTCTGCTCTGCCATAGCGAACATTTGCCCTCCCATCTATGTGAAGATCCCCAGGGTCTGCATGGAGCACAGGGAGAGATGATGGAGTATCTGAATTGCTGTGTGTTAGAATTGGTCAGCCCTCCTTCTGGGGCAGCTGGGCTGGAGAGCAGCAGCAATGGCTTCACCTCAAGATAACTGGAAGTGAAGCCAATGAGCATAGTGGAGGTAATACACACTCGGATGGGGATAA
Organism: Phalacrocorax aristotelis; assembly: GCF_949628215.1. Taxonomy (NCBI): domain Eukaryota; kingdom Metazoa; phylum Chordata; class Aves; order Suliformes; family Phalacrocoracidae; genus Phalacrocorax; species Phalacrocorax aristotelis. Next base: position 33,221,827 of record NC_134281.1, read on the forward strand.
CACTCTGGGCCACCACGGAGAGCCCTTTCCTGGCTTAGGAAAGGTGTAATCAATGTTCTACTCCTGCTAATCAGTGCGGAGGTTTATAAACTGAGCACACTTGGACTGGTGTAAACCTGTGGGTGTCCAGTGTTGCACAGGACTTGGGCAGTTACCTGAGTTGGGATTTGAAGAAAGGAGGGGAGGTACTGATTTTGCACTGCCAACCTACAGACACATCAGAGAGGCCACTAGCAGTGAGGCAGGGAGTTCTGGTGGCCGATTGCTTAGATACTTGCTCCTTTGTGGCTCCTTCTCAAGAGGTCTTGCTTTATTATTTTTACTGCCCATTTTGAAGCTCTCCCAGGGGACCACCTGCTCTCTATGGCAGCTTTAGCCCTGTTTTTTCCACTGGGAACTACATTTCCCAGAGTTCCTACTCTTAAAGGACTGACGTGTTGTAACAGGTAGTGCTGAGCTGCCTCTGAGACATAACAAGAAATGTTGAAAGTGAGGCTGCACTTAATTAAATAAACAGCGCAGGAGAACAGCCATAACTGACATTTGCAACAGGTTTGGAAGATGAGGCTCCCTTAAGAATAAGGGAAGGAACCCTTTCTGTTGGAGTTCTTGTTGCTCTGGGGAACACTGCAGCCAGCTGCAAACAGCTGGTTATGCCTCATGCCTTGGAACAGCAGAGTTGTTAATGGGAGTAAAAGCACAGACTGAGTTACCGAGGTTGTGTTTGCAAGTGAGCACCGTGAGGGTCTCTGCATACTCAGGAAGAGGTTTCTGCCCTAGCAATACTTGCTGTAAGCCTCCTAAAAACAGGAGCAGTGCTTTGCTAATACTGCAAGGCTGGAGAAGTTAAAGATGTATCAAGGATAGAAATATGTGGAAAGATGTGATGCAGAGATCAATTTGCAGAACTACAAAGGAAGAAATGTAACAGCTACTAGCGTTGATGAGACAGCCGGTGCCCTCCATGGAGAACTGTGATTCCTGCTGTTTTCTTCCTCTCTGCGCACCAAACTGAGCTATGTAGCACAACAGACTTGGCTGTTCTATCCAGTGAAATCTGGTTACAGGAAGGGACTTGCTTAGAAAGCACTGGCAGCTGTGTTAACAGGATTTCTTGGCTATAAAGCTCTCGAGGGATCATACCAGCTCACCACTATGGCCATCTCCAGTTGGAGGGGACCTAAAGCAGTTCTTGCAGCCTACCCACCTGCCACCTCTAACATGGACAAGTAGGGCTTGGCTTTGTCCTGGGAGAACAGGGACCATCATGCCAGAGCCTGTGGCTTGGCAATATGCTGAAGGTCACCCAGTCTCAGCATTCCCAAAAGTATATACATGCATACATACTTATAGATCTGCATATGTTTATATATATGTGTGTATGTGTGTGTGTGCATATATATAAAACACATATATATATTTTTTTGCTGGCAGCTGAGATAAAAGGGATATAATGAAAATGTAAACGAAAAACTTTACACCAGGCATGGCCTGACAGAGGGAAGATTGATATCCCATGATGCTTTGTCTTGATGAGACAATGAAAAATAACCACCACGGCAGCTGTGTCAATATCAGACTTGGTAATGCACCACTAGCTGTGGGTTTTTATTTAATCCGCTTTGCTTTAAGATGATAACGGTTGTTACTTTTCAATGCCTGTCTGTCAGCACCCTGGCATTGCAATATTCCTCCGCAGCTTTGCGAGCGGGTTTCATTTATTTTAAAATACCATTTCACACACTGCTGACTTTTAACAGTGTTCCATGTGAGTTTGGGAGATTGAATAGTGACAGAAACAACACTTTTTATGAGAATACAGAATATTAAAAATGGGGCACAATATACAGATGGCAGTTTTCACTACAGCTTGTTTTTTTTCCCCCCAACCTGCTTCTGCTACTCAGCTTCCCACTGAATGCATTTGTAGTAACACCATAAATGTCACTTTCACTGACTGCCTTTTGGCATTTTATTTAAATGGGAATTCGGCTCTTGCTGCTGCTGCCACTGCATTGAGCTCCTGTTTTGCAGGAGTGCCACTGTGCACGGTCCTCTCGCATCCAGTTCATTTTCGATCAGCTCGGATCCGGGGGCTGCCAAAATAGCAACCCCAGCTGTGGCAGTGTGATGGTGTGTGCACCTGTGTGTACACACCTGTGTATCTCTGGGGTGACTGGGAAGGTCACTGAAAGCTGTCCAAGAGTGGTTCCTACTCAGTGAAATATTTTTCTTTCTGCTTCACTTCTCTAAGACTTTCATCTTGCCAGCAAAATGCAAAATCATTTGCTGCTGTGATGGCACCAAGAGGCAGACGATATCTGGAGTTAGTAACTCTTGGTTTTAACTCCTGGGCGCCTCTTGGCTGCTTTCTGCCTAAAATCTGGCTGTGTTTGCTTTAGCTCAGTTGCTGTGGTGTTGAAGGGGCCCTGTCCCCTCCAGGTTTCCTGGGTCATGTAACAGTAAAGGCCTTCTAGAAGGTGATGTAGGTATATGGCAAATCCCTCTGTGGTCCAGGCTGGTGCTCCTATAACTATGTGGATCTTGAAGGCTTGGTTCATGAAGAACTGTAATGGGTGACACTCCTTGGCACTCCTGATCTGTCTCCTGTCACAGGCTGGAGACAGCTGCTGGTCTGCAAGTATTTTCCTGGGGGACCATATAGATAGAAAAGCAACAGGGAAGAGGGTAAACTGAGGATATGTTTTGATTTTTTTTCCTTTTTTGTGTTCTCCAAAACATTTATGTCCCAGGGTGGCTGAAGATGACCAGTGACCTCCTGAAGCATCTCTCCTCATTGGGAACAGAAAAGGATTTTGGTGGTTTTTACACCATTGTGGCACCTGAGGGAAGAGTATGTGAACCGCTGCTTGTGTCCCAGATGCTATGGCTCACCTTGGTGATCTGAAAATGGCTCTGTTCCCTCCCTTTCCTGCACACTAGCTTTTTGGGCTCTCATTCTGTAAATGCAGGAGGATTCTACACCTAGCACTGTACATATCCTCTGTCAGCACACAATTCCTTCAGCGTGAGGAAGAAAAGCCTTATCCTTGTGTTTCACGTCCTTGTTCCCACTGCCAGCAGTCCTGTTGATAGTCAACTGGCTGTCTTCTCTAAACACAGCTGCAGGAGGGATGGGTTGCACTCCTGTTTTCATCTTCTAATTCTACAAGACACCAAAGTGTGTTTGAAGACATGTAATTGCCTGGTTCCCCCTGGCCTTTGCATGCCTTAGGAAATGTCTAAACCTCTGCACATCTGGGATGGAACCATTTGACTGAGTTGTAGGGGATGATTGTGGCAGAGCCAAGAATCCTGCAGCCTGATAGACAGAAAAATGTTTTTGTTTGAAAATGGAAATATTTATTTTTGCTTAACGTGGTAAAGAAGATTATGTAAAAAATCCTGGTTTGGGTCTTTGTCATTTTGAGGCAATGGCTGGTTGCAGGGAAGTATTTTTTTGTTTCCTACCCACATGCCGTGCAGAGGTCCTTGAAGTCACTGAATGCTTCATAAAGTTATAGTGTTTTGGAAAATGATAGATGTAGGATTATTACTTTCATCTCCGTAAAATGCTTTTATTTTAATTTCTGAGCTTGAGGTTAATTGTACAGGTATACAAGGACATTTTATAAAATATAATGACCTGAAACAATATTTTTGCTGTTACAGATTCTGTTACTGCAGGACTAAGTACATCTCTGCATACTTTGAGCCCTTCTGGGAGGCTGGAAACTTGTCCTTTTCTAGTCCACTGGGACAAAGCTATTTGTGGCTTTGTAAGTTGCAATGGCATCAGACTCACAAGTGGTGCTATTTTAATGTACATAAAACTGTTTTCCAGTGCAGGCTAAATCTTCTCCCCTCTCGGCCCCAAGGGAGCGTGTAGCACGGGGTGGGAGGAGCAGGATGAGCCATTACTGAACAGGCTGACTTTTTAAAGAAAATGTGAGCTGTTTGAAAATGCTCCTACATGTGTAGTGTTCCAGGCAGTCCTGGGAGATGGATGAGCAGCAAGAGTGCAGGTGAGGCAGGCAGAGGCACAGGAGAAAATGTTGCTTTTATGTCTCTGTCCCAACAGGAATAATTTCCCCATAATAGCACCTCTCTGTTATTTAACACTTAAATCATCAAAGTGTCCATCAGCATGGGCCTCTTTTGTGCAGGGTGCTCCACAAATATAAATGTGTGTGAATGGGGAAGCAAGGAGATAGTTTATGGCTCCTGTTTTAGAGCAAGGAGGTGGTGCAGGTGACCTCTTCAGAGCCCTTACACACTATTATCTATTCATCACCTATTATAAGTCTTCCTTGTCGTACTAAGTTTATCCAACATTTCATCAGTTAGGAGCCTGGTGTGCATAAATCAGATCTATGGTCTGGTTTCCTAGCGTTAACTTAGGGAAGCTAAACTTTCCTCCTGGTGTCTAGGTAGAAATCACTCAACTATACCTGCGTATGTGTTGGCATTGTGTAAGTCAATAGTAATGCTCTGTTTGCATGAAACATCAGAAAACAAAACGGTGTACCTTCAGTCCGATCCCTTCTGGGTTCTTGGACACAAGACAAGATGGATAACAGAGAAAACAGTCTTCATTTTAAGACTGATGCCAGCTCTGCATGTTTTGGCCCTACTCTAGCATTTCCTAAAAATGTTGCTTTCCTGTTTCTCAGAGCCACAGTGTTTGCATGGTACAAATGGTTGCCGGTGTTAATTTAGTGGTTCCCCAGCCTTACCTGGTATGGCTGTGCCAGGGGCTATTGCTCAACTCAGCATGCCACGTGTAGTGTACAACTTGCTGCTCTCACAGCACAGCAAAGCAGTTCCTTGAACAAGCAGAATGGATTAATTATTCTGAGATAAAGAAAGGAGGTTCCTTAACATCCCCCTCCCTCTAAACATTTGTTTTATATGGGGCTGGACAGTGACACTTCATGTGAAACAAATGGAGAGTTGTGCTGGGTAGGGGGTTGTTGTTAAGGCTGCGTGCATTTGTCATGTAGGAATCATGGGTCACATCTGTGTCTCAACTGTGCACCTAAGGAATGTGTCTTTCTGGTGACGGACAGCATGCTTCATGCCCTGGAAACCTGCCTTTTAGCTTCCACTGTGGTGGGATTTTTTAAGCATTGGGGAAGCAGGAGGAGCACTGGACAACAGGATTTTCTAGGACCGAGTAGAAGGGATGCTAAGGCATCTCCCAGTTTGAGCTCTCTTCTATTGGTAGATGCAGCTTACCTGTGCGAGGTGGTTATAAGCACTTCCCTGTGTCTTGCAGATGAACACGGTTTTGTTGTGTTTTGCTTGTTATGCAAAGGCCCTATTTAATCTCCAAGGATGCTTGTTTTCCTTGGAGGAGCCATGGCAAGTAGCAGAGGAGTTTGTTGCTTTGCATTTTCCTCAACAGGAGGCAGGCTTTTTTAGCACAGTACTACTAGCGTTAGGGTGGGAGGCTGGGACTTATGAAAGTGGGGCTCATGCCTTTCTGCATGAACTGCTGGGTTTGTGGGTACAGGATAACCCTGACAAGTTTTGTTAGGCACTTCTGGTATCTATCTGACAAACATCATGCCTCATGCAGCGTTCTGGCTGCCTAGCTACTTCTGCTTAACCATTCCAGCCCTTTTAGCATATAGAGTCTCACGGGATGTCATTTTCCACAAATATAGTCCAAGACCATTTAAAGACCCCAAGCCATGTAGTGACAGTGTCTGCCTGGGTGGCAGCAGCAGGGATAGCCAGCAAGCTCTGCACAGAAGAGCCAGTTGCTTTCCTGTCATGCAGGTATGCAGTTGCACTGGTGGACTCCAGCTTCTGGGGGGACAATCAGAGGGCATTTCAATCCTCTGTGGTGTTTCTCTTCTCTTTCCAGCAGAATCTGTTCAGGTGCACACACTGAGTCAATTCTCCACTGTTTTCAAGGGTTTTGGGTTTGTGTCTCCCCTAGGTGGGAGGAAGGGCTCACTTTCAAACTTAGTGTTTGTAACATTAGCGTAGTGCTCTTGTTTCCAGTGGCAGAGCTGGTGGCTGGCTCTCTGTGTGCCTGTGTTCATTGCGTCCTGTCCAGATGGGCATTGTGGCTTCTCTATTGCACCACCTAACCAAGCTGACTCATTTTATTCTTTTTCCACAGTCAGAAATAGCTCATGCTTGCTGCTGATCTGCTATGTGCTACTGGGCATGGCACAGTTGGCTGGTCTGCAAGTCTATCCATATGCCCTACTGGGGACCTGTTCTTGCTATCTCTTGGAGAAGAGGACTTCATCCAAGAGGCAGCAGCACTGGAGTATGGACTACCTCAGAAGGAAGCGAGTAGTTCCCAACTGTGTGTGTGTTGATAGCACAGTCTGCTGTGTTGGCCTTGGTCTCTGCTGTGTTGGCCTTGGTCTCTACTCTGTGGCACTGACAATGAGTCTTCTTAGAGTGACAGCAAATTCTGCTTTCTTTTGAAGATGACAATGAAACTCCTGCTGGCTGAGGTGGATGCAGAGTTAGGCTCTCAGCACGGTAGACTTGGATGTAACAGGCTTCTACTAACTTAGGTAGTGAGGAGAGTCTGGGAAGGCCAAGTAGTACACAGAATAATGTCCTGTGTGATTTCTCAGAGCTGCAGGGGCCAGGAGGCCAATTCAGTATGCACATAGGAGTGGATCTGGGATAGGATGTGATTCTTCCCAGACCCCAAGCTGGGACCTGGGATTTCTGGGACAGGAGGTGGCAATTTAATTCCAGGTCTGGTGCTGCAATTGCTATTTTCCATCTTTCCTTCCCTTATGCCCTTTAGCTTTACATGGGCTATGTAGACTATAGGTGCCAAGCCTTGTGCAGGGGTGATAGAGCTGTGAGGAGAACACTGAGTGAATTGTGGATGGTCAGTGGGTTGGATGGGTGGGATTAACTCTACTCCTGCGGTTTCCATGCATTGTGTTTGCCAGGTGAAAGAACAGTAGGTAACTGTGCAACAGATTCCCAGCCCTGAAGGGCTGGCAGATCACCTGCACTGTGGCCCCTCTGCCGCATCTCATCCCTCCAACATCCCACAGCAAACTTCATGCTGACTGTGACAGCTATAATGTGTGAACAAAGGCAGCCTGCAAGGGTTCTGGGCTGTGTGCAGGGGTTACTAGCTCTCTGTGCAGAGCACCAAATACCACTGGGAACTTCCAGCACTTCCATCTCCTGTTGCAGTACCATTGTTACTGTTATGGATAGCGATATTGGTACCCGGTAACTCTTTCGTGGCAGTTGCTGTTTCAGAGGCTATTAAGCTTGCAGATGAACAGTTCTTTGTCTAAGTTGGCACCTAATCTTTCACATGGCAATATCTTTACAGCTATAACCATCTGGAGTCTGAGCCAAAATCAGATTTGCTTTCTCTTAAAACTGCAGATTTGGAAAATTTCACTGTATCAACAGGGGAAGGGGGAGAGATTTTTGGTAAGATGATGGAGATGTGGATACAAAATGGCAGCAGGGGATCTTTGGAGGGATAATGTCTTTCTACATGGAGGGAAAAAACCCCCACCCAATATAAAGCCAAAAAACCCAACAAAACAGAGCTACTGGACATTTATCTGAGAGCAAATGATACATGATTTTTGAGCATGCTGGAGTTTTCTGTGGGTAACGGACTACTTGTTCAGATGTCATCGTTGAAGTTCATTAGTTTTGTTCTGCCCTCCACCTGGCATTTTAATATATATTCTAAAACACCACTTGCATTATGTTTCTATCCCTGTGTTTCAAAATATTGGTTAGGACAGCTTTAGTTACCCTTGTATTATCTCTTGCTTGAGATCTGAGTATTAATACGATTTGGAGGATGAAATACAGGTTCACATATTTTCTATGCTGCTTACCATAGAGCTAGGAAATCACTAGCTTGACACCTTCCGTTTGTCTCTCCATTTTCAGTTGTGTGATGCGGCCTGCCAAATGGGGGTGAGTTATAGATGGGAACTGCTGGGGTTTTAATCTTTTCTGCAGGCAGAGTTTTCAAAGGGCTCCAATCCTGTATTTCTAATGAGAGTTTTGCTGTTCCTGTAGGGTTGTGCTGGAGAAATATACCCCCCTGGCTGCCCTTAGACCTCTAAGTCTCTCTTTCTCTTCAAATATTCTCTGTCTGTCCATCTTTGTCTCTCATGCCCTGTGATCCTCTAGCTGCACCCCCTCCCCCTTCCTTGAAACAGCCTGCTGGAAACCACAGCAATGCTCACTGGAAGGAAATGTCTGTGTTTGCTCTGTGCAGAAAACTGGGGGGATGGATAGACGTGATGGCACTGGACGGACATTAAACAGCAGAAGATTGTATAAAGTTCCTGGGTGTGAATAATTCCTCCTCCCCTTTGTGGTTTCTTTTTCTAGCTTGATTATGTTCAGATTACTCAAAAGTATACCTCCCAAAATACTAGGTTTAATACTCCCATTTGATCTCTTCCTCACTCATGAATCCCGTTTTTCTCATTGTGTTTTTGTTGTCTATTTTAATTTCTATTAATGTGAAGAAATCCTAATTAGTATAGCAAGGCCTTCTCTTTTTTACATGCCTCTATTTGTATTGGAAGATGACTTGTAAAATGCGGTGCAAAAATACTCTCATATTTTCTAGTTATGCTATATCTGTCTTTCACTGTGGTGACCCTCTGACCAAATAATATCCTCAGCCACTTAGATATCCTCATTAGAAACATTAGGTTAAGTGCCAAGGACAGAATGTATATACTGTACCTTAACTTTCTAATCACAATGGACAGTTTAGATTGGTCCTTTTTTTTCTTTTTATGACAAGCAGTTCAGTTTCTTGGATGAGGTAGTTAATTGGTTCTTTATTGTCTATTGCCTCAGTAAAGCTTTCTTTTTGCTTTTTGTTTGTGAAAACCTCTACTTCTAGTGTTATCTTTTTTTTTGTAGAGAAAATATGAAAAGGTCTACAAAGTGCATAGTTTTTTGGGGGGGATTTTGATCTAAAAATCATTTTTCCAGTGCAATGAAAAATCCCAGCAAAGCAAGCATGTGTAAATGAATCTGAAACTCCAGCTGAGCTCTGAGCTGTGACTCTAAGTCCCAAGGTGAGTTGAGGGGTCATTGAGGGTTATGTGGGAGAGTGAAATTTATGGAAAAATCCATTTGAGACTTCCTATTTGTTTGCCTGTTGGTTTCAAGGACTTCACAGCCACAGAGGTTAGAAACTTATCCTTTAGCACAATTATGATTCTCATGTGATCAATTGGCACCAGCAGCTGAAACTTGGAAGAAAGCTCCTAAAATTTTCTAAGACAAGGAAATAATGACATTTTAGGAATATTGCATTAGACACCTGAACTTTATCTCTTTCGAAGTGCTGGGGGACTGCTGTTTCATGGATTTGTCCCGGGGTGCCAGATGAGTAAGAGGGCTGAGATGTTTGTATACATGGGATAACTGCAAAGCAAACTGTTTCATATTAAAATATGAACTACAGAGTCATGCTATATACTTGGATGTGGGGTATGGTGAGTTGTCTAAGAAAAATCTTGTAAGCAGGGGAATCTGCAGTCGGATCAGCTGAACATGATCTAATATTCCTGCAGAGCTGGGGAACTGAGAGCAGGCATAGACATGCCAGTCAAGTGAGCATGATCCCAGTTTAATGCCTGAATGCCAACCTTGTAACTGGAGGTTGCCTAAAGTCCCTCTGATTTTCTTTGGGTGGAGGAATATTTCAAGTGTTGAAGTGCTTGTTTGATTGAGAGGGTGATGCTGGGGACAGTCATTTGTTCTGGACCACTGAGGGCAGGAAATACTGGTGCTGCGCTCTTACGTTTCAGAATTGAGGTGGTTTTCCAATCAAATTGAGGCCATCCAGGTCTACTCCAATCTGTGGGCTCCAGCCTTGAGAAACTTATTCCTTGTGGGTCGCTAATTTCAAGGAGGAGGGAGGCCTGACATATCTCTTCTGGGAGATATGGGGGAAAGGTCATGCACAAAACAGGGAGAAATATACTTGTTTGTTCTGCCAGGTAGTCATTTGGTGTGTAAGCGCTCCTGTGCTCATTTTGCATGGGTGTTTATTGATGGTGAATCTAGCCCTTGGAAGTCTGTTCCTGTATTAGCTTTTTGGAGAGAACTACATAAGTGTTTGGGTCCCTGCAAACACAGAAGCCATGGTGAAATACAGTGAGTTCTCAAAAAAAAAATATTAATTCAAGCCCTGAAAGGACTTAGTTTGCTAAGAGTCTAAGTATTGGTGCTGGGGATGTAATAAGTCCTTGTGACTCAGTGAGTTTGTCTTAAGACTTGTTGATAAAGTTGTGTTAGAATAAAGAGACAATGGAATTGTTATAAGACAGGGAAATCACTGCATGGTGTTATTTTACAGAGAAATAGTGTAGGATGAAGTGTATTGTAAAGCATCAGCATCCTGGGACAGGTTTTGAGGAACACTGTGTGAGGGGAGTTAGGCAGGAGAAGAAACCTTGGAGCGGGCCAAAAGCGTTAGCAGAAGGAGCCTGCCTGGCTGGGCTGCCTGTGGGAGTGAAGCTGTTTGTTGTCCTTGTGCCCTGGGCTGGCCCTAACATGCAGGGGAGCCTGATGTCCTCCCACACTGCTGGAGAAGTGGCCCCATAGCTGTGGGCAGGTCTGAGCCTCACAGGGGAGTAGCTATGACATGCAGAGCACCTACCCTCCAGCCTGACTGCTTCCTACGTGGTCTCTGTAGGAACTTCTCTTTGCATATGTAAGCCCGGGGTGGAGAAGCTGGTTTGCAGTCATTCTTAGCTCCACAGGGAGCTATGAACACTTATGTTAGCTGTGCTTACAGCACGTTATTCCTTAGCTCTGCACTTACACAGCACCACTAAGCACCTGCTAATGCTCTGGAGGATTTCTAACCATGCATAGCTTGATTAAATACAAACTGAGACAGATACACAAGGAAAATGTAGCTGTAGTCACACAAAATCCACATGCTGGTAAGTAGATGTGGGTTGACCGTAAGTGGGTCTTTTGTATCCAAGCAAGCTCCTGGTGGTAATGTCACATTTGCTACCTCTGATTGTCATTGTTGGAACTGGGTAGGGCAAATGGTCCCTCCTAGCATTAAAAATTTCCTTGCTGTTCTACAGAGATTAAACAAAAGCAAGGGATGTGTTTCCTGAACACAGGCAAGTCTCTGATTTACAGCCATGTGGGCAAGAGCGGAGCCACTTACACTTGGAGAACAATTTATTGAAGAAGCACAATGGCAGTGAAACAGTTTTGGATTCTGCAAGGTGCTGGTGAAATGCCTCCCTTGCACTCTGTTCCCACTGGGATCTACTCACATGCTACTGTGTAAATTGTTTGAAAATCCTGCTGGCTTTGAGGCTTAGGCCAAGGTATATGCAAAAGGCTGGTGGCCCAAGTCTCACGGGGAAAGGGATTGTTTCACTGGAACTGCCCATATCCTGGGTTCAGCCTGTGCTGGGCTCTGCTGAGATGGCAGGTACTGGTGAGGCTGGGCTGGGCATGCTCTTCCCTGGGAAGAGGCCATCTGAACTGCATGTGAGGGCCAAGGTGAGAGAAGAGCATTGCTCTAAGTAAATTGTCAGCCACCTTTTTCTGTGTCCTCTCCTCGCTCCCGCTTTCTCCTCACCGACATATCAGTGATGTTTATTAAGAGATGACAAGTCTATCAGGCGTCATAAGCAGCCTTTCACAAGGAGGAGATCTTATATCCAGAGAGCATCATCAATCTTGTCTCTGCTCTGCTCTTCTGAACAGCTGATAGCGAACAAGGCTCCATCTTCTTCCCCCCTCCTTCCCACCCCTTCCCCTCTCCTCCCCTCCACCAACCCACTGCAGCACAGCAGGAGCCAGCGAAAGAGAGATTTGATTTGCATGAAGTCTTTCTGTTAAAGAGAGGGAAGAAGCGGAGAGAAACGCAGCTTCTCTTGAAATGCAGCACTGCTCTGGGAAGGCATCCCCACTGCCTGGACTGGGGGTGGTCCAGGGATACATGGTGAAATGGGCCCTGATCTTCTGTGCAGGCAGCATGCAGCTGAAGGCTGGTTAATTCTGGGGGGATCAGCACTGAGCAGGCTCAGTGGATAGGTAGAGACTAGAAAACCACCCTCCCTATCTTAGGCTGATGCCATACCAGTGAGGGCAAGGTGTAGGAACAAGGCTGTGGTCCAGCTGTGCCCTCGCGAGTGCGTATCACTGCTACCCAAGGAAGGGCCATGCAGACCTTCTGTGGCACATCTCTACAGCTCAGCAGTCTGCTGAGAGCTATGGCTGTTAACTGGGGGCTTGGGCTTGTGGTAAAGGTATCCTGTGCAGGGCAAAATTGTAGTGCAGATGCGCTGTCCTTTAGTATGCAAGAGGAAGGGCCAAATCCAGGAAATAATGCACAAGGGGTCAGAAATCTTATTTCAGAGCAGAAATCATCAGTTCTGTCTCTATTTTACAAAATTCATCCTGCTTTATAAGTAAATTTTTGCATGTTCTCCACATTTGACGCTTGCGGTCAGCTGGTGTGTTGGAATATCAAGGTTACTTTTTCTCCCTGACCGAATTAAGTTTCTAGTTCTTTCCCCACCCCACCCCCCTGCCCCCGCTGTTTTCCACTTCCTGCTTTTTAAAATTCCCTTCCTCACCTCCACTTCTAGCTAAACACCCTGACTGTTTAGGACTATATTTTCACTACTGGATCTGCATACAAAAGCAATGATATGTTAAGAAAAGCCACCCAGTGCCTCTTTGCAATCCTCCTTCCATGGTTCTGCTCATGCTGGCAAGGCTTAGGAAGGCATGGATTTACTTTTGGGACTTTGTTAGGTAGCATACCAGTGAGCTTTTTCAAGAAAGATTTTTATTGCCTGGTGTTTCCAAGAGTTTTGCAGTGGTCTTTATGGAAGAGAGGTGTTTATGGCAAAGAGAGGCTGACTGATCTGTGGGGAAGTGGGTTTTAGCCCATGGATGCTCTGACCTGAGTGCTCTACATCCTCAGTTCCCTGCCTCCTGTTGCAGGAGGCAGCTACAAAATCACCTTTATCAAATATATATATACACCCACAACCAAGGATTTAGGCTATCAGGCTTGCAAGTGTGGGACAAATGTTGACGCATTGTGTTTAAAAATGTTGCTAGAACTTGCATATCTGATGTGCTTTCTTTTTTAAACTAAAAACTGTAGACAGTGCCCCAGATATAATCACGATGCACCTCACCAAGTTTTGCATAGACAGACAGTTTCTGTCTCAAGATGTATCAGAAAAGCTGGCAATTTCAAAGAGTTCCCATTAAAACTTTATGATGAGAAATTGAACACAAACCTTGCAGAATATTCAAAGCATTAAAACTAACCCTGTGTGAAATTTCCCACCAATACCTCTAGGAGGATGTGTACTTCCAGAGGAGGAGGAGGCAGGAGTTTATGCTCCATTTTAAGACTCAAGCACAGCCCTATCCAGGATTGCAGCAGAAGCTGCCTGTGTTAACAGATCCTCATGGGACATGTGGTGGAGAGAAATACGAGGCTTTCTTGGAGGCATTTGAAGTCTGATCTTGCTCCCTTGAGCTTGGTGGGAAATCTGTTAGCGTGCATAGTGCAGACTGGAGCGTGATGAGAGCTGGAGGGTGCGGGTAAGACTGTGTGGCTTAGCATATGTACCAGTGCATTAATGCTTGGACCCCAAACTGCCAAACTAATCTGGCTTGTATTGGAAAAAATGGCTGAGATAAAGACTTGGGAAGACGAGAGGAGGAGGCAGAAAATGGCTCTCAACTGAAAAAAAGGCATGTTAGAAAGGAAATGATGGGTCACGTTAATTATTTAGGTATGAAGGGATAGCAGGAGTCGCACCAAGATCCATTTGACTCAGTCTGGTGTTTGTGATTGCTCCAGCACTGGGTCTTTCAGTGGAAGGTCGAGGAAATTGTGGAGCAGGTGGCTGTGGGGGTGACTTACTCCCATTCTCCTCTGTCTTTCAAAGGTCATTTGAAGCCTAAGGGTTTATGTCCCTTCCAAAATTCTGTAACATTATGATTAGGTGTGATTAAACTTGCTACGTATAATATGCCAACATTACCTTTTTAATGCATACATGTTCCCCTCCTGCCCTCTTCCTCGGGAGTGGAGTGCCAAACAACCTGACACATCTTTCCTCTGTCTCGCTCTACCCTGCACTCCCTGGATCCAGGGGCAGGTAGTGCCAGCACTGTGAACCGAGGTTTGTTTGGGGACACAACAACTGATGCTGCAGGTTTTGTTTTTGTGAGGCTTGTATTTTCCCAAAGGAAGCTGCTAGTCAACAGTGGACCTTTTGGAGGAAAAAATGCTCATTCCTGGCTTCATGGGAAGAGCTAGACTTGCTGCAAGCCTTGCAGCATCGTTTCACTGAGAGGTATGTTGTGTCCCCTGGCCGGTCGCTCCATTGTGGTTCAGCTTGGGCTACCAGCCAGAAGGGCAGGTAGTATTGAGGGAAGTTATGTATTACAAGTTCTTCATCACCATTGCACCTCTGTTTTGGTATTCAAGTGGCTTCACATGCTTTGTGTCTCTTCCCCTGGAGTAAATGGACATAGGGCTTTTCTTAAACCTGTGCAGGACTTGGCCATATATGTGTCTCTCCCTGCTCCTTTGTTCTTCAGGACACTTACTTCCCTGGGCCAGGCCCTTGCTAGGAAGAGGCTGAGGTGGCTGGAACAGATCACCTTTTGCTATCTGGGTCTGTAGTTCACGTCCAGCTGGCCATTTCTCTGTCAAATGGGCTCGGTGGCTCAGTGCCCCTAGGACAGCAATCTGTCACAGGGGTTTCACAACCTCCCTGTGCAGGCATGGCCGGGTAGATGGGCAGCAGCAGCTTGGGAGAATGGATCTGGAATTACCTTCCTGTCCCTGGGGACTGGGAGTTCAGCAAAGCTCGCTGACAGGAGAGGCTGTTAGAGAAGCATGTGTAGGACACCCCAGCCAGGACTGAGTGGATAGAGACAGAGCTCAAATCACTGGTGCTGCAAGTCCTTTAGCTGCAGACAGACTGGGTGCTGCTGTGGTTTCCCTTGCTACAATTGGAGGCCTGAGCTGCATAAGGGTTGTCACTGGAAACACGCTGAAGACAACCTGTGCAAAACTGGGAAAGGGCAAGGCGGGGCTGTGGGCATGGTGGAGGGTAGGAGGGAAAGAGGTGCAATATACTCTTTTTTTTTTTTTTTTTTTTTTGTGGGGTGTGCACAGGACACAAACAGGAGTGCTGGCTCAATATTGAGGCCAGCACTGCAGGGCTTGGTAGAGCAAGATGACCCATTATGTCTCCTTATGGCCATCCTCTGGCCAGGGTCTGAGCTGAGGACCTGCACAGGCAAGGAGAGCAGTTCCTCTAGCTGGAGTGATAATGGGTCAGTGGGGGCTAGATTGTACCCTGAGACTGGCACATAATGTATATGTCCTTGGGCAGAGGTTTGTCTACCAGTTAGAAACTGTGCTTTTAGTCCCAAGGCACAGGAGGGGCTGTGCCACGCCACCCAAGTTGTCTTACCCTGCAGACCTTTCCATCTCCATGCTGCTGGAAGTTGCTTTCCTCTGCAGCTGCATGGCAAGAGGCTGTCCTGTGCTGTGGGAAGGGGCGCTGTGAGCTGCAGGGAGGTCCTGCACCACATAGGCAAGGCCTGAGGAACACATGCGGCCGCAGGGAGACCCTGAATTTTGTGTAGTGGCAGCTCTCTTGGTGCAAAATATCTTTTGGGTTTTGTTTTTTTTTTTTTCCTGGGGAGTACCACTGCTGCAGAAGTTGGTGCAGCTTCTAAAGCTGTTCCCCTGCTTCTGTGTGGAATCTTACAGTTAATGTCTTGCTGCCATTAATGAGGAAGGGGTGAGCTTTCTCCATCACTTTCTGTTTGCTCCAAAGCACACATTGACTCACGAGAAAGCCCCTCCCTGTGTTAGAAATGCCACAGTGATGACTAAGCCAACTTCATGGCTGGCTTTTGCTCAGTTTCTGAAGTTTGAGCAGTGTTGGGTCTCCAGCTTCAAACACCAGCGTGGCTGTGGTTGTGCTGTGGCTGATGGACCCTGCAGCCATTAATGAGCTCATGGGAGTGCTCCTCTCTTCTCCGAAACGCCGTGACTCATGTCTGACCGTGGAGAGGAGCAGCTGCAGCCTCCAGGAGAGCCTGTAACGAGGCCAGGATCTCCAGCACGGGGCCTGCTTTCTGTCAGCTCTTGGAGGAGACTGCGGGTAATTACCTCTCCTGTCTGCTCTTCTCTGCTGCCGGCTTTGCTTCAGGTTCAAACGCTTGCTGACAGGGAGAAGGGTTTTCAGATACATAATTTAAAATTCTGATGGCATGTTGTCAGGTCAACATGCTGCAACATGGGAAGAGATTTTACATCATAAGGACTCCAGTGTCAGTCTTGGCTACGCTGCTTGTCTCGTGCATTTCTACCTGTTTGAAGGGTACATGGTGGGTGGACTCCTGGCTGCCTTTGGGTTTCCCTGCAGTGGGGTTATAGCTGTTCATTGTCTCTTCTCACCACATCTTTTAAGGTATGTGGTTGCCTCCAAAGTCTGGTCTCATGTTGGGGATCATGCAGGATGCTTGAGTTTATTGTTCTGTATTGGGCTGGATGAGCTGGAAATGGCAGGGGCATCTAGGAAGAAAGAATGCTGAGAGGAAAGAAATCTAGGCTAGAGATCACTGTAAACTGCTGTAACCCTTCCTTTACCTGATGTTAGCACCCTTACAGTGGGAAAAACCTTTTATTAAGGGTTCAATGTGATATTTTTTCAGGGTGTTTTTTGTGTGCACAGACTTGGCTTAGAGTTAAATCTGTGCTTTAATTGGCCTCTGTCTACAGCCTGTGCTGTAGGTAATGTACCCTTTGCTGTGCAAAGTAGCATCAAGTGTGAAGGGCATTACCTGGTCATCAGAGAGAAGGATCCTGGTGGTAATTTCTTCACCTGCTTTTGGTAGGACTGGGGAAGGAGACTTCACCCTGTAAACTGCATGCTGCTCTCCTCAAGGCAGCTCAATTGCCTGGATGTTTTGCACAGCCTGGAAAACAAGCCTAATCAAATAGCAGGGTCTGGCCTTGTGGACTGAGAGACGTTTTTCCTGTTCTGTGTTGATGCACCAAGGACCTTTCTTTGGGATAACTGTCCCCTGTCCTGTCTTCTGGCCTGGAAGGGAGCAGTTCCTGGCTGTCGCAGGGTGACTTGAGCTGAGCAGACCATAGTAAAGGAATGGCACAGATCTTGTGCAGAGAAGGAAGAACCCTGGTGTAAACAGATGCAAAAGTGGCTGAAACAGATTAATGTTTTAAGCTGGGGGAGTAGGGTGGGTCTCTGCTGCCCATAAGCCAAGTGCAAGTGGGAGACAAAGAGGAGGAAGTGGTGGGGAAAGGCGAGTCCAAGGCTTTGCATGCCTGAGTGCAAAGATTCGGCTTCTGTCTCCGTGTTTCACCTTGCCCGGTGCCAGCCACCTTCGCTGCCTCTGCGTGGTGTGCTGGGCATGCACTGCAGCATCTGTCCAGCTGTCTGTGACTCAGGGCATCTGCATGAAAGTCAGAGGTGAACATGCATAGACTGGACATGCCTGTGCTGGAGCTAAGGTGGCAAGGCAGGCAGCACTGAAGGCAAAACTGTCTCCAACAGTAAGATTCCTGCGCTGTTCCAGACTTGGGGCCATGGTTAGGAATGGGAACAGGGTAGTGTCTCTGGAGGGAAGCGATGCTGAAACCTGCTGCGGAGGCGTATCACAGCTATAAAGCAAACGACTGGGATTTGGGGGTTGGTGTTTGGGTTTGTTAGGGTGGGTTTTTTTCCCTTTTTGCTTTTCTCCAGGACTGTTACCCATTTAGCCAGGAGGTGGCTCTGGAGCACACTGTGGAGCTGGGCACAGCTTGGTGTGCAGCAGCCAAAGCGACAGGGAGAATCTGTGACCGTCACCAGTTCACGATGAAAGGCAGATGGCCTTTCTTCTAGCTTCCAGACAGGATGCGTGCGTGTCCTCTGACACACATATGCAGAGGCAGCTTCAATGAATTTCCAAATGCTTCTGACACTGTGTGCTCTGATGCAATGTTTAGGAAGTGGGAAACATGCTTCTGGTGCTGGTAACATAATCTTGGCTCAGGCTGTCCTTTGAGAGGGGGGATGACTCCAAACGCAGCGTCATACCAGATGTAGGCTGTCCTCAGGAGCTCCAGACCTGCAGAGAAAGTTGTTGTGTGAGGCAGCCGTTCTGAGCTATGGAAGAGAGGAGCTGTCTTTGTGCTTGCCACAGTCCCCGGGGAAGATGTAGGACATGAGGGGGCAAAGCAGGGAAAGCCTAGACAGAAGAAGCACAGAGGAGCATAACTGCTATCTAGGAAGATATTAGCTTCCCAGGCCTTGGGAGTCTGTGCCAAAACTTATGCCTGGGACATACCAGGCTGCCAAGTCTAAATGACTTCTCTCTGTTATCCTTGGGCAGCACTATGAAGAGGAACACCTGACAAATGGAAAACTCTGGACCTTAGTCCTTCTGTGTGATGAGAACAAGATCACAGTATCCCAGGGCTCTCCTCATGGCTGAAGCCTTGGGATGCCGTGGAAGCAGGAATTCCCTGCTCTTCTGTTAGTACTGTGGTATCACTCCTAGTGATCTCTGTGCTGAAGACTGTTGCCTGGGGAGAACTTGGCAGAACAAATCCACAAAACCCACTAGACACGCACCTTGATACATGCCCCAAGAAGTGCCACCCTTGGGTGTACTTCTGCAAGAAATTTAGTGGAGTTAGCCCTGGAAATCTAATTTACTCTGCACTTTGATCTTCCCTAGGAGCTCAGAGAGGAGCTGGAGGGACCTTTGAGAAAACTGGAATTCACATTCTAAGGAGCAAGAGGGATGGTGAAAGTCAAGAAGGCCAGAGCTCCTCAAAGGATATTTGAGTTGGCTTTAGAGAAGAAACAGGCCTAGAGCTCACCTGGGCCAGAGCAGAGATGTGTTAACTTCAGTTTGTTTCATGGAAGCACTACCTGTGCTCTGTTCAGAAGGTCAGAAGAACCAGAGATCCTGGTTCTAGTGCAATGTCCCCCATCCTATGGGGAGAGAGGGCTATTGGGTGAGAAGCTCTGTCCCATGACAAAAGGGAGAAGGATGTTGGGGGGACACAAAAGGCCAGAAGGAAGCATGGCAGCTTGAGACCAAGGTGTGCTGGCAAAAGCTGAACTTTCAAGGACCTTGAAGTCTTCCCTTCTGAAACCTTTTGATTCCAGTGACCTACAAATGTCAAGGCAAATCTTGTTACTTGCTTACACTGGAAGCAAAATCTCCTGACCTTGTGTTTGGTTGAGTGGGAGGATATGGGAGACTTTAAGGACGTGTCCCTGACACTCGCTTGGCATGGTGGCTCTCCCATTCCCACAGGGTCTGGCCAACCCACGTGTCCCTCAGTGTGGCAGTTCATGGCTCTTAGCATGCTGCAGCCACGGCTTATGTGTGAGATGCTGTTGGTGCTTTGTGTGTGTGCTCTGAAGACCTTCTCTCCTTTGACAACGGTGCTGGGTCAGGACAATGCCGTGGGGGAGCTGCCTTCACTGGCAGAAGAGTTGCTTGTTCAGATGGGGATAAGTTGTGGTCAGCATCACTGTCAGCTGGTTATGGGGAACCCAGTGGTGCGGCATCAGTGCCCTTATTCCCAGCTGCAATGTTAGGCTGCTGCAATTAGCAGCTGATTTTTGTGTGCGCCCTGGTCATGGGTATGGCTAGAAATTATCAGGTCTGTGTTATGTGGCTCTGTCATCAACAAAGCACAATGTGATCCCTCAGGCAAGATGTACGAGTTTGCCTAGACTTCTGCAGGCTGAAGAGACAACCTGTAGCAAGCAGAGGAGGGCAGAGCGTGCTCACTTAAACCACAGTTTTATGGAAATGCATAAATACAGTGCTGTTACTGAAGCAATGGAAACCTTGCACACTGGTTCAGGGTTTGTCATACTGCACATAGAGACAATCCTGTCCAGGAGAAGGTCTGACAAAGCTTTGTCTCTTTATCTCCAGTAGCCCAGCTGTGCTGTTGGCGGTGCAGGCCAGACATTTGGTCCCCTTTCCAATGCCTGGGACTAATAGGGAGCCTTGCACTGTCTTTGTGGGCTTGGAGATACGTTTAAAATTATTTGCTAGTTGACCTGCAGAAGTCTGTTGCAGGACCGAGGACTGCAGCTGAACCTCTGCCTTCTCTGCTGGTTGCCCATCTGCAGCCAGTCTAATTTGGCTGGGAGCCAGGGCCTGCAAATGGGCCCTGCCGTGAGCTACTGATTGTTTGCTCTTCATATTCTATTTACAGAGGTGAAAGTTGAAGGAAGAGTAAGGGCTTTAATTCAGCTGTAGAGTCTCTGCTGTCTACTGACTTGTGCTTTGCCAGTGCTGCGTAGAGTGGAGAAGGAGGGTTGTTTCAGCACCACTGGTCCTAGTCTTCAGTCTGGGAGAAGACTTCTGAGGACAGAAACCAACCCCAGGCCCTCACTTGATAAATGAGTTCGATCTAGACTTATAGCTATTTTGTTTTTTGTTGAGGTCTATAGGATGCAACCTACCCCTGCAGTCTGAGTAAGTTGCAGGTACTGAACTGAAAAATCCAAACTTGTTGCCATATTTCAAAGTGTGCAGTGAAGCCTGTCTGATTTCTGCTTGCCTATGACTTTTCAGAGCTAGAGAGAAAGAGAAGAGATTCCCTAGGCTCTATATGAGGCGCAACTGTAATTCAGTCTGGGTTGCTGGATGTGGAGTCCATTGTGGGCTGTTGGAGGAATACATGCTCTGCTAGGGTTAAATGCTTACGTGAAATCAATAGAAGTTTTACTGCCACCACATGATTTCAGTTGGAACTCTGCCACCTGTAATAGAAGCTGTGTTAGGTCTCCCCCTTCCAACTACAGGACAGATATATTAGTCTAGACAACTGAAAAATAGTGGTATATTGGGAGGCTGCATTTTCATTATGTAAATGGAGCTCTACAGGAGGATTAATTGATTATTCAGTTACTGTGGATCTGTCTTGGATGTCCTGGCAAGATGAAAGAATCTGATGGAAGCTCTCCAGTGATGCTATATGGTAGTACAAAGGAGACCTTGAGCATCCCCTGCTCCCCTCCAGACAACATGCACCATGGGCATGTTGCATGTTGCTCTCCCTACAAGGGGACTTGCTTCCCAGAATGGTGTAGGTGTCTTCATGCTTTATGGCTGTTTACACCTTGGCACAGGCAACAAAGACTTGCAAGGGATAGCCAGAAACAACCTTTTCTAGCCTACAGCCATGTTATTTGGAGGGACTCACCTGTTGACTAGGTCTCACTGATGGCAGCTGGAGACCATCCAGAGGGCTCATGAGGAAATGCATTGCTGCAAGTACTGGGAGTTGTGTGAGAGAAATCTACTTCTGGAGATTAGCTCCTAGCTGAAAAGCAAGAGTAATGTATTGTCTTAGCCTCAGCCCAGCAGATGAACAACACAGAAACAGAGGGGCAATACTTTGGAAAGATTGGTTGGGGGAAGAAGGGCACCATGATGGGAACAGGCCTGAATATGTATTTCACAGGCAGCCTGAGAGATCTTAAGATGTGGTCTAGTGGACAATGTGACACTCCAGGTGAATGTAGTACCATTTGGGCATTAAGGTTGGTGCCCCCAGCTGAATATTTTGGAGCAGGGATCAGCTGCTAATAGGAATGGCTACTGAGTGAATGCTGCTGCTGTTCTGCTGTCGTTTGTCTGTTGCATCCATACACGCATTTTAAGGCAAAGAAAAGGATAGCTTTCCTGTATGTATGCTGAGGCCTCTGCTGCTGTCTGCATCAGGCAGTGTGTTCAGGTGTGGGGACAGCTCTGGAGCAGCTCTGCTCTTTCCCTGTGGCCCTGGACAGTAGCGTCTTTTTGTAGGTAAGCAAGCAGGGCTACCACATCTTTATAACACATTGTAGCATAGAGAGTATTTTCTGAACAGGAAATACCTGTAGTGCCCTCCACAGTGGTGGGAAATAGATCTGCACAGTCTGTTGGACTCAAGTTGCTGGAGGAAGAAAGGAGAGCTGTGGTGAGATGGATGCACTCACTTTCTGCTGTCCTACTGCATGGGATATAATTGCTTTATCGTTCTCTGCTCTTCCAAAACTGTTTCGATACTGCTGCCCAGATCAAATTTTGTGAAGAGCATTTTAAAACAAATCTTAGCCTTTGGCCTGAAATTCATCACCTGTGGAAAGTTTTACAAACAATCCTGACATTTGGAGGCTGGGTGTGGAGAAGCTGTGATATTGGACAAATGGAAATTTAGATCCTGTTTCTTATGGGTAAGTGCAGCTACAGGAACTGAGGGCAATGTGTCCCCAGATTTGGGTGAGAAACAACTCTTTGGGAGTTGAAAAGGTTCTAGTATTGAAAGTACAGTATTTTCAGGAAGGTCTGCTTATGCTGGTGAAAGGGGAAATCTTGCCTCTGTTTCCATGCCTGTAAAAGGAGGAAAAAAAAATGCAGCTATTTCATTAAATGTAACACTCTTTCAGAAAGTTTGCAAAGTGCCTTGCAATCCTGCTGCGAAGAGGGCAAGAAACTTCCTGGACATCAAAGTAAGGACCACAAGTGATGAGATCCTAATTTTTTCTATGACAAGAAAATAAACTATGGGCAACTACCCCCTTCTCATGGGTGGCAGAATTGCACTAGACTACTATCCTAATAAATGTGAGACAGCTTTTTTACATACATGTCCTAATGTTGTGAAGCCAGCAGAAGAGACTAATTCTTAGACTGGCAGGTCTCTAGGTCAAGGCTTCCACTGAAGCTGGAAATTATACAATTTGTTTAATTTATACTTTCTGATGCTTTGTTCAGTATTAGGTATGTAAAGGTAGTTCAGCACATGCTGTGTGTTGCTTGCATGTCTTGTGCATCACTAGGTGTCTGCTTTTTTTTTTGAAGTCACCAAGCACTGGCAATTATGTGCAGTGCAAAACTTTGCAGGTATGAGGCTTGTTTGCAAGACAGAGATGCATTTCCACATCCTGTCTCATGGATTCCCGAACAAAGATATTTACAGGAAAAAAAAAAGCGCTAATGCTATACTAGGAGGGGGTGGAAGCATAATGTATTCTTCAAATGTTTGTATGTCAGCAAAAAGCCTGCAAACCATTCAATAGATTAATCCTGTAGCTGGTCTAAAAGGAATGGATTTCTAGCCATAACTGAGATTGGGAAAAATTGATTTCCATGTTCTTGTTGACTGAATAAGATAAAAACAACTGCCTTGGCACTCATTACCGGGCCAAGAATTCAGATCTCTGCCACCAAACTACACAGTCAGGTTGAATACTAGAACCAGCCCAGGCCAAGGCCTGATGAAAAAGGACTCTTCAGGAACCAAATCTTAAACATCTCCCATAGTAGAAATGGGATTTGCAGCAGAGCATGGCTGCTAAAAATACCTGGTGGCTTTGTATAGATGTATGGGTGGATGGCTTGGTCTTTCAGCTAAAATTATGAAGGCACTTTTGGTGATCAAAAACATGAGAATGGGGAGAGGACCTTGGCTAATCTTTCTACATCAGAGAGCTGCTGCTAGAGATGATGCATGCCTTGCCATCTGGAGCTGGCTATTAATTTGAGCTCTTGAACAATGTCTTAAACTCTTTGGGATAGCTACTGCTCTTTGGCACCCAACAGTTCATCACATCCAGATTTGGAAGAGGGAAATAGTGGCTGATCTGTGTTACTGGTGAAAGTGCTAGAGTGCATACTATCCAGTGGACTTACCTGACATTGTTTCCTCTAACCCTAGATATACCAATTTAATTTCAAAAGGCAGTTCAAAAGCATAAATTTAAAATGCATTCAGGTTTCTGGGAAAATATATGCTAGTTTTACTGTTAAGCAGCTCTTCGCAAGGGGAATAATGAGCTTATGCCATAAC
This sequence comes from Phalacrocorax aristotelis, assembly GCF_949628215.1. NCBI lineage: Eukaryota > Metazoa > Chordata > Aves > Suliformes > Phalacrocoracidae > Phalacrocorax > Phalacrocorax aristotelis. The sequence goes on from NC_134281.1 coordinate 33,245,732, forward strand.
TGGGTTGGAAATGCTCAATGTCTTCCATGCTTCTGACAAAGACAGTAGAAAAGATGAGAGAAAATACTGGCTAGGACAGAAGCTGACATCTTCAGGTGGGACAGCTGTGATACACTCTCCAGACCCATCCATGTTCCCCATGTGTGGGGAGTCATCAACTGTTCTGGTCTTTCCAAGCTCTGCCAGGCTGGATGGGCTACATTCTCCTGCTGGGGTGCTGTGTAGGAGAGCTGACCTCCAGCTCAGGGAGAGATGAGCAGCCATGGTGCCTGGATGGCTCTGGCTCAGCAGGATGCAGCTGGTATCATCACATGAAGGAACTCCTTTGCTCAGGAGAAGTGCAAAGCCCTGCCGTGCAAGAGATGCCACCTGGGAAATACGTTGCATCTTCTCTTTTGGTCACCACAAATAAGCAACGAACAGGATCTTTTCAGTTAAGCCTAGTATCCAGTGCATCAATTTTGTATGATCAGTCTCCAAACATGACCAGGAAGTAGGACAACATGTTCAGCTTGGCCTAATTTTTTTTTCCCCACTCTGTCTTGGTTTTAGTACAGTTGGAACAGTCTATAAAAATCATCCTAACCAGCTCTTAAAATGCTTGGGACCAAGGGAGATCATCTACGCTTTGTTATTATGCCATTTGAGGAGCCTTCTTTCCCCCTCGGAGGACCCTCATGCAGGAGGCAGAGGAGGTAAGCAATACTTGATTTGAGCTCCTGCAAATCCAAACAAATGTCTCTCAGGTTCCCCAGCTCTTGTGTTGTGGATTAGGCCCACGTGAAATGGTAAATCCCCATCCTAAAATTCCTTGGGCAAACTGGGAATTGTTGCAGTCTTTGACTACAAACAGATCACTTGATAACTCTCAGTGTTATTGACATAACTCTAAAAATACACTGCAAAGTGTAAATAATAAATGTGTAGTATCTGCACTGGAGCAAGTAAACACCGCCTGATGTTGTCTGATATTTCACTGGCAAGGTGTCCTCAGCGATGCTCCAGCAGAATAATTTTCCAAACGAGTGACTTGCGTGACAGGTGGATGTGCTGAGCTAATGCAGCCGCGCACGGAGCAGGTTCTGGGAGAGGAGGCGTGTGGGGCTGGCACAGCTTTTTGCTGGAGGCAGGAGCAAGCAGACCACTGTGGGTCCCTTCCTGCTGGCTCTCGGCAGCTTGGTGGGGAGGTGCAGGAAAGTGCCTGGCAAGCTTGTGTTGGGCTTGCTGACATGGGTGTCGCTAAAAGCTTTTTTTCCTGTGTGGTGTGGATATATCAGCTTCTGAGGCTGAATCACACACTGATTAATAATTCATGCAGGCAGTATTGACTGTTGGGAGCTAATCTGAGAATGCCTCAGTGAAAGCCGTCAGTACATTTGCCCTGGGTGAAGAAGCTGTCCTCCTGCCCAGGTGCTGGGGTCAGGCAGTAAAGACAGCCTCATGACGGCAGGGCGGCTGCTGGTGTGAAGCCAAGTCCTTTCCAGGCTGGCAATTATGGCAACAAGCCCATTGTTACCCAGGGTGTGCTCCCATTCTGCTGCTTTCTGGGGTGTCTCAAGGTGGCTGGAGACCCAGGCTGTTAAAGACCAGCTTTTACTACAGTTCATAACTTGCAGATGGACTCTTGTCTGCTGTCTCAGAGATGCTAGGGTTTGAAATCCTTCTGTGATAGGGTGGTGTCTGGGTCGACTCTGCAGTTGCTGATCTGGCACATCGTTGCGTGTAGGCACAGTCTATGATCTTCCTGGGGGGCTGCAAGCATACAGAGGCTGAACTTGGCTGGCCAATCTACCGCAGGACCTGGAGGGACCTTAGGAACTTGGCTAGCAACATGACCTGGTGCAGTCACATCCACTAAGAAGCGGATGTGACTTCCAGGAACTGGGAAACCACAGTTTGCATAAATGTGGATTATGAAGGAAGGTGTGTCTTTGAATGCTGCTGTGATCCTGGATGGAGGGTGCCACCCCATGTAGTGTCTGGTTGGCAGAGGTCTTCCTTCTTTGATTGTGTGGAGACAAGGGAAAGTCTCTGAAGTTTCCTTGGGGCTGAACAACCTAGGGCTGTATGATAAGAGTCTGCAATGTCCATGTTCATGAGTGGCCGACAGAGGAGGACAATGACATGTGTCCAGGCATCCTTGGGAAATTACTTTTAGCTACAGCAGCCACAGAGGCCCTCCAAGATCTGCCTTTCCTCTCCCCTTGTCCTAGTGCACAGTGCAACATTGCCCTGACTTTTCCAAATAAAATGTAAAACTCAGCTGATGAGTTTTTGCAAGCAAAGCTCTGTTAACAAGAGCAGGGATGTTAACCTTGGATCCCTGCCCAAATTGAAATGGATATAATCTCTAAATGGCTCATATCAAAATGAAATCCACTCACAGGGGAATATTTGTTCCTCTCTCCCCTGCAGTGTTGATACATTGAGCACAGAGGGGACAGCAAGTTGTGGGTGGGAGAATTTTGTCTTCAATGTAATAGGGACCAAACCAGCCCTCTCTCCTTTCTGGATGGATATTGTTCTGTCTTCAAGAAGATTTGACAAAAATGAGCTGGAATTTAGCAAAAAAAACCATAACAGGCCAGATTCTGACTGAAGTCTCTGTTTTGTTAGACTCTGGATTAGTCCTGAGTTGTGCTATACTTCATGGGACACCTTATACCCAGCACTTTCTGAGACACCACAGTCCCTGGGCCCGGGTTGTGCTGTCATCCAGTTCTGTGTGATGGAGAGTGCACCAGGCTGGAGTAAGACTCCAGAGCACTTGGCTCAGAGACTGTGTTCCTCTGTCCACCCTGGTCTGGGGGAAAGCAGCTGGGATCCTTGGGGCTGTGGTTAAAAGGAGCACTGGAGTCTGCTCACCATGAGAAAAGGCTGTGCACCAGGAGCCTGGGGAAGGGCAGTGCCTCATGCAACTGATAGGTTTTATTGCCTGCCTGCACACCAGGATCAGATTGCTCCATCACACAGGAGGTCTCTAGTGGCATAGTTTGGAGATGCAGTACTGTGCTTCACCATGGCTTAACAACTAGGTGATGGAGAATCTCTGCCTGCGTCAGATGTTTGTGTGGACTGTAGCTCTGTGAAAAGGGATGCAATGACAGATGTTGGCCTTTGGAGGAACATGAATGGGGAGAATGTCACATCCTTCCCTTCCTCTGAGTGGGTGAGTAGGATAATGAGGCTGAGCAGCACTGGGGAGAAGACTATGGAATGAGCTGAGAGATGAGGTCATGCTCAGACCTTGATGGGCCCAGAATACTTCATGCTGAGGGACAGGAGAAGTCAGGACAACAGGCATTTCCGTACCACATGGAGTAGGAATAGGTGCAGCAGGAATAGGGTGATGACCACATTACTGTGCTAGGTAACACAGCTATATATATATATATATATGCGTAATAAGATGAAATAAGCTGGGTGTCTGAAATAGCAGTGCAAGCACTCACTGCTGGGCTGAGAGGACTGTGTGCTTGATGCTGGGAGGCGTGCTCTAGCAATGCAGGATCTCAGTGTGTTTTGGTCATCCAGCAGGACCAGACCAAGTTCTGGGAAGGTGCTTGCAGCTTCAGCTTCACCACACACTTGCTCTGTCTAACGCAAATGTTGCTTTGGAGATGCTGAGAGGTTTTTCTCCCTCCCTCTTAAAAAGAGCATATGTTCTCACTACTAACAAGCAGGTTTGCGAAGAGTCTATTTTTAAGATGATTACAGGGTATCAGTAGCTGTTCCAGTGTCAACTGTCGGTTTTGTTTCCTTGTCGGCAGTAAACTGTTGGCAGGTTTGTGCACCAGAGGTTTACTCCTTCCCAGCTGTAATTGCACAGCACAGAAATTATCACTTGCTCTGTGCATGCCTCTGCTGGTTTTTCCCTCTGAGCCTGATGTTCACAAGCAGCTCCTCCAAGTGCTTTCTATCCGGTGAAGAGCCGTGTCGTGGCATCTCCTGCTGGCAAAAGCCAAGGCCTGGGTAGCTCTAAATAGCACAGATGAGACTAAATTTGGCATTATAATACATGTGTACTTGATATCGGTGCATCCCACTTTGTTGCCCAGAACCTAGTAAGCCAAATGCAGAGACTCTTTTTTTCCAGGCAGTTTTCCCCATGTGTTATATAAAATTATACCTACAGCCCAGCTGGGATCTTCAGGATGTTGAGTACAGGTGATCTGAGGGCTGGGTCTCTGGAGAGCTGGTGCTCTTCAGCTTGTGCATGTGTCTGGGATGTAGCTCAGTCTTTCTGCACCTTGGATCCTAGTTTGACCAGCATGGCCAACCTCCACCAGGCTTTTCTCCACATGGCCACAGAGAATTTGAAGTCCTCTGCTCTTGTGAAAGAGGATGTGAAGTCCTCCTGCTACAGCAAAAGCTGTGTTTGCTAGAGGGCACTGGAGTGTTAACTCACGCCATCCCTTTCTCCCGCTACCACACTGCTAAACTGGAGGTGACTTATAGAGGAGGAAGCAAATAGGATCCTTTACTGAGAATTAAGGAAATCTCATTGTAAATGGTTGCATCCTTTTATGTTTTTCTAAGAGTCTAAATAAACCCATGATTTGTGACTGCAGCTTTGAACACAGACGTGACGAGGGAGTGCAGTGGGAAGTGTCAGATAATGGTAGGAGGGCTCAGAAGTCCCTTTCCTTACCCCGAAGGGCATGTCCAGTAGGAAACAGCCACTTGAAGAATACTTGTTCCTTTTCCCTTGATATGGTTGGTGGCTGGCATTGCGATGATGCCTGGGTGTGAAGTCTGCTCCCTGTCCTGCGGTGCAAGTCCTTGGCACACCACTGGGTTCAGACTGGTTTCTCCCCTGCCCTGAAAGTTTCCAAGTGCCACCAAACCGATGGGAGAGAAACAATTGTTGTGTTTCCCAGGCTGACACCTCCCGCTGAGCAGCCTTCCCTGCAGGAATGGCAGTCCTCTCGCGTTACTCTTGGGACACTATGCCTCTGTGCTGATGGGACCAGACAGGATCCGTCACTGTGTTGATGTGTCTCCTCCACAAAAAATCCTAAATGACACCAGTGTCTGAGAGATGAGGAAGAAAGAACAAACAAAAATATCTGTTCATTTTCTCCCCTCTGGTCTCATCCAAATCTGGAGTGGGGACTGTGGACTTCACTTGTGGAGGAGGGCTTGGGTTTTGGGGGTTGTGCTGGGAATGTGAAATGTGTTAGCTTTTTTTCATGTGAGACCAACAAGACCTGCAGGCCAGAACATTGCTTCTACTAGACTGTGTTTATGGAGTATCTGTCCCTGGTTTTAGCTTGTTTCTAGAGTACAGGATCCTCTGACTGGTTCCATAACAAGCTCCTTGCAGTAGGGCAAAGAGGGGATGGGGTAGGGCTCAGAATTGCTTGTGCTACAGCATAGGGCAACAAAAGAAGAGTCATCGGAAGGACCTTGCCAATGTTGTGTGATTCTGTCTCTCTGCCCCCAGGGAAGATCAACTCTACCTATGTTACTTCTGGACTAATCTGTTTTTAAACACCCTTGGGTATAGATGTTGCTCAACCTTTTCCAGGGCTTCTAACAAGAATATCATAAGAAGCATAGAAAGTGTGTTGGGTTTTTTCTTCCCCTCTCTCTTACCTAATGTTCCTTGCCTCAATTTTTAGCCTGTTGTTTATATTCTGTGGTAGTTGTGGCTGAAAAAAACCCTTTCCCTTCCCATTTCTGGCAGGCTGTTTGAAAGCTGCTCTTGGATCAATGAGGACCAACTGGGATGGTTGTGCTCCTACGCATTGCATGTGACAGATGCGTCACCTCTGGGCTCACTCTCTCCAAATGGTCCATATCTTTCTCAGAACAAGGTGGCCAAAAGCAGAGCACCAGACTTATGGAAATCTGCCCTTTAGAGTGCGAACCTGAGTTACTCTTGCTTGAACAAGATGGACAGGCAACCCTGTCCAGGTGAGGATGCTCACAGTAAACCTTCAAGGCATTGTGGCCTTAGCTTTTGACAACAATGTCTCTCATTCAGCTGGGCAAGGAGATTTCTCCCAGATGTGTTTTCTGGTTTTAAATTAGCTGGCAGAGTTTTCCCATCTCTTTACATAGACAGCTGCTATTTTCTAGCTTCAGCAGTGAAAGTACTTTAAAGTTGGGTGGGTTAGTGCTTGTGAAACAGCCTAGGCTGTTCACTTTCATAGGATTTAAGACTGAAATGCTCTCTGTGTCCTGAATGTGCTAGAAAAATTCTTTGCTTTGCCTGGAGGGCATTTCACACTTAAACTTAAATTGTTGGCTTGACTCTCCCTTTGTATAAGTTGTTCAAGTTGAGAGCTGTGTGTTCTATAACAACTTCTTCTTCTCTGTGATAGTAATATTTTGGGTACTGCCCTGATCAGTTTTGAGTGGTGCCACTTCAAAGTGTGCTGGAGCTACCTGTTTTGGAGAGATGGCCAAGGCAATGCAAAAAGTGTTGCTGTGGGAAATGGCAGTGCATCTAATTGAGGTAAGGAGACTACCAAGAACAGGACAGCCAGCCTAGAAACATACAAACTCTGTAAGGATAGCTGGACTAAAACCTTGCAAAATAAAGTCTTTCTGGTCTTGTAGGCTATCTTCAGGCAAGTGGCCCTCACAGAAGAGTTGTGAAGAACTGGCTGAGCAAAACAAAACACAACTTCTATTAACCTGAGATAACAAAATATCCAGGTCTTCAAAAATGCCCCAGTCTGAGTAGCTGAAGTCCTAGAAAACAGCCTTAAAAATAGCCTGTAGCTTTGACTAATTACACAATAAGGCCACCACCTTCCCTTCCACAGGCAGATGAAGCAGGTTGGAAACTAAGGGTACTGCTGTGGTGACAGCAGAGCTTGTGATGAAAGCACTGGGTCTTGTCCCTGGGCAGCCCCAGTTAAGAAAGAAATACATCCGCAGGCACCAAGTCTCCTGCCTGCCACTGGGACTGCTTGCTGGTGATGACATCTCAAATATGTTTTAATAACCAGCAGCTGTTAATAAGCACTAGCTACTTCACCGGCTTAGATGCATCGCTTTAAATTTAAACAGGATTAGATAAGGTAGGGAGATTATTAAATACCCAAATGAACATTAAGCAGATATATTGGAGGCTTAACAACTCTGCAGCAGATTGTTAAATTGCTCTAAATATTTCCCTACTAGTCTGGGGGTATTTAATTAAAACAACCCCTCTAGTCCTCTGTAATGTGCCTAGCAGGCCTACAAACCCTGCACAGGGCGGAACCCTAATTGGCAGTGTTGCCATAAAGCTGAGCTGTGCTTGAGGACAATTAAAAAAACAGCAGCCCCCCTCCCCATCCCACCCTGCAAACCACCCCAAGCCCCTCTAATTAGTGTGAGAAATGACGACAAAACAACTCCAAGTGTCTCCAGTGACAGGTGCACAAATAACAAGGCTGATGAAAGATTTTGCAATTAAGATTGTGCTATGAAGATTAATGGGATATTTTCATAAACTGATGTAAGATTGCCTATAACCCAGTCCCCTCCATGTAGCTCCATCTCTTTCTCACCAGCCCTTCCAAATCTCTTACTTCTGAGACTTCCCTCGCCCCATATTTTCCAGGTTTGTGTGGGTTTTTGTCCCCAGGACTTTTTTTCAGTTTTCTGATGTTTCCTACCATTTTCCTTTTCTTGCTTAGGCTGGTGTTTTCTAAATCTTGGATTTCTTCTCCATTTAAACTTCCTGGGTGGGGGTGTCCCCATGGGGCATCTATGCAGTGTTACTGTGTCACAGGCTGTGTTTGCAGAGCACAGGGCAGTGAATGATTTGCAGGTATTTCTGAGGTAGCCCAGCTCTGGTGCTGCTCATGGCATTGCTGCGTTGTGCAGGAGGGACTAGGGTACACCAAACTGTTGTTCTAGCCTGGTTCTCCAAGATGGCGACATTTTTACCATTGTGCTTGGCAATTACTTCACTTTCCCACTTTTTTTTTTTTTTTTTTTTTTTATTTGAGCTGTTTGATTGTTTTCCCTGGCAGTGATGGATCATGACCTCAGAGGGATTAAGCTCCAGGTAGTCAAATGAAAATGCATGGCTGGGTAGCAAAGGGAGACTGTTAACACCCTACTGGGGAAGGGCATATGGTGTGTGATCAACCTTTATTACTGCCCTGAGGATCCAGCTGCAAAGCACACGTCTGGCTGTAGAGCTGCCTGTGCCCATGGCTTTCCAAGGCCCGTGGGTCACATTGCCTGTGCCTCTTCCCCGTAATGTCTCCCCTGAGCATGCCAGCGATCCTATTAAGCCAGATTGAATGTGGTACAACCACTGCTTGATAGGAAGCATTAAACTGGCAGAGAAGTAAAGAGAACTGGACCAGACACCCCTTCCCATCCACTCTTTAAAGAGGCAGGGAGATTTGTACCTATTGCCCAAATCCACTCCTTTCCCAGCAACATGTGTGCACGTTGCTGCTGTCACTGCTACTTCATTACTCCTAATTGCCTGTTACTCTCAATGACTGCAAGGCAGGCGAGTGCACAGGGAATTTATATTTTTAATCTAGTGAAAGCCAATGATTGGACACACAGCCTCTGGTCCTAGTTTTCTTCCTCTCTCAACTGTTGCCATAGACCAGGTTTGATGTTGAGCTTTCCAGTGTGTCCATGCTTACTGGCTGTCCCCCTGCCTGCAAATTTCTTTCCTGACTGTGTCCTCAGCCTTGCCAGTTGCTTTTTGCTGTAACTTCCCTGTGCGACCTTGGGGGACTTTGTTAGGAGAGTGGGTCACAGGCACTGGTGGGGGGATACTAGTCCTGCCTGGCTGGAGTGGGCTCTTTCTTGCTACTGGCTTTTTCCGTTGCCACATGTCTGTCTAATGATGTGTTAAGAGGCACCTACCCAAACTTGTGTCCCTGTTTCCCCCAGAACCTTCTTACCAGCCACAGGCCCCAAGGCTGCCCTGGGCCTGCAGAGCTGGGGATGTATAATCCCGTATGCAGAGATTTCAGAATAGTTATACCAGGGGCCCCAAAACCAGTACAACCACTCCCACACTGTACTGGTTGTTAACTCTGCTGGGGAAGTGTGTAAACAAGACCTCAGTGAGTTGCTGTTTTCCCCCTGATTCAGAAGCTCTCCTCTGTGTTTCACCATGCCTCTATCCCTAGAAAGGCACTGTAAATTCTCATTTCCAGCAGCTTGTGAACAGTCTTTAAATGGGGGTTAGCGCAGGGCCAGCTGCTTGTTTCAGCCACTTCTCTGTGCAGAGGGATGCTGTGCACTCCAAGCTCTGATATGCTTCCTGTAAAGTCCATGTGAAAATCTTCGTCCAGCAAAACGGCAGAAGTATTCCAGCCTCTTAAGGAAGAGGCACTAATTGGTGGTGACAAAGAAATGTATTTTTTTCTGAGCATGGTAACTGTCTGACAATATTCTACTCACCAAAGCAAACAAGCAGAAATTAGGTCTTTGTCTATTGTTCATGAGCCTTTTTGACTTGATATCTTGTTGTTTCTACTCTCCTTTTAATTGCTTAGCTGTTGTCCTATTAGTGTCAACTATTGGCGCAATGCAGGGGTTATAGCTGAAATGCTCTGGCTGGTGTTATGTGGGGTGTCAGCCTGGATAAATACAGTGGTTCTTCCTGTTCTCACAAACCTCCTTTCCCATCCTCTCCTTACCGTCAAGGTGCTGGAAAAAAGTTAGCAAATAGTTATTGCAGCTGGGGACTTCAAATGTAGGTAGCCTTCTCTCTGTCCTTGGCTTGCTGGTTCTTGCAGTCCTCCTCAGTGTGTTCCCAGTGTGACAAACTCTTTGGGGCTCAATGTAATCATTGCTGGGTGAGCTCTGCATCTGAGGTTATGCTGGAAACCAGACATGCTGAGCACCAAGGCTGGCTGCAGTGAAATGATACTCCTCAGTTTAGAAAAATCAGGATCTTGTAGAGTTGGAAAATGCCCTGAAAACTTCTGGATCAGAGGCGCTGCTGTGGCCCTATCTTTCACTGGGTGTGCAGGTCTACAGGATTTCTGAAGGTACAACCTGTCACCTGTCGCAGCCTGGCCCCTTGGTCTTTTGCATTAGGCTCATCTCTCTGTGGTAATCTTGTGCCTGGTATGAAGCTGACTGGCCAGCTGCCTGCCTGTGAGCTTCCCCACCATTCTCCCCAGCTGTCCCGGTGGTTGTGTTGATGCTTGGTTGCAGCAAGGTAACATTTTGGGGGAATTCTCTACCTTGTTAGCTTCTTACCTGGGCTACTACAAGCTCCTAAGAGGCTAAGGCTTCACAGTGATCCAGCGCAGCTGGGTAGCCTGCCTTTTCCTCTCTGCTATTGGTTTCCTGGTCATGGTGGGTATGTAGGGCAAGAATGGGAAGACATCAGCGTTCAGATCCACTTTAAGGGCTGAGCTGTCCCAGCAGACTGCAGCAGCAAGGGATAAGGGAGCAAAATATGCCACATATGAGATTTCCCTGGAAAACTGCTCTTGCCAAAGGCTGCACAAAAATGCTTTCCTGCTCCCTGGGAGAAGCACAAATGGTGCCAAACCAAGCCTACCAAGTCCCATTATCCTAATCACCTCTGGTTCTGCTGTGACCTCTGTCACTGTCTCCCTTTTTGCCCTGGAGAGCTCAAAGCAATGTGTGGATGAGCCTTTCTGCTCTGTAGAGAGGTAGGGCTATCCTAATGGATGTGCCCTCATCCAAATGGCCCCACAATTAGTGCCAAACAGGCCTGAGCAGAGACTGGTAAAAATGTGGTAAAAAGGTGTCAGGAGATGCAGCGGCAGAGCTTTGGGGACCCCTTCGCTTAGTCCCCAGCCTGGATGAATAAGAGGTCCTGAGGACGAAGCGGGATGTGGCCCTGCCATTAAAGATGCTTTGAAACAAGCAAACATGTGGGTGGGAAAGGAATTTGTACTGCTGGCCAGATTTAGTTCCTCGTATTTTATAAGAGGGCCAGTATACCCTTTATATGAGCGCCTGACTTTTACAGATGTGCTTTTACTATTCCCTCCCATCTTAATAGCTATTTTATAAATATTATTATAAAGACGTCTTGGTGGTAATGCTAAAGGGAAGCTGGGCTTTGTTTTATCTGAATAGCTCTTGCTTCCAGCTTGGGATAAGGGCTGTAACACTGCAGAATGAAGCTGAGCTGGAACAAAAGGAAATCTATTCATTTACTTAAATCGTAGTAATTTTAGCATGACCTGAGAGGAGCCTGGTGAATCTAACCCTCTATTTTCCCACATCCTTCCTAGCAAGCGCCTTTCTTTCTAGCTGAGGTTTGAGAGCTGACTCACTTCTACACTAGAGTGAAATTTAGGGTGGGTATTTTTTTTTTTTAAGATTGGTCAATGCTGAAGCAACAATTGCAGTGGAAAGATAAATGATTGTCACTGTTGACTTTGATGTATAAAAGATGAATTTGTTGTCCACCTTAACAGTTTCCTAGTTATTGGGTTTATTTTTTTGTTACACTTAGTCACAGATCTCTGTAGATGCCCCTGCCCACCCAGGGCAGGAATCACAGCTGAGACCTTGATTGCTTGATCCCTCATGATGTTAATGACTCTTTTCTAGGGATGTGCCCTTGGGTTTTGTAGGAGTCTGCATTTTGTGTGGGGGGTGAGAGGTCAAACCGAGACCTATGGGAAGAGAGGCGCAAATGACTGTTTGGGCCAGACTGAAAGGGACCTGCTACTGCTGAGGCAGGAGAGGAGTCCTAGCCTCCCACAGTGTGACCAGGCTTGCTAAGAGACCCTGGACCTTTCCACCACCATGGGCCGAAGCCAGAGCTCAACTTCCCTTGGCAGGTTGTTATTTTTGAAAGTTGGTTGTTTTTGTTGTTGTTTGTGGGTGGTTTGCGGGGTTGTTTGTTTTGATTTTCAGAAGCAGCTACAGATAAGCTAGAGATAAGTGGACAAAGGGACATTTCAGAGGGAGAAGATGGGTATCTCTGAGGGACAGAGGACTACTGTACAGGGACACACAGGAGGTCACAGGTCTTCCTGCTTTCTGTGTCTCAGTTTCCCAGTCTGTAAGATGGGGCAAGGAGGTTGATAACTTACATAAGATCTACTGATATGCAGTATTTTGTAAAAACTCAGGAAAAAAACCTTCTGGATGGCAAAGCACAATGGGAGCACAGACAGCCTCATCACTCAGACAGCAAACTCCTACGTGTGAAAACGTGAGCTGGGAGTTTGACGTATCTGCTACCCAAATGCTAGCAGGTGACGAGCAGATGGGGCCGCTGGGCGCTTGTCTGAGGTCTGTCTGAGCAGAAGGTGGAGGGGGAGTGGGGATCTGAGTGCCGGGGCTTTTTTTTTTTTTGTGTGGTGTCGATAGCTGACACGTGGTTCTCACCAAAAATGTAAAAATAAAAGCTGTTGGCTTGTGCGGGGCTGTGGCATGGCAGTGCTTTATCTGGGAGTTTGGATGTCACGCTCTCCCAGTTATTTATAGGTGGCAGGCAAATGCTGGGAGAAGTATGAAAGGAACAAAACATGGGAAATGTTTTGTGTGGTGGTTTTGGTGTTGCCTGCTGGGCTGTGGGGACTGGGAGCCCTGGGTTTTCTCCTAACAGTGACTCTGTCAGTCCTGCAAGGACCAGCATGGGGAGGGGGGGTCTGTCTTCAGAGGGACTCTTCTTTCTGATCTGTGTGTGTGACCTGCCTTGGAGAATATGTGGATTTAAACACACGGGGGAAGAGATGAGGATGGATTGAAGGAGTTTATGAAGAGCTCTGCAAAGGACAGAGCTAGCAAACAGCTAAATTTGTTATGTTGTATTTTGAGCGGGGTTCTGCTTTTCTGGTGGGTAAACCAGCAGAGCAGTACAGGTACCAGAGGGTTATGTCTGGCTGCAGTCTGGAGTACAGCCTCTTGCTGTAGTCTGTGTGGCCCTAGCCATCTTGCACTATGCAACATCCTATACTCGTATTATTCTTGAAATTGCAACTATATGTCCCAATGCAGCCCTCGTGATGGAAAGGAATTGGGTGTTAAAAGCCTCAAGACATGCAACCCCAAAATCTAGTTCCCACCACAAATGCGTCTCCTGAGTCTTTGGAGTGCTGCATATGTCCGTGCTTTTGTCCCTCTGCCCCAGCACAACCTCAGGAGAAGCTGGCTGAGGCCATGGGGGTAGGATGGCTCGGCTGTAGAAGGCATGGGAGCATGGGGCCAGACAGACAAGAGCCAGCGGTGTAGAAGGAGCCAGGGTGTGTGAGCTCTGCTCACAGATCTGTCCATGAGCTTGCTGGGAGGTAAAATGAGAGGTGCAGATTGATGGGGGGGATCAGTGATCTCTGTGAGCTCGGCCACTGGCTTGTTGCTTCACCCTGCTCAGCTCCTCTGACACAGGAGATATCAAGGCAAAAGGGTGAGCCTGAGACTCCAGACACCCTCCTGCCTGGAAACCTGGAGAAATGCCCTATCCTTCCCTGAGCATCCAGCTCTTCCCTGCCTATTTAGGACTGGGAACAAAAACCAGGATCTCCTTCAGACTTCCCAGTGGGATCGTCCCCCTTCCTCCCCTTCCCCACAGCAGCAAGCTGTGGCAGTTTGTGGACTACTGAGAAATAGATGCCCGCGGGTCCCAAGTGCTGGTGTTAATGTGATGGGAAGAGGGGCCAGCATACCTGATGGTGGCTCGGAATCGGAGGCAAGTGATTACAGCTGAAGAGGTCGTATACCATTGTAATCCTGAAAAGAAACATTATGATTCATCATTCCTGATGTAATGTCATCTGTTTAATAAAGCTGTAATTCACTCTGTGCCCATTTTTAATGGGGCTATTTAAGTAATGGCATTGGGTTTTCTCTTTCCCAATGTCCCCCCCACTCCCATACTAAGTAGGGTTTGGACTGAGCACTTGAAAAGAGCTATTGGAGCTGAAGACTTTTTTTATATTTACAATATCTTTCAGGCTGTAGCTGAATGGGGTATTATTTATGTCAAATCACTACTTACCCTGAAATATGGGGAGAAGGAAAGCCAACAGCTGGATATGGTAATGAGTAAATAAACCATGTGTCTCTTTAATGATAGGGACATGAATTTGTGCCACATGGGGAAATGGCTGGTGATGAGATGTCTTTGACTGGGGCTGACCACAGAGCAAGGGCACCCCAAAATTTATGTTGCTGGAGGGCTCCCTTGGCAGCTTGCTGGGAAGAACGATGGTCTGATGGTCCAGGGTTGGCTTTGCTGCCTGTTCTCTGTGGAGTGTTGTCCATGTGCAGACACAGCAGTGTTTGCTACCTCCAGCTTGGTGTCACAGCGTGATTCTTCCCATGAAAACCTGGATCTGAAAGTTGTGGTTTCGGTGGATGTCTTAGAAACTTGGCGTTCTTAGAAGAAAAATCCAGAAGGGTCATTTTGGGAAGAAGTGGTGGGAACGGGAGTGTCTGTGTCCCCATCCCAGAGGGAGAAGTTATAATGTTCTTGTGGTCTTTTTGGTTTTTTGCAAGGTGGTTTTCTGTGCATGGAGAGAAGCATGTCTGGGGATGTAAATTCTGAATGCAGGTGTTTGACCACCTACAAGTGACATCAGGTATCTGTGTCTTCACTAGTGCAGAGCGGCAGGGGCATTTCTGTCACTGGGGATTTACTATAAGGGCAAATCCAGTGAGTGGGTGACTGATACAAACCATCAAAGGAGAGGGGAGATGCTAAAGGGAGTTACCTGAAGACAGCAGAAGGCTGGAGACTGTGGTGAAGTAGCTATGCCAAGGTCAAAATTCTTTGTGCATTCAATCTCCTGTGCAAGGGAACCTCTCTGTATTTTCATTCTGTGGCAAATCAGGGTTTGTGTGAAGTTGGTGTAGGGTAAAGCTTGGGACTACAGTCCTTACACCACAGTTAGGTTTCATACACCTGAACATATGCAGAGGCTGTGGGAGTTCTCGTGGCTGAGCATCCCCCTGTGCTCTGTGGTGTACAGGCACAGGACAGAAGGTCCCTGTCTCAAAGAGCTGATGCACCACTGGGTGAACATTGATATGTAGCCAAGTGGGCCCATTTCTCCTGAAGTCAGTTGTATGCCTGGATCTCTGTGCCTGTAAGAAAAACAAGAACTGCCAAATTGGATGGATCATTTCTTATAAAGTAAACTCCTCTTGACAGTGGCCAAGAGCAGATGCTTTGGGAGTGTATGAGAACTGGGTATTTGTGGACAGATCCTTCCCACTATATCTACCTGGCTTTTGGCAGCCCTTGATGTAGGGACTGCCCTAAATAAAGGAGTCCCTTAATGTCAAAAGAGAGTTGACTTTCTGCATGAGAATTATTTAACCTTTTGAAATTCACTCAGATGTGTTCACTGTGCTAACGGTTTATTGAAAAACCAAGTCTTCCCTGCTCTCTACCATAGTCCTTCTGAAAGAGAACCAGAACTGTAAGTTCTTACAGCCCCATCTAAGATGCTTTGAGCTGGTTTGAAAGGGCCGTTAAAGATATTGCATGCTGCCACCCACAGACTGCTTAGCTGGGAGTCGCACATGAAGGCCAAAAGGGTTTTATTTGAGAATATGCTGTTTTGTCCAGATTATTTTGCCTAAGCCAGAAAGTGAGGTCACTGGTTTTAAGAAGCCACAAAGTAAAATAAAAATAACCTCAAGACCTGTACAGTTTTTGTGGATAACTGCACTTTGTATTTTTTCCTAGACTTTTTAGATAAACAACAGAGAGTTTCCAACCCTCTCCTGTTATCATACCAGGAGCAAGAAAGGAAACAAATAAGGAAACTTGGAGAAATAAAAACCCAAAACATAAGCACCTTAAAATATGCCATGGTCAAAGCTGTTTCTACTTTTATCCCATCCGGTGGTTATTTATCACAGTGGAATTAGGCGGATGCAGAAGCCAGCCCTCTGCTCTTTAGAGGAGACAGGAAAGGCAGAGGGTTGGGAAGGTGGGTGCTGTCTGGAGGAGAGTGGTGGTGTGTGTTACGGGGGTCGTCAGGCTTCCTGCAGGGCCCTCCACCATGTCTTACAGGCTGGGTCTCCCATGTGTCTCCTGCTGGCACTGCATCCTGTTTGGACCATGGGATTTGATGCTACATGGACCTGAAAGGAAGGTCAATAGATGTCATGTGAGGACATTTGGACTCTTGCCCGGCCTGTGGAGGTGAGAGGGTGTCTGGCAATGAAATGGTTAGTGAGGTTCCATGTGCTGCAGCTGGGGACATGGCATTTCAGACAGGTCCTGGTTTTAATATCCCTTTCCTCCCCTTCCTTCCTCATGCTGATCCTTACCTAGAGAATGGGCATGATGGTTTTCATCTGCTTTTTAAAGGGTTTTAGATCTGATGTGCTCAATGGCTGAGACTTTGGTAGAGCGGTTGTTGCCAGTTTCCCTGTAGATGTTCAAAATGCTCATTGCTCTTGGAATAACTCAGCATAGCTTGGTGTGAATGCTTGTGCTCATGTCAAATGCCACCTAATTCCACCCATGGTCTTGGTTTGGGCTCAGTGGAGCAGAGGGCTGGTCTTCATTATTCCAGCCCTGTATATAAGCAGCTGCTAAGGCTGAATCCCTTTTGTGCAGCAAGAGGAAATTGTTTCTGCCTGCCTTTTATGTCTGCACTATCACCTGAGGAGCCCTCACTGCAAGCTACCAGGGCTGCGCTCACATGGCTTAGAGGAGGAACTGAAACCAGCATGTCTCTCCTAAAACAAATACCAAAAAATCACATCTAATGAATGCTGTCGAGAATGTGAAATTTGTAGGTAAATCCTAACATTGTCCATGGGGTCAGCAGAGAAGGATAAACCTGTCACTTACAGATGTTCAAGGCAATAAAAGGAACCCATAAAGAAAAGCCCCTTGTTGCCAGGCAAAGCCACAAGTGCAGAATTGCTCCATGCCTGGGGCCTACCGCTTTCCTGGAAGGCAGGGAAGGGTTAAGTCTGGAGCCAAGTGCTCAGCTTGCTCTGTATTATGTCCAGGTGGCATGACGTGTGAACAGACGAAAGATAAAAATCGCAGCGGATAAAATCACAGAGGAAATGGCTCTGTCTGAGCCCAGATCACGACGCCTTGTGCTGACCCCACAACCTGAGCTCCATCAGTCAAGTTGTCCTTCCCTTGACTTCTCACCCCATGCTCTGCTGCTGCTGCTACTCCATAAAAGAGGGGAGTGGTGGGAGGAGGGGAGAGGCGGCTCAGCCTGATGACTAAGAGGGTCTGAGGACACGGGTCAAGTTCTTTCTGCTGGAGTCTGGAAGGGAAAGCTGAGTACTCTACCAGACCCTGCTAATAAAATGATCTTCCCCATAAAAGGAATGAACAAGTAACCGGGAAGTGAGTGCAGTCCTTGCCTTGCTTTGGCTGGGGATGGGGGTGGTGGAGCAGAGCCAGGCTGCCCTGGCTGTCGGCGACCCTTGCTGCTCAGCAGGGAGAGCAGTAGCAATGTTAGGGCCTGGGGCTTTGCTTCTGAAGCTGTAAGATCTGTGACTCGTCTGTCAGTCAGTCCTTTTCCATCCACCCTGACCAACTCGGCAGCTGTGCTTAGCTCTGCTGCTTGGAGGCGAGGAAAGAGACCAAACTATCTTGTGTTGCTGCTGCACCCTTGTGCCTGGTCACCTTTGAGAAAGAAAGTCTTAGAGGGTTTTGATCAACTCTGTGGGCATCTCTGGGGGGAATGAAACTCTTCAGTCTCCTTATTCATCTGAGACAGGTGGCATCAGTGACAGAAAGTATGCCACTGTCCCAGAGCCAGGCAGCCACAGCTGTGGGGAGAGGCACTCTCCAAGCTGGATAGTGCCTTGCTCTCAAAGGAGCCATGTTCACTGCAAGGGCTGGAGGATGCTGGAATTTACTTCCTTTGTCTGATCCAAAAGAGCCTAGTTTTGGGGAAGGCCTTCTGGGCATGCTGCATAAGACATCTGTTTTACAGGGTGTTTAGGATGGAGCTCAGCTCAGGCTTCCCAGAACTGGGAAAGGCTGGGAGGATGTTCCCAGTGGTAGCTGGCCAAGTTCCCCTGCTGTAATTATCTTTTGCAGCCCTGGGATTTGAGTGTGTTATCAATGATACTGTGCTAGGGCAGTGATAAGCAGAAGGGAGTTTTTAGGTGATTAGGCTAAACTGCTCCATGCTTTTAAAAGAAAAATAAAGAAAAAACAACAACAACAAAAAACCAAAAACCCCAAATTAAAAAAAAATACCAAAAAAAAAAAGTGCTTTACCATTTCCTCTGGTATAAAGATGCAGAGGACCACAGCTCTGGTGGCTTGTGGCTTCGTGTCTGTTTTGAAACTTGTATTTTCCATTCAGCTTTAACTTGTTCCCTGTGTATTTTGGTTTAGCTTAACTCAACTGGGTTTAATTGGAATTTATGTAGCAGAATAACCAAGCTGGTTTAGAGCTGGCACCCCCTGAGCTGCAGGTGGGCTTCATTTTTAGAGGCATGCAGAGGTACAGGAGACTACTACTGTCTCCAACTTACTGGGAACAGAGCTATGGCAGTAATCTGTCTGTGCATCAGCAGATGCAGGTGCTGAGGAGCCTTCAGTCAAATGGGGAGTGTGATTTAGTTTGGGTTAAGCACCTGCTGAATTAGTCACCCAGTCTGTGTGTGTACAAGGCATGTGGGCACTGAAGGACCTAATGCTCTGAAGTCAATATGTGCCTTGCTAACTCATCCCAGGGCTGGCTGCACCTACAGTGATGCCTGGGGATCATGGTGGAAGGTGAAGGCATATAAAGCCCTCTCCTTCCTGGAGTATTGCTCCCCTGAGGCTTATGAGGGCTGTTGGCCATTGCCTCTTTTATCATTATCTGCTCTGTAGGATGTACAGTGACAGTAACAGGGTGAGCACCTCCAGACTGAGACATGACCTGGTTAAAGAAAGATGCATGTGTCCATTTAAAAACTGATTTAGAGCTTAATGAGCATCATGCCTCTGCCTCTCCTTGCTATAAGGAAGGTCCTGATACAGCGACTAGACCCTATCTGGGAGCAAAGGTGTGTCTTGGTTTGAAAGCAAGCTATTGTGGTCTTTGATAGCACATGTAGTAAGAGCAACCAGGCTCAGAAACACAAGTGGTCATTGTGAAGAGCGAGGACCTCCTCCCTGTCCTGGCTGAGAAGGGAAGGGGTAACCCAGGAGCACACACACTGGCAAGGATGTGGGGAAGACCTACAGAAATGGACCTGACTTTTTTTTTTTGGGTAGGCAAGATGCTTGTCTGTGAGTAAAGCCACCTCACAACATGGAGGACTGGGTAGCTGCATTTCGGGTTCTCAGCAGACTCTGTAGATCGTCTCCTGCTCAGCGAGCAGATGGGAAAGCCCATCTGCACATGTCTCTGCTCCTGGAGAGGCTGGAGAGTATCACTACTTCTCCCTGGGGAAGGCAGCTCTGTGGCATGACCTCCCACCTGGGGAAACGAGATCAGCAAATGACTTCTAAGTAGCGTGTCCATCACTGTCAAATTGACCATGGATGTCAAGCGTGAATCGGCTGTCCCCGCAGCGCGGCCGGAGCCAGCCCCTTAGCTGGCTGAGTCAAGCTGTGCTGACTCCCTGTGATAGCATTTTAATGTGAGGGATGACAGAGGCCTCCAAGTTAATGTCTGCAGAGAGGTGACAGTTTTGAATGTCAGCCAAAGTGGAAGGCCTGCCTGGAATTTTGCGGACAGTGAAGAGGATAGGCATGAAATTAGCACAGGCAACCACATCTGCCAGCAGCCTTGCAGCACTGATGCCTGGTGCTCCCAAGAGTTACCTGAGCAGACCTTCCTGCTTGGACCTCAGAGAGTGACCCACATGTCTCCCAGCGTGACTCTTCCCAGGAGTGTCTTCAAGGACTGGAGGAGGGACTTGAGCCTGGAGCTTACCATGTCCCTCTTGGGAGGATTGCTGGGATGTGGAAATGGCAATAGAAATGCCGCGCTGGTAATAGGAGTTGCAGATAAGATGGGAGCTGAGCTGGCGTCTGCCTGCTGTTATTAAGAATAATCGGCACGTGTATTTAGATGAGGCCTGGCTCTTGGGAGCTTGGCTGGCTGCCTGAATGGCCCCATGGAGTCCCACAAGGAAGGCACTCCTAGTGATTAAAATCTGATGGCAAAGAGCACAAGAGTAATTCCTACACAGCTTATTCACGAGAGGGAGCAAAAGATTCCTGCTGCTTGTTGTGCAGATGAGGAAATAACCAGTACAAATCAGCCCAGCCCCAAGGAGGGGGTATTCCTGTCCCCCTCCCTGACCTTGGGCCAGGCAGCTTGCCTTGCAGTGCCTCAGTTTCCCTTCCCTCCATGGGAGAAAAGGCCGTGTTTCTTTATGGAGAAATGTTGGGGAAAATAAACGGCTCCAGGGTTGCAAAGGGCCTGAAGTCTGCAGGTGGGAGGCATTCCTGAAAGGAGATGAAAGCAATGACAAGATACTGAACACAGCCAAGAGCTAGGCTGGATTTATTAAAGAAAAAAATGTCTGTGGTCAGTTTGATAAATTGTTTCCCCCTCAAAGCTGTATTTCTGTGTTATTATTTGCCTGCAATGGGATCTTGACAAACTCTCCCTGGGCTCAGGGGCTAATTGCTGATTTCACAAAGCTGCGGAAGATCTGCGCTGTTGTCTGAGCTGGGACTGGGCTGAACTGGTTGTAGACTGGCCATTGGGAAAACAGTAATGGGTCTCTTTTTGGTAACACAATACAGGATACAATATTCCTTTTTAATCCAGTAGAGCCCAAACCCCTTCAAAGGGTAATTCTGTTCACTGGTAACCTGCAAAACAGGGAGAAAGTATATTTCTGCTTGGGTTCCTTATGAGGTATTGTCTTTAGTGAGCAAAAGGATCTTTAGAAACCTGGTGTTGAGTGGCCAGGAAGATTAGGGAGCAAGATGCTCTGGCCCTCCTACCTGCAAAGTGCATTTATGTCCCTGCTGCAAAAGCTCAGGGAGGAGGAAGAAAGTCGGCTGGTTTAACTTCAGTCCAGTGAGGCCACAACTTAGGGACTCTTGTGTGCTGTTGTGGCCCTGCAGGCACACACTCTGACTTGAATGTTTGGGAAGTCACAGCTTTGATACAAGAGAACTTTGTGAGAGAGATTCCCTCACTCTCAAAGCAGGATTTTGAGTGGGAGCTGTTTAAATAAAAATGTTTTGCTATTCGCATGTAGATAAAGCGATGTAAGGGATGACGGCAACTATTGTATGAACACAGTTGTCTCATGAGGAAGAGGACTGTGGCTGTAGTTATGGGCAAATCCCTTCAGAAGATGTCCGCTGGGTGTTGGGAGGTCCCGGAGACTCCAGGACCCACTAATCTAATCCCTGTGTTGCTGGGACAGCAGCACCACAACCTGGGCTGAGATGGTGTTATCAGTAGTGAATTGTGGCTGCTCTTCTTGCCAGGGATGGAGATGGTGGAAGTGGAGATGATTAAGGCTTTGGCCACCTCTTACTTGAATATAGAGTTGCACTTTGCCATTGCATTGAGAGCTGCAGGGTGACAGTAGGCTACAAAATACCAGGAATGCTGTCCAAAAAACCCACCAGAACTCCTCGGAGATATGTCAAATTTCCATTATATGTAAAAAAAAAAACAAAAAAACGCCCCTCCCCCCCAAAAAAACCAAAAAGAAAACAAAGAAAAAAACCCAACCAAAACTTCCAAAAAGAAAACAAAGAAACAATTGTTGACCATCTAGTTCTCAGCACCTCAGAAGTTCAAACTGGTGTTGAGTGTTTTTCTGAACATTGAGAGCCAGGCTGATTTTAACTGGATACTGAAATAAAATGGTATTTGTGCTGAGAAAAGCCTGCTTACAATAAGGGAAGTCTGAAGCAAATTTCAAATTTCTTATTTTAAGTTTAATGCTGTCTTTAGATAAGTGGGCCTTTCATGGGAGAAATCCTGGGCTTTGTTTAGCTATTTTTCTTGGCAGCACTTTGACCTCTAGGTCTCTCCTGGTCTTGACCGTAGCTCTTTTCCAGTGAAACAGCCTTGGAGGAATGCTGCAATTTGCAGGCTCTTAATCCCCATACATCAAATTCCAGACTTGCCTATGCTGAAGCACTCACCCCTGTTGTCCCGGCCAGTGTTTGTTTGCACTGCTCCATGGCTTCAAGTCTCTTTCTTTGATAATGTTGAAGCTTGTCTCTCCACAGGGGGATGTGGTGTGGGACCCTCTCCTCTGGACCCCGTACCCAGGCAGCTCTTGCTGGCCTGGGAGGGAGGATCTCAGAGGGAGGCTCTGGCTCCAGTGCAGCCCATTGAGGGCACCAGGAGGGTACCTCTCATCAGCTTGTGGTTTTTGGTAGAGGAGAACTTTCCCATTGTCTCTGTTACCATATGGAGTAGCCATTTTCCTTCCCACTGGTTCATTTTGCACCCAATCTGGAGTCTGTTATCTCCCAAGGTATGGGTGGAAGGACTGTGGGAGAAGACCTACATGGATTGAACTCCCACTTGCTGCCATTCCTGCCTCCTGCTGAAAGGTGGGACCTGAGAGTGTTCCTTCTCCTCGAAGTTGGGCTAAGAGCTAACACAGAGGAGAGATGTGTGTGGTCGTTTATCCTCCTCATCGACAGATGGGATCCGACAGCTTCTTCCCTTATGCAGTCACAGACTCCACAGCTTGCATCTTTTCCCCTTTTCTGCCAGGAATAACTTTAGGGGGGGCTTTAAAAAATGTTTCATTAATGCTTGTGGAAATGTTGTTTGTGTGTGACTTGCAGGAACTATTTTCAGCAACTTCTTAAATGAACCTTACAAAACAGGAATAATTTTGCTGTGTGGAAATTTCACAGCCTTTTACTGTTCTGATTTTTTTTTTTTTTGACAGCTTCTACATTTTAAAGTTATGGCCCCAGGCCTAAGAAACCCAGTGTCTTTTTGGGCCAGGTGAATTATGAATCAGCCCTGAACTCCCTTCAAAGTGCTGAGTATTAATGGGTCCATATTGCAGAGGGTTAGTGACTTAACCAGTGGGTTGAGCAGAGAGCAGAGAGGGGACCCGAGGTCTCCAAGTGTTTAAGGCAGGGCACTATATTCTTTCCCTGCTAGACAGATGGGAGACAGTGAGGCCCATGGACCTTGGAGAAATTAATGGGGCCCTCTGAAAAAACATCCTGCTTGGAAATGAAATGTTAGCTGCACAGCCGTGCACTCTGTGTGGCTGCCTTTATTTTTATTGGCCCCTCATCTGTTAATGTTGTCACCTCCTGCCGTCATCCCAACTCTCTGTGTTGGGAGAAGGTTTGGTGGTGGTGCCCTTCCATAAAGTGTGGGGATACTTGCTAGTTGTGCTGTCTGCATCATGTTTTAATGGGTGTTGGTAACCAATTATCAGCTTAACTGAAGATACTTGCTAAAAGTTTAATTAAAACTGATATGTGGGGTGTGCTTTTTCTTGGATGGGGAGCTTCAGCGTACTGTGAGGTGGAAGACTGCTTGCTAATGAGCAGAGCTCAGGGGGCAGGCAGTTGGCTTGAATGCGTAACTGAAATGGTGGGTAGCTGTCAACGGTGGCCCCTGGCCCTTAGTTTGCAGAACCTTTTGCTATGGCTGGTGTTTTCCACAGAGTTGGGGTGGAACTAACAAAGCTGCAAGCTCTGATCTGGTGCTGACTCGATGTCCCCACATGAGATCTGGAGGTGTCATGTCTAGGCCATGTCTGCAGGGTTTATTGACTTGGGCAAGAGAGGGAGAGGTTGCTTTGTCCTGTGACTTGCTGGACTTGGACTTTTGGTAGCCAAGTATATAGCAAGGAGTCAGGATGGATCCTGCTTATAGGTTGCATGTGGCTGAATGGGGCCATGTGTTTTGTTTAAAAATTTTGTTAACTGACTTCTGAAAGATGATGCTCTGAAGGGGCTCCTGCGCAGGCACCTCTCTTCAGATGCTCAAATACAAGCATGGCAGAGAAAAACACGTCTCTCTTTCCCCAGCAGAAGGAGGGCTGTTCAATGGACATGAGCGCATGTGACTACCAGTTGTGTTGGCCTCTGTTCTTGTAGGAAGCAAAATACTATGCTAATAACTCTCTGTTTATCCTGCTATGTGCTTTTGCCTGCTAAAGAGAGGCATGGCAACGTAGCAGATGTCTGATATTATTTTCTCCTAAGACCTTCTTAAATATTTCGGGCTAGTCAGTTTTGTTGATCTTTCCTAATTTATGCAAGTTACTTGCAGATCTTGCATTTCTGGAGAAAGATGTGTTGGATAATGTTGCAGCCCCTCTTGTCCCCAACGTCCTGAGACTCTTTCCTACCACCCAGACCAGCCCTCCTGGCTTCAGGTTTTGGCTTGCATTATTTATTGCTCTCTTCATTACAGCAGCCCCTCCGGTAAAGCCAAACCTTGTCTTGTTGAGCTTGGCTCCTTGGCAATCTGAATCTTACAAATTTGTCTGGGTTCAGAAGAAAAACAACCATTTGAAGTTTTACAACTGAACTGAAAGCTGAAAAGAAACACAGCATGTCATTTTGGACAATTAATAATTTTTTTTGATAGAGTAGCACTGAAATTTTTGTTGATGTTTACTAATAAGTACTGTCACTGAAATGCTTCTTTTGAAATATAATTTTAATTGAATTTGAAGCAAAAGACATTTCAAGATGAGGAAAACTGAACTGTTAGGCTCAAAATATTGCAGTTAGACATTTTGATTTTGCAGTATTAAAACATTTTGGCGTGAAGAGCCCAACATGAAGGAGTCAGGAGTGATGTGAGAAGTATTTTGATGTTACTGAATCTGCATTTCTCCCTGGTTATAGACATAGTATGTATGTACAGTAGTGGAACACTTTTTTTACCTGTTTCCACAGTAAATGAGGAGGTAGCACAGTCCTTTGGTGAAAAGCCTTAGAATTTAAATAGACAAGCTGGTAAGTTATTTAATCTCTGGATACTTTTGCCTGCCAGCAAGAGTAATTTTTCACTTGCTCAGCTCAGTCTTTGGTCAAGCCAAGAACTGAAGCTGGGTCTTCCAAGTCCTTGTCCTGTGTCCCACAACAAGATCCCTGTCTTTTCTCTTTGTTTGTGGTTTGTGATTAATCGTCCAAGTCTCCTGATATTATTTCTGTTCTGCTCCCTGACTGTATGATTTGAAACTTTATAAACAGGCCATAGCAAATGCATGCGACATACAGAAATATGGGTATTCATCAAAGTAGCACAGCTGCTTCTGAAACAATGGTGCTAAGGAAGCCCATTCATACTAATTACAGCAGCACAAAGAATTGTGTCACTAAATTTGCTGGCAGGTCCAAAATATGTTTTGGCTTGACCTGAAACAGTCTCTTTTGGGGAAGAAGGTTTTGGAAAGTTGAAACGTTTTAGTTTCACACTAGAGCAAACGTTTTTATTTTGAAGCTAAAGATTTGCTTTAAGTAGAAATTAAGAATTAGAAGATGGAAACATTTCTTTTTAAGTTGAAGTGGAGGTTTTTTATTTTTAAGGAAAAAAAAGTCTTTCTCTTCCCACTGACAATTTGATAAAAAGGAATAAGTGGTGATATTCTTTAATAGGGTTGGAATGTTATTTTTGGCAACCTCTTCTCCCAGATCTGAACTCTTCCGCTGCTGAAGGATTGCCTTGACCCTTCTGCAAGCGCCCAGGAAAAACAGCCCACCTCGGGATGTGACGATTGAGGTCTGGGCGACCTGTCGCTGCTCTGCTTTGCTTCCAGCCTGAGGTGTTGGGCAGGTAACCCTGGTGAAGCCTGGTAGCTCCCCATGTGGTGCTGCTTGCTATGGGGAGGGAACAGGGGAAATTCCTCTCCTAAACATTGCTGAGCCCAAAAAGAACAAGGTGTTATTACCCTCCAGGTACTGGTATTTCCGTGCGCTCCTCTGATGGAACTCCAACCACACAATAATATTTTCCTTTCTGAAAATAGCATGCTTATTTAGTAAAATCCTTTAATGTTTAGAAAGTATAGAAATGCATAATTAAGGTATCCAGCCAATTCCCCCTTTTGCCTTGTAATTATTGTTTGCTCATTATCACCCTGAATGACTTCCGCCACCCACTCAAGCTTAACTTTGCCCCACAAATCTGTCAAAATAGAGACACATATCAACATTGCAAATTGCTATTACGACAGAGGGAACAAACTTCCTTTTTCTCTCAGATGAATCAATTTTCAACATAATTTCACAATCGTGCAGTAGGTAGAATGATTTTCTGCTGCACAGCCTCTGCCTGCCTTTCTCATCAAGATCTTACCTGCTCAAACCTCCAAGTATTCATCATTGTGTCTCGGATACCTAAAACAGCCCCAAAGAACTGTTGCAATTCATAACATTCATCATCATATCAGTAAAGACCATTCCCAATGCCGCTTGGGAGCTGGGGCAGTGAAAGGATAGCAGCCTCACTCCAGACACCTGAATGAAGGTGAAAAAAGCAAAATGTTTCCAGCCCACAGCAACTTTGCTGACTTCAACCAGGAGCTACTTTGTTTAAGCAATACGGTGCTCATTGTAGTCCATGTGAGTCCATGGGAAAACTGCATTTCATGTTGTTTCAGTCCCTGCTTGTATTAAGCAGCTATTTGGCTGACATATGGAAATTAATGTTATATTTAGGCATGTTCCTGTATGTCCATGAAGACAGTTACAAAACTACTTTTAACTCTAATACTTGTAGTAATCCTCCTAAAACTCACCAAGGGGCACTAACTCTTCTCCAGCAGCAGAGAAAAACTCAGTCTGGTCTCTAGGGGGATATTTCTGGATAAGAAGATATTTGCCAGAACAACCCATTCAGTTCGCTCTGATTCTGCTCTTACCTCAGGTTGCTCTGCCCTCCTTGCCAGTACCCTGCTGATTCCTTTGGCTTGTGGTAGTCACAACCTTGCCGTAGCAAGTCCCAGGACTTGGCAAATGCCTTGAGCTGCTCATGGCTCTGGCAAGCACCAGCAGATGTGTGGCAGACCTGTTCCAACACACATCTGTGTGGGGCTGTCCCTGTAGCAGCCGTGTCAAAATCTGGGATGATGCTGCTTGTGCATGCCCTGCACATTGCTCCAGGTGTTTGTTTCCAGTTCCTGGGCTCGCGCATACCTACCCATTGCACAAAGATCTCCTGAGCACATCAGGTAACCAGCAGCACCTCTTCTCTCTTTTAAGAAATACTTTCTTCCAAGCCTTTATAGCACGGAGAAGCCATAAAGACTGGGTTAACAGATGACATTGTGGATGGGCTGTCCAAGTTGCCAGTGGAGATGCAAAAACACCTCTGAAATCTCTGAGATTGATTTCTTCAGGAGCTTTTGCAGAGAGGCCAGAGGCAGTATGTCAACATCTCCTGGGATGGATCCTATCTGGGGTATTACTGCAGATTCCTATTCATGAAACTCTTGTTCTAACCCACTGGAATATTTTGCATGCTGTGGGATGTCTGCAGAAGGATCTGTTCCATGCTTCAGGCATGGCCTTCCCTGAGGGCCAGCATGTCACAGTAATGTAATTTCTCAGCTTGATCCAGCTAGTGGGTGGGTAGGGAAGGAGCTCTCTTCTCCCTGTGCAGCTCTGTTCAGCAAGAGTCTGCTGGGATGCCAACCCTGCTCAAGTTCAGATAATCCAGGGGAAGGGCCTCTATTTTTGACATTTTACCTGTTCATTTTTTTTTTTTTTTTCCCTTAGTATCTTCTGCCACCCCACATCATCTCTAGGCCTCCCCTGGGAGGCTGCTCTACTTGTGATGGATGCAGTATGTTGATTATATGCGCAAAGCAGCCTCTGCCACCCTAATTGCGCTGCAGCTCAACCCTGGGGCACACGGACCTCTGACCATTGTCTGTAGAGTCCTGGAGGGAATTGTGCCCCGTGGGTCAGATGAATTTCTCCAGAATAAAGGAGCGAGATTGCTTCGTTTTCTGGGTGAGGGCACTTCCTTGGTGGTGTGCACTCAGAGACATGCGTGCCTTTTTCTGCAGCTGTGCTGTGGGCAGCTCCGCTGGCCAGCATGCAATGATTATTACCTTGCACTTCTGCACTGCAGCGTAGTGATGACTGCAATTTATCAGGCTATTCCGTGGTGGACTGGATTTGACCTGAACGCTAGAGTGTCTCAGTGCTTCCAACCAGCTCCACTCACGTGGTGCCCATGCCAGCTTTCCTGGAAGGCAGGCTGATCTGGCGGGAACTGCCTGACACATTGCCATCAATGCGTAATAACCTTTTATTTAGAGAAAAAAAAAAAAAGAAAAAAAGAAACAGAAAAAACAAACCTTCTGCCCACAATCCCATGGTAACCCTAGCAATATGGGCATTAATGTCCAGAGAGCTTTCTCCTCTGGACAGGGGGGAGTTAATGGGTTTAGAATTATTTGTGGTTATCTGGATTTCAGATTGACACCATAAATATTCAAACTCTGAATCTGACTGGATGCAGCCGCTGTTGACTTTTGTATGACCTAGCTGGAAACTTTAAATCAGCTGTCGACTTGACTTTCAAGGGAGTGAAACGCTCCAAATCCACTAGATAGCATCTCCTTGGTGTTTTATTACCTCCTGAGAACCTCACTTTGGTAGGGACCCAACTCCAGCCTCCTTTCAGAAAGCAGAGCTTTGTTAGCCTTGCAAAGTCATTAAACCTGCCATGTGGGAACAGGGATGTCCTACGTTGTGGCAACACACAGGGCTTATTATATAAAACGTACATGATTAATATACAAACAAAATGAGTCCAGATGTAAGCCTAGCATAATGTTATTAATAGGCTGACATAGACCTCTATCAATGGTGCTCTCTGCTAGATCACACTGGATGCTGCATTTTGGGTGGGTTTTTTTGGTTGTTGTTAGGTTGGGCTTTTTTTTGTTTTGTTTTGGGTTTTCTTCATTGTGGGTTTTTTTTCCCTTTTTTAAAGATCTGGGAGATCTGGGGCTTCTCTGCAGGTACTGAACAAATTTTTCTCTCAATGTACAGTGTCCTGCTGTTCTGGTCAGTAACCCAGGGCTGGTTTGTAAAGGAGTAAGTCAGGAGTGAAACACCCTGATCAGCCATGAGGACATCTAGGGCCAACAGTGCCACACCAGCGACTGCAGATTGCTGTACTGGCAAAAGGCACCCTCTTGCTTAGTGACTGAGAGCAGAGGAGCAGAGCAGCTCTCCAATGCCAGATTCATCACAGCAAGCGGTGTTTTGAGGGCCACTGTCAGCTTAATGAATGTCACAGCAGCCACTGTGTCAATAAGGTTATGGCCTTTGCTGAAGAAAGAGACCCAAACACCATTTAAGTAATTGTGTGGTGGCAGTGGGGGGAGCAGCAATGATGTATCTGGTTGCTCAACGGCTGCATCCTCCTCTGAAGAGCTGGACAGTGCATCCAGAGATAATGCTCTGAGAAGTCACAGATGTAAAAAAAGTTGGGGCCAGATGTTTTTTTGGATTAGACCTGTTGAGAAGAGGACCTGCAGTGTGGCTGGAGTCAAGACCTTCAACCCTCTGTAGCTCCATGGGAGGTACTAGAGAGCTCTTTGCCTCTTCTTTCCTCGGTCAGTCACCTTGGCCCACCTTCCCAAAGATGTTGCTGCATTTGATTGCCCGGCTTTGGGGCTAGTCTGGTTTCACAGCAGTGCAGGGCAGTCAAATACTGACAATCATGTGATGAGAAGGGGTCTCAGGTCCACGCTGAAGTGGCCCAAGGTAGGAGCTGTTTTTGAAAAGGCAGGGGCTGGCAAGTCTGGGCTGACAGCTTTTAGACTGATTGGTTTGATGGTCTAGTCCTCTAATGTAATGCTTTATTAGGTCCAACAGATTTCTGTTCCAAATTCCCTGGGGAGCTCTCCAAAATAACTGTTCAATGAATAGCTTTTCCCTGCAGCTAAGTGAGAGAGGTGCTGGCAATAGAGAGGTTTTGGCAAACCAGTCTGACAAAGACTTGGAAAGGCTCTTAGTCTGACCTTACAGATTATCCCACACCTCCTCTGCTCATCTGGCTGGTACTGAAAGTGAATCACAGGCAAATGGTTGGGTCTTTTAGTGTCCAGGGCTGCCTGCTCTAGGTCTTCATTTCATCTCCACCTCTGTCATGAAGGTGTTTTTCTCTGCAGTTCCTGTTCTTGATGCACTGAGATCCCTCTCTGCAGAATCCCTCAGAGATGTGTGCTCTCCTGGAGAACCACGCACAGGGATTTGGAGGTCCCGGCATGGCTGTAGCCGTCCTCTCATCTGTCCAGCCTGTGTGGTGTCTTAACCCCCAGCCTGCAGGCAGGCAGTGGGCTCTTGTGGTGACACTTTTCCTCCAGCCCTATCTTGGTCATGATGATGTCTGGACTCTCTAATACAGATTCTCATGCCTTATGCTTTTAATATAATGTATGAGTTGCTATCTGGTGACTAAGATTAATTGAATATGTAAAACAATAGGTGCTAAGAATTAATACAAGGCTTTGTAATACAAGATGACTTTTATTCTAGTTTGAATACTTCACACAGCGGCTATAAGTACATTAGTTTTATTGATCTATATTCATAGAATTATTTAAATGTACCCTCTGGTGCTGAGTGTCAGGGATTTTCCAATGCTTGCCACTATGCATTTTTCATTAGAGGCTAGTGAAGGCAGATCCAAACTTTGACTGCCCAGGCAAGATTAATTTAATCTTGACAGCCATAGCCAAACACAAGCAGAGTGTGTTTTGAGAGCTGACCACTAACCATGGTCTCACACTTTGTACCCCAGAGTGGTTTCCTGGGCTCCCTCCTTTGGTCTCTCCTGCATTGTCAGTGTTTCAGTGCTGCCAGGGTATGCTGGCTACCAAACATCCTGGCTCCACCAAGGTTTTTCTTCTGCATTTTGTTTGAAAGAATGAAAATGCATTTGTTCCTATATATAGCTGAAACTCTTATATTAAAACCCTGTCTGTACTGCCCACACTAAACCTGGCCTGATCTTTCAAGGTCAGGTGTTTTGCTGGTGTCTGTAGCTGGTACGATATTTCTTCTATCCAAATGTGACTGGATTATCTTTTATTTAACCAGATTTTTTCCACTTTTGTCTAAAAATGCTCAATTAATTTTCTTGCCATTCTCTAGTGGGGGATTAAAAAAAGAAACAGGTAAAATCCCAGCAACTTCATTTCTAGTGAAAAGCATTCTGAAGTTTTTCTTTTAAGGGTGTTTGATTGTAATCACTAGTCAAAGGAAACTAAACTTTTTTTTAGCTTACAGGGGCCTGAGGATAAAAAGTATTAAACTTCCCAGAGAAAAATGAAATGTGATGGCTTTTAGGGTTTAGAAGTGAGGCAAGTGGCTAGGCATGAAAGGCAGCTTTCCCACAGGTTTGTCTTGAGGTTGCATGAGGGATGGGAGCTCTTGTAAACCCCCTTTCCTGCACTGAGTTGCCTGTTAAAGTCATGGTGAGTCTCTGGTGTCTAAGAGGTTTAGCTCATGCTGCAGCTTTTCCTCAAGGGAAGACACTAAGAAGGTGTCTGTCCTTTAGCTGACAGCTCAGTGAAACTAAAACTATCTGAGTTTTCTGTCTCTCTGCTAAACTAGGTTAAAATTAGCTGACAGGTTCCAAAGTGATTGGTATATACAAGCTTACAGTGTAATTGTATAAGCCACTTTCCTTGGGAACCAAGCTGAAAAGCATCAGTATGTTTTACAGTGCTTATTATAACAATCATTTTGCATCTAGTTTGATGTTCATGGTATAGTCTGAAGATGAACTTCAGGAATGCTGGAGGGGTGCATAGCTGATAGGCTTCTTTGGGAGGGCATATGTGGACGTGTGTGCTGCAGCAGAAAAGCCTTTGGGATTTGGGAGCCTGGCCCTGCTTTTGTCAATCCTGCTGATGTGGCTGTACCTGTTTTTCCCTAAAGCCTTTTCTGAATCGGGCTTTGGTCCCTCTGTTGAGTCCTTGGTGGTGGAGGAAGAAGCTATCAGGGGATGCTGTTGCCTCTCTGCTATGATGTCCCAAGGCTGCCAGTTCCCCATCGGAGGGTTATGTCTCCAGCTTACATCCTTTCAGGATCAGAGAGTGGGGTCTTCTCTGGGCTTTACAGCAAGGAAGCACTGCCTGGTTCCTTTGCCCTGACTCAGTTGAAGATGGCTGCAACACTGTCCTTGGAGGCTGCTTTGCCTCTGGGGTTGGGCAGGGGCATGGTTACCCCTACCCTTGCTGTGGGCGGCCCATGGGGTACGGCTGTTCCCCCCAAGCATGTCCTGTGCTCCAGAGCAGACTCAGAGTTACATAGGGCTCTATACAGTGTAGTGAGATTGCCTCCGGTGCCTTCCCCCACTTCTCTGTGGGGACTTGAAGGAGGATCTGTGCTTTAATTTATTTATTTAGTTAGTTAGTTCGTTTTCAATGTATTTATTTATTTATTAACGGAGGAAATAGACTGGAAAGTGGCCGTGGCATCACCTTCTCTCCATCACTCAGCATTCTCCCTGCAGCAGGGCTGGAGGGTGGGTTGGGGCTGGGAGCTGGAGCTGGAGCTGGGCTGAGCATCGGTCTCCTTTTCAGAGCCCTACCTTTGCCTGTGTGGGGGCAGCTGACCCGGGACCCTGTGTCCCAGCACTCAGACCCTGCCTTGTGCTCAGAGAAAGCAGCTTTGGTAGCAGGTTCGTGAACTTTGCTATGTTTTATAGCCACTAGAGGGGGGTCAGAGACTGCTGGCTTGGGCTGCCTGCAGCCAGGATGCCCGGACTGGGGGTAGTGCAGGACAGCCCAGGTGGGGGGCCTTGGGCTGAGCCCGGTGGTGTGCAGCCTGGCCTTTCCTTGCCCTGAGCATCTTTCCCAGCCTCATTGGGACCTCCTTTGGAAGATCAGTGTTGCAAGCTGGGATGCGCTGTCTGCACCTATTCTGCTTTCCCCCATCCCGTGGGAATGTGGACACGCAGGCAGGTTTAGCAGGGAGTCGAGCTGGGGAGTCCTTCTAGCCCATGGTAGATTTATCAGCTCATCTCCAGTAGCACTTAGTAACTTGGGACCTAACTGGTGTCACCCAAAGACAGCTGTCTTGCTTGCACACAAGCCTGAAACCACCTGAGGCAGCTCTGTGCAAGACCCCATGGGCTCTTCTGGCTCTTGGGTAGAAATGCCCCCCTTCATGCCATGCTCCTGCAGATGCTAGTAGGGAGCATGCCATTGGGTTTGTGCGAGGTGGCCACAAAGTGATGGTGGGGGAAGGACTGTGCGTGTCCAGCCCAGGGTATGTGGCACCAGTCACTAGCAAAGAGGAGGTACTGAGAACGGCTGAGGAACATCAGGCCATTGGGACTGCTGGTGCTGGAGCAATTTCAGCTGGCCAGGAGCAAGTCTGTTTTTTGTCTCTGAAACCAGGCATCTGAGGTGCTGATTTTCCTTTGTGAAGTTCAGAGTACTATTTTATGCCAAGATGAGGAGAGATTTTCAGAACACTTTTATAGCTCATTGTTTTCTGCTGTGGGCCCCTATACATGATTTTTCTAAAGGGGAGGAAGTGCTGGGTTTTCCATTTCTAGGTGTTGCTCTCCAAACTCTGAGCGACGTGAGCTGTAACACTTGCTAACTTCTCACGGATGCCCTGGCAAGATTCAGTCAACTTCTGAAGAGAGAGAAAAGGATGAAAAGAGCTTACAATTGCCCTTAGCAGATCCTGGCACAGTACTGAGAAGGATTTTTCTTCCTGGGAGCAACACATCCCTGCTGCCATTGCATGGTGGATGTTCTGGTGATCCTGGAGCAGGGTTCAAAAACAGGCATCTTGATGGCATCAAACCAATTCTCTAAGGTTCCCTGTACTTGTTGCTGAGAGCACCTAGCCCCTAACACATCACGGGAATAGTCTGTTCCCTCTTTCACTGGGAAGTGATGGGTACTAGTTGCATTAATGAATGGGAAGGATTTGGCCTCCCCACAGCTCTGGGATCATTTCAAGTACAAGGCTGTGGATTATAAATTATACAGCATTTATAATCAGGAAAACATCTGCTGGGTGCTCTTCCCAGTGGACAGGGCCAGCCAAAGGCTCCAGGACACGATGCGTAGGGGTTGCACCAATTGCCACCTGTCTGCTCCTATAATCGAGTTGATTTTTTATGATCTTGACATCAGCTCTCAAGATGCATGATCTATGTGTTTATTTAGCTGTCTTTCCTGGTGTCCTTTCGTTCTGAACTCCTGTAAATCCTCCCACAGTTGGATTTCTGCACTTTTCAGAGATTACGTTTCCTGACAGTACATTTCTCCTTCCCCCTCACTTCAGTGACAGCTTAGGCGAGGCTCCAGGGACTGAAGTGTTCAAACATGGCTCTGGGAAGCTGAGCAGGTCTAACTTTCCAGGGGCCACACAACTGGTACTCGTGTAAGCAGGAGAGGTGGCCCAAACATGCTGCTTTGAGGCTGGAGACCCCCTCCAGGTTCAAAATCTGGTCTAGGGGCTGTGTCATCCTCCAGGATGTGGCAGCTGTACCACAAGGTGCCTTCCATGAGGGGATCCGCTCAGGTCCTGTCTCTAGGCCAAGAAAGTTAGTGGAGTTGACGAGGCCAGAACAGCAACTTTTTGCTAAAAAGCCCCAATTCTAGCTGCTGGGGAATGAGATTTTTGCAGCTCTGCTTGTCTGAGTCCCAGTGGTCCTTGCTCACTGATGCTCTTGTCTCGATGAGAGTTAATCCATGCAAGGGCTTCCTGGGGATCCCAGCTCAAATGATTCCCAGAAGGACCCCATTATAAATGCCCTCCTTCTTCACAAATTTGTGTATTCTTTTGTCCTCTTCTTTTGGGGAAGTACAGCTAGTGCTGAATTCCACTGGCTTCCAGATGGACAAATACTTGCATACTACTAGGAAAGAATATGCAGCAGCCTTTAATTTTTTTGCTTTTTCCTATTAGCAAAGAAGGGATTGTTGAGAAGAGCTTTAGCCAAGAAACCTATCAACTCTATGGGATGCTTCCTACAACCTGTAGCTTCTGACTCCAGTGGCTGGGAATACATCTCTGTGGAACAGCTGCGTGAGTGTTAAGACTTAACACGGGTCAATCTGGCTTTCCGGGTGTGCTTTGCAATCACCCTCTGTTTCCCAGCTCTTCCTAGCACCTGTTACTTACTCCTTGTCCACTTTTGCCCTCTCTGGCCTCGTTCTCATAACCCTTGCAGGGCTCTTCTGCCTGGCCCTCACCCCTCCTGCTGCCTGCCCCGGTCCTTCCTTTCCCTACTCCAATATGGAGAAGGAGAAGGGGAGACATCCAGGATCCTGAGCCATCCTGGCTCTGACCCATGTGGTGCCTATGCCCCTTGATCCCTGCCTCTCTCTGTAAACTTCCCAGCTGCTAGTGACCTGTGACAGCATTAACATCTCTAGAACCTGTTTGACTGCATGCTGAGGCCTTCCCCATCTCTTGGAGAGGATCCCTGACTCCAACAGGTACCACCCCTGATAATTTTCCCAAGGCAATCTAAACTTGTCCCTGGTACAAGTTCATATTTG
Organism: Phalacrocorax aristotelis; assembly: GCF_949628215.1. Taxonomy (NCBI): domain Eukaryota; kingdom Metazoa; phylum Chordata; class Aves; order Suliformes; family Phalacrocoracidae; genus Phalacrocorax; species Phalacrocorax aristotelis. The sequence continues at coordinate 33,281,063 of NC_134281.1, forward strand.
AGGTCCTTGCACTTGTGCTTAGCTCAGATGGCATTCCCACCTGCTGCTAAACCTGCTTCTGAACTCCTCTGCTGCCTGCAGCAGCACTCAGAGGTATCCAGGTAAAATGGGTTTAAAACTTACGTGTATGTTAGGACTTAATTTCCCAGCCCTGTTACTAGGACACAGTGGTACCCACTGGTTCACTCACCCTGCAGTGGGGACAGCGCTGTCTGCCTGACAGTGGTGCAATTTGAAGCATCGAGGAGGTACAAAGCTGCTGGTAAGGGTCCAGTTTTCCATGGGGTTGAGCTAAAACCTTCTAGTTTTCACGCAGTAAGGATCTGGCTAGACAGCCGACCATGTAGATAGGTGGCAACCCACCTGCATCCCTATGACAACCAGACACATTAGCTGTCTGTCACCATAGTGCCTAGGTGGAGGATGTTCTTGCTGCACCCTCACGCTGTGACCTGGTAGCAGTGTGCTTTCTGGGGCCATGACTGAGAAACCCCCCGGACACTGTGAAGGAGGTGGAGAGCATGGCCTAGCTGATGTCTCGGTGCTGGCTTCTCCCCATCCTTCCCCATGTGGTCCTCTCTGCCAGGTCCTCTCAGCCATCCTCATCCAGCTCAGCAGAGGGGGTGAGAAGAATTGATGACTTAACGTGAGATGATTTACTCCTCTGTGTAACGAGATGTAAAAGGATCTCTTTCACACTAGGCTGGAGGCTTGCCTTTATGGGCATCTCAAAGCCTTGGCCTTGAATGGAAACCCGTCTCCCGCTAGCAGAAGATTGGATACACCTCATCATCACTGTGCATATTTTTGCCTGCCAGGCAATCGCAGGAAAACAGATGAAGGAAGATTGATCTGTAGGTCTTAATTTTATGGGCTTGTGTGGAATCCACCTCTCATCAATTTACCAACAGCGGTTAGAAAAGCCAATGTCCTTATCATTCCCCTCATCGTGGCTGGGAATAACCTGCCAAATGAGCTATCCCTTTATAAGGGTGTTATCATGTAGAAGAGTGAAGTGGATTTGCACCTCTGATGGCTCTGTGGTTATTTCTATTGCATTAGTGCCTAGCTGAAGCCTGGGTCTTGTTGCATTGCTCCTCAGGAGAGAGATGTCCCTCTGTAAAATTACTCCAGGTAGGGCAGGGAATGGAAATGCCCTGGGAGCAAACAGGTTTCATGGTCAGGCAGCTGCATGTTCAGAGGATGGGGGTCTTTGCTGCTGGATAGCTGTTGACCACTCTGTAGCAGGCTGCTTCTCCACAGTCACATATAGCTGGAGTTGCCTTCGCCTTTATAAGGCGGCTTGAACTATGCAAAGGCTGCTCTTGTGATACTGCCTGCTTTGCAAGCGTGTCTTCCTTTTAAAAGTGAGTTAGATGGAGCTTGATCCCACATTGAATTCTCTGTAAACCCCTCGTTTACAGAGTGGTTCAGTGACTACCATGCTCGGTGCAGGGCTGGTGAGCCTTGCCCAGCCTGGCTGTCACAGTCAGCCTGCGCCTTCCCATCCCACGGCTTGGGAACTATCTCTGCCACCAAGAGCTGGTGACATGGCTTCCTAGTGGTGTCACAGCCAGATTTTGCTCTCAAGGTCTCATCTTTGAAGCCAGTATCCATATAGAGCAATACCATTGCTTTCTTCCTTTTTTTTTTTTTTTTTAAGTATCACAGAAAACTAAGGCACAGAGAAATAGAGCCCTTTGCCCAAGGTCACATACCAGCTCCAGAGTCTGGAGTAAGTAAGCCCTGATTTCCTGGCTTGGTGTCACAAGTGTGAACAGCTCCTTGCTCTGATGACAGCGAGGGCTTTACAGTAAGGGGCGGGAGGGGGGGAAAACCCATATTTCAACATGCTGCTTGCTCTGTCCCCGAGTGCATCCCCTGGGGTGAGAGTGAAGTCAAGAGGCTGCTGTGAAAGGGTTATAGCCAACCTCTGATCACAACCGATTAATGACAGCCCCAGGGAGAGAGAGCCCTTGAGCTGGCAGGAAGGAGGCGAGTTCGGAAAGGCAGCAAAGTTTTAAATGCAGCAGCCAGAGTCTGACATAGAGCAACAGCAGGGGAAATAGCCATGCTCAGACCCATGGCAGCAGGGCAGAAATGGAGGGGATTTCTCCATCTGTCCCCAGCAGTTTGGATTCAACCCTTCAATTATTAAAATCCACCCTCATCAGACTTGTTGCTCTGAATTGGCTAGGGATGGTTTGGGGCTATTTTATTTGTTTGTTCAAATTAAGCAAAAAATTTGCTGTGATGGTCGGTTAGTATTTAGCTGCAAGCAGATGATAGCGACAAAGCACTGCCATCCAACCAGGAAAACTGAGGCAGAGCATCAGAAGGATGGGGCAAGTAGGGCCAGGACCAGGAGGAGCCCCTGCCTCTCCCTGCGTCGCCATGCATCCAGCTTTGTGCTGGACTCAGCAGAAATCTTCCCTTAACGTAATTAAAGGATGAGCAGAGACGGCTGCGAGAGGAGGCGGCTGTTTACGAGCGTGGAGGAGGGCATGCCGGGAAGATGTTTCATTCCCCTGCTCGAACTGCTGCACGGGAGCACGACCCCCGGGCGAGGATGTGTGCGGCGCTCGGATGCTCTCCAGCTCCGCCGTGAAGGGCTGAAAGCAAATTGGCTGTTAATGCAGACAGCGGCCAGCTTACTCAACATTCCCACACTACAAGCGGGCTGAGGGATGGATGGGGAAACCTGTGCTCCTTCTCTAACAGGTCCGAGCCTGCTTGTTAGACCTGGTCAATAGCTCGCTGTCAAAAGCAATTCTCTGTGAAACAGGCATTGTTTTTTTCTTTTCTGCCAGAGAAGAATTTTTCTGGGAACATGTCAATTTTCAGCCAAATTTTTTGCTTTTGGTGCTTTAAAAAATTTTTTTTTGCTTAAATAGCAGCATTGAAAACAACGTGGTTGTCAGCTACTGAAGTCTGAATATACGGGCTCAAGCCAGCAAGGTCTCCAAGTGTATTTTTGATTTTATGTTAAAAATAAAAATAGTGGAATGGAAGAGGGTTTTTAAGAACTGATTGTCATGGGGGAAAGCTTGTGTTGAAGGATGTCAGGAAAATTTCTGAGGGCTTGGTGGCTGTAAGTCTCTTTGCTGGTCTGTAGCTGTGAGTGGTTCAGATAGAGCAGAGTGCTTGGGGACAGGGACAGTGGCAGCCCAGCTCAGGTGACATCCAGAGGTCCCTGCTGGTGTCCCCCATTCCCTCTGCAGGTTGGAGCTTGGGCCTACTGTGCCTTCCTTGCTGGTTCAGTTCAACTGGCAATGTTTGCATTCATCATTAAACACAATAACTCCTCAATGTAATGGAAAACTGGCTCTTTGGAGAAATGATGCCTGCTTAGGAAAGCTTTGGGTAGGGCCTGTGTTCTGTCCCACAGGGCTTGGAGCAGCCAGTGTGGCTGGTGCAAGTGATGGGGACACAGCTGCTGTCCCACCCTGGAGGAAGCACTGGGACAATCTCTTCATCCTGCCCTGAATCATAGATGTCCACCTGATTCTGCATGAACATCCATGGTGTCCCTGGCAGCACCATAGTTTCAAATGTTGACACCCTGGCTTGTTGGCCTGGGAGCCACATGTGGATGTAGCTAAGAGTCACGCAAGGGATGTGGGACCACACCAGGACCCAGAGGCTAGAGGGTGCCTTGTGATACACAGAGGTGGGGGAGAGATGGTGGGGACCAGCTGGAGAGGCCCTGTGGCCCCAGATCCCACATGCGTTGGCTTGGCAGGGCTTTTGGGTGTTGCCAGAGCTAATGCAGGGAGTGCGTGCACCTCTCTTGTGTGTGTTTATGCATGCAAAGAAGTGCCTGCTGGGGAAGGAGTGGAAGGCTTGTGATTTATCATTGCTCTGTAATGGGTGCCTTGCTTCTAGTGAAAGAGGTCAACCTCCCTGAGAGATACCAAACCCCTTCCTTATTAACGTCCTGTTACAGCTAATGGCTTGGGGTAGGGCAAGCAGGTCTTACAAGGAAGGCATTAAAGAGCAGTGCTACTTGGAAGGGAAGCCAAAGAATTTACAGCAATATTTACACAGAAGCTCTCCCCAGAGATAAGGAGGTACACAGTCGGCTCAGCAGATAAGCAGAGTGTGGGACGAGGCGGAGCAGGCACTGTTGGATGTGCATCCTGAAGTTCAACAGGATTGAAAGACAGAGCTGTGTGGTGTGGGAGAGGGGGATGGAATTGGGACCACATGTACCAAGCTGGGACCCAGCATGTGGGAGGGGCAGATTTTTAGTTCAGTGCCTTGCGGTGAGAAATGAGGCCAGCAGCACTCCCTCACGCTCCTAGACTTGAGCCCCAAACCTGGGTTTGAAGGTATAGTTTAACACAAATTAATGAATGCAATTGCTTGTCCTTGTGGAGATCTGGCCCAGGTTAATGCCCCTGGCAACCACCATCTGTCCTGTCCACCATATGCTTTGTGAGCTGTAGGTTGACAGTTATTTCTTCAGCGGGTCCTGCTAGCGCATCCCAGCTCTGTCTTCAAAAGCCCTGCCTTGATCCCACCTGGCTGTGTCCTGGGAGAGCCCCAGGGGCTCATCTCACAGGCAAAAGGAAAAAGGCAAACCTCCCCATTTTGTTTGAGGTGAAATATGACTCCTTAACAAGCATGTCCCAGAGTGCAGGTTGTGCAAGTTCACCCAGGCTGGGGAGCAGGCGAGAAATCAGCTCTTTCTTGTCCAGCTGATGTTGAAGTCAGGTCCCCCTCCCTAGTGCTTTAGCTCCAGGCTTACTTTTTCACACATCTTCCCCATTTGCTCTAACAGACCTGCAGTGCACCTGCACTCAGCTGTCCCTCTCCTGTGCAGGCTGAAGATCCCCCAGACCATTCTCTGCCTCCTCCATCTGCTTCCTGCTAGACAGGCCAAAATCTCACATCCACCTGCCCCATCCAGCAAAATCTTCTTGTCCAAGACCTGCTGAAGATGAAAGGAGTTTAATTTGTTTTTTTCTCTTTGGCAGCACTGGGCTTTGGATCTAGCCATGTCTGCAGTAGAGAAACCAAGTAAGCCCTCTTGCAGCAATCCATAATGAGACAGCACAGTCTGCTCCATGCCCTTTCCTGCATCAACCAGAAACCTCTTTGCACCTCCTGTCTCACTCCTGACTTCTTTATGTGCTCAAATCACCCACGGCCACCACCTCATCCTGTGCTAGACAACATCTCCACTTCACCGACCTCCCCAGCCCCTAATAGCACTCGGCCACTGATCTCCGAGCACTCCATCCATCATTTGACTAGCACATTATTTATTTACCATGGGGGAGAGAAGGGAGTTGGGTTGTCTGGAGAATGTATTAAATTTTCATTTGTTCTCATTGATTTCTGGAAGGAAATTGCTGAGTTATGCCATCAGCGTGGACTAGTTATGATATGGAGAGTATCTACTAGAGCGGGCTCTGGATGGGAAATGAGGACAGAGTTAAGGGTATTTTGAATATTAAATTAAAATTACAGTGACCATTTAGCTAAGCAACCTCGTGAAATGTATCTGAGCATGTTTTCTCTGCTTTCCTTAGTCTCTTCTATAGTTGCTTGCCCAGACTCTTGCTGATTTCTCTTGCCATATGGGACATGCATGGTATTGCTTCCTCCTGGCTGCTGGGTGAGTAGCTCTCACTCGTATGCTTCTCTATGGACTCCAAAGAGCCATGCATGTGCGTAGGAGCAGCTGCTGGCTAGGGCTTCCTCCTCGTCTTCCCCATCTGCAGGAGCTGCTCGGCCTCTTCCAGCTCATCCCATTCGTTTTGGAGACAGTTGCCTTAAGTATTTATTCTCCAGACACGGCTGGGTTCTCTCCCCCTGCATTTCTGCTGTGGTAGTTAGCACATTATTTGCAGCAATTTTTTTCCTATTTTTTTAGCATGTCCTAATATTGTAAGTTTTGCAAGAATACTGACTTTTCTGTAGGACTCCTTGTGATCCAAAAGCTGCTCATTTTCCTTCCCCAGCCAGAACTGGTATCCCAGCCAAAAGTGATGATTATGGTTCAGGTTTTCCATGCTTTGAAGACCACCAAGGACAGACTTGGAGTCTCAGCTGAGGACTGGCTCATGTTACTTCATCTTAGACCAGTTTCGTAACCAAGTTAAACTAGAAGTGTTGTTTAATCCTGATCAGGCCAGGGTTGGACTAACTTGCTTTCAGAGCATATCTTTGGTGGAAACCGTGCAACATTCTTATGTGAAAAAGGTGGTGAAGCAATTGTCCTTGAGGAAAGGTCTTATGGCTGGGATTTTTGAGGACAGACCTTGTTTTCTGGGTTAAAATGGCAACCTGTGCCTCATGATGTCTGAGGACTGTGGGCTGGAGAAGCTTCCTACATCTCTGAAGAGGTTGCCTCTGTCTCTCGCCCTTCTGACCCCACTTGCTGTCTCCTGTCACAGCAAGCCCTGAATTCAGGGAAAAGCAGTGTAGTAGTGGAGTGTTTTTACTGGGGTTTTATTTTTGCAGTCTGGAGGATAATCAGGGGTCCTCAAGTTTCTGTGGGAGTTGAAAGAAAGGGCAGAGCGAACTGGCACTGTTCCCAGTCCAAAATGTTTTCACTAATTGCATGCAACCTTCCTTACAAGACAGAGAGACTGCAAATACCACCGGCAGTTTAATTACCACTGCTGGTTCACATTGATTTTATTTATGCTGCTCTTGGTGCTGTGCATGTGCTCTGTGTGTGTGTATGTGCAAGGTGGCATCGGGTATGTAGGGAATCGCGAATCACTGAAGGGGGGAACTAAGGAGCTTGTGTGTGTTTATTTGGGGTTGTGGGGTCTTTCTAAAGAGCCCTGATATACTGGACAGCTGTGCCCCCAGTACACGTTGGTGGTATGGGTGGGAAAGGTACTGCGTGATGGTGAAGAAGGGTACAGGGGACACGTGTCGGGGTGGGACTGATTGGATTCCTGAGTGGGTTTCCCAGAGCCCGCTTGGCTTAGCCACTGCTCTGGCTTAACTCTGAGCCCTGGAGGTGGATTTCTTCCCCTTCGCTAACCTTCCCCTCCTCAAATGCAATGCGTTTCCTCCCCATCCCGAAGGGGGGGAGAAAGCGGCAAGGGAGGAATCCGACATGAGCAGGCTGATGGCTGCCATCCCAGTGCAGGCTCAGCAAATGGGGCTCGTGATGGATGAATGTGCAGGGCAAGAAGTAATAAAATGGGCCCCAGTCATGTAATCTTCCATTAAAATGAAATGCATACCAGAAATGAGGCATTTCTGCAGCTTGTACCATCTCCCACGGAAGATCATGAATAAAAGAGGCAAGTGTACTGTTGACAGATGCCGGCATGCATAAAGGACAGTTCCTATAAAGGCAAAGCCCTGGCTAACAGATGGACTAAAGATGTGAGATGCAGGAAGATTTACCAGTCTAAATAATTCAAGGGAATGTCGTATGGGGAGGCAGTGCTGGAGAGGGGAGCCGGCAGAAGGTACAGATGGAAAGGCAGGCCAGGCCTTTCCCACAAACCCATTAAGAATGTCGCTTGTCTGAGTGACAGTATGTCGCGCAAGGCACCAGCAGAAATGGGTGGATTTGCCTCCAGCACTCCTTCTGCAAGGTCAGGAGAAGAGGTAATAGCAAAGGTTGCAACTTTTCGAGGGCATGCTTTGCCTCCTGCAAAGCTGCTTTCTCCAGCCTTCCTCCTCCCCATCCTCTTCCTAGCTGTCTCTTTGCCTTCTGCTGGGGAAAACAGGAGCATGGACGTGATGCTGAAGCCACAAGTGGATACAGGAGGTGGTAAAGGTGTTCAGGGCTTCCGTTGTTCTTCTTTGCCCTGCTCAGGTCCCTGGTGGTCCTTTGGACTTTGAAGGTGCCTGGGGGCTAGTGCTGGGTGTCCTGTGCCCATGCTGCAGGGTACCTTTAACCCTGTCTGGCTGCAGGAAGGTGAGCAGGGCCAAGTGCAAGGGGAGACTCGGCACAACCCTGAAAGGTGGGAGCATTTGAGTGGGCAAAAGGGTCCTGGGTGCTGTGCAGGAGGGAAGGGGCTGAAGTGAGACCAGCAGCTGGTGTGGTGAGCAGAAGGGATGCTGGAGTTGCATTCAGGAAGGTAACAGCACCCCAAAGACATGACTGGCAGCTGCAGAGTGGGACACAACCCCTTCAGACCTTAATGCCTTGAACACAGTCCCTCTCAGACTGGGTAGCCTAACCGGTGCCCTCTTTGTGTTTGCAGAAATGGGCTTCTGGTGTGCATGGGGCAGCTTGGCACTGTGGGAATGCTGCACTTCCAGCTCTTACAGCTGGGAAGTGGGAGCATTCAGCTCATCTACAGAGCATGGGTCTCCCTGGTACAACCCTACATGCCTGTGGGTGCAGAAAGTTGAGGGGTTGATGTTTTGCACTGTGAAGGGGGCTGCCATGGCTGTCTCCTCCTGGGGACTTAGGTTCTCCATGCACACATCTGTCCATGGGCTTAGTCACTTGATGGGGCACTTGGTGGCCTTGCAGAGCTTAGTGAGGGGATGCAGATGCTGCACGCTGATAGAGATGTTGCTGTGTCCTGATGCCAGGGTGATGGGAGCTGGAAAAATTGTGTGAATCTCCCTGGCCATCAAGGTGAAAACTGAGAAGGGCTGGCTGAGGCATTGCAGAGTGTTGGGAGGGTCTTGGCAGTGCGGGACACTGGGGATGAGCTGATGTAGAAAAGTGGCACAGGAGACAGGGCATTGTGGCTGCTGAGCACAGGGCTGCTCATCAACTCTGGGGGTGCCCAGGCCCCCTCTCCCAATGCCTAGGGTTGGCTTGGTGAACGTGAGATGAACATGAGACATTTTGGGAGAAGGAGGAAGATAAAGGGCAAGATGCAGAGGGTTAGATAGAAGTCAGAGGCAAGCTGCTTGGCAGAGATTGCGCGCGCTCTCCGCTCGGAGAGGACGCCTTCCCTGGACTCGTCAGCCGTCTGCAGCACGGCGATTAATCATTGGTGTCAGAATCCCTAATCCTATTCAATGGAAAACAAACAGCACGGCATCCAGCCCTGTGCTGAGCCCAAGCAATTAGCATGTTTACATGGACTGGGGAAGCTCAACAAAGAGTGGCCAACGGGGGCCATGGGAAATGAACCCTTGTCAGCCCCTGATGTTCAAAGTGCCCTGGGATGCCTCAGCTCTGACCCAGGCCCAAGCTTGAAATACGACTTCAAGCACTTGAATGCATCTACTTGCTACCAAAAAAATGATTTTTCTTGATTAGGGTTTGGGGGCGTGCAAGTCTGGGCAACTACTGAAGTGCGGGGCCGTGTCTGATAGGATGGTCAGCTGATGAAACGGGGCTGGGGGATAAGAGGTTTGCTCCTGGTTTGGCTTTAAATCAGTAGCAAAAGTAGCAGCCTAAGCCTTTGCCATTCCAGCAAACTCAACCCTGCCTCCAGCCCCTTGTCCCTGTTCCTCCTTCCCCTCTCTGCCCCATGCTGCTGGAGCTACCTATCTCTGGCTGAAATTAGCCTGATGTCTTGTGCTTTGGGTGAGTGTTCAGCTCGGCTGGGCTCAGCCCACCGAAGTCCAGGGCTAGGGCCATGCAGACCAGCATCCCTGGTGTGCAAGGGCTGGCCCTGGGGAGCTCAGGACTTCAAGGAGGCTTGAAAGGTGGGTTACAAGGACATGCAGGACTAAACAGCTCTATGTCTGTCCCCTGTACGTGTCCCCAGTGGCTTGCAGCAGCTACCTCAGATGAAACTGTCTCCCAAAACCAAGAGCAGCCTAATGCTTCTTCAAAGGTGATGGTGGTAATCTGCAAAGGAAAAGGCCCGCTGAGTGTGGCTGTGATTTCTGCTTGTAACCCACGTACCTGAACCAGCTGTACACCAGTGACCCCAGCGCTTGTGGCAGGACTTGCCCAGGTGAGCTGATCAAGCCACTGCGATGGTGTTTGTGCTGCTACGGGACCCTGCAGCCACCCAGTGCATCCGTATATACCCCACGAGCTACAGCCAGTATGGGCTGCCCTGCCTGAGCACCTCTGCCCCGTGCAAGGACCTCTGCCCTGTTAGCCCTTACTCTCCTGGATTTCAAATTCTGAGACACCCCAGGATGCACAATAGGGCATCCCCTGTGTGGTTTATCCAGCAGCGAGGCTGAGACCAGCTTTTCCCTGCCCAGCTCCCTGGGGAAGACATTCAGACCTTGCTAAGGGACAGTGGGGAAACCCAGGGGTCCTGTAGTACCACTGACCACAGAGGGTTGCCCAGGGGGTATGAGGCGCAGGTGAGTCTCCTGGAGCATTTGGCAGGTGCTGGGGTAAGCCATAGTGCAGAGAAGTGCAAGATAGGATTATTTAACTGGGCTCTGCAAACACGATTTCCAACAGGTAGCAAACAGCAAAGCAGGGGAGCAAGACATAAGCCACATTTCTGTAGGACCTACCAGAATCCAAATGATGGTTTAGGTATGCTGGTAATGGGAAAAGCAGAGTTTATGTTGAAGCTTCAAGTGACCTGTGGAGCTTCTGGGCTTGGGAGGGTGGGAGTGAGACAGCCCTCACAAGTACTCGATCCCTCTTGAAATGAAGGGGCTTTCCTGGCTACGCAGCTTTCCTGCTTCCCTCCCAGAAATACATCTGATTTTGGGGGGGTGGAAAAAGAGGATTGATTCAAATAAAAATGTATTGGTATGAGAAAAATTATTTCCTTCCATGAGAAAACACATAGTTTGAGGCAAATTTATGGCTTTGGCCTGGTCATTAATATCTGGTTGTCAAAAAGTATTGGTTTGAACAAAAATATGTTGTAATAAAAATGCATTGTTTTGAAGAAATTTATTGTCCCCATGAAAACCTATTCAATTCAGAAAGATATGTTGATTTCAATGAAAATCTATTCGTTTTAAGAGACAGACAGAGAGAGAGAAGTGGCACTGAGCTGAGAACTAGGGGCTTCTCTCCCTGCAATCACCCAGCAATCCTGCAGTAATTAGGATGGGGAAACCTGGAAAATCAACAAGCAGACAGTGAAGGAAGCCTGTAGGTTCTGCCTACCCAGGGCTCTTGCCTGTGCTCAGTGATCTTCCTCCCAGCAGGAGGAACGTGCTCCTGCTCCCCCAGGGTAATGAGGGGGGCCATGGTTGTGTCTGTTCCTTATGGATTGGATGGCTTCTTCCACAAACAGCTCTCCTCACCCTGCAAACCTTATGCTATTCACCAAGTGCACATCCCAAGAGGTGGGTGCTCATGTGAACCCACCTCCAGCTGCTATGTAAACGTGCAAAGCTTGCAGATGACCTGAGGAGCGTGCAAGACACCTCCCTCTTCATCTCTCAAGCCAGGCCAAATGGAGCAGCAAGTACATATGGTGATGAGTACCTGAAGGTGAGATAGATGTGTACATCCTGCTACTCATAATATTTCTGCTTTGGTGTGGCAGCACAAAGGAAGGGCCCCTTTTAGCTAAGGGAAACTGCATGGCTTTGTGGTTCTCCCAGCCCGACCCTGGTGTTGGCCTGAGATGGGGCTGAGGTTTGCTATCCTGCCTAAGCTTCTTTCCCCACCAGCAGGGACTGGATGAAATTCACTCTGAGCTTGAAAGCTGTAATGCCGCCTGAGCCAGGATTATGAGAGGAGCCACTGCGGTATCACCTGAAATCCACCTCCCAGTGCCTCCCATTTAAAACAATCAGCACATGTTTGCAGTGGGCTTTTTCTTTCATTATGCTCCAACTCTGCTATTTAATCAGCTTCTTCCTTCCTCTGTTTGTACAAGGTATCGCTAGCCCATATTAAAGGGGGGAAGGGAAAGTACAAGGTAAAAAAAAAATATCGGCTACCCAAGAAATGTCACTGCCGTGGTGTTATCCCTTCCCTGCTAACACATGCTCAGGTTCTGGTGTCAATGGAAAGGTTGCCTCTGATTAATATTAATAAAGAATTAGAGCTGTGTTTGTCATGATCACCTCGTTTGGTATTGCTCTGTGTGGCACGGGAAAGCAGAGGAAGGAAGGGAAGAGGTCTGCATGACATTCATTAATCATTTCATCAGGAAGGAGTTCAAAGCAAAGCCCTGCCTTAACAAGGGCTGCAGACAGGGATGAGGCCTTGTTTATTCAGATGTTCTTCCTTACGTCTCTGACCTCCCTCTGGTCAACTGGGGGTGGACCTCCAAACCTCAGATGTTCTTAAGGGATTCAGGGCATTCTATCCCCAAATGTGGGCTGCCTTGGTCTTGGCTAAGTCAAGGTGATGTCATAGGAAAGCCTGACATAGGTCCACTATTGGTGTCTATGTATTAGTTAAAAATTACTCTGGATCACCAAAGAGCATCGTTGGTTGTCCTTTGAGTCAAGAAACAGTGATGAGACCATGCTTTGAGAAGCTGTGTTTCTTTCAGGCAGTAACCCTTCTTCTGCATGCTGGGACGAAGAACACCTGCTTGGTCTATAGGTGAGCAGTGACCAGGAGCTGGGAGATACTTGTGAGACATAGTGATCACTGGGAGCTCTTGGTGTAAGCCCTATGAAGGCATGTTCCATCTCCAAGACAAGGCAGTAGGGACACAACTTAACAAAAGAGGTATTCAGTCTCAGAGGACTCCTTGTCTTTCTGTGGGACACTTCCAAAAGATGGTTCCTCCCACCATAAAATAGGTGCCTAAATTGGAGGACCATAGATACCCTTGCTCCATTGACTAGAAGACCCTATAGGTAAGCATATACTTAAATAACTCTTACATGGTTCAAGTTCAGTGGCCTAAATCCCATCTGCAGTATCTTTACAGAGCTTCTTCTGTAGTAGACCAGACCTGCCTTTGGCATGTGGTGTGGTTGGGAGCACAAGGATGAGTGTTGCAGGAGTTCAAGTGGTGTATTTTGTGCAGATTGGCATATTAAGAGTGAGTGGTTCTGGCTGAGGATGGCACCTTGCTTTGGGATTACTGTACCCAAGCCAGTCTTGGCTGATGTTAGCATGTGGGGCCTAACACAGGCAATTTATCTAGACTTGTAGTTGTATTTTGTTTCTTAAACGTGCAGATATTCCTGTAAATCTTAAATCTTGGCTTTAACACATCTGCGCATGGCCAGAACTGGTCTCTGCTTTTTTCCATTCTGTATTTTCTGGATCCAAAACCAGAAGGTGATGCACACATACATATGGGAAAAGCTCTTTGTATTAAGAATTTATAGCTCAACCTTCTTCTTGCTCCCTTTTCTTCCTTCTTTTTTCTTTTATTTTTTTCTCCCTGGATGCTATTTATTATTCAAATGTGGAGAGAGTTGAGCCAAGTGGTTCATTGCTCTCATTAATTATTCTCTGGGATTAAGGAATCAGTTAAAACCATATCTCCCTTAATCCTGTTTTATTAATTTTATATTCTTGGCAAAAAAAGAAGAAAAACAACAACCCCCAGCCCTCTTTACAAAGGGATCATGCAGCTTTCTGCTGGGACCCTGAGAACAGGAGGTCTCTGGCTTTCCAAGGATGCTCGTCTTTTTAATTTGATAAAATAAATTAGCACAGGATTAGAGCCTTCCTGCACAGCATAGCTCAACTGTGGTTACCACCTTAAGGGAGGCATTAAGCATCATTTTGGTGGCACGGAGGTGAAATATGAGCATGCCTGCCCCTTTGCTCCTGTGAAAGAGGGAACTTTCCTCTTGGTAACAGCACAGCTTGTGTCCTCCCCTCCCCACCCAGCCACTGCCAAAGGGGCTGCCTTTTGCCAGTGACAAGCTTTGTGTTGGATGAGGTGGACACTACCTGCTCAGATGCATGCATGAGCCCATCAGTTTGTTTTATATAGCAGCCAGAGGTGCTAACTTTAATTAGCCGCTTCCTTTTGGGATATTATGAAGATGTAAATGAAATGGCTTTCTCTAAGACAACAGAGACTTGATTCCTAAGAGGGAAGATTTGGTCTGGGAAACAGCAGAGAGAGGATGGGAAAATGGAAGTGGCACTGTTAGAGGCTTCATCTCCTTTCCATGGCAGAGGTGTTTCAGCTGGTGCTGTCATCCAAAACCTTCACAATTCTTCTGGCATGAGAGATGTGGGGAGGTCAGGCTGTGAGGGAGCAACCTATGGCCACAGTGCAGGTTTAGTGGCCTTCAGGCTGCCTGTTTTACATAACTACCAGATAGGAGACAAAGGACAGTGGTGGTGCATGGCTATATGACCAGTTCCTTGGACAGAGGGGAATCGGCACTGGACTTCCAGGAGCAAGGTGGAACCAGTCCCAAAGGGGCTGAGGTTTGCAAGGGACAAGGAGCTGGACCGTGAGTGCTGAGTTCAGCGTCTCAAGTTTCACACTGAGCAGCATGATGCAGAAGCACCTGGTCCTTCAGCTAGATGAAACTTCTTGGGTGGCTTATGACTGTCCTCACTCACCACCGAGTTGGGCACTGGGGATGCATTACTGCTTACCATTATTCTTTCATTAGGTAAGGCTTTTAAAGCAGAATTGTGCCTGAAATATTTCTAATTATTTTCTCCCTAGAGAAGGCATCTTATTTGCTGATAATGACAGTGGCTTAGAAATGGGTCTGCAGTGATGCCAGCTAGGCAGGGTTGTGATGGAGGGAGGTTTGTCCTATGGCTTGGGAGCAGGTATTCAGTCCACCTTCAGCTTCACTGCGAAGGGCTGTGTGGATTAGCAGGTGTCGGCAGATAAATGTCCTTATGTCCTGTCGGCCTCACAGTCACATCTGAAGGCTGCTCCTTCTTTTGAGAGTGTCTTTGACTCACAGAATCTATTCTGGTCTTGCATGACCTCACCTGAACACCTTTGCTGTAGAATTGAGGGTCGTACTAAAAGTCTCTGGGGTTGTTTTCACGGCATTTGTTATGGAAATACCCACAATTTCTGCCATCTGAGCAGCGCAGAGATTTTTGCAAAAGAACTTCCATTAAGTACTTATTTTTACAAGAAAGCTGTGATCAGTGCAGGCCCTACAATAATACAAATACCAGCAAAATGTCTTCAGGGCTGGATTTGTCAAAGATCCCAAATCAAGGCATTTCTATGTCCTTTGTCTTTTGTCTACCATCCACGGGTTTCTTTTCTCCCACAATCTGTTGTGGGTTTTATTTGTGAAAAGTCACTAGATAGGGAAGTTTACCGTTATAAAAATACAAGGTTCCTTTGGAGGAAAAATATAAAGCAAATGGCTTAATTTGTTTTATTCAGTCTAGGAACAGCTTGTTAATTTGCTGTGCTAGGAGTCGTCAGCTCTTTCTGTTAGTGGAGCTAGCAGGGAGGAAGAGGATGCCCTGTTCCTAGGCACTGTGCACTCACTATGGCTGTAGTCTGATGTCCTACATGTGTTAGGGTACAATAAGATTCAGGCAGGATTTTATGGCTTGGTAACTATGTGCTCTGTGGAAACTCCCTGGGATCTATTAAGGTGCTAGGCTGGTGCCAAGCAAATTCTGTATTATCTCAGCCTGAGATCCCCAAAACTGGACAGATGGTGGGGTGGGATGCATGGAGCTGGTTGGAGGTGAGTGGTGCTCTGGTTCTAGGGAAATGTGGTGGAATCCTCCTAGTGATGCCAATGAAAAGCTGAATTAGGCTCTATTTCACTCCTGAAATACCATGTTGGCTGGGGTGTAGCTCACAAAAAGGATCTTTTTCAGTGGTGTTTGGGCAGAAAAATCTCATCTGTGCTGATGCCTGGGTAAGCTTGTCCTGGTTGGGTTGGAGGAGCCTTCCCTGTTGTTAGGGATGTGCTGTGGCGTGGCTGGAGCAGCCTTGTCTCTCTGTGGGGACACGAGCCAACAAAGGGTGTGGGCTGTGAGCGCTACCAGAGTTAGCCTTAGTGGTCACTGGCTTTGAAGAAACTGATAAAAAACCAAAAAAGACATTGATAAAGATTTCAAACAGCCTTCTTCTAGTGCTGCAGTGGTGTCTTGGTCTTGTTTCCAATCTTCTGGGTGAGAGAAGAGCTTTTTTAAGTTAATCTGCATTGCGAAACACTGCTGATGTGCTGGCGAAGGAGACCTCGCACAGCCATGCACAAGGCAAGCCAAAAAAACAAAGACGTGTATTCTCAGATTTGAGGTAGGAATTATATACACTTAGAGTCATGAACTCTGGGTAATAATTGAAAGGTCAGATTGATGAGAGCAGCCTCCGAGATACGATTTCTATGACAGCTTGATGGATGCCCCACTATCAAGGTGTGCTTTTAATCATAATCTCATTACTCCACTTCTTATGGTTCAACTCACCTAAACTCATGAGAGGAATCGGGGGCCACCTCTAAAATGTGAATTGGCTTTTATTTGGAGGAAGAAGAGTTGAGAGGTTAGGAGAACAAAAAGGAAAGAAAAGAGCCAAAAAAGAAAAAAAGACCTTCCTGGATGAGGATGAGTCAAGAACGGGTGTGAGAGTAACACCCTCGTTGCTCTAGAGCAATGCTCTGAATATCTTTCTGCTGGCTGGGACCAGTACAGATGATGTGAAGCAAAGAATGGAGACTTGAACCTCTCCTAGCATCAGCATGTGTCATGCCCATGAGAGTCACTGCATTGCTGCTCCTGAGAGTCTGGGCATGGGGCCTGTGAAGAGATGGCTATTACAGCTCTCCCAGGCAGTTTTGTTCTGGGCAGAGGTCCACTGCTGGCTGTTCGCATGCTCTGATCTATTAATCCAAAACCCATGCTGAATTTTCCCAGTGATGGCCAACTGTAAAATGCTTATGTGCTGACAGAGAGCACCAGCTTCTGGCAAAGGGGTCCTGAGCCTTGGAGAAGGCAAAAGCCTTTTTTTGAGGTCATGGTCCACAGGAGCTGAGAAGATAAAGCTGAGCTTTATTACAACCAGGCCCCCATAGCAGGCACTGAGGGGACACCACTTTTTCTCTTTACAATAGATACCAAGAAATGCTGGAGATCCACCACATCCGCTGGACCATCCATTGCTGTGGTCATGCAGAAATTGCACCACGGGTCACATCAATGATGGTGGTCATGGCCCTTTCCTCATGTCATCAGCACCACCATAACCCATGGGGACTGGCTAGTGATGGCTCCCAAAAAGCATCTTCACCGGCTCCTCTACAAGAGCTCAGTGCCAGGGCTGGAGAGTGTTGGATGGCACCGAGCATCCCATCAGCAGATCCTGCAATTCATCCTTGCCTCCCTTGAACCTCCTGGAAGAGTTAGTATGGAAATTTCAACCTATTTTTAAGGGTTATTTTCACTCAAGTGAAATCTATCAAAGAAGGAGGGTTATTTTTACAGCACGCAGCAACCGCCGGTTGCCATGGCAGCGGGCTGGGCGAAATGCAATAAAGCATCCCTCTGTTATCGTAAACACAAAGGGAACCACGGGCACCAAAAAGAAAGGCGATTGTCACAGGGGGAGGAAGGCAACACTGTGGTACACTCACCAAGACCTGGTGCCTATCTGGGCTTGGGGAGCTATGTCCGAGGAGATTTCATGGGATCCTCTGTGCCCATGAGGGATCAGGGGGGCCAAAAGGAGTGAGGGTCTCTGAGCTCCCCACTGTGAGTGGTGAGGGCACTCTTATGCCAGCCTGAGCTGAACTTTTTCCCTCTGCAAAAACTTGGAAGAAGTTTAGAACATGCATCACCTAAAGAAAGGAGGGGTGTGAGAAGGAACCTCTGGTTGGCTTTTTTTTGATCTGACTTCCAGGACAAGGAGCAGTCACCTGTGGAGATCTCTTCTTTTAAATGTTTGCAGACTGTGAAGAGATTTTGCAGTTGATTAGAAGGTCATCCCAAGTTTGTGTCTGTCTCTGTGTAAATTTAGGTGCCCCATTCAACTGCATCAGCTGGACACGTGAGTAACTGAAATGCCCTGATGCTGCCAGGCCCAGGAGAGGCTTGGTGACCATGGGTGTGAGCAGCTCCCGTAGAGGTGGAGGGCCCAAGCTGGGGTGTCCCTTATGACCTGTGGTCATCCTTGCGTGTGAGCCCTTTGGTATCCCCGCAGCATCAGGGGTCACAATTAGAAACTGCACCAACCCCTCAAGGTACGTGTGTTTTGTCCCTGAAGCCTGTGCTTCTGTGTTTTTAGTGCTGCTGTTGTGGTTATATGGAAGCCATGTGGCTGTTCCTCATTGCTCTTCCCTCCCAAGATGCAGGTTGTCCTAAGGTGGCACACCTTGGGTGCACAAGGGCTGGCTGGACAGAGGGAAGCCTGACGCAACTGTTGCCTTGTGCTGAAGCTCTCTCTAAGTACCACGTGGGTGTCTTCTTGTTGAACTCCCACCAAGACAACCACCACTAATGTGGAAGGAGAGCAAACAGGCATAGGACTGCGTTTCCTCACCACATAGAAACCTCCTCAAGAACCTGAGGGTTTTCTGGGAGAAGTTCCAGGCACCCAGACCACTTTTGTTTAAAAGCATCCTGAACTGGATACCAAAAAACTAGGCCATCCCAAATGCCTTGTCATTTGGCTCACTCTAGAGATGTCACTGAGGTCTTGGGGTTGTCACTTAGCTCTGTCATTGGACAAAGCCAGTGGTTTTTAATTTCAAGATTTGTGGCAAAAACCCAGCAGGCATGAGCTTGGCAGGTTAGAGCAAGGGCTGATGAAGACCAGAGTCTTCCCAATCTTTCCTCATGGAAGCTGAGTTTTCCCTAGCTGACCTTTGCAGAACAAGCTCTCTGAATACACCATCTCCCAACCCAGCCTAAGGACAGTCACACCCCAATAAATAGATCCTCAAGGACACACATGGGACTTGGGCATCCCACCACCACTGGATGTTGGAGGGAGGTGGGTGTAAAAAGGTCAGTCTCTGGCACCAACCAAAAGCCCCTCTCCTGCCTTACACAGATCCAAGATCCTGCTGTATGGTTTGCAGGGCAATAGTTTTGGAATAACAGAGCATGCTTTTTCAGCAACTCATAAACAGGGAAAAGAAACAAAGACAAGACTTGCCATGCAGCAGCGTGTGTATAAATAGATTCCTGGGAGGGTGAGACCAGCAGGAGGAAAGAGATTGAGACAATTTCTTTTTCCAAAGGAAGAGTCTTGATGCTGCTTGCCTTTGTGGCTGAACCCCGTAGTATCAGGTCATGGCTCCTTGTGCCCAGGACTCACTTATGTAGGCAAAGATTGTGTAAAAAGCCCTGCTACTTGCCAGGGGAAGGGGGTTTGCTCAATATTTTTAAAAGGTTAATGGTTTTTTTAATTGAATATTAAGGAAAAAAATGATGATAATGCTCAAGTGGAGATGTATCTCATCTAAAAGGGTTTCTAATGATTGGGTTTTATATTGAATTATTAGAAAGTCAATAACCACAGCATGTTGTGATCTGGGAGTCCCTCTGACGAAAAGCTCAAAACAGCTCTTCTGGATCTCCAGTGGGCTGGTGGTATTGAGCCAAACTCCTGCTTGGGGAGCATTTTCACCAAGGTCTTCTCCAAAGCAAAGTCAAGGAGCACTTTCCCAGGGGACTCAGGTCCTGGCCCTCCTCCTGACAGCATGCCACAATATAATGGCAGAGTGCTAGATGATCTCTTTAAGATTTAACTTAATTCACAACTCTTTAACCTAAGGTTCCCGTTCATAAGCGGTTCATTATTAAGGGGTGAGTACATGGCAGCTTCATTCTTTAATAGCGTATATAGCATTTTACACTTTACAATGCATTAGCAATAAATGCTTAATGGAAGAGGCTATATCAAGCTGTTAGATAGAAAGCCTATTATAAAACGTGGGCTCCTGCTAAAACAATGTGTGCGTCTGTTTAACACCTGATGTTAACTCAGGAAGTGTGTTAGAAAGAGAAAATAAGAATCACTTTATGTATTAAAGTGTCACCAAAATTTCCTCACGTGTTTAAAACAATCTTGAGAAAATGTTGTCTAAAAGGTAGCTGGCTGATATGGGAAGTCTGGAGGAATCTGCCAGAAGCAGGGGCTGGGGGTATCTGGGGGTGGAAGGTGATGTGCAGCAAGGCTGGATCAGACTTGCCCAGCACAGCATGGAGGTTGTTGCTTTTGAGGCTAGAGTTAGACCCATTGAAATGTTTGGAAAGGATTCCTGAAGATCTCCAGCACAACCTCTCCTTGGAAGTGGGAATGTCTGCAGTGCTACATCAGGATGGCCATGGCTAGGTTCAGCTGAATGTTGCAGCCCTCCACGGATGCAGAATTGGCAAACTGTTCTAGTGTTGCCTCAGCCTCCTGGTGCAAATCTCACCCACCAGAACCTCCAAACTCCTGGGAAGAGGTTGCCTTAATCAAGCTTCTCTGCAGAATGAGACCTCAAGCTTTTTTAGCTGTCATTGGTGGGGTCTGGAAGCGTCTGACTCATCCTGAGTTACGTGCTCAACAGCCAAATCCACCAGTGAAGTTCAGCTCTTCCTATTTGCAAGGTCCAACCTTGAGTCCAGCTCCACTGGGGCTTAAATCCAGCAGTGCAGGTGGGAGAGCATGCGGGTTGTGCATTTTGGGGCATGTAAACCTGCTCACAATCTCTAAGGCCAGGTGATGCAAGCTGCACCCTGCAAAACCCATGACAGCTGTGGGACTGGCACAGCTGGCCTGGGTTTCTTGGACTTCCAAACTAAGCCTGCTGTTCCCCACTGCATCTCTTCAGTCCTGACCCCTCTGCCTTCTTCCAGTGCTTCAGCAGTTAAATGGAAAACAGTGTCTGAGAAGATTAGAATTAAGTTATTAAAGCATCTGGACACTTTTAAGAGGATTGCTGAGCGTCGTAGTACTCAAGATTGACTTGAGAATTTGGGGGTGGTTTTGCAGCTGGAAGAAATTCCTCATGTACTGTATACCTGCCCCTTGTGTATATGTTAGCATACTTGGCACAGATGTCTCTTTGTTTCCGTACAGGAAACTAATTGCCTTTCTTGTTTCAGTCTGAAGTTTTCCTGTGTCATTCTGTAAATAATGAGAGGCATTTCTCAAAGTTTGCCAGGCGCCTTTGTCTCTCCCGATGGCACATCAGCTGCTTGCCCTGCACTAGAAGAGCACCCCCCCTTGCTGGAAACCTGGTGTCATCTCAGCAGGATCTGCACTGTCCCTGAGGTTTGTCATCTGGGAGATGTTCTGCAGGGAGCGAAAGCAAGGAGATGGAGTTTTTATGTGACAGCGACAAGCTTTGTCTTTGAGCTCGCTCAAACTTCCAGCTTTTTGTGTGAATTCCAGCCCAGGATATTAAAGTCCTTTATTTATCCTCTGCACAGTGGGGGCTTAGGCCGCAGCACCAGCTAACACCTCCCATGACCTATGGGGATATGGCCCACACGGGTGCAGCCTCTTGCCTGGTAGGGATGATGTGCTAACAGTGAAAGGGAATTTTGTCAGCCTACGAATGCTGTTGACCCTCTGTTTCCCTTCATGTGCCTTTTAGAGGCTGAATTTTTGGTAAGCAGTCTTTCCTTGGCTATAAGATATGCCTCCTGAGGTTTAAAGAAGAAGAGCTGAAGTTCAGGGCATGTGACAGAATCTGAAAGAATGCGGCGACATCATGATGGAAATCCAGCTCTCTCCTCCTGGTACCAAAAGATGGTTTGCTACAGACCTGTGGGAGAACAGAAATCCTCAGAGCTTTCCCAGGAAGGAAGCTGGAACAAACGCAGAATAAAAGAGGGATGAGAGAGCCTAGAGCTAGCCTAAAATTGTGCCCACTGCTCCAATTTGATGTGAAAGAGGAATTCAGGTCAGTAATGAGAGCAGATGTGAATGCAAAGTGCAGAAGATTTGCTGCTGTAAACTAACCAGAATTTACAGGTGCTTGAGCAGTGGAAAGGGAGATTTGTCCTGTGGGAAAAGGGAAAATCAGTTCCAGTCATGGGTCAGTGACTTCCTAGATCCACCCAAATGAGGAAGAAAGGTGCTAGAGCACTCCCCAGATCTTGGCGCACATGTAGACTGAGCCTCATGAGCAGAGGTGGCGCAGCTGGGCCACAGGGGTGGTCAGCATTGTGGTGGTTGCATGAAGCTGGCAGAGGGCAGGGTTTGGCTGCGGGGAGCGCCAAGGACCCTTCAGTGCTGCTGGCCTTGGTGCTATTGCCTGTCCTTCACCCATCCCCACGCACTAGCTGCTGTGCAGTGACCAGTGAGGTGCGGCAGGGCTGCTTGAGTAGCCCCATCCAAGCCACTAGCAACCTGATGCTATTCCTGCTTTCCTATTTTGTTGTTACCACCACAGTTCTGCTTTCTATGGTATAACTGGGGCTAGGGCATAATTGAGGAGTTTGCAGTCAGCAAAAAAGCACCAAGGAAGGCTTATGGCGAGAGAAAGGTCCGGCTTTAACTTGTTGAAAAGCACCTGGGAAGACAACCTCTGGGTGGCCAGGAGATGCCGTTGGCGATGTCTAAGTGGGGCTTTCACTGCCTCCCCCAGTGCACTGGGCTGTGTCAGTGCTCCCAGGATGGCTCCTTGTGCCTGCCCAGGGTAGCAGAGATGGGGGTAGCTGGGAGGGGATGCTAAACCATGCATCACTTTCCCCTCTCAGTGCACAGGAGAGGGAGCCTGTGGGCCAGCTGAAGGGAAGTGAGGAGGTGGTGTTGGACTGTCTTGCCAGCATTTGGGGGTATGCAGCATGCTCTGGTTGGCCGCCCTTCTTGCTGGGGTGGCTATTTATTGGGAATGAAGCTGGCAGGGAGGGTTGAACATCCTGAGCTGGCTCAAGCCATCTCTGTCAAGGATTTGGCCTAGACGTTTATTACCTGCTCCTCTTGTCACTTCTGTGTGAGATGAATTGGGGACATAGGAGGTACCTGGTTACTTTGGGGCTGTCACATCTGCTGCAGGGGGGACAGTGCAGCTTGTGACAAGCCAGTGTCATTAGTGCTGGCCTCCGAGGCTGCTGCCAGTCAAGATTTACTGCCCATCTCCGTGGGACCAACCGTGCCATCCACTCCCCATGCAGCAGCCCCTCATCTGGAGCATGGCTGGGGCATAAAGCCTGCCCTGTGCTTAGTACCACCCAGGATGTGTCCCTGGGTGAGGGGCTGCTATCTCATCTCCTTCAATGCATGGGGAGAGGGGAAATGCTGTGGCACTGCTAATTGCAGAGGACTCGTACTTTCAGCACCGCTTGCTGCAGGCTGCCAATCACCCTGCGCTCCCCTGCTCCCACCACAGTGCCGGGCATCATGTTGGCTGTGTCACAGTTTGCTGACATCGGCCTGATGCCTGGACCACGCTGGGGCAGTGACGAGTGGTAATTTGGTCCCCCCTCCACCAGCATTGCCTGCCAAGACCGTGGCAGAGGCAGTAAGTGCCTTTGCAGCCACCCGAGAAAGCGCTTGGGCATTGAGACCTTTCAGACCAAGACAGACCTGCCAGGTGTTGATTTCTGCTGGTGGTGGGCATGCTCTGCAATCACAGATACCAGTTCTCTGCTGGGGTACGGCAGTAAATTGGCAGCACCCTGACAGTTTGCACCAGCCACAGGTGGGTGACAGAGCTGCGGGACAACCCCAGGGGTGTTTTCAGAAGCATCAGGCTGCAGGTACCATCTTAGAGGGGGCTGACATGCACTTTTAGAGATGCTTAAATGCACTTGTATATCTGCCCACTGCAGGTGTGGCTGACACCCAGCTGAGGTGGCTGCAAATGCTGCTGCCAGCCGGTGCCCTGACAGCAGGACTGGGCACAATGCTCCTGCTCTGCATGTGCGAGGGACCCCCTCGATGCCCGCAGGAACAGCATGCATGAGCTGCTGCCAGCAGGCTGTGATTCCTACAAGGTCTGGTCTGGTCTTACTTTAATTTGGGAAGGGGTACATGCATCCCAGCCAAGTGAATTTGGAGTAAGAAAGGAGTTGCTGCAGAGTTTGATGCAGATGATGGCAACAGGAGCAACACTGGACTTGTGGCTATTGCATGATGTTTTTGGCACTATAGCTATGGAAATAAGAGTAAGGTGGGTCTCTCCTAACCCCTGAAAGGTCACAGGGCCGCCAGCTTTCCCATGTATATGATGTAACTATTTGTAATATCTCAGTTTTGGTTTAGAGGTCCTGGCCATTATTCCTAGCAAATGGGGAGACCTAGCAGGAGCTCGAGATATGCAGTAAGCAGCTTTCTGTAGTAAGCCCCTCCTGTCCAGGGTGGCCTGGCTGTCACTACCACAGTTGTGATAAAATCAGGGGTCTCAGTCACTCTTCTTTGCATCCATCCACCTGCTCCCTTGATCCCTATTCCTCTTTCCTGGGGTGACCATCCATACATGATGCCAGAGCCCAGCGCAGGAGAAAGGCTCCTGGGGAAGGTTGAAAGCACAGACGATACAGTCAGGTCTCATGATTGTGCTTTAAAAGCTTAAAATCTTCCTGGCAGAAAACAGCAGGGCAATTATGTGCTTGCAGGGGCACACACGAGGTGGGGAGCTGAGCTCTGGCAGCCTCAGCCCTAAGGAGAGGCAGCCCAGCAGCATTTCTACTTGCTTCAGGAATGCAAGCTGAGCTATGATGGCAGGAGCCAAGCTTTTCAGCAGAGCAGATGCATCAACAGGGTTTTGGTGGCCTCCTGGGACCCTGAGAGCTCCAAGGTTTGCACTTCTAAATAGGCCATTTGTCAGGTTTTGGTCCCAGAGGTTGCCTTACAGAAAGAGGACGTTGGAGAGAACCGTGCTCCAGATGCTGTCAGGCTTCGCAGGAGGGCAGGTCCTGCTGGTGGGGAAACCATGAGGGAAGGCATCATGGCTGGGCAGCAGCAGCATTACTGCAGGGCACCAAGGAGAAATGATGTAAGACCTCAACAGTGATCCTAAACCACTGACATCCATCGCTCACCCGGGACTAACCGAGCATGAGCCCACAGTACTTGCTACAGAGAATGGTGGCAACATAGCAAAAAGTATGGGCAGATAAAGCAAGAAACACAGTCTATGCTTTCTCTTGATGGCCAGGTTCAAAGCCAAAAATAGCTGCTTATTAAGTCTCTGATCGCAAGAGATTGGGTAAAATACCCAAGACAAAGCTGTTATTGCTGAAAATGCAGTAGGGATGTGCAGCTACAGGCAAAAATGTCTCCCAGTAATTGTAGATGTGCTATCAGGGTGAGGTGTTGCTCTTGATGCCGTGCAACTAGCTGATCTGGAGCAAGAAGCAGCAGCCCTCCCAAATGCAAGGAAGACATCACATGCTGCTTCCCAGGAGGTGGGAAGACGAGAAGGGAGTGCTACTAGCAGCAGATGAGCCTGCCAACAATGGAGAAGACAACATTTTTCTCCTCACTGCCAGCCCCGACACCAAAAAGGTCTTTCATCGTTATTGTAATCGCTACTGAAATACACTGCCCACACACAGCCACTGAGATGAGGAGGTGAGAGAGCTGGGGAAAATACATGAAGGACCCTTGAAAATTATGTTGGAGAAAATCAGAGGAGCAAGAGCTACAGGGGGAATGATGAAGAGAGGTGGGGTCCAGCAGTGACGTGAGGACTGACACATCAGCATTTCTTGCCCTGGCTGCTCCCATACACAGGCTAAGCAAGGTCTGCAGGCAGCTGCCTGCCCACAGCTCGCTTGTTAGCCATGCTAAGGACTGGTTAGAAAAACTGCCACAAGCTTAGCAGAACACCAGAAGGCATTTATCCAACCTCTTTTAAATTCACTCATCTACCCACAGCCAAAAAAAAAAACCCCAAATTTGCTTCAAATTTAGGAAATTAATTAAAATAGAAAGTAAATAGAGCACCTGAGTCATTCCACAGGGTATTTTTAAAAAGGTGCTTGCTGCTGTTTTCCCAAAGATCCTGCCCTTCACCTGTCAATGGAGGCAGCTTCTTCCTCACAGTCTGGTAGGAGCAGGGACATCATCTTGCAGGACCCCCCTCCCCAAAATGTTTCCTTGAAGATGTCCTTTCTACCTCCTTATAGCTACTTTGTGTTTTCCAAGCATTTTTGACTACATTAATGATTACAACGAAGCAGGATTCTTATTGGCAGCACAAATCACTTTTTCAAGATGACACCAGCACTTACAGTCTTATTACCATCATTAACAAGATTATTATTATGACTTTGCCATGCTCCCCCTTTCTAAAGAAAGCAATTCAAATCCAAATATTCAAGCTTAAAAATATCCCATCCTCATTTTCCTCTCTAACCAAAAAAAGAGGTCACGCCAGCCCTTCTGGGTAATAGAAGAGTGTCTTTCTACGGATGTACTTATGCTGTGGTTTAGGTTATCAAGCACACTTCTTAGGCTTGTGTTCTCCTAATTGTTCATCCACTGAATTCAGATGTCTCTGAGCTCAGCAGTGGTCTCCAGTCTTCTGCAGCCTGTCCCCATTTTTCCAGCTGGGTACAGAGCCAGGGTCTACAGCTGTGGGGAGCAGCAAGCGTTGCTCTGTGGGAAGGTGACACTACCAGATGTTGGCCAGGTGTCACCCAATGTGACTTGCCCAAAGAACCTGAAGGTGATCCACGGAATTAATCCCAACATCTCATTTAAGATGAGATGCCTCTCTTCTTTTACTCGAGCTTCAGGGTGCCACTGGCCCCATCCATATAGTGGGCTGGACTTTTGGGCTACCCTGAAATTAGCTGCCAGACAGTAAAACAGGGAGCTGACAGGGTGTTTGTCACAGCTGGGACTGTCCTCGCCAGGCTGAAGGTAGCTGGATGATAGGATACACAGGAGAGGACACATTGTTCCTCGTCTTGGCTGTTATGGCTTTACAAATGACTATTCCAAGCTTAGTCCCAAAATGGTGTCGTGGCTTTCGCTGCTGTCATCAATTGCCATCAACACTGCATTTAGCTGACATAATTACTTATTGTTACAATCAGTGCCCATTAGGTTAAAGCTAAATTACAGTCTCAGTCCTTGGGAACTGCCTATTACATCCATATGAATACGCAAAGTTCATCACTCATGATTAACGTTGCTACAGTGAATACAAAAGGAATTAGTGAGGACCTGTCACTTATTGTAAAGTGCTGCCAGATTATGGTATCAGAAATGATGTGTCAACTGTTAAAACTTAATAATCCATGCTGGAGTGCTGTATCTGATTATAACACTGATCAAAGGAGAGGCCTGATTGGCACTCGGAAACCGAGGCTGGGTGGTGATGAGACCAATAACCTACATGGGTCAGGAGTCGTTGACCAAATGCCAGAGCTGCAGCTCAGCATGTTCACCCCCTGGTCCCGGGAGCCATGAGGGCCTGGGACCCTCCCTGGGGCATGTGCCTGGGTGCTGGCATGGTTGGGAAAGGATCGATGGGTTTGTGGTCCACAGGCATGTGTCTGAACTGGGACGGTGGATGGGGTTCCTGGCCAGGCACCTCATTCTACTGGCAGGAGAGAGCCTGGGGGGTCCCAGACTGTGATTCAGTCACCCTCCACTCTGGCTGATGGTGCAAATCACTCTGCAACCCTGTCTTGCACTGATGAGACCTGAGTGGAGTGTGAGAGCACACTTCCCCCGATGTGGGCTGGGAGGACCCAGGAGGTCTCCTCACTTGGATGGCTTTCACAGGGTTCCTTCCCATGTGATAAAAGCAGTGTGCAATCGTGTATGTATATATATGTGCATATATGTGTGAATTTAGAAAAAGTCCTGAGATTTTGTTTTGACATTGCTTAAGGGGACTGTCTGATTTTTCTGATCTGAAAAGACTTTTTGTTTTGAAATTGCCTTTTTTGCATTTTTCTTTCAAACTCTAAAGACCGAAGAAAATGTTTTACTTCAAATGCTGTAATACTGGGGTCTTTCTTTTTTTTTTTCTTTTTTTTTTTTTTCCTAAAAAGCATCCTACAAGTAAATATAAAGAACTGTTGCTGAACTCTGCTAACAAAGTCCTTCTGAGAAGAAGAGCTGGACCACACAGGCTAAAGCACATGGCTTTGACAGAGGTTGGGTAGCTGTAGCTCTGCATGTGGCCCCTGATAACCCCCATGGCAGGCTCTGGCTGAGCCAAGGGACGGTGTCGTTTCTCCAAATACATGGCGTTGTGCTCCTCATCCAGTGGCATGCCTGGAGCCAGGATGCAGGGAGGCCCTTGTCCACAGATGGAGTTTGTGTGAGCCACACACCAAAATCTCCATGTGGACTCTTCCTCACAGCTCCTCATTTTTGTTCATGGCTAATGGTTGCAGATGTTTACTACTGGTCATGGCCTGATTTGCAGCTGAAAGCTGTCTACTTCATACTAGCACATTTACACTGTCCCTTAACCAGCTTAGGTTTCCTGACACCATTTTGCATCTCCACCAAAGAGTATTTAAAACTCTTGTAATCTTTGGTCAAGGGCTGCTGGACGCTTTGCGTGACTTCTGGCAAGCTCTCTGCTTTCTGCTGTTGCTGTCACCTGCTGTAGTGCTGCGATCATGACAAGGGCACGCTTGTCCTTTTGATACAGGGGTTGTCCTTGCTACTAGACAGCCCTCACTGTTTGAGCAGCCAGCAGTAAGAGTTGTAGCTCCTCTGCCTGCAGCCGGCTTGATTGGCGTGTGGGAGCTGAAGGTTGCCCTCATACCTCTGGGTAGTTTAACCATTTTTGTTCTCTGGGGAAGGTTCACTTCTAGTCCCTTCAGAAGATCTCTCCCTAGCACCCTTTCTACTGAAATGGCGTGCAACATAACTACCTAGTCTCACTAGTACTTCTGAGAGGAAAGTCTGGGGGGTTTCCAGGGGAGGCTACATGATTTTGTAGTGATAACAATATAATGTATCACGAGCCACTACAAATCCACCCTGATTCCCAGAGTCTCCCTTGGTTTTCAGACCTGTTGTTCACTTCTGTCCTTGCAGGCCTTGGAAACGTTCAGCAGCAGCAATACCAAAGCCGGGGAAGAAAAGCCATTATCTGCAGATCACTGGTGCTGGAGGGAATGGGGGAAGATCCATTTGATAGTGATTTCAATGTCCTTGCTTAAGACCTGTCTGCTGGGGTATATGGCTGAAGGTAAGTCAGGCTGCTGGTGAGCTGTGCCAGACCTTTCCATAGCTGTCTAAGCTGTGGGCTGCTTGACTAAGATTTCTCTATGCAGGACCTGTGTGTCTGCTGTAAAGCCACATGGGTTCACAAATGGGCAATGCTGGAAGGTATATTGGTGCTGCTGCTAGTTTGAATATCCTTTGCCCATGGTCGAATGTGACCCTTGGCTGCTCCTATCCTGCTCATTGTTTCCCAGCTGGCCCTTGTTCTGTAGAGGTGTGGGACAGCCAAGGGAAGAAGCTTCACCCCACCTCTCTTGAATAGCATCCTAGCTTTTGGTCACCATGTCTTCTCCTGTTCCCCATTCTGCCTTGCACTAGGTACACCTATGCTGATATATAAGTGTATGTGGCATCGTACAGGGATTGTCCTCTCTGATATATTAAAGGGCCTGATAGCAGTACCAAGGGTCTAAAAAATAGTCTACAGATCTGAAAGGTTCAGGCAAGCTTTACATAGTCTTTCCATGCTAAGAACTTTCTCTTCCACTGACTCTTAGGGGTTTTTTTTTCTTCTTTGGTTGCCTGACTGTGGTGGCAAGAGTTGGATTTCTTTCTTTTCCACTGCAGCAGCAACAAAGCAACATAACTGAAAACACTTTTTTGGGCTAAACTGAAAACTTAAAACATCTTTGGTGTGAACCTGCAAACAAGACTTCCCAAGTCCCACTCTGTTCTTGTTCAACTGATATATTTGATCTCTGGAAAAAATAATGGAACATTTACTTATCCTAGGCAAACAAAACTCCCTTTAGAGGACCTGAAATGCAATCTGTCATTTCCATTTCAAATAATTTTAAATGTCTGTATAATTTTAAGCATAAAATGGAAAGTGTAACTGGCCAGTCACTACAAATGGAAATGTTCATTTTCAAAGCATTCAAATGAAATCTTTCATTTATTTTCTTGAAGGTTTCCTGTTTGTTGGCTGGTTTGGAAGTTGGCAATTCATTAAGATGAAGTTGTGCAAAGTTGGCTGTTCCTGAATTTGCATTTTTTTCCCAGAGGACAGTTTACAGTGAAAAATGTTGCTATGCTGCATCATCATGAGCTCCATTCCACCACACCCCCACTGGGTCACCCTGTCATGTGGGGAGGCACAGGTCTGTCCTTCCTCACCTCTTCCCCCTCACCAAAGTCGTGGCGATTCCCCTCATCCCTGCTCTGGACACGGGATTACCGTTCCGGCTCCTCTTCCCAGTGCATCATCAACATGTTGTTTCCAGGGTCATAAATTTGCACTGTGATGAGACACAACCAGATGTTAGGATACGTGAAGCGACTGGCGAAGCAGCCTGCCTGGCACAGCCCCCACCTCCGGAGTCAGCCGCCCGCTAATGAGAACCAGGTCTCCTGCCTTGAGCTGGGCCAGGACAGACGGAGAGCATCCCCAGGAGCAACCGCAGAGCTGCCATCTCGACCCCCTTCCTGCTCTCAGTACCTGGGGAGCATCTCCAGGGTCAGATTCAGGCACTTTGGTGGCTATTGGCTTCTGGCAGCCATCTGGAAAGATAGTTTGGCCTGGTACAGGGGGGGAACACACAAGGCCATGGTCCTCCTTGCTAGCAAGGAAGCCAGTTACAATGCTGTGTGATGCTTTATCATGTAAAAATACTTCTGAGATGTTTTGGAACATTTGTGTGGCTGAACAGGCTGGTTTTTAATAGAGAGACCCATGGGGAAGCAAGGTCTTAGCTCAGTATGCTAAACCAGTACCCTCTGCCAGAAGCCCATGTTGACTTGGAATGCTTGTTTCCAGATGGTTCCAGTCCACGTGTCTCCATGGCTCTGAGGTGCCCAGGCCCCCCTGGGTGGGAAAGGAGCTGGGTCTGGGGCAGGTTGCACTGAAAATCAGGTGAAGGGCTGCTTTGGGAAATGTGTCCCTTGTGGGCTATGGGGGTCCTCAGGATGCCTGCAGCTTTCAGCTGATGTCCTCTGCTCACTCTACAGTTTCAACCATGTCCTTGTGTTCCTTAGTGTATGCTCACTGGGTGATGTTTTGGGCATGCACTAAGCTCTGGGGAATCCACACCCTGATTACAGTCCCTGGGCCAACCATCCTGTGAGTGCTTTCTCAACATGGTACCCTCCTTCCACTGCTGGTGGTCCCTGCTGTCCCGGGTGTGATGCTGAGCCCTGCATGGGGCTGATATGGGTCCATCTGCTCCTTCACAGCATCATGTCAGCCCCTGCATCACAGGGTGAGTCTAAGCTTAAAGATGATCCATTGGGGAGGTCAGGCCTTACAGCTACTCCTCTTTTAATTCGCTCTTCCCTGGCCCCTGTGGGCACTGGTGGTACTCCCTCATATGCATGCTCCCATTGCACAGGGATAGGCAGGTCTCCTCTCTCCTTTTAGTAAGCACAGAGAGGAAAGATTAATTATTTGTAGCAGAATGAGTGTGTTGGTACCAGACCTGAGGGCTACATGTTGGCCAGGACATCTTCAGGGGATGTTCCTCACTCAGAGGTTCAGAAACAGCCTCCAAACTGGAGAAGAAGGAGACAGAGCTTGGCAAGTCCTTGGAGGGGAGAAAACACCGTGGTGCCTGTGACCACGAGCATCCCTTGCAGCCCCAGGTCCAATGGAGGGGAAGCCCAGCTGTCCCCGGAGGTCTTGGCCATCAGCCCAAGGGATTTTCCCAAGGCCATGCATGAGGGATGGGATCAGGCAGTCCTTGGGCATGTTGCCACCAGCCCTTTCCAGTGACATGAGAGGGAGAGCAAGTGCTTGTAGCTCTGCTCAGCCTCCCGGGAGAAGCAGCCCACGTGCCGGCTGCTGAGCCCCATCTGACTATGAAGGGTTTCACCACCATCCGGGAGAGCTGCTGCCCTTCCTATAGGAAGGCCAGGTGAAACAGGGCTGCCCACCAGTAGCTTCTGGGGTTGCACCTTGCCACCCCAAGCACGTACAGGGAAGGACGGGATGCTCCGTTACACAGGGTGTGGAGACCTCCGCATCCCCCACCGTGGCGTGGAACGTCCGCTCCATTGTGCAGCGGCGCGTTGGAGGGAGTTTGGGTTAAAAGGGGTTAACAGCTCTCTGCTGTAACACATGATTGGTCTTTATGAGGTTGAAACTCTTGTCTGTTT
This sequence comes from Phalacrocorax aristotelis, assembly GCF_949628215.1. Classification (NCBI taxonomy): domain Eukaryota; kingdom Metazoa; phylum Chordata; class Aves; order Suliformes; family Phalacrocoracidae; genus Phalacrocorax; species Phalacrocorax aristotelis. The sequence continues at coordinate 33,312,994 of NC_134281.1, forward strand.
GAGGCCTACAGATGATGCTAAAGAGCACAATAATGACAGCAATTCAAAGCAATCTAATTATGCAAACGGGAGGCTAAACAATTTCATCATCCTTAAATTAGATTGTCCTAATGAGATAAAGACACCAATTAATCCTGAATTAATTTCAATAGCCTATTTCAGGCAAACACTTTAATATGCAAATGTAAATGAGAAACAAAGCCTACTGTAGAATGCCAGAGTTCAAAACCTCTCTCTGCACAGCTGCAGCGGGTGTAAATAGTGTCTAATGAGTTTGCATGGAAAGACACAACCAGTTGAAAATTTTAGACTTCATAAAGCACAGCCGGTGCCTCAGGTATGTCTCAGTGCTGAGCCGGGCGAGAGGAGAGGGAGGACTCACTCAGCTGATGCCGGGAAGGCCATCAGCCGCTCTCTGCAGGCAGACACGGGATGGGTCCAGCCGCTGCCACTGCGGGATGAAGGGCTTTAACAAGATGCTGCTCCGTAAAGCCAAACACTTCATGCTGAGTACCTGGCCAGTCGCCTTTCTAGGACGCAGAGATGGTTTTAATTAGCTGTTGTGTAATTGTTTTAAATTAGCCATTTTGCTATGCACTCAAAAAAAATCCACTCCTGTTTTTTTCTCCTAGGCACTTGGCAGGAGAAAGGGCAGAGCCTGGGATTTAGGTTGCAGACAAAAGCAAATATCTTCCTGAGTTTCTCTTGCCTTGTTCCCCTGCCATAACAAAGTACCACGACATTTGCCTTGAGCCATCGAGGAGACAAGCCCTCGTAACCTGGGCCTGACTGAGGTATGACTTCCAATTTGCTTTAATTACGGGCACTGGACAGGGGTGCTGCGTAGGGTTCTGCGAAGGCAACTACAGGAAACGATAGCATCACTGGTGAGGCTCAGGTCTGAGTTATTCTTGCTGCTATGTCTGGTCTCCAGCAGGTCCCAGCCCTGGAGGAAGCTGTGACAAAAAAACCCAAACAACCCAACAACAAACCCAAACTGTCCCAGAATTAGCATCTTTTGGATAATTTATCCCTCTACCCCTCCTTCTGCTAAACCCATCCTGGGCCGCTGTTAGGGGATAATGTATGCCCAGAGAGTGTTCCAAAAGCATTTCTTCATATATAGCAACGCTAGATGTCTTCCCCTTTAAAACACCCATTCCCTCTTTGAATTTCCCCAAGGTGTATCTTCAGCATCACCCTGTGGCAGGTTGTGCCGCAGGTTAAGAGGGCAGCCTGGGAGGAGGTCCTGCCTGGGGACTGTCTCCTGCAGAGACACAAGGCCTCTCTTGCCATCCCACCTTCCTCTGCAGCCTTTCCACCAAGCCCTGACAAGCCACCAGCCAGGCTGGAAAGTGGATACTTTTTTTCTTGATTTCACTGATTGGCTGTTATCAAATGCCCAGGGTGGAGGAGGTGGCAGTGACATTCCCAGGGCCATCAGCGTTGGGACGCACCCTGGGCAAACCTGGTGAGATGAGCTTGGCTGCCCAAGTGGTGTCCAAGGATGAGATAAGTCTAAATGTGCTGTGAAAGTCTGGGGACAAAGCTGAACATCACTGGTTGACCTCTACCAGGCAGACACGTCTTGTCTTCCCATGTGCTGGAGAGAATTCAGCCCTTGTTTTGGCACTGCATGGTTTTTGTTCCACATTTCATGGAGCAGCGAGACCCTACCCCAGTCGCATCACCTCTTGCAGGGGCTTTCTGGTACAAAATAATGTCCCTGCTGTTTCTTATCCCTCCTGCTTCACTTAGGAGGGCAGTGTGTCATGGTCAGGAATTTTGGCAAATCTTGAAATTTTGGAAATCTTCCGTAACCATCATTTGTGCAACATGGCATTTAATCCTTGCTGGGTGGACCACAAACACCTCTTTCCATTTCTCTGGCCTTAATGGGCATGGTGGTTTATTGACAGATGAATTGAGGCAGTGAAAGGGCTCATGGCCCAGAGCTCGCAGCGTGCCAGCAGATCTGGAGATCTCCTATCACACACGTTTGTCCTTGGAAAAAAGACAATTGACTCAGTAAATTGCTTAATCTCTGGCATGCTGGGTAGCAGCACTGCCTTTTCCACTGTAGCCCGGGAAATTTTTTTCCCGAAAGCACTCGGTGCTGCCTGGGCTCTGCTGTTGGGTCCATCAACAGGGCAGTGCAAGCTCTGACTCAGCTGGAGATGCTGTGCCATGGATGAGGACCTGGGTGAGAGCTCTACTGCTTGATGCTCTGCTGCTCCCCAACCCTCTCTTGGCCGGAAAAGCAAATCCCTCCTACCGGGCACTGCAGGGTGCAGGCATGCCTTGGAGACAAGGTGCTGAGTTAGCTGGGTCTTTGGTCTGATTCAGGAGAGTTGGGGGTTACCCAGACCTGGGGTGGTACCTGCCAGCAGGGATGGGGGCAGGCCAGGGGGAGCCCAGGCTGGGGAAGCCATTAGCAGGCACAAGTTGCATCCAAAAGAGGATGACAGATCGCTGCCTAGGGCTGTGGTTTTCTGTTAATTAATACCAGATCTGTGCATTACCCAGTCACCCCATGGGAGGAATTGGGTCTGAATCAGGGGTGAGCACATGATCGCATTTTTGCCAAATTACCCGGCTTGTACAATATGGTGTGCATCTGGCTCCCTGCCAGCGGCGGGAGCACAAAACAATACCTGATTCAGCAGAAAGTCTTCCTGGCCCCTTTGGAGATCTTGTGAAGCAGCAAAAAGAGTTTATATCTGTTCAGCGCTTCACATTGTTTTCAGGCTTGGACTGGGTGCCGTAAAATTGGATTTACGGTCGCGGGGAAGCATGGCCAAAGGAGCACAGCCTCTCATGCCAGCGCAGTTTAAAACTAGATGTGGGGACGGGTCCAAAAGCAAGTCCTCCTGACTTTCAATCCAGAAGTGAGCTTTGTTGCCTGGATCCATCTGTCGTTGAAGCCTGGTGATCCCCGGATGAGCTGGGCGTGCTGCTGAGATCCTGAAACAGGGATGCTCAGTCATGTTCTAGTTAAAGGCCTCTAACAGTCAGCCAGGGGACTTGTAAAAATGTTACCACAGGGTCTCCTGTTTGTTCTTGCACTCTCCGTACTCCACTCACACATTAAAAGATGGTATTTTTTTAGCTGCCAGTGCTGCTGTCTGATGAATCCAGCTGTTTTCTTTCCCGCTCTGAAATCACGACATTTATAATCAGCATTTAGTGGAAAGCTGCCTGAGCTGTGTGCTCTGCCCTGGTACTCACTGAGGCTGGGTGAGCTCATGGGAATGCTGCTGAGTGCATACCCTCCACCCCCTCCAGCCTGGGCTCACCTGGCCAGGCTTGTGCTCAGGCTGCCGTGCTGGGGATGCGATCCCACCTTGGGCCATTCTCTATCCAAAAAGCATGCAGCCAGACGGGATGGCAATGGGCTGTCATTTAGCTTGCCAGGGGCATGGGAGTGAAAATCCGCCTCAGATTTACAGCTGCCTGAGAAAGCTTGACTCTCCTCCCTTTCTTTGTGCACCCCTCTGCTGCGGGAGGGAGGCAGGGAGACTGGCTTGGGTGCCCAGTACTGCCCGTCTGCTCTCTTTGTGCCTGCCTGGAAGCTCCCAAGAGGAGGGCAGAGGGAGCAGGGGATCTCTCTGTCCTGACATGGTTTTTGGGAGGAGAGGCCTGGGACTAAAAGTCTGATGCACAATAATGGGAGTCTCCTGATCTTCCTATCTTCCAGAGGGAAAAAAACCCTATCTCCATTCCTCCTTGCATCAGCCGAAGGAAAAGCCCTTACATTTTATGCATGTGGAAATCCACTTTTTTACACCTGTAAAAGGGGCGAGGCTGCAAAAGGTGGCTCAGAGGAAATAAAGCCATGCGGCACCAGCAGCAGGTTTGTTACTGATGAGCCATCCGAGGCACAGCGGAGAATCTGCATAACATATTCCTCATGGAGCTCGGGTAGCCAGTTCTAGCCCAGATAACAGTCTGACAGTCGCCGAGGAAGGATGCCTTTAACCTTCACAAAACTAAGAGGACAGCAGAGAAATGAGCCAGGCAGTGGTGTCATGAAAATCACAGCCTCAGCGTTTTGGATGCGTTTAGCTCTGCAGCAGAGTTTTGTGCGGTGAAAGGAAAATAAGGAAAATGCTGGGAGGAAGATGTCTGGTGGGACAGGGGCACGTTTCTGTGAGAGCAGAAGGACATCTTTGCAAAAGTTTGCTGCTGGTGGTCCCGGAGAGGTAGAGTTGCTGTTGCAGCTGGATACTCTGTGGTGCACAAAGGTTATGGGTTTAGTGAAAGACCATCCAGTCAAGGTCCAGTGAGACCATACACCGTGGTCCAGCCCCCATGAGATCACACCCACCGGTTCTGCCAGGTCTTCAGGGACTGCTGCTCACTAGCATGAGATTGAAATCTTTTGGGACAACCATTTCTATCCTAAAAAGTTCCTCTGGAGGCACAGAAGGGTCCATGCATTGGGCTGCATGCTTATGGTTCAACTTCTCCCTGGTAATACCTGCCCAACCTGGTATACAAAGGGTCTGCATAGGTCCTGTCTGGCTCTCCAGTGGCCTGTTTATAGCTCATGGTGGCTGTGGCAGCTCCTCCATGGGGCCGCACAGGCAGAAGAGGTGCCAGTTTGCATGGGGCTATGGTGCAAAAAGTCTGGAAGGGACCAGAAGCACAGAAACACATCTCAGACCGCCATTGCACCCAATGAGGTCCTTTCTGTTGTCCCCTGCTGCAGCTTTAGCATCCATACTGTTTCTTTTGTGCAACCCTATAGTTTTCTTCACCCTGCCTCATCAGGGTTTGGTGGCATAGGGAACCCAAAACAATATTTGGGAAACCTGAGTTTGTCGTGAGTTGTAGTGCAAACAATGATCTTTTCCTTGCAGCAAAAGTTTTCACTGGGCTTGTCACACCAAGATAATTTGACAATCAGAGTGGGACACCCAAATGCATGCTCAAAGGCAATAGCTCTCTTCCATCTTCACAGCTTTTTTTGTTTGCCAAACCATGTATTTGATCCATGCCTCAGAGCAGAACTCGTCAGGGCTGGCATGCTGCGCAGCTCCCGCTCCACAGCCTTTGCACTGAACGATCTAGTACTTGCAGCCACAGTTTTCAGCTGAGCTTTTCCTGCAGAGCCCTCGCAAGGTGGCATCTGGCTGTCACCAGGCAAGCTGCTTCCCACCAGTGCTGGTGGAAAGCAGCACTTTGGAGACCATCTTATGACACTGAGACATCAAAAAAAAAGAGAAGACAAGAAAAGGAAAAGAAAAAAATAAAAGAAAAGGAAAGAGGAAAGAAGAGGAAAAGGAAAAGGAAAAGGAAAAGGAAAAGGAAAAGGAAAAGGAAAAGGAAAAGGAAAAGGAAAAGGAAAAGGAAAAGGGGAAGGGGAAGGGGAAGGGGAAGGGGAAAGGGGAAGGGGAAAGGGGAAAGGGAAAGGGGAAGGGGAAGGGGAAAGGGAAGGGGAAAGGGAAGGGGAAAGGGAAGGGAAAGGGAAGGGGAGGGAAGGGAAGGGGAGGGAAGGGGAGGGAAGGGAAGGGGAGGGAAGGGGAGGGAAGGGGAGGGGAGGGGAGGGGAGGGGAGGGGAGGGGAGGGGAGGGGAGGGGAGGGGAAGGAAGGGAAGGGAAGGGAAGGGAAGGTAAGGTAAGGTAAGGTAAGGTAAGGTAAGGTAAGGTAAGGTAAGGTAAGGTAAGGAAAGGAAAGGAAAGGAAAGGAAAGGAAAGGAAAGGAAAGGAAAGGAAAGGAAAGGAAAGGAAAGGAAAGGAAAGGAAAGGAAAGGAAAGGAAAGGAAAGGAAAGGAAAGGAAAGGAAAGGAAAGGAAAGGAAAGGAAAGGAAAGGAAAGGAAAGGAAAGGAAAGGAAAGGAAAGGAAAGGAAAGGAAAGGAAAGGAAAGGAAAGGAAAGGAAAGGAAAGGAAAGGAAAGGAAAGGAAGGAGGATCAGCTTTTCATCTGGAATGGATGGAATGGAAATAAAGCTGAAGTGAAAGGACGGATGTTTTCCCTTTTGCCTTGAGGTTAGAAAACAGCAGGAAATCCTTGCTTGAAGAAAAGGCATGTGGCCACCAGTATGACTTGTGCAGGCTTTGCTGCCTTGAAGTCGGTCTGGAAACAGAGTTTTGCGGTGGATAAAATTTCACAGACTTTCCATGGTTCTGACTGCAGCTTTTCTCATGCCTGGCTTGCAGCTAAAGCTGACTGTTTGCCATATTTGCGCTAGCTTGGAAGGCGGTATTCATGCAATTGGGATCACGTAGCTGGATGAAGCAAATACTTCTCAACAGATTTACATGTAGCAAGACAAAATACTGACATGGGCAAGAGTCGCAGAAGCAGCCTTAGCTGAAGACTCTGTTTTTGTCCAGTCACCCAACCCCACAAAGTCTTTGCAAAGTAAATGATACCCTAACCAGTGACCCTGCAGCCTGAAGAACTATCTTTGCCTTTCTAGCTTATTAATAAGCATCTTTTCTGAGTAACCAAGATGTATTGTGTTGGGACTCCCCAAGTGTGAGCAGCCAGAGATAGCTTTGACTTTTCCTTTTTTTAATTTACCTTGTGGGGCTGTGGGAAATGAGCAATCCTTCTGGCTGTCAGTATCACCAGCGGCACTACCATCGCCATGACAAGCAAAGGGGGGCCAGCGGGAGGCTGGAGAAACCAGGCACCCCGGGACTGGCGTCTCAGCCTCATGCCCAACCGGAGCTGACACGTCCGGTGTGACGAGACTCAAGTCGACGTCGCTCTTGCAACTCCCAGAAAATGTCTTTTGCTTCAGCTCGTTCCCCTTCCCAACTTTCCCAGACAGGTTCTTCTGTTTATTTATCCTTCCTCAGCCCTTCTGCCTCCTCTCCGTGCCTGAAGGCTCCTCCTGGGGGCTCAGCTACTTTGCAGAGGGGCTCCTTTTTACATCTTGCCTCTTTGCAGAGGAAAACTCCACCTGTTAAAAATGGTGATGGTAGTGGGGAGCAGGCTGGCCTGGAAGGAATCTGCTCTCCCCACTTGTGTAGGGGCTGCTGTGTTGCTCTGCCTCCCTGTGTCTCCCACCACCCTTTCCTTTCCCTTGCAATGAGCAGCCCGGGCTTTCACTGGAGGTGGTGTTTTTGGGGTTACTTCTCTCATGCTTCCAGGGCAGGGAGAAAGCTACCTGGGCTGCCAGTTGTCCAGGGAGGAATCCTGGTATCACCTGTACCTCAATTAAGTGATAATGAACAGATATACTACAGCTCAGCTTGGTGTGGTTGGGAGGAAGGATATGAGAAGGTGATATGAGAAGCTGGGCAGGGTTTACTGCTTTCCTAATTATCTGTACTTCTCTTTCTACCTCTGGGGTTCTGAGGGTGTTCAGTGCCCAGGGGCCCTTCTCTACAAAGTGTTGGAGACCTGGGGCAGCAGAGCCATCGGGCCCCATGGGGATGATTCTCCTGCTCATGGATCACAAACTGTGAGTGGGGAATTGTGGAGACTGGGGGTTTGCTGTGGGGTGCTGCTTGGCTTGGGGGTGTTTTGGGGGTGCTGCCCAGGTCCCTGTTGCTCTAGTGCTTAGCAGTGCTGCCCGTTATTCACCTAGTGTTTTCCAAGCATGTGAAGTTTTCCTTGCCTTATTTAAACTGCAGGACTCCCTGCTCAAATGTGGAAGAGAGTTTGGTATTATTTGGGTTTCTCTGGTTCTGAGTGGGGTGTGAGCCCTCCTTGCTGGCACTGCCCTGCCTGGGCTGAGGTGGGCTGCTTTGCACCACTTTTGCTGGTGCTTTGAGACCCCCTTTCCACTCTCTGGTATCTTGTAGCATGCTTAGCTCCTGTGTGGGCTCCTGCTGGCCTTTCCCCTGTGCCCGGCATAGGCAGGAGCTGGTTCCTCTGCCTGTGCTAAGTGGGCTGTGGCTGCAGCTTTTGTGAGTTTTGGGGCAGCTCAGCTTTGGCTTTGCCTGATGTGCAATAGGAACAACAGCAATAAACATACAAAGGGTTTTCTCCTATTGCAACTCTCTCTAACAATGTCCCACAAGAAATCCTTTAACATGAAGTCGCTTCTTGCTCTGTGTTGCACAAATGTCTTTTCTGGGACTCCTGTTCTGCAGGTCCAGCTGAGCGCTAAAGCAGACGGGCATATGCTTTGCTGTGCTCCTTCTGCTGAAGCAGAAATCACCCTGTTCTGGGGATGGAGGCAAGAGAAAGGGTGGAGGGTGCTGCAGGGGCTGGATGCTGACCCTGGGTGTAGTGTTGCTCCTGATCCAGCCTGGTACAGCATGGATGGGGAGGAACCCAGTGGAGAGAAAGAAAGGAGGTCCTCAGTATCCCACCACAGCTTGGACAGGGGTTGAGGAAGCAGAAAGCCAGGAGGGACCTCCTGGTTTGCCAGGTCAGCTCTTGGATAGCATTGCTGTTGATTCCTGCAGGCAGGCTGCAAGGCAAAGAGCCAATTTCACATTTCTTTCCCATCCTGGTTCTCCTTATTCAGCTGCTGGCAGCTGCCTGAGCAAACCTTGTTGCCCAGGTGGCTTCAGGTACCTCCTCTGATGTTGCCTTTTCCTGCAGGAGCTGTGTTTTTTTGGCATTTAATCATTTTACATGGCCACAGCAGCTGGGTTGCTCCTGTCTCATGTCCCACATGCAGCAGAAGACTCTGTCCTGGTGCCATTTGTCTTCGGTACATTCCATTTATCTCCGGTGAGAAGCTTCAGACCCAAACCATCTTAAGTGATCTACAAAAGACAGTGATAAGTACCTTCCCCCATCATTACGGCTCCATTTTATCACGGTGGTGATAGCAATAATGGCGGTTGTAACCCCCATCAAGTCCACTTAACATGGTTCATTTTCAAAAGTCACTCAATGCCTCCTGACAGTCCGGCTGGGCGGTATGAAAAGATCATTTAACCCTGATGATCTGAGGGAGCCAGTGAGTGGGAAAAGGAGCCCCAGCAGCTGGAGAGGAGCTGGTGTGGGGTGGGCAGGGGAAGACCATTGATTTTATGACAAGGGGCAAAACCACTGTCAGCGTGGAGCGGCACAGATCGGGGGGATGTTTCAATTAACGCTGGCGGGAGAAATCCCAGGGAAAGCAGAAAAGCCTGGGCTGCCTCACCTATTATTTTTTTAACAGTGAAAAATGAACCCAAAATTAGAATCGCTATTAACAATTAGCGTAATTAAAGGCGACACGTTATAATTTCAGCAGAAAGGCGCTTTATGATGATATGGTGGCCTGAGATAATTACACCCGGCGCTTGGCTGAGGCGAATGGTAAATGGACGGTGCGGTGGCCCACCTGCCACTCATGCAGCCCTGCTATTATCCTGCCTGACACTGCTCTGGTCCTGCCTTGCTGTTAAAAGTAAAGCCATCCCCTCGTGACCTTGGAGTCGTTTAGAAATTGCTCCTAAAGTGCACTTGGTTTTAAAGGGGGTGGGGAGGGGTGGGTGGGAAATGAGTGCTCTGGTTTGCAGTGGAGGTGCAAGGTGCCCCATGGGCAGTCGCTGCCATCCAGGCTGTCAATGGCTGAGTCTGCAATAGTGGAGGAGACCCCACAGTAGAGATTATCCTCTCATGTGCCTCACCTGCCTGTATCAAACCCTCTGACTCTTGCCGCCATGTTCAATGCAAACTTCTCGATGAAGGCATTCAACTCACTCACCAATGGTGTATCGCAGCCCCCAGCATCCCTCCGTGCATGTGCTGTTCCTCCTCAAACTGAAAGGACTGAGTCTGGGGGGGCCAAGCCCTGGGCTATGAGCTGCCTCCCCTGGGGCTCCCACCGCCCCCACAGCAGACAGCTCGGGGACTGCAGCCTCGCAGCTGTCACCTGTGATGGGTAAGTGCCTACTGATGCTTTGAAAGCAAAGTTGCTCAAATTTGGCAAACGAGCAGCGCACGCTCTCGCTTTCAGGTTAGCTTATCTGAATAATTACATGAGCGAAGCTATCCCAGAGTGTCTTGGAATACGCAGAAATATATTCCATCTGTGTATGCCACAGCATCAAAGTCAAAGAGCTCTCTGAAAGGAGGTTGGTCTCGCTAATATGTGAATTTGGGGTGGTGGGGGGTGGTGGAAGAAACACTGACAATCAGAATCATACGCTGCCAAAATTACCTATTTATGTTTAGGTCCAAAAGCTTGAATTTTAAGTGCTTTTTTTATGGATTTGAGATAATTTTGGATTATAGTTTACATAAGACAATGCAAACCTTGAAAGCATTCAGCTGGAAGCAGAGCTGTCAATTCTGTAACAAAGAAGCACTTTGATTACTGGGAGAGGAGATTTTTTGAGTTTTTCCTTGACTGAGGATCTAGAACTTGCTGGGGAGGTTTCTTCTGCAGTTGGAGCAAAGTCAGGAGAGTGGCTTTTTGTACCCCCTGCCCCTCCGGTGACCTTCCCTGGTTTGCAGGAGGATAAGTACAGGAGCTCTCAGGCCCCTGAGTGCAGGAAGCATTGTTTCCTGCAGTGCTGCTCTATCCCAGGGTGGCGAGAGTGGGACTGTGCTGGGGCTGGAGCAGTTTGCTCCTGGTAGAAGGCAGTTACTGGCAATTTACAGTGTGTTTGAGGAAGTCCCTCAGAAGAGGGTTTAAGAGTCATTGAGTCAACATGAAATGATATATCAGTTAATGAAGTTTAATAGCACTGAATAAGAACTGCACTGCGGCTCTGGGATCCTCTTGCAAATGCAGTTACGGTCTAAAAAAGAGAGGCTGGAAAAGCAGTCCCTTGCTCCTGTCCATATGTTGTTCCCTCCGTGCTTTGAAACTCAGATGCCTTTAATCGCAAGCCAGTCCCACAGAGGTGATAACGGGAGCTGGCTGGCATCTCTTCTGCTCCTGCAGCATCAGCAGGAAGATGAGTCCTGGGCATTTCAGAACAGTGAGTCAGGCCTTTCCCAAATTAGCTCCAAAACCAGCTTTTCAACGGTAAGGCCTAGGGTGGAAGTCTGCTCTCCACTCTTTAATTCCTGTGAAGGTCTTTGAGATTTGCAGGAATCGGAACATTTCTAAAATCAAGTTTTTCCCCAAATGTGCACTCAGGAATGAAGATTTTTGGCATCCCAGATAGAGATTTCTTATGAAAACCAGGGTATTGTGTGAAAATCTAAAGAGGTTTTGGGACATCTGCAAAGCTAGGGGTTGGGGGGCTGGAAGGGGAGGAAAATGAGAGAGAAGACTGAAACTGCAGAAGTGTTCCCAGGATGGCAGATCCTTTTTCTACACCACATAGCCCTGCCCTGTGCCATCACACACAGCTGCTGACTGCTATGACACAGAAGGGATGGGGCTGGTGGCACCCCCTGGAATGGGAGGGTAGAGATGAGCCCTGCACACAGACTTCTATTTTCCTATCCTTTTCTAATAAAAAAAAATGATGTTGGCAAAATGGGGCGTGCTGGACTGCAGAGCTATGCAGGAGGGAGTGTGTGCTTCCCTTCCACTCCTGCAGCCCACCTGGGGTGAGGGGGCCAGATCCTGCTGTGAGAGCAGCTGGGCGGTGGTGCAGGGAATAGCTCATGGTTTGTGCTGGGGTGTGTAAGGAGTTGCTGTCTGTTGACAGGCTGTATCAAACCCGTGTTGCTCCTGCTGGTACAGCAAAGAGGATGCTCAGGGGAGCTGCAAAGGCAGGAGTTGCCCAAGTTGCCCTGCAGCCATGGGGCAGGGGGTGATTTAGGGGCTGAGATGCCTTTTTTGGGGGCCCATAATTCAGCACATCTAAACTAGACCTCTGAGGATGTCTCTCTGGCTTGTTATGCTAAGCACCTCAGCACATGTTTATGCAATCATCCTTCTGCCCAGGATGGGGTGCAGTGATGCAGGACTTTGCTGGGTCCCATAAGGTGCTTGGGACAGAGCAGGGAACAGAGCAAATCTTCCAGGTGATGCTCAAATAGTGACTCAGCCTGCTTTTTCAGAGGTGCGCATGTTGGTGGGAATTGCTGGGTAGGTCGTGGCTCTCCTGGAAGCACCAGGTATCCTTCGAGCACCTCTGGCTGTGGAGAGGAGGAAGATATCACATTCCCCCTCCAGCTGCTCCATCACATCCAGCTTCTCTGAGGGAAGAGTCCCACTGTCCGTGCTCACATCCTGCTCTGCCGGGATGCTGCTTACTGCGACAGGGACGCAAGTGTCAAGCTCCTGACTTTGGAAAAATCTTGATTCAGTTTTCTCTGGAGCACTCGGCGACAACATGTTTAACGAGCGCTGTGTCCCTGCCAAGCTTTGTGGTGCCACTCTACCAGCAGCCGCCTGGCTCAAGAAAACGCTGCAAGAATTTGTCTGTCCTGAGGAGGGCATTGCCTCTCCCAGCCTGGCCTTGGCTCTGGGAGGACTGGACTGTTCTTGCAAGAAATGCAACCAAAAATACCACTGTTGGGCTGGTCTGGTGAGGTGGGGAGCGGGGGAAGCAATGACAAGTGTTTCAGGTTGCTCTGGTTTGAAAGCGTCTGGGACTGGAGTGCATGCAGGTGCAGGGGGCTCTTTCCAAAGTCCGTAGCTTGTCCCTGGCATCTCTTTTTCCACTCAGGGCTCCTGTGAGCTCCCTCGAAGGGAAAAGTAGCCCTGGCTCGTCACATCTTACCACTGCTATTCAGTGCTGGGGAGGTTGGCTGTGATGGTGACAGATCGAGTCCCCACACGCTGTGTCCCTGCTTGGCAAACTCTGACTAAGCAGGTGTTTGCAGGGCATGGGGGCTTGCAGAAGGTGGCCAGACCCCTGGGGAGGGCAGTAATGGGGGTCTCCCACAGCTGCTATCCTTGGGGTGTGGGTGGGAGCAGTACGTACTCCAGCACCTCTCTGTGCCAGGGTCTGCAATGTCCCCTGGCCATCCGCTCATCACCAGGACAAGAGCCACCTCCAAACTCACATGGCCACCACCTTTATGACCCTCTGTCTCATGCAATACACTCAGCCTCCCCATGAACACTGGCAGCAACTGAGAGGTGCTGCAGAAATTGGGGGTCAGAGTCAGTGCCTTGCACCCGCCTTGTTTCCCAGCCCACTGTGGGAGGTGGGCAGTGGGCTCCCCAGTGTGGGCACCTCCAGGGGTAGTGCCAACACCTGCAGTAGGTGTCTCTGCTGCAAACTGGCACCAGTCTGGAGGGCAGGGTGGAAAACCCAGCAGGCTGAGAGCCCCTGGATGTGTTTTGCTGGTGCTGTGCAGGGTGGGAGGAGAGTGTGCTGGAGACAAGGGAAGCTGTAGCGCATCCAACACCCTGCCAGTTTCAGGTGCGTGCATGTATTGGAGGGGGAACATACCCCTTGGCACTCTCAAAGGTCACATATTTAGAATAAATTATGCCTGACCCTTTCCCCCTCTCTTCCCTTCCCTCTCTCCTTCCCCAGTGCCAGTTCCCAGTAACCCAGGTCCAATAATACGGCTGTAATAAAATGTGACTGCTGGGGCTATTTTTACGGAGCTGGCACTCATTTGCATGCCGGCTCTGTGTGGGGCCCCAGGCAATCTTTTTTTCCTTCTCCCTTCCCCCTCCTCTTCCCCCCCACTTCCCCCACCCCGCTGGCATCCCTCTGATCAGAAGTGACAACAGAAACACAGCTGTATTTCCCGGAGATTTACCGAGTTAGACGATGAAAGCTCGGAGGAACAGTAACAATAGGAAGAGGGACGTGAAGGAAAGCGGCAGGGGAAAGTTCCTAAACTGATCGTTTTCAAATGTCATCTCTGCTCTCAGGGGCTCTGGCGGCTCTGGGAGTGAGCCCATGGCTTACAGAAATGCTGGGAGGCAGTCGAGGCAGAGGCGTGCGGATGGAATAGGCCAGCTTGGTCCTACCCAACCCCTGGGGCCGCAGAACCTTTGCTCCTGCTGGGTGGCTCCATGGGGTTTTGTCCCTGAGTCCGTGCTGGTGCTGCTACCCACCTCCTTGGGGGGCCGCTGGGTGTCTCTGGGGGTGTTGACTCTCATCCTTTGGGTTCTGCCTCTCTCTGCATCCTTTGAGCAGCCCAGGAGCAGCTCCTTGCTTGGGAGCTCTGGCCTCCCTCACCCTTCTCGGCTCTGGGGTATCCCTGGGCACTGGAAGGAGGAGAGTGGTGGGTGGGAACTGGGTTGGGACATGACAGGAACAGAGGCTATAGGAGTGACAGTGGCCAAATTTTTCTGATAAATTTTTGTTGTGATCACTTCCCTTCTAGCCTAAACAACACCTTGCTAAAAGTAGGCTTGGGAAACAAGTGCTGCTTTCCTGGTGCACAAGGCATCTTGGAGCAGAGCTTCAAGCTCCACGTTTAAAGGTGCCAAGAGGTTCCCTGAGCTGCTGTTGCCACCAGCCTGCAGTGGATCAGATGGGGGAAGGTGGTATCGGGTGTCCCTGGTGGGGATTTTGGCCAGGAGCCAGCTGAGGTGGCCAGGCACTGCACCAAGCCCCTCCAGTGCATGGGGCACCAGATAGCCAATGCTGGGGAGCATGGAGGTATGATTGAGATGCCCTTTCCTCCTACCCCACCAGCTGCCTGTGGGCACCAAACACCTTCATGCCAGTTATTTTATCAAGTAGCTCTGCTGGTGATGGGGACAAGTGGGACCCTCCCAGCTGGGGCCTGTAATGCAGGGTGTTTGGTCTGTCCTCGCCCCCCCGCTCCCTCTCTCTCTTTCTCTGTTTCTCTCCTCAGCGCCACTGTCAAGCAACTTGATCACCTGCCAGCCTGTATTGATTTTTGCTTCCCAATCTCCAAGCTGGATGGAAGGAAAAGATTAAAAACAGTTTGTCAGTTTGAAGTTGAATAAGAATTCAGCACAAGGGACATCTCAGAGGCTTGAGGGGGTTGGGGGGCAGAATGGGTCATGGCCAAAGACGATGTCAGGGGGAGTGTAACCCTTTTCCACCCTCTGCTCTGGTGATGCCCCCATAGTGGGATGATCCAACACACCTAATGTAATTCTGTGACCTCCCAGCTGCTGGTGAAGGTCTGCCTTCATTCCTTGCCCTCTGGGTCTGAGCATCCCACGTGTGTTGCTTTGGGGGTCCTGGTGTCCTGGCACCCCCACCATAGCATCTTGGCCACCTCTCACTCCTCGTCTCCCTGCCGGTCCATCAGCAAAGCCCAGCCCCAGCGCTTCCATCCCCACGTGTCCCTGCTGCCGGTGCCATTAGTATTCATGTGGTGGGTCTCCTGCTGTCCTTGTCAAGACTGAGTGGGCAGACTAAGGAAATTTGCCCTTCAAAAAATGAGAATCATTTGAGTCAGGGAAGCTCTTCCCTCGTGCGTGTGGTTTCCTTGCCAGCCTGAGGGATGACGAATGGTTCACAGCCATTCCTGTGCAGAAAAAAAGGGCTGTTTGGCTGAGATTTGGCAGGTTGTGCTGGGTACTAGCAAGGGTTGCATGCAGGCTGGGAGTAGAGCTGCACACCATTGGGCTGCATTGGATTTGGGCTGTGTGAAGGGGACGGTGTGTGCTTGCCCAGGGTACAACGCTCCACTGAGCAATGGAGGATGATAGGAGGCAAGAGGAAGCCACACAGGTTGGTTCCTGCACACCCTGGGGTGTTGGCATAGCTGGGCTCAGGGCTGCACTGCTTGCCAAAATCCCCCAGCACAGCCACTGAGCCCTCGGGGTGGGACAGAGGGATGGTGGTCAAGGCCAGAGGCACAGTCCTTGGCTGCTGTCCAGGCAGTCATGGGCCTGCACTTTTGCCATGGGTGAGAGTTTCTCGTTCCCCCATTGCTTTTCCCCCACTGCCTCCCTGTTCCTGTAAGGGAGGATGTGAACTGCAGGCTCAGGACTCCCCTTCCTTGCTGTTACCATCTCTGGGCGTATCCAGTAAGGATCTGCTCAGATATATTTGCCTACATAAAAAAAGTAGGGTGGATTTACTTCCATTTATACCTGCAGGTGTATTTCCTTGTTTAAATAATAGATGGTTATGTCCACAGCCAGGGTAAGTTGGCAGAGTTCCTCCAAGGTCAGCAGAGCTGTGCTGGTTGACATCCAGAGGAAAGGACCTGGTCCTTCCAAGAAACAGCAGTGCAGTAGCTACATACGGTGAGGACAGAAAGGAAGGTGTCCCTGTTCACGGACAGTCTGGGAAGTCTGGATTCACTCCTGCCTCTGTCCTGGGAGAAATGGGACAAATTGTCTCAGCCACAGGTGGGATCTGCACCTGCCAATGGAGGACCACCACTTCTTAGTCAATGGGGAGAGACTGGCACCTCCTGAGGGCTCTTCCACCTGCCTTAGGTGGTGTGGGAGATGGGTCAGTTGCTGGCAGCACCACTTGGTCTTTTGATGCTCTGTTTTCCTCTCTGGCTAAATCAAGGGGGTCTTTGGGAAGCACAGGACAGTGGTGCTGAGGACAAGCTCTCCCCTGTTCCCATCTTTTTCCTTCAACCTCTGGATGTGGCATCCACCTCTTCCCCAAGGCGATAGATACCTGATCTTCTTTCCTCCCATACCTTCATCAAACTGACAGCTCCTCTGAGCAATGCCCAGTGGAGGAGTAAGGCTGAGCACAGCCAGAGGAGTGCTGCTTGATCTGTAGGACATGATGTTTTCTGTTAACATCTCAAGCCTTTTGGAGGGAGGTGATTATTCTCATTCCTTGCTAAACAAACAAGGTGAGAGGTGCCAGCTGAGGCTGGTGAATGGGCAGATTTGACTGCAGACTCCCAGGGCACAATGGCTCCAAAGCTCTCGTTCCCTCTGCACACCAATGCCCAGCCATGTGCAGGAGGGCTGCCCCAGCTGCAGTGCCGTCCCTGCTGTGTGGCTCTGAGCTGATATTCCCCATGTCAGCAACACGCAGGGTTAGGGGAAACCTGCGCTGTCTCTGCAGCTGCTGCAATGCCAGAGGAGCTGATTTACCTTCTGAGACCCAAACCTCTGCCTTGCCCAGTCCCACATTTCCCAGCAAGGGGGATGGCATGTGGGAGCTGCTGCAGGTTTGCTCTCCAGGGGTGTCCATCGAAGCTGCCTGTGTGGATGTTGGGGCCCCAGGTGAGTGCATCAGCTAACGTGCACTGACATGTCAAAGGATCCCTCGGCCAGGGGAGCTGTGGGGCATTGTTAGACAGCTAACAGTGCTTGTGCCTGGGAAGAGGTGGGTGGACTTGCTGCTGGCCTTGGCCACCCGCTGCCCCTCTGTGTGCAAAGCAGGGTGCTGGGGTGGACTGGCTGTTGGCCAGGAATGGCTGTGTGACACTGGCTGGGGTTGGGCTGAGCTGGGGAAGTGGGGCAGCGCGGTTCTCTGCTGCTTGGTCGCATGCATGAATCTGTGCTGCAGCCCTGGCACTGGGGGGAGGAAGGTACCATGATGCAGCATTGCATTGGGGAAATCAGCTCACCCTCCCCATGCTGCTTGTAACTGGCGGGTAAACGGCGGACCCCAAAAAGCCAGGACTGGCCTTGGTGGATGGAGCCCATGCCTCCCCTTCTCCCC
This sequence comes from Phalacrocorax aristotelis, assembly GCF_949628215.1. Classification (NCBI taxonomy): domain Eukaryota; kingdom Metazoa; phylum Chordata; class Aves; order Suliformes; family Phalacrocoracidae; genus Phalacrocorax; species Phalacrocorax aristotelis. Next base: position 33,330,336 of record NC_134281.1, read on the forward strand.
AGGGTGAGAGCAAGGTGCTCTTGGGGAGTGGCGGGCAGGAGATGCCAGAACAAGTGAAGCATGAGAGGCTCACAGGGAAAGGTCATGAAGAGTTTTAAGTAGAAATGTCACTGTTGTTCTGTCAAAAGGATAACCGAGCCAATGCGCATGTGGCAAAGTGGCTGCTGCTGCAGTGGAGAGGGCAGGCTCACTGAGCTGCAGCTCACTGGCCCCCCCTTTGCCCAGCCCTGCAGAAGGGGCTTGGTCAGGGTCAGTCCCCTCCAGCCATCACCTCCCCAGCCTTTCCATGCTCTCTTCCCAGCATGGTCCATTCTGGCTCCATCAGATCAGAGTCTTGAGGAGATTGTGGCACCATGGGGAAACCCCATGTTTGCCAATGCCAGTTGGACCATGCCTGGCTAGGAAAGACTGACTTTCCCCTATATGGAACAAGGCCAAGTGAGCCATCACCCCGATCTGCCATGCTGTGACTGTGCTGGTTTCCCTGCCTGGCTCACTGCCTGCCACCTCCTCTGGCTGCAAACACTCCCCTCCAGCTCTGGGGCCCTGCTGCTGCAAGCAGGGAGCTGCAGGTTCCGGCATGGGTACCCGGTGGCCGGGGAGAAGGGGGCTGCTGAAGCTTGCACATCCCCTCACCTTTGCAAGGCCCTGGGGTGTGGGGATAGGTGGCATAGGCGCCACAGCAAGCTGCTGCCTCCCACTTTGCTCTACACACTGAGGTCCTCTGTGAGAGGAGGAGATGCCATCATCCCACCACCCAAAGGCAAGGAGGGGATGGGGCCACAGAACTGCTGCATGGCCAGCACCAGCTCTGGAGCCTGCCTCTGATTTTCTTCCCCAGCCTTAATTACCGAATTTCCATATCATCAATTCCCTGCGAGTCAGCACTTGACAGGGAAGGCTGTGGCTACTGTCCTTGCTGCTGCCATCAGAGAGCACCCACTCCATCCAGGGGACAGCTCTCAAAACGTTATTTTTATCTCTGTCTCATAAAGCCTGTTCTGTATAAATATATTTTAATTAATTAATAAATGGGATGTAATGAATTCTGGCAGGGTGACATTTGAGCATAAAGCAAGGCTTAAACAGATCCTGACATGTGTTAGCTGGGAAAACACAACATACCCGTGTGTGCACCACACACACACAGATGTACATATATATTTATTTCTTTACTTGTCAAGGCTGTTATGCAATGTAGGGGGAGATGGGTTGTGAGGGTTGGTTTTAGGAAGCAGAGGTGTGAGCTGCAAGTGGTGGCTCTGCGGAGAACCACGTAGGCAGTCCCCTGGGTTGCCTCCATCCTGAGACAGAGGAGGGAATAGATTGCTTCCTCTCCCGGAGACTGATGAGATGTCTCCAAAGAATGGGGCTTGCTGGAAATGCCTTGTCTCATTCAGCTTGTGCCATCAGCTCCAGAGGGCCCTGTGGCTCTGCTGCAGATTGGAGCAGGGGGGACTTGAATTTCTGGCAATACCTGGGGTGTGAGTCTCAGGCTCCCTCTGGCCTGTGGTCAGTCTCCAGCCCAAGCCAGGAGTACAGCCTTCTGGTGCCACATTTGCCTGGGTAGGTGATGGTGCTGTGGTGCACTGCATGTTTTTTTGTTTCCTTAAAATAGCATTTTGCAAAAGAATACAAGTGAAAAGGGAAGGGCAGGGCTGTGCTGGGGCTTCCTGTCAGCCCCAGGATTAATGGGACCTTCCTATAGATCTAAGGGGTGGAGGGGACCCCGGTGGTGGCCCTGTTCTAGACCAGGGATTGGAGCCTTGAAGGAGCAAGGATGATCCTGTGACTGATCAGGGAGGTGTTTCTGACCTGACTTGGTTCTGGTGGCGCCTGATGAGGAGAACATAGCAAGAGGTCCTGCGGTTGCAGGAAGGGATGCAAAAGCTGGCACTTGGTGGGACATACTAGCATGGTGAAAACTTCACCCATTTCTTTCTAGTACCTCTGCACATCTGAAGGTCACCTTTCTTGCACAAAGCCAGTAGTGGATCTGCTTTTACATAGGTGGGATACAGCTTTTGTTCCAGATGTGGACGCTGTTTCTCAAAGCTTGCTGTAACTTGTGTTTCAGGGTCTCAGTACAGCCCACTGGAGGAAGAGTAGGGTCTAATGGTGAACATTGTCTAGTCTCAGATCTTAAAAATAGAAAATTTCTCCCTTCCTAAGTTTGGGGATGTGAATTTATGGCTCTGGTCTGCTGCAGCTCAAGGAAGAACTAGTCAGAAAATTATGTTAGTACCAATCACATACACTCTAGATGAAAAGGTTGCACCTACATATATTACAGTATGCATGTGTGAAGGTAAATGTAGTATGGACAAGTCCCTCAGCAGCACAGAAGTGTTGCATGAAGACCCGTAAGCCTGATAAAATGTTACTCTGCTCTGCGAACGGCTGCTCCTGCAAGTCCTTGGCAGACCTCCCTCCGTGCAGCTGCCCTCAGTTACTGCCTGCAACAGTGCCCACTGGCTTTTCCTTTCCCTGCTTAAGCCCCTGGCCATCAGGGGACCCAGCCGCCTTCACTCAACTCTCTGCCTTGGGCTTTTCAGTGACAGCACAACTTTGCTCTATCATGTGTTATCCCAGCATCATGCCTGCATCCTGATCTGCCTTTGGGGAATTTTGGGAGATTGGAATATGAAAGGGCATGGCCAGGACACTTTGACCTATTATAATTGTGTATGTACATGTATTTGATCAAATAGGAAGGGCATGCTGTTTGCCGTTCAGCTTTAGTTATGAACTTTGGCTGCTGGAAAGATCATGTGGAAATAGATTTGAGGCTGGTCTCCATGTGGGAGGGGGTGGGTGGGTAGACTGGGGGATTTCAGTGTTTTCCTTTGTGGAATGGGTCAATATTCTCCTCCTCTCCCTTGAGTAGCTAATAATATAGAGGTTGGCTCTTCTTCACCCAGCAGGGTTATTGTCATCCTTGCTAAAGTTTGACATTTTACACTTTAACTAAGCACAGCCTTAGGCAAGAAGCTGCTAAGAGACAGATTTCCTTATTAAAAGAAGATGTCACCAAAAGAGCAAGTCAACAAATATGCCACTGCCCAGAAACAGCCACGCGGCTGGGGGAGCCGAGGAGGGCGTCGGGCGGAGCCGGCATGGGTGATGGGCAGTGGAGGAGGCAGCCTGAGCCATCTGGGGACACGAGGTGCCTTCACCCTCTGCTCCTGGAGTGGGCACTGTTTCTTATGCCCCATACATATAGCACCTACTGTGACGAGGGTCTGGGGACCTCATGCAACGTGAACCATCCCCACTGCTGTCTGTTAGCCACGGGGCATTTGTCTGGGTGTCTGTGCGCAGAGGGTTTCTGAGTCTGAAAACATTTTCAAGGATTTTTCTCAATATTGCAATTGCAAAATGCCAAACACACACAGAAAGCTGCAGGCAACTGCTCTTTTTTTTTTTTTTTTTTTTATAATCTGAGCGTGCTTTTTTCCTGTGCTGCTGACAATGGGGTTTTTTTTTGCTCCCCTTTATGGAGTTTAAGTATAATACGCTTAATAGCAGTTAGTGATGTCAGTGCTCTTTGATATAGCAAATCTCTGGTGTGAGATAATCTTAGTTAATGATCAGCATAAAACAGATAGAGGTCAGTATTTTAGCGTTGCTATAAATCCAACATTTACTATGATAGAGTTGGAAGGAGGCGATCCCATTAACCTTTTCACTGTATTGATAGGGTGTGCATCCCGCCGTGGTCAGTCGGGGTGGAGGAGCAGCGTGGTTCAGCTGCCATCCTCCTCTTCCTCGGGCTTGCGGTCACCTGTGAGGTTTGGCCAGGGCTCAGGATCATGTCCACACAGTGGCTGCCCCATCTCCCACTGCAGCCCAACTCAGGGTGACACCATGTAATGGGAAAACAGCATCTGCTTGACCAGGAGTGGATGGAAAGATGCTGGTAATTTTTACCCCCTGCAGGTCCCACATTGGAAAGGGCAGAGCAATACACACATAAGCCAGGAACTGGTCAAGGGGTCGGGGAGCCCTGCTGGTGCCAAAATGTCTGGGATAGCTCTGAACCATGGTTGGCAGCCCCTATGGATTTTGGCAAGGCCGTGCTGGGTCTCACCAGCTGTGAATCCACCCTGGTGCATTGCTCTAATAACGTGGAGATACAGGCAGTGTGGAGGGGAAAAAAAAAAAAGATTAAAAAGTCAATGAAGCATTATGGTTAAGAATCAAATTGCATACAAGTCAGGAAATAAAACATTTAAAGCTCCTATAGGAACATTAAATCGGTGAAGACTATACTTATGTAGCATCAGCCCTGTTTTCCCTGGATGTTGGTGCTGTTCCTTTCATCTGCATGATGGGCAGTGCCTGGGGTAAACCTTGGTGCTTCCCATGCTGGTGCAGTTCTGGGTTTTCTCTGTAAAGCCAGGATCTGGGGCTGCCCTCTGGCCTTGCTGTGGAGACACTGGCTTTTGGGTTACTTGCTGAGCCTCAGATGCACGTTCCCACTGTGTTTCAGAGAGGTCCTGGCCTCAGGGAAGGGCCTTTTCCTGAAAATCCCCCAAGGTTTGGTCTGAAAGGGTGCACATGTGTCACCTTGGAAATATTTTGGCAGCTGCCATTAAAAGAAAAGCATTTTGATCTTGTCAGTGTGCCTTCAATGCACTCAACCTGTGCAGCTGAAGGTGGGCAGTAGGTATTAGTTTTTCTGCTGTCAGGGTAGTTTTTGTTTTTCAATCTCAATTTTTAGAATAAATCAGCAGGGTAGTGGCACATGGTGCAGGTGGGTGATGTGTCTCTGGAGGGACTGCACTTCTTTAGAAGAGCATCCATGCTGGCAACCTCAGGGTCCATGGGGAGGGTTTTGGGGGAGGATGGAATAGAGCTGTGCAAGAATGGAGGGAGGTGCTGGCACCCTGCAGCCATGGCCATGAGGGCCCACAACAGGGTCTCTGCACACTGTCTTCTTGCAAAGCCTCCCTCCCTGCCTCTTCTCTCCTCTTAGTTACTATTAACAGCGAGGATTTGTCTTGCAACATTACTCGGAGACCTAGGGTTTTGCTGCACTTCAAACCACACCTTCTCCCCGATGTCCTTGATTAGTTGCCTTGGTTGTAGGGTAGCGCTAATTTGATCAGCGTTAGAAATCAGTGCAGTGCTGGAACCTTTTTCCCTGTCTTTCAACTGAATGGATAGAGAGGGCAGAAATAAAGGCTCCCTCGGGTTCTGGTTCATATGTCACCATGAAGTGCATTAATGAATCACTGGTCCCAGAGCACATTTGCGGCTTGTTACTAGCAGATAATCCTGCACTGTGACCCAATTGCTACTCAGCTGCCCAAGAGGAGATCTTTCTCCAAGGCCCCCAGGAGCAAAGATGGGCTGGGCTGGAAGTCGCCTTCAGCTTTGGAGCTGAAGCTGATGCGTTCATTAGGGAGGTTTTTCCTGGCTAGTGCTTGGGTTTAGTTTTTTGCTTTGTTGTTTTATTTATTTATTTATTTTATTTTATTTTATTTTAATGGAGACAGCTTGGAAAAATAGCCTGAGAAAACTTGCTACCATGTCATCCTGCTACTGGAGGATGTCCCCTGCATTACTGTATAGCTTTGCTGGATGTCTTGTACCTTTGATCAGCTACAGAAAGGCTCCCCGATGTTTCCAGTTCTTCAGGCCTCCGTGGTGTGGGGAGGTGGGGTTGGCACAGAGAGGAGGACCCTAGGCATGGAACGGAGGTAAGGGCTCCTGTAGCAGGAGAGGTGGTGACAGTGCTGGGGTGAGGAAACCTTGGGACATGTGAACTCCAGAGGTGCAGGGGGGCCATCAGCAATGGCAGCACAGCCGTACCTGCCCCACTCAAACTGTCCCCAGGCTATTTTGCTTGGGATGGAGCTGCCATGCATCGTGCCACAAGGCTAGTGGCGCATGCCTAAAAAACTGCACTCTGGTCCCATCAAGCTGGCAGGTAACTCAAGGCAAGTCTGAGTGATGTTCCTCCTCCCCACCCTCCAAAAACATCCACTCACATTTTATAGAAAAAGGAGACAGCGTTTTCAGCTAAGACATTTCTAATCCTGTAATTAAATGTTTTTATCTGGCTCCTTATTTTGCTCGGCAGCATGATGTTATCTCTGGCCCTTGCAGGGAGATCTGGGTGTGTTTCCCAGACCTCAGGCTTATTATTTGACCTTGAGCAAAGTCACTTCAGTTCTTCTTGCCTCAGTGCTCTGCCTGAGAAAAGAAAATGGGGCGTGGATGCTTTATTTCACCTACTCCTTGTCCTGCCTGGCTGACCCGTGGACACCCCAGGGCTGGCCATAAACTGTCCAATGCACCTGAACTGTGATGGCCATGGCTCAGAGCAAGCTACTCCAGCCCTGTGACCTTTCTCCAGCCACAGTCATCAGCCTCCAGGGATGAGTGGAGGAGACTCTTACTCCACTAAAGCCGAAGGAGCTCTGAGGAGACAAAGGTGTGCAAGTCAAGATTTGCTAGTTGGCAGAAAAGTTAATATTTTCTTTTATAAGAAGCATCTTTATGAGCATTTTCTCCATGCATAACAGCTCAGTGGAAGTGACTGTGCAGGTCAGGAAAGTCATCAGGAGTCAGCAAATACGAGCGCCCCTTATTTATTGGAAAGTTTATCTCTGCATTAAATTTTCACTGAAGAGGGTTTCATTAGGCCCACAAGACGGGTATAAAAGGGGAGCTGGAACAGTGTTTTTTGCAACCCCAGAGCTAATTTCTTGCTCTGTTTTTTTGTTCCTGTTGTTTCCATGCTGGAGCTGCCAAGCACATTGAGAGAGAAGCCTGTATTCAAGTCAGATTTTTTTTTTATTTCCTGCATTTGAGCAGGCCAGAATTTATATTGCTCAGGTCTCCTTAAATTAGTCCAAGAGGATTTCATTTTACAGGCCTGCTTGACTGGGATCCTTTTGGCACGATGGGCTCAGCTTTGTATACAACTGAGATTCATATTTTATGTGTGTATAAAAATCCCAGCCATGAATCTAGCGGCTTAAAACTTCACCTTCATTCTTTACAGCTCAATTCAGAGCACTCTGCACATTCCCAGCCACTTGGTCTTGCAGGAGGCTGAGCTACAGGAAAGTGGCAGGAGATAGGGGAGATGGCTCTGAAGGGCTGCTTTGCTCTCCTTGGTCACCAAGGGTTGCCTGAGAGAGCCCTGAAAGTCTGCAACTACAGCAGGTCTGCAGTTCGTGACAATGCCTTTCCCCCATTGGGAGTCCAATTCCGAATTTGAAGTGAGACCTGGGAGGTATTCTCAGAAATTAGGATTATGGCAGTGAACCAAGACTCTGGGGAACTGGGCTCCATCTGTATCTCTGCCCCATTAGGGAATGCATGGAGAACATCTGGAGCTGTTGTCCTCCATTGGTGCTTGTAGCAAATCTCTTCTGATTGACTGTTACCCATCAAAGCTGGATCTAGGTGGTGCAGCAATGTAGATACTGGCCTGCAAAGTCCCAGTATCAAATTCAGGTCTGGGCCACCAGGCCAGCTTAAATGTCCAGGTTGGGAACAGAGGTTCTCTCCCGCCCAGGGCAACGGAGGGCTGGAAAAATGAAGGCACAGAGAATATGGATAGTGGGAACTGCCAGGCCAAGATACTTGGATGGTCATGCATGGACCCAGCCTAAATGCTGCTGGGCTATCCCCAGCAGGTTTGGTTGTTTTGGGCTCAATACCAGCTCTGTGCAGTCAGACTGTGTCCAGCTAACACACCCTCCCGCAATGCAGAGCCCTGCGGAAGCTGTGCCGGAGCTAACACAGTGGCTGGGCTGTTGCCAGCTGCAACTGGTACTGCACGGGTGGCCCTGGTCCCCATTTCCCTGCACTCCTGATTCTTGGATCCATGCTGAGTGTGTCTCTGCCTTCCCCCTGCACGAGTACAGTGTTGTGGCTGGGCCAGGCTGGCAGTGGTGGCTCACCTCTGGAATTACGTAGCATAGCCAATTGGATGGGGAACACAAATGAGCTCAGTGTAGGGACACCAAAATTGCTTCCATGTGCAGACAGCAAGGATCCTGCAGGGTCTTCTGTGATATAGTGATGCTCCAAGTCTGCCTTTATTGGATAAGAGGGTGCTCTGGGATGCTGCTCCACATCTCTTGCTATTGGGATAAGCAGAGACGTGTCCTTATCGGCCGTTTTCTTAGAGGTTTTCCTCTTGTCTGTGTCTTCTCGCAGGGTTCAGCAGAATTAAATTTTAAAGAAGATAAAATTTAAGAATATGGATGTCCAAATGTTGGGTTTTACTTCAGGCTTCTTGGCAGTACCTGGTCTGCATTTGGTTGGCAAGTAAGTCTGTGATGCTGTGCTGCCTTCCAGAGTTAGTGTGGTTTGGCTTGGTAGGTGTGAATCCCCCCAGGCTCTCGTCAGCCTCGGCAGATTCATCCTGGTCCTGAGAGTACTGCAAAGGAAACTGGAACAAAAGTGGAAAAGGGATGGGGAGTGAGCCTGGGCAGCATGTCCCTAGCTTTGCCTTTTCAGTGCAGGATGGCTGTAGCAGGACCATTGCTGCCATGTGCTCTGGGAGCAAGCAGCTGAGGAGGGCTGCAGCCTGCTTGCTCCCAGCAGCCTGGCCGGTGACCTGGGAGCATTTTCCCGCTGAGTGAATCACGCTTCTGCTTTTGTTGTGAATCCGAAGCACATCCACACCCACTCCCTCCCCAACCCATGTTTGGCTTTCCAGTGGTTGGGTTTTATCGAGCAGTTCTTTATTGGATTTATCATGCCAGTTGTTAAAGCTTCCAGCTGCTTAAATTTACTTTCTTGTTTTCTCATTTTCTCATCTGTCTTTTCTGTGTTCTTTACAACAAAATCCACACGGCCCTCTATATCATTAACTCCACGGGCAAGTTAATCAAATTTACTGTCAGGCACAGCTATAGCTGTTGGAATGTTTCTAATTTCTTCGGAGGGGGATATTGGGCTTGCAAAGAATCAGCTGGCGCCTCCATTTCTGCCGGCTTCCTCTGTAACGTGCCCTGGAGTCACTGCAATTCCCAAGCCAGCTCAGACGCTCCATTTCCACCACGGTCTCTCCTATTTCTGCTCTCTCCATGCCACTGCCAGCTCAGTCCAAATTTTGGGATGGGTTTGTGTGATCTTCCATGGGTGCCACACCTTGGTTGGGATGACCCAGAGGACTGTCCAAACTAAAGACCAACGCTTGTGCAGGAGGGCTGAGAAGTTTACCTAAACCAGGACTTCATGGATGGAAGGAGGCTCTTCAGCTCTCGTCCTAGTCTAGCACTTGCTGTGCCTAGGTTGCATGGGCAGCATCATTCGATAATCTCTGTGGCGTCCTTGGGAAGCGGGCCACATCACTGCCTTGGAGGCTACATGGCAGTAAAGATGTTTATGGGCTCTCCAATCATGTTTATGGGTCACAGTGGGATCCAGAGGCAGAACGGAGACTTGAGTGTCATGAGCGCTTGGCTGCGGCGTGACTGTTTGCTGTTTGCCTGGCCTTAGCATCCAGAGGCACGTTCTGGAGCAAGGACTGGTTTGGGTATTGTGGCAGTTGCAGAAAATGGTGGGGTCCGCTACTGAGGGGCAGGTAGAGGGACCTTGCAGTGCTGCTGCAGACTGCACATCCCCAGGGATGGCTGCTGGCATTGGAGGGGAAACATGCTCCTGCGCCAAGGCAAAGCTTGATACTTATTTGGGTAGTGCGGTTGTGCAAACGCAGCATACGACTGTGATTGGCATGCTGCTGTCTCAAAGAAAGAAGCTTGGGAGACTTACAAACCTACATGAGGCAGTAGGCTAGGAAAAGGTTATAATTAACCCATGTCTGCAAATGCCTCCCACCTTGGGAGCAGGGTGGTGGGACTGTCAGTGTGATAGGGCAGGAGCTGTATGTTTCAGCTGGCGCCGAGCATGCTGCCAGACATGCACAGCCCTTGGTGACCCAGCTGCCCGTGCCGTGGGCTCTCCCTTAGATCCCTTGGGAGCAGCTGTTGGTGGCCAGTCCCCAAGCCAAGCCCCGCCTCTGCTTAAAGAGGATTGAAACTCCAGGGGCATTTCTCTTTAGGTTCGGGGGCTGTGGATTTTGAGTGGGGTCGAGGCACCTGCCCACATGTGGAAATAAAACAGCGTGCACTCAGTGAGAACAGGAGACCTTGGTGCATCTCATACATGTACGCATTCGGGGTGTGAGACAGCCGGTGCGTGTGTTGCGGGAGTGACGTCCAGGGCTCGCCTTCCAAATCACCAGGGCACAGTGGGGAAGGGAGGAGCAGAGGAGGAACAGGAGAGGGGCTGAGAGCTGCCGAAAGAAGAGGAGGAAGGAGGAAGGGAGGGAGGGGGAGCTTGAGAGAGAGGGCAAGGGGAGGAGGGAAGGGGAGAGAAGTAAACAGGAATGAAATTGCAGGTAAAAATAAAGCTGAAGAAGCCCAGGTGGAATTCATGCAAAGTCTCCTCATCAACACTGCGACTCCCTCCTGTCACGGGAACTGTCATCCAGGCTCGGCTCGTAATGAAAGGGAAAATATTTTATTCAGATTTATTAATTTGAAAATGAAGCCCGCCTGTCGAGAGGGGGACAGTTCTTCTCAATCTGTCATCGTTGAACCACACGCTCCTGACACCGGGATTCATTTGTCTTGTCGGCTCTGACAGTCGGATTCTCCCAGAGCTGTTCCTGGTGGATCGCCCTGGGATTTTAAACCGGATGAAACACATTCCGACAAGGAACAGCCTCTTTATTAATGCAAATTACACAAGGAGGAGAGAGCGCAAGGGAGGGAGAGAGGGAGGGAGGGTGACGCCAGCAGACGCTCTGGTTCCTCTCCCTGTATCAGTCATTTGTTATTTACATTTATACACATTTTTCAGGTTTAATAAAAGGACACTGGGATTTTCGGTGACATTTATGGACGGATTGTTAAAAATAAAGGTACTGTCACCACAAATGTATGCAAAAATACATACATATATATATAAAATACGCATGTGTGCAAGCCCTGTCTCCTGTGGGCAGAGCCGGCTCCGGCCAGGGTGAGTGTGTGGGTTTTCCCGTGGCGTGGGAGAAGCAGCTCTGAGCTGGGAAGGAGACCTGTGGCAGGTGGCATCAGTCTGGTGAGGCTGCCGATGTGGCCTATAGCAGGACTGTGGCATGTCCCAGGGTGCCTGTAGGACCCCTCCTCAGTCCCTGATGTGTTGACTGGCTGGAGAGGGCTTGCTCAGGGTTTGTGGGGTAGGGAGTGCTGCATGTGTGGGGCAGGGGCTGAAGGCAAGGCAGTCCTCCCTCCTGCACCCTCAAGTCCGTGTGGGATGTCCGGGGGTGGGGGTCGGTGGTGGGACTGTGGCTTCTGGGGTCAGCGTATCTTCCCAGGGCCTGGCTGTCCCTCCAGCCTCTGCTGCTGCTCTTCCACAGGGAAGATAATGCACCTTAAACATCAGCATCTCCCCAAACCACCTGGTCCTCCTTCCCTTGTATGGGCGGCACTTGGGCTTCCAGGACAGGTTTTTTCTCGCAAGCCACACTTGCCTCTGTGGAGCCTGGCTCTGCTAACGGGGGCTGGCACCAGCCCCCCTGAGGTCCCCTCAGCTCATCAGCGCAGCGTAAAACAAATGCCAGAGCCGGGAGTATGGAGAGCCTGAACGTATGTGTCTAATGATGTCTCCGCAGTCTATAGAATGAATATTTAATAGCACTTGTCAGCAAGATCTTATAGAGGGATTTCTTTCCTAAAATGCTTGTTAACTCTTGTGATTTCTATGGCAGTCTCAGTGTTTCTGGTGGCCTTTTGCTGGTTTGCCAACCATTCCCCTGGGTTCGTCTCTTCTGGGTCACTTCCACCATCCCTCCTCAGCCATGGCTCGGCAAAGACCACCATCACCACCCTCAGCAGCCCCATCCCTGGTGAGGACAGTGGTGTGAGGCTGTGGATGAGCAAGTTGGAGCTGACAGATGCCATCCTCCCCAAGGGCAGGTGGGACGTCTCTTTTACTGACACAAAGTCTCCAAGGTGACCTTGCATATCCTGCATTCCCACGTGGATCCGAGACCCTAGCCCCCAAATTTCCCCACCCTGCTAAAGCTCTGTCGGAGAGACAGTCAGGCTTGACTTGAAGGCTGCAAGTGATGGAGAATCTACCACATCGTTAGGCAAATTGTTCTGCTGGTTAATTAGCTTCACTTTTAATGTGCTTGGAGCAATGAAAACAGTAATTCACGGTAGGAACAGGGATGTGCAATGAGGGCCTGGAGAGGTGTGGGAGAGGAGGATGGAAAGCCAGAGAAAGAGGACTCAAAATTAGAGCAGAGACATTTTTCAGTGAATCTTTGTCTGTGAGAGAGACAATGAGAAAAGCAGGGAGGAAAAAAGAGAAAACGGGAGGGAAAAGAAGGAAACATTTCAGAGGGACCAGTGTTATTTTTTTAATTTCTGTTGAGTTTTGTGAATGCTATTTTTATGACAGAAAACTAAAGAGTAGAAATGCCAAAATGCCATTTGGTAACATCTTTGAAATCCACTCTTCCACTTTTCATTCCGAAATGGCAAGTTTTAAAATTTAAATCTTGGTCTAAAAACTCCTTAAAAAAAAAAAAAAGGAAGGGGGGAAGAGCTTGATGCTTGAACCTCTATGCTTGAAACCTTCCCCAAAGGTTTTCCCAGAGTCAGCTGTCTCTTTTTGGCTTGCCTACCCCTAGCTTGAAATCAGGCAGGTACCTGATCAAAGTGGGGCCCATAACAAAAAGGTCTTAGCTTCTGCAAGTATCCTTTTCCAGATGGACTCATCAGTTGCTCTGAGGGCAAACTTGGTGTAAATCCTCATTATGCAGGTGTATTAACCCAGAATGGGTGGCCACAGAAACGGAGACCTCACTGTCTAGGGAGCATGGGGGCTTGTTGGAGCTGTGCCTCATCTGTGCTTCCTGAGATCAAGGTCCAGAAACTGGGGGGGATGCATTTGGTGAGATGTCCCCGGAGCTTCTCATTTGCAGGAGCAAGGAATGCCGTGGCTGGGGAGATGTTTCTTCACTTCGGTGGATGCAGCTGCCACGAGCCCTGGGCACGTCTGCACCCAGCTGGCAGAGGTGATAGGGACATGGCCCAGAGGACAACCTTGGGAGCACCTTGAGGAGCCACCTGGAGCCCTGGCCCAAACCCCAGCCTGGTCAGAGCACCTGCTTTCAAGGACCTTCCCACCTGGTCTACAGGCACTGTCTGAAAAATCACTTCTGTCCTTGAATTCCTATTTCCTTGCAAACCCTGTGGCTAGGGCTCAGCCCTGGTGTAATAGGCATCTGCTTGTAGTAATCTCAACACCCCTCCCCAAACCTACTTATAAAATAATGTACCTTGCACCAATTTTATCTGTGACACTGCATAAAAAAAAAAAAATCCATTAAAAGAAATAAAAGCAGGTGCAGACTGGTGCTGCAAACACTCCTTCACTCTCATTCTTTCCCCTTCATTCTCCCTCTCCTTCACTCCCGGTGTTTGCTAGTTTGTATGATTAATTTTATCAATTTTCCTGACCTGCTTTGCCACTGAAATAAATATGACAGCTGCAGTGCTGCCTCAATTCGTTCTCTTGCCAAGTGAGCTGCTGAGATGTGTTTTCTTGTTGATCGCAGACTTTGGTAAATATCAAGTAAATAGACTGAAGAGGATTCATTTCAGCAGCTTGGATTGTCAGGACTTCAGCCCGAGAGCACATCCTTCACCAGGGAGACAAAGGGAGAAGGAAAGCTCCTGTCCCTCCCCAAAAAAGCAATCAGAAAATTCTTGTGGTGCAAGCCACTGTCAGCCTGGCCCGTAATTAGTGGTGTCAGCAGAAGTCTTGGAGGAGATTCCTAAAGTCTGGGTCCCAAAAAAGGAGCCCCATGGCCAGAAAGCTACTGTGGTGTGCATGTGTCAGGGTGGCAGCAGAGATTGGTGCATTGGGCACTGCTCTCCTGGTCCTTTTCTACATCTCAGTAGCATCCTGGAGATGGTCCACCACCAGCTCCTCCACCATCTTGATACTGTCTCCTGTCCCTGTGTGGAAGAGAGACATCCTGTCTCTCCTCAGCAGAAGGTGACCCAATGGGCCATGGGTTTATGGAACACCAAAATCATGACCACTGCTGGTGACCCAGGCAGGGAGTATTGACAACAGGGTGACAACCTGGCTTGAATTGGCTGTGTCTAGTACAGCAGCAGAATAGTGACCCCCTACCCTCCTTATGTCTCTTCCTGCATGGTTTTGGCTTGGTGGTGGTGGTCACAATCTGCCTGCCCGTTTTCTTTTTTCTCACCTTTGCTGACGCCTGGAAACACTGCAGCAACAGAGCTGCGCGCAGACCTTGTGCTTGGAAATCATTGCCCAAATACATGGTTTTTCAGTTCTGCCTCTCCCACTGAAATTCAGCCAAGAGTGAGCTGAAGGCCTCTCACCTCACAAGCAGTCTCTCCAGGAGATCTCCTCTGGCAAGGCTCCTTCAACACAGCTACTTAGCATCTTAATTAGCACATCCTTCACCCTGGTGCAAAGTTGTGGGTCTGGTCAAAGCAAGTCTTCCAGCCTACGCAGAAGTTATAGGTCAGTCCATACCCTCTATGGGGTCATGTAGGGCATTTAAGCCCTAAGCGGAGGACCTGGATCTGGACTGGTGCTGGCCTTGTACGTGGCTCCCCATGGGCTGTGCAGGTTGCTGCAGGGCTGTGCTGGCATGGGGTTTGAAGGCAAGACCCAGGCTCTCCTGAAGTCTAGACTACTTTCATCGTTGCTTATACATACGGTGTGTTGTTACGCACATTGGGGATTTAAAACATTAGGAGGGAAATCCCTGTGTTAGCATCTCTCCCATGTGGTCTATTTGGCTGGTGTGGCAGGAGTGAGAGAGAGAAGGGACTGAAATATCATTGCTCGGTGTTGGTTTTTCAGCTAGCACTATCTCTAATGATGGCGGTCCTTGCCTTGAGGACCTTTAGGCACCTTTCAGAGACATTTTAGAAACCCCCTGTGTATCTCAAGGCAACTGCATCTCCCTTCACGGGAGCTGTGTTTTTTTGGGGTAGGACTCCCCACAGAGTACCTGGGGGGCAAAAAAATCTCAGGGCCAGAGCATCCAACCAGCTGAAGATGTGACATGGACATACTTTGTGGAGCAGGTCTTGGTGGTGATGAGGATAGGAGTGATACTGTGGGGCACACACACTGTGTGCTCTGCCCCTCTACATAAGGGTCTTCAGTCTGGCTTTTTGGAAGTATTTAAGGCTATGCCTATGGGAGTAAATTAACAGTGCTGGAAAAGAGGGCTGAGCGCACTTTATTTATTAGTATAGAAATAGTTACCAGCATTGAAGCATCCAATTGCCCAAAAGTCCCTCAGTGAGGACTGGTACGCTGGGAAGACGCTACCAGTGTTACCAGCCCCACCTGTGTAAAAGCCTCCAGTATGCCTACTTTTCCCCAAGAAATCATGAGTTTTTAAATTTAATTTGATTCAGGAACATTGGAGAAAAATCCAGGGGTTGTTTTGTGCCTTTGCAGACTTTAACCTTTGGGTGCAGGCATTTGGCCTTCTCATGTTTTTCTCAGCTGCTATACAAGATTATATATAAGCTTTATTTCTATGAACAAAAGCTTTTTGCTGATTTCTAGCTGAATTCTGTATCTTTAAAGACTCTACAAGTAAGGAATGCAGTCTTGAAGATTTTGCAGTCTAATCAAAGACAAACATTTGTTAGTGTTCATGATCTAGTTAACCAGCAAACAGTAATTACCAGTACAATCCCAAGGCCGAGCCCTCCATACACTATAGATCTTAGCAAAGCTGCCTTCAGTTGGCACATACAAACAAGGGGAGAGAGGGAAAAAATAGAAACTTCCAGCCTCCAATACCAAAAAGAGAATTTGTAAATGTGACCCAGATAAACACAATGCAGGATGGCTTCCTTGAGTCAGCAGAGAGCCTCAAATACTGGTTCATGAGACCTCCTTCACCCTGGCATGCCAGAGAAGCCTGCAAAGGCTGGGTGGCTGCTGCAGCTCCCATCATGCCCCCAAAACTACCACAGCCTCCAGTGTGGATGTGTGTTGCTGAGCCAAAGCTCAGCAGCTTGAAAACAGGGAGGAGGAGGAGGAGGAAGGGAGCACCATAAAATACCAATAACCAAATATAAAACCAACGACATAGGGCTCCCCTGCTCCCTCTGCTCCTGTTTCTTGCAGATTCACTGTGCACCCGTAGCTTTACCTTTCGGAATTATTGTATTATTACCATTACTAAGGTGATAATTTTCATTAACGACTTATTGCTGGAAGCTGCAGCAGTCCAGGACTTTTAATCAGAAAGAATGCCTAGATGGCTGCAGGGTACCCCCAGGGCTGTGCAGGGACTCCTTCCTTGCATTTGAGCTCTGATGGTCTGAACTGGCCAAGTAGGTGCCTTCTGCCCTCCACGGAGGGAGACCAGCACTCCTTTAAGTCTGCTTAGCCCAGTGATATGGGACTCTGACCTTGGCACAGGCTGGTTGGATCAGACTCAACCAACCATGGATGAATCAGAGCTGACCAGGGCAACCAATGTTGAAATATCTATAGACAGCCATGGGGCACCCGCCAGCTGGGGCACTTGGGAACCAGGAGCTAGTGAAAAGTATGTCTCTGCATTTGCTGACCTTGGATAGAGTTACAGGTACATGGTGGTGAGTAAAGTGGTGTCTTACTGCTGTCACTCCTTGCATAAACCTACTCTTGGACAGAAAGCCTAGCCTGCAGGTGCAAGGTGCTGTGCAGACAACCTGTGCTGCTGCTGACCCCAGGCTGTCCTTGGTGAAGCCACTCTGTTAAGATGCATTTTTTGGGGGGAGTGGAGGCCATGGCCCCTGAGCGGTTGGACTCAGGTGGGCTGAGTTGCTTTGTGAGTTGTTCTGTTGTTATCCTTGACTGTGTATTTAATCCAGCCAGTTTGGTGCTACCCAGATCATGGCCATTCAGCCCGGGAGTTGTCTTAATGAGAGACAAGCAAGGAGCTCACACTCAGTGTGCCTGCACCAAAGGTCTCCAAACCAGCTCCAAATTTCCCTAGGCACCACAAGCTCCAGGGGTCACTTACGGCTGTTGGTAGAGCTGCCTGAGGGATGGTAGTGCCACAACGCAGTGCTTCCCAACAAAACCTTGGTTCAGCAGTATCCATCCCGCTGCCAATGCAATGGGCTGTGTTGGCCGGCAGGAGCTGGGATTTTCACCAGCCCACCGGGGAGCGAGGGGCGGCAGCACTCCCCTCCTTCCCATCAAGATGGTCAGAAGCCCAGCTGTGTTGACTGGGCATATTTTTTACCAGTGCAGATCACCTTGGTCCAGCAAGGAGCACACACAGCAGTGGCTGTCATCAATTCAGATATCCTCCTCCCCTCTTCTCAAGGACTTCTGAGAGCAAAAGGCTTGTGGCTACAAAGATTTACACCCCCTCAGCAAGGGTTAACCTCATCTGGCAGCCACTATTGTCTCAGGACAACTTGTCAGTCTGTGAGAACGTGCTGTAATGGATTTGAAGTGGATTGCTCAGCCCACAGAGAGGGTGATGCTGTATTTATTGAATAGACATTAAAAAGAACATTTCTCAATTTCTCAGCACTGAACTCGAGGTCAATGGATCTTTTTGGCACTGACATGCTGAGTCAACTCCTAGCTTAAAGCTTTTAGAAGGACCAGGGTTAGATGAAAGGATTAGACTCCATCTTTAGCGTTTCCCTGGCAAAATCGTTGGGTGCTAAATCATTTATGTTGCTTTGCGGTGCTTTGCTTGGCCTCTCCCCATTACCTTGGAAAAGAAAGAAAAAACTCTTCCCTTTTTTTGGATTGAAATGACACAAGTTGATTATTTCCACTGTGCTGCACTGAGATGAAGTGGATACAAAGTGTGTTGGGTTCCCTAATGCCGCTGGACCACTGGGCAGTTGTTGAAAGGGCTGCAAAGCCCTTTCCCCCGAACGAGAAAGTGGCTCTGCAGCGAGACGTGGTGCCACTCCACTCACCCGATGCCGAGAGGGCACGCTGCTCGCTGCGTGCTAACAGATTGCTTGCGCACTAGCAAGACAGCTTTTAAATAATGACCTGGTGATTGGTTACAGCAGCCCTGACAGTGGTCACTGGCTCAGTGGTCAGTCCAGAGCAGGCATCTGTGGGAGCAGAGGCATGGGCTTCCCTCTGCCCCTGCCTGTTGGGCAGGGCTCCAGGCGGTGCTCCCTCGGCGTCAGGGGGATTTTTGTTTGTGTGCCAGGCAGTAGATAGGAGCTGCCTGAGGGGTTTGGAGTTAAGGGCATGAGGTTATGCTCTGCTCACTGTTACAGTAGGGTAAAACTGGAGCAACGCACTGACTACAATAGGTGTTTTCATAGACGCTGACCTCCTTGGTGTCACACACATTGCTACTATTCCCTGTGGTTTCTGGCAATTTTGTTAAGGTACATTACTGTCACGCTAAGGGCAGCACTGGACAGGCAGGTTTGGACAAGCCTGTCTAGCCTGAGAGCAAGCCTTGGGAAAGGCATTTTTGGGAAAGCTACTAACCACAAAAAAAGTGGTGAGCGATAAGAAACTGCTGCTGTGCTCCTGATGTGCATCCCTTGTCAATCATGCTGGCTGCCAGGAAGAGAGGCACAACCGAATCAATCCCAATCCCTCTCAGGAGGAGCTGGCAGGACCATGGGGCAGACGGAGCAGCCTCTGCTCCAGTAGAGGAGGAGGAAGGCAGCCTTCCTCCAAAGCACTCCTTTCTCCTGCAGCCATCCTGCTTGCAGCCAGCATGTCCCACATTGCCAGCTCTCCTGGGGTCTGCAGAGCCCCATCCTGCAGCCCTTTCGCAGGCCAAGCCCCTGTTGCAGTCAGCACTTACCTACGGTTTCAGGCCTTCTGGTAGCGGTGCAACAAATAAAATGCAATCCACTTGTATCATAAAGTCCAATAAAAATGAAACTGAACATCCACTTTGCAGACAGCAAGTACACTGTAAATTTATGAGATCATATCTCGTGGAGGACAGGGTAGTTAAGGGGGGAAGGAAGGGGCTGGCAAAAATGGGAGAGAGCGGCCAAGGGGTAGTAAATATGTTTTCAATAATGAAGAGGTCCGATTACCCTCTTTGCAATAAAAACGTGCACAAGGCAGAGCTGCCGTAAAAATTACTCCTGAGCAGCCTGGTGTATTTGCACCTTGTCATCTTGTCAGCTCCATGCAAATTTGCAAGGTGCCTGCAGCCAGCGTGGGTCAGCTCTGTGGCGTGGGCTTGCTGACGACTGGGCGAGGGTCCTCCCTCCCACAAAACCTATTTCATTTACAGCCCACATCACACTGGTCCTGTCCGCCACCCCCTCCCACCCTGCAAAATGCACTGATTTGCCTGTAACCGTAGCAACCAGCACAGATGCAGGATGCAGGGATGGAGCGGAGGATTGCCTAGGCACCACGTGTCCTGGGCTTCTCCCCAGCCAGGTGAGGGTGGTGGGAAGCACAGTGCAGTTGGGGATGTGGCTCCTGTGGGCTCCACAGTGCATGGCTTTCTCTGGGCAGGAGCCCTGGCCCCATCACCAGGCGCCATTTCTCTTTTTTGGGGTGCCTTATGCATCCTCCCTGAGACTGGTGGTACCACGTGCTGTCTAGGGCACACCAATAGTACAGGGTGAAATTGGACTTCAG
Source organism: Phalacrocorax aristotelis (assembly GCF_949628215.1). Lineage (NCBI taxonomy): Eukaryota > Metazoa > Chordata > Aves > Suliformes > Phalacrocoracidae > Phalacrocorax > Phalacrocorax aristotelis. The sequence continues at coordinate 33,349,974 of NC_134281.1, forward strand.
GCATTTAAAGCAAAAAATAAGCATTTTATTTTCTACCAGCACAAACCAGGGCAAAGGCTAAGGCCTCACCTTTTCAAAGGTGCTTTCTCAAGAGGTGTGGGTTTAAACTGATTTAAAAGAGGTGATGTAAACAGCACAGGAGCAGCTTCAAGTAATCTGAAAATTAGCCTGAGCTGTCCTCAAATAAACCACTACTGGGCCCAGAAAAGAAATTACACAAGGGCTTAGCTGAGCTGATTTAACAAAGCTGCAGTAATTAAACCTCATACACTTCAGGCTGGGGATTCAGCTCCAAGTGCTATCAGGATCCTGTTGGATGGTAAATCTTTTTGGTATGAGCAGCTGAGTGGATTTAAACCAGGGTAATTCTCCCTTCTCTCTTCCCTGCCCCTTGGCTTTGACATCACCCTCATGGGTGCTGATGAGGTTAGCAAGGATTTCTCTTGCAGAGCAAACCCAGAGCAGAGTAAAACTCCCAGGTCTATTGTCTTCTGCACCAGGACATACAGCCTAGAGCTGCATTATTGTAGGACCCAGCAGGCACCCGACTGCTGAGGACAATTTACTAACTTGATCTGGCAGCAGCCTCGGTGTAAAAAATACTGTCCTCCACGGTTCACAACCCTGATCTGAAGCCTGCTGAAGCTAATGGGAGCCTTTCTCTGGCCTTCAATGGGCTTTGAATTGTGCTGCTGAGGCAGAGGAAAAGCGACAAGTGTCAGGGCCCTATTAAGGATGGAGATAGCCAGGGATGGGTGCTCCCCTGCGGAGGCAGCCCGGCAGCCTGCTGGGGTGCACGAGCCCTGACCCACTGTTGGAAGCACTGTCCACTGGCGCTTGGCGTGCCAGCCGTCAGTACCAGAGTCACGGGCTTTAAGGATGGAAGAAAGAAATTGTGGTTGTGTAGCTTGACCTCTTCTATTCAAAGCAAGATCAAAGGAGAGCCAAGAAAGAGCAGAGGAGGCTGTTGCGCCCGATAGCTGAATGCAAGATGAATGGGAGAGGAGCTGGGGGAGCTGGGGGCTTTGGCTTGCAACAAAGCAACATGATTCAATTAGCCAGAGAAGTTGTATTATTCTGGAATCGCAACATTAAAGGGACACAGCTGGAGCAGGGAAGGCAGGCAGGGGCATCAGGGAGAAGGTGCGTTTTCCGTGTCAAGGGTGCACGTGTTTGCATGGGAGGCCAGAAAATAGGGGGGGGTCAGACTTGCTGGAGGTATCCAGCTGGTGGCTAAAAGGGAAAAACACCAGGACAATTACCAACAGGGGTGAGTCTCCAGCACACCAGGTAAAGGAGGCCTTAGTGAGCAGCTGGCAGCATTGTTTAGTTAATGTGGAATATCTGTTCCTGGGGAAAGAACATGCAGAGGACCCAGAGAGTCTTTGGGGTGTGTGGGTGACCATCAACATCACCAAGGGTGGGAGAACAGGGAAGAGCCTGTTTCTGATGATAACTCCTGCAGCAGCTGGCTAGGGATGTGGAAGGTGACCTGTTCGAGTTGAAGGGAAATGACTGAACTGGTGCTGAGGAGCAGGAGGGAGGAAAGGGAGAGCTGGATCTATGTTTGGATCTAGGGATCATGTGCAGGTAAGGCCCCCTGGGAAGCTGATCTTAAGGGGGAAAAAGTTGTTAATGAAAGTCAGTCATAACTTCTTGTGGGCACCGTTCAGACTACAGTGTTGCAGGAGGAAGAAAGCATAAGGAAAGAGCTCAGATCTGAGAAAGAAACCTGGGGGAAATGAAAAGTAGGCCAGGCCATGAAGATCAAGTACAGAAGTGCAACATGCACATGCAGAGACAAGATCAGATAAGCCAAGGCACATGGTGAGATGCAATTAGCAGGGGACATCAAGTGTAACGAGAGATCACACTAGCAGTACAGCAGCAATTGCAGGAGGACCACAGAGGTGTTGGTTTGGTACTCGGGGACAGGGAAAGCACTCAGCAAATTATGCCAAGGAAGTGGCATCACATTTGTTTTCCCCTAAGAAGGTCAGCTGTGACCCTTGTTAAGTACTAGGGAAAAATACACCTATCTTTAAAAAGGGAGAAAGGGAGGAATGGGATAATTATGCAGCTTTCAGTCTAACTGCAGTTCCCAGAAAAGCACTGGGACCTGTAGTCAAGCCTGTGAAAACCTCGGAGAAATCAAGGGCGTGAGAATAGGTAACACAGGTGGCTTCAAAGGTAATTGTATCAGCCTGGTAGGATCTCCTTGTGTTACTGAGTAGCAGGTCTCGCGGAGGGAAGGCAAACAGCAGAAGCTGAGTACCCTGGGTCTACCAGGTGTGGTTGACAGGGTGGTCTCATTAAGTGGGTGTGAGAATCATCTAGATTTAATGCTAGAGGCTGTGAAAGCGGCCAGAAATTTGAACTCGGAGAGCACCTCGGAGAGGCTCACTGTTGCAGTGAGAGGATTTGTTGACTAAGGGTGCACAGTTTGACTCGGGCATCTGGTGATGCTCTGTGTTTTCATTAATGACCCAGGATGGTGCAATGGGGATACAGTTGTTTCCAGATGACACCAGCCTAGCTGAGAAGGCCAGTATGTTAGGGAACAAGACTAGTACGTGAAATAACTCAAATAAATTGGAGGCAGGGTCTGGGAAAAAAAGGCATGAATGGAGCAAGTGTTTTTTTGGGGCTTTTAGAAATAAGCTTACTGGATGGTTTGGTCTGGCAAGTGCAGAGGAATAGGTGCTGCTTCCATCTAGGTGAGCAGAATGGGACAATAGACTAAAATAAATAAAGGCCTCCTAGAGGGAGGCTTACTGAGAGAGAAAGAGGGTGCTGTATGGAAAGAAGAGCAAGTGAGAATCATAGAATCATTAAGGTTGAAAAAGACCCTTAAAATCATCAAGTCCAACCATCAACCCAACACTACCATGTCTCCTAAACCATGCCACGCCTACACGTCTTTTAAATACCTCCAGGGATGGCAACTCTACCACCTCTCTGGGCAGCCTGTTCCAATGCCTGACCACTCTTTCAGTAAAGAAGTTTTTCCTAATATCTAATATAAACCTCCCCTGATGTGGCTTGAAGCTGTTTCCTCTCATTCTATCGCTAGTGACCTGGGAGAAGAGACCAACCCCCACCTCACTGCAACCTCCCGTCAGGTAGCTGTAGAGAGCGATAAGGTCTCCCCTCAGCCTCCTCTTCTCCAGGCTAAACAACCCCAGCTCCCTCAGCCGCTCCTCATAAGACTTGTTCTCCAGACCCTTCACCAGCTTTGTTGCCCTTCTCTGGAGATGTTCCAGCACCTCCATGTCCTTCTTGTAATGAGGGGCCCAAAACTGAACACAATATTCAAGGTACAGCCTTACCAGTGCTGAGTACAGGGGCACGCTCACCTCCCTGCTCCTGCTGGCCACACTATTCCTGATACAAGCCAGGATGCTGTTGGCCTTCTTGGCCACCTGGGCACACTGCTGGCTTATGTTCAGCCGGCTGTCAGCCAGCACCCCCAGGTCCTTCTCCACCGGGCAGCTTGAATGGACATAGTTAGCAAACAGGACAAGGAAGGTGGCTCAGTTATCCCACCTGCTCTCTCCTTCTTCGGGAAGGATTGGGGGAAAAAGGTGAAACATCTGCAGCTTGTACAAGGAAATATTCTTAATGTTTTGTACTCTTGAGCTGTGAAAACTCACTGCAAGGTCATACAGAAGTACAGCAGGTTGTGCCTTTTCTTAAGGCTGCAAAAGCTTGGGGCAGGGGGAGCTTTGATGGTTATGCAAGCAAATAACAGTTCATGGTTAAGGGATGGAGTTCTCCCCTTTCCCACTGTAACCTTGTCAAGAGTAGATCCATCAAAACTGATGGAGATACTACAGTATAAATCCAGAGCTGGTAAAAGGAGCAAATGTCCCATTGCAGAAACAAAGCCAAAACATCCCTGACCAGGTGCTGGTGATGGTGTCTGTGTGCCGGACTATCTCGGCTGAAAACAGATTGGAAAATAATTTCATGAAAACAGCTGTTTGTTGCAATTGCAAGGCTGGCAAACCTTTGGAGATGTAACTCTGGGATGCTGAAATTAGGAGAGAAAATTCACCTGTCCCTTCTGAAGCTGAAGGTGAGTGAGGAGACCCATGACAAATGTATTAATGCAAATGGAGGGTTTTTCCAGGTTTAGCTGGTAAACGGCTAGTTTACCTGCCCCCACCCTTCCTGTTGTTCACAGTGGATACAACAGGGTCACAGTGTTTGTTTGCAGTGTGGGCTTGATGTGGTTTTTATTTGCCTCCACCTCATTCACATGAATTGCAAAGGCATTTTGGAGGGAGAGAACAGAGAGAGGGATCTTCAGAAGAAGAAAGTGGCAAGAGGTTACTGAGGTGCAAGAACAGTTTCATGGTGGGCCATGCCAGCGTCTGGGCCGTGTCCCTGCTGGGACACAGCCTTGGCCTGGTCCCCTGGTGTTTTTCGGTCCCCTTGCCCAAGCAGACAAGGGCTCTTGCCTCTGCCTTGCAGGTAGGAAAGGACTTGGTGTGAGGACCGTCCCTTGCTTGTGGTACACCCAAACCAGAGAGGTCTCAGCTGATTCTGGGGCTTTTTGTTCTTAACGTGGTGAGTGGAGGGAGTCCCAAACCCTGCGTTAAGGGAGAGTCTGGAGAAGCAGTTTTCACCAGGACACAATTATGCCTGTTGCAGGGGGATTATTTATTTTCAAAGCCTGATAGATCAAATGCAGCTGGGGGGTGGAGCTGTGTCTTATCTCTTGCCTTGTCCCAAAGTTTGAACAGCAGAACAAATTATTTTATCATGTTTTCATTGTGCTGCTCCCCCTCCCTTCTATCAGGGAACTATAAACCAGAGATAATCTACAATTCTCCCTGTCTAATTGTGCTCCCTGGTCATCTGAATGCCATTGCCTCATGGAGAAAATGCCCTCCATCTTCTCAGCTCTCCCCATGCCGCTCAGGGAAGCGGGGTGTGCGCTGGCTGCTTTCGCAGCTGGCTGCTGAGTCCTGAGACTGGAGTTTTCCCTGAGGTAATAATTTACTGGGATGCTAATTGGACCGTCCACAGAGTGAATTAAAAGGACGTTCCTCCACCAGCTTGGGAGCTGTGGGAATCCTGTGGCCCTGCCCAAAGGGTAGGGGGGATCTCACGGAGAAGTAACTGGAGCCTGGGAGCTTGTGTGCAAGGAAATTAAACTAAAAATGTGTAGAAAAACAGCCTTTGGCCTTCACATTTCAAACCCAGAGTGGTATCCAGTAAGTCTGAAAAGCTGTTTAACACTTGAGCACTGGCAGACTGCAGAATCTTATTTTTGCTAAAATAATAGCTTTCTTCCCCCCCCCCCCATCGTAACAAAATTAAACGGAAAAGTGATCATTTGCATTTTGCAATTTGATTCAACCCAACAAAAAACCCACTTCAAACACCAAGTGCTGGGCAAAGCATTTTTCTCCCTGTTCCTTTTTGCCCCTTCTTGCAAAGCAACCATTTCCAACAGGTTTAACCTGGAGCTGCCTGTTTCACTGTGAGGGCAGGAGAAAAAGCCAAACCAACCAAACAAAAAAACCCACAATAACTTTAAAATCAATGCTTTATATTGTCTGGGTGTTTTTTTTCTTTCAAGCTCAACACTTTTGATGAAAAGATGTCAACCATGCCCGACTCCCTGAGGAAGCTCCCTCTACGGGCGATGCTGCGGTACCGTTGCTCCAGCTCCGCACCACGGCCACCTCCTGTGCCAGAATCCCATGGGTCAGCCCCACACAGCGGGCATTAACACTGCAAGAGCAGCTGAAACTTCCAGACTCTGAAACTTTTAGATTAAATCCTCTCTTTTGGCATTTTGCCCCCTCCCCTGGAAAAATAGGGATCAAAAAATAAGCACAGAAGTCTCTCATTTTTATCCAAAGCAGTAGGATGCTCTGGTAGCATGAGAGATGGTGTTGGTCTGGGGTGCCAAGGGGCTGTGCAAACACAGCACGAAGGGATGGATGTGTTCAGCTCCAAATGAAAATTTTTATATTGTGTTTTTACAGCTAAAAGCTACAAACCAATCTATTTGATTAGGAAAGTGCTTCTGAATTTCTGCTCATAAAGGAGATGGGGGTTCAGTGCCCAGTGGGGAAAGCTAAAACCATTTGCACACTTTCCTCCTCTGCACTTCGGGCTCTGTCTGGTGGATTTGCAGCCGTGCATGTGCTAAAGGACTGAAGGCACTGACAGTGAGCTCAGTCTCCCTTACCACCACAACCATCATGGAGAACTGGTGTCTCTGCCTCCGTCAGAGCTCTCACTAAGCAGCAGAGGTGGCAGGATGGAGCCCGGGGGTAAGGACACCAGTGGGTCTTCTCCCTTGTTGATTGCAAGTGGCTCTGGCAAAATTTGTGGTGGCTTCAGATGTTCAGTTTGGTTAAACCAAACCAGATGCTGATCTCCCAGGGCAAGGCAGGGGCCAAGCAGTGGCAGCTATACACTGCTAGCATTGCTCAGGACAGCAGATGGGGCAATGTGGAGTGACAGCAATCCAGCTTCCAGCTGTGTGCTGTCCTACAGACACACCAGTTTTGACTGTTCAGTCAAAATTTAACAGACTTATACAGAATACACTGAAATTTTCCACCCCAGGTGCTAGCGTGAACTCTGTTAGGGTGGCTGTTTGCTAGGCAGCAATGGAAAATGCTGAATTTTAATCCCTTATAAAGATCTGGAAAATGCTTCTACTTAGCATTGCGATGAAGAGCCAAAATTTCAAAGTTGCTATCAGAATGGGCATAAAATGCTGTAGAGATACTTTGATTCTGAAATATTGGCATGTCCTTAGAGCAAGTTCAGGGTCAAAGTGAGAAACGTTGTGGCTGTGAAATCTTGCCTTCAAAATTCCCTGCTTTTGTGGAAGATTTGGAGTTTGCAGAGGGCAGGAGGTCTGCCAGAGCGCTTTGCAGTGCAGAGCTGAGGCTCAGCAAGCTGAAGCAAAACAGCTGGTGTGGGTGGCAGAAGGTTTTGTCCTTTAGAGCAAAGAAGGTATCGGTTTATAAGTTTGTCGGTACTGAAAAGAAAAGTTGGTGCGTTTTCCTGATGTGTTGTTGTTCTCCTTCTCCAAGAGATGTTTCCTTTAAGTGACAGTGTGGTAGTATGGGCTGAATCTGTGCTCACTGGACCAGAGCTCCTGGGTAAAGGCTGACTGTACGCCACAGCAGACTGGACATGAAATACAGGCTTAAATCTGTGACTGCCAGTCTGAACTGTCCCCAAATTATTGGGGTGTTAGGGGAGGGACATTGAAACCCAGAACACTTTAAAATGCATGTGACCCAGCAGGGCTGCTCCCAGCACATGGTCCTGGAGGTGGCAATGATGGGACAGACTGGACAGTGTCTGAGCTCAAAGATGTCCATGACAACTCTGTGAAGCTGAGTTATGTGGAGTCGTCATGTTAACATACAGTCAGCGAGAAAGATAGGAGAACTACCACCAGGCAGAAATCCATATTTTTCCCCACTGAGTAAAATACTGTGTGATTTTATCTAGTTACTATAAAACAGTTTATATTCCTTGTTTATAAAAAAAAGGGGGGGGGGGAGAAAAAAACCCATATTTCACTTCCTCTACTGACAGGCTATGGAGGAAAAATAGATGGTTCTTCTGCATTTAATATTTCAAACCAAGTAGACCCAAAAGAAAAGGCAGCAATTAACCACAAGTACCAGCAATGTGTTCCTTGTGTTTCTTCTCTCTGGATTCAGCTAAGAAGAATCAGTTTGGTACAAGCTTATTTACAGTCATATTAAATCTTTTAGTAATAATTTTCCAAGCTAAGCAAGAAACCAATGCAGCTGCCATGTTTACCTTTCAGGCCACAGACTTCTGAGATGAGACCTGCATCTCACATTTATTCAGGATTTAAAACCTTTCTACTCAGCCAGTTAGAAATGGTTAGTAAATTATTAGCACATATCTGACCATATGTTGGAGTAAGCTTATACACATACACAGGGAAGTACATTTTTATAAGCCCAGCAGAACCCCAAAAAGGGGCCAAATGGTAAAAAGGGCATTGACTGTGGTGCAGATCCTCTGTAACTATGAACGTACATCCATGTGCTTGCACACACAAAAGCATGCATTGCAGATGCAGGGCTATGTATTTTCCCCCTTCCACTGCTAATTCCATGCAAGACCTGCCCTGTGGCTCCAAGTGACAAGAGGGGAGATACCTAAGCATCATCTTGCCCACATCTCCTGTATACCTTGACATCGCTGCTTGGGCTCTTGCCACATAAATAGCCCAGGTTGTAAGACCAGAGTTTGCTGAATACTCATCAGGAATCCAGCAGGGATCCTCGCCTCCTGCCTCCTTCTCTGCATAGCCTGCACCCAGGCTGGCAGCATCCTGTGACTAACTCTTCTAGACTGGATTTCTCCAAGGGAGGACCAGCGCTTAATTTGGCTGACTACGCTCTGCGGGAGCTCTCATCCATGCCAACTTGAGTCCTAGCAAAAACCCATCATCATTAGTCCTGGAAAGGAACAGCTCGGATATTCTCCACCCCCGTTCCTGCAGGCTGGGATGCACTGTGCATTCCCACAGACCGAAATTCCCCTGGTAGGCTCAATTACAGCAATCAGCCTTCATGCTCTTTTCAATGGCACTTCTGCCTCCGACTCTGTGGGGCCACCGAGGTGGGATTAGAAGTAGCAGCTTTCCTGCAGGTGTTGGGGGAGATGACACTGCTAATTCAGCTACACCAGAACTGCGGGCAGGACCCCATGGGGTGGGCATGCAAAGTGGCATACAGGGCCTGTGGGGTTGTCTCTAAGGGGGTTGCCCTAATCAGAGCCATTTGGAATGTACCCTGGCTCTGTCCTCTAACAAGGTGCTTACAGCAGAGAGCAGAGCACATGCTCTGCTTCGGCAGGGTCTTCAGCTTGCAGCAGATCTGCTACGGTGCAAGGCAGGGCTGGGGTGGGGAGAATCAGGCCAGTGTGCATTTCTCTTTGCTAACACATTGGCAGCCTCTCAGTGAATAAACCACTAGAAAACAAATCTGGAGCAGCCCTTGGCTGCCGTGGCCAGGCCTCATCTGTTAACTGGGCTGAAGAGTACCAGCTGCTCTGCTCCTGCCCTGAGGAAGAGAGGCCCTTCTGCTGCGGTCTGGGGACTAGAAATGAGCCTGAACCAACCCCTGTAAACTAGGATGGCTTTTAGACTCCAGCTCTGGGTCCAAATCCAAATTTCATGGCTTTACATGCTGCCCGAACCAATGTCTTGGCTCCAAATACCTCTCCACTCTAAAAGGGTGAATAATATGGTGGTGATTAACTTTTTTCTGTCTGCAGCCCTGTATAATGCTGACTTTGGGCTTCCCCAGCTGCATCACTGCAGCCAAGACGGTGCTTGCATTTAATCCCTTTTTTCACCCTTCTGGCAGTGGGTGCTGACTTGGTGAAATGACCTGCATGGTTTTGTGCAGCAAGTCGGGGATGTATGGCTCATGGTTCTCAACCCATAGGTGCTTCCCTGTGCCAGGCTATGTTGCAGGAAGAGCTGTGCTCACGGGGAGCAAAGTCTGCCTTGCACCAGGATGGGGAGTCAAGATGGCAGAAGAGCGGCGTGTACGGTAGGTAATGCTGAGGGTTCCAGTCCCAGGATTGGCCTGGCAAGGATAAGGACAGAGGAAGGAATGTGTTATTTTGGCTCTTGCAAGGCATTAACTAACGCTTTCTCAGAAAAGGACCAAGCCTGGAAAAACTCTTGCTCTTCCTCTGTTTTCTAGTAGTGTCTGTGCAGCAGCAGTGTAACGCTGGTACTTAGACACCAGCTGCAGTCAAGCAGGGATCTGAGTGTGCTGGTTTTGGCTACGATAGAGTTAATTTTCTTCAGAGTAGCTAGTATGGGGCTATGTTTTAGATTCATGCTGAAAACAGTGCTGGTAATACAGAGATATTTTTATTATTGCTGAGCAGTGCTCACACAAAGTCCAGGCCTTTTCTGCCTCTCACCCCACCCCACCAGCAGGGAGGCTGGGGATGCACCAGAAGTTAGGAAGGGACAAGAAGTTGGGAGCGGACACAGCCGGGACAGCTGACCCAAACTGACCAAAGGGATATTCCACACCATGTGATGTCAGGCCCAGCATATAAAGCTGGGGGAAGAAGGAAGGGCGGGATGTTCGGAGTGATGGCCTTTGTCTTCCCAAGTAACCGTTACGCATGGTGGAGCCCTGCTTTCCTGGAGATGGCTGAACACCTGCCTGCTGATGAGAAGCAGTGAATGAATTCCTTGTTCTGCTTTGCCTGTGTGCACGGCTTTTGCTTTACCTGTCTTTATCTCAACCCACAAGTTTTTTCACTTTTACTCTTCTGATTCTCTCCCTCATCCCACCAGGGGGGAGTGAGCGAGTGGCTGTGTGGGGCTTAGTTGCCAGCTGGGGTTAAACCACAACAAAGAGATATCCCAACTGTAAATGAGAAAGATTTGGTAGAAGGAATTTATTTTCCCATTTGTCTAAATTTCACCAGTGTTTCATAGTTCAAAAGGCATTGACCAGCCTTGTTCTAGGTTGAAAAGTGAGGGACAAAATTACACTTGTGTCACCCAAAATTTTCTCCATCCTCTTCAAATGGGAAATGCTGGGTTAATTGCTCACAGTGGCTTTGTCCCAGGTTTGCCCTTTTGCTGGAGACTGCAGTGGTCCCCAGCCCTTGGGGGCCCGTGGGCCATGATAAGCAGCATGAAATGTGCAGGGTGTTGCAACACCCCCGCCTTTCCCCAGTGGCTGAGGATGCAGTTGTCCCTGGATGAAAGGATCCAGTGGCACTGAGCCATGGCAGAGTATATATTGCAGATGCACTGCAAAATCTTGGGAGTGGGGGGGGAAGATGGGTCAGCCAAAATACTGAGCAGTCTCCAGCAGCATCTCTGAGCTGCTGCCATGACCCCAGAGCTGTCGTGGTAGGTGGGCTTGTCCCTTGAGCTGTGTTCCCTGAGTAAATTGGTGCTCAGCTCTCACCCTGCTGCTGTCTCCCACCTCTTCTCTCCTCCTAGGATTCCCCTCTTGAAGCCGCCTCAACCTGCTGTGGCACCTTCTGTCAAACGCTTCACACATTTGTCACCAAAATGTTTTGGCAGCAGCAGCATCTCTAGGTTTTGACATAATCCCGACAGGAGACTTTCTCAATTATTACTAATGGAACATTATGCTCCTCTTTGGGAACTCCTGCATGAATAAAAAGGGTCATTAATGACATCTGCGCAGAGCCCAGAAATTATTAGTCAATGCTGATACAGTTTTGTTGTGTTTTTTTTTTTTAATTTTTATATTTATATTTTCTTAAGCTCCTGGTAATTTCCCACCTTGCCTCCCACCCCCTTCTCCAAAGTCTCCTGTGCAAGCCAGAGCTGAGCTGGGTTATTGTCAATGTTCTTGCTCTTGTGCAGGTAAATGCTGTTCCCCTCCCACCCTTCCTTCCCTTTTATTCCCTCTTGGCTTCTTTAAAGATTGTAGCTCTCATTTCAGTCCCAAGAGATCTCATCACACCTTTCCCTGGGCTTGATTTTATTTCCAGTCAAGCTCAAATACTTCTTGGACTTGGAGAAATCAGTACTGCCCTGGTCCTACCAAGGCAGTGCTAGAGGGGGAGCAGTAGGCGTGTTCTGCTGCCTGTGGCCTGCACGGTGGTTGTCCCCATCCCATGCAGGGTGCTGGTGGCACACAAGAGATACCAGGAGAGAGGCTGGAGGTGTCCACAAGTGCCAGATAGCATTATGCGACAGGAAAGCTCAGCTTGGATAATTTTAGAGGACCTTCTAGACAGCAAACTTGTTTTTTCTGTCTTTCTGCCAGGTACTCAGTTCCCTCTGCTCAATACTCCTAAAAATGGCCCAAAGCAAGCTGCTTTTTTTTTCTTTTTTTCCCCCTTCTCTCTGGAATAATGCAGCAATTTGAGAAACTGCTGTTTTGCAAGACAGCAGAACCAGGCAGTGAGCTCTTTCCCTGCTGGGAATTCCCTAGCTCAGGACTAGCCAGGAAGATGTGAGCTCCCCCGCCACTCCTGGCCAGCAGCTATTGTAGCTTGAGGTACTGACTGCCAATGTGTCCTCTTGAGCACCCAAGATGTAACCTGCACCTCGCCAGGCACTTCCTTTCCCTCACTGAAGGAGCTGGGTGCCATGGAAAGACACTTTCTAAAGAGTGGAAAGGTTTGGAGGAAGGCACGCACCTGCCTTCAGGCCAGCTCTCCTCCCTGCTGGCAACTGTCTCCTCTCAAATGAGGCATCTTCTGACCCAGCCTCCCCACAACGATTCCATCTACCAATGAACCATAACTGGGAACACCAAGAGGCCTGGATATGAAACCTCACTGTGACAGGGCCCTACAGAGCTGTGACAAAAGAGGGGTCTCTGCCCTGAACATGTCAAGTGGGTCTGTAAGTCATGATTGCTGAGGAGGTGACGGCTACAGGGCTGTACATGGCAGGTTGGAGGCTGCATCTGTCCCATGCTGATAACATGTGGGTACAAGCCCGGGGCCAATGGTAGTTTCAGTGGCACATCTAACAGGACAAAACACTGACGTCGTTCCTTTTGCTGCATTGCTGTGTCAGCACATGTGGTTTGGCAGCACTTGTTTGGTTTTCTTTTCCAAAGAGGGGAGAGGTTTGGGTTGATGGTTAGGCTTTCGGAGGGATCTCTCATGGCCTGTGGAACAGGAGAAACGCTCATGTCTTCAGTGGTTCGAAGCTTGGTTTTATTTTCTTAGTTGGTATCAGTCAAAGAAGCTGCAGAGAAGTTGAAGATGGTGTTGCTCCATACCCAGTGGGGAGAATCTCTGCTTCTTGCACCTCCTAGAAGATGCATCTCCACAGTGAGCATCTCTAATGCTGTCATGTCCAAGACTCTTCCCCAAGCCATAGTCTGTAACTGAAGGAGACGTGGCTGCTGTGGGGCTTGACTTGCTTAGCAAGGGGCACCACCTGGGATGAGGGGTTTGGCCTGTGTGGGAGATATGACTATTGTCCCACGGGACATCCAGGCCCTGGATTCATTGCAGAGCTGCCGCGTGTCCACAGGGAAGGTCAAGCAGGGATTGCCGGCCACGATTCAGACCTGGCACTTGGGGCAAAAGGTCAATGCAGTAACTCTAAAAAGGAAACTGCTAAACAAGAAATAGACTCCTTTTAAAAAAGTCCCTTGGAGAAAAGATATTTCAACCCCTTTTTGATTTATGACCTACTATAGGATATTGAGACATTATTTACAATCGATATATGCTCCTGCAAGACTCCCGCTGGAGCCATAGACCCTGCCTGTTAGAGTGGAGACCGGTCAGCCTGCTCCACTGGAAGTGCCAGCCATGTCCTGCTGGAACAGGCTATAAAGCTGGACGCAGCTGTATATCTTTCAGAAAATGGACCTGGTTACACATGTCTTTGGGCAGCTGACACAGGGATATAGTTTAGGGCTAAGACAGCAGTTCAGTAGCAGAAATCAGCATTCCTCAACCTTGCCAATAATGAAATCTCTTGCGCAACATAGAGAGCTCAATGGCCTTTAAGGTGCAAAATGGAGTTGTTCAGTTGACTTATAATGGAATTGGGCCAATTTTGAAGCAAGTGCTGGATTTTATTCCAGGATTTTATCTTTAAAGGGGGATTTGCAAGAACTTTAAGGGGGGGAAAAAATTCATTCAGCGTAAAATTGCATCCTGGCTGGATTCCAGTTTGGGTAATTACATTCTCTTTCTGTAGTGGCTACAGGACAAAGGGCCATTCATCACGCTCCGAAGTGCTGCAAAGGGCTCCCATGTTCCATTGGAGAAGTGCCTGCATTTGAATCCAAGTGAGAAAGCTTTCTCCATGTGCTCAAGGCCACTCCAGAGAGTAACAGAGCTTGGTGGTGCTTTAGGATCTTTTTGGGTGAGATATAGGGGCAAGCACCTTGTCAGGCGCCGCTCAGTCTCCAGCAAATCTGGGTAAGTAGGGCACTCAGCAAAATAGATTCCTTCCAGGCTCTCGTGGCTCACCTTTCACCCCGAGGACAACCTTGGCTTTGCAAAGTGCTGCTGGAGCTCCAGGGGATCTCGCTGGGGCAGAAGAGCTGGATTTCCTCTCTGCAAACCTGCCATTTTGGACATGCCTATAGGCAAGAGACTGGGTTGCATCCAGCTGAGTGGGACTCAAGGACTTTGGGTGCATTCAGAAGCAGTGCTGGGGAGCCTGGAAGGATGTGGGTACTCTGCTTTCATCCTCCCAGGCCTCTGCACAGTCAGCAAAGAAATATTTGCAATTTCCTCCAGCCTTCCAACTTAGAGGGGGACATACTTAAATAGTGGATCACAATTTTCAGCAGAAGCAATTTAGCAGCAAAGCAATAGAGTGTTGCTTCCTTACCTCCTTGGTAGCTCTCTTTGCAGCCGCTCTGTTTGTTGAGGCAGAGTGAGGACCCATAGTGGCAGCCCCGGTGCTTGGGTAGAGGCCACACGAGGAGGCAGCGGCAGCAGCAGCTACATGGGGTGAGGGAGCATGTCTGCACGCTGCCCACCAGCTGACCTGCCAGGGAGCATCCTTGGCCTATGTGCCTTGAGAGTGTCCCTTTAAAGCAATTTGTAGACTGTTATCCTGTATCATTAACCTAATTAGTGTAATTGCTGCCATTTATGTAATGAGTATAAATACTGGAGGAATCCCATAATTAGAAGATGTAATTAGGTAATTAATAGATGACATGGTAACAAAAATCCAGGGGAAACTTTGCAAGGTGGACACTGTGTGTGTTTGTGCATATGTGCACGTGGCTATTCAGACACACTTGTCCTGCCAGAGTCTGTCACATATGTGCTCTGCAGTTGGCTTCAGGCTGGAGCCCCACTGTATTACACTGGCAATATAAAGGGACCTTCAGGTGATTTGAGAAGGCTCTCTTAGATCTCTACAGATCTTGCAGAGGAGCTCTGGAGAGCCAGCTTTTGCTTAGGGGGAAGAGTAGAGCTGTGGCTATTGCCTTGCCATATGAACACTCTTTGCTTTCAGACCCTGGGAGAAGCAGGGTATATTTAACAGAGGTCTGAGACTTTCCCCAGCCCTAGCCTGGAAGGTGGCTTCAAGTCATGTTTGCCCCATGGTGGCTCTTTGCTACAATCAGCGCTGGAATAGCATGAAGGCCAGATCCTGCACATATAGCCTGCCTGACCAGAAGCATGAGAAGGAGCCCCAGGGTTATGCTCAGCTGCATGATAAAATCCCATTTTAGTTATTTTGTGGGTTTGGTTTAGAAAAGTGATAGGAGCTGGAAATTGCATTTGTACTGTGGAGAGCTGATAAGGTTCCTGCTGTGCACAAGGAGCATTTTTTCTAGAAGCTGGTGACTAGTGAGTGTTTTAGCTGGACCTTTTCTAGTCATTGAAATGTTGACTTTTTTTCTGCTGCTCTTTGTCTCTTGCTCCTCAAAACCTGGTCACACTTCCAGAGTGCTTCCATGTGCAGATGCATCTGAAGAAAATAAGTCACAGTTAAGGAAAGTTGGTTGGTTTGGGGTTTTTTTGTTGTTGTTGTTGAGGATCATCAGGATTCCCAGTTGGCATCTGCCAGGAAGAGTCATTACCACTGGCTTTGTGGCAGGAGGAGAAATCTCTCCTTCACACACACCCCTCTCCAATCTTGCTAAGCAGTGGCTGGCTGCAGGGACCATCAGGCTAGGATTTGTACAAGTTTTCCCCTTTTGATGTGAACACATGAGGAAGAAACTGACTTGGAAAATCCAGTGGGGCCAGCCAGGCCAACTCTGGCCCATGTGACGAAAGATATCTTTCAGCCAGCAGACTCCAGCCCCATAAATCAAGGCTCACATCCAGTTCTTCAGAAAAGAAAAAGGCTTTGCATCATCCCAAAAAAGCATCTTCCTTTGCTGCCCTGTGAGACATTATGGAGTGGCTGAAGCTCTTGGTCTCCTTCTGGGGGAGTTCAGGAAGGATCTGTCTCCTCCAGCCATTCACCTGGGAACTGCAAATGGAGACTGTGCTAGTTCCCTTCTCCCTCTGACCCTCCTACCCACTCGCTGCCTCCTAGGAAGACCCACTGATCTTCAGGCAACCCACCTCCAAGGACCCAGGAATGAGCTCCTCCCCTGGGATTGCTCTTGCTGGGACATCGTGGTGATGCTTGTGGCATTTTTATGGCAAGCTGTGGTGCTAGCCCTGAAGTTGCAAGTGATGTAGCAACATCGTAATGGCAGGTTGGAGACCTGGGCCACTGGTGCTTCTGTGAAGGCCAGTGTGATGCTAAGCACTGCTTGGATCCTGCTATATGCTGGAGGGAGAAACTTGACTTGGAGGTGTTTTTTGTGGATTTTTAGCTGGGTTAAGAGGCAGATAAGCCACCGGTATCTTGGCTGTGGGATCTATCTTCTGCAGAGGGTCCTGCACTCTCTGCACGCCATGCTGACTAATCCAGCTGACTTATTTTGAAGAAGCCATCAACCTTGTGGCTTTTACTCTTGCCCTCTCTAGCTGCTTTTTGGAGTATGTCCCCTCCAAAAGTTGAGCTACTTTGCACTGCTTTGAGGAGCACTGCAGCCAGCAAGAAGAGACCCAAAGACCTGCAGCACTGGAAGTGCTGGCACGTAAGATAGATCAGAGGGGAGCTTGTTGCAGGTGTTGGGTGGTCAAAGGCTGCTGAGTCCCCAGGACCAGCAGCTAGAGGGAGATATGACCTCACGCTGAGGGCCAGCCTTGTCTGTGCAGTGGATTCCTGTCGTAATGCCAAAGAAAATCCTCTTGCTTTCTAGTGTTTAGGGTCCATGTAATGAACAGCCATAATGCAGACTTCATTACATAGCATAAGTAATTCTCGAGATTAAATACTTTTAAAATTGCTCCTGCTGGAATTTCTGCCAAAGAATTTCTTAGTCCCTGTCTACATAGGAAGTTTTATCAGGTGTATCATGATCAGTATATGCAGGTCCAGTTACACCAGGAAGGCTCTGTCTAGACATTTTAATTCCAGTATAAAAAGGCCATTTTTCCTTTAGCTTAAATTTGCTTGCAAATGTCCTTCACAAAACCAGGGCCTGCTTCATCAGTGTAAGAGCCTCATTGTATGTAGCACTATGTTTAGATCTGTTTGAATTCCCACCCTTGACTGCACCAAACCCCACTCTGCCCTGAGGCCAGGGGTTTCTGGTCCTGCCATGGCCCTGGCTCATGGATGAGGAGGTGGATTGGGGTTTGGCAGCTGCTGGGCTGGAGATGAATCTCTGTGCCCAAAGGAAGCACATGGTCTTGCTAGGCAGTTCTGCAGTCCTTCAGCTTAACCCTGCTCTGCCCCTCTCTGCTTCCCAGTCCCTTGTCCCATGATCCCCATCCTCCCACCCTAATGCGATGTGTCCCATGGGATGTGGCACCATTCAGTGCCATTCAGTGAAGTCTTCCGCAGCTGAACTGTTTCAAATATAGAAAGCTGGTTTGGAGATTTTCCCACTAAGACCCAAATTTGCAAGATCCGTGTTGTGTTTTGGCTCATCTTCCATATAGTGAGCTCTGAGTCCCAAATAAGCCCAGCTTCAAAACTTGTTTTGAGGCCTTGTAGATTCTTGAGATCAGCCCACTGGCTTTGCAGAGCTGAGTGGAGGTGCTACCTCTCCTGCAGTCCAGTCCTGATGCTACAATCACAGAGGGTGGCTCCCAGGTGCTGGCTCTCTGAGTGATGGCCTATGAGGAGTATCTGCCTCCCTCTGCTCTGGACCACCACATGGGTGAGGAGTGTTGCCATTTCTACATGTGCTTTCCTTGCCTTTGGCCTCACCAGGCACTAAGCATTGATTTATTGTTGGGGCCACGTCCAAACTACCCTAACACAGACCTCCACCATGAGTGCAGAGCAGCTGTACTTTGTCACTTGCTTTCCTTTTTTGATGAAAGCCCTTTTGCGGTCTTTCTGTCTCCCCTTCAAGGTCTAACTCTGTCTGAGTCCTGCCAAGTTTCATTTTGTTCCTTAATTTTTCGGTATCTAGATATGTCTTCCTTTGCTGATCTCTCCCCCACCTCATCTTTTTTCCTTTGTACTCCTGATGCTAAGGGTGAACACCCATTTCCTATTAAACATGGTTCCAGACTTAAAGCCTTGCTTGAATGGTTGTCCCACCTGCATTTCACACTCTAGTTAGTTTAAAAAAAAATTAAAAATTTTAACTTTCCTCCATGTTCAAGTCCTTAAGCTCTTCAGTCACATCGAGCATATTAATAGTGTTGTAGTTCTAGCCTAGCTTTGTGCATCTTCTCTAGTGGATTTGATTTATCTATCCAGGATCAATCTGAAGCTTCTAGATTTCTGTCTTCTAGAAATGGCCAGCTGTTTGCCAAATCTGTGGCTAACCAGGCACCAGAGGAAAGCCCCAGGAGTGGGTAGAGGCTTGGGTGTAAGGAACCTGTAGCACCAGCTGTGTGGAGGAGGAAGAGGGAGCAATGCTTTAACTGGGAGCAGTTAATTATGTTCCTCTGTAAGACTTGTGCTGGTTCAAAGCAAAATGGATCTGAGGAAGTCATGTAGCTTGTGTTCGGTGAGAGGATCCCAATGCTGTCTTTTCTTTTTCCCTCCTAACTACCTCTGTCTACAGATTTATTGGAAGTCAGGTTGCCAGGAGAGTGTTACTGAATAATCATCCTGTGCTACCTTATGGTAACCTTTGCAAGACAGTGTTTAGATAGACAAACCATGTGAACTAGTCATTAATATCTTATAGGTCAGAGTTACGGATGTTGCATTGTGATGAAATATGTATTTCTTCCTATTTCTTAGGAAAATGGGCTTGTGAGACAGAGTAAGATTTATGATTATCTTAATTAGTTATTTCCTAGCTTTCAAAATGTTTGGGTTTGAGAGATGATATGATAGATAATTAACTTGTTGTCACACAGTGACTTTTAAAATGAAATGTTTGTTCTCAAAATATTATTTATCTCAATATGCATCGTGTGCACACCATAGTACATATACACATGCATATATAGATAAATACATGCATACGAATCACTGCAGCATTCCCCCCACCAGCTGCAAGAGTAGGGAGCAGGGGGTAATGCTCCCACATCGTGTATCGTCTCAGGCCCCACGTCAGGCTGAGCAGAGGGTGCAGCCGTCGCAGCCCTGCAAAGGGGATTGCTGCCACACAGCTGCTGTTCTTGCTGTGCTTGTCCTTACTCTCTTGCTGGAAATGGTACCTACAGAGGGTAAAGGGACTGGCATTCTGCCCTGCCCTTTCCTGTGCAGGCTTATGGACTAAGGCAAAGGCCATAGATGTTTCCACTTATTTGGGTTTTTTGGTTCATCAGCAGACATAAGATGCACACATCAGCTCTGGGTGCTGTGGGACTAGCCTTGCTCTCATCCTGGCAGTAGAGCGGTCAGAAGGGATGTATGTGTGTCACTTTTTCTTTGCTTGGCCTAAAACCAGGAGGGGACAGCAGCCCAGGTCCTCCTGTGCTAACAGTTTTTGGGAAGGGCTCCAGACCAGTAAGCTCCAGGGACATCTGCCAGTAACATGGCATTGCTAAGAGGTGTGGGTTTGTGACATTTTTTGCTGAACTAGTAAACTCTCAATGAAAGGATCCATATCCCTCATTGCTACATCCGTCGGGGCCAAAGGGGTTTGGAGAGAAACTCCAGGGAAGGTAGAAGGCAGGTTTGCACTGACCCCAAAGGATGCTGGATGTGGCCCCTGAAGCCATGGCTGCTGCAATGCCTTGTTGCTGCATGGAGCAGAACTGCTGCAGAATGAGAGAGGTCACCTGGAAGTTGATTTATTATTTTCTTTCCTTTTTTTTTTTTGCATTTTTCACCAAAGCTTTATAAGTAACAGACAAAACCCCTGGGGAAAACCTCCCAACCAGCCGCCTGTTGCAAATATTCCAGGAAATGGGAGGCGGGGGGGGGGGGGGAAGAGGGAAGGAAGGCTAAATTTGGTGGCTTTTATTTTTAACAAGGGCTATTTCAATCTGTTTTAAACCCATGTAAAAAAGTTTAGAGCCATGAGAAACTTTTGTCAGCACCCCAGGAGTCTGTTGAACTGAGCACTCACTCCGGCTGGCACGGCACAGACACTGAGATGACGGCTCAGACACTGCCAAGGTCGCCGTAGGGATGGGTAGCTCAGGGACAGAGGTGAAGCAATGTTTTTTCAAGGCCTTGCAAGATTTCTCTAGCAAAGCCAAGCGAGGCTCCAAACTTTCCAAAGCCAACTGAAGGATGTATCAGCAATGCCTTGCTTTTTCTGCAGGTCTCTTGTACTTGGGTCCCTGCTGCAGCGTGGCAAAGTTTAAGTTAATAAACCCAAACAGCCAAGCAGAAAGCAAACCCTTGCTTTTATTTTACTTCTTAGAAAATTCCATTATGACCCTTTTCCTTCTGGCTGGTCCTTGCTAAAGCTTGCTATTTGCAACACCTGAAGCCGAGGCATATAAAACGACTTGGCAGCATCCCTCTAACGTTCCCCTGGCACTCTTCGGAGAGCGAGGGTGTTAACCTTGGTGTCCTGGCTGTGTGCCAGGGTAAGTAATTACATTCGGCCTCTATAAATTAGCCCCATGATCGCAGATGGGGAGCTGCAGCGTCATTTCCTCCCAGCTGTGTGGTGGTGCACGATGCCCGACACGCTCCACCCTGGCACCAGTTGCTTCTCAGTGCGCAGGGTGGCATGGAGGACAAGCGCAGGAAGCAACATGAACTTGCTCAGGTTAACACTCTGTTAAATTGCTCTGGGGCTACAGGTGCTATACAAGAGGCCTGTTTCTCGATGTTCCTGCTCCTGCATTTAGAAAAGGGAGAGCAGAGGGGGCAGAACTGAGTCGGATCAGGCTCCCTACCCCAACAGGGTGACCTGATAAATTGCCACCAGTCAGCTCAACCTCGTAACGGCCTCTCAGCTCACAGCTAATATTAGCTGAAATGGCATGAAGAGAATTGCTGAAACCTCCACGAAAGTGATTTAAGCCAAGGCATGTGACCTTGCATTTATCATGGGCCAAAGCATGCGCGGGCCTGTGAGCACAGTGCAGGTGATGTGTGGTAGCGTGTTAAGCCGTGTAGGCTTGAGCTGTAAGTAACTCTGTGGTTGGACTGCATATTCTACCTGTCACCTGGTCCCACCATTCCCCAGCACTGACTCAAGTTAACTCCTTCTGCTGGGACCCAGCTTAAAGGGTCTTCAGCTGGTGTCTGGTTATAGCTGGAATGGACCTTGATGTGCAGGAAGGGTTAATTTAAGATTAGGAACAATGTGTTGGCCAACTGTGCTGTATTTCCCAGTGCAGATGCCAAGCTAACCCTGCCTAATCAAGTCTGAGCTGAGATGAAGTGTGTCTACAAGGAGGAGATAGATGACGAAGCAAACAGGTTTAGAAGGTCTAAGCAGGAGGTGGTGTGGTGGCATGTTCCAGACTTTCTTGTCACTGTCCCTTTCAAAGGTTAGCTGCTTGATCTTCAATTTCTGAGATGAGGCACTGAGGGCTGTGGGATCACTGTGCCTCCTCTTTGGAGAACCCCGTGGCCCTGGCATGTGTGCCCTTCCCAGGCTGGCAGCCCAGGCTGCCACTCCTGGGGTTGCCTGCAGCGGAGTGGTTCCACCTTTGCATGGCTGTTCTGTGTGTGGGAAAGGATTTCAAGAAACAATTGACCAAATGAAACCTCTGTAATGCTTCTAAATACTCAAACACATTAGACATGCCTGCCCAGCTCAGAGATAAATTAGAGCTATTATCACTAGAGCCCAGACAAACAAACAGAGGGCTCTCTCCAAACAAGCCGTTCACTCAAGAGACTGGATTTACAAGGGTCAGGGAAGCAGCATGAGCTGCAGGCACCTGCTTTCTTCTGAAACGTCTTTAAATTGGCCATATTGACTGGTGCAGAAGGAGGGTAGGGAGCTCAGCTCTGACCTTTGGGATATGGGGAGTCACTTCCACAAGGGAGTGTGGCACCATGATATACTAGCTGGTGTTTTGCTCTCCGTGTCTGCAGTCAAAGCTGGAAGCCAGACTCTGATCCGTTTTGCTTTTCTCCCCCATGATGGTTGGAACATTGAGATGCTGGAGCATATCAGGGATGCCAAGGCTGCTTTGCTCTGCCCTTGGATTTTTGTTTCTGCTTCCAAGGAG
Organism: Phalacrocorax aristotelis; assembly: GCF_949628215.1. Taxonomy (NCBI): domain Eukaryota; kingdom Metazoa; phylum Chordata; class Aves; order Suliformes; family Phalacrocoracidae; genus Phalacrocorax; species Phalacrocorax aristotelis. The sequence goes on from NC_134281.1 coordinate 33,372,084, forward strand.
GGATGGGGAGCTGAGTGGGTGATAAGGTGTTGTTGAGAGAGAGGTCAGTTCAAATCAGCATCTTGGGTGTCGGGGAAATTGCCTGAAAGGGTAAACAGAAGCCAGAGTGTGTATTTTGGGCTTGGTTTTGCATGGCAGCTAAAGGAAGGAAGGAGCAGATGCAGAGACTAAAAGGAGTAAAGAAAAAAAAAGACATCATTATTCTGCTTCCCTGGCTGGGTTGGGCAGTAGGTGGTCCAGTGCAGGGACCACAGTGGCACAGCTTGCCACGGTGGCCAGGAGCACCGCAGTGGGGCTGAGCATGATGGAGGCTAGGACTTGGAGCCCAGCTCAGGCAGGGTGTCTGGAGAAGGGCCATGGTCAGTGCAGGGTTTCAGCACTTGACAAGGTCCCACAAGCCAGCCTCGGTGCAACTCAGGGGAGCCAGGCTGGGGGAGAGGCTGGGCTGCAAGGCAGGGGCTCTGCAGCACTGTGAGCCTCACCCACTTGCCTGGAAGCTCAGGCCAGCATCACCCGTGAAGGCTGTAACGGGGGGCGTTAGTCTCCTCTGAGACGTGTTCTTGAACCCCAAAACTTGATCCTGAGCCACAGTGTCACTTTTTGGAAGGCATCCAGTCTCCGTGCGTGACCTCTGACTGATGAATTTGCCATTTCCCTTGGTAACCAGACCTGGTGATTAACTACCCTCACTGTTCAAAATTGTCTTTTATTTCCCATTCAAGGTTCACTCACTCAGTGTTGTCAACTCTCAGTATTTATTTTGGGGTTTGCTGCTTACTGTGCCTTTTACCTGTGAGCCTAACGAACATGCCAGTCTCAGCTATTTTCACTCTGTGGATATCTGGGATCAAGTCACAACGAAGATTTCCTTTGACTGCTGAGCAGACAGAGCCCTTTCAGTCATTTGCAGGGTTGAGCACAGGCAAAGCAGAAGCTGTGCTCGCCACTGCCTTGAGCATCTCCCAGCGTGTGGGATTTTATTTAAAGTCCCAGCCTCCATTACAAGGACCTTCCACTTTATTTTTGCAGAGACCTGAAAACATGACCCAAAAGACAACTAAAATTACCATCATTTGGGGATTTTTTTTTTTTTTTTGGTTTATTGTGAGCAGGAGGGGTGGTGGGTGCTGGCTTGGTGGTTAATTAGCAAAGCTGCAGACTTGCTGGGGAGACACTATGGGTCTCAGGGGGTCTCTCCTTGCATGTGTGTTTGGTTCTTGCAGGCAGGGTAGACATCGACCTGAAATTCCCACAGCTCATCCACCTGCACAGTACCAGAAAAGGTTTAGTCAATGAGGGTGGCCTGTCTGGCCTCAACAGCTCTGAATTTCAAGTCTTCATCGTCTGCAGGTTCTTCTGCATTGCTGGCCAGGCTGAGGGGCACAAGTGGCGCCTCTCTCCATGTGCATGACACTGGCGGTGACAGAGTTTATTTTCCCTTTTCCTTCAAAGGTTAGAGGTCATCTGTGTTGCCAACCTCCCTCTGCTGAGCTAAAATGCTTCAGTAATCCCATGGCTTGGGCTTTGTTTGTCTTCCACTGTGTTTGTCACCCTCCCGGTGTCTCCTGGCAGCGTTGTTGGATGGAGCGCTGCGGTGGCCACCGCTGCATGGCTGTAGGGGTTAGGGATGGTGGTGGCAGTGCACTCAGGAAAAGCTGGCAGGTCCTCTGACAGGGGCAAGTATAAAACAGGAGTGTTTCAAACTGAAACAGCAAGACACCTTGTTTAAGAATATTGAAATTATGTGTTTCCCCTTTCCTCATTCCCCTCTTTATTTTTCTTCCCAGGAAAAAACCTATTTGTGAAGTTGGATCCAGAGCAATAGTAGCTTTGGTGGCTGAACCCCAGCTGGTTTTCTGTTGATTTAAAACATCAGCAAGCCCTACTAATTGCAGCCTGCCCTTCTAAGTTTCTCCAGCCCTTGCACTGAAGCTCGACCTCATTCACCACTTCTAGGCTTCAAGGTTTGGGTCCTGCTACCTGCCATTTCTGCCGCTGAAAGGACTCTGGAGGCCAGGAGTTTGGAAGCATGCTTCTAACCACTGTGGAGATTGTGCATACGTGTTATCCCTTCCATAAAAGGATCAAGGTGGTGGTTAGGCCCTGAAATGCTGGTGCATTTATTAAAAAAAAATAAAACTGCAGCAAATAGGGATTGGTGTCTTAGGAGCTGGGAGAAAAAGAAGGAAGGATGTGTGTATAAGTGTGTAACACATGCACAGGTACATGTGGCATCCTACAAGGCAAAAGACAGACCCATTGGTAGCGTATGCCTATGGTTCTTGTGTTTGCTTCTCAGTTATCATATGAGGCCTAAATGAGGGTGTCAATAAAATATTCTATGCTGGGCATGTAAGACAGTGATGACTTGTGTTTTATGAAATGATCTGAGGAGCAGAGGAGGTAGGTTCTGTCCATCTGGCACAACTGGATAAACAATGGGGAGGTTATTTCGCCCCAGTTTTCAGAGAGAGATGCTTGAAAATGCCCAGCTCTGCTCCCACCCTGCCACCCAGATGCTAAGGGTGAGGAGAGACACAGCTCCTTGGAAAATTATCTTGCTTATTTATGTGATGGTGAGGGAGAAGTTTGTGTTTATACCATCACAAGATATCAGTGAATTAATGAAGAAAAGACAAAGAATTAAATCTAAGCAGATACAATCTTGGTTTTCATTTACTGCAGGAGCAGCTGAGAGGTTTTCCTAGCAGACACCAGAGCTCCAGCTAGTGAAACTCTGTAAGAAAGAGCCCATGCCTCAGGCAGGAGGCAGACAGACAGACAGACAGTGCAAGGGAAACAGCAGCAGTGACTGGTATTTCAGCACAATTACCAGAGGCAAAGAGCAGAGCTGGGACTGTGGGACCAGTCCTAGCAACCCCAGGCCATAGAACTGGCCTCCTTCATCCCACAGCAATGCTCTTAACATTGACCAAGACACATTTGTTCATGTGTTGCCCCTGGAGTCACTGGCTGAAAAGCACTTTATGAGGCAACAGAAACACAATGTGCTATTATTTTTTAGGCTATAGCCATTTCCATGCTTTCTCTGCAAAATGGGTACCCCCCCTCTTTTTTTATTTAGCTGTTTGTGCTTGCCAAATATTCCCTGCCCATCCAGCATCTAGGAAAATGAGATGCTGATCTTGTCTGGGGAGGTAAAAATACTGCACATTACCCTCATCTGGAAACCCTTTGGGTTTGAACCTGAGCACTGCGCTTCTGCTGTAGCTCTGTGTCCAAACCAGTGGAGCTAATGACCTGAAACTGCAGGGAAGTTGGGACACAGGCTGCAACTCCATCTCCCGGTAATGCGCTTCTCAGTGGATTAGGAGAAGCTTCCCTGGTAAACTGGGAAGGAGTCCAAGCTGGAGAGCTGGTGAGATAGGAACTGACAGGGCTGGAAATTTGGTTTCTGACTTTTTGTGCATGTATTTCTTCTGAAAGAAGAAGGAGAGGGAGCTAGGAGTACTTTGAATCCTGCAATCATTAAAACCAATTCCACTTTTCCTGCCCCTACCCACCTCCTGATATGTGTGTGAAACAATCTTTACAGCTACACAGCCATCAGATGGTATCGACCCAGTGGTGGAAATTGCTATTGACTGCTGCTGGTGCTGCTCTCTGTACTTCTGTGGCTTTTAAAGTGACACTCTTCAGGTGATTTCACTTTGCACATGATACAGCCTGGGAAGTTGTGCCTCAAACAGGCCAGAAAGAGCATGTGTGGGATTTGTGTGTGCATGTGTGTGCAACAAACACCACCACTTCTCTTTAGCCAGGGGAAGGGTGTCAGAGCAAGTGGGGAGAGGTGCTCGCTCCAGAAGCACTTGCCTAATGAGAAGATTCAGAAATCTGGGGGTTTTTTCTCTAGTCCTTCATGAAGGGATTCTTGTGTCCCGCCACAGATTTTTTCTGCTGCAATTCCAGCACCAAGCCAAGACCATTCTTCTACCCTTATGAAGGATCCATCTGATATGCTGATTTCTTGTTTTAAGGGGCATCTCTGATTCCATGTTACAAATTCTCTCTCCTCTGCTCTGGGTTACAAAGGAAAAAAAAACCCAGGAAATAATAATATTTGCCTTTTAATGCAAATATTTTGTTTGTGCAGCCTAAAGAACCCCTTTTATCATGAAGCATGAGAACAAGGCTTCAGCTCTGGACTGTAAAATGCCCATTTTGTTTCCGCTGAGGTGATTTAATTGATGGTATTTGTTATTCCAGTGCTTGGGGTTGGAGCTAAGTGGTGGTGAGGGCAGATGATAAAAAATTTGTGTAAAAGCTAGGGTTAGAGTTTGATCCCAGGTCCACAGAGTAAATCTCATGTCACTGGTATTGCTGGGGTTTCTGGTGTAGAGAAAGACCTAAGACTGCGTCCAGCTCTGGACCCCCCAGCACAGGAAAGACATGGATCCATTGGAGCAGGTCCAGAGGAGGACCACTAAAAATGATCAGAGGGGTGGAACACCTCTCCTATGAAGAAAGGCTGAGAGAATTGGGGTTGTTCATCCTGGAGAAAAGAAGGCTCTGGGGAGACTTTACTGAAGCCTTTTAGTACTTAAAGGGGGCTTATAAGAAAGATGGGGTCAAACTTTTTAGCAGGGCCTGTTGTGATAGGACAAGGGGAAATTGTTTTAAACTAAGAGGGCAGATTTAGGCTTGACATAAGGAAGAAATTTTTTGCAATGAGGATGGTGAAGCATTGGAACAGGTTGCCCAGAGAGGTGGTAGATGCCCCACCCCTGGAAACATTCAAGGTCAGGTTGGACGGGGCTCTGAGCAACCTGATCTAATTGAAGATGTCCCTGCTCACAGTAGTGGGGGTTGGACTAGATGACCTTTAAAGGTCCCCTCCAACCCAAATCATTCTATGATTCTATGACTGAATGGCATCAGCCTAACCATGTCTACACAGGAGGGGTTGCTCTAGCTTGCTCCAACATTGAAATGACTCACTTTGATAATTTACCATCAAAATGCAGGTACGTCTTCACTGCTGTGGACCAACCTTTGGTCCTGGTGAAGGTGTCTCCTGCTGTTGCTTGTGTCCATCCATTCATAGACAAACAGTGCACTGTGCAGTAAAGGTTCCTACCTTGCCTGTGGTGAAGATCTGGCAGAGGCTGTCTTCTTCCAGAGTAGGCTGTGATGGCGGAGTCTCCCAGGAGCTGTTTTCTTCTGGGGTGTTGCTCCAGGACTGATGGCAGCACTGCAAGCTCCACCTGAGGCTGCTGGCCCACATGTAGTCTATCTGCCAAGCACTGGCTTGGAGAATGCTACATTATACAGGCTATGAAAATGAGCTGAACGTGCTTTGGTAAATAACACTTCTCTGGGCAAGGAGTAAAGCAGTGTGCTACCTGCAACAGTCTGCCCTGTGCTCCAGGCCTGGCTAAGCTTCCATCTTTCTTTTATCAGCAGAGTCAGAGGTGCTGTTATAAAAGGAATGGATGTTGCTGTTTCTCATAGAGCTCTGCATTTGCTCTTCCTCCAGATTCATGCCTTTGACTTCAACCACATGGCAGTGCCCAGGAGCAGCAGCTGGCCAGATGTGTTGAGACTGCACATGCAAGGAGTCCCCTTTCTTGTTATTTGGAACACTGACTGTCTAAAGCCCCTTAGCTTAAAGGCAAATAACCACTGCTGTTAGCTCTGAGCAGTCCCTGACTGAGCCTTGATTTCAGGTCACAAGACTGGCAAGCTGCTGAGCTTTAGATGTGCCTGCTGTTTTCCCCCTATCCAGCCCAAGCCCTGGGAGCAGCTCCCCCTGGTTTACATTGAGCCTTGGGGTTCATGTGATAAGCCTGACCCTTCTCAGCCTGGCTCTGACTCAGCTGAATGGGAGGAAGAAGTGGAAATAGAAAGGGCTGGATGTTGAGAGCATGTCTTGGTGGGACGGTTTGCATTCCCAGGTCCCAGCATTGAGCAGGAAGGGCGATGGGGTAGGACTGGGAGATGGGGTTAACTGCGAGCTAGCAGACTGTGGGCAGTGCTGAGAACTTTGCAGTAGAGGTGGACTGAGGTCTGGCCTTAGGGGCAGTTTAACATACCACACACTGCCCTGCATGTGTGGGGTAGTTCTCCTCTGAGGAGAAGGCATAGGCCATCTTTGGGTGAACACATGTTCTTCTGCTGCCTTTGCATCTGCTGCCTACCCCTGGGCTGGTCACAGTTCATGCATTTCAGCTGCAGGGGTTGATGACTATAAAACACCCATGTTTCCTTCCCTGCAAAACCAAAAGGCTGTGGCTTCCTTTGCCTCTCATCCCTTTCCTGTCTACTCATGGTGGTCTGCATCTCCCAGGATGCTGCTCCCATTTCTCTCCTCCTACGCCATCCCCATCCAGCTGGTGGGAACGCAACATTGCCTGTTCCACGGGAACAGCGGAGACCTGGGACAATTCTGCTCCTCCTTGGACTCTGCCAATGTCTTTCTATCTGCCCTAATTCTGTATTGCTCCAGAAATAGACTATCCAACTGGGAAAAGAACAATTACCTGGAGGAAGGGGCTGAGCAGGCTGGAACACAGGAGGAGTTTTGGCTTTTTCATCTGAGGCCAGGGCAACATGAGCCAAGTAGGGTCTTCCCAGCCCAGGCCTTGAAATTCAGGCTCCTGTGCAACACCCACTTGGGGCCTCGAAAATTTGAAAGCCAGGTCCTTACCTTGAGTAAACTGGTACTGCTTCAAATGACGTTTATTGATTTTTCATCCTCTGGGGACCTTCCCCAGTATAAAACTGGGAGAAATGGAGCATGTTAGGGTTGTCAAAAGCTTTTTGAGTTTTACACGTCCTTTTGTCTTACCCATTGCCACAACCACAGCTCTCTCATCTGTTTTCCAGCCCTCTGGCAAATATCTTACGGCCCTCTCCCCGAGAGCCCCATCCCTTGGTCACCTTGACTTTTGCACTTATTAAGTGGAGGGTGGGAAGGTTGAAGCTGCTGCTAAATAGACCAGTGTGAGGCTCGTTCCAGAGCAGCGTCTAAGGCCTCCCCCTCCTTTGGCTCAAAAGGACCTTATCTCAAAACCACAATCCCACTGAACCTGACTTTCCGTTCTCAGGGCTGTGGCTTTCCCACCCTAGCAGCTGCTGAGCTGATGGGATCAGTGGGCCACCCATCAAATGTGGGTTCTAGGTGGTTTTGAGCTCACTGCAAGATGCAAACAGTTCTTGCCCCGCAGACTTTGCTCTCATTCGGAGCTAGTGACAACCTGTCCTTTCTGGCTTCCCCTCTGGAGAACAGTGCCTAGGGAGGGCAACCTGCTCCCCCAGCCCAGCTTCCAGCTCCACATGTCCCACAGTAACCAGGTGCCACTGGAGTAAAGATGTGCCCTTATCAAACAAGCAGCCTTTGATAGTTCATCTTTCTTCTAGGCTTAATCTGCCTAAGTCTTTTTGGGGTGAGATACAATATGTGACTTGACAGCAATTCTATGTGAGACTTTTTTCCTTCTGGGAAAGTGTGGTAGGAAATTAAGCTTTGCAGGTTTTCTTCCCAGTCAAGCAGGGAAAGTAAAGTCCTTGGAGAACTTGGGTTGGATGTGGGTGCAGGAGAGCTGCTGCTGTGATTTGTGGTTATTCTCTCTCCAGGACTGCCTCCTTACTCACAAGTGAGAGGTGAGTGGTTTTGACACCTCTTTATGACCTGGGAGCCACAGGGAAGTAGTGGTGACTTGCGTTCTGGAAAGACAAGGTCATCAACAAGGGTGATGCAAGCATCTTTGGTTTGCCTGACTGTACAAGAATCCAAATATTTTCAATTCATTGGAATTAAAGTGAACATCTCAGTTTTAGGTTGCTGGCTATTTGAAATTGGGTGCTTCCCAAGGTGGTGTGCAATATAGGGATATTACTGGGAAAGCTGTTGATAAGAGCAATAGTGAAAATAGATGTCTGGTTTTGAAGCCTATCTGTCCTACAACCTTCAGGGCCTGCCAGGGGACGTGTTTCCTGGGCTGTGAAGAACCAATATGGACACAATCATATATCAGTGATTATATCGATCACTGTCTCAGACCCATTCAGTCAAGGACACCGGCACCTTTTGGAGAGGAAGTGTCACTCCTGCTCTGGGAGTCCAGGGAGGGTGTTGAATGCATGACGGTGCCTGTGTGTGAGGGGAAGTGACTCTCTCTTAGGGAATGCTGGGCCCATGCTCGAACTAATTAGTAGAATGGAGCTGAGCAAAGTACAGGAGGGACCAGGCTGATAATAAGCAAAGTGCTCAAATACGGGAAGTTGGGGAAGAAGCCAAATGAAAATGAAATGAAAGGCTAAGGTCCAGCTTCAGCAGTTGCGTAGAAAGGATAGGGCAGCTGATATTAGAAAAGCTTGCAGGAACACTGGGTCAAAACCCCCACAAGAGAGACTGGAGGAACATGTGAACAAGCCAAGAGGGGGGATTTTATCGAAAAGCGAGTCAGCAAATTGGACCTGTTGGCTTGCTTACTGCCACAGAGACCTCAGTCTCTCACTGTGACCTCTTTGCTCACTGCTTTGTTGTAATGGCCAACTTGAGAGGTGCATGGCATAGTAGGGCTCTAGCTCAGAGAGCAGCAAGGGTCTTCTTGGCAGACCTTTGCATGGGGGATGCTTTCCACCAACTTCATTGCTGTGGAGGGGCAGATTGGGTTTGCTCTTTCCCTTGATTTAGGGCTGGAGAGAGTTGTCTTTGGGGATAGCCTTAAATCCCTCTCTTATGCAAGTGAAATCAGAAACCTGTGGCTGAGCCTCTTCCTTCACAGCCTTTCTCAGCTTTGGGCATCTGTGGAAAGTTCAGGAGAGGAAAACAAACTTCTGCCTGCTGATGAGATCCCTAAAGACCACTTGAAGGTAGATGACACAGTGGCAAATGTCCCAAAACCATGAGTCTGCATCTGACACACAAAGAAAGTAATTCATATGAGGCAGCAGGGGTTTCTTTCAGTGTGCTCAAGGTAGATACTAGCAATCACCTTTGGGTGATAACCTTGGCTCTTACTAGTGGTTCACAGAGGTAAGGTGCTGCTTCTCGTCCTTCCATTTCCCCATCTGTAAAAGAAGGCAAGGGATACGCCTTCTCAGTAAATCATCTGAAAATAGGCTTACTACAAAAGTGAGCCTGTATTGCTGGTGGTGGAGGGGAGGTCTCATTTGGAGGAATGACTTGTGAGATCTCATGGAGAAGCTGTGGAATATAGTCATGTGTTTGTCCCTCTAATGTGGCTTTCTCTTTTTAAAAGCACTGTGCAGAATGTGAGACACACTAGATAAAAGTGAATTTAATGGCTATTTTGTATCCTTTGAGGAACATCAGTATTGGCTGAAAGAGGGGAAAAGACTTTTTTTTGTTGAGTCCGGAATGGATCTGCTGTTATTGGAGGACTCTATGACTGCTTTTGTTGACATTTCCTCTGATAGCTTTTACCTGACTTGTTTTCAAAATCCTTGTTGAATTTTTCCAGTCTTCAAAAACTACATTTCCTTGCTGAAATTCAAGTTTGGGTTCTGGAAAACTGTCCAAAATTATTTTGCACATGCCTTGCTGTGATGTAGAAATCCCAGAAATAGGACATTCTGTAAGGGAAGTCACCTGTTTATTTCCAGGAGGGCAGAGAACTTATTTCAAACAATGGCATTTTCTTTTCAATTACAGGCATTTTTGTGGAAAAAAAGATGAAGCAGTCTCTAAGAAAGAGCATGTGCTTACAATTAAAGGATGTGTTTTGCTCTATCAGAAGGTAGCATTTAAACTGGGGAAAGACTGAATATTGACTATAACTCATTGTAATGATACCATCTATTTCAAACATGTAAATATGTTTGGTAGCACTTACATGTTTATGTCAGCTATTGGGAAAAGCCATTTTCCTTTTTGGTAAACTTCTGATGGTAAGAATTTTGTTACTTGCATTTGAATAAGCAACTAACAAGTTTAGATGCAACAAATTTTTGTGTGAACGGAAGTTGATCCCCTCTCCTGTGGTTGTAGTACTTTACCTGTGTTCAGGTTGTTTGTAATAATTTTGTGAAAAGGAAATATTAATAAGTGATGCATTAATCAAGACATGCATTTCTTAACAGAATACACCATGACCACGGTCACGTTGGTGTGATGCAGGGATTGAGTGTGAGGCTGGGGATGGGGTGAGTGGGCATCCGTTTCTGGCTCTCCCACTGCCTGGCCAGTTCTTCTCAACTCCTTTAACTGGGGTCAGCGGCATTGTGCTCCTTTGAAAGGGCTTTGAGATCTACGAATTGAGATCACACCAGAAGACCCAGGCACTTTGCTCAATTCTAATGCACAAACCCTGCAAAAACTTGAACACTGATTTACCCTGGCACTGTGAGTGAAGCCCTGTCTCTGCTAAAATTGATGAGAAAACTCCCTTCACTTCTGGGGACTGGGATCCTTCACCAGGGGAAATCATCCTGAGCCTGTTTCCCTTCCCTTTGACATTTTCTGTCTTACCAAAAGCCAAAGGAGTAAGGAAGAAGGTTAATGACTAAATTGACAAACAATCAGTTCAAAGCAGCAACACAACATTTCCGGGAAAATGTAAGAACCTCCTCTGAAAACCAGTTAGGAATGTAAACTCTGCTACACTTCAGCCCAAGAGAGACTATGCTTATGGAGCAAACTGTGTTATGGGGGCTGCAGCTGGCTGGGAAATAGGAAGAAGAAGGGCTTTGGTTTTTCCATGGAATATGTTAGAGGAAAATTGCAGAAGCAGGAGGAAAATTAATTTGGCCACTGTGAAGGGAGAAGGGCATTGCCACAGAAGTGTCTCAGGTAAAGCCCCTCCAACAGTGTTACAGACAATCCCTACACTGTCTGACTCTGGGATGCCAGTTTTTGGTCAGCAAAGCAAAAGAGTCCATGGCTCTTCTCATCAAAAAGAAAATGCTTAAGGAGTCATGGGCCAGGAGACTACTTTTCATCCCACTGCAGCATGAGCGTTGAGTGACGATCATGGGGAGATGCTTCGCTTCCACTCAGAGAAACAGAGTGTGTTTGGCTTTCGTTTTCAAGGGCTCCACTTTGCCACAGTAATGGTGCATTAACAACAGTGTGATTTTCATTTAATAAATAATAGGAATCATGCTGCAATGGAGCCAAGATTTTAAACAAGAGGCTCCGTAAACGTTTTCTTCAGGAATCTGTGATAAACCAAAGATAGTGTTAGATGTACTCGGAGGGAGTGGGGACGCCAGACTTGGAATTTGTCCATCTGCTTCACCATTGAAACAAAACCACTTTATAATGACCGCAGAGGAGAGGAAGCGATGCAGCTTGGCACATACACTATGTGTGGTGGAAATGTTTATTCTTCATTTCAGAAAGATTTAGTGGGTGTAGAGATAATAGAGCATAGCACTCGCTTGTGTCTTGGGGAAGGAGGGGTGATGGTGTTTGGGTTTTAAGGGAGTCCAGTGTCGGCTCCCATGGGGAATATTTTCGGTAATACCTATTGCAATCTCATGCACTTGGAAGGCAGGAGGAGACGGAGGAATGAAATGTGCTTTTCAGGAGAGGTGTTGTAAAGGCCCCAGGATTAGTTATCTCTGACAGGAAGGATTTTACAGGCTCCAGCAGATGGCAGAGGCAGAGCCCTGGCCATTTCTGCATTGGTCTGATGGCTCTTCCAAGGCCCAGTGCTGGGCTGTTTCCCCTGGAGTGGCTCGGCTCGCTCTGCCCCTCTCCCTGAGGCGCCGAGGGGCTGCCTGGGGCTCACCAACCCCACGGACAACTTGTCTCACCCCCACATGCGCCTTGTACCCTACCCATGCTGGCTCCCGCACTCTCATATCTACCTGATGTGCTGAGGCATCGTGTTGTGTCTTGGGAAATAGGGGAAGGATCTGCAACACAAGAGTCTGCAGGGTCAGCAGGCCACCACATCCCGTAGTCCCCCGATGTCCCTGTCTGTCCCCCCCAGGCACCGCTCCCTTTTCCTCTGTGCATGTTCAGCTTTGCTGCTCTGCCTCCCCTCGAGCCACTCAAAATCAAACCTAAAAGACCCTGGACTGACCTCTGGGGATGGGAGAGTCCCTGCCAGAGTTTGAGATGGCATATGTCTAGACTTGGTATGTGAGCAAAGGAGTGAAGGGATGACTAAGTGTCTGAAAGTTTGGACCTTTGGCGAGGAGTGCCTTGGCTCCTTGTTTCTTGGATAAAGTTCTGCTTCCTGTGGAGCCATGGAGATAAAGGATATTTTTCTCCTTTTTTTTTTTTGCCTTTTCTGAAAAGTAAAAAATATATTGATACATCTTGGGCGAGAAAGCAGAAACCTTTGAAAAGTTTTGGCAAATCAAGAAACACAAAGAATGTGTTGAGTGAAACATTTCGTAGTGACAAAAATCAAAACATCTCACTTTGCCTTCAACCACTTTAAAACATTTTAATGGTTCGAAAGGAAATTTCAAAATGAAAAGTCATGTTTTGCTTAAAACACTGGAAATTGTTTCATTAAAAATGAAGAGTGGAAGCAAAACAATTGGCATTTTTTTTTTTCTCTTTGCAGTCAGCTGGGTGCTTCTTTCCCCAGTCTGTGCTGAGGTCAAGGGAGCAGGGCTGGGCCAGCCTTCCCTTGTGTTATGAGGGGCCTGGAGCTGGCAACCCTCAGCTCTGAGAAAGGGACAATCTGATGAAATCATCTCCCACACAAGAGGTTCTTGTATCACCACAACTACCTTTCATTTATTCTTTTTTAAATTCAAATTTGCAGACAAGCCTGGTCCCAGGGCCATCCCAGCTCACCAGCCAATGCCCACAGAGGTCTTTTTGGCCTCAGGACATTCTCAGACCCCAGGGACTGCAGAAAAGGGCTGGGGAAGCACTTCTACCCCCAGAGTGCTGTGACATGCAGGTCTGAACGGTAGTCATGGTGGCCTTGGGGCCTCTGTTAGCTTTCCCTGTCCTGTTTGGACTGGTGTGAGACCATCAGGTGTGGGATGTGGCACTGCTAGCCGGTGTGACGTGCTTGGGAAGGCCCTGCTTACCAGACAGCGTGGGTCAGGGAACAGGAAGATGAGACACAGCACTGTGAGGAGATGCCAGTGGTTGAGGTGAGAGGGAAAGAGCTCCCTGGGGGTTACAGCAGAGGGGGGACCCTGTTCCCACCTGGGGTGCAGAGCTGACGTGGGGATAGTGTGGGGAGCCAGAGCTGGCTGGCTGGCACAGGGCAGCAGGGAGGCACAGAGGCTGCCTGAGGGGCATAGGGGGACTGTGGGGAGTGGGGAAGGCTGGCCATGGGGCAGCGGGGAGGCTGCGGGAAGGCTGGGTGGTGATGGGAAGTGGGAAGGATGGCTGAGGAGAGGCAGGGGGCTGATGGGGCAATGGGGGTTTGAGGGGAGCCTGAAGGCTGTCAGGAAAGCTGAAGAGAGCCTGAGGAGCGGCGGGAAGGCTGAGGGGTGGCAGGGGAGCTGAGATCAGCCTGAGGGGCGGCGGGAAGGCTGAGGGGTGGCAGGGGAGCTGAGATCAGCCTGAGGGGCGGCGGGAAGGCTGAGGGGTGGCAGGGGAGCTGAGATCAGCCTGAGGGGCGGCGGGAAGGCTGAGGGGCGCAGCTCTGAGGGGAGGTAGAAGGCGAGCCAGGGCCGAGGGTAGAGGCGCCGAGCAGCGGGTAAAACCGCCAGGGCCTCCCCCGCAGCCCAGACCAAACCACCGCTGTCCGTCCCGCCACCCGACCCCTTCCCCCCCTCCACCCGGCGGCCGAGGCCGCTTTAAGGCGCGGGCGGGGCGCGGCCCCCGGCCCACCTCTGAACCCGGAGATTGACGGGCGGCCGCGGAGGAGGCGGGGCGGCCCGCGGGGGCCGGCCTTCCCGCCGCCGCCGCCAATGGAGCCGGCGGGGCGGGGAGGCGCCGCTGCCCCTTCCTCCCCCCGCCCCCCGGGCTCCTCCGTGCCAGTTTGAGGAGTCCGGAGCCGAACAAAAGCAGGCGGCGAGGGCCGGGGGCGGTGCGCGCAGGCCCGGCGGAGGCGGGGGGGGGGCGGCCCCCGCTGCCGGCCGCGGAGCGCTGCGGGCCGCCAGCCAGCCCCGAGCCCGGCCCGAGGGTGGGGGAAAGTTTGGAGCCCTCCTCCGGAGCGCGGGGGGCTCCGCCGCGCTCCGGCCCCGGCAGCCCCGGCGCTGCCATCACGGGCGGCCGCCCCGCTCCGCCCCGCCGCGGCCGTTGTTGCCGCCGCCGCCGCCTCCCGGGCGCAGCCCCTGCCCCGCCGGCCCCTGCCCCCGCCGGCCCGCCCGTTGCCTCCCGGCGGAGGGCTGAGCTGCCCTGCTTTTGGAGTCGCCGCCGTTTTCCCCTCCCTTCCCCGGAACACCCCCCCCTCCCTCCTCCCTCCCTCCCTCCTCCTTCCCTCCTCCCTCCCTCCTCCTCCAGCAGCCAAAGGGATTTTTTTCCCCTTTCTTTTCTCTCTCTCTCTCCCTCCTTTTTTTTTTTTTTTTTTTGCATTTCCCCCCCCTCCTCCTCCTCCTCTTCCTCCCCGCCGCGGAGCCGGGCGCCAGCGTGAAGGATAAATAAAAAGCGAAGAGGAAGAGGCTGGGGAGGAGGAGGAGGAGGAGGGGGGGGAGGAAAGAAGAAGAAGAAAGCGAGCAAGAAAAGAAAGCGAGGAGCCAGGCGGCCAGCCCAGCCGCGCCGCTCCCGGCAGCCAGGGCAGGAGGCGGCGGCGGAGCGGGGGCCGGCGGCCGGCGATGGATGACCAGCCGCGGCTGATGCACACGCACAGCGGGGTGGGGATGCCGGGGCACCCGGGCCTGTCCCAGCACATGCAGGATGGACCAGGCGGGGCGGAGGGGGAGGCAGGCAGGAAGCAGGACATCGGAGACATCTTACAGCAGATCATGACCATCACGGATCAGAGTTTGGACGAAGCGCAGGCCAGGTGAGAGCGGCGGCCGGTCGCCGCGGAGCCGGAGAAGGGGACGTGGGGGGGCAGGTACCGGGGAAGTTTCGGCCCGGCCTTTGTTGTCCGGCGGGGGCAGCGCGCCCGCCCGCGGGGCGCACCGCGCGGGGACGGGGGTCCCTGCTGCCCAGGAATGTGGGACAGGGGAGGGGACAACAAAAAAGGGGACGAGGTAATTTTTTTCCTTCTTTCCCCCCCTCCCCCCCCTCCCCCCCCCCCCAACTTCGTGGCGGTTTACGGGGGTCCCAGCGGCCCGCGGCCTCCCCCGTCCGTTCCCTCCCCCCAATCCCGCCTCCCCCCGTCATCCTCTTCCCCACCGGGGGTCCCGAACTGGGGCTTGGCCGGGCAGGCGGCCTGGCTTTCCCCAGCCTTTTTGGGGTGGGGGTTAATTCCGGAGGGAGGTGGTTGTTGGAGCGAGCTGGGCTCTGCTTTGGGCTCCTCCGAAAGAGCCCAAAGTGCTGCTCCTTTTTTTTTTATTAGGTGCCTTAATAATGTTCTTTTTTAGGGCCCTTGTAGCGGTGCTATTTTTAAGGCCGTGTTTTTGCGCTTCGAGGATGCACATAGAAGCTTTCCTTTTTTTTTTTCTTAATCGCAGAGGTGTTTAAAAAGGGGAAGAAAGGGCAGCAAAAGCCAGTTACTGAATTGCCCCCGGCTTCAAGAAGCACAACCTAATATGTACCTTCAGAGGTGCTAGCAGAAGTTAAGGGAGGGAAAAAAAATAATCCCCAATTTGAAGGCACGGTTGAAGGAATAAAATAAAAAGTTGCCCTGAATTGCCTGGGGTACAGTTGAAATGTCTTTTGGGCTGCAGAGCTGCTAGGTGTGGTGTCCTTCCCCCTGGCATTCGTGCCCTGAGCTGGAGCAGATTTCCAGGAACAATATATTCTAGCAAAAAGCACCACAAAGCCCCAAAACTGTCTTAGTAAGAACTTCCAGAAGGATAAAAGTACCACCACCACCCCCCCCACCAACCTCAACTTACATCCTCCCCTGCTTGTATAGAGCTCCCGCTTACCGAAAAGGCTTGTTGCTGGGCTGATCTTAAACATTCTTGCAGGGGCAGAGTAGCTGTTCGGAGGATGAGGAGGAAGGAATCATACACTTTCGCCCCGGCCAGACCCGGGGCAGTGAGGGGTTCTTCTTTCTGAAAGTTGCAGGAATTGTGTGTGTTCCTGCCTGGATAATTTAGTGTCGTTAGTCAAATCAATAAAACCAAAGCAGAACAGAGCTAGGAGAAGGCTTTATGGGTTTTTGCCTTGCTGGACTGCTTCAGCTGCTTCCTCACAGTTTTTTAAATCATTATTATTTTTAATTCTGAGCTGCTAAACACAACATATTTATCAGTGATGTTTGCCTTTGCATTGCCTCCATCCATCCTACTATTGCACGGTTGTTTTGCTGCCTCTTTTCTTTTTTTTAATGAAATTTTAGGAAGATGCAAAGTGCCAGTATTATTTGTAAGAGGGCCCCTAAAGCATATGTGTGTGATTTGTGTATACCCAAATGTCTGCGCCCATCTGGGTGTGCTGATAAGGGGGCTCTGTGGTTCTGCAAGGGTATATACCTTTGAGAGACTTCATCAGATATATAAATCTTTTTAACATGTTGTGGGTGGTGGGGTAAGTAGTGTGAATGTTTGCCAGATGTTCACATCATCTTTTGTGTGTAATTTCGGTTGGTAAACAGAAATCCCGTAACCGGTGCCTGCTAGCAACAGCCCCTTTATACAACTAAACCCTTGGCGCAATGATTGTATGGCTTAAGAGAAAATACAAAATCGTACTGTTTCTTTGCCTCAGCGGGCACATGGTAGGTTTTAACACCAACCGATTAAAATCATACCCCCCACCAACCTCTCTCCTTTCCTCAAAATTCACAGAACAGTTGGCTTTGAAATAACGGCAGCTGAAAAGAAAGGCGTTGAATAGCATGCCCTCCCCTTCCCAGAAGTGGGGGGCTATGTTTTTAAATGTGCTTACTGTCCCAATTGCAACAAATTAAATGTTAACACCTGCAAATAAGCTGGGTGTAAGTAGCATGGAGGCAGAGGAATGGCTCGCTCTCTCCATACGTGTGTGTGTCTCTGTGTTCAAGTTGGGCGCTGAAATTCCCTGAATTGGCAGCTCTAAGCCGAGGATGTTTCTAGTGCTGGGGCAAGGGGGGTGGTTATTTCCCCTCTGCCTTGCAGGATGAGGCTAATAAAGTACATGGCTGGGCTTAATATTGGAGGTGGGGGTTGGGGAAAGCCCAATGCTCTCTCTGTGTTGAACAAGGCAGTTGAACTGAGCTTGGCTCCCAAAAGCTACTGGCTTCGGCTCGGCGCGTCGCCTGGCTCGCACTGGCGGTAGGAGCCACTCGGTGGCAAAGGCGACTTTCAAGCCATTCCTAAATTGGCGTAATTCATCTCCTCTGTGTTAGGTAGGTGTCTCAGGTCCTAGTGGGGATGGTGACGGGGCCAAGGGGGCTCAAACATGTCCCCCCTGCCTCTGTCACACGTGCCAGCCGATGTGAATTTGGAAAGTTGTTCCCTGCGGTGACATCCTAACCTCACTCTTCCCTCTTTTCTCTTCTGTCCAGGAAACATGCTTTAAACTGCCACAGGATGAAGCCAGCCCTTTTTAATGTCTTGTGTGAAATCAAAGAAAAAACAGGTAGGAAATCAATGCTCTTGGTTCTTTATTATTTTTCTTTCTGCTCTTTGAGGATTTTATTCCACCAAGTTTGTGGCCCCCCTCCCCATGTAGCAGTATTTAAGCGGGGAGAAGTAACTTGCTGGTATTTAATGCTTCTGGCGGTGGACTTGCATGATGTGGTTTGTGTCTGGAAAGGAAAATATTGTGGTTTAATTTCTATTGTATAGCCTCTCTATTTATTGCTTTTTCTGGAGAGAAGAAAAAATCAAAACCCTTGCAATTTCTCTCTTGCTTTAGTTTCTTCTTTGAGATGTCACTGGTTACAAAAGAAAATACCTGAGTACAGATTAGGGGGGGGAAAAAACCAACAAAATGAAATTGTGCAGTTTTACTACTATTGCTATTCAGGTAAACATAAAGGTTTTGTACTCTTTTCTTGAAGAAAGGGTTAAAATGCTCTTGTCTGCCAATCATCCAGGCTAGCTCACGTAAGAGTGATTGTCAGTTGCCTTTAGTGAAAGCAATATATTAGATTGTTAGTTACTTTAGGGTACTGTTGTTTTATGGCACGGGGTGTTCTCAGGCTTCTAAAGAAGCTAATGGCATGAGAGCATTGGTTCTGCCGTTTCCCACTTTCCAGACCTCCTACCATGTACTAACACACTTATAACACATCCCAGGGGGGCATTTAAATTTTAAAAGCAACAATTAAAAAATAGCAGTCATCAATCAAGGGTGATCTTAAACAACAGATGCTCAGGGAAGGACATTTAGCAACATGCACCACTTATTTATTTATTTGTTGGAATATTTTTTTAATATTAAAAAATGGGGGGGAATGATGAATGATGGAAATTCAGAGTGTGTGTGGGGTTTAACCTCTGCTGTTGGCTTTCTGAGCTGACCAGAGGTAATCGGCAGGCTTTTCCATGGTGATCCAGCTGCCTTGTTTTAGCATGCTGCAAGTACTTGACTTCTCCCCCCCCTCCTTTTACAACGAGGACTGTAACAGTCAATAATTCATATCTAAACCATATAAGCAAGGGCATGACATGAATGAAAGTGACAATAAATATGATTGCACACCCAGTTGATATACATTGATAGTTACACGTAAAAGGGGAACAGCTTTTAGAAACCTGAATCTGGGTCTCTTTTTTTTTTTCTTATATATAAAAAACCTCCTAGTATGAGCAGCTGATTGAAAATACAATTACTTGACTATTGCAATATATATAAAATGACTAAGGGGGCCCTTTGTTAAACGTTGTTTGTGCAGCGTGTAGCCCAGACAAAGCACCTACCGGTGGCATTCGGCTCTGAAGTCCTCGCGGCTGCACGGCTGGCTCTGACCTTACAGAGAGGTCCTTCCTTGTGGAGTTTCCATAATATCAAGCAGTGGGATCAGTATGGGAACCTCCGCAGAGTTCATATGGTGTAACATGAGGGAGTCTGCTTAGAGATAAATTTTATGGGTGGTTTTATAGTCTTTCCCTGTGTGCCACCCCAGAAAAGGAGCCACCAAGTTCCTTGCCTTCCTCTCTCTTTCTCCGTTCATTTGTGTGAGCCAAAGAAAATGTTTGTCTGCCGTTTCTCTGCGTGTATTTGATACTGCATGTGTTGTCTGTGAGGGGGTAACTGGTTAATCCTGGCTCAGCTTTGCCATCGGTGCAGTCACAAAGTTAGGGCATGGGGAATCTGCTAGGGCCAATCCTGGTGGGAAATCCAGGCGGCCTCCTGGATGCTGTGGGGTCCTGGCGAGCTGGGGAGGGATGGGGAGCTGCACAAACCCACAGTGACTGGGTGGGATAATTCCTGTCTGCTAAGGGAAATTGAGAGAGATGGTATAGGGTGAAGTGTGCTGCTGGAAGTAATGGATATTCAGGTGTGGACTGGGGCTGTGTGGTGTAGTTTGTCTTTTTATTTTTTTAAAATTTTATTTGTTGCGGTTGTGCCTGGTTTACTTGGCTACGGGGCCACTGTACAGATGTCTCTGAAGAGGCTGAATTGAGATGGCTTTTGGAGCATTGTTTATCTACCCTCGGATAGGTTTACAGTGAATTATTTTACTTTGCACTCCTCCCCTCTTCCCCATCTGCATCCCCAAAAGTCACACTTTGTGAGGAGGCAAATGGCCAGATGGTTTTGTTTTATTTTTTTAATTATTGCTTTGTTGGCCCAGTGCTAGGAGGAAGTTAGCCTTCTCTGTTCTGGGGCCGCGGGTACTGCCTGCTTCTGTTTGCTTACTTTTTCCTTGCGGGCAGCGGCATGAAAAGTTGAGCCAACTTCTCTCTTCCCACTTTCCATTTTGCTTCCCAGATTTTTGCATGTGTTGCGTTTGAAATCCTGGTGATTGTTTGTGGTCACTGGTGGGTGTTTGAAAGTGCGTGCGTACATCTTCCCCTCGGCGTTATGATGTGCAGAAATGTGCGTTCGGTTACCCTGCTGCCTGATTTAAGTGACTCCAGAGCCTTACGGAGACTTTACCACCGTCTCTTGCAACATTATGGCTAATATTTCATAGTGTTAACGTTGTCTTGAGCAAACCCAAAGTGTCCATAAAGTTCTTAGAAAAAGAGGTTGTCTGTATTGGCCAAAGAGTTCCCTTTTACATGTGGGCTCTTCAGTGATTTTAAAGCATTTATAAACACTTTAAAAAAAAAAAAAAAATGCTTGGTGGGTTGTCTTTTGTCTGCAACCTGCTTTTGGGGTGATGTCTGTTTAATTGTAACAGAAGTTGAGAGTTTTGATCCAAGCGGGAGCAAGTGTGGGGGGAAAACTGCTGCTTAAATATATGTATAAGTTGTTGGTGTTCGTTTGGTGTGTTTTCACTTGCTGTTGGTCGCTTTGTTGCAAGGGAAGGGGCAGGACCGCCTTCAAATGGCTGGCTGGCTTTTTGGAATAATAATTATGGAAATGGGAGGCATTGTTGTCCTAAATACAATTGATTCCTCCGTCAACAGGGATTGAAATCGGAAATTGCATTGCTGATTTATAAAAAAGTTTGAAGGCAAGGGTAGGGGCTCTGTCTTTATGGTGTCCCTGTTCTCCCCCCCCTTGTTTTTTTTCCCCCTCTCTTGGTATTTTTTTTAAGCTGCTCTCTGCATGAGCAGAATAGCTAAGCAGAAGAATCAGGCAAGGCGTACGCAGACGTGGGGTCCTTGGATGGCAAACTGGAAAATATCTGCTGTCAAAACGCAGCAGCATCTATTTCAGCTGTGAACCGTTCCCAACTCCCATCTCGTTCGTTGGGGAGCGGCGGGGAGAGGCTGAGCACAGGATATATGACCATTTAATCTGATTCCTCCTCCTTAAGAGCTTTTCCTATCGTTTCACTTTCTCTGCTCTTTTGGGGGAGGTGAGGGCATTGAGCAAATTCTGCTTCTTAAAGACCCTGACTATGTATTTGAAATGCCCTGATTTTTTTTTTTCTTAGCCCCCTCACCCTTCTGTGTTGAAGGAGTTCAGGGTTAGAAGGAAAATGTACATACCACCATCGGGGGGGAATTTATGAAGTGGAATATTTATAGACAGCACTGATCAGCTGTGCAACTGTTGTTGAATAATAGGTTTGTTTTTTTCTTTTTTTAAATTTAGAACATAATAGCTATATAAGGTGCCTCTTAGTTACCTTTCCCTATGCATTATCTTCACCAAACTTAACTCAAGTCAGATCTTTGGAGGAGGTACGATTTTTTTCCCCCTTCTTTTCTTCCTTAACACCCCTTTGTTCTCCAGCTCTGTGTTCAATTAACACCCCCATTGCAGAACTGTAGTCTTTTTTTTTTAATGTCTGTTACTGTATTTCACTTCTGACACCTCTCTTATTATTCTTGCCTGCTATTTCTCTTTAATATAGCAATTACGATACGGGGTTTCTTTCTTTCTTTCTCCCTCCCTTCTCTCCCCCACCGCCAGCAACTAAAGCCCCACCAAGAGCAGCATGGACAGAAGAGGGGCAGCTGCAGTGTGTGCAGCACCAGTGTTTTTAGGGTGCGGGGCAGAGCTATAAGGGTGGGGTACGCTGACAAGCTCAATGCCCCTTGGATGAAGTTTTTTGCGGGGCAGGATGGGGCAGCTTGCTTTCCTTCCCGCCACCCCAGCCCTTCTCTAGGGTTTCAAACCCTACCCTCCTTAGCCTGCATTTCCACTGAGGTTTCCCAAGATGCAGGGGAGAGTTAAACACTCCGATTTGATTTCAATGCAATTCTTGTACCTAAGGCTTCCTTCTGCTTCTGCAAAAGCTCATAATGAAAGCGCTCGTGCTCCAGCACCAGAGGATCAGGGTCCCGCTCTGCTCTCAGCACGTCCAGCCCTTGCCCGGCTGCTTTCCCTCCTGCCCTTCAAAGGGATATTTATTATTTTTTTTCCTCCAGTTGAAAGGCTTTGAAGGCAAAAGTGATGCTTCTCTCTCCCAGGTGGGCAGGCTCCCTATACGGGCAGGGTGTGCCAGGTCCCTGGTGTGGCTGCCCAGGGGAGAAGTGAAACATCTTGAGAGAGCAGGGCCTCCAGCCGGCCAGCACTGCCCAAGAAAGCCTCTTTACAGCTCACAATTAAATTGCTTCCAGAAACCTGATGTCTTCAAGGGAAAGAAGGGGGATGTGCAAGGGCCTGGAAGGTAAGGTTAGTTTGGGAGAGAAGGCAGCATCTGGGAGACCTTGGGTTGATGGAGGGCTGTACTACCGCAAGAGGAGCAGCCCCTTCTGGGGACTGGCTAGAAGGGAATTAAAACCGGTCACCCTGATGGGAAATGGGACATGTCCCAGTAGGTCCTTGTGTCTGGAAGGAGCAGGGTGTTCATATTTGGACCTGTGTCACTGCAGTGAGTCCTTTTTCCAGGCTTTCGTTTTCTAGCGTGGTGTTGTCCATCACGGATCTGCCAGGAATGTATAGCTCTGGAGGAGTGTGCTTGCAGGGAGATTTCTCTTTTTCCTTTTTAATTTTATATTTTCTTCCTCTCCCCTGGTAGCATGTGGTTGGAGCTCTTTGAACGGAGCAGGCTTAATTAGTTTAATCAAAATTGGTCTCCTGCAATCCTCCAGGGGAGGAGGTGGGAAGCATGGGCTGCCAGCGGGCTCTTTCTCCTACCTCCTCCCCCCCGGCGCTGCCCGCAAAGCGGAGAAACCAGGCCTGGCTCTGGCGTGATGTTACTGCTCCCGAGGGACTCCCCACAATTTGGGGAGTACAGGAGCAAATCTGTTTGGTTTTGTTTCAAGGCTTGTTTTTTGTGTGTGCCTGATGTTGAATAAAGTTTGCTGTGATCACAGCAGACTGGGAGGATGCTTGTGGTGGGTCTGCTGGGTCCCATTGCTCCCTGTCCTGTCTGTTTGCTCTGGGGGATGGATGAGCTCATCCTCCTGCCCGCAACTGCATGTTCCCAAGTATCCCAGCCTTTGGTTGCACCAGCCTCCCCAGGTTTTGGGTAGTGGTGGCTGTTGGGTGCATGTGTCCAGGGAAGGAGGGTGCAGGGGAGGTGCCATGCCAGCAGCCCACTCTTCAGATGCTGCCTGCTGACAGCACCGGACAAGGCACAGAGGAGAAGGAATCTTCATGTTCAGTTAATGCATGACAGAAAAATATCTATATTAACCAGATGCATGCATAAATAACAGCTAACCAGAGCATCCTCTTATGTGAATGTTGGGTGCTTTCCCTGCTGCCACGGGTCTCTTTCCAGTCCATCTCCCCTCTCCTCTATGTGGGCAACAGTTGAAGTGTTGTGGGTGAGTCCAGGGAAAGAGATCTTGTTACTGGGCCTTGTAGCTCCAAACAAGAAACTCGGAAGATCTTTCAGGCCTAAATTTCTCCAGGGAAAACTGGTTCAAGTTCCCTTATTTGAGACTTGCAAAGGGATTTCCCCCTCAGAGCGCTGACTGTCTGTGAGCAGTGCTTTTCTAAACGATCTCAAATGCTAGATTTATTCCTGCTATCAGTGTCGCGCGCTGCGTTCCAGCCCTGGGTTTGAGGGCAGCAGCTGTAAACAAAATGCAGAGAAACTCTGAGACAATTTCATCATGGCTTCCCCCCCCCCCCCCCCAGGAAATTACTGCATGCAGCAATTCTTTAGGGGAGTAGGGTGGTGGTTTAAATGTAAATTGTTTCGTTTGCAGTGAGATACTCTAGGCTATGCTGCTGTTGGTGCTTCTGCTGAATCAGAGCTGTGGATTTTGGGAGGGAGAAGGGAGGAATAGAGGATTCTTCCTCTGCCTTTGCTTCAGCACCTCATTCCCCAGTTTTTCCTTTAATCCAGGAGCTGCTGCCTTCTCTCCTAATGAAGCTCTGCAAGGGGTTTCATGTTTTGGAAATCTGCTGTGAAGCATTTTACAACTTCTTTTTTTTCCCCTGTGCTTGGAGTTGGGGTGCTTTGGGAGGCAGGAGAGCCTGTCCTATTTGCTCTGTGCACTTGAGGGGTGGTTTGCAGCTGGTGCAAGATACCAGGTATGCAGTGGGAGCAGGGGGTGAGTTTGTGTTTGAAGCTGTGGTATTTTCTTTTTTCCACCTTTTGAAGTTTTTTTCATTCCTGCCTTGCATTCCTGTGGCAGTTTTTCTATATAGTGAGTTTCATCCTCCTGGTAACATGTGCTGTGCGTTGTTTTGTGAGTTGCTGTGGGTGAGATGGGCTGCGCAGCCCTGGCTCCATGGTCCCCAGAGCAGGATGCCCCAGTCGAGCTCCATGCTTTTGGGCTGAATCTTTGGGTTTTTGGGTGCTGGGCAGGGAAAAAAGATGCTCCCTTGTGCTCCAAGGATGTGTGCTGTACAGCGCCTAGCACAGAGGGACTTGGTGCTGGGTTGGGGTTTGGAAGGAGGTAATGCGATTTACAGCAATGGATCTGGTTAATAATCTCCAGCAGCTTCTGTATACTCAGGGGCTGTGTGTATTCCCAGCCAGGTGTTTGCAGACCGGATCAATATGGCCCTATTTCCATGGGGCTGTCCATAACCTAATCAACCTTAATCTGCATCCTTTGCCTTCCCCAAACATCTACTCAGATATGATCCTGGTCTGGTTGGACTGGTGAGTGTTCCCTGTGGTGGGAGGAGCTGTCTGTGAATGGTCCGTGGCCCCTGGACTGCCAGCCTGGGGTCACACATGGCACCCCAATGCTGCCAGTGGGTACTGGGTGCCAAGGCTGTACCCTCCACCAAAGCCTGGGCTGTGTGAGCACCCCTGCTTTTGGATGCACTGGATTTTTATAGATGCTGTGTGGCGCTTTGCAGAGCGTGTCATCCCCAATGTGCTCAAGAAGCATTGACATCGGGGGTTTTCCATTAAATCCCTCCTCTCACCATGTCACCTTTGGGGACCATCTGCTGGGAACCCTGTTTGAAACCAAAAATTATGGTTTTGAGGGCTGGGTGGTCAGCAGCTTCTGCTGAAAACTCAGAGGTGTTGTGTCCCCCAGCAACTTAATACAAGGTGGCGGGCGGTATAGGGATAAATTACAGAAAGCCGTGGTGTGAGGAGGCTGTGGGCTGAATACATTAAAACATGGTGTTGTCAGTTTGGCAGCCGGGCTGAGGAGGGACTCGGGTGATACTTTCTCCCCTTGCTGGGGGATCGGTTGGGCTGGAATTATTGTGTTAATTTGAAAAAAAAAAAAAGGCACTGAAGAACTTAATCTCTTGGCCTTGTATCTGTGAGCCCTGCCCCTGTATTTTTATTTTTTTTAAGCCAGAACAGAAAGCTGCCTTTATCAGCTCCTTTTCCTGGTGGTAAAGGCGAGGCGGCAGGAGAACCGGCAGCCCAATGGAGGGGATGGCTGCTGGGGGAAGCCGCCTCACCAGGCTGCTGTGCCTGCTGAGGAGCGGTGGAGGTCACCAGCATGGATAGTGGAAATCCCCTCTGACACCTTGAGCGAGCAGTACGTTGTCACCGTCCTCTCCCTACCCACCCTTTTATTTATAGGGAAGACCTTACCCAAAATAGCTTTTTCACTTGGCCTAAGCTGATGGGCAGTTTCCCACCCCCCTTTTTCTTTTTTGTAAATACACTGATAATTTGAAACCCCTTGGAACAGCCAATGCTGTGAGGAGCCACACTAATCTAAAATTATAACTTTGCCATTTCACTTCAGCCTTGGTGAAAAATGAGAGGAGCTGCCTTCGCAAGTGGGATCAGCCTGTCTAAATGCTGGCGGCCAGATTTTTGTTTCTCACCCAAGTGCAAGCCCAGAAACTCAGTTCATCATTTCCACATCCCATTTTTGATTTCACAGGCAGCGTTTTGTAATGCCGTGTTATCAGAAGAGGAAAATCAAGTTTCTCTCCTGGTTGGATAACATTTTCAAATTCCAGAGTGATGCCGATTAACAAAATTAGCTGTGGCAGGTTAACTGGCAAAAATACCCTTCCAGTTGTGAAGTGTTTGTTGCCAGTCGCTGCTCCGTTCCCAACTCCAGCGGTCCCAATCCCAGACACACCTCTGCAGCGCGGGGATTTTTCTCTCTTAATTCAGTGCAACTGGTTCTTTTGACATTTGATATTTACAAGGCTGGAGCCAAAATGAAAGTGAATATGCCCATAAGTCTCAGAAAATAGGCATTTCTAATTTCAACATTAGTGTTTCAAAACTGAAGTGGCTGGTGGGTGTACCTTTGCTTGTTTATACACAGCTGCCTTTTTTCTTTTCCTTCCCTGTGCAGTGATTCTCTAGTGAAATATTAAGAATGATACAATATCTGGAGCCTGTGGATGGATTGTTCTCTGGCTTTAAGATTTGAATTTGGCTTTTAACTCTAAGCCTCTAATGTTAAAAGGTTTTAACTTAGTCTTTTTTTGTTTTGGAGAGGCATGTTTATGTGCAAAATGATTATTGCAATAAAATTATTGCAAATTATTGTAATATTCATACTATTGCAATAATATGATTATTGCAAATCTCTAGACAAAAGGCACAGTTCACAGGCTAAAAGAAATGAGTTGGAAGGAGTTGCTGCCATCGATCCTGACTGGATAGCACAGGACACAGCCTCCGTGGTACATTTTGTGTGAAGCTTGTGCTTTGCAGAAGGGTGTTTGGCCTTGTGTATGAAAGTTGCAGGCAGTAGGACGTGCTTCACCACCCTGGTGGAGGTGGTGTTTTGAAGGTCTGTGACCCTTGCTTTGCAAGGAGCCACCTATTTATTTCTGATCTGAATTTGTCAAGCTTCTGCCTGCCGCACTGTGCTGTGCATGTGCCTGCTGAGAGCCTGCCGCGGCCCTGCTCTCGGTGCAGTTGTGTGTCTGGGGGGAGCAGGTGGCAGGAATGGTGTTTTCGGCAAATGTATTATTCCCCTGGAAAATCCTGGCTGTTAGATCTGGTCAGCAGATGTGAAGTGTTGATCGGTATTGGTGGTGGGAAGGAGAGTTGCAATATCCTTCGCTAATGGAGAAAAACCCAAGGAGCAATTCCCTGATTTACGCTTTCGGCGATGTGAAATGAAGCAGTCTGAAGCGCTTTGCTCAGCAAGCTCTTAGCAGACTGCTTCTTCCTTCCTATTTCATGTAAAATTTTCTAAAGAGGCTGTTTCTCATTTGTCACTGGGTGGGCAGAGTTGGCTAGGAGTATATGGAGCCCCTTAAATGCATCTGGAGGCACAAAACATTGTGCATGGGAGAAGGGACCAAGCAGCGCCTGCTGTAGCTCGCTCTGAAGCCCCAGTGCAATTCTGTCCCCAAGCGGCTGAAAAGGTCATTTAGCACAATAATAAATGTTAGTTTAGCTGGTTTTTTTTTTACACTCCCTCAAATAGTCAAATTAACATCCTTCCTCTGCCACTGGAGCTTCTGAAGGGGGTGTCCTGAGAAGGATTATCAGTAGGAGCGCCTGGGCCCAGGCTGTTCTTTTCCCGGAGGTCCTCGGCTGCTATTTGCACATCCCGGGGTCTGACTGCTGCTGGCATTTCCCCCGTTGGGTGGAATTTACTTTCTGCTTGGCGAGGGCATTGGGTAACATTTGCGCACCTGGGCTGCTTAAGCTGCAGAGGGGCTGGGGGGGATGCAGTGGAGAAGGTCAGGGGTCTCTGCTTTTCTTATGGGCAGGAGGGAGCAGGGAGAATGGCTGATCAGCATTGTGTCCTCTACCTAGGCAGCAAGCAGGAGGGGAAAACTGATGTGATGTAGGGTAATGGTACCTGTGCAGCCACCTGGAGCTTGCACTGATGTTGGGTGGATGCGGGGTTGGCCCTGGCTGTGGACAGCTCAGACCCTGCTCGATGTCCTCTTGTGGTAGGCAGATTGGTTGGGCAGTGGGTGCTTGGTTGGTTTTTATTGTGGCAAGGGGTTTTGTATTTCCATTTGGATAGGTTTGCAGTATGTGCCCAGGAGTCATACAGCCCGGGGGGAGCGGATTTCTCCTTGGAAATGGCTCTTCTGCATCCAGGTCTAGAAAGCTGTGGGGCCCTGGCCTGTGGACTCTTGGGGGTAGGACATGTGCAGCAGCACAATGGCATGGCTGGAGGTTTAGGGAGACTATTCCAAGGGTAAACATGGATCATTTACCATGAAAAACGTACAAGAATATGGAAGGAGATATGACACAGTGAGGGTTGGTGGTAGGGGAAGTCCCCGGTCTTTTCCATGCTGCCAAGGCAGGTGGCAAAGTCCATGTGGGTGGAAGAACAGATTTTTATTTCCCTTTTTCTGCCATGTACCTGCTCAAGCAGGGGGGTTGGACAAGATGATCTCCAGAGGTCCCTTCCAACCCCTACCATTCTGAATCTACATTTGGTTAGGCTTTGGAAAAGTCATTTCCCTAGTGCCCGGTCAGGAGCCAAGTGCATGCTGGTCCTGTGTGCCAAGACACATGACTGCAGGCAAGGGGGTGGATGGACCTGCTTCATTGTACATAGGCTGCAACTGAGAAAGGAGCCATGCAAGCAGGAGAGGTCCCTGTGGTTTGTGTTCGAAAGGAGCTCCATTAGGATAATTTTTAAGCTCCTGTTCAATCAGAAGGCTGCCTGCTGATAAAGAAGGAAACTGCTTGCACAGAACCTGGGAGTCCCTGGGGTGTGTGGTGGGTCTCCAGTCCCTTTCACTGTTTTATTGCTTTTGTCCTTTGGGGTATGCTGGGTCTGCTGCCCTGGACTCCTGTTGGCACCTTTGGGTGGTGATGCTCTCCTCCTTTGTGCAGATCTTTCCAAGGATCTCCTTGGCCTCTTGGCCATCGCATGCATTCAGCAGCCTGCTGCCTTCCTCCTGCCACATCTTCCTCTGTGCAGGCACTGGTGCTGGGTCTGACCCTGGTCAATGATTGTCCTTGTGGGCTCCCTGGGGGTAAGCCTGGCCCTGCTGTTCTCCAGAGGGCTCTCCTAAGTGAGGAGTGTGGAGGAGACCTAAATGAAGACCAAATGAGAACCATATAGAGACAAATGGGAATCAGATTTAGGAAGCAGATGAGACAACTCTTTGGAAGGGGCAGGGGGGCTGTTCGCTTTAATCAGTCTCCTTGGGCTTCAGGCAATAACAAAGCAGATTTGTTTTCTTTTACCTTTCTTCCCCCAGTCTCTTTTTCCCTCTGTTCCTCTGACTGGCTGTTCTCAAAATAGCCCTGGATCCAGCAGCACCAGCATTTCCTCACTGAGCTCTCACCTTCTGCAGATGGGATTACTGGCCAATCCAGCTGACATCTTGTCCATTTTTTTTTCCCCTTCCTCTTTCTGGTTCTCCCTGTCGGGAGAGCCTGTTGCCTCAAGACAGGCTGCCTCTGCTGGGCTGCTGGAGACAGGTCCCTCCTGCTGCCAGAGGAGCTTTTTGGACTTCCTTGAGTGAGTGGTGGAGAAAACTCCAAATGGGCTGAGGTTTTGTCTGCATGGTTGGTTTGTCCTAGCATACTTCACTGTGTAATTCAGAGGCAGTCCCCAGGGCCTGGCCATGCTTGGAGAAGATCAAAGTTTCTCTGTTGGAGGTCTTGGGTAGTGCCTCTGAGATGCTCAAGTTACCTCCTGACATGCACTCCTCCAGGACTCTGTGGTAGCTGGTGGCTGAAAGGGAGGACCCTGTGTTCCTGGCTTCTGCAGATGGGTTGTTTCCCTGCAGAAATGCACTGCTTTCCCCTTCCTCCCTCTCTTCTCCCTGGTCATTGTCTCTGTGCGCAGCTGGTGGGTCCTGGGAGGACTGAGGCCATATGTAGTTGTGGGTCAGTAAAGCTAAGTCTTTGATCCCTTCCGCTTCGAAGGGTCTTGGTGGTGAGTACTCACCTTTCCAAGAAGAGAGGCCAGTCTGGAGCTGGGATTAGTGGTTCCCATGACAATCTCTGTAGCTATCGTGTCCTGTGCTGCGCACCACACAAGGAATGAAGTTTTTCCCACCTTGAAGAGGAACATGTGCCCTGCCTGCTGCTGTGTGCTTGGTTGGGGAGGTCTTGCCAGTGCCTTCTGTGGCTGGGCTGCTCTGCTGCACGTGGCTTTTGTGGTGATGTCCCAGGCAAAGCTTTCTTGTAGAGTTGTTTTTTTATTTGCTGATGGCTAGTAGAGAGACAAGGAATCTGGGGTAACCTCCAGCATGTCCTAGTGGATTACTTTCAGGTGCTCTCTTTGGTTTTGAAACCCACTTAATCTCTGTCTTAAGTAGGATTCCCCATCCTGGAGAGTAAGTTCACCCACTCTGCTGGGATATGCTGGGAAGGCTGGTGCTGAACAGCCTCCAGTATGACCCTTGGATTTCCAACTGCTCATGCCTCAGGCAGAGACTTTCAAGGTGGCAGAGACACAGCTGTGTTCCCAGCCAGCCCATGGGCCTGTGAGTCCCATCCTGTGTTCAGTGGGTGATGGTCGTACAGTGTGGTGGGGTGGTTTGTGTGGGGCGTGCTCAGCAGGTCTCTTGTGAATGCTGCAGAATTACATGTACAATTGTAGTAATTTTCCTCTGTGGCCTGGCACATCTCATGCATGGGCTTTGCCGATAATCCTTGATGGAGGCTGTGCCCGATCCCAGTGCAGGCATCGTAGCTACTTGGCAAGAGCCATTCGGGAGAAAGTTTGTGGTGGCTTTGCTGCCCAGGAGGGGCTGATTTAATTAAATGTTTGAAAGGCTACCACAAGGCTTTCCAGTTGCAAACTGGTTTGGCTTTGCTCGCAGAGTGAAGCAAAGGAGCTGAGCATGCCCTGTGGTGGCTTTTCCAAAGTCCCTGAGGTCGGCACAAGGGAAATTGCTTCCGTTGCAGCCTAGGGTGAGCCTCCTCCCTTGTTCGGCATGGCAGAAATCATGGTTGTAAACCTTCACCCCCAGTATGTAACCACACTGAGGCAATTTGTCTCCCCCAGCTCATGCAGGTGGGTGCATGGGGGGCTGGAGAGGACACAGGTGCTTTGGTGCCCTGGATGCACCACAAAGGTCCCTGTCCTGTGCTGTATTTCATCTTCCCGTACTCCCAGAGAGGTCTGTGTGTAAGATACTACTTGCTGCCAGCAAGCTTCCCTTTAACTGTGCCACGGTGAGGCTTTTTACAAAAATTTTATTTTATTAGGAAATTCCCATTTGGTTGCTTTAAAAAGCAAGCCCTTGTGGCTGGCCCCTGGCCCGCTGCTAACAGATTTGTTTGAGAAAAGGCTGGGTTGGCATCCTGCTTTATTGAACATGCCTCCTGGGAAGGCGGTTTGAATATCCTTCTGTCTCCTCGGAGCAGGGAGCTCTCAGGACTGCCTGCCGCCATGGGGATGGGGAATGCTCTCCTCTCCCTTTCCCTCCCACCCCTTCCCCTTGTTCAAGCCTCCCTTTTTTTTTGTTGGAGGAGAGAGAGTGCTATGCACCGTGCGTCCTGCTCCATGCAGCTTTTCTCTTTCCCCACGGAGTTCATCCAAAGTTCGTATCCAGACGATGAACAAAGTAGCTCAGACCTTTTCCTGACTCCTCACCCTTTGTCCTCATCACTTAGTGACAGACAGGAATCAAATGCCACAGACAGGCTGACGGGACAGGGCTGTGTGAAAGTCCTTGGAGGAGGAGGAGGTGGAGTGGAGCAGTGCTGGGTAGACGGGGAGCTCATGTTTAAACTCTTCTCCCCCACCCTGGGTAAAGAGCAGAGCTGCTTTTACTTTGAAGGGCAGAGGGGGAGGTGCAACATTTTTTTTTGGCAGAAACCGGATAAATTTTTAGTGACAATAGATGTAGGGAAGAAGGACCGGATGGAGTTAGCCTCAGTGTTTAGCACTGGGTGTGTCTCCCGTCGGGAGCAGGGGAAGGAAGGGGCTATAGGCCATTACAGATTGGACGGATGGAGGCTGCTGGTCTGCCAGTATCACCTCTCTGCTGGAGGCTTTGTCGTAGGGAAGTGGGGGTGCACAGTCCCAGTCCCCATCCGTTTAAGGGCTGCATTGCTCTGGCTTGGTCTTCCATCTCACCAAGAAAGGTGGCTTGGTCTGGTCTTGGCTTGGTCTTCCATCCTGCCCAGCTTCAGGGCTCCCTTCTGGGCAGTGGGTGGTACCACACTGAGGGTGCAGGGGAGCAGGGTTTAATGTGAGAGCCTTCCCTGTGCCAGCAGGCAGCATGCACAGGCTGGTTTAACTGGGCAGCTACCTGGGTTGGGCTTGCTGCTACCAAAAGCTGGGAAGGGAGTGTTTCCCAAGCTGGCATTCAGGGCACTCAGGAGACTTGGTTCAGCCTGTCAGGAAGGGAAAAGAACAATTTAGCCTGTTTGTTCCTTAGTACTTGTCTAACTCATTTAGCTGTCAGAATTGGGATGACTTCTGACCGGTATTTATACATCTTCCAGATGTCCTCCCCACCATTCACCTTCTTTCTTTTTTAAATGAAAAATAATGACATCTAAATGTCTGGAAGTCCCAGATGAGGAAAGGATGGCAGCACCTCATGGCAGAGATTTTGTGGGGGCTTTTATGGAAGCTGGGTTGGCTGTAGCACCAAGTTTGGCAGAGGTTGGAGAGTAAGGATCTCAGAAGCATCCAGGCAGAGGAGTTCTCCACAAAATGTATAGTGACCCTTTGCTAAGAGCTGTTCCTCAAGAGGTGTTGTGATCCTGCAGAGATGTGCTGGGCCAGGGGTCCATTCCAGTCCTGGATCTTCTCATGACTGAATGCCTCACGTCTGTGGAAAGCAAGGACCTTCCCCATGGTCTCTGAAGGGGATCCTCCTGGTGCAGACAAGTGGCTGCAGCCTCCTATAACATATTACCTGTTAAAGTGTCCGGAGCAAGCTCCAGAGATGCGATGCGAGGCGGTGCTGGGGGCTTCCAGGGCCACCCTATTGGCAGGGAGATGTGGATATCTCTTGTGTAGACAAACTCCATGCCTGGATTTCAAGGCACAATATATGATTGAGCAGGGAGGGGAAACGTTGCTGTCATAAATGCTTCTTTGCAAGTCCTTTTCTGTTTAGTCCTTAAATCCTGGAAAGTACCCTGGAAGCTGTGGGTGAGAGGAGGATCTCTTGGGTTCAGTCTGCATGTGGAGAGAGACTGCTCACAGCTTAAATGAGCAAAAGCAATGTTTCCTCTGTTGGCAGAAGAGAAACCAACTTGCTTAGTGAGTCCCAGGACTGAGCAGGAAGCTGGGGTGCTCAGCTCACCCCAAGGCACAGCAGGCTGAGTCTCTGTCCCCAGCCCTTGCTGCAGCATCCCTGGCTGTTCTCATTAATACCGTGCTGCTGGCTGCCAGGGGTGCTTTTAGGGGTCATCTTGAAGGCAGCAGGAAGGGGCTGGGGAGGTCCAGGTTTTACCTTCTCTTATTTGCTGATTTTGCAGAGCTTGCTGATCTGGGCCCTGGCCAGCTCTTCTGACTCACAGGAATCATCTCACAAGTCTCCTACACCCTCTATTACCTGATCTGAGGGCCTCCCGGCATGTTGGCTCTCGCTGCCGTGCCATTGCAGAGCAGCGGCTGTGAAGAGCTGTGCATTTGTGTAGCATGCGTCTTCTGCCGGCTGCTGCAGCGGGTGGTGCTGGAAGGGAGCAGAGCCTGGATCTCCCCATCACACTTTGCAATGCATGGTCCCTTTGCTAGGGACCATCTTTCCTGACCCTGCAGACAGTCTCTAAATTGATTGCGAGGCAAAATAAAGATCTTGCTTGTTCGGAGGAGCAAGCTTGATGGCTTTGTTTTTAACCTGTCCCTTGTGTTGCTGGTAGCAGCAGTACTGGGTGCTGTAGGGGAGGTAGTTTGGGGTGTCCACTTGCCTCTCCCTTGGTTGCTGTAGGGCTGCTATGTTTCTGTTCATAAATGCAACAAATTGGACCTGGAGGAGGATTGGGGTGAACCACAGGCTCCTTCCAGCTCTCCCTGTCTTGGGTAAATGCACTTCATCGCAGGAGGAGACCAAAGTTGAGTCAAAACTCCATGCCTTGATGCTGCAAACCCTGATGTCCCTATTGAGCAAAGGTGGGTGTGAGACACGCTTGGAAATCCCCCACATTGCAATCTGGGAAGTCTCCCGGAGTTCCTGACTTGCCTGTTCTGTGAATTTTTTGCACGCAGCTTTACCTCCTCACCCCTTTAGGGAAGCAGCTGGGGCGTGTTCCCATCCCAACCTCATACCCCTGTGAGGTGCTTGGTTTGGCAAAGGGCTGCTGTTGCATCAGGCCAGGCTGCGCCCAGCAAGTGCAGGGGGAAAGTCTCTGCTTGTGGCAGGAGCATCACTCAGAAAGAGTTCAATATTGTGGCTTCTCTGGGTGCTTGGGGAGGTCTGTGTTTTTGTGGCTTGTTTCCATGTGCCGCACATGAAATTTATCTCCCATGGGTCCTGGTGACATGCAAGATTAGGGTGTTTTGGTGGCTCTCTGGCCTGTGGCTGCCAAGGCATGTGTGATGATGCGCAAGCGGTTTGTATCTTGTATTAAGCTTGCAGGTACCTAGTGGAGAGCTTAAGAGAACAGGATGTTTGTGGTTTGATAGGATCAGGGACTTTCATTCCCAGTGAGCTATGGAGCAAACACTTCCTCTAGTCTGTGTGCCCATGGACACCCTGGCTTGGTACAGTGGCAGGGAGGCGTTTTTGGACTATGAGCAGTGTTGGTGTGGCTCCTTGTTGTGAGACGGGGAGCTGTTGAGGTGCCTCACCTGGCCAGAGGAGCAAAGGAGTGGGAGCAGCCTTGTGCAGGACTGGGTGGTGGAGAAACTGCGCTCTCCCCTCTTGCAGAAGGGTTAAGCGAGTGGCAGGGTGCACTGCTCTGGGGCAGCAGCTGAGGTTAGGGTCTCCCCCAGCCTGAGCCTCCCACTTGTGGGGCCTCGGTGCAGCCTGTTGCTAGAAGGGGAAGGTGATGTCCTCAAAAGCCTTTCCAGGTGACTTAGGCACTGCTTTTTTTACCACCTTTTCAGCAGAACTGGAGACCCAGGTCTGGTGAAAATTACCTGCGTGTTTGCAGCTGTGGGCTCCCCTTGACAGGAGCCTGTGTGCATGGGTCCTCCCCATCAGAAGGGATTTGGGGTGTGGGGGGATTTACTGTCTGCCTTGATGTGGTCCCTATCATACATCCCAGACTCATCAAGCACAACAGTGTCCTGCAAAATGTGTGGTGTGTGTGGAGCTGGCCCCAGAGCCGATCTCTTGTGCTGTCTCCCCTTACCCCTGCTTGCCTCCTCTGTGGCAGTGCCTTTGTCAGTCAGCCAGAAACCTGCAGCGCTGCAGCCAGCCTCCCTGAAGTGCCAGCGATGCTGCATTCGGGTCCCGGCCCCCCTCCCCGCCTCTGCC
Organism: Phalacrocorax aristotelis; assembly: GCF_949628215.1. Lineage (NCBI taxonomy): Eukaryota > Metazoa > Chordata > Aves > Suliformes > Phalacrocoracidae > Phalacrocorax > Phalacrocorax aristotelis. Next base: position 33,407,215 of record NC_134281.1, read on the forward strand.
CCAGCATTTATCAGCAACCTCCCTTCCCTCTCAGCCGCCAAATTCTTTCTCCGTGCCGTCATTCTCCGGCCAGAAGCCGCCCCGTCCCTGCTCTCCCTCCCTCCGAAACCAGCCCAGAACTGCTGGGCAAACATTTTGCCTGTTGTTATTACAGTATTCCCATCTGCATACTTAGTCATAAACCCCTTTTAATTCCAGCCTTTTTCTGGGGCGGGGTTAAGAGTTCAAACCCATCATTTTTCTTTTGGGGCTGGAGGCTTACAAAAGCAGCCTGCGGCGAGATTGTTTGGGAGGATGGGACTGGGAGCGAGTTTAGTGAGAGGGAAGGGGTGGTGGTGAGGAGGGGGGGTTGCACACAGGGGTGCTGGCTGTGCAGCCCCCGCTCCCCAGGGAAGGCTTTGGCTGAGCTTTGTGTGGGGCTGGCTGTGGCAGCGGGGTGCTCTCTGCCAACCCCCCCTTCTCCTTTCCCTTTCCTGCAGCTCGTTGGGAAGCCAGAGGTGGATGGGGCTGGCCCCTTAGCGGGGAGGTGTCGAGTCAAGTTGTGTTGCTGCTGGTCTTGCCTCATTTGCCAGAGTCTGTGGATAATGGAGTGCCGAAAGCTGGAAAGGAGCGTTCCCAAATGCGTGGGGAGGGGAGCATCCCTGGCTCTGTGCGAAGGACCTTCCAGGAGAGCCCCCCATGGCACAACATGATGCCACTGATGCTTTAGCAATGCAAAGGACGCAGCTGGGCTCCCTTCGCTCAGCTTGCCTGCTTGCTTGGGGTGGTGAGGGTTCTGCTCCAGGAGCACTGGCAGTCCCTGTGCTCACCTCCCACCCTGTGCAGGCATCCCTAGGGCTGGATGAGCCCAGATATCTTTTCATTTCTCCCAAAAAACATTGGGGTCTGTTGCTTGTGAGCCTAACTGGACTTAGCAGGTGGCTGTAGTAACTTCTTCCCTCCTCCTCTTTGGAGCTCGGGCGCTTTTAATATCTTCTTTGGCAAGGGTTCCCAAATGCTGGCATCTCCTACCAGCTCGATGTCACCCCATCCTGAGGTCTTCCTGCCCTCCTGGGTTGTGTGGGCAAGGTAGTGGAGGGGCAGAGGGCTTGTAAGGGTAATGCTTATTAATTCCTGTGCAAAGTTTGGCACTGGTAGGATACCAGTGCCACCACTGCAGAGACCCTGGACTGGATGCTGACCTGGATCTGGTGGGAGATGCTCCCTCCTCCCTCTTGCCCAATGCAGATGCTGTGCCACATCCCTGAGAGATGGGGTACGGACCAGTGGTTGTTTGTGGGCTTGAGAGGCATTGGCATCTTCTTCCTGCCTGTAAACAAGGTCAGGTCTCTCTTCCCCTCATTCAGATTAAAAGGTCTCAAGAAGAAAAAGAATAATAATGTATATTTGGGTTGACAAACATTGTACAAATTTGTGCAGCTCAATTTCCTAACATGTTTCAGTAAAGAAGGCTCTCTTACTTTTGCGTTGGGAGGTATAAAAAAAGATGGAAACATCTCATATTTACATTTTTGAAATTAAGCCTTCGCCTTTTTTAAGAGTATTTGTCTGAAATTTCACTTCAGTTTTACATTAGAAATATCTTAATGGCAAATCCTGCTCTCGAGTGATGCTAAAAAATTTCCTGAAAGACCAGGTATTTGGGTAATTCTGTTTGGAAGTTACGGAAAGGCAGGAATGCCAAAGTGAAGTTTGCAGGAACAACCTCCAGTTCTCCCCTCTATGCGTATCCTGCCATTCCATCTGTGCTTGCAGTCACACGGTGTTACCCCATTTAGACTGCATAATGGTTTATCATATGTAGTGTTTTTTCCCCCACTGGTTTTTTTAGATGCATGGAATGAGGGTTTTGTGCCACTATGGATATTGAACAGCCACAGGAAAATAATCTAAACAACACGCTCAATGTTTTTAGCAGATCAGGTAGAGGTTTTCCTAAAAGCTTGGCCCAGTGTAAATGAGCACCATTATCTTGCAGGTGGGTGGAGTTGCTGGGCTATCCCAGGCACGATGAGTGGTCTGAATTTACATCTAAATTACCTTTACTGCGTGATCCCTTGAATTGCCTTGAGAGCAGCGCTTCTAGGTGGAGTGTTGGTTTTGTTATTTTCCTATGTGGATGCTGGAGGGTTATTAAGCTGCTAGAGAAGGAAGGGAGCTTGTCGCGTGAGAAATTTGGGTTTAGTCCCCAGTAAACTCAGGCATTCTCCCTCTGGCCTGAAGTTGATGTGATGAAGAGTCTACATGCATTACACCTGCACTTTGCTGCTTGCAAACATAAGGGTGCACAGGAAAAGGCTTTGCTCTAAGCAAAAGCGGCTTGGGAGCCTTTCTGCATGCCTCTGCTGCGGGGAGCAGGAGGGGGAGCGGGTGGAGCTGGAGGGCTGTGATGGCTTTTTCCAGCTGCAAGCACGCCCAGGATTTTGTGCTCAGAGCATGGGGCTCTGCCTACCTGCCCTCTGCATGCCGTGGCTTGCAAGGCATGGCAGGTCCTGTGCACAGGCTGTGTTGCTCACTGCAAGCTTCCCCCTCTTGCTTTGGAGGGGAGTTGGGTGGGCCGGGCCCAGCTACCTGCTTCGATTGCCTTTCTCGAGGGGTGCTGCTCAGCTTTCAAAGCTGGGTGCTGCTCTTCCCCCCTTGCTGCGTGGAGTTCTAGAAAGGAGTTTTCCTTTCTTGTGATCAGAGGCAGTGGGTGCTTTGCTGAGCTGCGCTGGCTGCTTCGAGGTGCCTGAGCGGAGGTTTTGCAGGGTGCATGCAGTGTTCATTAGACCTGTTTAGCAGGAAGCTTATATCTTGAAAAAAGACTGGCTGGCCTGCCTAGAGTGGGGCAGGAGAGCAGGCTCAGCCCTTGTGCAGGAGCCAAAAGCGGTGTAGGTTTGGTTTCTGGGCACAACGTGTTGTTGAGTGATGCTGGTCAGGTCACTGCTTCTTTGCTGGCTTGCCTGTGTGGTGGGGACATCTGCATCTGCAGATCTTTCTGCTCTTTTCGTGATTAAAGCAGCTTGGGTTATTGCAGAGAAGGGAGGCCTGCCTGTTGTCCTCTGCCTGTGGCCTAGTGCTATTCAGCGAGCGTCTGGCTGGGTGATGCGAGTCCCACACCTTTACTGGCAGGGACCAGGTGGGATATTAGGCAGGAGTACTGATAGACTTAGTTTTAAGTTTTCTTCTGGGGAACAGAGCCTGCTGATCATCTCAGAGGTGTTTGAAATCTTTCCCCACTTTAACATCTCTATCCTCAGGATTTGTGTATTTGCAGATGTTGCTCACCCATGGTGCCAGGGCTGCACATTGCAACACTATCTCCTGCCTCCTGCACAGAGCCACCTCCAGCTGGAGGAGAGCTGCTGCGTGGAAGGGCACTGGGGTTACATGACCTATGTCTGAAGACTTCATTAAATCAGGGTGATTTTTGTGCTGTTTATGTGTGCAGTTTCCTATTCTCCTGTGAACAGGGGCCTTGCCTGCCCCAGGAGTTAGAACTGTGGAATATGCACGCTCTTCCTCTTCCCGTCTTTTTTTTTGTGTGTTGGAAACAAAAGGGTTTGTTAGATTTCTCCCTCCCCATGCTCACCTGTGCCTTTTGCCTTTCTGCTGCCTGATGCCTTAATTACACTTGGTAAAACAGTGTGCCAGTAAATCTTGGGAGAGGACACCCCTGTCACATGCCAGCCCCGGGACGGGGAACGTGCCGTCCCTGTTCCTTCCTAACCACGAGTATGTTTCCATCACTGCTCCTTCAAGCTCTCTCCCTCCCTTCTTAACGTGCTGCTTGTGTAATTGTTGGCTGTTTGTCCGCTAATGATTATAAATTAGTGGCCGAGTGTATAAAAAGTTAATGAAGTTCTGTCAGTGGAACCATTACGCCTTCCCAGCCTGGCACGTACAGGTCGGCCAAGCCGGTAAGAAAAGCCAGACACCGAGTCCGGCCTTTCAGGGGATCAGGTTTCAGCTCGCTCGCTCTTTCCTGCTGGGTTTTTTCTTGCTGGATGGAGCCAAAGTTGAGTGCTGGGAATGCCGAAAGGTGGCAGGTGATATTTTCTCTGCTACAGAGTGAAAAATAACCAGAATGCTTGCATGCCCCCCATTGCCACTTATTTCCAGCCCTCTCATTCTACCATACCAAAGGAACATCCCTTACTTGTCACCCTTCCTGGCTATTTCTGGCCTGGGGTCTGAGGATTCCCCAGACTCCTCAATTCTGCCCCAAAGCAGCTTTTCTTCTGCATATGGGCTTCTTGGGTGAAAACCAAACATCTCAGATCCCTTTAGCTTCTGCTGCTTTGCCTCTTCAGCATCTAACCATGATATGGCAAGAACAGCTTCTTCCACTGCAAGCACTTGGTACTCATGGGCCAGGTGTCGGAAGGGTGTTGGAGAAGACAGCATGATCCTAGAGGTATAAATCTTCCTGCTATAAGCCTCCCACCCCCCTTTTTTTGCGTGTTTTTTTTTTTAATCGCTCAGAACTTGGCAGGGCTTTAACTGTGTGCCCTGGAGTTGTTCCGGGTGGAGCCAGGTTTGGTGTAGGGCTTGGTAAAATGAGTTGAGTGGCTGATAAAAGAAAGTGATGGAGAAAAAGGAAGGTGTCCTCGTTGTGTGCGAGTGAGATTTTGGAGGTGCCTTTCTGGCTCTGGCACCCCTCCTCTCTGGAAGAGCTGTGGAAACTTGGCAGTGGGGCTGTCTTGTGTCATCCTCATGAAAATTCAATCGAACTGGGATAAGATAGCCGTCTGCTCGGCAGGTCTCTGAGGAGCCCGTGCAGTGTTTTCGCAGCCAAGCTCTGGAGAGTGGCTGCTGGCCCCAGGGTGCTGCAGGCTGGGCGTCCCCTTCAGCTCTTTCCTGGCAGAGAATTTTCCTGGGCAGCAGCTGCCACAGAGCGGGAACCCAGGCAAAACATGGCTTGTATGGAGTTCTTGGGAGACAGGACAAGGTTTTGCAGGATCAGAGAGACTCTGGGACCTGGTTTGGGATGACCCATGGCCTAGCTGTGCCATGTGGTACTTGAATGCCTCGGAGACCGTGCCATCTTTTTCACCAGACTCAGCTTTTTCCCAGATGGGATTATCTGTGCTCTCATGGCAATTCTCCTGAATTTAAGGGTGTGAACACAAGCCTCCTGGCCTTCTTCCAGGCTGAACAATCGCTTTTGGCGCCCCTTATTTTCCCCCCCTGCTGCTCTGTTGTACTCAGCAGTGTACCTTCCTGGGGTTGGTGGGCTACCTCCCTGCAAGAGTAGCCCCCTCCTTATCTGAGGAAGGTGCTTGTAGGGGTGCTGGGAAGATGGCAGGAATATCTGGGAGTATGGGCCTTGCTGGACCTCTGGGATGTGTGTTGGGTGGGCTGAAGCCACCCCAAGCTGCCTGGCTTGGCCTGGGGCAAGCTGGGTGTTCTCTTCCCTCTCCCCTCAGCTCACTCATGGCCTGGTGCTGTGCTGCCTGTGGGCAGCAGCAGCTACTTTTCCCTCTTCTGTGGGTTTGCTTGGTGAGCTGGGGTGGTGCTGGCGAGCATGGTTTAAGCAAGACATGCTTTGCTGGGGTGCATGCCCCTGTTCCCTCATCTGGATAGCTGGCACAAGGCAGGGGGAGGCAGGCCACTTGAAGTCAGTGGGAGCCTTCCCGTTGATTTGGCCGAGGCTCAGATCGGCCCCTGGATTTTGGAAAGGGCTTAGTGAGCCTCTCTGTCCAGCTGCTGGTGTGGGGATTAACACCGTGAGGCATGAGTGAAAGCTGGAGCTGTGAGCAGTGCAGTGGGGTCTGGTGGCCTTGGGCACGTGGTGGGGATTATGGACAGACACCCTCCCCGCCACCTTGCAGCCCCAGTGCTGGCAGTGCTCTTGGGCCTAGGATGGTGGGTTCTGGGCTCTGCACATCTCTCCCAAAGCAGAGGAGCCCCCCCCAGCTGTGGGTGAAGGAGGAGGGGGCCTGCAGGTCTACCACTGTGTGTGCAAACCGCTTGCCGGCAATCCCGTGAAGGAGACGACAGCCAGGAGCTGCTGCTCATGGCCAGGGACCTGCCCTGTGTGAGCTGCTGGGGGTGAGGAGGAGATGCCAGAGAGGGCCCCCAGCCCCTGTTTCTGAGACCCATGGCTGCTTCTGCCCTGCCTGGGGCTGGTTTTCAGGGGCGCAGGCATTCCAGGAATTTGTAAGGAATTAGGGGGCGGGCAGAGAAGAGCGGGAAGACTCCTGCAACATGAACCATCTGGCCTCCTTGGTCTCTCTGCGCGGCATGGTCTGGGATAAAGGAACTGATCGAAAACAGACATTGTTTGAGACAATAAAACCGTATTACATGTTAATGAGAAAATAAATTTGAGAGGTGAGGGCCTGGGGCAAGCTGGGTGTTCTCTTCCCTCTCCCCTTGACCCACTCATGGCCTGGTGCTGTGCTGCCCGCGGGCAGCAGCAGCTACTTTTCCCTCTGCTGCGGGTTCGCTTAGCAAGCTGGGGTGGTGCTGGTGAGCACGGTTTAAATAAGGCATGCTTTGCTGGGGTGTGTGTCCCATTCCCCCATCCTGTGGCAGAGGAAAGCATGAACCCATCAGGGAGGCAGAAAGCACCCTCCAACCCCACCCTGCACCGTGCGTGGTCTGGGGGGGCTCGCTCAATTTGCACCCTCTTCATTTCCACTTGCACACTCAGCCTGGGAGCCTGTGGGGCCTCAGGCTCATGCAGCTCATCTCTCCTAGTACATAAAGCAGGTTAGGGCCTGTTCTCTGGCTGTGGGGCAAATGGCACAGCCTGCCTCCCATCTGCCCAGCACAATGATCCCTGAGCAGCTGCAGGAGAGCCCCGAAGCCTGTGTCTGGCCCTGCTGAACTCATAGCCTTGGGGATCCTAATGCTGTGTGTTATTGATGCTGGTTATCAGATCCTGTGGGCACCAGTTTCCTTCTTGTCGGCTTATGCCTGTCCCTATGGCATGGGCAGACACTCTCTACCTCAGCTCTGATGGGGTGTGTGGGTTCATTTGGGTGGCTGGGCTTGGCAGAGCCCCCCCCAGCTCCCCTCCTCACTGTTCAGGTCCTGGCCTTTCCCTGTTTTGCCTTTCTGGAGTTGGGTGTGGGTGTCTCTGCATCCTCTGCTCTGCATCCCCTCCTGTAGGGGAGTCGGGTGCCTTTGGGAAGAAAGCCAGGATGGATCCTCACCTGGAGGACACTTTGAACCCATAGGTTGACTTATCCAGGCTTAAAGTCAGGCTTTAATGACCCTACAGCTGGGCTTTCAGGCTTCCTGGCACCCTGGTTTTTCCACAGGGCTGACCTTTGCCAAGAGTTCTGAGGGAGAAGGGAGCTCTGGATCAATTCCTGGTAATGGCAGAAGTTTTTAAGAAAGAAAGAGGCAGGGCGTTTGAAGGTGGGGATGGGGAAGGAAAGGGGCCGTGGAGGGAGCACGCCTGGAGTTTGTACCTCCCAGCCTAACATTTTCGGAGATCTTTCTTCACTTCAGGCAGGAGCAGGGAGCTGATGGTCTAAGACAAAGGCCCCCTTTCTTCTCCAGGCTGGTGTTTTCATAGTGTTGGGTTACATCCCCCTTGCTTTGGGGGTGGGTGGGAAGGGGGCATTGATAGAACCTGACACAGCCTACATGATGTAATGTTATTTTTTCGGTACCGAAACTAGGCAATTTTTCACTCAAGGTCAGCAGAATTTATGTCAAGCGCTGCTGGAGGGAGGGAGCCTGGCTGGGGGGTACGGGACAGGGTCTCCAACCCAATGCTATGCACCCCAGCACCCCCTCCAGCCCTGCCACAAACCTTGCTGCCTGTGCAGAGGTAACAAGCACATAACCCCTAGACCTTTCCCTGCTTCCCCTACCCCTTGCCTCGTGCTCAAACTGAAATATTTTAATTAAAACGGATTCTGTCGGGAGTGTGGAGACAGGGAAGCCTGCTGCAAATCCTGCTTGTGGTGCTCAGGCCCTTGACATCTGTTTCCTATTGAAAGCTCCTTTGGAAAAGAGAGCTGGCCCCTCCTTCCATCCCCCGTTTCAGTCCCTTTGGAGACCAATGCACAGCCCAGCTTTCTAGGGGTTTGTCCCCCTCCCAGCCTTCCCCCAGCCTAGCTGAAGTTTTGCTCAAATAAAAATAAACAAATGAAGTTGATGGTGGGCAGCAGGGAAGCTCATGTCTTGCTGCATGCATGAGGCTTTATCAATGTGATCTGCCCCCAGCATGGCTAGGGGTTGAGGATGGGGTCTCCACACTCACCCAGCAAGGAGAGCAAAAAAATCAGTAGGCTTGCTGCTGAGGGACCTGGTCACCAGGGGACTGGGGATGGTGATGTGCATGGGAAAAGTTGGCCTATATAGAAAAACTGCCTGTTCCTCTGGCTGGTAGCAAGTGATGCCATTGGTGTGAGCCCTTCTGCTTCTTGGTGTTGCAAATGCCCTGAGCCGTTAGCATCTGCTCTGCTCTTTGTCATGCTCTTTCCAGCTGTGATGATCCAAGGCATGGGGAGCTCCAGGTTGCCTTGGGCAGTTGCAGTCTGGGTGGGAGGATTTCTGGAAAAAACATCCCAAGCGGACAGGGTGGTTGGTTGTTGGCCCTGTCGGGATGAGGTTTCCTGTTCCACACAAGCATTGCTGTGGTCTTCCAGCAATGCATCAATGTGTTAAGATTGTTGGTATTTTGGGAGAGGCAGCTCCTATGGAGAAACGTGGCTGTGAGAGTTGCAGGAAAGCTGGGGCATGTAGAGGAAGGAGTGCTGGACCTGCACAGGGCAGGAGCATAATGTGACATCAGCGACTGTCTTGTTTGGCCTATGTGTGGCTTGGAAAAGCCAGAGGATGTGCCACCTCATGCCAGTCTGGCTGGAGAAGGTTGGGGAAGGCAGAGTTTCATTCAACAGCCTGGTTAGATCTGGTGCAGTATGAGAAGGAAGAAGACCCACCAAGGCTTTACCACTGCACCGATAGAGATGTTGATGGGTCTGTAACCCCTCCTGGCTGGCTGCGCAATAGATGTGCTGGATAAAGCAAGTTTTCTGTGGCGAGTGCTCTCCAGGTGATCAAAAGTAAAACAGCTCTAGGATTTGAATGGATTTGTTGCTCTTGAGGCTGTTTGCTTTAGTTAGTTAAATCTGGATGGTTTGTAATCTGGATTGTCTTCCTCTTCTCTGTGACCCCACTTCAATCTCCCAAGCAAATACACCCTGGATTTGTGTCTGTGAGAGCTGTCAAGGCCCTGTCTGGAGGAGTTGCACCCCTTGTGAGATAGTGCTGTGTCCCCAGCCTGGCTGGGGTAGAGTGTGGTGGAGTTCAGCAGAGGGATGGGAGGTGGGTGGGTCGGAGAAGGGAGGTCAGAGGACTGCATTTCCAGGAAGGTCGCTGTGCTGCTGGTGTTTGCCGTGGAAAGCTGGAGGCTGAAGCCATGTCCAGATGTGGAGAGGTCAACCCAGCGCCCTCCTGCACAGGGAGGGGAGAGGTTCCTCTCTGGCCATTTTAAGAGAGTGCTGCCGCCATTTGGGAGCACAGGAGGGAGTGGAAAGAAGATGGGGCATAGGTGTGGGGGCGTTAAAGATGGTTGAAAAACTACAAGGAAAAATATAAACCTGTAGCCTGTGAGAGCTGATTCTCACTGCATTAAAGGATTTAAAAGAAGGTTGTTTCTCTTCCCTTTCCTGGAACTTTTTCCTGACCTCTTTCAAATTGAAAAGCTTTATCGAGTGTTAGTGGCTTTTCTTTCTTGTGATTGTTACTTTTGGCTTGAAAGGCAGGAAGAAAACAAAAGTGGTATGTGCTGTGCTGACTGCTGTAACCCCCTCTCCCCAAAACAGTGGATGCTTTACAGTGTCCATATTTCAATGCAGTGTTATCGTTGGGTCAGCAGGGAAGGGAGGCTGCTCGGGTATGAACTAATATATCTACTTGCTTAGGGAGACCTCCTGGTCCTGCTCTGGGGTGTTGCTGACCACCTTGCAAAATGTGTGGGTGAGGGTGGTACCTAGTTGTGTGGTAACTTATGAAGGGAGATTTGGCTAAAATTATGATGTGGTGAGGAGGCTCTGATTTCCTCATCCCCCTCCATGTCCTGGGTCAGGTTAAGCATCTGTATCACCATCCTGATGGCAGAAGGTGAGGCACAGACACCCTGTGACTTTCCCAGAGCCCTCCCGAGACCGAGGTGGTAGGGAATTAAGCCCCTTCCCCAGGATTCCTGTCCCTGTAGGCTACCAACCGATCCCGCACTCTCCTGCCCTGTATTTTATCTTCCTGGTGATAGTTTCCTGGCTGAGATGCTCCTCTGTATCGGTACCAGCTGCTGTGCGAAGGCGCGCGCATGTGCAGGACACAAAGGTTGTGTGTATGAATGAATAAAAACTCAGAAAGAGTCTTAACACTGCATTTATCTCATGGAAGAGGAATTTTTTGATGAAGAGTCCCAAAATCATCCATCTTCCCCTGTTGTTTTGGCAGTGGTGTCGCCCATGAGGATGCGTCCTACCCGTTTTGTAGAAGCATGGGGAGGGGTGTATGTCTCTTCATATATGTGCGTAAAAAGCCCCTGGGCTGCCTTCGCTGAGCTTGTTTTATGTCTGTTCTAATAAAAAGTTGTGTGTTGCTTTGTATTTCTAAGCTGTTGCTGCGGTGGTGGTGGTGTTCGCTCTCAGCAGCTGAAGAAAAGCTCTTGGTTGTTTCCTCCCCCCCACCTTTGCATTAACATCTGGACAAAGATAAATGCTTATGCGGGTTGTTTTCACTTGCTTTGACGTCCTTGCAGCTTTAATGAGAAGATCATTTCTAATGTGGAGGAGTGGTGGCCCAGATTGCAGTGGGGTTCGCTCCCCACCTCTCCCCAGACAGCGAGCAGCGTGTTGGGAACAAACTCTGCAAACTTGGCGCAGGCAGCGTAAGTGAAAGCTAATTGGAAGCAGCCCTGACTTGCACTCTGCTGGAGCTATTTACAATATCTTTCATGTGGTGACTTATTGAGTTATTCGCTCAAAGGAAAAAAAAAAGTCCCTGCTTATTTATAGCAACGGTGGTAACCACTGATACATGAGCTGGCTTGGACATGGAAGCATCTGTCCTGGTCAAACCTTTGGCTATTAATTCACATCCTTCACCCCCCAGCCCTGGAGACACTGAAGCACATAAGCAAATATTGCTGTCTGGGGTCGAATTTGGGTACTGGAGACCTTTCAGGCCTTTCTTTTACGTTCCTGACTAAGGTCCCGTGTCAGTGCACCATCCTGGGTTGCTGTCTCTAACACCCTTGATCTCCCACTGTGTAATGCCTGGTGGGTGGTGGTTTTTCATCACCAGTTTAACTGGAGTGGTTGCTCAATGTGGCTTAGTCTGAGCTGGCTGGGTAAGGGTGGTGCTAGGCATTGCATTGGACCTCTTTTATCTTGGGGCTGGGGAGAGGGAGTGTACGATGTTGGTTTTGGAGGAGGGAGGAATGTGTGTGTCTTGCACTGGATTTTGGATGCAGGGTGTCTTTTGTGTGGAGCAGGGCTGGGCCAAGTAGGTGTGAGGGGTGTCCTGGGGTCAACCAGACAGGAAGAGTTTCAACTGTGGACACAGGTCTGTGCCGTGGGACTTGAGGCTGAAGTCCTCCGTGGACCCTGACCATCACTGCCATTTTATCCAGACCCCAACGATGGTGCGCTCAGGTCTGCAACCCTGACTCATCCCTGACCTGCGCTGTACCCAGATCATGAGGATGTTATTTTAGTCCAGGAAGACGCGCGGTGTATGTGAAGTATCTGCCTTTCTGGAGATGCTTGTTCCACCTTCCACATCACCCCAGTTTCCCAGCGATTGGCTTCTGCCCCTGCCTCTCGCTGATCTTGTTAATTTTTTTTTTTTAAAGCCTGGCACTGACGCTTTTGATGTTCCCAGCCTCCTATGTCTGCATGGCTCCTGCAGTACCAGCCCCATGCCTTTCATTACTGCGTTAACAAACTCGAGTCGTGCCTAACGAGGACGCCTCATACGTTATGCTAATGATCAAGAGACATGTTAATGATATTTTAGAAGCCTAATTAGTGGAATATATAACTATATGCAATTTGGTAATGGACTGTGACAAGAAGTTGTTAAAAAGGGGCTTGACAAATCCAGTTGCATGTGGCCTCAGACAAACAGTTGCTCAGAATAGATGAAGAGAAGCGGGGTCCCTGCGTGCGCGCGTGTGCTTGCATCTCGCCTCCCCGTGCTAAGGGGTGTGTTTTTTGGCGCCTGCGCTCATCAGCCTGACTGACACAAGCTGGTTTTTTGGCTCTAAATTTTCTATTCTGCTTCTTGAACTGACGTGACCAAAGCTTCAATTTATGGGCACAGTAATTTTCTCTCTCCATCTGTCGATATCTGCACGTATACGTATAAAACACAGTTGGTCTGTCTGTGTGGGGAGGCTGTGCTGTATGTGGCTGGAGCTGTGGTGGACCTGCAGTTCTCCATCGCTTGGGAGGAGGCAGAGGAGTTGCTGAAGCATCACCAGGTCTCCTATGTGCTGTATGTGTCCCCTGAACATCTCACTTAATGGCAGCTCTTTCTAGGATAGATACACAGCCGTGCTTGAGCATGCATGCCTTCTGGTCCATGGGAGAAGACCAGAAGTTATGCAGGACTTCTGTCAAGCAGATCCTGAAAGCACCACCTTTGATGTGAATGTTAGCAGGAGGTGAGCTCCTTGGTACCCGTTTCTCTTTCCTGAACAGTGGAGAGGGCAGCCTGGCTTGAGATTCCTCCCCATGGACAATTGCAGATACTTCTCAGGTTTTTTTGGTTGACGTGCTTTTACAAGGCTTGAAAGTTCAGTGCCTGGTTCAAGGGCAGGGCTGAGTGTTTGGAAATCTGACCTCCTGTCTTGGCTGGGCCAAGGATAATCTGAGTCTTAAAATACTAGGCTGGCTATAGGCTTCAGGTGCCAGCTGGAGGGTAAGATTTGGTGGCCAGCATCTCTGATGATCGGACTCCATGCCTTGTCCAGTGGGGATATGAAAAACACAAATCTTTTACACAGGAAGCATGAGACATGGATGGGAACAGAGATATTAGCAGAAACATAACAGCAGGGTGGTTATCTATCCCATTCAGGCTCCCTGAGGTTAAAGACTACTTCGTGTGTCTGGCATCTCTTCTGCTTAGTAGAAGAGAAGTTGTCTTCTGGCATCCTGTGGGAGAGGAGAAACCTGGTTTCTCTTCCAGGCTCTGCTCCATCACCACTGCAAGACCTGGGACAACATGTGTTGCGGCTGTGCTGGAACCCTTCATGTGGGGATAAGGTGACTGTCCTTCTCTGACAGCAACCAAAAAGAAGTTGAAGAGTGGGGGCAAAGGGTTAACGGTATTAATTCCCATTGCTTATGAAGCAGTGCCAATTATTAGATCAAGAAGTAATTTCTTGATATCAAGCCTAATTTTTGTCTGTCCTTAATGACTTCCAGTTTTCCTAGCTGTATCCTGAGACCCGCACCGCTTCATTACTTTGTGCCTCTTCATATGTATGACTTACGTACCTGCCCTAAAATAAAGAATTTAATAAGATTAAATTCTTTTTAAACTCTCACTTTCTTATATGATTATATAAGTATACATACAGTACCTCTCTCTGGGAAGGAGGCACTGAATTGAAGGGACAGGGAAAGATGTACATGGCCTTTCAAATAGTTTCGAAGTGGAGGGCTGGGTGAAAGGAGTGGGACTGGATGGTACTGCTTGGTGTGGACATGTGTTCCCGTCATGGGTATCTGGCTGGGCTGCTTGGGCATCTGTAGTCCAGGGCACCCTTCCTGTTCCGGCCGGGAGTGGCAATGGGTCTGTGATGGGAAGCTGACCCCAAGGCAGCTCGCTGCCCGTGGGGCTGCCTAAAATGTTTGACAGGAATTTGCAACTGCTGTGAAGCTTGGAGAACTTTAATCCTGTTGATTTTTCTCCTCCCTTTAAATATATTTTTTTAAAGATGTTAAATTTCCTTTACTTATTTGGTTTTTTTCCCCTGCTAATAACTAAATTATAATGAGGCTCCCAGTGGGATTTAAAAATATATTAAAAAAAAAAAAAAACACATAAAAAGCCCTGCAGAAATTATTCCCCCTTTTTTTTCTTTCCAGTGCAATCCGTTCTGCATAATAGCTCTTTGTCTCGCTGGCAGATAGGCACGGGGGAGGCCAGGAATCAGCAGCGAGGCAGCGGTGGCGTACAGGAGAGTTTCGTGCCATCCTCGGCCAAATGGCACAAAGTTCCCCTTGGGAGGTGACTGCAAGCAGTGCACCTCCAAGCCTCGGGCAGCGTGTGGGCTTCGTGCCTGGGTACCACCCTGCCTGGTTTGTGCTGGGCTTCAGATGAGCTCACCTCACTCAGCATCTCTGCCATGAGACAGGTATAATAAAGCAGGAGAATCTTTACACTCCACGATTTCATTCCACGGATCAAAGATCAAAGCAGAGGAATACACAGTGACCATAAAATTAACTGCTTTTTCAATTTTACAATGCTTTCAGTGATAAAGAATCATATAAATTTAATATTAATTAAACGCTTAGCTTTTAACCTCCTCCTGCATCTACTTTTGGCTCCTTGTTGGGGAAAAATTAATTGGGCATCTTAAATCTTGCGTTACTAAATGCTTTGACAGGGGGTTTCAAAAGCACTTAGAACTTGAACAAAATGTATTTGCACCATTCGTCCTTCCACTCACCTAATTGAAAATCTTAGAGGGGAAAGGGAGGGGGCAGGGAAAAAGAAAGAAAAAAAGTACAGTTTTATGGGTTTGTTTCTTAAAAGGGAAAGGGGCGAAGGAAAAAGGCATAACTTATAGCTGCTCTTATGCTCTCGGCTTTAATTCAATCCTCATCACACTTAACACCTTGCAAAATGGAAGCGATTGATCTTCTATTACAGATGGACTATCGATCGGGAGCTGGGGTGCTGGTGGCATGCTGCCGCTCACTCCCGTGGCATGTCTCACGCGCTTCCCTCCATCTCCAAATTCTGCTCTGAAAAAACCTGTCAGTGTTGTGCATTGTTGTGTGGGGAAGATATAAACATCAGTGCATGTCTCTCCCTGCCTACCGGTATGGTAATGTATATTATTAGCTTCCCGACCATTGAAACACAGCTGCCTTTGGGGTAGAGCCCAGCAAGTGGCTTTTTAGTGGCAAACAGCAACACTTTCATGAATGTGCAAGGAAGGAATTGCAAAATACTACCGTCACGATCCAAACCGGAAAGATTCAGTGGGAGGAAAGCTCTTGGAAATCAGCAATGTTGCAAAAGACCTAAGGAGCACAGCGGAGAGCAAATTAGATGTGTTATTTGCATTGTGGTTTGGCAAAAAGGGTAGCAGTGGGCTTTCTGGGCTGCAGAGGCCACACTTGATAGAGCAGGAGAGATCTTAGTTCGTTTTCCTAACTGGGTATGGCATGTGTCTCCAGACATCTTATTAATGCAATAGTACTGCTGAAATAAAGGGAGTTTCAGGAACTCCAGATGTATGGGATCGGAGCTAGGGAGTTACAGAAAGAAATTCTCCCTTCATGGTAGAGCCTCATTAATTTCCGTGGCAGACCAGGCGACCTACCAGCAGCCACTTGCCAAGGGGATGTTAGGGGGCTAGCATGTGGTAGGAAACACCTGGATCAAGAGAAACTTAAGAAAATAAATGAATAAGCGACTCCAAGATGCTGAGTAGAAGCTTGTTAGATGAACAGCGTTTTACCTGTTTGTACCGTTTCTTTGCACAGCACTGGAGTTTCATGGGGTCTTTTGTAAAAGCAAAAGAGTAATAGCAGCAGAAGACCTTTCACAGGTTTCTCTTTTGTGGTCTTGGCTGCAAATTGTGGAGAGCAGGTCTTGCTGAGCATGCATTAATGGAGCTTTGCAAGCATGATGTAGGTAGCTTGATGGTAAGCCCAGAAAATTAGAGGCACCCTTAAATCAGGTATGTGGGTGGACATGGTCTAGGGCTAAACTTCTGGATTTTTGAGCAGCGTGGAATTAATGATTGTCTGGTTGGTCCTCTATTTGGGATTCTTGACCTAAGTTTGAATTCAGACTTTCTCTTTGATTTTGGGGGTGGTTAAAGATTTTTTTTTTCCAAAAAAGAAGCTCCTTCTTGCCAAGTTCAAGGAGCAAGTGTTGCTACTTTGCTTCTCCCTGGATGAACTGATGAGGGGTGTGGGTGTCAGATGGTGAGGAACTATCGAATGGGTAACACAGAGCTGTCCCTGGATTAGGAACTGGGAGGTGAAATTCAGGATGGACAAGGGATGAATAGGTAAGTGAGGCCAGAAACAGGGTCTAAATAGCACTGTTGGGGATTATACTGCAGGGGGCAAAAGCTGTAAGGGCCTGGAGGGATTTTGCAGCATGCTGTGTGGTTGGCACTATTTTACATGCCTCCTCTTGTCTTTCGAGCTCCTGATTCTTTGCAGGGTTCATTTTAAACTGGGGAAATTGGGGGAAGCAGAACAGCCTGGACATGGTTATTCATCATGAACAAATTCCAGGAGGCTTTTCTGTTTTTTTCATTTCTTTGAGGGTTTCCCCATCCCATTCTTGGCTGGTTGACCACTTATATTTTGAAGAGGTTCTCATACTTGATGCTGTCCCTGATGAGGATGCTGAGAACCATCTGGTCTGGCACGTCAGTTTAAGGACTAATCATTTAAAGATGGGTGTGACATAGTCTCTGCAGTGGGCAAGGCTCTTTGCTGGAGGGACACAGCCTCTGCGCATGGCAGCATTCAGATAAAAAGGTAGGGCCAACAGGATCTTTTCTGTAACATTTTAGACTGCTGAAAAAGCACCTAAGTCATGGCACTGGTCCTTTATGGGCAAGGAGTGCCTCGTTTGCTCTCTCCCAGGCCATACACCTTGGAAAGTAGTGGCTGCACCTCTTCCCACACTGACCCTGGCTCCCTCAATTCAGCCCTGGGAAAATGAACTGTGATGTGTGTGCTCACTTTGCCTGTCAGGGTCTTGGCCTTTCCTTGTGAGAGAAGGGGCTGGCGCACGGACTCAGTGTTTTGATGGATTGATTTTTTTCTAAAATCTCTTGGGTTAGGTGGAAGGTGTTAGTGAAGGAATTAGTAGCGTTGATGCTACAGTGACTCCATGTGGGCTCTCACGGACGGTGTTTGGGAAGTTTGAGGAACGTTCCCACCTTCAGATGTGTAGATAAATCCCAGGTTCTGCATATTTTGGATTTGGGACTCAGTCCTTACTTGTAGACCAATTGTTTATGCGTTTAATAAACATATTGCAAGTCAGGATGTGTTTTAAAACCGGACTAGACTAAGAACGTGCCAATATCCAAAGGCACCTCTGAAGTTTGGTGCTAAGCATCCTGTGTCACCACAGGTGTGTACTTGCTTCTGTCTTCCCCATAAAAACTACTAGTGCTGGGCAAGAGGCTGGCAGTTGCTTAAATATAAGGCTTAGGTTACCCCCAGCTCTCTGTACGCAGCTGTGGAAATGCTTTGATATGGCTTATCCTCCAGGATCCATAAGAAAAGTCATTGAGAAACAGCATTACACCAGCGAGGGTTTTTTAGGTAGTCCTTTGTGCTTCAGACTGTAAGATAATGTCAAGGGGTGGACACCGTTCCATTGCTGCTCGCCTGCTGTCCCCAGCAGTGGCAATATCGAGTAGAGGAAAGTGCTGGCTGTGCTCTGCTTCCTTCTCCCTGATGGCTCCAATTTTAAAGGTTTCCATTTCTTTAGGATTGCCATCAGCAGAGGAAGGTCTCATTGGTGAGAGGGTGCGCTTGAGGCATGGTTGGAGACCCTGCAGTACACTCCAATGGTGCAGAGAACACGGAGGGACCTGGCACAATGTCACAGCTTGTGCTGGGGCTTTGCACAGTCAGAGGGGCGATGCTGTGAAGGTGGGGAGTTTCCTAAAACCTCAGAAGATACTGGAAGGGATTAGCAGTGGGCTTAAACCAGGGTATTCCTGCTGGTGATGGAGGAACTTTACCCATTTTTACCAGCTGAGACTCATCTTGTTTTTCTGCCATTTGCCTGCAGCTGTGTGTGGGGCAGTGAGTGCAGAACTGCTGGGTTTGGCATGTATAAGCCCCTTTGGTAATGTTCCTGGATTGCCCAAGTTTTGATCTTGGGAGAAGCTGAGAAGCCTCATTCCTAGCCAGGTTTGAAAAGCAGACTTGGGGTCTTGAACAGCTGAAATGCTTTTAAAAATACTGGTTGTTCTTCAGGATCTTAATTCTCAAACTGAGGTGTGCAGAGCGCGTGCCTACAGTATGCCTATGTGCACGTGCAGCTTCTGGTGGATGTAACTCAAGCCTTGTCAAAATGATTTCATGCTTTAATGAAACCGAGACAAATTCAGATTTTTGTAAGAAGAGGAAACGTTTCAACTTTGGTTGGTGCCTGAAGCAAAGCAGCTTTGGGTGGTGGAGCTGGGGGAGGATAGCTAAGGTGCCAAAGAGACCATGAGCAGCACAGGTGATGGGGATGTTCAGGACATGTTTGCAGATCCAAGAGGTGTTACAGTAAGATTTAAAAAACCAAACAAAATAAAAAACAAACAGTAAAAAAATGCACAGGAAAACCAAACCAACCAAACAAAAAAACCCCAAACAAACAAAAAAAAAGAAACCAAACCCCAAACCTCTTGAATTCTGTGGGAGCAGCACGTAGATCAAGCCTGAACCTTCTCAACATGGTGATCCCATGGAATGCAGACTGCCTGGTATGAATGTTTGAGAACGGGGCACAGCCTGCCCCACCAACCTTTACTCTGGCGGGAGCCTGCCCTCCTGGCAAAGCTCTCCTGGCTCAGCATATTACCAGACCTTTTTAATTTGAGGGGGCTATAATGAATCCTGAATTGTTGGTTTTCTCCCTCCTCTGTTCAGACTTTTAGCAGTGCAGCGCAGTAGGGCCTGAAGGCGGATATAGTTCAGTACTGGTCACTTTGCCAGTGCTGGCAGGAGGAAGAAAGTGTTTGAATTTGGGTCAGTCACTCACCGGTGCTCCTTGGGGAGGCTCTGGTTTCTTGTTCGTACCAGAATGGGATAGCCCGGTTATGTTCAGAAGGGCTTGCGAAACGTGCAGGAGCTCTTGTTACCTGCTCCAGCCATGGAAAATTAACTCTGCGCATGCAGTTTGCTCTGGGGAACTTCGCAGTCTTTTGCTCTTAATTCATGGTATTTTCTCTAGCTTCTCCCTCTAGTCTCTTTTCCATAAAAGTAAGTAAAAGCAAAAAAGAAGGCAGGCAGCAGAGAGGAGAAAGCAGCTGCAAAAGGGCTCATCTGCCAGCAAGGGGCAGAGACCTGCATGTGAGGCTCTTGATCCCACCGATAGCAGGAATGGAGCATAACCGAGCCTGCCTGTGCTGCTGCCTGCTTCATTCCTTCACAGTGAGAGTGCACACTCCTTGGCCTGTCAGGACTGTTCAGCCCTGAAAGGGGAGTTGAAACCAGCCGTGTCCCAGCACCGGCAGCACCACCAGCCCTGCCTGTGGTGGGGCTGCCTGTGCCTGCCTCCTCGGCTGTGCTACATCTCCATCCCCATCCACCAGAGGCCCATTTCTCCTTGGCCCCAAAACATGGGGACTCATGACCCCATGGTGTTCCCACATCTCTGCAGGGTGATCTCTGTTGCAGCTGGGTGTGTGGAGAGGAAAGCAGACCCTGCTTGGGCAGATTCCCAGCCCCAGCTCATGGGGACATTGGCGCCAGCCTTCCCTGTGTGCTGCTCACCCCCCCTCCTGCTCTCCTTCCTGCCATCGGAAGGAGGGAAAGAAAAGGAGGAACAACCATATGAAAAAAATGTTAATTTATTAATCATGGAATATATAGCAGTTCATCTGAAATGCTGTTGCTATGCCAACACCCTGGGAGTTTATTTTCTTAATCCAGGAGCGAAGCGTTTGGTCCCCCGCTCTCCTGCTGAGCTATTTGAATATGTTGCTGCTGCCGCCGTATCTGTTCAAAAGGGAGAAGGAGGGAAAAAGGGAGGAAAAAAAAAATAAAGTAGGCTAAACCACCAAAGCAGTCAGATGCAAAGCAGTAAGAAGCCTTTCTCAGTACGACTTAGTAAAAATGACACAAATTAATATACTCTACTTAAACCAGACCAAGATTAATGCTTCTCTTTCAGAGCAGCTTAGTCCAACTGTCACTCGACAAGCGTTCGTTGGACAAAATCAACACTAATCAACATTTATTCCTCTCTTGCCCTTGGGTCTGAGGAGCGTAGAGCGGGCTGCGTCATTCTCCGGCTCGTCTCGCCACGCTTTTCACCCTCTATCCAGCTTCGCCATATATCACCCTTCCTCTCTGTGCTTCTGCTTGTACGGATCCACACGCTCAGCTATCAGGCTACATTAGAGGCATGATAGATTTTCTGTTTTAATTTACATCTATTATATTACAACATAACAGATCTTGATTCAGTGGAGACCAGTGTCTCCTATAGCCAGACTCTTTGGGAAGATTTCTGCATTAACTTATTAAGGCTGGTTGGAAAGTGGCTTTGGATAGACTATCCTCCCTCCTCTTGCCTCCAAGTGCTGAGCAAAGGTGTCGTGGCGCATCTTGCTTGGGGAAGCCTGTGGCCGTCTCAGCCGGCTTGCCACGGAGCTGGGAGGTGATAGCTTTGGAGGGGATGGGCTGTTGAGCACAGTCTGACGCTGTTGCTGCGGGTTGGACACCAGGCTGCTTTGTAACCAAAGCCTGAAGGAGACCTTGCCCTGCCTTGTGGTGCTGCCCTGTGCCTTAGACCCCATAACAGCGCAGAGGGGAGAAGGGCTGAAACCGGCTGTTGATGCTGGGAGGACCAGGTCCCAACATACCTGTGGTGCGCCTTCCCACTTCCTGTGCAAGGGTGCTGAAGCCATGAGTGTCTGGCACGTGTAGGGTGGCAGGGTTTTGTGAAGATTCACAGTTTGTTTCTTGTGGCCAGGGTACTGTTTCCTGATGTGCCTTTGCAGCAGGGAAAGGATAGGTCTGATCTAAGGTCTGAATTAAGATCTTGGTGGGGCTGTGCCCCAGTTGACTTCTCCTTCGAGCATTAGGTCTTTCTTGTCTGGTTGTCCAGAGGCTCTGTGAGGAACAGAAAAAGGCAGAACAGTGGAAGAAACTGGAGCATGTTGTGGTCATTTCTTTGCTGATGAGCAGAAAACTGGTTAAGCATGATGCTGCCGTGCCCAACTCGGTGTAGTTTGAAGAGCTCTTTCTGTCCTTGCAACTTTAGGTTATTAAAATGGGAGGAAGGGGCATCCCTCTTCCACCTTCCCAGTCTTGCACTTTGTGTTTAATGCTTTTTTCCCTGATTTACCTGGCGAGCACTTCCTTGGGGATTGGATGATCTATATTTGATTTTTTTCCAGTGCCACAGATAGCTGCATAAGCTTGGAGAAGACTTTGTCATACAGTCTTCTCGATTGGAGTTAGGCTCTTAGGCAGACTAAAATCAAGGTGGTCCCTGCTCTCTTTAGTCCAAAGAGGACAGCAGACGTACTCTTGCTTCACAGACTGAAGGAGTAAATATAACACCAAAAGCCAGGTGAGAAGTAGTAATAAATGCAATGCTGAAGCAACCTCTTCTTCAGGTGGTGTATGCAAGTGTAAATATATCTGTGGAGTTGGTAGGTTCACCTTTGTGATGAGTGTCCAAGAACAGGTTAGAAGAATATCTGACAAGGATGCTCTTGTTGCAGTGTTGAGGAAGGGGTCAGCCCACACATGCTCCCCACCCATCCCAGCAGGCTGATTTGGGGTGTGAGTGGCCAGTCTGGTGTTGGGTCTCCCAGTATAAGGTTGGTGCTGATATGGTTAGCATCTGTTCTGCTCCTGCCAGTCATTGCTAAGAGGCTGAGATTGCCCTATATTTGCATGGTGTTAGGGGTAGCCCTAAGTCTAGCAATCACTCTCATGGGTTCCTTGCCCCTGGGGTTTCAACACATAATCTCCCCATTGCTATTGCTAAGCTTGTCTCCATAGCATCCTGTGATTGATGGGTCAGTGGTCCCAGGGGTGGGAACCAGTTAGAATGTTGTGGTCAGTCTCTCAGGTCAAAACACAGCTTGGTGATTTTGCTGGGATTGCAAGGCCCTTCTCTACCATTTTTGCCCATGTTGCTAAATCTGGTTTGGAAATTTGTAGTTTTGCCTTTCTTCCAGTGAACGCTTAGGTCTATGAAAGCTACGATACGGAGGTTTTCGCTGCCCATTTCTGCTGTCATGGCCTCCGTCGCATTGCGCAGAGGCTGTTGGCCAGCAAAGTACTGGAGTGCACTTTTTCCCATCCTGGGTGGACTTAAGGCTGGGCTCGGGGAGCTGGTGGGATCTCTCTGCCTTTCCCTCTCTCTCTCTCTGCTGGTGTGAATGAAGATTTGATTAATGCGGGCACTTTAGCACAAGTGCCATTTTCCAGGCTGTAGCTCTTGGCACGGGGAGCACTGCCGGACTGGAGCAGAGGAGAACTGCAGGCAGCATCTGTGTGCCTGTGCGCGCCCGATGCTTTATGGCATGCTAGGAGGGGAGCGCCCTACTTCCCCCCTGCTCCTCATTGCTCAGCAGTAAAGTAAATGACGCTTGGTATAACTTTGCACTTACAGGACTGCAACTCAATTTAAAAACAACCCCAAACTCCAGGAACAGGAGGGGCTCTGTAGCAAGCTCGTCTCTGCAAACCCACCTTGTTAATTTTAATGGTGGGAGAAATTCTCCACCCAGTGAGAGGTGAGGCAGTGATGCTGAAGTTGGAGTGCTAGCAGCCCTCGGGGGTGGGAGGACAGCAGTAAGTCCCAGCCCATGGGAGACTGGCCAGGGACAGACCTCACTGGGGAGTCCTGGCCCTTTTGATTAGCCGGGCTCCCATTCCAGCTCCAAACAGTGGTCTTGAGCAAAGGCACGGTGGGAGCCTGGATGCGCTTGGGGGACCACGAGGCTGGGTGGGGACTGCTCGCTCCAAGGGTGCTCCAGGTTGCAGGGTTTTGCCAGCTCTTCAGGGAGGTTTTTGGAAAGGAGATAACATGCTCAGGAATTAATGCTGTTTGTAAAGCACTTGGAAGATGGGAAGAGCAATAGAAGTGCTGTAATTAATAGAGGCTGGCTAATTTGATGTTCTGCCTTGACATCATCTCAGCTGATATATATGTAAGGAAAAGCACCTCCATTAGTGCTAGGGAAAATTGTTCCCCCTCCAGTGCTGGGGCTAAAGCAACCAGATTTATTTCTCTTAATTGTCTCCAGGAACCAAAGTCCAAATGTCCCTGAATCTTGGAAGTAGATGGGCCCGTGAGACAGCAAAGCTTTGCAGAGCATCCTTGCTTTTGACAGATGGCCAACTGCCCCGTGGCTGAGGCGCTGCCACCTCTGTGGCAGAGGACAGCCCAGGTCAGGGCTGGTGAAGTTTGGAGCGAGTATGATCCATGAGCTCTTAGTGAAAGCTCCACAGGTCTGGAACAAACTAGTTATTACTGGGAGGTGGGGGTGGGTTTACCATGGGGATGGCTCTCTGCTGGGCCAGGGTGGCTATGGGACTGAGCGCTTTTTTTGGGTCCTGGGGAAGCTGAGGAAGAAGGCATTTCCTTGGTGGTGTAGTGTATGAAGCAACTGAGAAAAGATGTTTCTACTCCCTCTGGTGGGATGGATACCCAAGATGATTTGGAGACAACCAGTATGAAATGGGTAAAAGGGAACTGGTTCTGTCTCCAGGTCATGGATTGGGATCCTTGCAGAACTGAAAGATTGAGGTACCGAGCGTTTTCCAATCTGGATGTCTCATGTTAAGCCAGATATGGGCTGTTATGAATATCTGCTGCTGCAGTATTGTTACCGAGAGCTGTGCTTTCTAATGACATATTTATACTGCAGAAATTCTTGCTTTTGTTTTGTTTGAATATCTAGTGTAAGCTGCATCTGTTTAATCCGTGCTGTCATTTACCTTGCTGTGCTGGGGATGGGGTGTAGTGAAGGAGACCTCCACCTTTTGCTTTTCTTTTTACTGCTGTAAACCCGTTCTTTAGTTTTCTGGTAATGTTCTTCTGTAGCCGTGTCTCAAGAGTGCTGGTCAGCACAGCTCTCTTGGGCTCTTCTCCCAGTGTGACCTGGGACTGGGCTCCAAAATCCATATATAGCTCTTGGAGAGGTTTTCGGAGATGCTGGCTGGTTTCTGTCCAGCTTTGGATGTGCTCTGCTCACTGGGAAGCTGGGTTATTCCCTGGGCCTGAATATGGTGTTGGGGCCTGCCCAAGTATGAAGGCATTGGCCTTATATGCATAAGAACAGGCAGTTTCTATATAAATGTTTTTATAAGGGCCATAAACCACGGTGCTTTGGAGTGTGAGCCAACCACTGCACACTGGGTTCAGAGGAAACTTCCCTGTGAGTGTCTTGTCCTGAGCTCCTTCTCTACCGGGCTGGTTGTGATGGTACCTGCAAACTCGAGATCTGCCTGCCCCAGAAAGGGGATGACAGGAGCAGGCAGGGGGTGGAGGGAGCCAGGGCAAGGCTTGTCTTGCCTCTGCCGGTGACTGGGTGGGTGCTGTTAGTGGGGGGAAGCAGCCCTGAAGGAGCTGGGGTGTGAAACCAGCCACCTCTTCTGGAAAGTCTGTGGGTCTCTGTGTGTGCATGTACCCACAGCCCCCCAAGGGCATTAGCTCCTCCCAGCAGCCGGGATGACTTTGGAGGCAGCAGATAGCGCAGCAGGACTTGATAAGCGACCTTCTCCTGGGTCACTGCCTGCTAGGGTCAGTTGGCTGCTCAGCTGCATATCAGGGATGCTTTTCCCTGCTGATGAAAGAGCAAAGGAGAGATCGTGCTGGAGGAGGAGGAGGGGAGGGCTGGCATCCCCCATGGACCTGACCCGCTGTGCTGGCTGTGTCTGGAGCTGGTCCAGGGGCGGTGTGGGAGGAGCTGGGGCAGAGGGGAGAGTGAAAGGGGGCAGCTATGCAGCAATGAGGCTGGTCAGTGCTGCATTTCATGAGCCTGAGCTGGCCCACCAGGGTTGCCCATGCCTCAGTTTCCCCAGATGTAAAGCCAATGGTCTTGCAAGCCATCTTAACCTGTTTTTTGGTGCAAAACACCATTGAGCCTTGGTTGAAAGGTGCCAAGGGGTCCTGTGCCTCATGTAGGCAGCGAGTGACAGGGTAGATAGAAAGCCTAGTTGCCAAAGCTGACTTTCTCATAATGGGGATGCAAAGCCATGGCTAGAGCAGGTCTCCCTGTAGGAGGCAGTCTGACCCATCTGTGTTTAATGGGGACCACACAACATGGCAGCTGGCCCCGGGCCCAGAGAGATTCTTGCAACTTAATAGCACCCTGCAGAGACAAACAGTGCTATAAAGGGGATACAGATTTTTTGAAAGGTATTTAGGAGCCCGGGGCTACAGAGAGGGGGACTGTGGACAGTTTAAAAGCTGCATGCTGCTCACCTTGGTCTGTGTATATTCCCAAGCCACTGGGATCATGTTCTTCCAGTTGAGTGCCTGGTTTGAAGCTGCAGGGATAACAGGTGCTTTCCTCTGCTGGGGTCTTGCGTCTGGGCAGGGGGTGACTCAACCCCAAAAGGTCTCCCAAAATCTGAGTCAGAGAGTCTTGGGAGCCTGTGATCTAGAGTTTCCAGCGGGACGGGTGCTCTGAGTCACAAGGGCTCCTCATCTGATGATTTTGCCTAAGATGCGTTGGAGCCTTGTTGACCCTGCACAAGGTCTTCTCCAAGGCAAGTGTACAATATCTGATCTCAGAAAAATGTGGTGATTCAAGGTGACCCACCAGGGACAGTGCTCAAGGCCGCATATTTCTCCTTTTTGGTAAAACAGGGCAGGGGTCAAGCCTTCCTCAGCAGAGGGGCTCTGTGGAAGGGGTTTGATAGAGCTTGTAACTGTGCTTTGGATTTGCAGGGGCACCTGGCTCTGCCCAGTGGCCCAGCATAGCTGCTGTGGGCCACGACCCCAGAGTCTGGAGGGGACGCTGTCAGGAGGAGCTGGAAGGAGATGTGCCTGGCCTGCCAGGTGGGGACTTGGGCAGTGCTGGGGCTGGGAGCCATGGGGAAATCCATCAACCTGCCCAGCTGGCTGCTGGAGAGGTGTCAGAAGGCAACAGCTTTCTGTCACTGCTGACCTGGGCAGGGGTTGAACTTCTGACCCGGAGATAAAAGCCTTTCCCCTCCCTCCCCGGCTCTGGTGCCCTTTTCCTTGAATTGCCCATGCTTTCCCACCCGTATCCAGCCAGGCTCACAATGGAGAAAGGTTGTTTATTGTGCTGCTGTCCTTGAGTCCTGTTTCCCTTGGTACCTTTACCATGAGGCCATCTGGCTCCACCAAAAGCCTACCTGCCTCCGGCTTTCCTTCCTCGTCCTCTGCTCACTATGGCTTTAGGTCTCAGCCCACAGAAATGTGCCAGCGGATGTGGTGTGCCAAGGTGAAAGGAGAAGGGCTGGAGGTCCTTTGGCTTTATTGGGAGCTGTTGGAGAGGCCTGATGGACGATGTAGCTGTGCTTTCACTGGGCCTCCATGCCACAGAGTCAACTTCATGAAATTCTTGTGGATTTTGGGTTTCATTGTGTCCCCAGAGCCCACAAAGCTGGAGGGGCTTAGGCATGGAGGTGAGAGAAGTCTCCCCATGCTTCCCCTTCCTCCCCATCCCACAGAAGGGAGAGTTGAGCTGGGGAGGGAGGAACAGGGTCCATGCAAATGCGTGTTACGTCTGCTGCTAATTTTGTGATTGGAAATGAAGCAACAAAGCGAGGTGGTGCAGCGTGAGGATGGTTTAACCTTGATAAAACAGTGATTTCACCAAGGATGATGTTCTCCCATCTATCTTCATCCATCAAGGCGCCGCTGAAATATGCTGATGAAGCCTGTGGATAGGAGTACAGTGCAGTTAAATGGGGCGTTGCAAACGCTCTCTGTACCCCCGTGACAAGGTGGTGTTACTTACTGTCCAAATTTAGTACAGGGAACAGCACGAACCGCTGCCTTTTGCACTGTGCGCTGGGGCAGGATGCAGCCAGGGCTGTGTCCCCTCTGCAGAGAGTCGGAGATGGTAGTGGCATCTCAGCCCATCGTTTAATTTCCCCCTTTTCTTTAGCACCACTGAGAGTCACGAGCACAGAGCAGTAAACAAATTCAACTTCACTGTACAAATGCCTTTCCCTCCCTAGCAGAGGGAGAAATTCAGTTATGGAAGATCCCAGGTTTGCAGGTAAGATGATGGTCCTGTTGACTTTGGTTGAACATCTGCTGGAGGGTCTGGTCTGCGGAGGAGTTGGGAAATTCCAGACAAACAGTCTGGCTACCGTGCGTTTTGCCTGTGTGTGCTGTGTCGGAGTAGCAGCAATTAAGCTTTATTTATATGGGATTTCCCAGCTTGCAGGGTGGGAGGTGATGGTACGTGGGTGTGAGCACTGCGTGTGAACTTCTCCTCAAGTTTGGGGATTAGCAGCATGGGCCAAGTGCCACAGTCTTTTTTGGTCAGGTATCTGAAGGCGGTTTACTGGCTGCGTGCGAGTGTAAATGTCGATAGGTCAGCGGTAAACCGAGCCCTGTAACTCAAGCTGCTGTTGTACCCAATCCCGCTGGGGCCGGCAGTGTTCTGCCAGGGCTATGGTGTTGCATGTGGCCCCAGTGCTTCCAGTCTGAGTTTCAGCAGTGGTGACCCTATGTCTGAGCTGGGCTGTGCTGATTCTGGGGGTGAGCCAAGATCTCACCTTGGGAAGGAGCAAGGTGGAGCTGGCAAGGGGACGTGTTCCATTCCTGCCATGCCGTGAAAGATGCAGGGAAATAAAAAACTGGGTGCTGCTGGTGGCATGGGCCAATCCTGACACTGGAAAGAAGTGGGGGTTCAGAGTCCTCTCCGAGTACAGGCATGGCTCGTCTCCAGCCAACTCTTCTTGCAGCTAGGTTTGTCTTCCTGGCTTGTCCTTCCAAGAGCTGGCAAGGTGCGAGTGTTACCTCCAGGCCATCCAGACTTGTGCTTGCAACAAGGTAAACCTATCTGTAAAGCTTCTGCAGTCAGTAGGGCTCTGACACTGCTCCAGAGCTCTCCTCCATAAAAAACCCAGACAGGAAGATGCCTCCTTACAGACAAGATGTATGGTGAAGGCTGGATAGCCTGCTCGGGACCCAGAGAGGATAACTGTTGAAGGACGTGTCCATCCAGTGCAGTGCAAGGCCTGCATAACCTGCTATGAAGAGGACAGAAGCCTGAACGAAGGCTGCCAACCCCTTTGAGGCTTTGAGGAACCAAAGCACTGTGATTTCAGTCCTTCAGAGCTCCCTCCATCTTTGGTCTTCTGGTCACCCTGGTGCCCCTGCTCCGTGCCAGCCCTGAACCACTCTTCAGGCTCTCAGTTGTCACTTGTGATGCCGCTCAACTACAGTGAGACCATCCTCAGCTCAACTATCTCCAGGAATAGGCAACAGCATAGATGTAGCCCAAACTTTCAGCCAATAGGTCCTCTCTGTCTCACCAGCAAACTCACTGCTTATTGGTAGGTCAAATTTTGTGATGGCCTCCCTCCTCCTCAGACATCTCCTGGGACTCCTTACAAGCTGGGGGTTGGAGTGATGGGCTGGTGCAGGGCGTAGGCTTGGTCAGCTTATAGCGAGGCCATTTCCCCACCCTCCCCCCCCCCCGCCCCAGCCTCTTGTGTTCCTATTCTCCCATTGCTGCTTCCACTCCTGATGCATTCGGGAGCATTTGGGGGAAAAAAAAAGTTGACAAAAGAAATGAATTATGCATAAGGAATTAATTTCCTTGATGAATAGGGACTTACAAACTCAATTGCCATTCGCTTTCAAGGGATGCTTGGGGGAGTGGGGGGAGGGAATAAAAGCAGAGGATGGAGCAGAGGGTGAACAGCTGAGCCTGGAAGTGTTCCTGGCCTTTGAGTGGACTTTGGGAAACAGCCCTCGGTCATTTAAACCACAAGATGGGTCCCATATTCCCATCAACGTGTGGGGTTCTTTGCTGGGGTGAAAATCACGGTAGTGAAGATGCAGCAAAAGTAGCGGTGCATCTGTCAGTGAGTGCCATCCTTTGCTCAGAAGAGGAGAAAAAGGCCAGATGAGGATTTGGGTGTTTTAATAGGTGGGGAAACTGAGGCAAGTTGTGTACATGTGACTTGTTCAGATCCGGTACGGGCCAGGGGCTGATACAAGAGTAGCACTTGGGGCTCTTGTGCTCCAGAAGTTCGCCTTTTTTCCCTTGTGTGCCCTTCCCTCTTGCATGCTGCTGTGTCCTGGGAGCAGAGCCAACAACTGGGAGCACTAAAAGTGCTGGAGTGAAGATGCTGTAAAAGAGCCTTCCGGAAACTTAGCCCAGCCAGAAAAACTTGCCCCCAAACCCAAGCAGAAAACTCAGATTCCTGATGGGAAGAGAGCGTCTGTCAATCCAAGTGGTTGGTCTGGCATCAAGCAGATGAGCTCTTGTGCTGTGTGTTGGTGTACGTGGGAAGAAGTCTTTTCCCTTAGTGGAGGGATGGGGCAGGTTTTGGAGGAAATGAAAAGTCTGGTTGTGATGCCAGTCGCTCGTGGGTTGAGAAGTGTTTCACCTTGCAAAACATCACGGCTGTTGAAGGGAAGTCTGACCCAGCTGTTGCACTGGCTGATCGATCGGAGAAGTGGGTGGGCAGAGACGGGCATGAAGGGGAGCCGTGCTGGGCCCTGAGCTCAGCCTGACATCAGGCAGAATTAATGCTGGGCAGGTCAGTTCAGTGGCCCAGTCTGCCCCGAGATCTGGTTTCTCAAAGCCCATGGGGCTCTTCCTGATTCATTGCACATAATGCCTGCTTCTCCAACCCTCCTGTCACCTGTGCAACTTGGAGCAGCCCTACAATAACAAAGAGCCTCATGTTCCTGAAGGGTACCTTCAGGAGAGAGAACTAGGAGCTGGGTGAGGGGGCTGCTGGAAGTGGCTTTTGGAGATGTTGGAGAGGCTGTGCTGTGCCGGGAGCTGTGCTGGGCAGCTGGGCTCCAGCTTCTTGCTGGTGGGCAGCAGTCCTGCAACCATCCTTGTGTGTTCTAGACAGAGTGGAAGACCTCAGCATCACCTGATAGTCCTGCAGGCCCAGATCTTGTGAGGAAAGCAGGCTGGGACCTTCCTGGCCTGGTGCCTCTGCAGTCCAGCATGAAAACTGGTGAGCTGTTGTAGATAGTTTTGCCCTAGAGCCTGCAGTTTTCCTGTCCTTCGTAACTTTCATACTGCCCTTTAAACGTCACTGTCCCAGTAGGACTGATGTACCTGGGTACTCATGGACTTGGGATGAAGGGTTGCGAGTGAGCAAAGTAATGCGTTGCTGGCTGCCTGGGTATTTCCAGAATTAAGGAAGATGGTGAGTGCTGGCAGAAGTTGTGCTAGAGCCATGGTGCCAGGTTCATATAGCACTGGCACAGGAGGAGCACCGTCTGTGCCTGCACATGTGTCCCTGTGCTGCACATCAACCCCATGGCATACCGGAGCTCGGTCCTCACTGGCTTGTTCACTGGTGAGATAAGCCTGGGGGATTTGCGCAGTATTTGTTTCGCCCTGCTCCCCCCTTCCCTGTGCTCTTTTGGGGAAGGAGAGGTGTACCCCAGACAAAGAGAGCATCCCCAAAACCCCACCCTGGGAGCAGCTGTGCGGAGTTTGGGATCATGCCGGCTGGCTGGAAGGAGGTGGCACGAGTTCCTCCTACTGTGACGGAGTGTGAGTGCCCAAGGAAGGGTAGTTCAATCACGGCTTTTCTTTTCCATCCCCTTCTTGGCCACCCCCCCTTTCCCAAGCAGAGGGGATCTGTGGGCAGGGGGCTTTGGAAGCTGTCGCTTTGCATTGCGTGGCTGGGGAAAGGTCTCTACCTGCCTTATTTTGTCCTTTTTGCTGTCAGGGCTGACAGTGCTCATGTTTATTTCATCCGGCGTGGCGGCTGTCTCGTTTCCCTATCCTCCGATGTCATTAGCGCGCCGAGAGCGGGCCCTGCAGTGCTCAGCCTAATGAATTCCGCTGTGGCTCTTCTCTCCCCGCCTCGTTACCAAAGCTCAAGGTGTCAAATTAAACCCGACCGGGGAAAGGAGAGAGAGAACAAGGCGCAAAAGGAGGAGGGAAGGGGAAGGAGGTGTGTTGTAGGGGTTCCTTTGGTTCTAGGGTTTCCCCTTTCCCAGCTATTTTTTCCTTTCAAGCTGTTTCATTTGTAGCTGGGGTTTCTCTTTGAGGATGGGCACACTGTCGTACCAGAGGCGGTGACTTTGTCTGTGGCCCTGGGTGGTCTTCTGCTGGGGCTGGAGGAGGGATGTCCTCTTTTTGTCCACACCACAGAGCACCTCTTGCCATCCTCTGCCCCTGCTCAGTCTTGTCCACGCAGTGTGGCCACATGGGAGACAACAGTGGGTGGGAAAATGCTGTCTTTAAAACCAGGTGGCTGTTTCTCAGCTCCTAGTCCACCTCTGGGGTTGTGCCCTCAAGCTGTGATGAGCTTTGTAAGTGGTTTTAAATGAAAGCTGCCATCTCCCATCTCTGAGACTTGGTGAATTTGGAGTGAGCTGCTGCCTGTCCTGAGAGCTGGGGCACCAAAAGCCATGCTGATGGTCCACCACCATCTCCATGCTGTGCTTTTGTGGGCCATGTTTTGCTTTTCTTCAGTATTTCTCACCCCTGGTTCACGCAGCACAGGAGGCTTGGGTGTCCCTTGCCCTCTAGAGCCAGGGATTCCAGCCTGCGGAGGTGGCTGGACTATGGCAGGACACCTGGAGTGACAGCAGCCTGTCCTGAGCACCCCTTCTGCTCCATCCATCTTGGCTCTCATTGATAGTTTTGTAATATAATTATCTCCTCATGGATGGGCTTTTTCATTACGTCGGCTGCTTGAGCTGTGGTGAGCATATTAATGTGGGATTAGTGCCACGGCAGAGTGTGCGTCAGCTGTGGGGAGGGAAGGAGGGACAGCCCCCTCAGCAGGTGACTGTCCTTGCTGACTCCCAAACTGAGGTGACTGGAGGCTGGGGACAGGAGCAGAGCAGGAACCAAGGGCTGCCATGGGGCAGGGGCCAGCCTTTCAAGGACATTTGGACCCTTTTGTACCCCTCCTCTGGCATCTTGGGACTGTTGGTGGGTGCTGCTGGGAGGATTTGGCTTGACGAGCACCAGCCTGGGTGACAAAGTGGCCCTTGGGTCCCTCCAGCAAGCTCCTGGCCTGCAGCCCTGCAGCTGAGGGGGGGAAGCTGTAATGGTGTGTCGTGTTCATTTTTGCTTTGCTTTGTGTGCTGGAGGGGATGCATGGTGAGAAGAGGAACAGGCCCCTGTCCCTCTGCATGGGATAGAGCTGTGTTGCTGCCTGCCTGGGGGACCTGGGTCTTGGTCCCCCAGCCTGAGGAGAGAAGCAGGACCCAGACCTGCTCCTGTCTCCAGCTCCACCACACACACCAGCAAATTTTGAGTGAAAAGATGACTACAGAGGAGGGAGAAGCCAGGGAGCTAGTGCAGGATGTGGGGCCAATCAAGTGGACAAACTTAGTCTACTGACCGGTGGCCTGGCACGGTGGCTTGTGGTGGTGGCTTTTAATCCTGTGTGGGCGGTCAGAACGCAGCTGGGTGCGCTGGGAGGTGAGGAGCAATTTCATGTGCAATTGGAACTGCAAAGGGAGACCGGAGGGAGGCTTGATTTAATCACCTCGGCTGGCCCCGGGCCAAGACCACCAAGGTTCGAAGACCTCTCAGTCACAAGAGATGCCAGGGGAGTATTAATTGGCATAATTCGTCAACTGTTTGGCACCTTGTGGTGTGTTGTCCATGCAGTGTCCCTGGTGCCCTGGGACAAAGGGGATTTTGGGGAGCTTTAAGGTTTTTCTGGAAAGCAGGTGAAACCTGCTGGCCTGGGCAGCTCCCAAGCCAGTGGCTGTGGTGCTGGGGTCGGTGGAAGGGCCTTCAGAACTGCCTGCTTGCAGGTGAGGAGGGGAAATCTGGTGGGTTTTTCTCTGTGGGTCCTGGTACATTAGACGCTTCCTCAGCAGGTTGACACAGGGGTTGAAGGGGTGTTTCAAGCCCAGCCCAAAGGCCCTGCTTGCCTCACCCTGCTTGCTTCTTGAGAAGGACTCAGCTGAAAATGCTGCAGAGGCCAGACGAGCCTTTCGGGCAGCAGGGTGGGCTAGTGCATGGCTTGTTGGCTGCTCAGCCTTTGTGAGCCCCCTAGACTGGTATGGCACTGAAGATCTGAAGAGAAGTTAAGCGATGTGAAAGCTTGCTGAAGGGGCAGTCTGCAATAAAGAAAAATTGTTTCCCCTGCGCGGCCCTGAAAAATGGCAAGAGAGAAAGAAGAGCAGGCATCCTCTCTGGTTAAAGGCTCATCCCACTGAAAGAATGACTCCCTGTGCAGCAAAAAGGGGTAAGTGTGGTCTAAAATGGGCTCAATGTGAGTATCACCCTGTTGCATGGAGATACTGCCGCTTTTCTCAACTATGGGAGGCACTGAAATGCAGCCAAGCCATCTTGATTTCCACAGTTCATATTGTGTCCTCTCAGTTGTCTGGGAATAGTGCAGCTGTCTCCTCTCCTGAAGACCTGGGAGATTGACGGCTCGTGTGACCTGAACAGCCTCATTTATTGGGAAAGCATGAAGATGTTGCATGGCAAATACCTGTGTGATGTGGGTATCTCCAGGGATTTTGGGCTGGCTGTGCCAGGCCAGGCTGAAGGTGCACCCAGCTGGGCTGCCCTTTTTGCCAAAGCCTGGTGGCAGCTGCCTGGGGAAGGAGAAAAAAGGGACAAGTCAAGTAAAGTGCCCCTTCCCTGATGTCTCTCCCAAACCCCAGCAGTGGGCAGCATAGACCTGGTGATGCTCAGCACAAGTTCCCTCATCCAGCTGGGTGGCTTTTGTTTTGCTCTGTGTGTAAAGCTTCTTGTATGGCAGGGGACATGTCTCCCTGCATTGTGCCTCAGTTTCCCCATCTGGGTAGAGAGGTTGATACGCAATTGCTCCCACTCTGGAGTGTGGTGGAGATGACTTCATTCAAGCACTTTGAAGTCCTCTGTTGAAAAGCGCTGGAGAAGGACAGAAGCTTATTAATTGTTGTTGAGAATATCTGTCAGTCCCTCGTGAGGAGCTGCTGGCTGAATTTCTGCTGTCTGTTCTGTCTAGGAGAAGATAGTGACAGTACTGAGACAATGAGAGTGGGGCTGTCATTCTCATGGAAATCAGTCCTGCGGGCTGAAAAACTCCAGGTTTATAGAAGCAGTATATCCAGGTTGTGATGGGAGATAAGGCTCTGTCCTAATGCGTTGCTGTGGAGGACTGGCCAGCCTTTGCTTTCAGGCACTGGTGGAGCCATGAACACATAGACACTATTTGGTTGGCCTTTCTTTTCTGAGAAGGAGCTGCTAGCTGGGTTTTAGGTGCTTAATGTTCCTGTTGACACCAGCCCATGGGAGACTTAAAAGATGCAGGTCCATTGGCCATAACGAAGAGTTGTCATTGTGAGTGCAAAACTGATGGCTCTTTGGGGTGATGGATTTGTGCCTCGCTGGTACCCAGACTCAGTTACCTGATAAACCTCTCCAGACTACTAAAACATAACTTTCTCTGCAGCTATTAGACCGGTGCTGGGGGCGTGATTAACCTCTCAGCTGTCTCACACTCTGGTTTGATTCACAGGCATCTCAGGGTCCGCAGCTCCACTGGACAGGCAGTTGGGGTGGGAGTTGTGGGTGCAGAGCTTTCTGGGTGCTGGTGTCCATATTTGAGATGCTGCCCAAAGAGCCTGTCCCTTATGACTTGGGGAAGGAGGCACCGACTTGTCTTGGAGAGCCATGGAGGAGGAAATTACTAGGGGACAGAAAGCTTTTTGCCCTCAAGTGAGCTTGTCGTCATCTCCGTGCTTTCACCCTGTCGAAAGGCTGTAGCACTGGCTTATCTCGTAGGGTCTAACCCTTCTGATGGGGTGGTTTATCTTGCTTGATGTGAAACGGCCCAGAGTGAATTTGGTGCTGGGAGCTTGACTGTTGCAGATAATAGTTTCATAGTTTTGAAGCAGGGAGATCTGTGTGCTCTGAGGTTGAGGCAGACAGGGAGAATGGGATTATTCCCTGCTGACAAATCTTGGTGGGACAGCAGAGTGTCCCTACCGATGAAGGCCACAGAGAACTGGCTGACCTCAACTATTGCATGTGGGTAAGCACTGACCCTGTGATCAGAGCCTGGACCATGCCCCTAGCTCTGCTGAAATGCCTTCTCCTTCCCTGGATGCTGCCATGCCACCGTGCATCCCTATCCACTGCTCCAGCAAGGCTCTGGGGTGCTCTTCTGCTGCGGATCAGGA
The DNA here is from genome assembly GCF_949628215.1 of Phalacrocorax aristotelis. Taxonomy (NCBI): domain Eukaryota; kingdom Metazoa; phylum Chordata; class Aves; order Suliformes; family Phalacrocoracidae; genus Phalacrocorax; species Phalacrocorax aristotelis. Next base: position 33,442,417 of record NC_134281.1, read on the forward strand.
TCTACCAAGCTTATCTCCCCATTTGGTGGTGGGTGAGAGCCTTCAGAGCCATCTCCTTTCCCCAGCCCCATCCCGTGCTCTCCCATCCCTGCCATGACACTTAACATCTTTCTTGCGGATGAATTTGGCAGTGCCAGGCCGGGCTTTCTTGCCAGTGTGGCAACAGCCACGGCTCCCAGCTTGTTAGACTGAAAGAATGTGCCGTTTTAATTAATGATATGTAAATATCCTTGAATGGGCCACATTTGCATATTAAGAGAGATTTGCGGAATCTGCGGAGTAATATATTTTAATTAAGGATTAATTAAAAATAATGGGAATTTCATTTCGCCTGGCAGAATCCGTTTAGATCTTCGCACACGTCTGCTCTGGAGCCCGGTCGGAGCATGCTGCCGGTGTCGTGGTCTGCAGCTGGGGCTGGCCGCCAGTGCCACTACTCTCCTGCCCAGGTACCGAAACCACTGGCGGAGCCGAGCGGCCGGTCCCCTTGGCCGCACAGCCCGGCTGCAGGTTTTCGGGCTGTTTTTTGATATTCTTTATGGCAAAATAAGCAAATGGCTGTGAGACACGGAACACTAGTTGTGTTGGCAATTATGTTAATAGCATGCTATTAGGCTATGATTCTATATGAGCAATTGGGGAGAAGAAATGCCTTACTGAGAGAGAATGATACAACAGACGTCTGTCTTATTGATATAGCTCCAGAGGAGCTTTCTGCGTAATTACACTCGGCCACTTTTCAGAGGTGGGGGAGAGGCTGCGGCCATAGGATGGAGGGGAGAGTGGCCCCCCGCATGTGCCTGCAATCTGAGGCAGGGATGCGTTGGGATGCTGCGACAGGCTGAGTGTCCAAGAAATCCTGTGGGCTCTTTGGTGTGTTGCTCTGGATGGTCTTGCAGAAGGGATGTCCTGCATCAGTGGCTGAAGGGCCACTGTAGAGCTCTGGGGGCCTCAGCGGGGCCTCAGCAGAGCCCCAGCACTTGGTGGCTGGACTGCAGGGCTTGGTTGCTTGAACCATGGTGATGAAGAGCATCAACAGGGAGCCTCACGGCTTCTTTGGGAAAGTTGGTGTGACCGGATCATGCCAAGCTGATAGATAACCAGCTCTAGTGGGACTGGCAAGGAGTGTGTGTGGGGGGGCCTCTTGAGGGGTTGAGACGGATGGGGGGCAGAAGGGGAGAGCAGGGGAAGGGCGAGGGTGCTGGTCCGTCTATCCTGGCCGCCTTTTCCCAGCGCTAAGGTGGCTGCAGCATATCGAATGCAAATGGAGAAAATGCAGTTTGTGGTAAGTGTCCGCTAATAAATAACCTCCGAGTCTTCTCCCTATCAGGCAGTGACATCCTGCATTTCTCTTCCCCGCCGCACCAGCCCAAGACATTTAATGATGTGGTGCTCCTTATGGGATGTGCCGCCCATGCTAAATATCTCCAGCCTTCACAAAATGGTGGGCAGAGAGCCTAGCCTGGCTCCGTCAGCCCTGCGCCTCTCCCCCACAGCCCTGGGCAGAAAGGTCGGCAGCGTCGGTGTGGCATCCCCCTCCCCATCCCCAGTGCCGGGTGCGGACCCCTCCGCCGCAGTCACTGGAGGATTTCATTAACTGCACGAAGTAAAAAATAATCAATTTCAGATGTTCCCAGTGTTTGTGGTAATGGTCTCTCTAACCATTCTGATTAGCCGAGTGAAATGGAATTTTTCTTTTAAATTACAGCGCGTTGACATTAAATATAGGCAAACTTTGTGTGCGTGGGGGGGAGGGGACAGGCTTTTTACATTCATCCCTGTCCTTCTCCCTCCCAGTCCATCACTCGCCTTATCTTTCCATCACCCCCTCCCCAGTCACGTGGAAATCTCCAGTGAGTTCTTTCTGCTGCCCACCGGACTGGATTATTTTTTTTTTTTCTAGGCTTTGTGAAATGTTTCCTGGGGTTTCAGGCTGGTGGGGGTGCATTTTTCCCTTTTTAAATATTTTTTGGTTTTTATTTTTTTAATGTCTTCCATGGTGTTTTGGGCTTGGACCAGTGCTGCTGCCAGGCTGGGCTTCTTCCCCCCATCCTCTCAGCTGCACACGCGGTTTTGCTTTGGTTTTACCGCTCTCTGTTTTTGCTTTGTGGTTTCCTTTCGGCGTCCCGAGCGGCGCAGTCCGCAGTGAAATCGATAGCGAGAGCTGTGGCCGTGTGCCTTGGGGAGCAGGCTGGGCTCCTTCCTCCTCCAGCTCTCTCTCATACCCACTGCCTCTCTCCACGCCCCTTCTCTTTCCCCAGGCTGAATTTTTTAGACTCTGAAAAAGCCCACAGCAGCCCTTCCATTATTAATTTTTTTCCTTTTTATTTATTTTTCATGCATTTCCCCCCTACCTTCCTTTATTCCCCCTCTTGCCGGCGCATGGTGGTGGCTGCAGGCGGGCGCCAGTACAGTGCAACCCAGCCCAGGCTTTGGACTTCTCCTTTTGATAAGCTGTCATCCCCTGGCCTCACACCGGGATTTGATCAGAGCGCTCTCTCGACCCTGTGGAAGACATTAAACACCCTCCCAGACCCTTTTCTCTGTCTCCATCTCTGAACCTTTCACTCTCCTTTAATGAGAATTTCTCCTAATTATTTCAGTGGCTGCAGCACAGGGACCGCAGTGTAGTTAGATCTTGATACCAGGACGTGACTGTTATGCTGATAAAGGCAAAAGATCAATAATTTAGGCCCTAGCGTTAATGGCAGAGCTGAGAGCTTAAGTGTCTGTATTCAGGTTTAGTCCTGAAGGTTCCTGGAGTATTAATGATTTCCAGAGGAATTCCCCCCATTCCCCTTCCCTTGTGCTGCCATTGCTTTTTCCCCGAGTCCTGTCTCTCTTTAAAACACCTTTCTCCTCATTTTGTATTTTATTTTTGTTGGCTTTTTTTTCCCCATTGTTTCCCTACTCTGCAGCCGTTCTGCTTTGCTTTTGGGTGGCCGCTGACTTGCCCTTAAGCAATTTATGTGGGGTTGTGGCGGTGCATTAGAAAGCAAAGGGAAGAAGGGGAACCTGTGGGGAGAAGCATTGAAGGGGGGAGGGTGTAAAAAAAAGAAAACCAAAACAACAAATCATCTTTCTGTTTTGCTATGGAGACTGTAGGATGGACCCTGCTCGGGAGATGAGCAGCATGGCTCTGTCCAGGCAATGTCTGGGGTTGGGTTGCCTTTGCAGGAGCCAGAAGTCTCCATCTCTGATGGGGGTGCCATGTAGTGTGGTGGTGCAGGTGGCGTTACCTTCAGCCCCGTGGCCATGCCCTGGTCACCCACCCATCTCCTCTGCTGCCGTGCCCATTTTTGCTGCAGAAACTCGTGTCCCTGCCCATTCACATCAGCTTGAAGGGGGCTGCTGACAGAGGTGGGGGACATGTGCTGCTTGTCATGCATTGGAGGACGCTCCAGTATCGTGATCCCTAGCTGCTTTCCTGCCCTTGTCCTTTGGGAAAGGTCCTGGCACAGCTCAGTGCAGGGCTGGGTTTATCCCAGGGACACTGGGCTCATTTGGGGTGGGATGGGGGAATAGGAAATGCATCTGCTGGAGATCCTGGTGCTTTGTGCTTCTTTCTTCCCAGCACTGTGATCCATCTGCCTTCTTGTTTGCTGCCTTTCCTGCCCTAGGCCGGCGCGTCTGAGCTGATCTGTGGCTATCCAGGAAGTGTTTGGAGGCCAGGGTGGAAAAGGAAAAGTTTGAGAGGAGAAGGGAGAGGGGTGGGCAACATTAACCAGTTCTCTAGTGAGTTACAAGCACGCTCCTCCTTGGGTTTTTTGGTTTGTGTTCTGGTTTGGTATTTTGTTGTATTTTTTGTGGTTTTTTTTCTTTTCTTCCAAGCCTGTTAGTACTTGAGGATTCAGGAAATACTGAGTTGATTTGAAAGAAGATGACAAATGATGAAGAGAAATTGGGGGATAAAGACTGTTATTTAGCCATGAGGAGCCCTGGCTGGGAAACACTGCTATATGCATTAGCTGGTTAATGGGAATTTTACTTGGGTTATCTCCATCCTGATTAGGGAAGAGAGGCTGGGGGTGCATGGATTTTTTGGCTTTTTGGTCCATTTGGCACCCTGGGCTGTCCATTGCTGCAAAGGGAATGGGAAGGATTTCTTCAGAGTTGCAAAGCATCCCTTTCCTCCAGTGCTCCAGGTCTCTCCTGAGGATCACTGCCCCCCCGGCTCGGCACTGAGCTTGCCAGTCCTCCGCTGCTGTCCTGGTCCCCGATATGGGCTGACGTGATGTGGGCAGGAATTGGCAGAGTGTCGTCTGTCCCTAGTGGTGTCAAGAAACCTGTGGTGTGTCCTGAGTGCCACCAACCAGATCCCACAGCAAAGCCGGAACTACTGATTTGTCCTTTCTAAAGATGTCTTAAGCAATGGGGGAAAACCTCAGTGCTGAGGCTTGGTCTTTCCTGAGGATCAGCATTACTTTGTGTTGTGCTTTCTTTTCTGATATTAAATGGTGTGAGTCTCATATCTCCCAAGACTCCTGGCACTTTGAGGGAAAAATGACCAAAAATGTGAGTGTGCCACGGAAGAGGAAGCTGGTAGTACTGCAAGTGCCAGTGAGCTCTTCCTTCCCAGCTGCAGACCTGAGATAGCTTCTGGTTTCTTCCCTTTCTCTTTGCTAGCAGCTGAAGGGTCATGCTGGCATCAAGGGGACAGTATGCTCCTTTGCATACTTGTGCCTTTGCTGTACTTGGACAGGCAGGGTAGGCTGGGGCTTTGTAAACAGTCCTGTAGCTCCACGGTCCAGCTGGCTCCTCCTAGCCAGCTCGCCTTGGCAGGGCTAGCCAGGGTATAAATTAGTTTCAACTTCTGTAGTCACTGAAGTATAGAAATATAGCTGAGGACATGTGGGGAAAACATCTGGGTAGTGCAAAAAGGCTTGTTGGCTTTTATGTAATGGCATTATTTGGGGTTGGGAGGGAAGAACCTTAAAAGCAGATTTTTTTCAAAGAATGAAAAGGTATTTCATTGCTACCTAGTTCCATGCTGTTTACAAAAATACATGTTTTTGTGTGTGTATGCGTATGTCTGTATATGCTCACATATAATCGCATATATAGAAATGCAAATGTGGATGATAGGAATCTGAGATGTTGGCCTGGTAGATGCAGGCTCTGTTGTTGAGGTGCTCCAGCATGTAAAGGAGCCCCATGGTTACTTTTCTTCATGCAAGGTAGGGACCATGTGTCCTGATTACAAATCCTTTCTTTGATTATTGAAAAAACCAGAGACTGACCTTGCTGAACGTGTGACCCTGTGGAACCCAGGGCCAGTTCCCTGGTGTCGCAGGTGGTCATCTTCTGTTATTCAGGCAAGAAACTTCAGCACTGTCTTCACGGTCACTTGAGCTTTCCTTCTTGCTTTTCCTAGTGGGTCTCCATTTATTCTTCTGGGCAGGGGATACAACAGCCACCTGATGTGACCCAACCAGGAAATATTTGGGTAGGAATGTGTTTACACTCAACTGTTTGGGTGCCAAACTCAGTTGATCTTAATAGGATCTTCCTTATACAAGGCTGCCTGAGGCATGTGTTGGATTTGCCAGGCTTGGTTAGGAGGTTGACTTCTGGATGCTCTGGCCTTGGGCTGCGCGGGTTGAATATTTGCAGAGCTTGTCTCGGCAAGCTTTAGGGAGGAGAGGACTTTAAAGACAAATACAAGCAGCTGTAGGTTTGTCTGGCCACCAAACTGGTGGTGAAGTAGGGAAGGATTCCCCAAAGCTCTGCCGATATTTGTTGCGGGTAGCCCTGGGGAGCAGGTATTTGTATCTGAAATGTTAATAGAGAGACTGAATTTAATTGTGCCTGCTGTCGGGGGAGCGGTAAAAGCCATTTACAAAAGAAGCCAAGAGAAGATCAGTAGAAAAGCACACAAACCCTAAAAATCCCAATGTGATGCCTGAGTAATCGCCCATTTGTCTGGGGAAAGAGATTAATCCAGCCAGGGTTCAGTTTAACAGGATTATTGAATGTGGGAGTGGGGGCAGAGGGGGACAAGGCTCTGGGATTTTCCATATGACTTCCAACCATGGATCTTTATTTTCCAGTGGCCCAGCAGGTTGGTGAAGCTTCACGAGTTGGGGTGGCTTTGGCATTGACATCTTTGGGATCAGATGTCAATGGGTGAACTGTAGTGAGACAGTGGGACAGGTCTGACCTGGGCCTTCCCTCCGTTACTCTTCTCTGGCCAGTTTGGTTAGACGAGGAGCTCTTTGGGGCAGAGACTGGACCTGATGGTATGTGCTCCTTGCAGGGAGATGAAATGGGAAATTTGGCCGGTTTTAACCCTACCACAAGGAAATATATTTTTCATCCAACCAACAGCACAAAGTCTGACTGCATCTCCCAGGGGGCTGCCATCAGGTCAGTTGTGTCCGTTGTAGCGCTACTGGAAAAGTCTCACTTTGGAGAGGTCAGGACAGAGCTGTGGGGGAAATTTTTGGGAGGGCCATAGACCCTCATCAGCCTCTGATGAAAGGGTGAGGAAGAGACTTCTGAGGGGGCTGGATTAGCCGTTGAGAACTAAGGGACAGTCCTGCCTCCTGAAGCAACTGATGTCCAAAACCCTGTCACTGGGATCATACCACAGAAAGTGTTTGGGTGCAAGATGGTTTCTGTCCTTGTGGCAGCTCTCCTGTTGTAGGCTCCTTTCTAGGCATTAATGTGTTTTCTTCTTAAAGCAGCTTTTTACCCTTAAAAACAAGGAGATGCAGAGATGAGAAGGGAGGCAGTGCTGCTGCCTCTACAACATCCCCACAAAGCAGATCACACAAAATAAAGCAAAAAGAGAAATGCTTTTATGGCATTGCCTGCATATATGTGGAGCTAGATAGGAGTGCGTGTATGCCTATGTCTCTTTGTGCGTGCTTTATGATATAAAGCGCCCGCAATGTCTCTACAGTGTTCTCAGAGAGCTGCTGATGTGTTGTCAGATACTGTAGCTTCTTTTAAGTCTACCCTATGTGTAGGGTATCTTGCATATTTGGTGATTAGAAAGCGAAGCAGGAGAATAAAGGTGGGGGAAAACCAAGGAGGCAGTTCTGGCTGTCCCTGTGTGCAGTATCTCCCTCCCTGCCCTCACCTGCCTTGGCTCTTCAGGTGAATATTTGTTAGTCTTTTGATGGTATCTCTTTTTTTTGGAAGGGGGGGAACTGTGCTGGAGCTCCTCTCTTCCTTTCGGGTGGTGGTGATTGTGTTCGGGGAGGGGGGGATGGGATGACACAAGCAAAACCCTTGGCATTTACATTAAAAACATGTCACTATTTCATAAAGGCATCATTTTCCTATTTTGCTGTTTCCGTGCATCTTAACTCCCAGATTATTTGTAAAAAGCATTTCTGCACACAGTGTCGCCTCTTACAGACACAGGAGAGTAATAAAAGCAGTGCTGTCTTTCCAACCACTCTTTCTTCAGCCTATCCTGCTCTCCCCTGCTGCACAGCAGGACCCTGCATCCTTTTCTAGGCTGTATTTGCTCCCCCGTTTCCCACACTCCATGCTCTGGCCCCGCTTGCTCCCTCTGATGAAGTTTCTGCCAGCTCCATTTATTCAGTGGTGCATGTGAAGAGCCAAGGGCCAGGGATGAAGAGGAGACACAGCCACCTGCATCTGTACCTGTGTTTCCCTGGGGAATGCTGCAGGCGTTTTCTCACATATAGCCTGTGCATCTCCAAAACCCCATTGAGGGGCACAGGCTACCAGTGAGCAAATCTGCCCAAACAGTTGAAGCCGGGAGCTGGCTGCAGGTGTTACACCAGAATAATGTTTGGTTTGGAAAGAGGTACGTGCAGTGGGTCCTCACCAGCACATCTGGTCTCCTGTCCCTGCAAGGCAAGCCATATGGACTGGGCAGGCTGTTTGCTAAGCAAGGTCTGGCTTTTGGTACTGGACTGAGAATCTCCCGTCTTTAAGAGGCAGCACCCCCCTGGGAAAAGCACTGCTGTTACTCTCATTTAGTGGTGATACATAGGTGGAAGATGCAAGCAAGAGAGCTGAGGTTTCCTGGAAGATCCAGGAGTCTTGCAGCACAGACTTCAGTCTCTGGCACATCCTGTGGTTCTTAAGTAATTTAAATAGCAAATAAACTCCAGCAGGCTCTGCAGGAGGGTGAGGTTGGGGCTCTGCTCGTCCGTTGTTTCCCCACGCCCGGGCTGTGCTGAGCCAGGGATGAATGATTGGGACTCAACAAAGTGTTTAAACACCAGAATTGAAATTAATGTCCCCTCATTGCTGGTGAGGCTGCCAATACATTACAGCAAGCACCTTCCCAAAGTGAAATGAATGTTTGTTTATCCTCATGAAATATACATCAAAACATGTTGGTGGGAGAGGCCGCTAACGAGGGAACAGGCCGGCTCTCCGTTAATTCCCAGCTGGGAGCGGACACTGCTCCTCTCCTCTTTCCTTTCCTCTCTGGGCTTTATTTTTGAAGCCTAACCCATTCACAGCTGTGTATCCAAAAGCATTAATATGGCTTTAATGAAAACTCCGGTTGATCTGTCCAAAGATATTGATGAGTGGTCCTCAATCGTATTAATCTTCTCGTTGAGGGAGGAAATGAAGGCAGCGAGCGGGGCCCGTCAGGTGCCACTGGAAGACGAGGGTGAGCTGGGAGCAGGGATGGCCACTGCCACCTTGCCCTGCCTCTAGGCTTGCACCTGTTCCTGGCTTGGGTTGATTTTTCCAATTTTTCGGTCCTTTTTGAAACTGGAAACAAAGTGATCACCCCTCAGCTGGACTGCATGCCGCAATTCCAGGCTGGTATTTAACGTTCAAATCATTATGTTTCCGCCAATAAATCCATTACTGTTAATTATATTGAAGGGGCTAACGATCCGTCAGCAATATTCCACTGATTTCCCTTCGTGTCGAATGGCCTCCTTGCCTTTAATCCATGCCGGGACATGTTTTGTGGGGTTCCCCCCTCCTTTGCAGCTTTTGCAGCAGTGCAATGCCCCGCCATCCCCTTCTCCCCGGGCGCAGCCTGCTCCTCAATAGAAACATGCTACACTTCTTTATGGCTTATGGCAAACTGCCTTGATTACTTCTACTGTTGTACCCATTATGTGAATTAAATATGTATTCAGTTGCATGCTGCTTGCGTTGTTATTGCAGGGTGACATATGGTAGTGTCTCAATTAGAATGAAACTAGCATTAGATAACCCTTCTGATTACATGCATCCCAGCCCGCTCGGCAGCCTGGCTGCTGCCACCACCGCTGCTGCTTTGCCTGATCTCCCGTTACCCGCGGGCCACGGGTTTCATTAGCTGGTACTGTCACCAGAGGTGGGCTTTAGGCAGGAGCACAGGAGGGTGTGCAGGATGAGGCTGTGGCCCGTGGGTCCTGTTGCACTGCCCATAGTTGAGCTGGCCCCTTGGTTTCTTGCAGGCTGACTGCGGGAGGGATGCTCGCAACAATGCAGCGATGCATTGCTTGCATGCCAGGCCTCCCCTGTGGCTTGCCATCGCACCCCTCTTTACCTTTCCTCTGCAGTAGCATCTGGGTTTTTCAGAGCCCAGAAATGCCCAAGCATGGGGACCACTGCTGAGTCCCAGCCAGGCATGCTTTGAGGGGCAGCACTCTGGCAGCGCAGCCCCTCACAAGAAGCAATCCTTGCCTGGTGTGAAGCTTGCTGTGTTTGAGGATGGCCTCAAAGTTTGGTACTGAGCTGCTCCTGACTCTGGGAAGCAGCACCAAGATTTCTGTAGAGGAAAGGGATCAAATGGCCAGTGATTTTGTTTTCCTGTCTTCCTCCGTGTGAAGTGAGTGCCTGGTGAGAAATGACTTGACAGAACAGGGCATTTTCCCCTCTGCCGGGCGGCTGGAGGTTGCAGGTTGCAGGGCGGCCGTGGGTGGCTTTGGCATTGCTGCCCTCTGGTGCACATGCTGGCCGTTCCCCCGGGAGCCCCGGGTGCTGTGGAGGGCTGCATTTGCTGTAACTGGAGGATTTTCTGCTTCCTCAGTTCCCTTCTGCCCTGCAAAAACCAGCCCAAATCTTGCATTTCTTAAAGCTAGATAGGATGGATTTCCCTGTCCCCATGCACTGCTGCTTCCATCATTTCTGGCCACCGGAGGACTCTGCTGTGGGCACAAGCAGAAGATGCTGCTGGTCCTGGGAGCGAGTCTCCAGCCTTGGATTTTGGCAGCAGTAAACCTGGAAGGTTTGGCTATTCCGCACGACAGCCAAACTTGCCATGTCTATCCACAGGGCATTGTGTCTCCCTGGAGTTTGGGGAGTAAATGAAACAAGCTGTGAGCCCTTCCCCCTGCTCTCAAACCCACCGCTTTTCCTTTATAACTTTGTGAACTGTTTGTTAGCAAACCCTGATGCAAAAGTAAATAGGAAACGGATTAATTATATAAACACGATTGTGTTCCAGAAACAAATCTCAGCCTGTGAACTGTTTGCAAATGTTTCTCTCCAAAGGCTGCTCTCTGGTCGCGCTGTGATTAGTCCCAGCGCCCAGTTTCTCCTCTCATGTTGGGCAAAGGCAGGTTTTTTAATAAATCGAATAACAAAAACAGTCAAAGAGCAAATAACACACCTCCCAGTGATAGGGTTTAGCTAAATACAAGTTTTATCTGGGTACATATATAGCTATTGAGGGGGATATTTATGAATGGAAAATAATACAGCATGACAAGAAAAAGTATTTGTGTGGTTTTTCACGCTAAAGCTTGGAGTTTCATTTGCACCTTTCATTGCTCCTTAATTCTTTTTATTCCTCTTGCATGTTCCCTTTCCGAGCATGCTTGTATGGGGGTGTGTGTACACGTGGGCCTGCATGTATATTACGCTGTCGGACCTCTGCGGGAAGCTCTATTCTATTCGCAGTGGAATAAAGCCCCTTCCCGGCAGAGGACTGCGGGGTCTGTGGCAAAGATAGTTGCTTCTGGAATCCTAATACTATAGCCCGTTCCAGACAGTAACCCAAATCCCATTAGCATTCTTCCTGGCTCGTGGTTTTCTGAGTGGCTCTGGGTGCTTTGTAGCAAAGCCCAGCTTGTGGTGCAGAGGGCAGGCAGGGTCTGGCCAGTGAACCTGAACTGCGGTGGGTGCTGTGTGAGCTGCCCCCTCTGGGAGAGTCACAGAGAGGATGCTCAGGTGCAAAAGTTGTCCGTGTCTGGCTGAGTTCGCCAAATTTCAGATTCTCAGTAGAGCTCAGTGTTGGCGTTCCTTAGGGGTCCCTCCCACAGCGGTCTTGCTCTCCCTTGCAAGGAGTCAGAGCACGCATTTAATTTTCCAAACCCAAAGCCTTTTTCGTTGCTCAGTGTGTTTCTCTCCTGGAGCAGAGTTTGCAGGGTGAGCTCAGGGGGTGGCATGGGGCTTTCGGAGCAGGATCTGTCCCTCCTTTACTGCTTGCCTTGCTATCACTTGTGTTGCTTTCGGCTAGAATACAGTCAGCTCATACAAATGACTGACAGCAGCCAGCGTCAGCCCTTGGCAGGTATGTAAACAAAGGATTGAACCGTTTTCTGATCGCTCTTCCCCCCCCTTTTCTTTTTTTCATCTTGTTTGTTTTTTTACTCAAAGTATGTGTGCGAGATGCGGGGTGGTGTAGCCCCGCGCACGTCCCCATCTGGGGCTGGCAGTGGCCCTGTCTGGTGTCAGGCTGGGGGGTGTCAGCTTGATTTCAGAGCTGCTTGACACAAAGCAACTGGGGAAGTGAATAAGTGGGGGGCAGTGAGGTTGGTTACCTGCTCCCCATGTTTTCTTGGTCCTCCAAACCTCTCTTTCCTGTGAGCATCCCCTCTGGCCCTCACACGCATTTCTTCCTCATCTTTCTGCTGCGGGTGGGTGCATCCATGCCGGTTTCCATAAGCTGCCTGGTGAGCACAGCCCCCGTGTCTGCAGGGCTGTCAAGGGCTCTGCCTCTCTCCGATTGATTGGAAAAGTTCTTGTGAATGTACGTATTTCCCTTCCCGCCCCCCCCCCCCCCCCCCCCAAAACACCACCTGAGCAGGTCTCTGTCAAGACTGCATGACTCATGCAGAAGTCAGGTGAGCCTGCTGAGAGTGACTTAAAATAAACACCAACATAGTCCTATGAAGGAAAAGCAAAAATATTGAAAAAAGGAGAGTTTTTCAGCTTGATTTTCACTTTTAAAGTACCAGGCAATTTCTTAAGGTGTCCATTATTATTATTACTACATTATTTTAATTTCTTGGTGATACTTACCTGGGTGCAGCTCCCCTTTGCCCTCCCTACTGCTGGGTGCTGGGGTTGCCTGTGCAGCTGCAGAAAGGAGCAAGCAAAACCCCAGAGCTGTGGCCGCGTGCCTGATTTCAGCTTCAGGGAATTTCAGAGGAGTGAAAGGAGATGGAAAACACCATGAAGCCACTAAGCCACGAGCTGGAGTGGATTATTTAAGTGGATTAGTGATTTCTGAATAGGGGCTGGTATGGAGCAGATGGGGTTTTGCCTGCCGCTGCTGTGGGGTCTGTGGGGGTTATGGTGGGCAATGGTGAGTTGAATCCTCCATCTCTGAGAGCTGCAGACCCTCTCCCCCTTGCTGCCTAGCCTCTGCTCCCCAAGATAGCCCCTGCAAGAGCTGCCCAGCCCATTCCTGCCCTTGGGTGCGGACAGCTGCCTGCCTGCCTGCCTGTGCTCACCCTCAGCTGGCGGAGGCAGAGCTGGCATTGAAGGGGAGCGACAGTATGGTCCCCTGCCCTCCCCCCCCCCCCCAAGCCGCAGTGTTCCTGGGGGAAGAGGGGTGGCAGGGTGGGGGCAGCAGCCTCCCCCTTCCTCTGCATTGGAAGCGCTGTGCTCATCTCCAAGGGTCTCCCAGCCCTTCATTTTGGTGGGAAGGAAACTCCTGCCTGCCTCTCTCTACATGTTGCACACCTGCACTTTTCCCCCCTTTCTCTCCCACTCTCCTTTTTTTCCCTTCCTTTCCCTTCCTCAAAAAAAAAAAAAGACAAAGAGAAAAAAAATAAAATAAACCCCCAGCAGAAAGCAAGCTGTGATACTGTCGGGCCTGGCGTTGATGTTATTTATTTTCCTCAGTTGCTGCTCTGGAAGCCCGGAGTTGACAGAGCGGTTTTGTAGAATAGAAACATTATAGACTGTTACTGTCAGAGTGTTAAATGTGATGGATAGAGAAATACAGGGGAGGGAGGGGACTTTACACTAGCCATGTCTGCCAGCGAGGGTGCTCATGGGAGAATAAACCATCCGCATATAAGAAATGAATGAGGTAATGTGGCGGGAGGTAATGGACTCTTGCAACAGAGATGCTCCTTGCCGGCTGGACTTAACCCTCGCCACTCCACGGGCGGGATGGGGGACGTGTGCCCTGCTTGCCTGAGGCCCTGAGATACAGCAGGTTTGGGGCTGGGATGCTGACGTGTGGCAGGAAGAGCCAGGTTTTCCCTGTGGAGCAAGGGGAATGCTGCCCGACTCCCTCCAGCACCCCCTCCAGCACAGCTGGGCTTGCCACAACCCCAGGATGGAGCATCTTCATGGTGAGCACTAAGAGATTTATTCCAGGGCCCGTTAGCAGAGGGGCTTGTGCTGCTTGGGAGGTGCAAAGGGATGCAGCCATCAGCAAGCAGCAGCCTGATGGCTCACTCAGGGTGGTTCTGGGTTTGGTGTCCTGCTGAGGGTGGGCGTGGGGGTCCTGGGGGCTCAGCTGGCAAGGTGAGGAGAACAGGCCTGAAGCGGGCCAGGAGAAGAGGTGGCCCTCGACCTGGCCGTTCTCTTTTGTTAGTGGCAGAGGTGCTGGGAAGTTGAGGGGCTTTGCCTTCCTTCATGGCTGGTTGCACAAAGTGCTAAGCTGGGGTCCAGAGCTGTAACCCCATGGTTGTGGTGCTCGGTTTGTGCTTCAAATGTCATTTCTTGCATCTGGAGGGACAGGTTGGGTGGGGAGAGGCCGTGGCAGTTGATGCCTCTCCAGCTCTGTGGTTATGCCTGGGGAGGGCAGGCTGTGTGTGTGTCTGACCTCTTCTGGTTCACGTCAGTGGCTTTTGCAGTTGTCCATGTAACTACCAGATTGTATTTTGAAGGCTAATGAGAGTTCACTGCTTGTTTCCATCCCTTCTCCTTACAAAGTCTCTCTGGAGCTCCCCTGTAAGGAGACCCCATGGGCAGCGTTATCTCCTGCCTGCAGGACCATAGAATCACAGAGTGGTTTGGGTTTGAGAAAGGACCTTCAAAGATCATATAGTCCATCCCCTTGCCATGGGCAAGGACATCTTTCACTAGATCAGGCTGCTCAAGCCCCATCAAACCTGACCTTGAACACTTCCAATGATGGGGCATCCACAACTTCTCTGGGCAAACTCTTCCAGTGTCTCACCACTCTCATCCTAAAATATTTCATCCTTATATCTAATCTAAATCTCCCGTCATTTAGTTTAAAACCATTACCCCTTCTACTACCAGTACAGGACCTGATAAAAAGTCTCTCTCCATCTTTCTTGCAAGGATGATGGGCTTGCAGGGGGTGAGAAGCCTCAGGGCGAGGGGCAGCCTGGATGTGGGGTGTCATGCAGCCCTGGCAGCTCTCACCGCCCCTTCCCTTCACGCTTGGCTAGGCATCCAGCCTGACCACGCAAAGTTGGTCGTAGTCAGTGTATGTGAGTAATTAAATTACTTCCTTGTGCATTTTACCCTCACTGACTTTTACCCACCATCTTATCTCCAGCTCATGGAGCTTTGTTTACACATACTTGGAGGAGTATCTTGGCCTTCGCAAGTCCTCACTAACCCCCGTTGTTCATGTTCTCAAACCTGCTGCTGCTCATGCTCTTCTTCTGGCAATAAATGTATTAAGCAACAGTGGGCAAACCTTCTACAGTCATGGCCTTGTTCAAAAAGCCATTTATTTCTATACTGTCTTTCACCTCTTAACCAACCTTTAGTCCTTGCCTTTGCTGGGAGAAGGGTTAAATGTGTCAACTGATGAAACTTTGGGGGACTCCAAACAATGCTAGCTGTGTGTCCTGCCTTCTGTTGCTGGGTGCACAGCAACTGTAATAGATTAGCGAGGTACGTTTTCTTCTTCCGTACAGGCACTGCTAGTTAATCTTGGTGGTATTGTGTCCATCTCGAGGCTTTATCCTATCTATTTATCATCTTAGCTGGTACTGAAGTGAAACTCACAAGTCGGTGGCTCATCTCACTCCATATTTTAAAAATAGGGTATGACACTTTGTGTCCTCTAGTGTAATGAGAGATTGGGCTGCTAATGAAAATATGCAATCATTTTATTTCTGAGTCCCTGCAGAACTCTTAGGCAGGTATTATCCAATCCTGGCGACTCCTCATTTTTCATTTTCCAAGCATGCTTTAACATCAGTTCTTCTGACATCTCAATCTCCAATTGAACCTTATCTTTGCCATCTGAAAGATGGCACATGGTCGGGGATTGCATGGTGTTGGGTTGCTGAAGGCTGAGGACCAGGTACCCCTGCGTCCTTGCATCATGGGGCTGCGGCTGCTTGCAGCAACTCCTCCAGAGATTAGCCCTGCATGGATGATGCCAAGGTCCAGGCTTGCTGCAGGTCTCGTGACAAAATTCATCCTCATCTTGGTTTGTGAGCTCCCAGCTAGTTAAAAATTGCAACCGATAAAAGCATTATCCATTTATGAAATGGATGAGTTTGAGGAATTTCCTTGTATTTGCCTGCCACTTTGTTGGGGTCTGGGTCAGATCTCTTTGGGATTCAGCGGGAATCCCCGAAACATTTCTGTCTAGGAGGCGTCTGGGTGCCCTGGCTCCAACTGCTGAACCTGAGGATTGCTGGTGCTGGACCCGCCATCGCCTTCAGATGGTGGCGGAGAGGCAGGAAGACTCAATCTTGAACCAAAATCTCTTTCTTACAAAAGAGCAACAGGGAGGTGCTGCTATTTCAGGATGCTGTCTGCCCTGAAGATGCAGCTGTGGTGTCCCAGGGAGCTTTGGGGATGGCAGCATCCCCAATCGGTGGCAGCACCTCTTGCGCCTGGTGCCTGCTGCCTTGAGAACCAGTCCACAGATCCCTGGGTTTTTTGGAGCTTTGTGCTCCAAATCAGCTTGATTTGGTAAAAGGCTTCCATTGCAGCACATCACAGGTAATTTATTCCTGGGTGCTGTAATCTGAAGAAAAGCAGAGCGAAGGACCTCCAGTCACAGCTGCGTGCGCACAAACGCAAAAAGTTAAGCATTCTTGCTTTCGCTGACAGTACAAAGGTGTCATATACGAGAAGGATTGACACAGACCAAAGGGTCTTGTGGGAAATATGATAATAACTATAAAGAAGACAGATTATTCCCCAGTTGCCAACATTCAAACCTTTTTACAGTCAGTTCAAACATATAAAACTTTATTGCTGTAGCAGAAAGGGGAACAATTTCTGGTTGCACAGCTTTCCCAGGGCTGGGTTTATACTGTCTGTGTTATTGCTCTATAGTGGCATTTTAAAGTTTATTGAACAAGACTTTTACAATTGAAGGAAGTATATAAAACTGTAAATTTATTAGATTTTTCAGGATAAGTGCCCTTTCTAGTTGTGCTCAAGAATTCGGAGCTACGAGAAACTGCTAGTTACAAGACTTATTAATATTAAAGACTGAGAGAGCGCACATTTTATACCTTAACTGATCTAAAAAATAATATTATGATATTACTGAAAATCTGAGCTGTCACTAAGCAGGGTACGTAGAGCATTTGTATAGTTTGTGTATGTAAAAATCGTCTATATACTGTGCAGATAAGTATATACGTATGTGTCTGGGTATGCCTACGGGGTTGTATGCTCACGTGCTGTATGAGGGTGTATGCACATACGATATGTAAATGAATAAGTACATATGTGTGTTTGAGCATATATGTATATATAAATCCATGTGTTCCTATGCCATATCTTATTTTTATATGGACTTATTTCCTATTTGTGCACTACCTTCGAGAATGCAGTCTTAGTGCACATGTAAGGCTTTTAGGTGATGTGGAAATCCAATTAATAGGGTACTTGGGTGGATTTGATAGTTATATTGAGGTTAGTTGTGTGCGGTGTTCATGGGCATCTCTGTGTAACTCATGTATGAAGATCTCCAGTATGTAAACTACACAATTTATAACATGTTCAACATTCACCTGGTATTTTGTGCCTAAAACCAGTGAGTACACGAGTGATGGTGGTACGGCATGTTCCAAAGGGCTGGGTGTCTGCCCCCGTCCCCTGCCTCCTCCTTATGGCTGTGGCCAAGTAACACTGATCATAAATTCACAGGGACTGTATTCGCTGGTCCGCACATTTGCTTGGGGCTGCTTATGCAGCAAAACTGGACTGCAATGCTGCCAGAGACAGCCCTCAGAGAGCTCGTTGTGCATACAGTCCAGGGGGAAACCTGCTCTTGAGGAGTCGCTGCTGCAAGTTTTCTTTTTTCCAGCTTGGGGATGATTTCACCTAAACATGTGACTCAAAATAACTCATAAATCTGTGTTTCTGCCTGCTGTGCCTGGAGCATTGCCTGCCTGCCACAGTGGCTGGTGCTGCCAGAGTGGCCATGGGGACATCTAAGAGGGGTTTGTTCTGGGATGGGGATGTCCACTGGGGCAAAGGATCTCTTTAAGTGCCTCTCACCAGGGCTGGAGGCTGGGAATACATCCCCCAGGTAGGGAGGAGAGCCTTCCTCCACCGCTCTGCTTTGCCAGTCTAGCACAGCCGTCAGAAGTAGATGTCTTCAACTTTGGCATGTGCGATGGCAACTTGCATGGGGCAGTGGGTGCTTTGGAGGCTGAGCGGGAGAAAGCAGGAACCCCATGAACCAGCAGTGAAGGCAAGGAAGTCAATAAGCCCTGAATTTTTTATGAGACCTTGGATATTCTGATCACAGCTATGCTGCCACCAAGATAGGAATACAGATTATCTGAGAAAGCATCCATGACTCAAACCTCATCCTAGGTCTTCCTAAGGTTTTTAGCTTACCTCCCCATATTAATATTTTGCTGTTGGTTTGTTTGGGGGAGTTTCCCCTTTTTCTGCTGCTTTTTCCCTGCAGGGGGGTTGGCGCTCAGGAGCAATTTCTGGGATCCAGGGCTGGCTGGAGAAGGTGGGAAGAAGGTTAGTGTGGCTAATAAGACTAAGAGCCTTATCCCTGTGCATTGTTAATAACAAAACCAAGCAGCAACACTGCACGCCGTGAGTTGGAAGAAAAGGAAAGCCCATGGATCCCTTGTAATCCTGCATTGTGCAGCGCGACAGTGCTGGAATTTCAAGGGTTCTTGCTGAATTCATTTTGGTTTGGAGAGAAAAGGAGAAGGGAGGAAAAGAAGGAGGATGGGGAGGAAAAAAAAAAAAAGACGACCCCTGCACTGAGATGAATTTATGCCTGAGCTTGTCTTGGGAATGCAAATGTGTTTAAGACTCTCTGAGCTAAACCACCCCTTTTGGGAAGAGGGAGGGGGGAAAAAAAAAGTACGACACAGAAGGGACACTGGGAGAATGTGAAATGAGGGTTTGCTGCCCCTCCTCCCGCACGCTGCCTGCTGCCGAGCTGGCAGCGGGCAGGCAGCGAGGAACCACTGGGATGCTGCATGCAGCGGGGACCCAGGCATGTGAGGTGCTGCGCTCCCTGGTGGGGACCTATCCTTCTGCTTCCATCCCCCATGGAGAGGTGGGCACAGGTGCCTCCCCACCATTGCAGTGGCCTTGTGCACCCTCTTGCTCCCCGTGCACACCAGCCAGGCCACAAGCACATCAGGTGTGATGTGACCACACTTAACGCCACTGCTACCAAGCACCATTTTCTACCTGCGGAGGTAAAGAGTGTGCTGCTTGCCCCACACCCCCTGGCCCTGCAGGGACAGGGCAGGGCTCTCCCGGCTTTGCAGGGATGCTCACCCAGGGGTCTTGCAAAGCCAAGGGGAGGAGGGCAGTGGGGAGAGGAGAAAACCGTCGGCAAGCGGGAGGGAGGAGGGACGCTGGAGAAGATGCGAACCCACTGCCAATTGGGCAGTTGTGTCTGTTGTCTGGAGGCTGCTGCTAACCACTCGTTACAATTAAAATGAAGTGTCCGTCAGCGGCTATCTTCGCTGTGTGGCCCATATGTTTCTGAGCTGATACTGTCCGGATTATTCTGTTTGGGAGAACGATAACGGCTGTTTATAACCTTGGCAAAGACTGAGCCCTAATCAGGCTGGAGCACATTTTCACCGACTGGCTGATAACGGGCTGTTAGCTGCCTTATCGCTAGGGAGAGATAGGCCAAAATAAGCAGATCTGTGAGCACAGGAGCCCAACGAAGAGGCACATACTCTGGCCTGGCCTTTATTTTTAGATGCTCTTTCCTTTTTTTTCTCCTTTTCCTGGCTGATTTCAGAGAGAAGGGGGGATTATTTCCGCAGAAGGGGAAGGAGGCAACTGGTTTTGTTCACATCAGTAAATGGGGTGGCAAGAAAGGTGTGCAAAAATAACACGGGGTGTTGTATTGCTTTCTGTGTGCCCATCAATTATGCCATGGCCCCCCAGATCTCTGAGGGCATCTTCATCTTTGGGAAGATGAGTGAAGTGTGTCTGTCCTCCTTTGCAGCATCCCTCCTTCCCTTGCTTTCTGCTCACTTTGTCCTCTTTCTCTGGGTCTTGCTCTCCAAAACAGGGGAACAGGCTGGTTTTGGGGTGGAATTGGTTTTGTGCAGAGGAAAGACATTTTGAAAGAGGGCAGTTATGCAGAGTTTTCTCCCCAAAATGGGGTAATATGGAAAAGAGGATGTTCCTGCTGCAGACACTATGTTGAGCCAGAGCATCTTGAAATCATGTGTGGCTGGATACCTAATGCCCAATTTCCCTGAGGGCAGCCTCTCAAGGAGGGTGGCTAGACCATCTTCCTAGTCTGTACTGGTACTTGGCTGTTGCCAACAGCTGGGTTAACCTAGTGCTGTTTGTGGTGCATGATCCTGGCCAAGCCATCCTTTTCCTCAGCATAGCCCAAGTCTTGCTCCATCGTGCCCGTATCTCGACTCTCGAATCTTCCAGTGGAAACAATCCAGGTCTCCCAGTGCTGCTCCTCCCTCCCTCTCTCTGCTGCTCAGGCTCCGTACTCTGCCTTGAAGTCTCAGGCAGGTGTTCAAATAAATAATGCAGCTAAAAATACCTTTTGGCAGCAGCTGGGAGTTGTTGTGAGCGGTGCTGCCAGAGTGGTGGGAATACAGCATCCCGGCTCCGCGGGCAGGTGCGTCTGTGTGCTCCGGAAAAGCAAGAGCAAGTGCTACAGGGACGAGGGTCTGCCTGCCTCCTGGGTCTGCCACAGCCCAGCCGACAAGCCGTGGCGTTGATTCTGTCCTCCCTAGCTTTGAAGCAGGCATTGCCTTCGCCGAGGTTGGCTTTCAGTGGAAGGATGCTGTGGAGGGGACCCGCCAGCTGCATCCTGCCTTGTGGAGGAGTCTCACGCTGGCCCTGTGCACTGGCTGCATTGGCAGGCATCAGGAAATAATTGTTTGCACCATGTAGTGTCTCGAACCGTTTCCCCTTTAGGAAATGCTTTGCAGGCTGGATCGCACAGCTGCCTCCAAGGAAGGACGCTGAGCCTTTCCCAGCCACCTCCAGGTGCTGCGAGAGCACTTGGCACCTCAGGCTTTCAGTCTGTGTTTTTGCTGGAACTGGCTGTTCTAAAATCTCCCCCCAAAACATTCTCCTTCCTCACCTTTCCCGGGGCGTTGCCCCAGCTAAAGGGTTTCTTCCTCCCTTCATCTGCCTGGGCCCGGACCTGGCAGCCCAGACCCAGGTAGGTGCAGAGTGCTCCATCTCCACTAGCGCTTGTCTCCTGGCTCTGCTTGGAGACCTTTTGAGAGCTCCCATGACAGCAAATTGTAGGACAACAGGTGTAATTATTGCAGCAGGAAACGTTGCTGGGGGCATAGCATCCTTCAGTTGGCCACAAAAAAACCTGACCTCGGTTTTCCTCTGGCCCAATTGATAGCAAACCCTTTGCTGCGGGTCAGAGCTGCTCCTGCTCTGATGTGCGGAAGAGGAGGGCTGCTAGGCTGCTCCTCTCCTGTGCCCATGCGTTATGGGGAGTGCTTGCTGCCTTCTGTACCAGTTGTGGGCCTTTTGGTGGGTTGTCCTTGTGCCCCTCAGCTTGGAGAGCAAAGTGACTTGTTAATGAGTCCCAGAGCAATCAGACCGGGGCTGGGGCTGGGGCTGGGGAAGCCAGGATGCTCCTGAGCTTCATCCTGCTCAGTGAGGGCTGAGACCTGGTCTTCCTCATAGTGCTGACAGGAACTGTGACAGCCCTTCAGTACTGGCTGCCCTTGCTTCGTCCTCCTGCTCTAGGAGCCGGGGGGAGGTGCTGGTGGGGCTGGCATGGTAGCCCAGGGCCACCCATGGTCTGGGCGATGCCTGAGTGACGCTTGAGTCCTGCACTGCCGCTGCCTCATCGCAAGTTTGGCCACAGCTCCATTTGAGACCTAAAACAGTGAAGCCAAACAGCATGCTGGAAAACCTTCCCAACTCTGAGGGAGATGCTCTCTAGGAATTGCTGGCTGCCTTTCTGTGCTTTTTGGGTGTATTTGGTCCGTTCTGACAGCAGAAGTGCAAGCGCAGTGCAAAATCAGCTAAGGGTTGGGCAACTTCTGGAGTGAAAACATGGTTTAAGTATTGTGTGGTGGTCCAGTGTGTGCCCCCACAAGCGTGTCCGCAGTGACTTATCTCAGTCCCCAGGGCTGGGGGGTTTGCTGTGGCTCAACAGCCTGCCGCCGGCCCATGAAATGCAATCAGAGCTATGCGGATGCCATGAGCCAGGGCAAGCTGACTCTTCCCATCTCATCCTGCAGAGAACAAACAGAGCTCAAGGTAAAGCGCTGAAATTTCACCGTGACCTTTTCTTAAAGCATTATAATCAAGTTGAACGTTTCCAGTTGTCCCACTAATGTTTGCCCCATGGGAGAAGGCGTCCTGCTTTGAGGGAGGATGTTTGTGGTGATGAGCGTGCCTGCCCCAGGAGCTCATGGCTCTGGATGCCAAATGCCTGCTGGGGGCCAGGGAGGCGGGGGGCAGAGGGCCGGGACTGCTCCCTGCCTCCTGCTGTAATGCAGCCAGGGGAAGGAATCTGCTGAACGCTCTGCATCTGCTACAGCCTTTGCTCAGGGCTTTTCGACACATGGATTGTAAAATACGCACCGCCTGGCGTGTTGCTGGACACCCGTAAGGCCTCCCAAGTGTGATTTCAAGGCGTTGCTGTTGGCTCGGGCTGTGGGATTGGCAGCTCCTGCCAGGGGCATGTTGGGGTTGGCTTGAGGGAACCTGGGGCTGGAGCTGGAGGGGCTTGATCCAAGGTTGTGCAGAGATGTGGGGGCAGAGAGTGCCTTTGAAGTCCAGCCTGGGCACAAAGGAAGCCTTTATGGGGAGAAAGGATGAGCTGTGTTCATGCTGTTGCGTCTGCTAGACCAATCTTTCTCATGAGGTCGTGGCTTCTTTATGCTGGTGTTTCGTCATGCTCGGTCTGGGGACACAGTGTTCAGCCTTTTACATGAAGGAGTATCCCTCTTCAGCTTGAACAGGCAACTGCCCACCCCCTGTCTCCTGGTCCCTGTGGCTTGCCTGGCACAGAGACTGGGGTTTCCGTCTCTGTGCTACACCAGAGGGGTGACCCAGTTGCTCTGTACACACAGTACAGCTGTGTGTTTCCTCCAGGGCTGGGAAGGTGGCCCAGCTCGCACTGGGGAGGGAAGATGTTTTTGCAGACCCTCACCCAGCCACAATGCTCTCACTGGGTTTGGCTCAAAATGTCCATGACCTTCAGGCATGCTTTTTTGTCCCCAACAGATTTCTGAAAGGTATTTACGGGATGAAGGATGGAGATACTCCTCTGTGTGTGGGAGTGGTGGTGATGGGAGCAGCAGTGCTGGGGTGGGGGTACGGGGGCTGCCAGAACCATTCAGGCACCCATTGGGCTGCAAACAGCCCTTTGCTGGAAGTGTGCTTCAGCCTCACCAGCCCCACTAGCTTGCAACCGCCTCCTGAAGTAGCTGGGTGCCCACAGCCACATCCATGCATGGGGTGAGCCCTTCTCCCCACTGCGCCCAGCCCATCCATGCCTCCCCTACCCCAAAGTGCGGGCCTTTGTCTTGCAAAGTGAGAGAGTCCCCTCCAGCTGCACACAAGTGCTGGCACCGCTGACATTTAGCTCTCGCTGACTTGTAAAGATGCATATGTATGAGGAGCAGGCAGGAGGGTGATGGGGGGCTGGCCCCAGCCCTGTGACCTCCACAGACGTGGAGCTGCTGCCGCATGTGGCTCCAGGGGGTTTGGTTTTATTTTCAAAATTTTTCACTGAAATGTTCCAACAATCCCGATTCAGTTTTGGCCGGGAAGGCAGGATGGCTGGGTGGGGTGCTGCTGCTTCCCAAGGGTTTCCTCCAGGCAGCAGCTTTGTTTGCACAAGGCATTGGATGCAGCTGTAATGTTCCCAGTTAGGATCCGTTTTAAGCATGGAAAATTGAGTTTACCACATAGCTGACATCTTGTCTGAACTGGCTGCCATGCAATATAGTTGGGTACCCTGGTATGGACAATGCTTGGGACCTCTGGAGAAGCACATCCAGAAGCACGTCTCTGTGGTTGGTCCCAAATGGTGGCACGAGTGTAGTGCTAGTGCTGTGCAGGTGGGTGGCTGCATGCTGGGGGGGTTTCAGGGTGGCATCTCCTGTGTGATCTTGCTTTATCCCCCTCCTGTACATATCCAAAGTGTGTGAAGACATGATCATGCCCTGCTTGTTTCCTTCTTGAGGGTGCATGGAGCTTACCGGCAACCTGCCCCTGAACACAGAGTTGCCTGCTGCTGCCCACAGCTGCTCTTGTGAGGAGGGTCCAGCCTGGATTTTGGCTGCAGGTAGCTGCACATCCTGGGGTTGTGCTGTGGGCAGAGCGACCTCAGGAAGCTGCTGCCACATGGACATGGTGGTGACGGTGCCTTCCCGGGCTCAGATGCAGTCATCCCATGGGAGGTGGGATGGTTGGGAAACCAAAGTGCGGGACCACTAAGGGGCATAGGATTAAAGGCAGTGGTCTCCTTGAGAGCCCTGTGGCAGGGCAGAGAGGGAAAGCGTGTTCCGGAGAGCCTTGTGGTAGGCAGGCAGGTCTATCTGTGCCTAGTGTCTGCTTGGGCTGCGTCTCACTCCTAGGCATTAACTGTTTGCTGATGGAGTGGCCTCCCAGGCCAGCGCATAAGTGCTCCCTCCCCACCTCGCTGCCCACCCCCATGTCCCCCCACATCTGGCGGTGTGTCTGGGCGCCTCCCTCCACCTTCCTCCTGAGGGCAGGCAGTGGACACTGCTCCCTCCTCCTGGGCAGGTCTCCCTTGCACAAAATGTCTCCCTCTGAGCTCCCCCTGCTTGCCCTTCCTCCCCCTCCCCAAAACTTTCTTGCTCTGGGGTTCGCTGCAGAGCTGTCCTCCGTTTCAGTTGTTCCCGGCTGTCAGAGGTTATATATATCCGCTCTGCTCATGCTCATCCTCTGTAACCATTTTCTGCTACAGAATCTTCTGGCTGCTCGTTGAAGCCTTAATCCGTAATGCAGCGATCAATGGGTGTGCGCCTTTACCACTTGGATGCTCATTTTTTAATCCCCACTGCCTCCTTCAATGTCATCCCTTCCCATTTTTCTTTATAGAATTTCAGGTCTACTGTACCTGCTGATTACTTAGCGGAGACCGCTGGACATCTCCCTTAATTAATTCCATCGATTTCTCAAATCCCACAAGGTTTGGGGTCCTTAGATTTCTGAAGCAGCTAAATGGAATGTCTAAATTCCGACATTTTCCCTCTATAAATTGTTTTGCCAGGGAGACGCTGGGAGGCAGCGCTCCGGCTTATTTATTTGGAGGCGATGTTAGCCCTGGAGCCTTCCCCATCCTTGCTGCAGGTGCTGAAGACGGCGTTGGGAGGGGACTGCTGCTCACCCTCATCACCCTGACATGCCCCCCATCCCAGGGATGCTCTTGCAGACCCCTGGTCCTCCGCTGCCACACATCCCAGGAGCAGGATCTTCCCAGTGAGGGAGCAGGGTGGGACCAGCTTCAGGAAGGGAATAAAGCTCCTGGAAGGGACCTATTTACCAGTTGGGCCCTCACTGCATGCGGCTGGGGAAGACTGTTGCTATGCACAGGGAGCTTAATTTTATTATTACTCTCTGCTATTTAATGTCTGTCTCTCAGGCAGCTGGTGATGTTTTAACGAAGCTGGAATTGTATAGTCTGTAGCACTGGATAATCGTAAGCTGCCGAGCCAGAATCAAATTAATAATTCATGAAATTAAAGTGTATAATTAATTCGAACTGTGCAGATGAGGAGGGACCTGAGTCTTTGGCCTGAAAGGAGCGGACACATGTCTGTAAAACATGTGTTCATGCATCCATCTGCAATGACAGCTGCATGTGCGCTGGGTCCCTGGCAGCTCTGGGCAGATCTGCTGCCTCTCACTTTCCCAGCCCCATGTCCGTGGGCCGTGTTGCCTTCCTAGACTGCAAGGCATAGACGTTTAGTTTTAATTGGTTTTATTTGGGAACTTTCCAACGCACACATACTGTTTTCAGGTTAAAACTTCCACACCCGTGTTTGGTCCAAAAATGGTAATATTTGGTGGCTGGGGAAGCCTGCCTGGCTGTGTTGCTAGGTATGGCCGTGTCTCCCTTCCCCTTGAGAGAAGCAAGATGTGCCTCCCTGCTTCATGGCATCATTAGTTTTGCTGTGGTTGTATTTGTTCTCTCATTTGACCTGGTGTGAATCTACCAGAAACAGAGCAACCACAGAGTTGCTCTTTGAAGGGCTTCTGCAGCGAAAAGTCCCAAGGGACTATTTAGGTTTTAAAAGCAGAGGGTCACCTTGGTGGAGTTACCAGTTGCCCCACCAACATGGGAGGGATGTTTCCCTTGGTGATTTCCCAGTAATTTGTAGCGTGGAGAACAGGGATGTGTGTTCCCAGCCAGATAAGTAAAAGCCAAAGGGACTCATGTTGCTACTTACACAGGTTGGAGCCACCATGAAGGACGTAGGTTTCAAGGTTTGAGATGTACCAGCTGCAAGCATGTAGAGCAACTAGGCTAGGTGATGCTGGAGGTTTAGGGAGCTTTTAACTTTGGGTCCAGTTAGACCCAACAGCAACATTGCTGATCCGTTTTATAGGAGGCACTGACTCAGTCCTCATATTCCTGCAAGTCTTTGCCAGCATTGACAGGAGCAATGGACAAGTCAGCCGAGGAGGTTACACCACTTCACCTGTGCTGTCTCCTGGGGAGAGGGGTCTCATCACATCCCAGTCCAGGGTGGGACAGCTGGGAGTTGTCCTGGGAGCCATTTCTCTTAAGCCTATCAGTGCATGGGAAGGGACTTCCTTGTGTGTGCAGAGATGAAGCCTTGTAGCCAATTGAGATTTGAGGAAGTGTGGATACAAGGACATGCACAAGCTGAGATATGAAACATCTGCTTGGGACCGCAATGACTGTCTTCCCAAAAGTGTTGAGTTGCCCATGCACTGAAAACTTGGTTATGCACCCAAGTTGGAATGTTGAATATTTTGGAGCTTTGAAGGCCACATCTTTAGCATCTATGGTCTGTACAGATAGCTGTCGGCCGATACCTGCGGAGGAGAAGCAGGACCACCTGAGGTCGTTGCTGCTTCTGTAGCAGAGCGATGTCCTGCAGTTTTTTTGCCTCGCTGGAGCAGGCTTTGCCTATTTGGTTACAGATTCCCAATTTATGTTATTTTTGTGCAAGGCAAAATGTTGGCATTGTGGATTTGGGAGGTGTATTTCTTGAAGACGTTTGTGAAGAATCTTTTATTCATATGAATTTAATTATTTTTTTTTAGCCGAAAAACTGGCTGCAGCAAGATAATGTGACTTGCTGTAAATGCCGTAGCTGTGAAGGATCTCAAGTACAAAGCTGATGGAATATCTACTTAGAAAACTATTGATTGAAAGCAAAATTGCATTGAAAGGACAGCATGGGTTCATTTGGGGGGTGTGAATCAGGAACCCTCCCCACTCTTTTAAGTTGACTGCAAAATTCTTCCCCCTCTCCCCGGCAGGCACACGTTGTTCTTGCACCAGGTGCAGCCATCTCAAGGTAGCATCCATGTTCAGAGACTCACGTAGTTCAGGAAGGTGAGATTTGGTGGAGCATCACATCAGCCTACTTAATTTTTCCTGTTCTGTTTGTCAGCTGGTGGCCCTGGGGGCTGAGGGATACCACATTTGTCCTTGGGAGGAAAGGAAAGCTGTAAATTCCCCTTTCTCCAGCCAAGACATAGACAGCAAAGTATGTTTCTGGGGAGGTCAGGCCTTGGACGTTGGCTGGTCGGTGGCTGTTTCAGGGCTTGGCTGGGTTTTAGCGGCACGGGGGAATCCTGCCTGATGTGAAGTCAAAGTGGAGGTGGGGAAACCGCATTTTTTCTGCAAGATTCTAGTATGCACAGGAAATTCAAAAGGTTGCTTTTATTTTGCAGTTAGGAGCAAACATAGCTCTTTTCGGTGTTTCATAAAACGAGGTTCTTCTGATTGTTTCCAGGGCCTGCTGCAGCTGTTGGCTTTAGCAGTCCTGTACAGTGTTAGTTCCAGAGGAAAGACAATATTTCAGTACCAAAGGGTTTTTTTAACAGTCCCTGCCTAGGCTTCAGGAGCCTAGGTACACCACCCATCCACCCTGTACTATATGATGAAAAGGCAAGACACAGAGGACCTTCACACACATTAACTGTGTGCAATTAAGCCCTGACGCTTTTGCAATACATGCTGAAATCAGGTGATTGCTTTTGGACTGTCATGGTTGCAGTTCTGCTCTTGAAATCCTGTTGGTGTCTCCCTGCCTAAATTGAAATCCTTGTCCCAGGGTTGGTTGGGGTGCTGGTGAGTGGCACAGTTTGAGGACCATGAGTGCAAGATGTTCTGTGAATTGTCCCCAGAATTTTTCTAATAGCTCAGAGCCAGCCATGCTTCCTGTCCACATAGTATGAAGCCACAAAACTGAGTCAGGATGACACCATTTGCCCCCTGAGCTCTTTTTTTAAGTGTTCAAACACAACAAGCTGTAGCTGACCCTCTCATACCCTGTTTCACCTCTCCGTCTTGTGGTTCCTTCATCGCAGGAAAAAAGGGAAGGGAAGGATTTCCCTCTCCCTGTGAGCATGGTTAAACATCAGCAAAGCATCTCCGAGGTTGCACGGCTCTGGGTAAATGCCAAGTGGTATTAATAATAACCTGCCCCTTTTTGCTAATGTGCTCCCCTTTGGAGTCTAGATCTTTTATTATTATTATTATTGTAGCTATTGTGACACGGGACACAGGGAAGCTGAGGAGTGAAGCTGCCTGCCTCCATCGTTCTGCCTCCATCCTGCTCTATCATCCTCTGCCTGGTGCCTGCCTGCAGGGTGGGTGGTTTATATACCACCCCCTGAGCAGCTCCTGCTCTCCAGAGGGTGCAAGGGAGCCCCGTGGCTCCCTGGCTCCATGCCAGCTCATCCCCATGGCCCTGGAGTTGCCTGGACTGGGCAGGGCAGGGGGGAGGCAGGGAGACTCTTGGCTCTTGGGTTGGAGCTGCTCCCTCCTCCTCGCACGTTCATGCAGCTCTTTGCGGGGGGAGATGGAGAAGGGCAGGGGGGAGCGGAGGTGGGGGGTGGGAGCCTGGCTGAAAGGGTTACTGCTAAACGCAAACAAAAACAGGATGCAAATGAGCCACTTGCAACAGGTAGCCTTAATCAGATGCTGTCACATGAATTCAGCATCTCTCCGATTGTCGCCTGCACTAGCCTCCCGTTCGGAAGCCCTCATCTGCTCCAGATGTGGTTTAATTTACTGCGACTTGGCTAATTACTGTAATTAAGGATTAATTACTGTTAATTACTTTCACATAAACTCAATGCCAGTCAAAGAGCGGAGCCTTATGAAGCCTGCCACAGCAGTGAACACAAGCACGGCAGCCTGGGTGGGCCTGCTGGGTCCTCAGGGCGATCCTGAGCTGGTACCCACCGCCTGGCCGGCCTGTGGCCCCAGCCCTCACCCCACGGGGTCATCCACTTCCCAGCCCTCCCGGGGCCGGCGGGCACGCGAGGCAGGGCTCCAGATGGCATCCAGCGAACCAGCCGCTGTTATTATCGTTAATAATTAGATAGAGCGGGGATTTGCTGTGCAAACCCTGGTTAAGAAGGGGAGGCCAGCAGCGTCTCTGGCAGGCTCTTGAAAGATGCAACAGATTAACCACCTTTTCCATCCCCAGCCCTTTCCAATGCTCCCACCTGCTGTGTCCTCCACCACCCTATCCCCAGCTGGGGGTCTTGCTGGAGACCCTTAATATGGGAGACACACAAAATTGTTATGCTTTCTCTGATATCATACGGGCAAAAAAGTGCTTTAGCAAACAAGGGAAAAAATCAACTCTGTATCTAAGGGAACAGGAGCCGGGTGCAGGAAGGAGTGCCAAAATGATTCATGGACAGTACGGTATGCAGTATTCCTGTGGGAAGCATGGGTCTGCTGGTGGCGGAGGGCCTGCCCCACTTCGCTGGCTCCCTTAGACTTGTTAGGCTTGGTAACTATCAGGCTTATTAGTTTTAAAAGTCCTGGGGCTTTTTCCACCCCAGCAGAGGGAGGAAGACCCTGGCGTGGGGGGGTACAAGGTGCAGCAGCGGTGGCAAAGCTGGAAGCGGGCCATGCCCCGTCCTCAGCCATTGCCTGCAGCCCCAGCTTGGTCTCGTGGCCATGCGTGTAATATGAAAGCAGGATGGGGAGAGAAAAATCGGCATGATTAGATGGGCATTGTTCTATTAGATCTCTGCCTGCTTGCTGTTGTGTCTCAGCATTTGAAGATGAAACATATTCATTTAGCTCCCAGGATGAATGGTTTTAATAAGGGGAGCAAGATGAGGTGGGGTAGTCCTGATGACTTCAGAGACCCATCAACTCTCCCCCTAAGGCCATTTCAGTGATGACATGGGCCACACAACCATTAATGCCGCAATCAGGACAAGTTTTCCATGTCCCTGCGAATCCTTCAGCTGGGAAGAGCGTGTTTTGGAGCCCAGGAGGAGATGTGTATCAGCAGTAATCAGATTGAGCCTGCTGGGAGGGCAGGCAGGGAGTGAAGCAGAGGCTCCCAGGATGCGATTCCCAGGGGGAGACAAGGGGGAGCAGAGATCCAGGCTGGCTACCCGGTGGGGCTTCAGGGGGCGAGTTGCCAGCTGGTGTCTGCTGGATTGCCACTTTTGCCACATCCTGGCACCTGGCTGATGCCATCCTGGAGAGGGGCTGAGACCTTGCAATGCTCATTAGTTATTTCAATGCAATCCAGTGCCTCTCTCTGCTGTCCCACCCAGCCCTGACCACTTCACTGCCAGCTGCCTCCAGACTGGTCGTGGCCTGCTTAAGCCTCAAATCATGATAATTCCCATTATTAGGAGCATCTCTGGGGGCAGAGGAAGGCAAAGCAGGCTGCTACCGGTGTCTTGTGTGCCCTGGTCTTGCTGGTTTGGAGCTGGGGATGCGTGGGGGGGAGCACGCTCCGGTGAGCGAGATGGGGAAGCCAGCCAGCGCTCTGGCTGTCAGCTCTGGTCAGCCTTGCTGTCAGGCACAGGGATGCGGAGGGCTTCATTGCTTTAATTGACACCTTCCACTTGCATCCCACGCTCGGTCGTCCCAGCCTCATCCTTCGTTTCATCTTCCTCCTTCTCCCTGAGAGGGAGTGGGGTGCAGTCCAGCCCTTCTCCTGGCCCCCGCGCCCCTGGAGCCAAGGCTGGAGGAGAAGTGGGGAGTCCAAGGACTGGACCAGGCTGGGTTCAGAAGGGCAGCTGGCAACCCTGGCGTGACAATTTTGCATACACTGATCTTCCTGAATGTTGGAGCATCCCATGTGGATTTCCTTGCCCCTGTCCTTTTCTAAGGCTGTACAGAAATGTCTTGTGGCAGCACTCCTGGGTAATTGCTGCCAATGGAAGGACCAGAGCCTGAAGACCCGTAGGATTTCTGGTCATGCCTTGACTGTTTTGGAGGAGTTTCTGTGCGTTCATTAGTGGGAGTGAGCAAGGGCTGGTTGCTCTGTGTAGCATGTACTCGCCATGCTGCAAGGCCCTATAAAGCCCAAAGAGCAGGGCAAAAGGTGGGGGCCAGAGGAGCTGGCAGGGTGGCTTCATCTAACCCAGTCACCTCCAACGCAAATCATGCCCAGCACGACAGAGTATCCTGCTGAAGGCCAGGAGAGTCTGTTGCTTTTGGGGCCAGGAGGGGAGGGCAGGGCAGATGGCCTTGGGGGTGCCAGTGGTTTGGGGCTGGTGTCCCTTTCCTGGAGGGGACAGCAAAGGCACCTTCTCTCTCTTCCAAATGAATGGGAAGTAGCAGAGCTTGGGTTCCTTGTCTGTCAGCAGCTGCAGGCACAGGCTGTGACTCACCCCAAGCACGGCAAAGGCTTCCTCTAGAAGATTGCTCTTTAGGGTGAAGGACCTGTTTGGAAAACCCTATCTCAGGAGCTCCAGGTGCAATGGGTGCATTCAGCTCTGGGGAAACTGAGGGACACAGCACCCAGGGCTGGTGCTCCGACCAGCTGTGATGGCGGCCACCACTGCCTGGCGTGTGGCAGTGACTTCTGTCCCATCCTCTCCCACAGCCAACCTTGGCCACTCCATCAGCACCCCATAGCTTGCCCTCCCCAGTTAGCACACAGGCTCCGTAGTTGGTCCTTCCCTTGGAGAAAGGCCTCGGAAAGCTTTGCTGTGACCATGGATGGCTCTGCAAGGACCAATCCCCTTCCCTTGCCTGTGTCTGCTAGGAACATGCCATGCAAATAAAAACTAGTTATGCCCCCTCCTTCCCCCGCCTCCCCCCCCCCCCCCCGACTTTCCTTGCCAGGGGGCTTGTGAACCGAGTCACCTCCAATGCTCAACCCAGGTGACCAGCACGGGTGATGGGGAAAGGTCTCCTGCGGACCACACCGTCTTTACTCTCTGTATATTTTAATGTTGGGAGCCCTTTGATGTCTGCCTTTGCAGCTCGTATTCTGCCAGGAGGCTTAGAGCAGCCTGTGTAATTAGCCCAGAAAAATGCTGCTTTCATGTGGGTCAGGGGACCCAAGCAGAGAAGAGATTTCCAAGGGCTTTGTTCTGCTGTGGAGAAATGTTTGGGGTTTGGTTGGTTTCGACAGAGCTCTTTTTGCCCTTCCCTTTTTCTCCTACTGTAGGGTGGAGCTCTGGGTTTTGGCAGGGAGAGCACACGTGGCAAGCTGCTCCTCTACGGGAGACAGGCCGTTCAGTTCTGGGCTGGGATTTCGGGTACGTGCAGAAGAGTCTCACGCTTGGGCAAGGGATCAGCCGCAGCCATGCTCCAGCTGGCCCAGGAGAAGAAGAGTGAAACAACCCATATATTGTGGGATTGCTTCCCACAGCTTCAATTTTTTCCTTATTCCCCCTCAAAAGCATCCAAGGCTCTTTCCTAAGCCCTACTGGTCCCCGCCTGTAGGTGTTGCTGTCTGCATAAGTGCATGCCAAGGGGTGTAAAGCAGACCGGTGCAATCCCTTGCTGGCAGCGAGTCCATGCTGTCGGTCTGCTCTTGAGCTGGTGATTGCCACAGGTGGGTCGCGGTCAAGGACAGCAGGTCCGTGTTTACTGTTCTGCTGGGGTGGTGAGAGGAGCTGTGGTTGTGCTGTGACTCTGGGCATCCTTTCTTGCACCAGGGGTTTGCAAAAGTACAGGGCCCTTTGGGTTGCCTTGGCATGACAGGGTGCAGTTTCAGCCTTGCCTTTTATCTGCCTTTCTCTCTGCCTGTAAATCAGTGGCAGCAGGTCCATGGCCCTGGGGGTCTTTTGCAGCAGGGTGGGTACAAGGTGCTGAGGTCTATGTCCCTGCCTGCATGGTGGTTGTCTGCTGCTCCTTGTCTCACTGGCACCTGACTGCAGGATGCTGCGTCTGCTCAGAGCACTTCCCGTGACACCAAGGCTTTCCAGTGAAGCAGTTTTCATTCCCAGTTGTTAGTGGGCACAGCCCAAGTGTCTTTTCTCCCCCTGCCTTTACCCCTTGCCCTCTGGGCACATGGGATGTCTGCAGACAGGCCACTTGCTTTCATCTGGCTTTTTGGTGTGAGTAGAGGACTGCACCACTGTGTCCACCAAGCCTTTTAGCTTCATGCATCGTCCTGGATGGTCCTGGATCAGCACAAGAAGCACCTGCTACTGTCCTGGATGTGCTTTTGCCCCTTTCCTGCCTTTTTTGGAGGGGCAGATGCCTTGCTTTTCACATCTTTTCTATGACCCATCCAGGTCCTCCCAGTTGCAGTGGGACCAGCAAAGAGGTGCCAGAGATCCTCTGACAGGAAACGTAGGGTTACCCTAGGAGGTAGATGCATTGGCAGACTGGTTTTCAGGATCCTGGGGACTTGGCTTGGGAACGTATCTCTGTCAAGGTGATGGTGAGGGGGTGCTCTGATCTTCCTTGTGTGGCAGGATCTCCCCATCCTGAAAGCAGCAAGAGGTACAAAGCACTTTGGAAACTGAGCAGCAAATTGGTTTTATTTTTTCCCCCACTTTTTCTCCCCTGGGACTTAAAAAAAAACCTCACAACAAGCAACCCCAACCCACCAACAAACCCAAAGCCAACAGACAATTATATTTCCCCCCAAACCAGGGCAGACGCACAGAGCTAGCTGCTGCAGACATGGACAGAGGTCTTACCATCTCCCTGTGCCGTCTTCCTGCCTAGAAGGGAGCTGCCTTCTCTTCCCAGGTCTGGTTCCTTCAACTTGCACTTGGGGCATGAAGGGATGCGATGGAGCCCCCCGCACATAGGGCACGGGACCCTGGCACCTGCACGTGTCGTGCATGTGCACATATAGGGTGAGGGTTATATACGGGAGTATGGTATTTAGACCATGTTAATGAGCATACAGGAGAGCGGGGAAAATGGATCATTTATGGTTACGATCTGGCTACTGTCAAAATACGGTGTTATTTTGATCGTTGCTTTGTCTTTGCTCTCTGAGCAATATGAAGGTAGTTTCTTAGCAACAAAACTGTGTTCGCAAACAACACTGGTGAAAAACAACCCCCCAGAAGAAGAGGAGGCGGCTTCATGAGCACTGTTCCCGTGTGTCACCTGGCCACACCGCATCCATAAATTAGATGGAGAACATCTTCCGGATGGCAGGCGCTCACCTATGGTCATGGTGCCATGCAAGCACTGCCCTGATTTCCCCCAGGGCGGGTTGCCTGGGATATGATCACTGTCCCTTTTGCAGATGGGTAAACTGGGGCAGCCAGAGTGGGATAGAGTGTCATGGGATGGCCTTTAGATGGCATGGGGGGTTTGAGCTTCTGCTAAGTGACGCTTGACACGTGGTGGCTGCCAGGCGCTGCCTCGGATCTCTCTTGGCCAAGATCTTTTCCAGGGTCTTGTCCCTGCAGTTCAGATGGATTCCAGAATGAGGGCGGGAAGGAGCTGCCTGCAAACAATTTTGGCAGCGGTTCTCCTTTGCAATTTGGAGTGTCTCTCCTTTGAAGGCGGTGCTGGGCCTGGTGTCTGTGCTGACGTTGGAGTCCATGAGAGCAAGCGGTTCCTCCAGCCAAGTATCTGCCAGGCTGTGTCGGGAGAACTTTTATCATTTCTGTCACAGACATCACAACTCGCTTGTCTTACCATACATCTTCCTAAATGTGACAGAATATTCAGCTGTTATTAATTGAATACTCTCTAATTTAACTGCTTAGCACAGGGGAGAGCGACTGGTTTGCCTCAGCATGGAGAGCTGTCATCAAGCATGCAGGAGGTTTTGGGGTGCAGAGAGGTGATTTGGGGAGCCAAATGGAGCTTTTGGGCTTGTTAGTATGGGTGCCCCACCACCCACCCACCCTGTACAGGCCTGATCTTGACCCTCATCCTGCCAGGGAAGGGCTCCAGCATCTGCTGCGGCTCCTGGTCCTGGGGCACATGGCCAAGCCCAGGCTGGAGGTGCTGAGGACATCGCTGCCCCTCCATCCCATCCTGGTTCTACCATCTGAGAATGGAGTGGAAGGGGCACCCCGGGAGCGTGGCAAGGAGCTGGTGATGTTCCCTGAGTACATCAGAGGGAAGGGTGGTTTGGACTGGGTTGTCCCAACCTCCATTCAGCTGCCTGGAGGTGATGCCTGTGGTGGGTAAATCC
Organism: Phalacrocorax aristotelis; assembly: GCF_949628215.1. Lineage (NCBI taxonomy): Eukaryota > Metazoa > Chordata > Aves > Suliformes > Phalacrocoracidae > Phalacrocorax > Phalacrocorax aristotelis. The sequence continues at coordinate 33,477,513 of NC_134281.1, forward strand.
CTTGTCTGCTGAGCTGCTGGAAGCAAAGCCCGACATAGTAAGGTAGGCTCCTTGCCTGAATCACAATACCTGTCGTGACCTGTTCGTCCTCTCGGTCCCCAGCAGATCCCAGTTATGGGTCCCTGTCTTCCTCCTCCTCCTTAACATCCACCTCCAGAAGCTCCAGAGATGTCCCATGTGCAGACTGGTTGTTATCGTAGGGTTGCTGAGAAGCTCGGCTCCATCGGAGGACGTGGGAGGCAGCCCTCCTCACCCTCACCTGGGTGGCAGGCTGGTGGGGGACCGTCCTCTCCAGCCACCCCAGCCCCATGCCTGCTTGCACACACACGTGCTTGCGTCTCTCTGCTGCTCTCCTAGAAAGTTCAAACCCATAGTCAAGTTTATTGTTTCTATCTCGTTTATTTTAAGTATAGTTTTACACTTTATTATATGCTGTGACATCTTAAATGGAGCCTGTCACTCTATCTTGACTACTGCTAGGGGCTACAGCCACTTACTGTGTCAGGCTTTTCGGCAGCCCTGATTAACGATATCAAAACGAATGGATCCCGGCGCAGGCACAAGCACGAAAATCAAGGGATGATTTGCATATTCAAATTGTACGTGGCATCGAAAGGCTACGGCTTGTGCAAGTATTGCACCAACACACCCCATGGATGCACATACGTGCTGCTGTGCATCCCTGTGTATGGGACCTGTACGTGTTAGTAAGGTTCGTGTACACCTGCATCTCTTCATTTAGTATCTTCAGCCAAAAGGAAGAAGCCTTGCCCTTTTTTCCCTGAGTTTTTTCATCTCCCTGGACAATATATCAATTAGGCTAGCTAAATGGAGTAATATTTTTTTTTCTCATGAGCCTGTTGGGATATGTTGTAGAATTACCTATGCAAATGCTTTTTTTTCCTGAAAGTAACATTTTGTTAGGTTAATTCATGCACTGGAAAAACAAACTTTCTGTTCTTCCAGTCCAATCTCCCCTTACAAGTCAGGTTTTTGTAACCCTGTCATTAAAATGCGAGGTAGCCTACAGTAATTTGAATATTTCATTCTGCCGGCTGCTAATGCACTCTGCATTACAGATGGTACTTGCTCCATCCTTCTGGACTGGGTTCAATTATAAATGAAAGTAGGGAGCTGAGATTTGTCTTTTTGTCTCTGCTTAGTTGGAATAACACAATAAAGCTTGATGGGTAGGAATTCCTCAAGCTGCCTCCTCTTTGCCTGCGACGTCTCCCATGTAGCTTTCTCCTCTCGATAGCAGATCCCGCTTGCCTTTCAAGTTGAGCCTGGAGTATTTGGGTTGGCAATGGCAGGGTTTTTCACAAGTCATTTTTGGCTCAGATGTGTTGTATCGTCTTTTTGGAAGCTCTCAGTTCAGTCCTCTTTCTCTCTGTTTATTTGCCGGCCTCTGCGTCCCCTTTTACATCCCAGGCAGGGAGCAATGGTAGGAGGAACCTGCTTGGGAATGGGGAACGAGGGTGCTGCATGGCTTTTGTGATGGTGGGGACACTGCTGGAATGGTAGGGACATCTTCCCCTCCTGGTGTGTCCCTTTCTAAACTGGGACAGGGATGACAACCTGGTCCTCAGCTGCAGAGAAGGGATGGGGATGCAGAGCAGCACTCCTCCATCCCAAGATTGCTGCCGTGGGCTCTTCCCAAAGCCCCTGGGAATAACAGGGCCCCTGGAGATCCAAAGAAAACATTTACCTTTGCTTTGTGATTAGCTAAAAGGCGGGGTCGCAAACCTATAGCCCAGCTGCGCGGCGGCTCTATATTACATACAGATGCCTTTTGCGAGCTCCTTCCCGGTCCCCGGCCGGTAAAAGCAATATTGCCGAGGGAGTCGGAGGAGGTGAGGGCAGGGCTTTCAATTTGGTTTTACATTTACAAGGACCAGATGGCCTCACTGGAGATGATCTTTGATCTGGGACGCAGCCGGAGTTGAGCAAAGATTTCCCCCCCCCCCCTCCCTTTTTAATCTCCTCTCTGTTTATGGCAGGGGCCTCTCTTGCAGGAGCAGGGGGGAACTGTGCGTCTGTCTGTCTGGCCAGCATGCCATCATGGAGCTGGGTGTCAGCCCCACTCTGCCCAAGGGTGCTGCTGAACCGTGCGGCGGGTGGGCTTGCTAGTAAAGCCCCGAGCAGGGTTGTCCGGGGTAGAAGGCAGAGCTGGATCCTGTTACACCACCACCCCGCAGCACTGAAATCTGCGTCAACAGCCTCTTGCATGGAATATAATTAAACACACACAGGCACCTCAAAACAGAAATACCACTAATTGATCCTTTTAAATTATTTTTCCCCATTTTATCTGGTGCCTAGCACCCTTCCAGCAGCGTGGAGGTACAGGGGCTCTCTCCTCCCCTCTTGCCTTGCCAGTTTTGGGTTTCTTTCTTCCCCCCACATGTTTTGAATGGAGCGGGAGCAAAGGCAGCCGATCCTATTTCACAAGCGCTTGGACTCTTGCAGCACTCTCCCTCCTGTCCAAACAGATCGTTTACAGAAGGGGCCTCTATTTAAAGAAAGAACTGAACGTTCAGAGCTGTTTTCTGGCCTTAAAACGCTGCCGACCGGCTGTTGCCTTTCAAAGAGTCGGGCTTTGTCTGGTGTGCTCGAGGACTGGGTTTGACGCCGGGCTCAGCAGGTCAGCACGGTGGCGTGAGGGACTGAGCATTGTGCAAAAAATGTGCTCATTGAATCCCAGCAAAGCTGGGTTCAGGATTGCATGTCTCAGCCATGCGAGGTTGATGGTCTGTCTAGGCTTGGGCAAACTTTACCTCACTGTGGTGCTGTGGGTGGGACAAGCTTGGAAACAAAGCAAATGGAGGAGGAACATTCAGGTAGGCTTTCGTGTGATCTGTGTATAGCATAGCGAGAAAGACCTTGTGTGTAAGGCAAGTCTGCAAGGAATTGGAGGAACATTTAGTCCTGGAGAGCTGTGGTACTCAAAAACACATTGGATGACATGCATATCGGCTCAAGGGATGCTGGCTCTGGTCCTATAGTGTAGGTGACATCTATAACACTGTGAAGTGCCCTGATACTGTCCCAGTACAAACCACCACCAAAAGCTGGTGCCTGAAGTTGTCCAGTGGCTGGCGTGTTGCATCTAAATGGTGGCTACACTACAGGAGTTGGGGTGGGATTTCCAATACCTTTGGTTATGGTTGATTCTCGTGCTTTGGATATGACCTATTCTCATAGGCATATAACTTACTTTCAGTTCAAAATTTTCATGGAGAAGCCTTGAATCACCTGGTACCATGGCTGGGGCAGGTAGACATGGGCAGGGACGGTTTCTAATGCATCTGGAATGGAAGACCCCTGTGTCTCGGTGAGGAGCAATGTCCATCCTACATGAGGCAGAGACCCTGGACCATGGCTGACCTCAGAGAAGATGATCACTGATAGTAGGCACTTCTGATTCTCTCAAACTCCGCAATGGCTGCAATGTCCCCTTTAGGTTTCTTACTGCAAAACCCCACCCTGAGGTTTCACCCTGCGTGGAGAGTCCATGCTTAATAGCTGCTTCCTCCTTCTCGTTTGCTTCCCTCTTTTCCGCGTGCACCAAAAAAAAGGATATACTATTCCTGCAGCCACCTTCTCCAAGCACCGAGGAATGAGGCTGCCTTCAAGTAAGCAGGAGTGACAAGGACCACGCTCAGCTCTTGCCTTGCGTCAGAAGGTCACTGCTGGAAATGGGAGCGTGGTTCTGGGCAGAGAGTGCGCCAGTAAGCAGGCGGCAGGGAGTTTTCTTGGCAGTGGACTGAGAGGACGTGGCCCCAGGGTGCTCTGCAGTGGGAGGCTGCTGTACATCTGACCCCAAGTTTTGACAGACATCTGTGTGGTTCTGTGCTGCCTGCTTTGGTGAGAGAGAAGGGGAGGGGAAAACCAGTGTATTTCCTCTGATGGCTTGGCTCTGAGACCTGGAGCTTTGGGAAATCTATATTACACTCAAAATCCCAAATCTAGCTCATACAAGGCCATCAACTTGGCGACAGAGTGGCAGTGCTCTTGACTGCGTGATGGACAGTGGGTACCTTCAAATTATTTAGCAAACCCGGGACTTGAGTGGGACATTGCCATCTAACGAGCTCCAAGTCAGCTTTCCTTGGATGGAGTCTCACAGGTCATCTTTTCTGAAGGATGGCAGAGAATCTGAAATGCAGCTTTTCAGCTTGGGCTCTCGCCAGTATTTTCACCTACGACGTTCTTGCCCTGGCCGCTTTGTGCATCCAGCAGCCGTTCACAGGCACTGCATGTCCAGGGGAGATGACCTTTCCAAGAGGGAGCAGGCTGGAAAGCAGCTTCCTTCTGGGAGAAAACCTGTCTTTGTTTGTTCTCAGATTTCAGGGCTTGGCCTGGGGCGGTTGAAATGGGACCCTTGTCCTCAGAGGGGCTCTGGAGGCCCCCGCTTCTCATTAGCAGATTCAGCTCATTCAGAGGACCCATTTCTTTTCAGCAAGGAGAATTCATATGCAAAGCACTGCGCTGTAGCAGGAGGCACAACCCAGCCCAACTGGCGTTAGAGGTGGGGGCGGTTTGTGGCTGGACCTGTCCTGGGAGCAATCCCATCTTTTGTTTGCCGATTTGTGTTCCTGCAGGGCTTAGGGAGCCTCTTGTTCACTCCATGCTCCAGGCTGGGAGGTGTCTCCAGGCGTGACCAATGCCAGGTCCAGGCCATCTCATCTCCTGGGATGGGGGCGATGGCTTGCTCTGTCTCTCAGTGACAATTTACTGTCTTGCTGCTGCAGAGGGGACTCAGGTCCATCACCCAAACTCCAGCACGAGAAGGTGATGTCCTGGTACAGCAGCTGCTGCCGTTGGAAGGACAGAGGCAGAGCCCTGTGTTTAGCCGCCTATTCTTCTCATTACTGTAGCAAAATCTGACTCTTTTGTCTAGGGTTGGAAAAAATCCCAAACACACTCCAAGAGGTATGGGAGAGGGCACGTGTGTGTCTTTGTGTTATCCTACTCTCCTCTGCTGGCTGTAATGCCAATTTACCATCCCAGACACCAGCTTTTCCCTGTGGCAGATGCTGCTCCCCTGAGCCAGGCCAGCCCATGGTCAATTAGCTGGGTTACATCTTCTGCTCAAATCTGGCCCAGCAGCAGAGCAGCACTGAATCTCTCCCTGCCTTCCTTTATCTCCTGCAGCTGCTGCTCTGAGCAGCTGGGGGTCAGTCCCTGTCCCCTGCCTAGGGCAGGGGCTGGGGTGAGATGGGGAAGGGTGAGATGGAGGAGGTTGGGTAGCCACGGACAACCTCTCCCTTACGGTGTGGTCTGTGGTCAGTGCAGCGGGAGAATTTGAGACGTGCTGGGTTTGCTTGTGCAGATAAGGGATTGATTACGCTTCACAGCTGTAACTGGAGCCTGCTAATCCTGCCCTGCTTAGGAAGGGGAAAACTGCTTTGTGAGATAAGCTGAACATGGGATTGCTCTAGCCTGCTTCAGCATCTCTCCAATGTGTGGGGTGCTCACTGGGATGGGGGAGAGGACATGTGTGTGTGGCCAAAATTTATCTGTGCTCTTCCAAGGGAAGAGTGCCAATAAGACAGGGTTGACCCCTCCATACCCAGAGTTTGGCTCTGGAGTGATGGTTAGTTTGCAGATTGTTATTGGGGGAAGTGAAGCTGATTTGCTTAATTCGGTGCAGTTGTGAGGGTTTGCAGCTCCCTGGGATGTAGCAAAGGTGTGCTTGAAGCTGATGTAACTGGAAGGAGAGGAGGAGGAGGAGGTGGTTTGTCCACTGGTGGGGGGTTTGCCTTTGGTTGACTTGTTTTTAATGCTAGCAAGCACTTCCAGTCTGATTTCTGTAGCTAAACTGCCTCTGTTCAGCGATCGGCTCATGGTGCAAGAGGTTTAATCAGCTCTGGCTTCTGAGTGCTACCTGCCCCTGAATTTCAGATGTGAACGTTACAGCTGGAAGTCTTGCTTCCAGAGCCGATGGGAGTTGATCACCAGCCTGCAGCAAAGCATCCATGAGTACACACGGCTTGTGGCATCAGGACTATAAAGAGAAAAATAGAAATATTTAAATTTGATCTGCAATGCTTCATTTGAACACAACATAGCAATAATGTAAAAATAATGTAGCAGTAACTGGACATGCGGGGACAGGGTCAAAAGTTTCCATGCCTTGCTCAGTTACTAGCCATGAGCTGGTCGGCAGGAGCAAGACACGGGGAAGAACTGGAAAGATGAGCTCGTGTGTTCATTCAGCATCCCAGGGAGTGACATTTCTCAGGGAATCTGCTTTTCAGTAATCACCACGACATTGTGCCTTATTTTTGTGGAAAGGGCTATTTTAGATCACTTTCTAGTTTGGGGTGGAGGGAGGATATTTTTCCCCCCAGTGTGTTAGTGATAATTTTCCAGACCTTTTGAGCAGTTTGCTGCCAGATCCTTGCTTGCTATGGCAACCCGTTTGGCATTTGGGATGGGGTTAGGAGAAAACTGGTGCAGACTCTTTGCCAGCGCTATGAAATACATGTGTCTTTTCTGCAGCTTACATGGCACATGCAAGCTGCATCTTCTGAAGTGATGGAGAGCTGCTGCTGGGAGCTGAGAAACTTTTTGGCATGTGATAAATTCCCTTCTCCCATTCCCCACACCCCAAAATTACCATTTGAGGGTAATTCAGACCTTTTCTTTTTTTTAATTTGGGTTGGATTCAGCAAATAATTTGGAGTCTTCCATTCCAGAAAGATGAGAAGTTACTATTTTTTAAAACAGTTCGGTTGGTTTTAAATTGACCCAAATTTTGATTTAAAAAAAAAAAAAAGAGGGAGGGGGAAAATGGTAACATGAAATGGGAGGGGAAGATTTTATTTTTGATTCAGGAAACATTTTTGATCTGAATTTGGGTTGCGATGCAGGTTCACAAAACTGGTGGTGGGTAGGAGGGTGCTGGGTGAAGTGCCACTGCCCTGAGCATCTGATGCATCTGCTGTTGGTCATGGCCTTGGTTGGGTCTCCAGTAGGGCTTGTTGGCCATGGCAGGAGTTGGCCTCTAGGGCTAGATGGACCATTACTGTGAACTGATGTGACTTGCTCCCCTCTCTGTGGGAGTACGTATCTTATCACAATTTTGTGTGCTTTGTGGTCTGAAGGCACACTTCTCCACCCTTCAAAGCATCTCTCACAAAATTGTTTAAAAGCTTTGTTTCAAAACAGCCCTGATGGATACTCCTGTGTTGGGAGAGAAGGCGGGTTTGGTAGGGTCCAGGGTGGCTTTGCAGTGCTAATGGGTATAAGCCTCTCTCTTTTTTTGTTGCTGGGATTTTTGGTTTCTTTTATGGCTTTGGACTGTGAAAATTTGTGACAGAAATGGCCCATCAGTTTCACAGTGTTCCTCTTTTTTCTGGGAAATAAATAAATAAGTAGATGCACAAAAAGCCATTTTGCCAGCTGAAATTTTCCATGCCTCATCTCACGGCAGCCTGTTTTGGAAAATCTGAGCAAAAATCTGTTCATCCATTTGTAAGTTTTGGAAAGGTTCAAGCGAGGAGGGGAACTTTTATGTCAGTTGTAAGGAAAAAAAAAAACCTACTTCTTTTAATACCTGCTTCCTGGAAGGATGTGTGTGTCTGTATTTGGAAATTCCAGCTTCCGTTTGTGTTGCAAATAGGTATTTGTGTTTTGATGCTGATTTCACAATGGCTTTATGTAAACATGGTGAATATATCCAACCAAGGTTTAAAACCCCCTGTGATTACTTAACACTGAAGTGCTCCGTGTTGCTTACCAAGATTGTTGATACGCATTTACCGTGGATACTGTATGTTTTGCCAAGAAGACATTTACGTTGCATGGACCCTTGAATGAGTGGTGTGAAGACCTAGCCGGAGGTGTTTTAGTATCCTCCACAAAGCTCTGAGAGTTTATTTATTCCTTTTGAACATAGGGTCTTGAAGGTGACACTGTGTTTGAAGAGAAGATCCAAGACACCGGATTTTCCTTTGTGTCTGGGGTTTGCTGTTGCAGGAGAAAGTAGGCTACAAATATACTTGCATAGGAAAAAACCAGGATCTGGGGTTTTTTCTGCACAAAGAAAGCTTGGGAAGAGCAACTCAAGCCCACGCTATCACAGATCAGCCCAGGAAACAAACTCCAACTCTCCGGACTTGGTTCTGAGTACACGTATGAGTATGAGGAGGATGCAGCCAGCCAGCCACAAGCCACTTAATGCCTAACTCTCCTTAAACATGAGGCAGATTTGTACCAGCTTTAATGCTGTTGATCTTCAGTATTCACTCAAGCTCCAGGAAATATTGAGATCAGCTTAAAATAAGGTGATTAGTTACCAGTTTTATTAGCAGGGGCATTTACTGGCATCGCAGGTGTCCCTCTGTTTGCTGGGTGTTGTTTTAGACCTGGAGGTGTAAAAACATATATATATATAAAGAAAACCAGCAAGCTCACATGAATCCTGAAGCTGGGGCTCCATGAGCCCAAGTGAATGTTGTGGACAGTAGTTAAATTGCAAAAGGTCAGAAGAGGGCTGACGTTCACTCTGTTTCAAAGTCTGTCTGTGCGCTGCGTGAGTCTGTGCAGGAGTTTTGGAGTTTCCAACTAGGAGCTGCCTTGCCTTCATTGTCTGAATGGCAGGGGCACCCACCGGACCAGGAAAGGACTTGGGCAAGACCATGTTCATCTGATGCACGTGTGAGGTGTCCATGCTTTGGTGGCAGATGAGTGCTTTGGTGGGGAAGAAGGCATCTCACCCTGCTTGTGGCTGTGCAAGAGGACAGCAAGAGCAGCCAGCAGTACCCCACCGGCGGCGTTGCCGCTCCAGGCATCTCTGCTTTCCCCGTGGGAAAGTCACGCCCAGAGGCAGCTCACACCCCGGTGGCCATGGCAGAGGAATCGTCCGTTTCTTTTGAAACTCTGTTGTTGGGTGGGTTGTCCCCCCCACCAGTACATCTTAGGCACAGTGGAGGCAGGAAAGAAAACCCTTCTGAAAATCACAACCTAATTACTCCCATCTGCTCCGGCACTGCTTCCCATTTCTGCCTGCCAGGATGCTTGTCTCCGATGCTAAGTAGCACATTATTTTCAATAAGTTGCAATCATTTACTTGAAGTCTCCTTCTCCTTTAAAATATCCCCCTGGAAAGGCAATTCAACAAGTTGGGAACAGGCAGAAACAACGATGAGAAAATCCGTCCAGAAGCAGCCCAGCTTGGGCAGGAGGGCAGCGCTACTCCTGTACTCATTAAACAATGCAGCAGGTTTCTTTTAGGGTGGCTTTGTTTAAACATCCAGCCACTGGGACCAGCCCTTGGCTGGGTGTCAGCTGTAGAGGAACTGCCAGCTCATATAGTTGGAGGAGATCTTAACCAGGCGGTCACAGCAGATTTTGTGGGACTGTGATTTTGACCACTGAAGTCAGCGGATAGTCAAGGAATGTTGGTCCTGTGCAGCAAAGCCCTCATGAATGTCCACGCTGGTTCTGGGGGCCTCTTCTTTCATCATAGCAACCTGGGTTGGCTCCGTGTCATTCACTGTGTCTTCTTCCTCCAAGATGTCCCCACTGCATTCCTGGAGAGGCTGTTCCCACTGCTCCACCTTGCCCTGCCTTCTTCTATCCAGTGTCTTTTGCTTGGCCATAGCCTCCTCCAGTGTCTTCTGCTTGGTCTTTGGCCTCTACCCCAGAAGTCCTGGCCGGCACCTAACTAGGGGTGGGCACACACACATGCAGTGGCACCCAAGGAGAGACACAAGGGTGAGAAACAGTGGGGAGTGCTGTACCATGGCAGCCTACATCCCCTTGTGAATGGATATATCCCATGCTGGGAGTCTGCCTGGGACAGGCCTCTGCTTCCCGCACCTCCTCAGCTTGAGGACACTGACTGCAGTAGGTTAAATTGCCCTTTCTAGAAGACAGCTGCGTAGAGCTTTGAGGTTTGAGCATCCTTTTCTGCTATCACGGTTGACCACAGTCTCCTGCTAAGCTGCTGCTCTCAACCCCATCATGTTTGATTGCCTTCATGATGTAGTTCTGGCAGTGTTGCCTACACACCTCTGATCTAGAGGGTTTGAAAGGGGTGGAGAGCAAAGTGCTGCTAAGCTGAAGCATTTTGGTGTGGCCTTGGAGAAGAGAAGTGGCAGTGTGCTCTGCTTCTCCACTGAGCTGGCTCCTCAGGTCCCTTTGGAATAATGCTCCCAGGAAAATGGAGTAAAGAAGGGAGGAGATGGTGGCATGGAGGACCAGGAGGAGCCTGGTGCCCACCTTTGTGGATTTCTTAGGTGTCTTCACAGCCCCAGACCAACCCCAGGGTGCAGTCTGTTTTGAAGGCACATGCCAACACCGTGTATAGCAAGGGCTGTTTCTCCTGCCCCATGCCCCCCACCCTGGCTGTATGGCTGCCCCCGTGCATGGGGACACTAGACACAAGTACCCTGGTGTGGAGACACAGATGTGTGGGGTGCTGGCTGCCTATCTCATGTGAGTGTGGGGCTGGGTGCTCTGCAGGTGCTCCTCTGAGATGCCTAGGTTGGTGGGAAGCGTCTTGGAGCATCTGAAAGCTTTGGCGGCTCGATGCGGTTTCCATCTCATGTCCCTGAACTGCAGGACAGGCAAGGAGCCCGGGAGCTATTTTCAGCTTTGTCTCCTCACTTGATTCTCCGGGGCCAGTCCCACCACCAAGCCAGCCCAGGACTCGGACAATGTCCTTTGCAGACCGTGACTATGATACCTTGCTAAGGAGAAAAAAGGAACGAGTGTGTGAGCTGGGAGCCATTTCCCAGCTGCTGGAACGGATCTCCGTGACCCTGGTGGCATCTGTGACCGGACCGCAGGCTGGTGGCTTGGCAGTCCCCAGCTGCTCCCGCTGCTGGCGTCAGTGATGGTGACCCTGCCACGGCCGCAAGCCGTGGGGTGGCCATGGCCACACTTAGTTCCCCTCCACAGTCACCCAGGGAGTGTTTTGCAGCCATGACAAGGCACGTAGCTTGGCTTTGCTTGTAAAATACATCCATATATATTTACATGTGTGCATATTTATATTTATTTATAAAAATGCATTTTGAAGCAGCAGAGGATCTCAGCGAGGGCCGAGCACCCTCTAGTGGCATTTGCCGTGGCTCTGGGGGCTGCCGATCCAGCAGGAAAGCGGCCAAGGACAGAAAGTCTTGCATGAATTTTCCTCCCCCGGCTGCCAGTCGCTATCTTTCTTTTTGTTCTTCCCTTTTTTTTTTTTTTCTTCCCCTCTCTTTAATCGGGAGCAGCAAATGGCGGGTCCTGGGGATGCCAGGGCACAAGTGGGAGCTCACTCACAGCCCCCCAGCTCCAGCTTGCTGCTGGACCGCCAAGGATCATTCTGCTTAATTTATTTTATTTTAATATGGTGGGAAAGCCAGCAGCCCAGGGAGATCGGGGGCCTTTTGCGATCGGCTGCCCAGGCATGGCAGGTGGGGTGCTGCCTGTACTGGCTCACCCTGAGCCCCTCAGCTGGCAGAGTGGGGGCCATATCCCATCACGGGGGGGCGTTTTGGAGGGTCGGAGCCACCGAAGAGCCCGGCAACCCGGGCATCGTGGCAGGCGGTGTGTTGGAGCCAGGGACAGCACCAGGAAGATAAAAAAGGAGCTTTTAAATAATCATTTTGTCTTCTCCTCGGCTGAGTGCAGCCTTCCAGGGATAAATAGGCAGCATCAGTTCTGCTTAGACACATTGGCCTTTCTATTTATTTACTCCCTTACCTTATTCCGAGCGGGCAGCCAAGCCCAGGCTGTCTCTGCATAGTCCCCAGCTGGGTTTGGGTCTCTGCTGTGGGGACGCATGTCCATCCGTAGGATGGATGCTCGGGATGCACATACCCAGCAGGTGCTGGTCCACGCGTGTTGCACTGTAATAAAGCTCAGGGGTTATACAGAGCTTTTCATTGGGAAGCAGCTTTCTAAACATCAACTAATTAATCACTCGTGCCTACCTGTCAGGTCAATGATTCCTGAGATTTTTAATCTAAAAATATTTCCCTTTTGAAATCCGGACAGACCTGTTTTGGCAACTCTGCTTTTCATTTGTTTATTTGGGGTTTTTCAAATTTTTTTTTTTTTTTACCTGTGTTGCTTTCTATTTATGTTTGGGCTTTTAATGTGCCTTAATCTAGTGACTTTTTTTTTTTGGTCTTGGAAGGATATAAATTTATTATCTTTTTTTTTTTTTTAGCAAGTTTCTCTCTCCACTGTAGCCTGTCACCTTTCCTCTTCTCTTTTTAAGGATTTTGGCTGCCTTTACCTCTTGTTTCAGTTTATGGACTGCAGACCCCAAACCATTTTCTTGATGAAATCTGACCTCTCCCCTTGGATTTACTCATCAGTGAAGTGCGTGGCTGGGTGCCGGTGGTGCCGTGGGAAGCCTCCTGTGGTAGAGGGGGATGCCAGACCCCTCCAAATTTGGCACCATGCCCCTATCCCTCTCCACAGAAACAATCCTCCCTAGCATGGAATTATTTAGTATTAGCTCATCTTACTGGCAAATTTACTGTTGTTGGGCTTTTTCCTATCTTTTCTTTCCCCCGACCTTCCCATCTTTGTTGACAGCAAATGTTTTAATCACAGAAATGCCAATAAATGCTAGAGTCCTGAAAATAATTATTTCAGTAGAGTTTGAGGCTTAAAAAAAAAAGCTCCTTTTAGTGTTAGCCAAACCTCTCAACAGGGTCTTTTTCTTCCATTTTATATTGATAATCACTGTATCTTTAACTTATTTCAGAGTGAGGAAGACCATACTCACTGTTTGCCTGTGTTTTTTAGCTGCTCTGGTTTTAATTCTTATTGCCAACTGATCTTAGACTTTCTTTTTTTTTAAATGACAGGGAAAATCACTTGCTCTTTTTCGCACTGCGGGTTTGGTGGGTGCAAATTTATCTCGGGTGTAAGCGGGCACGGCTTTATGAAAATCCACACAACATTACCCAGCTCTGGATGTGCGTGAGTGTGTGCATAGGGTGTGTGTGTGGGTGTTTACAAAGTGCTTTGAGCTCCTGTGCCAGACGAGATGGGGAAATAAAATTAATTTCTCTTAGGAAATGCCTTTTTGTTCACTTATCAAGGATTTATTTTATTTATTTTGCAGCTGTGCACACCTCTGTGTGTGCATGTGGAAATCTCAGGTTATGCTTCTGTGTTCAAACACAGACCATGGCAGGGATGCACAGGGGCATGTAGGGCACTTCCATCCTTCAGACCTGGGACATGTCCCTTCGACAAGCCAGCCAGAGTGGTTGGGATGGTCCCATGTGGTTTTTCCAGGAAAACCCTCACAAGAGGATGACTGTTACTCAAAGCAATAATTGAGACAAGGAGTACAAAGAGGGGAGGAAAATTCTCTCCTTGGCAAGTCACTCCAGGAGGATTGATTTATTATCACCCCTTTTCTTAGCACGGTTTAGACTTCACTGGAATGACTGGATAATAAAAAAACCCTGTGTTTTTCTAAAGAATAAAATTTATTTCCTATAGGTTTTTTGCTTGCTTTTCCACTGGGTGGCTGAAAGTATGGCCTTGCGAGCCCCCTTCATCTGTATTTAAGGATGAGGAAACTGAGGCATGGCCAGCCCTGAGCTCTGGCTTCCTCCTCTGCCATCTGGGGTTGGGGGTGGGTTTGATGGCTAATGCAAACAGTGCAGGATCCATGCATAAACAGCATGTTAGGTGACACAAGCTGACGTCTGGGCAAGCTGACATCTGGGCTAGAGGCTCCTAACTTCCCATCCCGTGTTTGAATCGGGATACAGTCCTTATCACTTATTGCAGCAAAAATGGGTAAATTTGTTGTTTTTCTGATTGGTGTTGCTAGCAGTTTCACTGTGTATTTGAACGCAAAGCGTGGCTTTCTGGGTTTCCTCTGCAGTGAGCTCTGCCGGTTCTGCCCTACTTCTTCCCTGTGGGAAGAAGGGGAAGAGGCAGGGAGGGGAGCAGGGAGCTGGAGTGTCCCTGTCACTGCAGCTGGGCTGAAGAGCCAAGGAGCTGCCCTTGCACTTGGAGCACTGGGATGCAGACTGCCTCTTGGGGTGCCCTTAGGAAAGGAAGAAAAGCTCCGTTGATGGGGACCGAACCCCTCCTGTCCAGCCTGGGATGAGCATCCCCTTTTGGTTCGGCATCCCCTTCCCCGAGTTAAGCCCTGGCCCGACTCAGGTGTTCCTGTCCCCTTTGTGTCTCCTGCAGTGCTGAGCATCCGGGGAGCCCAGGAAGAGGAGCCTACAGACCCCCAGCTGATGCGGTTAGACAACATGCTCCTGGCTGAGGGGGTAGCAGGCCCCGAAAAAGGAGGTGGCTCAGCTGCTGCTGCCGCCGCTGCTGCCGCATCGGGAGGAGCTGGCTCCGACAACTCAGTGGAGCATTCCGACTACAGAGCCAAACTCTCCCAGATCCGGCAGATCTACCACACGGAGCTGGAGAAGTATGAGCAGGTAACAGGCTCCTTCGCGGTGGAGGGCAAGGCTGCCCAGGGTGGTTGTCCGGGATGGTGGGAGCAGGAGCCAGAGCAGCCGGGGGAGCCGCACCGCGGAGTGGATGTGCACAGCCTGGATCGCTACTGACATCTATTGTTAGGAGCATACGGGCAAATGCAAGCTGTTGCTTGGTATTGGAGTGAAAACCTATTTTTTTAGGGTTGGGAGGGTTGATTTTTTGTGCTGGGATGTAGTACAAGAATAGGTTCGGCATGGGTTACCCCTTTGATTTTCAATTCTCACTCCTCTCCTAATATCTTGCCAAAAATTGGCCCTATGAAGGGTGAGTCCTCTTTGAGGTGCTGGCCTCAGTGCAGGCAGTTTTCCAAGCAAGGACTGAATCAAAATCTTCCTTGAATATCTTCTCTGCTTGAAAAGTTCTTTTTCCAGGAAAAACCCCGTCTTTTTTCTCATGGAAAATGATTCTTAAAAAAAAAGTAAAACTATTTGGGTCATGAACACAGCTATTGGCAACACTGACAATTGCATGAAGAGCTTCGCAGGCCAATGCTCAAAACTGGTTTCTTTCAAATGCTTCCAGATGTTTTGCAGACCTCTCTTTGCGACTTGCCCTTGTGATGAATGTGGTTTCTATCCCGAGGTTGTGGTTTATGGAGTACAAGCAAGAAAGCATCCCTCCTTTTTGGGTGCGGGATGGGCTCCATGGCCAGGGGCCAGACGGGGTTTCAAATCTCTGATTTAATGTTGCCTCTGCCGATGTGATGGGGCTGTGAACAGCTGCCAGTGCCGGGGTCTGTATGGGTGAGCCAGCCTGACCCCATTTTACCCAGCTAACTGGATGCATGGTGGGGCTGGGGGATGTCTCGCCCCTTCAGGTGCCACATTGGCCAAGCTGAGGCTGCTGAGCAGCATCTTCAGACTTACACCCGGGGGTGGTGTGGAGCTACTTTAGATGGGAGGCCCTTGGTTGGAGCTGGAGTCAGGGTGGCTAGGCAGGACTCTGGTGTTGGACAAGCCAAGCGTAGTCATGCCATGAAAGGTGTTTTGGCAGATCATTAGAGGAGAAGGGGTGGCAGGTCACAGGGAGCAGGCAGGGTACAGGTTGGAAGGATGACCTTTGGTGGCTGTCCTCAGCCATTGCTGTCACTTCCTTGAGGCTCGGGTGCAGGATGATGTGTCATGAAGGAGCCTCAGCCATCTCATGTGGGTAGGAGTGGAGAACACGTCAGAACTCACCTTTCAGCCCCCAGGCTGAAGAGAGGGAGAGAGACCCCCATATCCTCTGCCACCCAAGCCCAAGTTGAGACCCATGAAGGGCAGAGCCAGCAAGGACCCTTCTCCAAGGGCACAGCCAGGAACAGACTTCAGGGAAGGACCTTCTGCTCCTTCCTCCTCTTGGGTGGGGGTTTTGTTTGTTTGCTTTTCTGGTTTTGTTTCTGCAACATTTTTGCTCCCCAAAGGGACACCAAGGAGAGAAGTCTTTATCCCAGCCCCATGGGGTGAGATGGACCACCGCATCTGTCCTTCTCACAACCCACTGATAGGGTTGGTTTTGAGTTGTTTTACAAATGGCTGTGCCAGGCCACATCTCCGGTATCATCACCTGTAGTCCTGCAAAAGCAGGGTTCAGGGTTTCTCAACCTCCATCCCCCTCTCTCCCATCCCTTTGTTGATGGATGGGGGATCTCAGCACCTGGCTTCGCATGGCGTCTGGCTGCTGCTGTGACAGCACAGCGTGCAGCTGCAATTTTGCCTTTAATGCTCTTTATTTCACGCCAAGAGGAGAGGAGCTGAAATTACTTGGGTGTCTGGGAGCATAGAGGTGCCTGACTGAGAGCTCTCATAGCTGATGCTCACCCGGGGAGATGGGAGCTGTCAGCTGAAGCTGGTGATGGGCAATTGGAGGGGCTCTGTTGGCTCAGGGATGTCTCCGTGTTGGGTCTTCAGGTGGGGATTCAGCTTGGAAGGATGGGGTGGGAGATAGTAAGTCAAGCCCATGTCTCCAGTCCACAAGATCAATGTTTCTTTCCCTTGCTAGCCCCTTTTTCCCCATCCTGGGATGGGAACAGGGGTGCTGTCCCCAGAGCAGCTGCTGTGTACCGGGAGCACCAAAAGCTGCTCAAGCCACCAGGGTCCGAGTACTGCTCTCAATCTGTTTTTCAGGGCTTGGATCCCAGACTGGTTCAGAGAATTGGAGGGTCCTGTCATGCCCACGAGGTGCTCATGGGGGTGGAGGAGAGGGCAATGAAGTGGCCTTCATCCAGTGTCAAAATCCCTCCCTTGTCCCCCCTAACTCCTCTTGCTGCCCTGTCCTCACAGCACGGGGACAGTGCTGTGCCAGCAGCAAACTAATTGGGATTATTACCTGCTTATCCTTACTTGTCAGGGCTCCTGCCTCATCAGGCTTTAATTATTATTATTATTATTTACTTCTTACCTGGTGTGCTAAGAGAGCGGAGCAGGGCCGTGTCTCTCTGGGAGCTGCTCCTGTGAAGCACAAGGGACTCTGCAGGACACCTGTTGCAGGGGTCCAGCTGGGGCAGCGGAAGGAGGGACAGAGGATCAAAAGGTTCATGGTCCTCCTCAGATACAACTATAGCTCCTCCAGACCCATCCAGGAAAACAGTGTAAGCACTGAGACTTCATGCTTCACACAAGCCCTAGGGCTTTACCTGCCCCAGCTTCATCCATGATCCCTGAGAGCAGAGAAATTGGCTCCTGCCTTTCTCTCCGTGTTGTTGGGAGTCTCTCATGCTCTCTGCTTGTCAGATGAGAGAAATTTCTCTCCCCCCGAGAGCCAGCACACCCTTGCTCTGGGACTGCCCTAAAAACCCAGACATTGAAACCCCTGTGTGCACCTCCTTCCTTAGCAGCATTGCTTCTGTACTGTCCTTGACGCCATCGAATGACCTTCCGATCCTGGGGTTTCTTTTGCTTTTCTTGCCATCCCAGGCATGCAATGAATTCACCACCCACGTGATGAACCTGCTGCGTGAGCAGAGCCGGACCCGACCTATCTCTCCAAAGGAGATAGAGCGGATGGTGAGCATCATCCACCGCAAGTTCAGCTCTATCCAGATGCAGTTGAAGCAAAGCACGTGTGAAGCCGTCATGATCTTGCGCTCCCGATTTCTGGATGCACGGTGAGGTCACTCCCCCAAACCTTTCTTGCCCCATACCATGCGGTATTGTTCAGGCCTGGGAGAGGTGTTTTGAAGTTCTGGAGTGAATCCAGGCCCATCTGAAGGGAAGTGTCTCCTGGTCTTGAGCTGCAGAGGCTATTTGCCTTCCCTACCCTTTAGTTAACTGTGGCTCAGCAACGGAGGGGACAGCAATTCAAGCCAACCTCTGCTTCAGGGAAGCTCCTTGGGAATTGCACATGCTAGTTTTCCACTGGCAGAAGGAAATTCTGTGGCATATTCCAGCAAACCTCTGTGGTGGGAATGTGCTCTTTACTTGGGGATGAACGCTAATCCTTCAGCCCATCCTGTGCCCTCTAGGTTCCTATTCTTCTCCTTCTGTTTCAATTGTCCCAGATTTTCAATTTGCTGTAGAATTATTTGACTCCCCAAGCTGGTTACATGCAGACTGTGGCTTGGGCTTCAGCTTGGGATGGAGAGCAGAGGCAGCTACACTGGGGGTACAAGGGAAGGGGTAGCAGCAGATGGTGCCCAGCTGTGAGTGGAACAGACTTCCCCAAGGATGATATCCATTGCTGCTTTCTCAGCACAGAGCTTTGCAGAGTAGCAGTGATGTCTTTAGCCAGGGCAGCCAGGTGTCAGGAGTCACCTTCCCAGGTGGAGGAGCTGGGTGTCAGTTTTAAGACTCTTCTGTGAGCTAGAGGTTACAGTGATAGTCTGAGAATGAGACTTACTTGCTTTGGAAGGTGCTGAGAGAGAAGTCGCCAACAAGGTACAGATGAGAAGGTTCCTGGCCGTAAGTCCATGCACTCCATGCTCCCAGGAGCAAGGGAAGGAGGGAGGGAAGTGGGAGAAGTCAGAGTATCTAAAATTGCTTTCCTGTTTTGGATCCCTGGCATTAATTCCCTTTCCTTTTCCTTCGGTTTTCCCCTCTTTCTTCATGCTAAGGCGGAAGAGACGAAACTTCAACAAGCAGGCTACGGAAATCCTGAATGAGTATTTCTATTCCCATCTCAGCAACCCTTACCCCAGTGAGGAAGCCAAAGAAGAGCTAGCCAAGAAATGCGGCATCACAGTCTCACAGGTGAGAGAGCCCAGAAATACAGCAAAGACAGCTACTGCTAATGGGAAATCTTAGCATGGTGAAGGGCACTCCGGACCATGGTCAAGTCAGTCATGTCCCAGCGTTGAGCAGTTAATTACTAAATGAGTTTAGCACAAGTTTTAGTGTAAATGGATGGGGGAGCAGACGGCAGACTTGCAGATTGAAGCCATGGATGGAAAAAGAGAGTTTGGGGGAGGATTTGGAAGGGATGAAGACGACATGGAGTGATAGCTGTGTGTGCAGCTGAGGTGTTAACAGCACAGAAATGATGTGGCATGACCCACAGAGGCAAAGTCTTCTCCTCAAGGAATTAGCGCTGAGCTGGCTTGCAAGAAGAGCTTGTTTGAGCTGAAAGTCCATTGTCAAGCTAAGGGTTTTGAAGGCAGTAGGAGGAGTTGCACAGGTTTTGCTTGATAAGGTAGAATGGACATGGTCCTGGTGGGAAGGGTTTGGGTCAGACAATGATTATAGTTTGTGCTCAAGGAGGGTGGGCTTCCTCAGGGTCATTTCTCTCTGTCATTACTCTTGTGCTGCAGAACATGACATCTCCCTGACTTGCTTATCCTTCAAAGAAAGGTGGTCAATAAAGACAAACTGAATTATTTCTGTACATTCAAGGCAGCCACATAGTTCCTGGAGTCTGTAGCTTTGACCTGGGAGCTGCTGGGATTTGTGAGGAGTGCAGTCCGTCCTTGAAGTGTTCAACCATACATTGCTCAGGCCTGCCCTTCTTTATTTTCTCTTTTTGGAGCAAGCGGCATGATTGAAAGCCAATCTATATGGCCTCTGGTAGTCTTGTTCTCATGTGAGCTTAGCACTCCCTCTAGGCTCCTATTGCATTCCCCATCTTGGGCCGCTTCCCAGCCCCAGGCACATGCCTGTTCATCACTTGAGTAAACTGAAGACAGCAGTAGCATCTGGTGTCCTTGTGAGAACATGTCTGCCTTCATCAGGAGCAACAGTATCCAAGGGTAGGTGTCGTCACTATGTTGAATGCCTGCTGAGTGACTCTGCATCCCCTGGGTCAAAAGACCCAAACGTTGATTCTGCCCAGTTACCTGCGAGAGACAGCACATATTGGCTTAAGTAAAACTACAGCTGTTCTGATGCTTCTCTTCTCACTTTTAATTCATCTGTTCGCACTTACAACTTCTCCCTTGCAAAGAGAAAATGCCCAGGAGAAATGCTGCACATAGGATATTTTTTGACCATGCTGTATAAGGCTGTAGTGTGCCTGTCTCCAGGATCTCCCTCCCTTCTTTGTCCAAAGAAGGTAGAAACGAACACACATCCAAGTCTCTTTTGCTGAGGCTAAGTGGAAACATGGGACAACATGAATCTCTGCAAGTCATGAACAGAGCTCACCTGAACTCCAAGGCTGTCTGGGGTAGGCAGGTTCTTTGCTTCACAAGTTTTAAGATCAAGATGGATTGTGGTGTCTGTTTATTCTGACTTCCTTTCCTGTGGCACTCAGAGGAGTTCACCCACCAGCTCCAGCATCTGAAGCTGGAATAGCTGTTGTAGAGAGATGGCTAAGTGGGAAGATCACAAAGGACCACATTGTCATTAATGAGAAAGCTGGACCAAGAAGTGGTACGTAGCTCTGCACAGGCAACACCTGCTCCTGGTGCCATTGAAATACTCCCAGATATGGGTTGGGTGCTGGTCTGGGTTGCTACCTTTTGTCTCCTGGGGGTTTTTGCAGGTTATATTTCCTTTTTCTTGCTCTGCAACAGCACAGGATTGGATACGTGCAGTTCAGTAGTAGGTGAATTGGTGGATGAAGCGAATTCCGTGTAGTGCTGAATGCTCTAGGAGGATTGCAGGTAGAAAGCATCATAGAAATAAAAGCATATGGGTCTCAGTTATCAACACCCAATCCAAAACAATTTCCCTAAGATGAGGAAAAAACTATGAGCTTCACAGGATGAACGTCCAATATTGTCTTCTGTGTGCTTGGGCAGTCCATTTGGAAGGGGGAGCACTGGTGTACGTGCTTACCAGCAAGCAAAGGGGGAATATCCTTGGAGTCCCACGGAAGGTTGATTTGCTGTCTCAAGATTGCAACTCCAAGCAATCCTGGCACTATTGGAGCTCTTCTGGGAGAGTTGCAGCATCCTCTGGCATTTGCCCATCCTCTTCATCCTCATGAGCTTTCTCAAATAAGGGCAGTAGCAGCTGGAAGTCGTCTTCTGCCTCTAGAGACCTTCACATAGGAAGACATTTCCCTGATTCTCTGTGTTCGGTGTTGTCAAAGAAGAAGCTGAGAGCTGCTTCCCAAACTGTAGGTTGAATATTTCCCATGTCTTCTCTGAAATTGTTAAGTGTGACATAGCGCCTACAAGTAAACAGGGTTATCATCAGCAGAGTACTGAGCGGGATTTTGGGAATGCTGAGTTCATGGTGGTTCAGGAAGTACCCTGACATTTTCCCTGGGAAGCAGTTCTGGCCAGATACCACAGCCTGGTTTCACAGACTTCAGAGTTATCCTTTCACTGCGCTGAACCTTTGACATGCAAGTTTTGAGGTATTCATCCAGATACATGGTAGGTTGTCCAAGCAGCCTTTCTGTCAAAGCGTTCATACTACTGATCCCAGGATATCACCCTGACAGTCTGCGGGGATCACTGCTTGGACCTCTCCTTGGGGCTTTCTGAGGTTCATGCATTGCACTGCTGCAGTCACAGGGAAACGGCTTTTGCCAGGGCTGGCATGAGCAGAGCTGCACCACTTCATTCTGCCTTCAGATCTGGCCCATCATTTTCAGCCACCACCATGACTTCTGAAGAAGTTCAGCTTGCTTCTTTTTTTTTTTTTTTAGATAAATCCACTAGCCTCATTCAGCACAATTCTAGCCATTTAGACACATCAGGCTCATACTGGTCTCTGGGCAAACACAGTGGAAACATCTTCTCCCCATTTCCAAAGGATACACTTGTTCAGTGGGACCAAAGTTATGTCTTAGGACAAGCCCTGTGCTCCCTCTCCAGCCTTCTCCTGAAGCTCCCGGTGTATGTAATGGCTCATGGTAAACCATACAAAGCTGAGTTCAGCTGAATGAAGAGCATCCACTTCTGGCCTTTTGCACTTATTTCACTCAGCTGGATCAGATGCAGAGCTTCAGTGACATCAAGGCAATTTTGTGTGTCAGCCAGGCCCAAGTAAATTGGTTAGGTGTTTTCCCTGAAAGCCACACTGGCTTCTCTAAAGGTAGGAGAAGGGGCATCTGGGAATCAGGGCATCTGTCCCTGTCAAAGGGACACAGTGGGGCGGCAAATAAAAAGTTCCAAAATGATGCATACTGATTTTCAGATTGTGCAATTTCAGAGTCATTTCACTTTCCCAGCTTTTTTTAAATCCATCTGTTATTTCCATGGGGTGGGTCTAGTGGATCATGTGGAGCATCCCCTTAGTCCCATCCATAGAGGAACCAGACACATCCGCACAAATCCATCCCCAAGGGGGTCCCACCACCTTTCCTGGGCTTGGTGTGGCATGCACGGTTAGAAGATCATCCTTTCACGGCTAGGAAACAGGATGGCGTGGAGTGGGGAGAATATGCACTGCTTAACCTGAACTAATCCACCTTCCTCACCCAGCCGTACTCTCCAGAGCCGAAATGTTAACGTCTTTGTCTTCTCTTAAACTTGCTTTAGGTATCAAACTGGTTTGGAAATAAGAGAATCCGGTACAAGAAGAACATAGGTAAATTTCAAGAGGAAGCCAATATTTATGCTGCCAAAACGGCTGTCACGGCTACCAATGTGTCAGCCCATGGAAGCCAGGCTAACTCACCCTCAACTCCCAATTCAGCTGGTTAGTTTTTGGTTTTTTTTTATTTTGGGTCATTACTGTTCGGTTTTTTGTTTGTTCCCCCCTTCCCTCTAATCTCTCTCTCTTTCTCTCCTTTTGGTTATTTCAATTTTTTATTTTCTGGTTTTGGTTGGCTCACTTTTGTGGTCTTTAAAAAAAACGAAAGATGGGTTTGGTTTTTGGGGTTATTTTGTGGAGGTACTTTATTTTCTTTACCTTTTTTGTTTGTTTGTTTTCTCCCTCTTGTTCTCTTTTCTCTTTCTTCTCTTCCTTTTCCCTGTTCTGTTTTTTGTTGGAAAAGCAATGTGATCAGACCTTGTGACTGACGGTGCCGCGTTGGGGGTTGTATGCATGGATGGTAAACACAAACCCAGAAAAAATTATCCAAAAAAAAGTTGCTGGGATTGCTTGGACTTTGGGGGGAGAAAAAAAAAAAGAAAAAAAAGTCCTTGCATAATGGTTCTGTTTCACTGGGGCTGAAAGCATGAGTGGCCCTAATGGACAAACCCCAGCATTTCTGGGGTGTCCTAACTCATGCCATATTGGGGGTTGTTTCGGGTAGATTTTTGTTCGTTGGTTTTCATTCTGTTGTGGTTACCTTTGATTGCTTACGTGACAGTGTCTGGATCACCTGCAAGAGTGTGCTCTGTGTGAATTTTATTTTCCCTTTGTGTCAGTGTGATCCAGGGAAATCCATGGCTCGTTCCCCTTCCCTTTCCCCCTTTCCTGCCCATTTGCTGTGGTTTCCATTTGTTTGTTTTCAGGGTCAAAGGCACAGAGCACTTTGCCCAGATTTCAACTCCTCTGCTAGAGAATGATGCTTAGTTCATGCGTGGTACCTGCCACAAGGACAGCCGACCCAAAAATGATGCCAGGCTGTGGTCAGCTGGTTGTGCTCTGCTCTCAGGAGTGATGGAAAATTAGGAGTTGATTAAAAGAAGGGAAAAAAGTGATCTTCATGGGTGCCATGTACTTCGTTATCCATACAAATATTTGTGTGCCTTTTCTTTTTAGGGGTGGGAGGGAGAGCGGGAATGCGTCGCTCTTGTGCCTTTGAGCTTGGTGTTTGCTCATGGTACTGGGGCATGATGCTTGCTGTTATCAGGTAGGCTACTAAGAGGAAGGAAACAATGTGGGAGCAAAGGGGATGGTGGGCAGCTAGAAAAGCTGGATATTAAAGAGACCACCAATGCTTACTCCATGCTGGTTGCTGTCAGGATGTGCTTCTGTAGTGAGCACAACCCAGCCTGTAACAGGTATCAGAGGAATCATACCCCAGAAGCAACCCAGTTCTGGAGGATTTGGGTGGAAGGTGGAGAAAGCAGAGCGAGGGGTCGAACAAGGGGAAAAACCAGCAGTTCGGAGTTTCTCTCCCAAACCAACCCCGCAGTGGGAGGGCAAAGGCAGTCTGTTACCCACAAGCTAATGTGGTAAGCAGTGGTTGATTGCTCTGTGCTGGGGAGCTCATCCACACCTCGCAGGGACTCGTGTGGATGGCTTGCACAGAAGCAAGTGGTAGAAGGCTTGGTAGAAGGTAGAAGGCAGTTGGGCAGCAGAGAGAAGTCCCTCCCTGCACACAACCCCTTAGTTTCCAGGAGACATGTTACTTGCTAGGGGTCTGCCCCCGAGAGCCACCTAGAGCAGAGATGTTGCAGCTTTTGACTGCAGGTCAGAAATACTGCTGGAGGCATCCCTCCAACCTCCTCCTCACCCAGGGCTGCCTGTGAGTGAGCTGTGCTGCCTGCTCTGGACACAGCAGAGTTTTGCAGGGACAGATGGATTGCATTAATTTTGTTTCATTCTTTTCTTTTTGTTTTCTTTTTCTTTTTCTTTCATTTTCCTTCAATTGTTTCAACTGCTGAAGATTTAGCTGCAGTTTTTAAATGTCATCCTTTCCAAACAGCTCCCTCAAAATACCTGGTCAGGTGGAGTCTCTTGATATTAAAACCCCTGTGTAGCAAAGGCTGGAGGATAGAGAGCAGAATTGCATGTGCTGAGGGAGATGCCTACTTCCTGTGATGCTGTCCTGCAGTCCACATCAGCTTGGACTGAAGAGACACAGCTTTCTTTCTTTTCCTTTCTTCAACTGGAGTTGGATCCAAAGGTCTGGAATAGCAAGGGAAGAGCTTCAGATTGCTTAAATGGGTTTGGATCTGGCCTGCATGTAGTGGAATAGGCATTTCCCCAGTGCCTGCCCAGTTAAATAGTGCTTTGGTGCAAGGCTGCTTCTTTGCCTTCCCCACAAGCAGTAACATGGCTGTTTCAAAGACAAATTGGCTAGTACCCTGCAGTAAACAGCTAAGATAATCCCTGGGTAACACTATGCTTTCAAGGAAGGACAAACAGTCTTGCTATTAACATGTAAGACTTGAGCTCCTGGGTGCTCTTTCCGGCTCACTTGTCTGCACTCGAGAAACACTGACCTCTTTTCACATGCCTAATGTGGTGGTGGTGCTAAAGCAGCACATTAGTGCAAGGGGAGCTCATGGGCCATGGGGATCCTTCTTCTGCTAGAAGTAAAGTGTTTCTAACCTGGCTGAGATCCCACCACCTTCCCTGTATGCTGCAGCAGTGGCAGAGCCGTGGGGAACCCTGCTGTCAGCACTACAATAGTCTCTGGGTCAGCTTGCAGAGATAGTGGGTTTGGGTGTCCTTGTAGTCCTTTCCTGAGAAGACAGCTGGAAGGACCTCAGGATTTTCTCTCCAACAGTGACATCCCAGGTTGAGGTCTCCCCAGCTGAGCCATGTGGATGTAACAGATAAGTCAAGCATCCCTGCATTGCCCCATTGTGGTGCAGAGGCACATCCTGCGGACATCTGAGGTTGTGTGACGTCCCCTGCTTCAGGTTATCCTGGAGGTGCTAGCAGCAAGAAGCACACCTGTACATGCTAGGTCTGAAATAACCTGTGAAAGATTTGGAGGATGGTGCCAAGGCCATGAGCCATCCAGATGTGCTGATTTGCCCTGGAGGAACGTCGAAGTGGATGAAGAGGTGAAGGACTAAGATGGATGATGCCTATCCTTTTATACCATGGACTTTTTCTGCTTTCAGATCATTGGCTGAGACTTTGGTGAGTAAGGAACCTGAACAGAGGCTGGATTTGTAGGGAATTTTTAGGACCTTCTGGTTTAAATACATTGCAGGGCATGTGGAAAGAAAGAGAATAGGCAGGGGACAGGTCATGAGAAAGAAGCAACCAGCAGTATAGTCCCTGGAGGGCCATGATGTTGGAAGAGGAGGTGGAATTGGATGCGATGAAACCTGGGACAGGAGCTATATTCATTTCTGCTGTGGCCACACAGGCCCATCTGTTCTTTGCATTGATACCCATGTTACCGGAGATCAGTGAATGGCTACAGTCAGTCAAAGAGATTGGCCACACATTGTCAAGGGCAAGGATTACATCTGTCTAGCCATCTGGCACGTTCAAAGCAGGGTCCCCCATCCTCAGTCACCCAGGCCTGAATGTCAAACACCTTTTCATCCTGAATACGCACGGTTGGGCTTTATCAGCCAGATGTTCAAATAAGCTGAGATGTCTGGCTCATTTGGGCTAACAACTCCCCATCCTCACTTTGATTGCCTGGACAATCTCAGCACAAAAACCACATGGCACATGAAAGCTGTTTTATGTGGGCAGACCCTTTTGCCAACCAGAGTCCTCAAGGGCCACACACAGGTGATGACATCCAGTGAAATCTTCCAAGCAGAGCAGCCAGAATTGTCTTGATCTGTTTTTTTTCCTGCTCACCCTTTTGTTTTGTAAAAATCTTCTTTCAGAGCTGCTGATGGAGGGGATTGTGCTGTCTGGAAATGTACTTCATCAGGCACAGGCCTGATTGCTGTATCTTCTCTTCTTTGCCTTCCTCCATTTGTGGCAATCAGTTGTCTAAAGCACAGTGCTGGAGAGGATCCTGCTTCAGCAGAGAGGCTGTCCTGAATGGGGTCTCACTGTCCTGAGTGTTGGTTGGCAAGTGAAAATGAACAAAAGTCCTTCTGGATCAGCCCGGGCTTTTAGACCTGCTATCAAACTCGGTGGCTTTGTCCAGCTGAGGAGCTACATGGTCCATCAAGTTCTTCTCTCATCTTTGGCCATGGTAGAAACACAAGGAAAAGTTACAGGGGGGTTAAACTCTGTGCTCTCAATAAATATACGTCATTGCAGTTGACTTCAACTAGGAGTCTTGTATACATGACCAAAGTGAACTTCAGTGGTTCATTGTGCTGGATGTCTGTCTTGGTGGTAGGTAGTATGAAGCAGCAGCTGACAGTGCCTTGATTTCAGCTCCTATGAACACCATTACTGTGTTTGTTTATTCTTGATGCCATTTGAATTGTTGGATACTTTAGAGAAAAGGACTTGTTAGAGGTACTGGAAAATTTGAGGTAGAAGTAGAGACCGTCAAAACATTAGAGAAGACATTAGAGGAGCTGGAGAAGAAGCCCTCTGAAGAGCTGGAGAAGTGGTGCAAGAAATACCAGCGGTCAAGCTTGTGAAGATTTTTGAATTGAGGCAAACTTGAAGTGGGTTTTGCTCATCAGAAATGTCAGTGGTGGAAGAGATCCCTTTGCGGGCATTGTTTTGATGTAGGCTTTCACCTAGTGGCAAGAGCTGAGTGCCATAGCCTGTTGAAACATTTCCACTGCTCTTTCTGAAGCTGATGGTGCCCTGACAGAAGCTCAACACTAAGGAATAGTGGTGACAGGTCTTAGGTTTGATAAGATGTCTGGATGATGAAGATGAACCACTGTTCCACACTGCTGCAAGTCATGAAAAGTGTTGGTTTTTCTGGTGGGTTTTTTTTTTGTCTACCCACGATAGCATCGAGGGACTTCCATGCCAAGATAAGAGCCTGTTCCTCCTGGGTTCACAAGCTCAAAGACGGTTGTTACCTCTCAGTTCTTGAGGAGACCCAGATCAAATTATGACCACTGAAAACCTTTGGTGTGTTTACAACGGAGCCTTTCAGAGGGACAGATGCGGATTATGACGGAGCTTCCTCTGGTGGAAGGATTTGACTTGTATTCCTGGATCCTGTCTCCATGGAGGATACCAAAGTCTTAATTTTCAGGGCTCTTCACATTCCTGCCCCCTCTCCCATCCCAGTGCGTTAGCCCCTCTAAGCAATGTCTCTGAGACTTTGAGCCATCGTAATTTTTGTACATGTCTAGTACGTAGACAGCAGAGTGCTGAAGCAGCAGAGTGGCAGCGCAAAGGACTCTGCAGTTACGCCTCTGATACAGATGCATCCATACATGCAGGGCCATTGGTATGTGCATATTTATCTTTGCATCCACAACAGCAGCAAGACATATTTAACGTTTAGATATGCACATATATTGTAAAAATACCCTGTGCCGATAGCAGCGTATATCTTGTAAGTGACATCTCCAGCTCTCCTCGTGATTTCCAAGACACCGGTGCTCTTCAGAACTAGAGTTTGTGGCTGTTTGCGTATTTTTATTTCCTCCCTCCCAGTCTCATTTTTACAGCCAGGTTTGTTAAGTTTCAATAAAATGTCAGTTAAGTTTATGGCATTTTTATTTGTTATTATTGTTATAATTTTCTTTTGGTAGGAGAAAGTGGGATGAAATGTTGCTCTGCTGCGGGCAGAGTGATAGTGCACTGTCAGGTGCTCGGAGGTTCCCAAGTCCTCTTCCCAGCTCTACCACTGATTGTTTGTGTGATCTCAAAGGTTTCTGCTTACTTTAAAAGATTATGAGAATATTCTGTTTCTTGCGAGTGGTAGCTGCAAAGTTCTTAGGTTCTCAGTCACTGCAGGAGTACGAAGCCACATTCCTGCCCTGTGTTTTTCATGCTGGTGGTCAAATCGATCATTCATACTTCCAGTAGGAAGCATCTTTGTGTCTGCCAGCTCATTTCCCTAGGTTTTTTGCCTTTAAAATAGCAAGTAACCAGAGAGGTCGGGAAGTGACAGGAGCCCTTTGCCAGCTGAACAGAGGAGGTGATGGTTACAGCTGCCTTCTGACTAGTCCCGGTTATTTTACGCTGCGCAGTGGGATTGCTCTCTGAAACAGGTTGGGCAGGGTTGACAGTGAGCACAGACAATGAGCTATTCCTGGCTCTGCTCTTTTCAGGCACCGGTGGGAGGGTCCTGATCCAAGACTCACTGTGCTCAAGATGAGTCTTTCTGTTTACTGTCTTGGGTGTGTGTTCCTGTTTTCCTTCAATTCTGAGAATTGCCAGCACCTGACAAAAGAGCCAGTTGCAAAGAGAGCAGCAGAGAGTTTAATGAACATGAAGTATCCAATATAGACCTCTCATCTGCTCCCTGACGTTTCTTGGAGGTGGCTTCCTTCAGAGGAGCCTTGCTGGTCCATCTCCAGGGCAGAGCTGGGGTCTGCCCAGAGTGTTTCTTCGCTCTCCAGCAAAGGGAGAGGGATTGCCAGGCATTTCTCAGAGTGTATGCATGAGCCATAGTTGGGCAATTCCACCAGGACTGTGGTTGCCAGTCTTCGAAGTTGGATGTGGCAGTGGAGATGATGAGAGTGTATTTGGGGTTGGAGCTGAAAGCGTAGCTGACCTGGGCCCCTGAAGTCTCTCCTTTCCAAGGCTAACGTCATGTATATAACCAAATCCTTGCACGTTGAGCTGTCTCACACTTAACGCGCTGATCTGCACGATAAGTTCTGAAATAATCCCATAAACCTTTTTATTTATTTTAACCACCTTCCCTCCTCCCCTGCCTTCCGGTTACACGATGGGTTTGCTTCTCCTGTTCAGTAGTTGAGGAGGTGCTTAGATATCTCAAAGCTGGAAGCAGAAAGCCTTGTTTTTGCAAAGGCGGGATTTTTTTTTTTTTTCCTTTCAATTTATAGGTTTTTTTTCCTGACCCCACCCAGTTGTCTTCACCATTATAAATTTTTAGCGCAACATTGGCGACTGGTGCATGTGGTGGGGAATTTGCTTACAGAGCTCGTTCTTCTGGGGCAGCTGGCCCATGAGGGCTGTCACACCCTTGCATTCTCTCATGGCCCATCACAATGAAAGACACTTGCTGACATGATGGGAGTCTAGCCCAGGTGCCTTCGTGTTTTAGCAAGCCTTTGGTCCTGGTGCACTTCAGTTCCCACCAGTGATGGGTTCCTGATGTCCTGAAGACAAACCCCATTCACTTGCTCCCTCGCAGAGCTCCCCGTGGCTCAGTGGGAGCTCTGGCTGTGGAACTGGATGGTGTTTGAATGTGCACACCCTGCAGAGAGCAGCACAGTATAGACTTACCCACCCTGATATGAGCTTCTCAGAAATAGCAGTAGCGTGGGCCTGGTTTGCCCTGCTGACAAGGCTTCCACTCTGCATAGTGAGGCTTATTTGGGTAATTCTGTTCTTCAGTGCAGCCTGTCGGGTGAACACCTCCAACAACTGAGATTTTCAAAGCTTGCTGAAGGGTTTTGATGCCCTGAAAATAAGGGAGGGGGCTGTCCGAGTCCTCCAGGCTGGGTTTTGTTTGTCTCAGTCGAGAGCATGAAGAATCCTTCCTCCAGCTGAGGAGCTGTTGAAGAATGTTCTTGGCATTGAGCTGTAACAACATGTGGCTTTGAATAACCTCAAGAGTGCTTTTTTTTTTTTTTTTTTTTTTTTTTTTTGCTTGCTCTGTTCTTCATACTACTAACCTGACTGTGTGTTTTGGTTTTGTGGTTGCTTTGCATGTTGTTCCTTCCTCTTGGCTGAGAGTCATGGGGTGGATCTTTTTCCTTTCTGTGATTCAGGTGCCTCACTCTTTCCTTTCCAGGTTCTTCCAGTTCTTTTAACATGTCAAACTCTGGAGATTTGTTCATGAGCGTGCAGTCTCTCAATGGGGATTCTTACCAAGGGGCCCAGGTTGGAGCCAACGTGCAGTCACAGGTAGGGACCCATCCGATGTACTGCCAGTGAATGCATTAGTGTTGGAGGAGCCTTTGATTGTATTGGCACTTCTCCCTCCCGTCTGAAAAGAGCAAATCTCAACCAGCACAAATGAACCAACCAACACTTAAAAAAGGCAAACCAAACCAAAAAAAACAACCAACCAACTGAAAAAAGCAACAGCAACAACCACCAAAAAAATATTAATCCTAAAGAAACCGAAACCAAACACCCAACCAAACCAACAACCATGGTCTTGAGGAGACTTGCCCACACTTTGTGAATGCATTTGGCTCTGGCTTGATAGTCATCCTAGTATGATGGAGAGGAGGTTCAGGAGAACAGGCACGAACTCAAACAAAAGCAGCTGAGGTTTAGGTTCTGCTTGTTTTATTCTTCCAAGGAAAGGGACCAGATGTTTGGACTGGTATCTCATTTTAGAAGGCTTCCACTTACTCCTTTGATGCCAAACCAGGTATCTACGGAAAGGCAAGAAATGCTTAAACAAACAACTAAGGTTTTTGTATTTTTTTTAATTAAAAGCTACCCCTCATCATCTCCCTGCCTCCCCAAAGCACAGGCACTCACACCACCCATCTACACACCAGCAAGACAGAGCAAGGGAGCTTTGAGCAGTGTTACTGGAACTTCAACCCATGCTTTGGGCAAAAAGAATTTAAAACAGCTAGGAGCTCACTCAGATCTCCCACCTCCCATCCGTTGTCCAGATGTGCCGTGAGTCTACTCTCTGGCATCTAAGGCTCTGTACTGTGTTGAGAGATGACAGCCACTCTGACACTTCTGCATCGGGCAAGGAGAGCTCTCTAAAGCTGAAGTTGCTCCCCTTACAGTGCTGGATGTAGAGCAAGCATGCTGTCTGTGGGCAATGAGATGTGCTTGCCGTGTGTACTGCTGCTGGGGCTGGGCTGGGGGAGTGGAGGGAGAGGAACAGGGCGTCTGGAGGAGAGCTGCCGGTGCCTTTGCCATGGTAGGTATATTCCCTTTCTGGGCCCTCCGAAATGAAGGTGCTCGGCCGACACTGAGGATCTCCTTCCACTGCCATGAGCTTCCCAGTGCTTGGGGCCAAAGGGTGGAAGGGGGTAGGGGTAGGAATGTGGGTCCTTGAACACAATGGTGGAGCCAGCGGCAGCAATGTGCTCCAGGAGGTCCCACCCGATGCTTGCCATGCTGTTCTCCATCTCCGTTCTTTTTGTTGAAAGACTTGGGACCAAGGAGAGCATGATGGGGCTGCCAGGGCAGGTGCGGGGGTGGCAAGGGAGGCAGGAGCAGTCGTCTGGCTTGGCTATCACTGCAAGACTAACTGCAGTTCTCTTTTCCCCCTCTTTTAAGTATATATGCCTTTAGTATTCGTATTATAATTATAATTATTATTATTATTATTTGATTTTATCATGCCAAAGATGAACAGCAGTGGCTTTGCCCACTAGCCTTTCATGCACTCTAATTTGTGTTTTTGTTGTCATTGGTCTGTTTAGGTGGATACCCTTCGCCATGTTATCAGCCAGACAGGAGGATACAGTGACGGACTCGCAGCAAGTCAGATGTATAGTCCGCAGGGCATCAGTGTAAGAAAAAAAATCAGGCTCGGGTTCTTGGTTTGTTTTTTTGGGTGGTTTTTTTTCCATTTTTGTTCTCTCACTACCAATTATTTCAAAGCCATAGGGCTCAGAATGCCACTTAGTAGGACTTGTCTTTGCTTTTACGGTCACCTAGTTTATTGCTTCTGTATCGGTCACGCCAATGGCAGAGCTTTGCCCACAAAAAAAGTGGCGACCGGGCAGGCTTTGTGCAGGCAGCTGGCGTCTAGGACTGTCAGAGCCGATCAGCGTTTGCCCGGCACCTGCGGCCACACGCGCTCGGCCGAGAGGAGCTGCTAAACAGGTGACACCTCGCGTAACTGTGGTGGGGAATGTCACCACAAACGCTCCGGTCCAGAGGTGGCTCCACGTGGAGGCCAATGGCACCATCCTGGAGCAACCATCTAAAAATAACCCATCCCTGGCCGGCATCTGAAAGCACGGCGCTGATGGGGTTGGCAGCAATAACGATTGCAAATAAAAGGAGAAAAAAAAACCCACAAAGCCAACCAACGTCAACCCAAGAAAACCTCGCCCAACCGGACCGGGGGAGGATATGAGGGGGAGGGCGGTCTCCAGAGCATCTTCTCCTTGTTCTTGGGTGCGCTGGCGGGTTCTGACTAGCATGAAAATTCGTAGCGACAAGCTGTGTCGCACAGGGGGAAATCGATCAGACACACACAAGGAGAACCCAGTGTAGATTCGGGACAGCAATCCAACTTCATTTCTCAGATCAATCGTCCGCCATCTCAGCGGCAGTGACAGCAAGCTGGGAGGAGAGGGCAGCCTGGAAAAGGAGGCTGCGAGCGCCGAGTGGGTGGTGGCAGTTGTGTCCGGGGTGGCACAGAGGAGGGAGCAGCTGGCCCTGGATGTGGCTGGCTGCCACAGTCTTCATCGAGGACGCCAAAGATTGAGGTGGGGTGGTCTCAGGCTGGGCAGGAAGGTGGTGGTCCTCTGGGTGGGACAGTGGTCCCGCAGCCGAGCACCCTGGCAGGGTGCACTGTCCAGTCCCATCACCCTCCCGGCCAAGGCTTGTGCCATTTGTCACCTTATGTGTGACTGTCTTCAGGCCATTGGTGTGTGCAAGTGGCCATCACCAGCACAGGGAGAGGGTTCAGGGAAAGGGGTGCAGCAGGACTGGAGGGTTGCACTCCCCTCTCCTGCGGGTGCCAGGGCTTAGCGGGCAGCTTGACGTCAGGAGCAGAGGCAGGGAGGATTTGTGAAGTAATGTAATTGAACATGTGCAGATAATTATGTCTCATTACATAAGCCCATTGCAAAAACGGCACTTGGAAATGCCACATGAAAGAGCCTATCGTTCCGCATTAATTTCTCCGTGCGCTGAATTTATTCCCTTTCTGGCTTTTTAATACTTGGAGAGTAAATGAATCGCAGGCTGATCATGATAAGAGATGATACTTTTGTATAAATTAAAATACCCCCAAGGAAAGAGGCTGAGCTGATTATGGTTGCAGTTGGCTTGGAAAATAAAAGTGGGCTGGGTTAAGCCGAAATTTGGGGGGGAGGGTTGCTGCTGGGGGTTACAAGGCAGGGAGGGGGTGATGAGGGAGAGGAGAGAAGAAAGAGGTAGTGGAAACTCAAAAGCTAAATAGGATGAGGATGGATGGGCTGGTATTTCTGGCTGTGGTACTGGGAGAACCAGTGTTACCACAAGCAGTGCTGGGAACTGGTGAGCTGAGAGCAGCAGGGACTCAGCAGCCCCCCACACTTCACAAACAGGGACCGGGGATGGTGGCTTCTGGTGGCCACTCAGGCTGGTTTTCTAGGAGGCCAAGAGCCCGAATTGGCCCAAGCTGGATGTTGTTCAGAGACGGGCAGGGTGGCAAGTGGGCAAAGGGACCACCTGGGTTTGGGGGTGACTCCTCATTTCCCCATAAAGCTGTGGCAGGCATGGGGAGCAAGGCAGAGAGTCCAGAGCTGAGCAGATAGTTTAGGAAGCATCTTCTAGGTTGTTTCTGTCCTGGAATGTTTTGCTTCTCCTATATCCCAGGCAGCAAGCTCTTCTCTGTAGCTTTTATTGTCACTTAATGTCTTCCCATCCAGCTAGGTCCCTTGACAGACCTCAGTTTGTCCACCCCCAAAGTATGGCTGCCCTCTGGGGAACATTGGTCCTGGGCAAGGTCCTGGGGAGCTGCTCGGCGCAGGCAGGGTGGCTGTCTCATAGTAGGCAGGGCTTCCCTGCCTCTCCCCTGAACCCTTTAACACCAAGGACGAGCAGCGGGATGCGGCTAGTGGCACAGAAAGCTGCTGTCCCCACATCACCCGAGCATCCCTGTGAGCTGCTGGAAGGAGATGAGCCGAGACCTAGTCAAGAGCCCTGTCACAAAGATGTCTGCATGGGGCTGAGGTTAAGTCATCCCCAGAGCCTGTCAGGGCTGGGAAGTCAGCGGCAGGTTGCCTGGCTCCACCGCTGCAAACCTTGGGAGGGGAGACAGCGCTCAGGGTTTGCCTTCCTTGATGGAGGATGAATATTAAATGCATGTAAGTCATGACAGCTGAGGACAGGAATCTACCCAAAGCCCTGTTTCCTCCATGGCTCTGCTGCTCGACAGCTGACAGACCGCTCTGTGGGGCAAAAAGGGCTGGAGTCGGTTCCACATCGTTAGCAGGATAATGGGTGATATCCCAGGCATCGTGATCTCTGTGACCTGCAGGGATGGCTGAGGCAGAGCGAGAACAGCCACCATCTCCTTCGCAGGTGGAAACGGCGACGGGCAGCACCAGTCCTGGCAAGGGATGGAGATGCTCTTGGTGATTGAGGGGTGGTAGAGGCAGGAGGCCTCCTGAGGATACCTGGCCTTGGGTAGCACTGAGAGGGAGGAGGGACCCCACACACACCTTAAAGGAGGGGATGTTTGGGGCCTGATGGAGCCCTTTTTACAAGCTTTGATGTTGATGGGTTTTGCATCATTAAGTGAGAGGTGTTATGTGTCTGGTCCCTCTGGACAGTGCTTGTCTGGGGGGGTCCTCACGCGTACCCAGCTGGAGGTCCCTGAGGCTAGGGGTTTCAAAGAATTTAGATGTCCAGGTTCAATCCAGTAGAACCTGAATCTTCATTGTCATAGTACCCTGGAGGGTCCCAACCCAAAACACACCTCTTCCTGCCACTGCCCCGTGGCTGTAAATCCACAAAGTGTTTTAGTTCCCCCATCTGCTAATGGGGAACTTTTTTTCTAAAGAACTAAATTTTCTTTGGTCATCCTAAAGAAAAACGCTTCCAGAAGTCTCTTTTTGGACTTAATTTATAGATCATTTAAACATCTAAAATGACAGGCTATTTTTAAAGTTTGTCAGAGTGCAAGGTTTTTTATGTAAAACTGTTGTTGTGCAGAGCTGTGCCTATTTACAGAGCAGTGTGTGTGACTGTGATGGTGGTGGTCAGTGACAGGTTGTGCCATTGAGTTTTGCATCCACCCTTGTCAGTGAGGATCGCCAGGCAGTGGTACCTGTAGGAGATGAGACCTCCTCACTTGTGCTGAGACCCTTTTGTC
Organism: Phalacrocorax aristotelis; assembly: GCF_949628215.1. NCBI lineage: Eukaryota > Metazoa > Chordata > Aves > Suliformes > Phalacrocoracidae > Phalacrocorax > Phalacrocorax aristotelis. Next base: position 33,512,970 of record NC_134281.1, read on the forward strand.
TAAGAATTTCAGCCTTGAAAAGAAAGTTGTTGCTCTGTTCCTCAGCAAGCTACATTTCACCATCATGATCATGATCGTGAGCTGGGAAATGGAAGCTGGTCTGGCAGGGCTTCAGGGCCTGAGCTCCATCCATCAGGGATGCCTTGGTGTGTCATGAAGACTGCTGCCATGACCCTTCTAAAGTGATGGCCAGGCAAGGCTGGATTCTCTGGTGTGTAATAAGAGCTTCAGTGCATATCATAAGGAGACTGCGATTCAAGCACTTAAAAGCTCAAAGGTCTGAAACCTCTTCGAGGCTGCACCTTGTCTGTCAGATTTGCTGGTATCTGGTGTGTTTGGAGGCTGACCTGACACCCTGCCCCACAATGGTGGGACAAGGATTTGGTCACAGGAGATGGAATGTCGAGACAGCCTCCATGCAAAGCAGAAGGTGCCTTTAAAAATTGACAGAAAGTCATCTCCCAGCCCCACGTAGGAGGCCTGGGCAGAGAGCCCACCAGACTTGCTGGAGGTGACAATAATGTTGTGAGACCTGTGGAAACAAAGGCACCAAAACCAGTTGCTTCAGCAGTCCATCACCAGGACTCCACCACTTGGACAGCTACCAAGGCCTTCCTTGTGCTCTGGCACCAGAAGGTGACATGTAGAGATGTCCTGGAGACTATTGCTCTGTCTTTGGCTTCTCCCCCTCCTGAAGAAGTCATAGCTGTTGTGCAGGGGCTCCTCAGAGGGTCTGTGAGGAGCAGCAGCCTCCTCAGAAGACTCTTTTGTCTTCGAGGGAGATCCCAAGGGATTTACCACAGTCGGATCCCAAGCGATCTCCTTACTTTGAAAAGAGGCAGGGCTGGCTGGCTGGAGTCAGATGCACCCTGCACGTGGCTTGGTCCATGCCACAACAGGGTGGCCTCCAGGAAAGGAGGGATGAGGGTGGGTGGTACCTGCCTGCCCTCTGCCTGGGGAGGGATCCAGCCTCCTCATGGACATCTTGTCCATACCAAAGGATGGCATCAAGTTGATAAAAAGCATGGTCAACCTTGGGGCCTCCTTTCCATCACTTGACCGATAACTTGGGGCCTTCCCAGGCTGGGGAAGCCAGGAGGGTGTGGGGTCTGTGGAGGGTACCCCGATCTAGGTGAGCCTTTCCCCAGCATCCTCTTGTCAGTGGATGCCACCAAGGTCAGCAGCAGCAGCATAAACTCCTGCAACACATGAAGGCTGACTCCTAGTCTCGAGTGCAGTGGGGCTCCCTGGTGTTTTGGGGCAGGGTGCTAAACATCAAGGCACCGCAGTTGCTGTCTGCAAGACGTTCTCTCTCTCACTCCTTCCAACCGCGGCTGGCACGCAAAAGCCTTGCTAAAAATAGTTGAGCACAATAGGGACGGAGCCCTGCTCTGCACGCCCCCCTCCGCTCTCCCCCCTCCTGCTCACCGTAATGACCCTGCAAACACTAAATGGCATCTGAGTGCATTAAGCAGCAAACTCTCCAGTGACATAGCAATTACGGCTCTGAAATAGATTTGGTGCGTCACGGAAGATAAGGGTTTTGAAAGTTTCTGTTGTGATTATAGCTTGTAACTCCAACAAATAACAGGCTTGGTAATAAGAGGCTGCCAGCACAGCTATTGTGGTTCTCTCTCACTGATGGCACGTAAATTGCTATTAATGTCCTAAGTGTACTTGAATATGCCAGTCTCGGGGCGGTGGAGTTGGCTCGGTGTCTCTCTTTACGTGGCCTGTCATTGTCAGGCTGATAATCTACAGTAATTGCTGCCTCTTGCAGTGGTCCAAGACATGTAAGGGTGGATATTGCATCTCGGGGAGCGCAGGGACTGTGGGTCGGAGCCCGGGTGTGGATGGAAGTCGGTGGGGGTGGTGGGCACGGCAAGCCCAGGGTCTCTGCAGGTGGGAGGCACACAAGGCTGGTAATGTTCATGCATAGTCTGGTTTCATGCTTGCACCCAAGGTGAAGCGGAATGGGATTTGCTAACCTGCTAGCAAGTTCAGGTTCCTATTTCTGTCTTCCTTGCTGTTGCTTGAACCCCTTTGCAAGGGAGTATGTTTGCATGCACCCATGTGCGCATGGAAGAACACACAGGCCTGTCTTTTTTGCTTTGTGCATGTCCCGCTGTGAGGTGGTTTCATCCCTCATAACATGGGTTCCCACAGCTCGCCTGTGGTCAGTTCTTTGCTCCCACCTCAGATGTCTCTCAGGCAGGCAGGAGCTGGTCGGCAGCATGGACAAGCCCCTGGCAAGTCCCCGGCTCGGCACCTCGGGGCAATGAGGCTTTTCCTACCCTTGCCGCACCTTGGGGGTCTGCGGGGTACCAACTAGCAGGGCCAGTGATGGATGCCCTGTGCCAGGAGGCAGCGGGACAGGCAGCCAGAGAGGGCAAAGCAGCCTGGGCGTGTCTAAAGTGGGACGGCGGCTGCTAACGACTCAAGCTCCGCCAGTGGTTGGGAAGGATTAATTAGCCAAGCACTGAATCAATGTCAGAGCAAGCAGAGAATGATGGGTGTGACATCTGCTCCTCTCTGAAGGGGATGGCAGCCATGGAGGAGCAGCTTCTGTGCACTGCTGGCACCTGCCTGCAGCATCCGTGGCCCTCCAGTAGCTCTGCTCTCAAAAGCCTGGAGAATTTGGCTCTGCACCTGTTTTTAGGAGAAGAAACAAGTTGTCTGCTATGCTTTGCTGTACGAACCCTCAGATGGGATATGGTGGTGGCACCTCCGTTGCACTGTGGCTTGGAGGTCCTCAAGGAGGGGTGACCGGGAATGTGGAGGACCAACCCTGCAGCAGCAGAAATTTGTTTTACTGCAAAGCATGGAGGGGAAGGCTCTGCACTGGGAGCTGAGAGGCGGCCCAAATCGGCAAAGGTGGCCTTCACAGTGGCAGAAGAGGTGTGTGGGCAGTGCGTCTTCCCCACAGCAAGGCTTGGTGCTGATGGCTTCCCCACACACAGAGACCATGCAGCAGGAGGGATGCCCAGGAAAGGCAGCAAGGGGGGACATGGGGTGATGCTGGGAGACATGGCATGGCTCAAAGGTCCCTCAGGACCCATCTCTTGCTCTGCGTGTTCATAGCATCTGGGTCCAGATGACATCCCAGGGTGGAGTTTCGGGAGCAAGGTGTTTGCTATTTTCCTTCTTCTGTATGAGGAAGGGTCCTATTTGGGGGTGAAAAAAATCCAAACAACCAGAGTTCAGGGTTTCTGCAGAAAAATTTTTTTTTTTGAAGGGCAGAATTTTCAAGAACACCTGCAGTTTATCAAAACCCCTGTTTTTGACAGAATTGTTTCTGGAGCCATCCCACTGATGGAGCCCTGCAGTCCATGGTGGGATGTGGGAGGCAGAGGGGCCATCTTTGCCTCCTGCATCAGACCCTGCCAAGGGAGAAGCGGGGAGGTCCGAGGCGGATGGGCGACTTGGGTAGAGCTGGGCATGCCGTTGGGTGACTGACGTCTTGTGTCTCCCTTCCCGCAGGCTAATGGAGGTTGGCAAGACGCTACTACCCCGTCATCGGTGACCTCCCCCACAGAAGGCCCTGGCAGCGTTCACTCTGATACCTCCAACTGATCTCCCAGCAAATTGCATCCCTGGCTGAGCCGGCCCCGGCGGGGGCGGGAGGGGAGGGGGCCTCTCCTAACACCGCAGCAGTCAGACTGGAGGTGAACCCAATCAGCACACATAAGAAGACTCCTTCTCTTCTCTTCTCTTCGTCGGGATGCTTTTTTCAGCCAATCTGGACACTTCTTTATACTCTCCTCCCTTTCTTTTCTGGGTAGAAGCCGCTCTCCCTCTCCCTGCCACTGCCACAACACCACTCCCTTCCCCTCACCCCTTCCCACCGAAGGATGTGTCGACAGGTAGAAGGATTTTAAGGAGGAAAAGCAAAAATCAACTGCCACACACCCCAAAGCAGTGTACGGCCTCATGCTGGGCATCTTTCTGAGGAGCCACAAACGTACCTCAGTCACGTCTTGCTCCCTTACTAGCAGGCAACCCCCCTTGCCCCCCGCCGTCTCTCACGCTACCTCTCCGTAGGGAAATGCCACTGCAGCCCCGCTGCCGCCTCGTCTCCGCCGGCCGTGGCCGCAGCCAGCACATCGCCTCCCCACGCTCATCCCTGCCTCAGTGAGCTGACCCTTGGGCACTGCCAGTGACAGGGCAGGTGGACGCAGCCCCCTGTGCACTCAGGAGGAGCCAGAGTGCTCTCCTTCGCTTCCAAAAGGTACCAGCCCATTCCCAGTCCCGGGGAAACCACCGGCACTTCCCCGTCCCTGCCGTGCTCTGCGGCACATCCCAAAGCTGGATGAGCCATGAAATCCTGCCATCCTCCCTGCCCACTGTTAAAGGGGAGGAGAGGAGGGGAGGAAACAAGGCAGAGGTGGACAAGAAATGGACGTTGCTGATAACAAAGGCGCTGAGCACTTCCACGATGTTGTACAGGATCATGCATAGATGATTGATGGGACCCCAGCCATTTTCTCACAGCACCTGGGGAGGCTGGCAGTGGAGTTTTTTATGGCGGAGAGAGTGCCACAGGGTGTTGGCTCGTGTTTTCAGGAGCATGCCATGGTGTGGAAGAGGAGGAGGTGGGTTCCCCAGTGCAGGCAGGACCCACAGAGGTTGGTGGCACCTGCTGTGTTCCCAAAGCCCTGCCAGGCAGGCAGTGAGGGACAGTCAGTGGGGTCCCGGGGGCTGGAGGCAGTGGGTTAAGCGTGTTGGGTGCTTTTGGTAATGCTTAAAGTTTGCTTGAGGGTGAAGGCTCTGCAAGATGGGCGGTTGCCCTGCTTGGGGATGTCTTTCAGCTGACACTGCTGGTTTTATCCTGGGAGTAGCATCCCAAGTCACGGGAGCACTCATGGGGTTTCTGGTCTGCTTTTTGGACAAGTGATGGTGGGTGGTAAGCAAGGCTTCATTCTGCTGAAACACCCCTTCAGGAAGCCAACACTGGGAAGACACAGCCTTTGATGTAAGAGCAGGGCGTGGAGGCTCTGGTTTGCCCCAGGCAACAGGCTGAGCTTTGTGTGGGAGCGGTACTTTTGGCCGCTGGTTCTTCCAGCAAGCGCAAGGAGGCTGAGCCAGCCCACAGCAAGACCCTGGGTGTCATGGGGGCTGGTGTGAGTGCAGCATGTCTGGCACCTTGTGATGGATCCAAATACCTCTTGGCCATATCTCATGCTCTTGCACATCCATGCCCACCCTGCCCATGTGCCAGCCATCTTGAGATGGGAACTGCCAGCGCAGAGCAGCGTTAAGGAGGAACCATTTAAAATTAAAGTTCTGCTAAAAAAATTTCCACCTTTCTGCGGGAAAAAATAATGGTGTTTGGCCTGCAGGCCACAGCAGCGGTGTGCCCACAGCTCCAACACGCTGTCACCTTGCAGTGTGGGGCCAGCAGCGTGACTTGCCTGAAGTGGAGGTGAAGCCTGCCTTTTCCTGGGAAACCAGCCCAGAAGGCTCCAAAACATCCACTCTGAAATTTGTGACCTTCCCCCAAATACAAAAAGTCCCAATTCAGTGGATTTTTTTGTTTGTTTGTTTCTGAGCTGGCATAGAACACAAAAGGTGGATGAGAAACAGCACGAGCTGCTCCTTGCTTAGTTCTTATGCCTCCAGCAGCGAGACCCTTTCTGCTCCTCCTTTCACAGCGGACTGTGCTGTAGAGCGTGATGCGATGTGCAAGGTCTAGGGCTGCCTCCCAGCTGGGAATATGTTCAGAGCAAAGAGAAGGTGGTTTCCCCAGGAGGACGGTTAAGAGGTGCTGCCCATCTTTTCCAGCCTTTCACCTTCCCACTCTCCTCCTCCTCCTCTGGCCTCCCCCAGTGCAGCCTTTTAACCATTTCCAGCTTATTTTACATTAAACCATTCCAGAAAAGCCTTTCAGGGACGCAGGACTGGGTCAGGACTGTTCTCTGGAGCGGCAGCAGTGCCGCGCCTGCGGGAATGCCACAGTACCTCTTGGAAACCAACCAGGGATGAGCCGAAACCATCCACTTACCGGAGCCAGCCCGTGCCAGGGCTGCCGTCCCCTGCTCTGCCACCGCTGCCCCTCCTGCCTGCACACCCTGCCTGCGGCACCCCCTGCCCGGGCAGGGCACTTGCTCCTCCACGGTACTTTGCAAATCACCTCCTGGGTTCCCCGGTTGGTCCCTCTGGTTCGCATTGGCATAGCTGCTCGCTTGCCTTTTTATTTGCCTTCTCTTTTTTTTGGGGGGGTGGGGGTGGGGGGGCTGGGGTTGTTTCTCCTTCCCTCCCCCCCCTCCAACCCTGAGTGTTGTGGGTTTTTTCTTCTTCTTTTTATTATTATTATTTTTTCTGCCCAGAAAAACCTGACTTCGATACCAAAAAAACAAAACAAAACAAAAAAACAAAAAACCTGCAGAAACTCAAAAAAAATAAAAACAAAAAAAAAAACCACAAAAAAAACTCGACGACTCTTTCAGCTTTATTAACATTTTCCATTGTTTCTTGCGATTTGTGTCTCGTTCTTTGTAGTATTGATGATAACGAACATTTGATAATGAATGTTCTTGTATATTCAGATAAAGGAGAAAAAAAACCAAAAACGCAGTCGGAATTTAATAGTGTTTATAATAAAAGAATAAAAAAATGACCCTCTTAGCACGCAAAATTGAACAGGTCCCATCCCTGTTCTTTCTGTGGCAACAAGCGCTTCATTCCTGTATAGTTTATAACATCAAACTACCTACATTCATCTTTTTTGTTTGTTTCTTTGTTTTTCCCATGTTTTTTTTTTTCCATTTTCTTGCATTTGTGAATTAGTTCAAGAATGCTAGAAAAGTGTAGAGTTGTGCACACTCATTTCTTCTTACACAATGTTTAAAAAGTGACGGTAATTCATTTTGTAAAACTTTAAAAAGAAAAAAATGGTTGGAATAGTGAGCATTAATAGGTACAGTCTAACACTTTATGTTTCTTAATGTTGAGACCCGGAAATTACCTTTTATTTTATTTTTTTGGCATTATTTGGGATGGGAGGGGGGGCCTTTGATGATGATGATGAGTTTATTTTGACCTGTCCGAGGCGACGGCCTCGCCGCTTCCCTTGCGCTTTTGAGCTGTGACCCAAGTGATGTGAAAAGCGATGGTTGCGTTTTTTTTTGGGGGGGGGGGGGTGTTTCTCTTCTCCAGGGGTCTTCACTCATTTTGACACCCAGATCTTTGGGTGGCTGCTCTGGGGCTGGGTGGGGCAATTACATCTCCAGAGAGGGATGTAATCTCGAGGGGTTTTGTGGAGGAGATGCTGAGGGGTGATGGAGAGTCGGATGCTGAACCCATCAGTTTCTGTGTCTGGGGGCGATGCTGAGCTCCCTGGAAGTGATGAAAGGACATGAATCCTCCCCAAAATGCGTAGCTAGTGGTGGGCTTCAATGCCCTTATGCTCTGCCCTGAATCCTGGTGGCATCCGTGCCCCGAAGGGTTGGTGCGGGAGCCCTGGCGGGAGGCACCCATCAGCCCAACCGCAGCTCTCGGCTCAGACATGATGGGATCAGAGCAAGGAAGGTACCAACATCATTTTGACCACAGACCGTGGATCTTGTTGAGGGTGGGGTCAAGCCCCAAGCCCCAGCTGCACAGGGGTGCTGGGAAGGATGAGGGTCAAAGAATGGGACGTGGGCAGCCCCCCAGCCATGGTGGAACATGTCCAGAATGCCCCCAGATATAGCCCGAAATCTCGGTGGCTGCAGAGTGGGGCTCAAGGAGGAGCACTGGGGAAGATGCCAGTTGGCATCACTTTAGTTTTCTCTTAAAGCAGCTTCCCTGCTCCACCCACACTCCTCCCCCCCTCCCCCAAAAACAACCGAGCTTTTCACATCACTGAACGGTTTAGGGTTTGGGGTGTTATTTTTAATCCCAAGGTTTCCTGGAGTCCTTTTGTTTTCATACACCTTTATTATTATTATTATTATTATTATTATTATTAAGATGTTGTAAATCAGACGTTGCCTGGGGGGTTGGTTTTGTCGGTTTGCTTTTTTTGTTCTTGCAAAGCCCTCTCTATCCCTTGTAAAGATAACCCACTTGTTCTGAGTTGCTTTTTCTTTTCTATTTTTTACCCATCTTTTTTTTTTTCTCTTAATGGATTCCCAATATTAAAAAAAAAACCACAAACAGAAAAACCCTAAAAAAAAAAAAGACTCTCTGTTCCAACCTGGTTTTGAAACTTTAAGCTTTTCTGCTTCTGTAAAGAAAAAAAAAAAAAAAGGCCTCTGTCTTTCTGATCCCACTTGAGACTTTTATGTTCTATGACGATACTAACAAGGTGTAGGTTTTACAGTTTCCTGATTTGTACTGGTAATGCATATTCCAAATAAATAGTTTCTTTTGTTGCAAAAAAAAAAAAACCAAAAAAAAAAACTTAAACTAAACCTGGTGTATTTTTTGGGAGGAAAAAGAGGAAAGTGAGATGCCCTGGGGGTTTCCCCCATGGGGGTGCAGGGGGTAGGAAAGGTTTGGGGTGCAGCAGGGGGAGGGGGGAGCAAAGGCAATAGCCTGGCACTGGGTCGTGCTTCTGGTGGTGGGAGCCGGAGGGGTGCGATTGAGGGGTGATGCCTGATGCGCAGCAGCCCCGCTGCTCACAGCGCCACCCCCGTGCCTCAGTTTCCCTGGGCAGGGGGAGGCGGGGGCTCCTGGACACATGGATTTGTCTGTGCAAAAAAGCATTTTCAATCTTCCATTTTCATTGCATGTTCACTGCTTTTTTGGAATTTCTAGTGCACTTTCCAAAAAAGCTAGAAAGGGGATTTTCTTTATCACACCAAGGGCTGGGGCTGGGGAGCAGAAGAATTGGTGGTTTCTTGTGTTTTCCAGGGGATTTTAGTTTAAAAAAAAAAAAAAACAAAAAAAAAAAAAAAAACAAAAAAAAACCCACAACCCTTGGAAAATATTTCTGAGCAAAAAGTATTTTAAAATTTAAAAATAATTTGCAATTTGAAAAAAGAGGCCGGGGGGGGGGGGGTGGGGGGGAGCAGCAAAAACAAGGACAGCTCAGCCACATCCCTGGAGATGGAGGTATTAGATGAAAAAGGGGGCTGACGGAGAGGGTGGCTGTGATTTCCTGGCTCCCAAGCTGGAGAAGGGTGAGCAGGACCCCTGCCACGAACCCCGCAGACAGCCCACAGGGACCAAGGCGGAGGGAAAGGAGCCCCCAGGGAGGCCCATGGGAGCGGCACAAGGATGCTGGAGCTCGCCTGGAGCTGCCGCCTGTGCTCCCCCATGGATTTCTTGTCAATGATTATTCAGTCTCCAGGCTGACCTTTCTCTTCTAAATAACACGGCAATATCAGCGCAGGCCAGCCTCCATCTCCGGCTGCAAATTAACTATCGCTCTCTGGCAGAAGACCCAAGGAGCCCCCCCGGCCACCATGCTGCCAGACCGCCCCAGGAATTATCTCCCTCCAACGGTGCTCTCCTAATACCAGTTTAAATATCATCTTGCTCCCAGCTGTTTAATTCTAATAAATGTTCATCCTGGCTCCAAACAGAGAAATGCTAACAGTCTCACCGGGCCCCGATGAGAAAATCGCCCCAAAAAGGCAGGTGGCGGGAGGTGATGCTGGGAGGAGGTGATGTGATGCTGTCTGAGCTGGGGGCTCCTGGCATGCATCCTTTGGGTGCTGGGGTGGGTTTGAGTATGTCGTGCCTCTCCCAGATCAAGTCTTCCCCCAAAAAAAAAAACCCTGAGGTTATTTTAAGATGGAAAAAGGACACATGCAGCCTCCCACAGCGTTTGGGGGCAGGTAGAGGAGCCACGCTGGGTGCAGCATCCTCCCTTGCTCACTAGCTTCTTGTGGCTGAAAAAGAAAACAAATCCTCATCACCCAGTCTAGATAGTTGGCATTTTCCTTGCTTTCATCTCCTGCCCCCTCTCCGTATCCACACCTTTTCCTTCTGCTGATGCTGCTCATCCTTCCCCCTCCCGCCACTCATTTATCAATGGGATTTCCCCCCCCCCCCCATTTCCCCCCACTTTGAGCAACAAAGTTCAGCCCTGGACGAGGGCTCTGAGGGCAAGTGCCTGCACCTTTTACGTCTCACATTATAATTTAGGCCAAGAAGTGGAAAAAAAGGCTTTTGGTGAGCAGAGCCCAGCAGCTCGGTGGTGGGCCGATCGATGCCCTAGGATGTGCCAGGTCCCTTCCAAACTCCCCTGGGGCATGTCCTGACCCATGCAATGCCTCTTGCAGCTTTTTCTCCTCCACAGGCAGCTGCCAGCATCTCCCTGCCCCCTGCATGCCAGGCTGGGGTGCCCCCCCACCCTCCTTGCCCACTCCCACCCATTTCCATGCCAGGAGCTCCGGCCAAGCACCACCACAGGGGCAAAACATCGGCATGCAGGGGCTGGCAAAGCACACCCCAGTTATTAATAATCCTTCCAAACTAACCGAGGGGTTGGGAGGCATTAAAGTTATAGTTTGCAGTAAAGGCCCCATCCGTTTGCTGGAGAGTTTAATATATGGCAGGAAGTTTCGCCTATAAAAGGCGAGGGTTATGTTTTTCTCCAGTTCACCGGGAGTCTGTAACTTACGACCTCCATAAATGTGAGTGGGTCTCACAAGTCAGCCCATCAGTCTTTGGAGTAATTCTGCTTTGTAGTAAAATAGTTTATAGTGTCTTGGATGCAGGCACCCCACCCCCAACCCCCACCCCCTGCCAGTTGGGGGTGGGGGTGGTGCTGGCCGTCCCTGGGTCCCTCCTCTGCTGGCACTGTGGGATGGCATGGAGGGGTGATGCTGCCCATCCTTTGGGCATGGTGGGTGCAGGAGCCTAGGAAATAAATAAAATAAAATGAAATAAAATAAAATGAAATAAAATGAAATAAAATAAAATAAAAATTAAAGTAAAATAAATAAAATAAAAATAAAAATAAAAATAAAAATAAAAACAAAAATAATAAAATAAATTAAAATAAAATAAAATAAAATAAAATAAAATAAAATAAAATAAAATAAAATAAAATACCCTGCCCATAGGCATGAGCTATTGGGAACATGTGCTACACCTTTTAGTTATTTCTAATGAGGTAGAGCTTTAATAGCTTTATATGGGAATTGCAGTGTCCTTCTGCGCGCTGACTGTTTAAGATGCCAGAGTGGCTGCCCTGATCTGGGGGCTGCGTGGGAAGGGGAAACCCTGGGGACAGCGGTGTAGGGGTGCTTGGTGCAGGGAAAGGAGGAGGATGGCAAGGAAGGAGCCCAGAGGAAGGGGTGGGTGGGTGGATGGGCACTGCCTCTGCATGGCCATGGGTGATGATTGCACAGAGGCAGGGCTGGACCAAGACCAAACAGAAGCAATATATATTTAAAACAAAACAAAACAAAACAAAACAAAAAAAAAAGAAAAAAGAAAAAAGAAGGAATGCCATCACTCTCCTGTGAGCCACTAAAACACTTCATTCACCCCCGAAATCAACCCCATTTGCATGCAGCCATCGCTGGCCCCAAGGCAGGACAGCCGAGAGGCACTGGGAGAGCCCAGCTAATTAAAAGTGCAAATGAAAGATGGGCCGTACGGCTACTGTCTCCTTCTGAAGGTGCAAATTACAAGAGGGGTTTATTGGCAGCTTCTCACTCGGGGACGAGTCCCTGTACCCCCACGGCCACCAGCCTCACAGATGGGCAGCCCCTGCCTGCACCGCTGCCACAGCTGCCCAGCAGCTGGAGGAGGTTTTGTCTTGTCTTTGCTTGATGCAATCTCCAGATCAGGGAAAGGTGATAGAAGAAAGGATGGGAGAAAATTTTTTTAAAAAAAACCAAATCATTTCCCTGCTTTTTTTTTTCCTTTGTTTTCTTCCCAGTTCTTTGTGGGAAGAAGGTTCTTCAGAAGGAGAAAAAAAAAAACCAACCCACATAATCAGAGGCAAATACTCACTAAAGCAAATTACATAGGGACCAAAGCAGTTCAGTCCCTGCCAGCGGCACCAGGCACACCTAAGTCCATACCACAAATACCTAATTTCTGCTCTGCCCATCACTACATGGCTTGGTGGCATTACCCTTAAATTATGAATATATGTTTGGAAACATTGCCCTGGCTCAACCCATAAAATCCAAGCTGCAACGCAACCAGCATGGAGAAGAAACTAAGGATAGTGGGTTTAGCGTGATCCACACAGGTTGTGTTCAGAGCAAGACCCCCGGGTGAAGCTGGTCTCCCCCTACCCTTCCAGAAACACACAGGTTTTGCCCAATTCTTCTGTTTTTTGGGGAGATTTGGAAGCGGCGGGCAGCGATGGCAGGGACCGCTGCAGCGTTTTCTGAGGGCCGCGCCAGCTATTCTCCCACTTGCTGACTCAGCTTCAGCGCAGCTCTCTGGTCCTGCTGCTAATTAGGCTCCAGCCTCTCATCTTGTTAATAAGCTTCCAGTTCATTTGCATACACACACAAAAAAAAAGAGCGAGAGGGAAAGCAAGCAGCTCGTTTTACCTTCAACATGTGGCTGATGCTTATTAAAGTATTTTACCTTTTATTGCAGCACAGAAACATCTGTTTGGGCAGAGCCCGGTGCGGGCAGTACGGCACTACCCCTGCCCTCCAGCCTCCCCTGGCAGCTGCCTGGCAGCAAAACAGCACCGCTATAAGGGATACCCTGTGGAGGGTCCCCACCAGTGCCTGCCAGTGCACAGCTAATGCAAGCCCTGGGGAGATGGGGAGATGCTGCAAAATACAGGCAATTTCAGCTCCTGAAATCTGTGTCCATGGTTTGCAGCATTTCCAGAGCCTGACTGGGGGCATTAAGTGGGTAAATCCCATCAAGCTGCTTCAAAAGTCATCCTTTGGGCCATGTGCAGCCATTGCATGTAACGCCTGTCCCAACCAAACCAAAAGGCCCATGTTAGCGAGACACCCCCCCCACCTCCTAGCAATATCCCTCTCCTATTGAGACCCCCCTCTTCTATCAAGACGCCACTCTCCTTTTGAGAGCTGCTCTCCAGGGGCTCCATTTTGGCAGCAGCCCCCCAGGGCACTGGGCACTCAAGCCCTGTGAAGGGCAATAACATGGCTGGGACAGAGCCCAGCCTCGCAGGCGTGAGCAAGAGTGAAGGTGAAGCTGCCATCCCAGCTGCAGCCATGCAGGTTATTTGATGACGATTAATTAACCTGGGACTAAGAGGTTTGCCAGGGAAGTGAGGAGTGCTGCCTGGAGCCTGGCCAGCATGGGGATGGTGCTGGGATGGAGGGCTCCCAGCCACTGCCGCTGTCAGCTGCCTGGTGCCGAGCAGGGGTCTCCGATAAATGGCCTCCACTTCCAGCATGGCTGGGCTTGTGGAAAAGTCTGCTGTGCAAAAGGGCTGGCAGCTACACAGCTGTGGCCTGTGTATAAAATAGAAGACATAAATATAATAATCTATATTATATATTTACAGAAATACATGCATATGTATACAGGTAGAAGTGTCTTGGTAGGCTGCTAGCTCTCAGGACCTACCACCCCCCTGGGATTTGTAATCCTGGTGAGGCCAAGCAATGCGTTTTGTGCTTGGAAAAACAGGAGGGAACTGAGTGGAAACCGGAGGTGCCACCACTGCAGAGCTTCTCTGGGCGCAGAGCCGTCCTGCAGCAGGTCCTGGGGTACCAACAATGTACCATGGGTCCCCTGTTCTCCTGTGTTTGCTGCCAACAGTATCACCCCTTGGAGGCCAGGCTTCCCCCTGCGCAGTGCATGTCACAATAGTGTCAGTGCTCTGCAACACTGCTGGCAGTGCAGCCTGGTGCAGAGAAGCATGGGGCAAGCCCTGCTGCAGCTGCTGGATGAGGGATTTGATGGAGGGGACACAGTAGGGTCCGGAAGGCTGCAGCTGAGCATTTTTGCTCACATACTGGAGGAAATAGGGCGGGACAGACCTAATCTACAGGCACTGAAACCTCAGACTGGTTCCTCCATCCCTCTGATTACAGACAGCGGCGGTGGCTGAGGAGTTTGCAGGATGCTGGGGCTTCACATTCACTGCGGGGTACTGAGAGGGAATGGATCTGTGTGTCCCAGGGAGGCAGCCACCTTCTTGCTCTAGCCACAATGCTCCTCTGATGTTCCTGATGGAGCCTGGGCACACAATGTGCTTTTGAAGGTCCTCCTCACCAGCTAAGCAGGGTCAGACATTGTGGCCAGATGGATCCCTCTGGGCTCACTCACCATTTGGTGGCACTTTCCTGCGTGAGGCCATGCTATCCCTACCCAACTGCATTTACCCCCGTGTCTCAAGACCCATTTTGCTCCCAGAGGAAAAGGTATTCAAGGGACCTCTCTGGCTCACTGCGAAGCAAATTAAGCTCTTTTTGGCATATTAGTGGTGACAGCCTTATTAGAGGTAGTTGGTGCTAATGACATGCATGTACTCGACTGCCATGGAAAACTGATTTTAAATAAATGGATATACAGTTCAGCCACTACCATGTCTTTAACCAGCACTTCTCTCACTTTATACAAACTTAATTGGCTCTGAAGTCCAGCTTGGTTTTTTTGCTTTTTGGCATTTGCTCACAACCTGCTCCCCTGCTTCATTTAGCCTTAGCCACTTGCTCCTCTCCAGATCTCTGTGGGGAGCCAAACATGGGGATGATGGTGCTTCCCCTGCTCCTGCAAACACGCATCCCCCCCACACCTCCCCTGGGTGAATTTGGGCCAGTTTAAAGGCAGAGACCAGAAACCCAGCTAGGCAGTCATTTCTGCTTGTCTTCAGGTGGTTTCTCACCATGGCACAGAGATGTCCTTGAGTACCTTCGCTCCTGGGGCAAGAGGCAGCACAAGGACATCACCACAAGAGCTCCTTGGGTTCAGGTGCCCCAGAGCTGTGCTGGGACCATGCTGGTGTTTCGAGTTCCAGGGATACAGCCAGCAGACCTTGATCCCTGGCCTCAGGGCGAGACCTCCAGCTCACTCCCCCAGGTCTTTGATGTTATTGCCTTTGCCTTGATCCTCAGTTATTACAAGCAGGTTCCTTGCTAAGCTGTGGCTGCCAGGCAGGGGCTGGAAAATGATGCTTTGCAAGAATAGATCCGAACTCCAACATTAAACTGGATACTAGCACCTTGCAGTGGCTAGATGCTGGCAACAACATCGCCTTTTCCTCCTTTCAGAAACCTGAAAGCTTGACATGCGCTGGGAGGGCGAAAAAACCCACCCGGGCTGGCAAGGAGGCTTTGAAGCTGATCGCAGCTGAAGGCTTGTGGGGAGCATCCTGGGAGGTTCAGCTGCACCAGGCCAGGTGGAGTGGTGCCCAAAGGCATACCTGTCTGGGGCGATCAGGGCTTTGGCCTGTCTGCTGCATGTCCTCTGAAGGTCATCAGGGCTGTCCCTGTCCTCGGGCTCTCTCCCGGCTGTGCAGACGCTGCCTTTTGTTGGGAGGCAATAGCTGGTGTGTGACTGCAGCAATAACTCTTCCTCCCTCGCTGCGCTTCTTGGCAGGATGGTTGCAGCCAGGGATGCTTCTCCAGCAGGCTGATCTGTGTGCCCCAGCAGCGCAGCCATTTCACCTGGCTTTCTCCAAGCCATTCCTGCTGATGGAGGGCAGGGAGATGCTGCCCTATCCCACTGGAGCAGCAGTAGGGGGAGAGGTGCTGCACCCAACAGCTCAGTGGGGAGCAGCTGGAAACAGGAGCACCAAGCCAAATGGAAACTGGGACCATGCTGACACTGCTACAAAGCGGAGGAGCTGTCTGTCTAGTGCTGCGGCCCCTGGGGATGAGGGTGTCAGGAAAGGGGACCTTGCACTGAGCTGCTTTCAGTGCAGCACAACCTGCAAATGTGTGTGCTGGCACCCGTCCTGTTGATGCCCAAACGGATGGGTTGGTGACCCCATGGCTGTCGTGGGAGCTGTGCACCTGAGGCCCACCTTCGTGTCCTGGTTTTTCACACCTGGGCCACTTCACTACAGCAAGGGGGACAGCAGAGACCAGCTAACACTGGTACAATGACACTGTCAGCCTGAGCCCTCCCAACACATGCCAGCGTGAAGTTTCAAAGCCGAAGGAAATCTTTTCCAGGGGTCCTAAGAGAGACCAGCATTCTCAGATTGGGTGCTGCCTGCACCATCCCTGATGTGGCAGGACGATTTCCTGGCCACAAAGCCCCACAGGCACTGCCATCACCCCTATGCTGGGCACCTGCATCTCCAGCAGAGGCCCCGACCCTTGGCAGTGGGACGGCCCATCTCCCTGCCCTTTGATCCCCCCACTTCTGACAGCTACCCCGAGGATGTTTTGTTGGTGGTGTCACCCTTGACCATTAGCTCTTCACGCATGACTGTAACGTGACATCTCTGATGCAGTGCTGCCAGCAGCCGGCAACTTCAGGGAGCAATTAAAGCTGAATGAGTCACTGCGGGGCAAGAGCATCTTTGACCACATATCTCCATTGTCCTCTTGGCCCCATATCACCCCGCTCCCCAGAATGTCCCGAAATACCTTTTCCCCACCCCTTGGGTCAAGGTAGCCAGGAAGTGCTGTAGGGTGGGCAAGATGGATTCAGTGGGTCAGGAGCCAGGTCCAGCACCAGCAGAAGGTGACCCATCCCCAGGTAGAGGGTTTTGGTGACATCCCAGCCCTCTCCTGGGGAGCATCCTGTCCTGGTGGGCTTGTCAGAGATCTTCCCTGCTCACATGCCATCATTATTTTAAGACCAGGAAGGCCAAGGCGGTGGGTTTTTATGCGATTAGCTGCTGAGATGAACGTTAATTAGTTTTCAATTTCTATAAAGTACCCCACTGACAGAAAGATTAGTTAAACCTGCTCATGGCTGTGGAGGATCACTCAGAAATTGGGAGGGGGTGGAGGAAGGGAGAGGGGCCAGGTAACAGGAGGAGGATGGAAAAAGGGGTCCAAACCACATCGCTGAGCCTTGCAGCTTGGGGGGAAGATGGTGGGACTCCGTCAGCTACCCACATGCAACATGAGGGATATAGATGTGTGATGAGAGGAGGGGAAAAATAAAATCCAGGGATATTTCTGGGGCCAGACCCCACAGAAAAGGTGTGTTGCTCTGCCAGGTTTCTGCTGATCCCCACCCCCCCGCCCCACCCCGAGACAGGAGGGGAGGCTGAGCCACCTCACCCAGCAATAGCACCCATGGCAAACACAGGTCTGGGGATGGAGGGGGTCAGGTTTCAATGCTTTTGTGCATTTTTCCCCCTTCCCAAAACCCCCTCCAAAGTAACACCCCCACCCCCTCGTGTGAGCCTGTGCAACCTGGGGGTGCTGCAGATCTGCCACGTGAAGGCTGTGGAAGTGAATTGCAAATGACATTTCATTAACAGCTTGAATAAAGCTGTTTTCCCTCTTTTCCGCTATGCCCAAAAGCAATAGTAATCTTTCGTGCAAAGTGCTCTTCAAACCCCAAACCAACCCAACCGAGCTGGGGGGGGCGTCTCTTCTGGGAGGGGGGCTAGCCTCCCACATCCTCTCCCCACCAGTGCCTGGCCTTTGGGATGGAGAGATGCTCCTTGCAAAGAGGAGGAAAACTGTGGGTGAAAAGGGGCAGATGCCCATGGAGGAGCATCCACACTCCGGAGTGCGCTGGAGGATGCCCAAATGCTTTTGGGGCAGATTTGGGCTCCTAAAAGGGAGGGAGAGCAGCTCACCTTGGGAAAGGTGTTAAATTTCAGGGTAGCTCAGCAAAGCGCGGCGGAAGAGCAGCCACATGCTGTCAGGTGGCACACCCAGGATATTCAGCACATATTTGATGCTGGAGCCTGAGCGCATCGAAGTGGGGATGTCGGGGCACAAGCAAACCCAGCCAGGACCACATCATCCCTCTTCCCTGCTGCCAGCAAGGAGAGGAGGGATCTCGATGGGCAGCAGCAAACATCAGTGGTTCCCAGGCTGTGTGCCGCTTTGCTGGGGCCATGCCCGGCCATCCAGGGAGTGTTGGGCGGTGGGAGGGAAGGATGGGGCCGCTGTGCCCTTGGAGAGTGCAACGCGCAGCTGGGCACTGTGTGGCGTCCCCGCTGCAGTCCCTTCCAAAGCCAGCTGAGACCCCGGGTGTCTGCTTGTCATACGACAGCGGGGGAGCATCCCCCAGCCAGCATCCCATGGCACCCACCCAAAGCACCCCCAAAATACCCACGACGGGGTCCCTAAAGTCACAAGTGTGATTTCCCCCCTCACATGGCTGCAGGGACCCCACTCTGTGACCCATGAGGCCAGATGGGGGCCGGGGCCCCTGTCAGAGCAAGCGGCTCCCGTCCCTGCTCCCGCCTTTGACGTTATTCGGCTGGACAGAGGGATGTCTGGGCGAATCATTTTCAATGCTCTTCCATATTCATAATGGGCTAAATATAGGGGAGCAAAGTGGGACCTGGCGGGCAAAGCCCTCCCTGTGGTCAGAGCTGATGACTTCTCTGCTGAGATGAAATGCCGGCGTCAGCCCCTCCGCAGCCCCGGGGGGCACAGGGAACCGTACCCCGCCAGCCTCCGACCAAGACGCACTTGTTCGGATGGGTTTTTTTTTTTTTAGCTCCCAATGGCCAAATTCAAAATCATGCTTTCAGCTAGTCGAGGGAATTGGCAGATCAGCCTGGGAGG